>NC_059148.1:29232500-30482500 GCF_020740605.2 Lemur catta
TTGTGATTTTTGAATTTTTAAAAATTGAAGAATTTTAACTTTAAAAAAACAAATTCAATTCTTCTATTTTATTTTCATGATAGCATTTAACGTTACATGGTCTTACCTTATGTATTTACCTGTCTAGTAAGACAAGGGTCTCGTCTGTTTTGTCTACCAGTGATTTTCAGCATCTAACACATAATGGGTGGCTAAATAAATGTTACTGAATAAATGGATGTCTCAGGTACTGTGGTGATTATGATGCTATAATAGGTTTTAGCTTTCGAGGAACTTACATTGTAGTCCTGGAGACAGATGTGCCTTCTCTAAGCAGAATATATAAATGTACTAAGAAGAAAAATATGGCTTAAGACTGCGCTGACTGGTAGCTTCTTGTTTCCCAGGACGCAAATGACATCCCCCAGAAGTTTGCAGGGTGTGTGTTGGATCTTGTAAGTATGTTCAGTTACCTAAAAACCCTACTGAACTGCCACAGTTTTCCAGGCATCACACCAGCGCCACAGCCATCTTTGTCCCCATGAAGTTCACAGTCCAGAGCCAGGACAGAGGTTCAGTCTCATATTGTGTTTACTGAGGGTCAGCAGCAAATTCTCTCCCAAGACCTTGGTTCAATGTCATCATCATTCAGCGTTCACCTTGCTTTTTGGTTATTTTTAAAAAATTAGTGTCCAGATAAAGGCTCATAAGAAAAAACACACCTGAGACCACAGAGAGTCTCTCTTGTCCCATTTCTGGAAATACTCATCTCTGCCTCGTAGCTTGGAACTGTCTACAAGTTTGTGAAGAGAAAAGTAATCTACAAATGATACAACTTGCTGGAGGGCAGCTCAAGCTTCGCGACTCTGCGTTTTTCTCTTTCTTTATTTCTCCCTCTCTGCTCTTTCCCTCCTGCCCCCTCCTGCTGTGAAACACCCGTTGCTGCCACCACGAGTGACACGCTGAGCAATGGCTGGGTGTGGTCCCTGGGGACATGCTGCTGGGTTGGGTCCTGTCCAGGACCCCGGCCCCACCTGTCCTCCCTCTCACCGGCCTGTCACAGCTGCAGCCACACTATGCACTCACAGGCTGTCTCGGCCCCTCCTCGGGGTCCCAGGGTCCCAGGGTCCCAGAGAGGAGGCTCAGCTTTTATTAAAGGCAAAGTTTCCGTGGAAAGTGGGGAAGCAAGACCCTTTGGAAGGAGGCTGCGTGTTCCAGCTTGAAGGAGAAACAGCCAAGCAGTGTGGCCACTTTATGCCTGACACACTAACCCACGTGTTCACACGTTCACACATGTACACACGCTCTCTCACACACACATGCGCACACACTCACACCTGCACTTCTCCACCCCAGGGGAAAATGCCTAACGAATATCTCGTGGCTGAGATGCTGGTCCTGATTCCTCAAAGGCGGTTGTCATTATTAAATGGAGAGAATCATGAAGCCCGTTCAGGTGATGGGAACGGGCTTACGGAACAGCAGTCACTCACAGTCCTGCACTGGGCGGCTTTCTGTCTTACCTCTGTTCAGTGGCTCCCCTGTCAGTGCTGCAGCCTGCAATCCCAAGTCCTGGCCAGTGATGAGAGGCTCCCTGTGTATAAAAATATTAAGAATAACACTTTTTTTTTTTCACTTAAACAGAACTCACCAGCCTTCCCCCTCCCCCAAACACACACACAATGTTGTCACTCCATGAATTAAGGCAGGTTGGATCTTCTTACATCTAATCCCATTTTAGTCTGATGAAGTAAGAATTGAGGGCAACACCTAATTATGTTGCTCAGAGATTATGTAATAAACCATGTAGTTCATAAGTCGTTTCTCACTCTTGGGCTCCTGAATGTCCGTAGCTTGTGAGGTCTCCACTGCTCTCCCCAAATTTTACAGCTCAGAGTTTGACCCACTGGCTGATAAACACACAGCTAAGTAGAAGCAGAAAATAGTCAGAATCCAGGGTGTGTTTCATGATTGGAGTAACAGTGAAGGCAGATGCAACGGGCATTTCCTCTGTGGGGGGCTCAGACTGTGGCGTGTGCAGGCCGGGTAGGGGAGGGGAGAGCCGTGCACGGCGTGGCCAGGGGTGAGATGTGTCTGAGTGACTCATGCCGTGAGGAGTCTGTTTCCACAGCACAGAGCCCTGGGGGCGGACCGTCAGCCCATCCTGAGGTGTGGGCTGTCAATGGCAGTGTAGGAATTGGGCTCCGTTGACGCTGCCGAGTGCTGGGTTGAAGGCAGCCATCACTCTCTTGGTGGACAGAGAGGAATGTGGCCATTTATTGCATTTTGGACATTCTGCTGAGTTCTGGGTTTTAAACTGAACTTTAACATGTGTTTGTTTTCCAGAGTGAATGGCTCCTTATATGAGATCTTGCAAGTGGACTTTGGGATCGATAACAGCAGTAGCCTGGCCGGGGCCCAGCAGATCACCTGGCAGGTAGAGTACCCAATTGAGGACTCCATGAGCGAGCTGGTCATCTCCGAGATCTTCGTCAGCCAGACGACCTTCGTGGGCATCGTCCCTCTTGCAATGGTAAGAAATCAGGGGCTGCAGAAGAACCGTCATAAAGAAGTTTTCTTTGAATTATTTTAATATTCAAAGAAACATGGATTATTGTGTAATCCGTTATTTCCCATGCACCTGATGCACATCGTTTAAACAAGGAAACTATACTCAAATTGCATTTTATGTACCTGCTTTTCGTAATGGCTCCTTGGAAACCATTTAGGTTCTACTGTGTAAATCCCTTTTCATTTGTGGATATTGCTGAGCCGTTTCTGGGGAGCCCTTGTTCTTTATTGTCTCAATCTGCGTGCGTGTCGGGACCGAGTGCTACGCTGAGTGAAGATGGTGCCGTTGGTTCCGGCTCAACCTTGATCATGCTGAGGTTGGGTCATCTCTTTACTCAAAGTCCTTGTGGTTTCGCTCTAGTCAATTCACTGTGGGTTCTGAAGCTGCTGCCGCTGCCACCGCCACCTCATCCTCTCCCTCCTCCTCCTCCTGTTTCTCTTCCTCTTCATCTTCCTCTTCCTTTCCCCTCCTCCTCCTCCCCCTCCCCCTCCCCCTCTTTCTCCTCCTCCTTCCAAAGGAAGACATGGAAAGACCAGGGGTAACTAACCCCGGACCACCTCAGCATGAAGTGCGGGTATTAGATTACATATCTACAGAACAGCCTCATTGCTGTGTCAGAGTCTAACTGGAAGCAGAAACTCCTTCGTAGAACAGAGCAGTTTTAAATGCAAGGACTTAAGTATTCAGGAACTAAAACAGACGAGAAGCTAGATGTGGGACAGAGGAGAGTTAGGTGACCCTAGTAGGAGCGGGAAACACCCACCCACAGGCCAGAGGGAGGAGGGGACAGTACCAGAGCCCAGGGCCTGGGGTCACTGCTGAAGCCAGGACCAAGGTCAACCAGTCCGGTCACGGGTGGGGCCGTGGGAGAGACTGTTGTTGCCATGGATGCCACCGGGGGTGGGGCTGGGAGCCGGCGTGGGGAGTTACCCTGCCTTCTGCCTCCCTCCTCCTGGCCATGTTCTGCTGAGATGGAAGCTTAAGAAATACCAAATTTAGGGGTCAGCACTGCTGTGACCCAGAACTGATGGGGGAAGCAGGGGATGGATCTGAGGACAGACAGGCTCTTGCTAACACCACCACCTTGCTGGTGTTACTGGGTGATGTGACTCTCATGAAACATGCTTGGCCTATTCCTCAGGAGCATTGAGGACGCAGCCACGCCAGTCTCGTTCAGGTTTTCTTACGGCTCCCCCAGACCAGGATGCTCCGCTGTAGCCAGTTCTTCGTGGCTTTTTACTTTTCAGGTTGTCTCTCGGAGGGGCCTTTCCTGCTACCCTGGCTACGTTAGTCTCCTCCTCTCCATTTTCACTCGAGTGTCTTCATCTTGTAGATCATGTCGTTGATGTTATCTTGCAGTTCTGGCGGTCAGACGTCCTAAGTAGGCTCAGTGGGCTGAGTCCAGGTGTCAGCAGGGCTGTGTTCCCTCTGGAGGCTCCGGGGAGAGTCCATTCCCTGCCCTGTCCAGCTTCCGGAGGCTGCCACAGTCCTTGGCTTGTGGCTCCTCATCACTCCCGTCTCTGCTTCCACCATCCCGGCCCCTTCTCTGACCCTCTTTTCCCTTTCCCGTTACACTGGGCTCACCTAGATGATCGAGGACACACTCTCCATCTCATGACTCTTAACTTAACTGACGTGCTTGGAGTGAAATTTGCTCCAGTGCTCACGAGCTGCATGATATTGGACACGTCACTCCACCTTTTTGTAGCTCAGTTTCCTCATCCATGAACCATAGAAATCATGTTGCCTGCCTCATGGGATTTTGGGAGGATTAAATGAGATGCGGCAGGTAAAGTGTATGCATGTTGGCCTGACACATTGGGATGCACTCAATCATGTTTAGCTATTATTACTTTTATCATTGCCATTGTGTTATCCAGCCAAGGGTAGGTATAGCTGTTAAGCCTTGGGAGAAGGCCAAGCAGAAGTTCAACCTCAGGATAGGTGATGGCTTCTCCTACTCATCTGATGGGTCAGGCACAGCCAGAGGACTTAGGGTGCGCACGGCGGGTGCAGAGAGAGGGAGAGAATCACAGCAGGTCTGGGAGCCCATGGGGGGGTCACCTACTGTTAGGGAGAGTCAGGGGTAAAAGAGACTCTATGACCACGTCCACTCTTCCCTCCTTCCTTCCATCCCTCTGCCCACCCTTCTGTGCTCCCATCCATTTATCCGACCAGTCGCTACGTAGCAAACGTCTGTGCTGCATACGCTATGTGCCGGATTCACCACTCTTGGGTGAATGGAAAGAGAGAGAATGGAATGGATGGAAATTTTGGAGTTGAAATCACCAGGCCTTGGGAAACCATCTGTGTGCAATATTCCCTTTTCTAGCAGAGCAGCACAGCTGGTCAAAAACTTCAAAACCACTTCTTAAAAAGGGTGGTCCAAGAAGAGGAGTGTTGCAACCGGGGTAATAACGATGCTTTTGCATCATCTTTAACATCTCTGAAGTCTTTTTGCTGCACTCCTCGCAGTTGGGAAATGCAAACTACCATGTCTCTTTCTTCTCTTTTCTGTTTTTTTTTTTTCCTCTGAAAGCACGAGTTTTCTTTTTTCCCTCCACAGCATCTCTTCCCTTAGGTTTTCTGCCCAATTACTGAGCGTTGAGCTTAGAGGTTTATTTCAGTGGGCGGCTTGGAGTTTAGGGCTGCAGCCCACCCCTTCAACTACTGTTCTTAAAACTAAAAAGCCCAGCTCTGCGCATGCAGATAAAAAACACATTCTCTCTCAGAAAGGTTGCAATAAAAAAGAAAAAATGAGCACACTTGTGAGTTTCCAGGCAACTGGGAACATGAGCTCAGCACAGGCTAGAGCCAGAGATAATCAGATTCCTTTTTAGTCATGTTGGCCTGAAACCTTACAACAAGGCCCGGGCACAAATACTTCTTTATTTCAAACAGTGTTTGTGTGCCTGTTCCGTGCCAAGCACCGCTCTGGTGAATAGCGAGGAATAAAGCAGAAGGGTCCCGGCTCTCATGCTTACATTCCTGGGGAGGGGCCGATGAATGCAGGAAACATATACGGTTGACCCCTGAACAACGCGGGGGTTGGGGGCGCTGAGCCCTGCGCAGCTGAGGGTCCGGGCGTAACCTGACTGCCCCCAAGCTTGGCTACTAATAGCCTCCTGCTGACCGCAAGGCTTACCGAGAACACGCACAGCCGATTCACACCCACTTTGTGCGTTATGTGTATTGCATGCTGTATCCTCACCAGAAAGCAAGCTAGAGAAAAGGAAATGTTGCTAGGAAAATCATACGGAAGAGACAAGATATTTGCTGTTCATCACGTGGAAGTGGAGCCTCATTAAGGTCTTCGTGCTCTCGGGCTTCACACTGAGGAGGATGAAGAGGAGGAAGGGGAGGGCTTGGTGTTGTCTCAGGGGTGGCAGAGGCGGAAGAGGTGGAGGCAGGAGAGGCAGGTGCGCTGGAGATGAGGGTGGGGCGCGGAGAGAGTCTATTGTCCAGCTTGGATGAGGACCTGGGGTCTCAGGAGCAGAGAGACCCACCCTCTGCTCCCTGGGTGTGCCTCTGGGGCCAGGGAGGACCTTCTAGGGAAGCGGATGCTTGTCGCCCCAAGAGAGGCTGCGCCCTGTGAACCTTGCAGAAGACCCCCAGGCCCCATGCCTGTCTTGGACTTGGACCAGGAGGGCATCAGCAACTCTCAGGATGGGCAGGGAACTTCTGCTATTGAGCGCTAACTCGGGCTTCCTGATTCCTGTTTGTCGAGAAGCAGAGCTGTGAATGGATTTGAGCCGGTTGCAATCGCAGATTCCCGAGGGGCGCTCGATGTCAGGCAGCGCAGGGGCTGGAGCCCGGACCCTGGACCGAGTGCTCGTCCCGGTGCTGACCCCTGGCTACGTGACCCTGTGTAGTGACTTCACTGTTCCCTGACTCCTTCTCCCGCATGTGGAATCAGCCCAGGATTGCAGTGGTTGGTAGTCACATGTGGGAGCTGCTCACACAGAGCCTGGCATGAAATCGGCTGTCGGAACCCAGGTGTGACTGTCATTAGTTTACAACAGTAGCCTACGAGGCAGAGAGCAGAGGTGATTCTGGCAGGGTGCCATCTGGGCTGGCTGGATTGGGCACGACGCAGGTGTGATGTGTAGAGAAGTGACCTCAGCAGGTGGCTGCAGAGCGCAGTGGGGGGCCCAGGGTGCTAAGCGGTTGCCCCCAGCCTGGGAGGCAGGGGCTGAATTTCCCTTTCATTCCTGAGGCGGCTGCTGCTTGCTCCCATGGGACGGTGGGGGACAGGCTCTTCCCACGCCCAGCCAGGGCAGGTAAGGCCACGTGAAGCTGGCATTATCTGACTTGATGACACATGGCTACAATCTACTCACTTTCTCCGAGCGTCCTGGCTGCCAGGCCAGCAGCTGCAATTTACTCTGCTCCCCTCGTAACTCCTCAAGGACCCGGGAGGCCCCTTATGTTCTCGGAATGACTCTGCCCAGTGGCCCCGAAGAGCGACTGAGGACTTGAGTCTTGGACAGCTCCGGCTGCCCGTGCGGTGCCCTTCCCTGCCTCCCTGTCCTTCGCTCGCTCGCTCTGCTTGTCGCTGAGACGCAGGGGAGGCGGCCGCTGCCTGAACAGCCTGCAGCCCTGGGGGGGCCACTTGACCCAAGGAAGGTCGAGTGGGCATCAGTGAGGCCCCTCAGGGTCTGTCCCAGCTTTGGGAGGTCGTAAGTAGGGGGCATTTCAGAAAGTTTTGAGGGCTTGTGAGTCTGTTTCCTGTCCTTTGTCTATTGTTCAAAATTGAAGTGAGGGGTGCTTGATCGTCTTCCTCAGCACAGATGAGGCTTAGGTGCCCCCAGCTGCCCCAGTTCCAAATGCCTTCCCCAAATTAACTGCTGTTTGTCATTTTTGTTTTGTCCAGAACTTTATCTTCCTGTGTATGTATATCCACACACACATATTCGGGGCTGCAGACCAGACAGGGCACTGCTTTGTGTGGGGGTGAGCTTTGAAACAAGTGGCATTATCCGACAATACGGCCTGGAGGCCCTTCGTGCCCGTGTGAACAGAGCTGTTTGTAAACACTTCTCTGTAGTATCTGCAGTGGGCTATTCCACAGTGGCGGTTTTGTTTTTGTTTTTGCCATTTCCCGATCGATGAATACTAAGGTTGCTTCCCCTCCTTCCTGCCTATGACGTGTCCTGTAAGCTCCATCTGGTTTGGGGGTGGGCAGTGGATTTTACATCACGTGCCCAGTGGTATCTGCCGGAGTGCTGGGTTGAGGCAGGAAGGAGGATGCCGATCTGTAAACAGTGTCTGTTTTGGGTGCTATATTTGTCTCCTCGGGATGGAGTCACAAATTACCAGCAACCGGGTGGCCTGAAACAATAAGAATTTATTTTCTCACAGTTCTGGAGGCCGGAAGTCCGCAGTTAGGGCTCTAAAGCCTTGAGGGGGGATCCTTCCTTGCCTCCTCTGGCTTCTGTTGGCGCCAGGTGCTCCTTAGCTTGTGGCCGAGGTGCACTAATCTCTCCCTCTGTCGTCACGTGTGTGTCTCTATAAGCGGTGGTCCCCCACCTTTTTGGCACCAGGGACTGGTTCCATGGAAGACAATTTTTCCAGGACTTGGGGGTAGGGGGGATGCAGAGCTCAGGTGGTGATGCGAGCCATGGGGAGCTTTGCTCTCTCCCCTGCAGCTCACCTCCTGCTGTACAGCTCAGTCCCTGAGTTTCATAGAAGACGATTTTTCCATGGACTGTGGGTGGGGGGTGGTGGTGAGCTCAGGTGGTGATGCCTGGCCTGGTTCCCCACAGGCTATGGCCCTCAGGGTTGGGGACTGCTGCTTATAAGGACAGCAGTCAATGCTTTTAGGGCCCATTCTAATCCAGTACGACCTCATTTAAACTAATTACACATGCAAAAACTCTATTTCCAAATAAGGCCACATTCTGAGGTTCTGGGTGGACATGAATTTTGGGGGGACACTAGGCCACTGTAGATACAGGAAGCAGAGGGTCTATACATATGCCACATACCTGCCGACCTAGATCGGGGGGACCTGGGTCACTACACCTTCCACATGTGCAGTGAGAACTGAGGGTCCGGATAATGACTCTAATGGGCTACGACATCTTCGTGGTTAACTCAGCTACACGACAGTCACATTCAGTAGTGTCAACTAGACTCTGCTTATCCGGACAAGAAAGAGCTTTTACCGTCTTTGAAAGACCTTTTTGCGGAACCCTGACTTCCTGAGCCTGTCCAGAAGGGTTGTGCTCCCCACGACTCCCCCAACCCCCGGAGTTTGTCGGCATAATTACTGTTGGGGACCACACACACATTTGGCCGCTGGCGTCCAGGAGAAGCCCAAGGCAGTTCCCCCGTATGCCAGAACGAGCAAGGTGCTCTTGCAAACAGCCGCAACCTCGGTCATAGACATACGGTTTCACTGGATAGACCCACCCGCTCACAGCTGAAAGGAGCAATTTTAAATTGCCAAGGAGAATGTGTGTCCAGTGGACACGCTTCACCAATGGCTACAAATAACCATCCTTGTTGGGGGGGATGGAAGCCGCGTGCTTTGCACACGCCACGGCACTCACCTGCGGCAGAGAGCGCCACACCCGCGGCATTGCCAGCACCGCGAACCAACTGTCCACAGCTGGGTGTTGTCCAGCACCGGCTGCCGATGAAGCTACTTAGTAATCCCATCACTGCGGTGCCCCGTGGCTGGATCTAGGTGGTATGCCATTTCCTAACTTACATTAAAAAAGAAACATAAAAGGATTACTCTTGGAGAGTGAACTGGGGTCAGCTAAGTGGAAAAGAGGGGAAAAAGCCCATTAAGATGTTTGGTTCAGCTGACCTGCATCTATTTGGGAAAACCTTTGCTGATGTATAATTTCTGAAGGTGAAAGGGAAAAACAGACCCAGCTGAGCGAGTTCAGGAAAGGAACTGGTGGTTGCCAGTCAGAGGGACAAAGTGGTGGAATTCCGGGTGCTTCAATGGCAGGGACGCAACCTGACAAATTTTTAAAGACTCTGTCAATACCATTAATATTTATGATCCAGCTCCCCGAAACGGCTGTGGCGCGGCACGTCCGTCAGGGACTTCTGCTCTGAATTATCCTGATTTGTTGGGCGAGGCCTGAATGGCAAAACTGGGAGTGATTGTGAGAAGGATTTCACGTTGCTGTTTTACATCCCCTTAAAGGCGGTGGAATAATCAGGAAGCTGTGTTCTCAGACAGTAATTTTCTTTAAAAAGAAAACCTCGCTGTTGACAGGTGAACTAGATTATTTACCACAATTGGGAGTTGTGGGGATGCAAATTGCCTGGGAGCACTTTGACTTCAAGTCGCCCCCTCCGAGCCTGTTTCCAGGTGGCAAACTAGAGTCCTTGCCAGCGAGTCACTTTGCCATGCTCTGTGCTGGCCAAAAAGGGGTAGCCCCTTCTCCACAGCTGTGGGACTGTGGAAATGTGTGTGCTTCAGAAAAGTTAAGCTGCCTCAGTTAAAACCTGACCTTGCTCAGAGCTGCATGACCTTCAACACGGTCTACCTGAGTCGTCCTACCTGCAAAAAGGGCAGTGCAGGTCCTACCGGAATGACCCTATTGAGTTAGCGTGAGGATAACATGAAGCAGTACATGCACAGTGCTCGTCACATAACAAGAGTATCATAAATGTTAATGGTTTGCTTTTTAATTTTTGCCTAAAGGGGAAATAAGAAGAGTGAAGTCCAACATATTTAATAATGGGTAGCATGGCCACCGACCAATCGGAATAGATGCAGCTTGTAAATAATTATTAGAGCCTGCCTCTTCCTAGGGCACACCGGCTGTGTGTCAGCCTCCCCTGAGAAAAACAGCAAGGAAATGTTCCTAAACACTTTTTTTTGGCATAGCTTATGGCAGAGCCCAGCAAACCTTTTTATACATGACTTTAATTTTGCAAATGGTCAAGATGGCGTTTTTGATGGGCATTAACTGCTTTTCCCAGGGAAGGGAATCATGGGTGACAGTCCCCGGTGCGCCCACCAGATGGCGCTAACAGACCAGGTTGTGGCCACACCTGCCCTGCGTTCCCCTCCCGCCAGGAGGCTCCCTGAGCACCTGCCCCTCGCCCCTTCCTCCCTTCCTCTCTCCAATTAACTCCCTGATTACCCACGACCTTTGACTTCCAGGGAGTATGGTTTCCCCAGGTGTGAGTCATGAAGGCTCCTCCTGCAGCCCCACCCCGTGCTTAGCACAACACCTGACACCTGGCACCCGACAGCCTGGAAAGGGGTCCACGCCCTCAGCCAAAATCCTAAAAGGCTTTATTGGTTTTATTTAGAATGTTGCATGCTCATTATAAAATTTTTAAACAACATAGAGAAAAGTCAAAATCCCAGCAACCCCTATATGACCATCCATTTGTTTTTGGTAAGAAATCCCCATCCTCAGTCCCAGCCCCAGTCAAACATTATCTTTCAGATACTAAAGATTTCGCCTTTTCTGGAACTTTATATAAATGAAGTCATATGTAATTTTTGGTTTTTTGATTTATGTTTGAGAAGTAATCTGGAAGTCTGGCTGCTGTGTGGAAAGTGGACTGAGGGTTACAAGATTGGAGGTTATTGCCAAGGTCCAGGCAAGGTGTGGGAGTGGCTTACGCTAGGAAGGAGGTGGTGGGGTTGTTGGGAAGTGGAAGTACAAGTGCTTCCTAGGGTCACACCCCTAATCCTCACCCTCACCCTCTTGATGGGGAGCCCCCAAGCTAGCTTCTTGTGTTGCCCTGTGAGAAAATAACTCGAGGATTCTGTATTGCATCATGAATTAGAAATAAAGTATTGATAATCAGCTATATTTATTGTCTTCAGAGATTCCCTTTAAAGTTGCCTTTAGCAATAGGAAATGGTTGGCCCCAAGGAAGTTCCCAAGAATAAATTATTTTATATCAGCTACATTTGGAAATGTCACTTCATAGGACAGACTTTGTCAGTGGTTGTGATGCAGTGTTTGCCACGGTGGAGATAAACCATGCTTGTT
The DNA here is from genome assembly GCF_020740605.2 of Lemur catta. NCBI lineage: Eukaryota > Metazoa > Chordata > Mammalia > Primates > Lemuridae > Lemur > Lemur catta. The sequence goes on from NC_059148.1 coordinate 29,244,033, forward strand.
CTGATAGCAAGCAGTGTGTTGAAACAGCTGCCAAGCATTTATCAGGCTCCTCTTCAGCACTAATGAAGGCTAATGATTCTCAGGGAGTCTGAGGCCCTGGCTCTGTTGAACCCACCCACACCCCGAGGTCTCGGGAAACCAGCTTCCCTTTCAGATGCTGCTGCGTGAGTTAAGGGGCTCTTTGGGAAGTTGCTCATTCATGGCTTGATAAGTGGGAGGTAATTGTGCTTGCTCCTGTTCTACTGAAGAGGGAAGGTAGAAAACATGCAAGTAGTTCCCTCCTTGAAAATGAATTTCAGCTCTCTGCTCTCTGGGAACACAGCACAAAGCTTTCTGTAATCTTTCAGGCGTACCCCGTCACTCTGTTGTCTGGATTGAAAGGAGCTATGGGAGACACACATAGCACTGGCCGGGGACACAAATTTTATTTTTTGGCTTACTCCTAGTGTGTCATATGATGTTAACCACATTACTTAACTTCTCTATTTTCATTTCCTCCCATTCTGCTAAAATTAAAATGGTAACCATTTAACAAACCTCTTCAAATATGTTAGCTGTTCTTTGATCATAGATTTTGAACACCTAGGAGAAGGAGAGAAAATTAACACCATAAATAGTGTTGTAGAGTATGATGGGAAATTCTGAGTGTAGATCCTTTAAACTTTCTAGAACAAGCACCGTGCCAGTTGTTGGTTTATCGTTGATCAGCTTCAACTCCACCCTTCTCTCCCTGCTTTGTGGTCTCGGAGCTGGGCCCTGTGAACATTTCTCCTTCGTCAGCCGGTGCAATACTGGGCTTCTCCAGCAGAGGCTGCTGGAGGGACGGTGCAAGGTGTAGCAGGGGAAGGGGCTTCCCTGCTGATTTCAGAGAGAGAGAGAGAGAGAGAGTGTGTATGTGTGTGTGTGTGTCTGTCTGTGGCATAGCTCCTAGCAGCTTGCAAAGACCCTGTGGTGCTCACTGTCCAGTGGGTGACTCTGCTCACAGCTGGGCACCAGCGCTGGCCCAGGACACCCGGGTACACTTCTCCACCACCCAGGGTGCTGCTGCTGCACCCAGTCCTGAGCTCCGACTCTCAGCCCGGGGGAAGGAGCTCTCCCTTAGCCTAGAGGTGGTACCTGCTTCTTCCATTTGCTATACCTGTATTCTTCAAAGTTCTTTTTAAAAAATCTCATTTAGTAGTTACTGATCTTTTATTAGCTAATAATTAGTGATTCTTATCTTAAAGATTTCCTGATGAAATTACTGGTGTGGTTTCTGTCCCCTGACTGGACTCAGATACATCACCATATACAGTTAAGTATTAACATACGTGTTAACATGGCCCTAAAGTGATAGTAATTTTCTCATCACCAATTATTTTTACCCTTCCTTCTGTTTAAACAAGCTTCCCCAGGACACTTTCAGGCTACATTTTAGGGAGTGAAAGAATAATTTTCTTTAGGCTGATTAGAGTACTAAATGTGTCTCAGAGCAATAACGCACCACTTCTTTTTGAAACTTTGGATAAATTAGGCTGGTGTTTCTTTAGTGGGTTTCAGACTCACTAGAGGAGCTGATTCAAAGTGCATATTCTTACATGTTGAGTTACTCTGATTTGACTGATCATTAAGTGGCCTTTCCGTATACATTTTCCACACTGAATTCTTACAGCAACCCTGTTAGGTGCCTTGACCTCACGTGACTGCTTGGCTCAGAGAAGTATCTTGTAGGCAGGTCAGGGGCTGTGTGTGTGCGGGAGGGGGACGGAAACCAAGCCAGGGGCTCTTGACCCCAGATCCTATTTCTTTTCCACCAAATACCACTTTTCTAGCATATTTTGAAACCTCCTTGTGTTTCTTCCGTACAAATGATGAGGAAATTGAGTCAGGCAAATAAGTTCATTTTTTTCAAAAAAAATTTTTTCTCATTGTAGAAAATCTGTTAAACATAGACATTCGTAAAGAAGTGGAAAATAAAAATAATCTTTCCTTCTACTGCCTAGAGACAAGTTTTGACAACCTATTTCTGTTTCTTTTCTCTGCATCTATCTTGCTTTTCATTGCTTTTCAACAAGATCATGGCCATATTTTATCTTTTAACCTTTTGGCTTTTTTTTTTTTTTTCATTTTGCAGTTGTCTTGGTTTGCTACTTTTGCATACTAAAGTACCCTAGAATTCAGTGGCTCAGAACAACAGTCATTTATTCTCCTCTATGCCATGGCTGGTCAGCTGGGGGCTCTGGGTGCAGGTCACCCATCCTTCTTCTGGGGCCAAGGGTCGAACCTGGGCACATTATTTTCATGGTCATGGTGGGACAGAAGGACAGAAGCAGAAACACATGCAATCTCTTCTCATTGCCTCATCGCCACAAGGGAGCAAATGATTTCTATTTCTCCTGCCCCAGCCTCCTCCCCACGAAGAAGAAATCATCTCTCGATTTCCCTGAATTCCTTTCAGTAATAGCTCCTTCCACTGTGCATTACCGGTGAGTCCTCAAGCTCATTTAAACCACCATCTGATAAAATAACCTGTATAATTTTCTTCACAGATGAATATGAGGAAAAAATAATGATTATGTTATTAGATCATGGCCCTGTATTTGTAGCTGACTCTAAGCTCCTGATGAAAATGTTGAATAGCTTTTGCTTCCCGCAGAATTGCAAATGAGGAAAAGATTCCAGCTTGTGTTCTTTCCCAGGGTTAACACAGGCTACTTGGTCCCTGAAGGCTCACTGGTCACTGTGAACAACTGAATATTTTTTTTTTCCCAGCAGAGACGGAGAGAGGGTGACCTGTGGTCTGAGGTTTGGGGAGAGCAGAGGAGGGGCTGCCTCAGCCTTGCTCTGCCGTCCAGCGGCTTCCCAGTGGCAGCATGATTTGGAGCTGTAATCTGGACAAAGCAGTGTTTGCAGTTCCCCAGAGAGTCATCCTATGATGCAATCCCTTTGAAGGAAAAACAAAACTCACTGATGTAAAAGCCACCCCATCACACTCCTGGACCCTACCCATGCCCTCACTCCACCGGAGGGGGCTCCCTCCCTTTTCTCAGCTCACTTGTCCCAGAATGTCACTATTTTATTTCCATTCCAGGTATGCCATGTGTCTGTTTTTGAGGCAATAGTTTAACTTCATGATGTGGATTAACTTCTATATCCGTGGCTTCATTGCTTAATTTCACATTATTTGATATCCATTTTTGTGATCTTGGAATCTGAAATATATTAGTAGTTGAAGCCACTCCAATTGCATGGGGAGTGATGGGCATGTCCCTGCACAAGAGGTCAGGAGAGGGGCACAGGGTGATCCAGGCTGGCTGCAGCAGGTCAGGTTCTGCTTTCACCAAGTGCTCTTCCAGCCTAAGCATGTCTGAACACACTCAAGACTGCCAAGTAAGGTTGTGCAGGTAGTGCACTGCCCAGGGGCATGTCTAAGGTAATGTCATTTACATCCTAGACATTGTAGATTTGGGCATTTAGTAGTACAGTTGTATAGCAGATGGCAAGAAAGTGCCTTGTTCTACCCAAGTTGATATATTATGACAAATTTGTGAGGAATGGAAGAGGCACTGTTTTCTAATTTGCATAGATTCTTTACAGACTAAGCATAGCCTTTTTACACCGAATACCCTTTGGGGAATGTGCTATTTCCTGCTGTAGCCCCGAGCAGTAATTCCTTCAGCAACATTTAACAAACGTTGAATGAGTGTCCCATTAGACGCCAGTCCCAGGGCTGGGCCTGTGGGATGCCAGGGGGCAGAAGGGACAAGGAGCCTCTTCCCTACATGTGACAGGGAAGGCCGAGTGAAGCAACCAAGCACACTCCTGATTATGTGACCACAACTGCGGCAAGTGCTCCACCGGCCAATCTGGGTGTCATGAGAGCCTGTACAGGGGTCTGAGCAGGGCTGCAGGGCTCACACCCCAGGGCGGCTCTGAAGGTCAATGAGGACAGTGGCCCCAGGTAAGGTCACACAGTTCAGGTGGGGTGGAGTCTGCAGGATGAGAGCCACGAGGGCTGAGGGTTTCCCACGGCGGAGGAGTTTTTAACAACTTTTTGACATTTGCTAATCTCCCTTTTTAATAGAGAATGGCAAGTCCTTTGCCAAAGCCTTGGACAGACAACAGTATCAAGTGTAATTTAATAATATTGCTTCATTTTAATTACAGGTAGCTCTAAATTTGCATGGTAGTGTGGGGCCATAAACGTGTGTAAGCTGAAACTGTCCAGTAGTGATAATCAATGGGAAAAACTGTGACTGTTCTGTGTCCTTTAAAAAGTTTTGCCACCAGAAGCAGGAAGAGGCAAGGAAAGTTCCTTCCCTTGAGCCTTTCGAGGGCACGTGGCCCTTTTGATACCCTGATTCCAGACTTCTGGACTCTAGAACTGTGAGAATAAGTCTTTTGTCTCGAGCCACCAGATCTGTGGTCATTTGTGATGGCAGCCCTGGGACAGTAACACAGGCCCGCTCACGTGCTTGCACACTCAGGCAGAGAAAGGATTCAGTCAGATTCGAGGCAATACTGCTGTGAAGACGGAAACAGATTCGCAGCCAGCAGTTCCACTGATTTGAGTCCTGAATCACTGCTTACCAACGCTAGGGCGACACAGCAGAGTCACTTAGAGTCACAGTAATGTAGCAACCTGCCTGTTGTATATATTAATCTTAATACTTATGTATATTAAGGCAAAGACTTTGGATAATTTATCCAACAGATTGGAGGAATGGCTTCAATACTGACATCACATGTTTGCTCTTGGCAGGTTCAGTGTGAAAAATGGAATGGGATGTAATTTTCATAGATTTCTGCCTCTTGCTGCCTTCTTTCAGCCTCTCTTGAGATAGAAATCCTAAAATGCATTGAGTGGGGAAGAAAAGGTGGTTTTCTGTCAGATTTTCTCGTAAGGATGTACAGCCTTCTTTTCTTTACAGACAGATTTTTCATTAAAGTTTCTTCATTAGATGAGGTCTTCTGAGGTGAGTTTTAGTTTTTGAGGGGACTTTGAGAGGCCCAGGATTGAAGGGGTTTGGGCACCGTTTGGATCCTGCCTTTTCAGGGGTGGGACATCCTGCCTTTCCTTCCCCCGCAATTCACCTGCATTCGATACTTTCTGCGTAGACTCTGTGAGTTTCTCTAATATGTTGGTATTTTTAATTTGTTCCATCATTCTTAATGCTTCTAGGCTTGTGCTAGACGCTGGGCATTCAAACAAAATCGGTACTAACTGATCAACACTTAGGTGCACACATGGAAGTCATATTCACTGGGTGCCGGGCAGGTGGGAGGGGGTGGAGGGGCTGGGTGAATTCATAACTAATGGGTGTGGAGTACACTGTCTGCGGGATGGGCATGCTTGTAGCTCTGGCTTGGGTGATGCAAAGGCAATATATGTAACCAAAAGGTTTGTACCCACATAATATTCTGAAATTTAAAAAAATAAAATAAACAAAACTACATAAACACATCAGAGAAACAGCTATGGGAACTATGATACAATATGCTAAGAGAAGGCGTTTACAGAGCATTATTAGGGCGTATTTGAGCCTTGAAGGATGAGTTGGGGTTTTCCATGAAGAGAATCCTTTTTTGAGCACCTACTCTGGGGCTAGGCTGTGTCCCAAGTGCCTTACCTTAATTAACACTCACGACTACTTTTTGAGGCATAGGTATAGTTCCTGATTACGTTTGACAGATAAGGAAACTGAGTCAGAGTGAGTTCAAATGACTCTTCCAAGTGGCAGGGCAGGGTTTGGAGCAGGGGTCTGGCCCCCCGAGCCCAGCCCTGAGCTGTTGTACCACGTCGTTGGCTCTTCTAGGAAGAAGGAGCATTGAGGGAAAAGTTTGACACCCATGGCGGGTTAAGGAAAGTGTGAGTTTTATCTGTCCCCTAGTAACTCGTAACACTTACCGGTACTGCACTGTGAGAAAGTAAATGAAGCCTTGCGTGGTAGTGACGTCACCACCAACAACACAGTCAAGGTGTGGACATTTCTACCATCCCCCCAAAGTTCCTTCTTGGCTCTTGGGAGCCGATCCTTTGCCCACTACCAGTCCTGACAGCCACTCATCTGCTTTCTGTCACTGCGTCCCTTCCTCCCTGCCACCCCCCCCCCCCCCCCGCCAGGTCCCTTGCTCTATGTCCACTCCTCCCACCCCCTAATCCATCCATCCATCCACCCATCCATCCATCCCTCTGTTCTGGGAAAATCCCAGGATGGTTTAGAAAAACTGCCTTCCAAACTGAGATGGTCTGAGAGACCAAAGCAGGGGTCCCCAACCTACAGTGAGTTGTGTAATTATTTCATATATGTTACAATGTAATAATAATAGAAATAAAGTGCATAGTAAATGGAATGTGCTTGAATCATCCCCAAACCATCACCCCCTACTCCCCTGGGCCATGGAAAAATTGTCTTTCATGAAAACGGTCCCTGGTGCTAAAAAGGCCGGGACTGCTGGAAGAATGGCTTGGACACGTCCAGCTTCGTGAGTTAAGTGAGTTGATTAGAGGTTACTGACTCAGGGCGTTTGCGCCTGGGCAGCGGAGGACTTTTCTGGGGAGTGAAATCCACGCTGCCTGCCTGCTGTGGCACCTTACATTTATTTTTAGCAAAGGTGACGTGGAGGCTTTTCTGACTACACATGGTAAGCATGCACAGTATATCCACCAAGCAACCCTTGTCATGTTAATGATATGATTTTCCCCTGGGCAGAGATTTCAGTAGTGAAGTGAGCCAGCGGGCACTGCAGGACGGCAAAAGTGCTCGCAGTCAGGCTTAGCAGGTTTGCAGCATGTGCTTAAGGGGCCCTCGGGGACGAGCGGGTTTTCCTTGGTATTTTTGTTTATCTGAAGCCAGTGCTTTTCTTTTTTTTCTTTTTTCTTTTTACTTTTTATTTATTTTCTTATTTTAAATTTCAGACTATTCCTGGGGAGCAAACATTGTGGTTACATATATTGCCTTTGCAACGCCGTTGCTTTTCAACGAACTCTTAGGTGTCAGCTTTCCCTGGTGGGAACCTCTCTTTTTCCCCCTTACCATCCTCGGCGACCAAAGAACTGGGGACGTGCGGGCCCCAGCCAAGGCTGTCACCACTCACTGCAGTCACCAAGGCACCAGCCAGCTCACAGTAACTATACAGGAAGGTTCATTCACATTTAAATCGAGTTACTGGTGTGGGCTTGGGTTTCAGTAGTGCTGAGCATTTTCCCTGGGAGCATTTCTCTTAGTAGTGCCGTCAACTTAGGTTTAGATTTCGTTTGAACAGGTGTCATTTGCTTGCTGGTCCTATGGCAACCAGAATTTGTGTTAAATTTTAATTTGGCTTAAGCCGGATGAGAAGATTTTTTTTTCCCCCAGACAACAAAGAGACACTCTGAACAGGTCATAGTTATAATTGAGGGAGTGCTGGTGGTTAGGTAGAGGAAGGAATTAGAGAAAACACACGTCATGGTTATTCAGCGTTGGAGCTGGGGTGTGTGGATAAGCAGGAGCTGCCTGAGTTGGTGGCAGCAAAGGGACCAAGAGCACCGAGGGGCCAGGGCAGAGTTTAACCTCGCCTGCCCTCTGCACATCTCCGACTCTCTCTTACATCGTCTCGGTGACTCTGCCTTTCCGCGTCTCTGAGCTTCAGCGTTCTCTGCCTTTCTCTCTGCCTCTTCTGTCTGTCTGTCCAGCTTTGTTTAAACTTCTGTGTGTTGTCTTCTGCCTGTTTTTGTGTGTGTTTCTGTCCTCCGTGTAGGCTGTGTGCTTTCTGCCTCCGTCAGCGTCTCTGACTGTCCCTCTCACTCCCTGTGGGGACCCTCTGCTCCTGCTCTGTGGCCCCGAGCCAGGAGCTTGCTCCTCACGTGCGATGCCTGACAGACCCCAGCTCCCAGGCCAGCCGCCTCTGCAGACGGAGTCTGGGTGCCGAGTGCGAGCAGAGCATCCTGGTCTCACTCCGCCTCTGTCTCACTCTCTATCAAATAGAGAGACCGAGCCATGGGTGAATCCACTCGAGTTTCCTGTATTTTTTATCTACCACGGCAGGGTACAATTCTACTCAGGTACCAACAAAGTAAAAACAGTCACACTTGCCCCCGACGCCTCTTACCATGGCAGTTGCGTCCTTCCTCAGTGTGACCCCCACTGAGTTCTCTGGGGTTGGTTAAAAGCGTGTGCTTTGGAGTTGGGTGGATCCCAGCTCAGCAAACAACCTGGTGGGTGACCTTAGGCACCCTAAGCCTCAGTTCCCTCTTTTGTAAAATGGGTGTAATAGTAGCACCTGCCTCTGGGGGCCACTCTGCTCATGTCCATCACCTGCTTGGCCTTTGTGTTGTCACCCTGCTCTACTGGGGGTTCCCAGGCTGGCACTCCCCCAGTCACTCAGCAATATCATGATCGTTTCACCAAAGCATCTTCCTATCCCCAGGAAGCTAATAAGTTGGAATATTATTGCCCCACTTTACAGAAGAGATTATTGCTGGTTCGGGTCACCAGGGAAGTTGGTGGCAGTAGCCAGGTCTCTCGACTCTTAGTTCAGTGCCCTTGCCAGTGGCCTACCCTGCCGTCCTAGTGCTCAGGTGCAGGGTTGTCAAGGGAAGACAGAGGCGGGAATCTCAAAATTCCCATTCTGAATTATTTAAGGAAAGGGCTCATTAGTTCAGTGGGGGTCATTGCTCATATCTGGCCCAATCAATGGTGGCTGGGCCAGCAGTTCATTTTGCATTAAACAGTGACTTGTTGCCATGTTGCCATTACCATGGGGAGAGGATGGGGAGGTTTCCAGTGGACGCACCTTACATCACTGCTGAATGGCTTTACCTGCATCACCCACGTGTGGATCCTTCTATGCCCCAGGTAGTGTGGGAGGAAATGGAAAAGCAGCAGCATGGTCCCTGGCCGCATGGAGTTTACAGTCTCGTGGCTTTAACTGGTTGAGTCCCCGCTTCCTGCAGGAGCTCCGTATGTACCGAGAGCTGTAGGGCTCGCCTGCTTGTATTCAGCTGTTCCAGCAGTGGAGATAACCTTGCCTTTAAGGCCCGCTAGACAACCATCATCCCTGCCAGTGAGCCCTAGCACTGCCCACCTCATCTCTCTGAGCTACTGATTATTGAACTCACCTGGGCACTGGGTGACAGCTACTAGAACTTCCTTCCAAACAGCCTTTGCCTCTTACTGATGTTACCACCCGGGAGACATCAGGACAGCCCTTTAACAGAGCTGCGTTTTACTGGCACTCTCTGAGCGCCATCCTATTTGAAATAACTTTCTTTGTATTATTCAGGGACTCATTAAGAGCTGAATTTTGAAATTACTTACTGCCTTATGGATAATAAATTATCAGAGTCTAAAAATAGCCCCCAAGTGTGGGGGGAGCTGGGACGATTTCAGAGTTATATAATATACAACGCTGGGATTTGAAACTCATTACTTAAATTGGAGCCAACATCTCTGCTTATCTCTGAGTGAGGTTCGCATCTGCCTTGCAGCTGTAAAAATCAGAAGTCAAGGTGTGTCAGAGCCAGATGTGGTCAGAATGAGATTCCTACGGAGGGGCTGACATTTCTGTGCCAGGGACCGGAGGATGTAGGCTGCCAGGCCTCAGGGTTGTGGTCCCAAACCTCACAAGCTGGGGCAGAAGCCACACATGGTCGTGACTTGGGCTTTTGCAGCTACTTGGCAGTTTCTGCTAAAAATGAAGTTTCACATTCATAAAACATCTTTTTAAGCATTTTTAAAATTGAAGTCTGTATCAATCTATCTTTTTTCTTAAAAGCTTTCTTTTGAGTTAGGCAAAGCAATGGGCCTGCTAGGTCCATTTTACAGATGAGGAGCTGAGAGAACCAGCCCAGCAGCCGGGGTGGGGGCTCTGATGTCAAAGACCCTGCGCTCCCTTCCCGCCTCTGTTGCTTAGCAGCGATGCGATTCCGGCCAAATGACTGGACACTTTCCGCTTCGATTCCCTCATTTGTGAAGTGGGGATAAAAATGGTAATCCTTTGACAGGAATGTTTGAGGATTAAATAAGAAATTAATAAAACCAGCTAATATTTATCAAGTACTTACAGTGTACCAGGCACTATTCTTGAGTGCTTTGTTTGTTATCGGATGTAAATACATATTGTACTGTGTATTATTATGAATGTGCATTATTGTTAACAAATAATGTGTGTAAATCACTTGGCACCATGCCTGAAACTTATCTAAATGTTTAAGGAAAATTAGTTGTCATTAATTATGTTTGTTAGGCACGTACCACATCCTGAGTCTTCATGTATCTATTCACTGATGCACCCTTGTTTGTTCTTTTGGTCAGATCTATGAGTTTGAATAAATGCATTTCCCAAACACCTTCACCAACCCCCCCAAATGGTATGCTAATATCATCACCCCTGTTTACATTTATTATTAATAGTTGGGATTCTACTCTAAGGATAAATCTTCCTTTCTCCCATGTTTATAGCAGTATGGACTCAGAAGCCTACTCTACAGTTTATAACTGACTACTGTGACTATTTACTGTGATGCTAACATTGTTCCAGACTGGCAGTGGGTGCCCCCCTCACTCTGTCTCCTATGTCCTTTGGACATTTGTTTGAGCACTTTGTTACCTTCTGCCTCCACAAGACATTTTAGGCTCATGGTCTTGTACTTGATTTGCTTGGCACTTACATCAGCCATCTTCCCCCGAGGAGCTGTTTTATTGGAGAGAGGTTTTTAGAGTTAAAGTCTGGGTACTAGGTGTGCTGATTGCTAAAGGAGTGTCATTGTTTTCAAGCCCTCTCAGTACACAGAACTAGGGAACAACTGCACATACATATACACATATACAACCACCCACCTTATACATATGTAAGCACACATCCGCCTCCACCCCCGGGAGCTCATGCAGGCACTTCCCGTTTATGATTTACAGAGTTCACTCTCTGTCTCCTTTCCATTTTTAAACTCACTTTTCTAGCAGTGAGAATCCTGGCTCTCATTATCCACCACATATTGTTTGCTCCATCCTAGAATACTAATGCAATTTTCGGGATTGCTAACCCATACTGCTGTGGAAAACAAACCTAACTAGAATTCAATATATGTTTACAGTTACTTTTATCTTCAGTCCGAGAGTACACAGTCAAAATAATATGCCAGAAACCCACTTGCAACTCCTAGATTTTAACAACTTAAAACAACGGAGGTTTATTGTTGCTCCCACCACCTGTCCAACACAGAACAGCTGGAGCTTTGCTCTGCGTTGACCTCCCTCTGGGATGCTGGTCAACAGAGCAGGCTCCATCATCATGGCAGAGACAGGGAGAGCGTGGGGCCGTGTGTTCTGAGAGCTTTGGATCCAGAGTAGGCACAGCATTCCACTCACATTTCACTGGCAAAGTCAAGTCATGTGGCCACACGTACATTCAAATGCACAGTGAGACAGTCAAACAGTGTGCTCGGAAAGAGATCTGGTGGGCAGGCTTTATTTCTTGAACACAGTCCTTCCCAATCCTTTGAAAAAATTCCTATTTTACAGCTAAGGCAATTCTGCTGTTGCTCGGTACTGAGTTTTATAGACGCCTGTCAGGTCTTGTTTCTTTACAGTGTTGTTAAAGTTGTTGGTCCTCTGCCTAGTTGCCCATCAATTACTGGAAGTGGAATATTGAAAGCTCCAAGTCTTGTTGAATTTTCTGTTTCTCCCTTCAATTCTGTTTTCATTTCGTGTATCTGTTTTGGGGCTCTGTTGCTAGGTGCATCATTTTTTTTTTATAATCATTATACTTCCTTGTGGATTGAATCTTTTATGGGACATCCTTTTTTATCTCTATTTTTGTCATAAAAATTGCATTTTTATACAAAATATGTGTCCATCCACACAGATTCACAATTAATCCTTTATGCAGTTCTTTAAATGAGATAGAAGAAAAGCAGTGTTACAAACACAAATATGTTTGTATCGTCTTTCATTTATCTATGCAGTTCCATGCACTAGTGCTCTTTATTTATTCATTTGTAGTTGAGTTACTGTCTGGTGTCCTTTTATTGGAGCCTGACAAACTCCTTTTAGTATTTCTTTTAGGGTGTGTCTGCTAGTGAAGAACTCTCACTTTTTGTTCCTCTCGTTTTGTGCTAATTTCTAAATTTCCAAGCATAGCAGACTTCAGGTGTAGCTAGATTCAGGAACCTAGAAATCTTTTCCAGGAATATGTCTTTCTCCTACTCTTGTCTCTGATTTTCTTTGTTTGGGCTTCACCTGAATCAGTTCTGTGGACAAAGAGCTGGAATACCTGGATTTGGGGCATGTGCTTTTCTGTGTACTGATTGGGTGACCCGGGGTCAGTGCTACCCAAGCAACATTCACTGACAGCAGGAGTGGGGTGATACTGAAAGGAAAAAAAATGAAAGATTGTCGCTGACTGAATTTGAATATAACCACTTCCACACCGTTGCCCACCTTGGCGAGTTCTCATCTCAACTTCCACCATGATTCCTGTCCTCACTGTATGCATTAATATATATGCAAATATACATATAATCAATCTTCCTGGTGAGACTGGAAACTCAGGGACATCGATTATAGTTACATTTACTTTGGATTTATCTCTTTAAGATTCCATCCAGAGGAGAAAACAAAACAAACTTAATTTTTCACATTTCTTAGATTGGGTTGTTATTGTTTTCAAATATTCATTATAAAGTTGATGTTTTCTGTTGACAAGTAGCTATTATTGGGAGACTTAATATCAATGAAAAACAAGTTATCTGTAAAATGGGAATAATACTAGTAAATATATTAGGAGGGTTGTTGAGAAAACTGAATGAGTAATTAATTACATATAAAGTGCTTAGAACACTGCCTGTCCCGTAATAGCTAGGGTTTAGCTATTATTACTGCTGTTACTGTTAAAAACTGCCTCCATCTCTCATGCTATCATGTCTTCCCAATCAGGTTTGGGACAGGGAGTGAGACCAGTTCTGTTCTAAGGTTTGCACATAGATGGATTAATTTTTCATAAGGTTACCACACAGCAGGTGCTTTTATTACCTGCATTTTCCAGATCAGGAAACCCAGGCGCAGGGGGAGTAACTCATGGCAGATGCTGTTGATGGTCTGTAAACAGGCTTAACTGTAGTGAGGGACAGAGAGAAGGGGCTGGGGAGAGAGAGAGAGAGAGAGAGAGAGAGAGAGAGAGAGAGAGAGAAAGTGGGCAAAGGTTAGGTCACTGCATGTCAGTGAGTTTGGATTTTATCTTAGGAAGAGTAGGACACTTTAAAAGAGTTTTAATCTAGGGGAGAAATAATCTGAATTATTTTGAAACAAAAAACATGATTTTCGACTGTTGTGAAACCAGTCAGGAGGGTGTTGTAGTTGTCCAAGCGAGAGATGGTGGCTTGAGTGGGGGAGTTGGTCGTGAGGATGGCAAGAATTTGGCAGGTTGAGATAAATTATGAGCCTGTACATGGTAGCACCCGTAGAGCCCTGAGGGGATCATCGGAGGAAGAGAGAAACTAACATGTGTCAGCGTTAAAAACCATGTGGATTTGGAGGGAACTGTCTGGGAGTACTGGAAAGTGAGAGTATCGGTGGTCAGCACAGGTGTGCAGAGCTTTATGATGTTTGACTAATTCTCTTCTGTTCTTTGCGCTGTTGTCTTTCCTAATTTGAAACCAAAATGAAGTCTACATTCACTGTGTTAATAAGTCCAGAAAAATAGGCTGTCACTTTCCAAATGAACCTTAAGCCAAGATTTAGAAAATATTGAAAGGGACTCGTGGTCTGTGTGAAACTGCCTGTAGGAGGCATGTGGGGGTGGGCGAGAGGGAGGGGGGCTGGAGGAGGACCCTGCCCCTGGGCGCTGAGCAGAGGGGCCAGCTGTCAGGCTTGATTGCATCGGTCTGCGATGGAGTGCCGTCCAGCTGTGTGGGATCTTCCGTGTTGTTTGGGCTGCACGACCTTGTCCGTTCAGACAACCGTTTAAGCTGCCGCACGAGAATCAAGGCACTAGGTAGCTTGGTCGATAACCTCTCTGTCCACTGCTCACCTGATGTGAGTTTGCTGACCCGAGCCTCTTCTCTCCTGTGCAGGACACTGAGGTTCTGAACACCGCCATCCTCACCGGAAAGCCCGTTTCTGTCCCCATCAAGGTGGTGGCGGTTCAGGAGGATGGTTCCGTGGTCGATGTGTCGGAGGCTGTGGAATGCAAGTCCGCTGATGAAGATGTTGTTAAGGTAGAGTGGGCTTTGTCTGTGGATCTCCTGAGTGTTCAGGCCTCTCTGTTACCCTGTCCTTTGTCGCCAGGGTCTTGTTCTACTGAGCATCGCATGCTCCAAAGGACTGGAGGCCACAATGACCTCACCAGGGCGTGGATGACTGGCAGCAGAGGCTCACCTGGGAGCAGGTGGCTGCAGCAGGAGATGCTGCTTCCTTCTCCCTGGAAAGGGGAACCCCCGACCCTTAATCTCCAGGGGAAATAATTCGTTCTCCCCCTCCCCTTTCCCTCCCTTTCTCTTTCCTCATCAGACAGTATTTTCCTAACTTTAGCAATCCACATACTACCTTCTCCATTTCTTGCCAAATCTCTGTGCTTAGTAATATTATTTACTGAATATATTTTCTTTAAATGCCTTGCTGCTTTGGAGCAGCAGGTTAAAGTATGGCACTAGTAAATGCCTCACTTTTTCACACTTAAAAACTAATTTAGTCCCATTATAAGACAAGAAAATCCATGATCTGGATGTACCAAATTTTTTGTTAATATACATTAAAATATGACTATAAAAAAGTTTACCCGTGTGCCACCGACTGAATTTGAATATAACCAGTGGATACAGCTCACGGTTTAGGAGATGTGATCATGGAACATTTCTGCCACATTCTTCGTTCTAATTAGCTGTATTTCTGACTCTAAAGTCTGCCAGGAACCAGCCTATAATTTTTTTCATGCTTTTTGCAGGGGTCTGTTTGAACCACCAAATTTAGTGTTTTTGCCTACTTTTTCTTCACACATTGGTTGCTGTTTACTTTTGCACCGGAGACCTCAGGGAGAAAGGACTTAAACCTTCAGAATGATGAATCCTTCCTCCTTTTAAGTTGCTAAAAGAGCCCCCAAGTCTAATCTATCCAGATATTTTAGAAAAACACAATAATGCTGAGTTCTGTCCTTCCTCATATTCTACCAGCCCCTGTTTAGAGGTTAAAGAAAACTTGGTCTCAGTCTTGAGAACTTTGTGGAATAGAGGGAAGCTTTCAGGGGTTTTCCTTGGCAGAAAAGGTCGGGGAGGGGTTGATTTCTTTTTGCGGTGAACTACAGCAGGCTGTGTTTAAGCCAGAGACTGTTTGATAAAGAAAGAATGATGTATTTGTGAGGTCTAATTAAAAAAGAAATTAATGCCAGGAAACAAGTTTGGCATAGCTTGTTTCCTGGGCTTGTAATGTTAATGTTCTCTTGAGATGGAAGATGAATTAGCTTACAGCCTACGCACAGCCCTGCCCTGGGGTTCCTGATAGTTCTTGTATTCTGTGGGCAGGTTTGATTAAACAAACCAAAGGCCTTCAGTGTTCAGAGTTTAGAAAGATCTGAGTCGAGTCATACAAGGTCATCTACACAGAGAGAAATATTGATGATGCTGCCCTTGGTTGCTTTTGACAATGGATCATTTTTTACCGTTCCCACGTCATTCCAGAAAGGAGACATGGATGAGGGCATGTAGAGATGCTATCTGTATGCTTATGCCGTCATGGGCTCGAGCCAGTGACTCACTCTGCGGTTTCCTAAGCCTTTTGTTTTCTCCTGAGAGCCTGGCGTGGCGCCCCCACAGGGTGGGCTCCTCACTCTCCCACCCTGGAGAGCTCTACCCTAGAGAGGCAAGTCCAAGGTCGTGGATCCACTGGTGCCTTCTGCCTGGTTGTTTCCACTTCACAGAAGTGCTAAAAGTATCCTCTGCCCACCCCGATGGATACAGTGTTTTGGAAGATGATAGTTTTCTGCTTAACTGTTACTTATGTATCCTCATGTGACGGGACAACTAGGAAATTATTGCACAATCTTCAGAGTAGCAAAGTGGAGTCTGCCCATCACCAAGCTCAGGACTACATTAAGACGTTTTCAGGGGATTCCAGGACTGTTGCAAATCTTGGGGCTTGTGTGAATTGAGGGGATTTAATTAAATGGCTGTGATGTGTTTGTTACAGCTTCAGCGTCAATGTTTGTGATAAATGGTGCTGCAGCTCCAGCATGAATGGAGCTGCCCTCAGCACCACCCTGGGGGCATCCTCAACTGTGTGGCACATTTGCTTGCACCCTCTGGAGAGCCCTCCCTAGTCTGCGGAGCTGTCACTCAGTCATCCTTCTCGGTATACAAATACTGAGTGATTCCAGGGAGAATTTTGCAGGATTCATGGAAGATCTTTGTACATTGGAAATTCTGTGCATTGGAACTGTGATTTAGACAAGGGAAAAATGCATGAATTTAGGAAGATGTCAATTGTGGTAATCTACAAACAAATTAGCTTCTTTGAACTTGTATGACTTTTGGGGACAGAACCTGAGGCCGTAAAATGATTTTGAAAAGCTAGACTTTGGCCTAATCTGGTGAGATTAGAAGGGATCAATGTGAATTTTCAAGTTTGACAGCTACAGGAGTCCCCCCTTATCCACTGTTTCACTTTCTATAGTTGTAGTTACTCCCAGTCAAACATGGTCTGAAAAGATTAAATGGAAAATTCCAGAAATAAACAATTCATGCTTTAAATTGCATGCTATCCTGAATAGGATGATAGAATCTTGAGCTGTCCTGTTCCGTCTGGCCTGGGACATGAATTCTCCCTTTGCCCAGAGTATCCACGCTGTAGACACTCCCTGCCCATTGGTCACTTAGTGGCCGTCTTGATTATCAGATTGACTGTTGCGTATTGCAGTGCTTGTGTTCGAGTTGCCCTTATTTGACTTAATAATGGCCCCAAAGCGCAAAAGTAGAGATGCTGCCAACTCAGATATGCCAAAGAGAAGCCATAAAGGGCTTCCTTTAAGTGAAAAGGTGGAATTTCTCAACCTAATAAGGAAAGAAAAGAAAAATAATATGCTGAGGTTGCTAAGATCTGTGGATCTTAAGGAAAAGAAGTCTTTTCATTAAAAAGACACCTGTACTCCCGAATGTTTATTGCAGCACAATTCACAATTGCAAAGATGTGGAATCGACCCAAGTGCCCAACAATTCATGAGTGGATTAATAAAATGTGATATATGCACACCATGAAGTACTACTCAGCCACAAAAAAGGATGAGTTAATGCCTTTTGCAACAATTTGGATAGGACTGGAGATCATTCTCCTAAGTGAAGTATCTCAAGAATGGAAAAACAAACACCACTTGTATTCACTGTTAAATTGGAACTAACGGATGAGCACACATGTGCACAGAGGGAAGTAAAACTCAGTGGAAATCAAGTAGGGGGCAGGGGGGAAGAGGAGGGGGCAAAAACCTACCTGATGGGTATAATGAACACTATTTGTGTGATGGGTACACCTATAGCCGAGACTGAGCATTACAAAAGTGATCATGTGACCAAAAACATTTGTACCCCTTAATATTTTGAAATTAAAAAAAAATAATAATTTGTTGCCCTCATGTACAAATTGGCAAATTCAAATAGAAATCTGGATTTCCAACTTTTTACATCATAGGAAAAAACCACAAGATTGGGTGGCCCTGGGCCCACATTGCTTCCTGCGAACCTTGCCTGGAGTTGCATAGAGACTGCCCCTTTGCCACCATCTCTGCCATCCCTATTGTCTGCGTCACAGAGGCCAAAGGACATTTGCCATTTCTTGGCACACTTGTGCTGCTATTTTCTGATAGCAGGTTTCAGAGGAAAGTGAGATATTTCTTGCATTCTGTTCTCTTAAAAAAATAAAAAAGCAACAAAAGATAGACTTCACTCTGTCACTCTGATGGAGAATCCTGTATCTTCCTAGGTCATGAGGGGAACAATGGAAAATTGGATTGTGTTCTGCCAAAAAGTGTCCAGGGGGCTGAGGGCTCTTGAAATCAAATCACAGGAGAAGCGATTGAAGGAAAGTGTGGGTGTTAAGCCCGGTGATGAGAAGAAAAGGCCCAGGGGTGAGGTGAAGAGGAGGACATGACAGATCTTTGTAAGTCTTTCAAGAGCCATTGTGTGGAAGATGGAGTAGGCTTGTGCTTTTTATATCCTAAGAGCGGAAGTTAAAAGGGACTCCGTTAAGTGCAATATAAAGAAAAAGACCACAGAGGTTCTGAGTTCTTTGTGTGAACTTTCTGATAGATGATGTTGGTTCGGATCCTGACTCCACCTTCCTCACTGTCTGACCCGGGGCAAATTACTAACATCTCTGGGCCCAGTTTCCTTATCTATCAAATAGGCAGGGGGGTGATGTGGATAAGGGTACAATGGAAAAGCACCTTCTCTAGAGATTTGTTCTAAAGTCATTGTAGAAGGCAGGATTAGTAATAATCAAAATAATCCTTGAAAATTAGAGAACACCTGGGTTCTTATAAGTTCAAAAGATTTTTTTAAAAAAATATTTTCCTTGCATTTAGCAGTGAGCAAGTTTTCTAGAGCAGCAAAGGGCAAGGTTTAGTATTCAAGGGAATGTTGAGAGAAGTGTAGATAAATTAGAGTTGGGATTTGAAGATGAATTTCCCTCTCATTCTCCCTTATTCTCTTTTTTGTCTGCTGGGTGACATCTTGTCAGATGGCAATCTGAAGTTATTCTGAGTACTTGTCATGGAATTGTTGTTTGTTAAATCTGTGTGTGATAAAAATCTCAGTGTGGAGTTTGAGGGATGATTAAATAAGAATATATATCTAAAGGAAGACACATAGTAATGTGACATGTAATATATCAATGAATATTGTATCTCTGTATACACCTGCTTATTTATATCCATATTCATTTTCATATCCATAAATTTTAACCTCTACTTGATTGTAAGGTCCATGGTATCTATGACTGTTTTACTAGATGTTCTGTTCCCAGTCCTAAGCATGGTATCTGGAACCCAGTTAATATTTGTTGACGATATGAATGAATGAATGCTAGAGCTTCCCAGAGATGGAACACGATCCTAAGATGCTATGCAGGAGTGGTGGTTTGTCTATTGGAGCATCTCCAGTGAATTTTCTGTTACTGAAAATCTTCAAGGAAAGGTGGAAGGTCCTCGTAGTCCAAGGGACTTGGCATTGGGTAGAGACTTGGGCCTGATCTCATGATCCAAATCTTATGTTCTCATCGGGATGTTTTATTCCACAAATACTTGTTACTCATCTACTCATGGAGGGCAGTGTATAAA
Organism: Lemur catta; assembly: GCF_020740605.2. Classification (NCBI taxonomy): domain Eukaryota; kingdom Metazoa; phylum Chordata; class Mammalia; order Primates; family Lemuridae; genus Lemur; species Lemur catta. The sequence goes on from NC_059148.1 coordinate 29,263,305, forward strand.
GAGCTTTGAGAGCTACAAGGGTGGAATGTGTATGAATTCTGTCCTTAGGAGCTTACTACAGCTAATGAGTATTAACAGGTAGCATTTATTGAACATTTGTTAAGTGCCAGGTACTATTATAATAACATTACAAGTATTGACCCATTTAATCTTCACAACTAGCCTTTAAGGTGGGCTGTGCTATTATACTGTTTGTAGTCTGTGTGTGAGGAAATGGCTCATAGGAGGGTGAAGTTACTCACTCGAACTCTAGTGGGTGCCGTGGTCAGAGCTCCCACCCAGGGAGGCTGGCTCCAGAATCTATGATATCAACTGCTGTGCACGTAGAATTGCCATTCTCTAAGGTTGTGTAGGGCATTGTATTTGGGGGTGGGGCAGGGGAGGGTGGGGCACCGGTGCTCTTATGTAGCAAAATATCATTCCTATGGCTTTCCCATCAGGGAATCAATTGATAATGAGCTTTTCCTGAATTTTCCAAAGATGTCTGTTTTCATCCACATCACCCAGAAGGCATGAGCAGTCTCTCGTGGCTGCTATAACGAATCACCATAAACTTAGTGGCTCACAGTAACACGCATTGATCTTATGGTTCCGAAGGTCGGAAGTCTAAATAGATCAGTAGGGCTGTGTTCTTTCGGGAGGCTTTAGGGGAGCATCTGTTTCTCTGCCTTTTCCAGCTTACAGAGGTCACGTGTATTTCTTGGCTGTGGACCCTCCCTCCGTTTTCAAAGCCAGCAGCGTAGCATCTTAGAATCTCAACCACTCTCTCCCTGTCCCCCTGCACAGGTTCCATCTCATCTCCTTCTGTGACTCTGACCCCCCTGCCTCCCTCGTAAAAAGACCCTTGTGATTACACTGGGGCCCCCGGGTAACCCATCTCACGATCCTTGATTTCACTGCACCTGCGATGTCCCTTTGCCACATGGGTTAGTTTCCGAGAATTGCTGTGATAAGTTAACACAAACCTGATACCTTAAAGCAATAGAAATTTACTCCTTCACAGTTCTGGAGGCCAGAAGTATGAAATAAAGGTCTCACCTGGGCCCTGCTACCCTAGAGGATCTAGGGGAGGAGCCTTCCTGGCATCTTGCAGCTGCTGGTGGCTCCAGGTGCTCCTTGGCTTGTGGCAGATTTATTCTCTGCCTCCGTTGTTGCATAGTTGTACCCCTGTGTCTCCGCAGGGCCTTCTTTTCTTACAAGGGTACTTGTCATTGGATTTAGGGGCCACCCTAATTCAGACGATTTCTTCTTGAGATCCTTAAATTACAATTGCAAAGACCCTTTTCCTAAATAAGATGACATTCACAGGTGCTGGGGGTTAGGACTTGAACATATCTTTTTGGGCCCACAATTCAACCCACTATACTGTGTAAGGTAAGATATTCTTGGGTTCTGGGGATTAGGGCACGGGCATCTTTTGGAGGTGGTGTCTCTAGGCTGCCTAGGACAGTGTGCCTTCTTTTCTCCGCTAAATCTCTCTGAAGGTCTTTGGAGGTACAAAGAAAATGCAGTTTCCATATTGTAATTATGATTTAATCTTTGAGTGTCTAGCTTTTTGAAAAAAATGACGGCTTCATGTTTTTATGCATTTGTATTGTTTATCAATGAAATGTGGTTTTCAGAGCCACGGAAGCCAGTCGTGCATCATCAGCAGGGGATGAACTCTTTCACGCTTGCAGGAAAATAAATAAAAACTCCCGCGGATCTTGAAGATGGTGCCTTCCAACTTATGGCTGCAATAATTAAGTTTCCAGCCTTCTGGTGTCAGCTGGACTTGCCATAATGAGATGCTAAAGGGCTAATAAAAAGGCATTAACATTTCAAAGCCTTCCCCTTCCCAGGGAATCATCTTGTTTCCAAACTTGGTCTGCCAGGCATCAAGTAAGGCAGCGGATGTCAGAAAAAATATCAAGTTCTCTGCTGCTTGCTGAGAAATGTGTGGGGAGCTGGTCACTAGCTAAAGCCAGATATAAAACATGAGCATCTTCAAGAGAACAGCTGCATTTCCTGGGTTAATGCGCAGCACTTACTTACAAACGACTATGTTGTCAAAGTTTCCTTAAGAGGTTGGACTTACCGAGAAGTAAGCTGGAAAGTGGATGTGTTCTGACTGTGGTCCTTAGAGGGACGCACTTGGGCTGGTGCCATTGAGCAAGATACGTCACTATTCCGTAGCGGGGCCTGGCCAAATGCAGAAGGTGGTGGGATCTGGCAGGACCAAATTTAAATCCTGCATTGGTGGGTATTGTTTTTGTTGTTGTTTTTGCAAGTAATAGAAACCCAAATCCAACTGCCTCAGACCAATCCTAATTTTACTTGGAAGAATATATAGAAAAATGCAAACAACAACAACAACAACAACAAAACTAAAGCTTTTTCTTTCTCCTTTAGAAATGCTTGATAAAAATTCCTATAAAAACCACTGTCATTCTATTTCTGTGCTTAGATTTCCTTCCCTTCGCCATCACCAGGAGCCAGGCGGCTAAGAATAAGCTGTCATGCAGTTTGGATGTTATTGCCTAATTTTGTCCTTTTTTATGCTGGTAATTTGGACTTTTATTGTTCCGTTCTAATTGGAGACGTGTCATATATTTTCTGTTGGCCAGGGATAGATATTGCTGCATTCTCAACCTTTTGTTCCTGTCAGCCTCATTATGATTCTGATATTAATTAGATCATTTGTTCATTTCTGTCTTTGGCATCTCTAATTAAGAATTAACATGCTGGAATTGTTCTGCATAATTCAGGGGAGTCTTGGAATGAGGCAGCACAAACCTGCAAGCGTCCCAGCTTCACTTGTCAGGTAAACATTGCCGTGTGCCTCCTCCCTTCTTCTCCTGGAAACCTTTCCCTGCTCTTCTTCACCTGCCGAGGTCCAAAGTCAGGTGTTACTGGAGAAGTAGGCCTGTGAGAGTGTCTGGGATATCAGGCCTGGTCCAATACAGTCTCTAGTGCCTTGTGTCTCCGGGAGACACACTTATTTTGTGCTCAGTAGGAGGGAAGGGGATCCTCATTGATGTTCCGGTACTTGGTTAACAATGTAAACTCCTGCCATGCAGCTTTGAGGGTGGGCAGAATCTATCAGCTTCATATGCAAGTTCACTGGGTTTCCTAAAGAAACTCAAGTGAGTTAAACAAACTTTAGAGGTCAACTGGATCCTATTTACTATAAGATCTGGACACAGGTGTGAATGGATGTAGGTACAAAGGCAGTGGGTAGAGGCTGCTGTCACCTTGTAGTGTTTGTCTTCCAAACAGCTTTATAGAGGTGTAATTGACATATAGTGAACTGTACATATTTAAATTGTGCCATTTGATGAGTTTTGATGGTTTGATGGTTTGGTGTGAAATCATCACTAAAATCAAGATAGTGGATATATCCTTAACCTCTTAACTTTCATCGTGCCCCTTTATAATCTCTTCTCTTTTGTCCCGCTCCACTCATTCCCAGGCAACTATTCATCTGCTCTTTGAAGATGAGTTTTCATTTTCTAGAGTCTTATATGAATGGCACCATAAACAATGTGTGCTCATGCATGCGCTCTCTCTCTCTCTCTCTCTCTCTCTCTCTCTCTCTCGCTCTCTCTCTTTCTCTATCTCTCACTTGGTCAGGCTTCTTCAACCCAGCATGATTAGAGATTCACCCATGATATGTGCATCCATAGTTCATTGCTTTTTATCCCTGAGTAGTATTCCATGGTATGCATACACCACAGCTTATCAATCTGTTGATGGACATTTGGGTTGTTTCTAATTTTTGGCTGTCACAACTAAATGCTACTATAAACATTCATGCAAGCCTCTGTCTGGAAGTTGTAACATATGGTAAGTTTATGTTTACTTTTTAAGAAACTGCCAAACTGTTTTCTAAAGTGGTTGCATCATTTTACATTCCCACCATCGGGATTTGAGAGTTCCATTACCTCTACATCTTGGCCAACACTTGGTAGGGTTAGTCCTCTCAATGTTAGTCTTTCTGTTAAGTTCGTAGAGGTATGCCCTTTTTTTTTTAATTAGCATTTCCCTAATGCTCAATGATATTGAGCATCTTTTAATGTGCTATTTGCCATTCATAGATTTTTGGTGAAGTGTCTGTTCAAATCTTTTACGTTGGTTTTTTTTTTTTTAAAAAAAACTTTATTATCAAATTTTGAGTGTTCTTCTTATATTATGGATACAAGTCCTTTATCAGATATGTGATCTGGAATTATTTTATTCCAGACTGTAGTTGTTTGTCTTTTCATGCCCTAATAGGGTCTTATGAAGAGCAGAAGTTTTTCATTTTAATGATATCCAGTTTATCAATTTTTAATGGATTATGCTTTTGCTGTTACATCTAAGAAACTGCCTGGCCCATGTTCACACAAATTCTCTCATAGATATTTTTCTAAAAGTTTTATAGTTCTAGCTCTTACATTTAGATCTATGATACATTTTGAATTAATTTTGTATATGGTGTGAGGTAAGGGTTTAAATTAATCTGTTTAGCATGTGGCTATCCAGTTGCCCCAGCACCATTTGTTCAAAAGACTGTTCTTTCCCCATTGAATTGCCTTGGCATCCTTGTCAGGAACCAACTGGCCATAAACGTGAGGGTTTATTTATGTGCTCTCAACTTTATCCCATTTTGATCCATCTGCTTCTCCTTATGGCAGTACTACATTATCGTGATTACTGTAGCTTTGTAGTAAGTTTTGTAACTGGACATGTGATTCCTTAAACTTTGTTATTTTTCATGATTGTTTGAGGTTCCTTAAATTTCCATATGAACTTTAGGATCAGCTTGTTAATTTCCACTGGAAAGGCAGCTAGAATTTGGGAATTTTGATGAGCATCGCACTGAATTCCTGCTTTGCCACTTTCATGCTATGCAACTTCGCCGAGCACTTAGCCAGTCTGGCTTCAGTTTACTCATCTCTCAGATGGCTGTGGAGGTTCTTGGCTTGCCTACCTCACAGAGATATTTGTAATTCCTAGCTTATTTTAGAACTCCAAAGAGAATTCCTCTTTGAACCTACTGATGGATGTTTTGCAACAATAAACCAGCATTATCAAGCAGGCACTATATCTATCCTTCCCCTGTTTCTCCTGTATTCAGCACTAGACTCTCATTGTATATATTCAAAAATATTTATTAAATTCGTGAGTGCTTTTCTGATTTTTTTAAGAGAAATGACTTGGAGAGAGCTTCTAAAGTCCTACAGATTGTTCTGTTCTTTCAGCAACTTCATAAGAGACTGGGATGGAGAGCTCAAATTTGTTCAATGCCTGCCAGGTGCCTGTCACTCCCCTCCAGGGCCCTTTGCACTGGCTATTTCAAGTAGAAGCCCCAGTAATCCCTTCAGGTATCAGGAATATTTTCTCCATTGCAGAGATGAAGAAACTGAGGTTCAGTGAGGTTAGGGGTCTGAGATCATACAGGTAGGAAACAGGATATATGGATCCTCACCTCACTCCAGAATCTGTATTTATTGACTGTGTGCTGCCACCGTGAATGGGACCTGTAGAATTTAGGACTTATTGAATCCTAAGGATTTTGAATTGGGAGGGGGAGTGTTTGTGGTATGTAGGGTGTGAGAGGGTCACAGGAATTAAAGCTAAGCATCAATTGTACATGTAAAGCTATTAATATAATGTGTAGCTTTGATTGCCTTGATGAAGGATACTGTGGTTGATCAGAGTCCTAGAAGGAAAGCCTGGTCCTCTAGAAATGTCTATGGCATCACATGAACAGACTGAAATCATTGTCTTGGAGCAGCAATCACGTGCCATTCATTTACTGAAGATGAAGTGAATTCACACAACAATATAGACGGGCCACATTTAGGAAAGGATGTCTTTCACTGCTAATAAAGACATCCCTTCAGGTTGAAACTGTAAGAGGTGACACATGTTCATTGAAACACAGAATGTGGATTCATTGAAAAATTGATGACCTTCCCCAATCCAAAAAAGTTCCAGGACCAAGACCTGACAGGCGACAGAGGCAGAGCATTACAGCAGTGAAGACATGGTACTGTTGCCAAGGGAGGCTCTTTCAGGGTAAATCCACAGGCTACACCTGCAGCTTGCCTCAAACACGAATTCCTTACGGAAACATCTCAGAGACTGACGGCTGACATGCCCAGGAGAGCCAATAGTTAACTTCGAAGATGGGACTGGGATACCTGAAAAAATATAGACAAAACAATATAGAAAAGGTGCCCAGGAAAACCAACGTGCAAATGAAAATGAGTTCTTTTGAAAGGAAAACTTCATCTTGGTAGGATGGATGTTTTGTGGGGTTGACGTGCAGGCCTTACATGGTCCACTGTCTTCCGGGAGGGAGCTGAGCATTGAGCTCAGAAGTCAGAGGTAAAGGGTGTGTTGTCAGGACCCCTGATTATGAGTCGTGAGGCTGAACTGTCCTGGCTTTTCCAGAGGGGCTTCGTGGTTCTCCTAAGCAGATTGTGGGAAGGCTGGGGTCTTGGGGATGGCAGGAACCGGAACATGGATCTATGTCAGGATACTTTCTGTTTCTTGTTTTCATGCATCAATTTCCTTCTCTTAGACCAGCTTGTCCACAAAGCAGGGATCATCATCGTAAGCAGCTTCAAGTCGCATCTGTACATCCTTGCAGTGAGGGAGGAAAAAAATCTTTCCCACCATTCTTGTCCAAAAACACTTGGGGAAGGGCCCTGGCCAACTTGACAGAAGTCAGGTTGAGGTCATGCTTGGTTCACATGCCCATTCAGTGAGCAGCGATTCAGGACAAAGAAGAGCAGCAGCAGGGGTTGCCTGGTAAATCAGTAGAACGAGGTCCCTTCTGCAAAGCTTTCATTTTTAGATGTTAAAGATTCTAATGTGTTTTCAAACTTAACCATTGGGTCTGAGAAATCTGGAGAAACAGGCACTGTTCTAAGTAAACTGGACCTTCTTTCCAATTCAGGTGTGGAAGAAAAGTAAGCTCAGCACAGGGAGTTACTAAACTCTATTTGGTGAGTCGGGGAAAACTTTAGTCTTGATGATTACATTGCGGTTCACCAGGTAGTCAATGAAAAGAAATGTCCTCTTGGTGGGAGTCAGCAAAAGCATAGTTCCCTGGTGGAGCACAGGTAGTAAGAGATGGGTTAGGAGGTAAGAGTGGAATGATGGGCAGGGGCTAGATTGGGATGGTTGTTTCAGCCAATGCAAGGAGTTTGAGTTTACCCTATCATCGTTGGAGGATTTCATTTTATTGATGAGAATTTTAGAAAGTTAATTGAAAATAAATGAGATACTGGCAACAATGTGAGGGATAGATGAGAGTGAAAAAAAGAGCCCTTGAATAATTCTCTTCCATCTATCTGAGAAACAAAAACCGTTAGAGTCATTAGGGGAGCCCAATAAGAAATATGAGAAATGCAGGTGACAAGATTCAGCAAAAATATAGTAGAACCATATCAGCCTCATGCATCCACTCTTTCCTTCACCTCCGCCCAGTCCCTGTCCTGATCTATCCATTCCATTTTCTTATTTCTTTTGTACCACTTATCCCTGGCTGACATTACTATACTGTATTTCTTGATTGTCTTATTTATTTGTTGATCTATTTGTTGACTTGCTATTTGTTATCTGTCTCTCACAGTAGAATGTGGGACCCCATGAGGGCAGGGACCCATCCCCATTGTTCACATCTGCATCTACAGCATCCCATCCTGGGCACATTAACTGAATGAATGCATAAACACGAATCCTTTAGCCTGTTGATTCATTCATTGAATTTTTCAATGCAGTGTTTAGTGAATGCCCACTATGTTCAATGTAATAAACGGAGCATTGATATTTGGTGTTTGGGTATTTTCTGTCCCATGTCCCAGATCATTATGTGAAAGGACGTAGTGTCTAAATTGATGAGCAAACATTTGGACAAGTGTTTATAAGGCACAGTTTTAATCATGCCCGAAGCCCATGATGTGGTGGGATATTCAAGAGGAACATCCTCCCCGGCGAAGGATGCTTTCCTTTTTGCAGGCAACCAAAGGAAAGGAACACTTCCTGAAACCTTTACTTGTGAACAGGAAGAGAATTCTGGAATGTAAGGCCTGGCACTTAGTGGGGGAAGATTTGCTTTCAAAACACGCCTGATTAAGTTCTCACAGGCAGGTAGCCAGGTTCCACGAGAGGGGCTCTGTGACAGGTAACCCAGAGGACCTCCAGCCATGCGACCCCCTTTAGTCCACGAGGAAAGAGAGTTTGTTCACAGAACTGTCTCACGTGAGAGAGGTGGTTACTAACTCAAAGGAGAGAGTCAAAGTTTACACCTAGGAAAACAAAATGAGAAAATGTTGCTCGGGTGGTTCTTGGCTCAGACGAATGTGGATATGGCATCAGTCATCACTAATGAGAAAGCTGCCAGTTTGAAAATCTTGTTCCCTTAATTATATCAACACAGCAGACACCTTTTGGGCTGTCTTCCCAGGTTGAGATAATTATCTTTTATCCTTTTTTTTTCTTTCTTCCTGTTAATTGCTTCCTTTCACCTCTTCTCACATATGTGAGTGGCAGCCAAGTTTATGTTGGGCAGCCCCTCCCCTTGGTACTAACAGATTGGACAGTTAACTCACTGAGCTGAACCAGACTCTCTAGGATTTGACATAAGTTAGTATTGGTTGCACGTGTGACAGGCAAAGTCCCTATACTGTGTCTGCCACGTGCAGGGAAGGGCAGAATTAATCATTCCGCAGAGTGAGGCGAGGAAAGCAGAGAGCAGCAGAGTTAAGAGGCAGAGAGAAAGACAGACCTAGTGACCTTCTGTTTCCCGATTCCAGTGCTTGGTGAGGTTCCGGAAACAGCTTGTTTGGTTAGTTGGCTGCCCGTGTTTCACTGCAGCTCAGCTTCTGTGATAGGCTGAGACTCAGCTATTGGTTACAAAAGGACCCTAAGTTAGGCTTTCAATTACTTTAATTGCAGTTGGTTATGTAGAGATGGCATCCTCAGGCCAAATTTAGTTTAACACTTACAAAAATATAAAATTAGCATATAAAATATGGACTTTTATGAAGAGTGATTATAACATGAGGCTAAAAAAATGTAGAAGTCAATTGAAACTCAATTCTGTTACCACACTTTTAGAAATTCTCACGCCCCACCCCCAGTGAAATCCCATATTCATTAGCAGTCAGTCCTCATTCCTCCCTAACCCTTCCTGTCTCCATACAACTACTTATCTACTTCTGGGCTCCATACATTTGCCTCTTCTGGACATAACCTATAAATGGAATCATAGAATACTGTGGTCTTTAAGTCTAACTTATTTCACTTAGTATAATGTTTTCAATGGTCATTCATTTTGTAGCAGGTATCAGTTCATTCCCTTTTATGAATCAATAATATTCCACTTGACATTTTACTTATCCATTAATTAATTGATGGATATTTGGATTGTTTTCATGTTTTGGGTCTTAAGAATAAAGCTACTATGACCCATCTGTGTACAAGTTTTTGTGTGAGCAGCAAATGGTTTCATTTCTTTTGGTCATATACTTAGGAGCAGAATTTCTGGGTCATTTGGTAAATCTATATTTAACATTTTGAAGAACTGTTGAACACTTTTCCACAGTGGTTACACCATTTTACATGACCACTGGCAATGTAAGAAGTTTCTAATTTCTTGAAATCCTTGTGAAAAGTTACTATTTTTTTTATTATAGCCATTCTAGTCTGTGTGAAGTGGTATCGTGGTTTAGATTTGCGTTTCTCTGATAGCTAATGCTATTGAGCAGTTTTTAATGTTTTATTGAACAATAAATTTGGAGAAATGTCAGTTGAGATCCCTGCCTATTTTTAAATTGAATTATTTATCTTTTGATTACTCAGTTTTGAGCATTCTTTATATATTTTAGATATAAATCCTTATAAGATATATGATTGGAAAATATTTTCTCCTATGTTGTGGCTTGTATTTTCATTTTCTTGATAGTGTTCTTTGAAGAACAAAGGTTTTCAGTTTTGATCAAGTCCAAATTTAATCATTTTTTTTCTTTGTGCTTTTGATGTAATACATAAAAAACCATTGCTTAACCAAAGGTCCTGAAGATTTACACATATGGTTTCTTCTAAGATTTTATAGTTTTGGTTCTTATATTTAGATCTTTGATCCATTTAGAGTTTGATTTTATATTTGCTGTGAATAAAGGTAACTTCGTTTTCTTTGCATATGTCTATATGGTTGTCCCTTCACCACTTGTCAAAAAGTGATTTTTTCCCCTCCCATTGCATTGCCTTAAAAAATCAATGGACCATATATTTGAGTATTTACTTATGTTGCATTGATTTATATATCTATCTTAGGTCAGTACCAGAGTCTTGATTTATGTAGCTTTGTAGAAAGTTTTGAGATCAGAAAGTATGAATTTTTAACTTTGTTCTTCTTTTTCAAAGTTATTTGGCTATTCTTGGTCCCTTACATTTCCTTTTGAATATTAGAGTCAGCTTACTGATTTTTGCAAAAAAGAGACCTGAGATTTTATAGGGGTTGCACTGAATTTGTAGATTAACTTTTTGGGTGGTATCAGCATCATATGAATATTAGCTCTTTTGATCCTTGGTCATGAGATGTATTTCCATCTATTTAAGTCTTCTTTCATTTCTTTCAACAATGTTTTGTAGTTTTCAGAGCGTACATTTTGCACTTCTTTTTGAAAGTTTATTCCTAAGTATTTTTTCTCTTTTTATATTATTGTATTATAAATTAAATTGTTTTCTTAATTTAATTTTCTAATTTTTTATTGCTATTTTATAGAAATACTATGTGTTTGTATATTGCCCAGTGCAGGGCCAGGGCCAAATTCTCTGATGTTCTGACTGAGCATCAGTCTCAGCAGACATGAAATCCCTTGGTCTCTGCCGTGTGGTCTTCACAGGTGGTCCTTCCCCTGTCACAGCTGCAGTGTGTCTAGCGTGTGTCCCCACCCCCAGGGTAGAGCTGTTTTCTTTCTTTCAGAGGCAATGAGGTTCTTCTGGCAACCTGAGGGTTTTTATTATACTTCTGCCTGAGAACTAAGACTTTTGTACCATAGGAGAAATACAATAGATGGGACTATGCATAATTTTAGCAGTGACTCCTGTTTCCCTCCCCAGCCAGGCTCATAAGGGAAGCTGTCTCAGGATTATCCCAGATCATTCCTCTACGTGAGGGAAGATTCATAGATCCTGCGAGAGGGTGCAAACTCCCCTATATTTATAGTCCCCAGGGTCTTTACACTCTCACAGTAGCCCATATTTAGCTTTTAGAAATTCATTTAAAAGTTTTACTTGAATTCTTCTTATTAGCTTATATGAAATCCAGCAGTATCTGCCCCAGGGAAGCAAACGCTCAATATCTATTCCTCCCTCCAGGCACATGTCTTACTCCAGATTGCAGGTTAGTTTGTTACCCTGCAGCTGCAGTTCTCTGACAGGCTTAATAAAAATTATTAATTTGCAGTTTGATAAGGGTGGGAGAAATGCTCTTTCCAGCTCTCTACATTTCTGAATTGGAACTGGGACCTGGCTGTCTCGATTTTGTCTCTGATTTTTATCAAGCAGAGAATAATCCAGGCGGCTCATTTTGAGAATACTTTAAATAAGATAGAACAAAGAATGAACCCAAAATAGAGGGAGGATTAGAGGGTGTTCAACATAGAGAGGAGATGAGAGGTCCAAATTTATTTCTTTAGCTTTGAACCTCTCTCCCTGAACTCTGTAATTGTGTATCTAACTTCTTACTTAATGTCTTTCAGATGTCTAATATACATTTCAAACTTAACATTTTCAAAACTGAACTCTGAAGTCTTTCTCTCTTCCCCAAATCTGCCTCTTCTGCAGCCTTCCCCTATCTCAGGGATGGGAACTCCATTCTTTTGGTTGCTCATGCCAAAATCCCCGAAGTCATATGTGACTTCTCCCTCTCTCTCACATTCAACATCCATTTCAATGTCAAATCCTGTTCAGGGCTGACTGCAGAATACATCCAGAATCTGAACATTTCTCATCACCTCCATTGCCACCTCCTTGATCTAAGCCACCTTCGTGTCTCTACTGGATGGGGTCGAGTAGGCCTCTCTGGGTCTCAGTCTATGGCACTGAGCTGTTACCCTCAGCTTACTCTCCCTAAACTTGGGGGTTTACTTGAATGGATGTGAAATTTACTAATGAAATACTATTGCATGTTGAGGTCTGCTTCTGTCATGGAGGAATTAGCTCTGAGAATAAATAATCATGGATTATAACTATGAACTCAGAATAAATTTTTTTTTTAAATCTCTGGAGCATCAACAAAACCAGGAGTAGTTTGGAGGGGAGTCAAGCTTGACCAGAACAGGTTATCTTCCTGATTTGTTGGCCTTGGCCCTGAGGATACCTACAGTTACAGCAATGAAACAGGCAGACTAAACTGGTATAGAGACTGCTCCGTCATCTGCCTGGGGCAACTATTGACATAGGCAACGACTGGGAGGAATCTCAGAACCATCATGCTGGATAAAGCAGCCAGACATGAAAGGTGCATATTGTAATTCCGTTTATACAAAATCCTAGAAAATGCAAACTAATCTGTGGTGTCAGCACAGTAATGGTTGCCTGGGGCCAGAGAGCAGAGGGAGCCATGGGCTGACAAGAGGCATATGGATCTTTTGGGGTGATGGGAATGTTGTGTCTCAGTGTGTTGGTTGTTTCATGGGTTTACGCCATCAAACTCATTGAACTGTATCCTTTAAACAGATGCATTGTATTGCATGTAAATTATACCTCAGTAAGGTTGATAAAAGGTCCCGGTCTCGAAGTCTGTATTTAGGTCTTCCCTTTATGGTTCTCTAGAGGCAGGGCCACATCTTACTTGCATGGGATGCGCTGAGACAGCAATGCTCAGTGCTGAGGAGGCCTCCCACACAGAGAACCTGAGTGCAGATTCATGCTCTTCCTTTCACCAGATGTGATCCCTGGCCTCTCCAGGGCCTCAGTTTCCCCATCCATAATATAAGGACAAAGCACCTAATATATAGAGTATTTGGAGAGTTTAATGGGTATAATTCTGTGTGAAGTTTTGAAAACAATGCAAGGTACACAGTAAGCACTTAATGCATGATTGCTATTATTGCTCCTTTTGATGTTTATTATTTGGTAAAAACTCAAGGTAAAATAAATATCTTTTGAGTACCTACTGTGCCTCAGACACAGTACACTTTGGTAAATTCAGTAATACATACAAAGTGTCTGATTCAAATGACAATTGAATGTCAAAGATTATTTTCTTTACATAGTTTTGATTATTTTTGCCTATATTAATGTGGAATTTCAGCATTTTTTTGTGACCTCATGAGAAACATACTATCTGATTCTGCAGCTTTTTTTTTTTCTTCTAACATAGCAGCACATTTCTCAGGTTGGGAGAGGGGTCACAAGGGAAGCCTTCTGAGGCACAGTCAGCCGTCCTTCAGTGCAGACAGCAGAGTCAACAGTGCGGCAAGCACAGAGGGTGGCTGATACATGGACTAAATTCTTGCTTCTTTTCTAAACAGAAAATGAAGCAAATGATATGTCTGACAAGATCCCCAAAGGGGACATATTCACATCTGGAGAGCCCCTTTGTGCTGCTTTTATTTTAGAGTAACATAGTTGCAAAAGTGTAATTTGACAGTAAAAATATTAACCTCTAAGGCAGCTTTCCCAAGATGACATTTACAAGCCATCTCACACATGCTCACAGATTAACATGACACAAATTGTCTGTTTTCAATCTCCATGTCCCTGTCCTCGGCTCTTCGTATATTAGGATCAATAGCATTTGGTTTTCGAGTTTCCTCTTGGGGCTCGCACAGCCCTGAAGGTATCATTTAAATGAATGATGGGAATCTGACTCTCGTCTTTACCTTGCCACGTCTTCCTGTCGACTAACACTCCACTCCCCAACAGACGTGTATTCACCCTGTGAGCTCATACACAGGGATCTCAGTTCCTAGTTAAAAGGCCAAGTTGACCCCTGGGAACCCAAGGCCTCACATTCATCAGCTTTGTGATCTCATACTTCCTCTCTTTCTTCTCCTGGTCTAATTCTGCTCATGGTATATAAAATGACTCATTTTTTAATGCTATTAACATGATAAGTTCGTCTAAGTCACCTCCTCTCCCTTTTTACCCAGACACACACTACTTGTGGTGGTGCGCAGAAATGAATGGGTCCCAGAGAGAACAGTTGTGATGTATTCACACATTCAGCATCTACTTGCTGAGTGCCTACTATGTGCCCCACATCGTGCTAGGAGCAGAGGCACAGCATGGAAGAGGAGACAGGTTCATGTCCTCAAGCAGATTACCTCGAGTAGGGGAACAGAGATTAAAAACAACCAGGAGCTCTCCAAGAGTGGTAATTATATTGTGAAGTAAATTATATAGTATAACAGAGCAATTTGGTACAATTAATCTAGTGTCAGTCATATGATATAAGGAATATGAAGACTGTAATATATTATAAGTAATAATAGCAATATTGTAAACTTAGCATACACGGTAGCAAACAGAGCAAATTAGAGGAAAATAGTGTAATATAGATGGAGAGTGAACAGAGGGGGGTGCCAAGTTTAAATTAGAAAGGACTCGGGGAACGCCTTCTGAGGAGTGGCTTTTGAGCATCATGTACGCAGCTTTTGGTGGCAAATAACAAAACAAAAAAATAGACCAAAATAGCTTTAACAACAAAGATAGTCACTTGGTAAGTCTCAAAGTCCGCAGGTTCAGGTGGGCTGGTCCAGGCGCCCCTCCAGGTCATTGAGAGCCGAGGTTCCTTGTATCTTTCTGTCCTTCTGGGCTCACAGTGTCAGCCTGGGCCTCGGCCAGCTCCCTCCAGGCTCTTGGATCCCTGCGGCAGTCCCAGCTGTCACTTTCCGTAGGACGACATCCGGTGGGGGAGGAGGCGTCACTTCCGGTGCGTCTCTCCGATCCATGAGACCTTTCCCAGAATCCCTGGCCGACTTCTCACACCTCATTGGCCAGTGTCGTCTCACGTGCCTCGTCCCTAAACCAATCACTGGCAAGGAGGATAGCGTTTTAATCGCTGGGTTAGTGAGGCAGGTGGTGGTGGCTGGAGGGCCGTGACTTTCTGAAGAAAACATTAGAAAAGACGAAGGTGTGTGTGTGTGTGTGTGTGTGTGTGTGTGCGCGTGCGTGCGCGCGCACTGGGCAGAGGGGCTGGCGTGTGGGTGGATGTCCAGTAGGAAGCCAGTTTTGAATGTGTCACATCTGAAGGACGTCAGGTCACAGCCCTGACAGGACCGCGTGGCGGCCTTGCGACAGGCCGAGGTCAGGAGAGGTGAGGGGAAGAGGAAGCCCGTGAGGAGGCCGTGCGAGGCGGGCCCGGGGTGCGCAGGGGAGGCCGGAGAAGGAGGCAGGCCCCCGGCAGACCTCAGGGAGGAGCGCGCTTGCAGCGGGAGCAGCGCAGGAAGTTTCTGGGCCGGGCGGAGCCCCGGGCCCGCCGTCCGCGGTCGGCCGCCTTGCGGTGGCGCACACGCGCCGTCTGGGTGAGTGGCGGCCCTTTTCCCCACGCTGGGTTCGGTGCCGGTGACAGGAGGCTCGTGGCGGGATCATGGCGTTGCTGTGGGGCGGAATGCGCTGACGGTGAGAGCGCTGCGCAGGGAGGTCCCGCACAGAGGCGGGCCGCGTGCCGCGGTCGGTGCGCGTTACCCGAGTGGCCGCACAGGTGCTGGGAACGCCGACTTAGGGAATGCTGAACCTTCGCTTCTAGGAGACACACGCACACGCACACGCACACTTCTCATGGACTATAATCCTAAATTCTAAAAACAACTCATCTGGTTAGATTTTATTTTACAAAAATCCACGTTCAGAAGCGTTAAGTGCCTTGTCCGAGGCCACGCCACTGACAGGTGCCAGAGCAGATTCGGATTCCGTCGGACCCGGAGTCGAGGCTTCCCGCGTTGCACTCCGCTGCCCTGCCCTGTCCGCGGTCCGGCCTTTTCTCTCTGACAGCTGAGACAGGAAGGCAGAGCAGAGCCTTGTCTGACCTCAGCGCAGGACGTGCGGGGGTGAGGGGGCAGGTGATTCAACGTTTTCGCCACTCTCTGCATTTCCACCAATGGCCACGAATGCACTCCATGTATTGATTTTGGGGTTACACATAACTTTTAGGGAGTAGGTGAATTCGCAGATAAGGAATCCACAATAACGAGAGTATGCTGTTAATTGGTGAGACCATGGAGTGAGGACCTCTGGTTTCTATATATCTAATGTATCCTCTAAACATTATTATGTACCTTGGGTCTTAGCACTCAATATTATTAGCCTTACTTGAATTGTTTACTTGAATTACTTAAAAGTAAGGGACACATACTTTTTTCGCTGTATGCATATCCCAGGAGAAAGAACTCAAATGATAGTCAACATACAGAATTGATAAAGCCTCTCACTTTGTTAGGTTTTAAAATAATTTCTTTTATTTCATGTGGGCTATACAGTGATTCTTGAAAGATAGGGCAGGAATGTGCTCTGTGTGTGCTCTGAAAGAATGCAGAGGGTCACTACATTATGATTTCATTTCTTATGCACAGAAAGGGCCTCATAGTTTCCAGAACTGATGTGTTCCTTCCAGCGGGATGTGATTCACAGTGATTTGAAGTGGGATTAGGGGTGGGGGGATAGCGGTAGACAAGGAAGAACAAGAATTTTCCACAGGTGCAGGAGAATTGAGGTCTGCACTGTGGAAGGCAGGATTGGAAAAGTTCTAGCAATAGGTGATGAGCAACTGAGCTAGTGAGAAGAGCAGGACTCCCTAATGGAGGCTTCTAATTGGTAGGGAAGCTCATCTCTTGAGAAGGTCTGCGTGACACAGGCAGAGCAAGCAGAGTCCAGGGCCGATTAGGGGTCTTGCTGAGCCTTCAGCTTCTCCAGTGCAGGGCTCTCATGAGAAGGCAGGGATTTCTCTATAATGGGGCTTCCTCACCCTTTTTAAGTACCTAAATGGGTGGCAGTCAGGCTTGACATTGTGTCAGCATCATGGGATTTAAAAATAAGAACATGATCCCCCATTCTATTTTCTACTCTAAATGGAAATCTTGTTCTGATTATTTTCTTTACAATCCTGGGCACAATAATGCAGATTTAAGTCCCTCAAATATGCCCTAAAAGACAGCTAATTTGTTCTCCCTTTTTAAAAAAGTAAAGCAAAGAGAAGGATAGGATGACTGGTTTTTTTTTTTAATTAGAAAAGTTAAAGAAATGCCATTTTCAGCTCCCACTGGTATTTTGGGGATGAGAGACACATTAGCTACCACTGTCCACTACCATCTTAGGGCAGATTTGCTGCTCAGAACAGTAGAGGCTGCAGGGAAAAGGATTGTGTTAAGTTCTGACAGAATAGGAAAGGTGCTGCAAGAATGAATTTAGCCAGACTCACAGTAACTCTCCAGCAATCCCCGCTCATTGCTTTGTGAGTGAGGGTTACCAGCTCAAAGTCACTATTATTTCAGCTGATCTCCCAACTAGTAGCCTGTGTTAATTATACTTAAAGATTCCTAAAAACATTTTGACATTGTGGAATGTCAATAACAAAGATCCCTCTCTGTGACTGGGGATGCAAAGTGATCCTAAGTGTTCTCTTAGCTATTTTCTCCTTGTCTTTGATTTCAACTGATAGTGAACTGTGGAGCTGCTGAGTGGTAGAAGGCTCCTCAGCTCCTTTTCATAGGTGCACATCCATGTTAGTGCCATTTGGGGGTGGGGTGGGGTGGGGATGATAATTTGTTTCAAACAACTCTGAGGTTTGCTTTTTCAGTTTAGAAATTGGCCCTTCTTTTTTCTTTTTTTTTTTAATTTTAAAAAATTTTAGTACATCTAGGGGGTACAGGTGGTTTTTTGATTCATGGATGAATTGTGTAGTGGTGAAGTCAGGGCTTTTAGTGCACCTGTGACTTGAATAGTTTACATTGTACCTGGCACATCTGACATCGTTCTTGAGCCATTCACCTGATGATGTCAAACAGGCAGTTGAGCTTAGAAGACAGGCCTGAGCTGTAGATACAAATTCAGATGAGGAAGAAAAGCATCATGAATAAGTCCTGGTTTGTGGCTGGCAAAGCTGGTGGTGTGGCGGTGCCACTGGCTGAAGAGGGAGCCCTGCCAGCAGCCAGGCCTGACGCTGCACCTGGGCACTGTGAATGGGAAGGTCTACTTCTTTTTTTTTTAATTTCAGAATATTATGGGGATACAAATGTTTTAGTTACGTAAATTGCTTTTGTACCATTTGAGTTAAAGTTATTAATATAAATGTGTCTATCACCCAGATAGTGTACATTGTACCCGCTAGGTGTGAATTTACCCATTCCCTCCTCCCCCCTCCCACCTGCCCAACTCTCTGCGAATGTTACTTCCATATGTGCACATAAGTGTTGATCGATTAGTTCCAACTTGATGGTGAGTACATGTGGTGCTTGTTTTTCCATTCTTGTAATACTTCACTTAGAAGAATGGTCTCCAGTTCCACCCAGGTTAATACCAGAGGTGTTAGTTCACCACTTTTTTTTTATGGCTGAGTAGAACCGCATGGTATACATATACCACATTTTATTAATCCATTCATGTATTGATGGGCACTTGGGTTGCTTCCACATCTTTGCAATTGTGAATTGTGCTGCTATAAACATTCCAGTAAAGGTGTCTTTTTTATACAATGTCTTTTTGTCCTCTGGGTCCTCCACACATGAAGTGATCTTGATCCCTCTTCCTCTGCACCTAGACACATAAGTACATTTTCCTGATGGTCCAAGTGAGAAAGTCAGCAACAATTTATTTGCTTATCCTGAAGATGGAAAGTAAAATAAGGGTTTACATTGTCTAATATTTAACCTGCTAAGGCATGCACATTAGAGAGGGTACCCTAAGTGCTGAGTCAAAAGACCATAATAAAATGCTACATTCTTACCTTCACTCTGAAAAAGTGTTTAATGGGGTAACAATAATTATATCCATGTTTCTCACACATTTTATGAGTATTTTGCCCACCAGGATTTTAATCTAGTACAAAGCTCTCTTGATTTTTCAAACCTTCTTTATGACTTGAATAAGGTAGGTTTTTAGTAACATTAAAACCTTTTATGCATCTTCAAATATGGTGCAAGAGTGAAATATGATGTACATGGGGTTTGATTAGTGGTGTTTTGAGTACATAAAAAAGGTAAGATAAAGAAAAAACAGATACACACAAAAGGCAACAGAGGTTATATAACTCCATTAAGTTATGTTAATGGTTTTACTTGTCAGTACTTTGTAACACAAAATGGTTTTCCTGGAGTCTATTTGTCAGTATTTGTCACTAATTAGTGCCTACAAATTACCTTTTGTACAAGTCCTGTTCATCTGGGTGTGCGGGTGTCTAATAAATCAGAGCTGTTGCAGTTCTTGAACTTTCACTGTTGTCAGTTTTTGCTTGTACTTTTCCTCCTGATGCATCTCAAGGTTCTGCCTCCTCCCCAAAGGTTTCCAACAACTGTGACTCCGTTTTTGTGAATGGGAAGGAAATGAAGAGCAAAGTGGACACGATCGTGAACTTCACCCACCAGCACTTCACCTCCCAGTTCGAGGTCACCGTGTGGGCGCCCAGACTCCCCCTGCAGATTGAGATCTCGGACACGGAGCTGAGCCAGGTCAAGGGCTGGAGGATCCCAGTGGCCTCCAACAGAAGGTGAGGCCCGGAGGGAGGACCGTGGGCCTGATGCTCCCGGGGCCCAGAGCTCTGTGAGAGGCAAAATGACCCCCAGGACCCAAGCCTGAGGGGAGTAGCATCCACAGTGGGTAACAGTGACCTGGGCTTGAGGTTCAGGTGGATCTGACTTGGGTACTTACGAGCACTTCGATGTGAGTAAATGATAGTAACGACCTTATGTAGTAGTTGCTAGGATTCGATAAAATGGTGCAATGCAGAAGACACACTTAACACAAGATGTGGCATTTAGGATATAGCTTGTAAATGTCCCCCTTCATCCTTGGAGCACAATGCAGTGGTTAAGACTGTGGGCTCTGGAATTAGGCTGCCTGAGTTTTAACTCTGTCTTTACCACCTGTAGCTGTGTGACTTGGACATGTGACCTAACCTATCTATTTCTCAGTTTTCTTGTTCATAAATTAGGGATGATGGTATTACTTTCAGTGAGTTTATAATTATTTTAAAATTAAAGTTTTTAAAAAATGAATAGAACACAATCTGTCCTAAAATGACAGGATTATTTGGTTTCATTAATGCAGCATTGCTAAAATTATATATATTCACTGACCATTTTTATGATACTGTCACTTTTTAATGAAACATATACTTAATAGTGTTCTTCTTCCCACTTTATCTCTTTACTTAAGGGAAACTTCACATCAGTAGCACAAATGGACAACTAGTATCATTTATGACAAAATAAATTTAACCTGAAATTAATACAAAGAAAACAAAACAGTGTCATTCAATTCATAGTAGATAGTGTTGTCTGCCTGTATGAGTTTGTCTTTATTAACAGAAACTAGCAAGTGTCAGAGCAGCTTTAAAGACATCCTAGCACTGAATAGAGACATTCCCTGTGATATATTCAGAAGGATTGAAAAATGAAATAGGAATAACTTTTCAGTATGTCGTTCAATGTTTTTTTAAGTTGAATGCTATATTCCTCTGCTACCTAAAATCGTCTTTCTTACCCACAGAGATATTCATCCCTTGCTTTGAGAAACCCAAATTGCTATGCTATTGTGCTGGTGAAAATTTTTTCTGTCACTTTCTGAATGGTCCTCAGACCTTTCAGGGAGGCCGAATGGCACATTGTAAAGAGGGTGGGTTCCAGAAGTCAAGCGAGCTGGATCCAGATCTGCTAATTAGCAGGTGTCGGGGCCACGTACTAACCACTGCCAGCCTTGGTTTCTTCGTGCAAAAATAGGAACATGTTTCGCAGCTGTGGAGAAAGTGAATGGAGTTAGCTATACAAGGGAGAGGACGCGCACAGAGAGGGTGGTGCCCTGGGCGTGGACCCTGCCTCTGCAGGTGGCCAGTGTGTGGCCATGGCTGAGTGGCCTCTCCTCCCCTGCCTGGGTGTCCTCATCAGTAAGGTCAGGGAAATAATCAACCTCATTCTTTGGGGTTTATGAATATGACATGAGTTAAACACACGTGGCCGTTGTGTGTTACATGGGCGATTGGCATCAGCTCTCATTCTTACATGCAGCACGTGGCACAGGGCACACAGTGGGTGTAACTCAGCACACACGCCTCTCTGTCCCTTTCTTCCCTGGTGCAATCCCTGTCCACTGAGGGTCACAGAGCAGCCACCAGATAAATTCTCTCATAAAAGGACACGGGACAGGTTTAGTTTTAGCATGACCAGTTTCCAGAGCACCAAGGCCAGAGACTCAGCCTCTACCTGTCTGGGGCCTGAGCCTCCCGCGGCTCTGGGTCAGGGAAGGAGGAGCTGAGCCTGCTGCCCGTGTGGCCCCAGTGACCGCAAGAGTCCTCGCCAAGTGAGCGGACGAGCAGTGAGTGGACCCGTGGCTGAGCAGGTCCGTACAGCCACATAGAATCCGAAAGACATGGGCACGTAGGACTTCTTAGTGGTGAGGACATTTATTCTGTTTTGGTTCCTTTGTGCCCCAGGCCCACCCGGGAGAGTGACGATGAGGAAGAGGAGGAGAAGAAGGGGCGTGGGTGTTCTCTGCAGTACCAGCACGCCACAGTGCGCGTCCTCACCCAGTTTGTGGCCGAGTCGCCTGACGTGGGTCAGCTGACCTACATGCTCGGCCCTGACTGGCAGTTCGATATCACCGACCTCGTGACCGAGTTCATGAAGGTGGAGGAGTCGAAAGTCGCGCAGTTGCAGGATGGCAGGACCCTGGCGGGTCGGGAGCCGGGAATAACCACCGTGCAGGTACAGGCCGCCCCCCCTTGCCCTGCGCCTAATGCCGGTCTGTGCCAGCGAGTGTCCAGGTGGGGGCTGCTGTGCCGGGACGTGTGTGTGTGTGTGTGTGTGTGTGTGTGTGTGTGTATATGCATGTGCATGTACACGTGAACATACATCTGAGCGTGTACAGTATCCTCTGTGCACATGTATTGTCTGTATGTGTTAAGGGAATCATGAGAAGCAATGGAGTACACGCCGATTTTAATAACCTAAACTCAGATTAAGTTTTGCATTTGGAGAAATGTGAGAAAAATATCTCATCTCTTTTACCAGAGAAAGCTAAATGAAACACATAGTTTAAGTAATCTTTTCCCCAAGATGATACTCTTAAAGCTAGTTTTTTCTCCTAACTTTGAATTTTAACTATTTTGTTATATTATACCTTGTACAATAGGCAAAACATTTTAAAAACATGTCTTTACACAAAAATAATAAAGAATCCGTAGTTAAATATTCTCTGTTTTATCACAGTAATAGTCAAACTGTTTTCTAGCCAATTGTGGCAAGGTAGTTATGCAGAAATGGTGCAGCATGTTTTCTTTATACAAATCTGAAATATTTCTGCTCATAGTTAATTAAGTCATATTTTGGTGTAGCCAAAGTTAAGTTTTACAAAGCTAGATTAATGTGTTATATTCTGTATATGTTTTCTACTTCTGTGTAACAAATTGCCACAAACTTAGCAGCTTAATAAACATCCATTTGTTCGCTCAGATTTCTGTAGGTCAGGAGTCCACGTGGGCTGGGCTGGGTTCTGTGCTCAGGGTACCAGGGGCCTGAAATCAAGGTCTTGGCTGGTCTGGGCTCTTCTCTGAGAGTTTGGGGAAAGAACTGGCTTCCAGCCTCCTTCAGGTTGTTGGCTGAACTTAGTTCTTTGTGATCATAGAACTGAGGTCCCTGTTTCCTTGTCGACTGTTGGCCTGGGTCACTCTGCTCTGAGAGGCCACCTGCATTCCTTTCCACGTGGTTCACTTTCGTCTTTGGTAATGGCCGGTAGAGTCCTTCTCCCACTTTGAATCTCTGACTTCCCTTCTGCCACCAGCTGGGAAAAGGTCTCTGCTTTTAAGAGCTCATGTGATTACATTGAGTCCACCTGAAAATTTCAGCACAAGCTCCCTGTCTTAAGGCCAACTGTGCCATATGACATCCTACACTCACGAGAGCGCTTTCCCATCATGGTCACAGGCACCAGAGATCGGGGCAGGGCATCTCTGGGGGGACCTTTCTGGAAAGTCTGCCTACCTCGTGCTCCTGTCCAGGTCTTAGTCACCCCTGGTTGCACATTAGATGGGAATTGGGAGGAATGGCTCCTTGGGGACATTAAGAGTCTCTGTCCCACTTTGTCTAACTGGTTTATGCAATGATGGCACAGTGGCCCACGCAGTGAGCATTACTGTCCCACAGTCACCTGCCAGCTGCAAGGGACGTAAGCACCATTTCCGTCAAGTATTTCACCACAATTCTGCCATTTTCAAAGCCTAAGTAGTTGTTGAGAAAATGTTACTCTTTGCCTAGTACCAAGGTGGACAATTTTTAGTTATTTCCTCTAAATTAAATCAAACTTTTCTCAGAAAATCCACTGCTGTTATCATGGTATGAATTAAAGGAAAGATAATGGATTAAGATAATTTTTATGGAACTTAAGTAAATTGAACAATCGCATAACACTTACTTAAACAATTTCCATAAGTGGATTCATTGTGCAGAGGTCTGGGAGAACACTTTGTTAGAAATGCCAAATGAGGAGTTGAAAATGTTTGTGTGGAGCCGAGACCTGAGCTTCCTCACCCTCCGTGCAGGTGCTCTCGCCTCTCTCGGACTCCATCCTGGCTGAGAAGACAGTGATCGTCCTGGACGACCGAGTCACCATCGCAGAGCTGGGAGTGCAGCTCGTGGCTGGCGTCTCTCTGTCCCTGCAGCCTCACCGAGCAGACAAAAGGGCCATCGTGTCCACAGCAGCTGCCCAGGACGTTCTTCAGTTCCCACAGCAGGTGAGAGTCCCAGATGCCCTATGTCCCCGGTCAGTGGAGACAAATCCTCTCTCTTGGTTGCCACATCCTGCAAAGGCGATCAGTGGAGCTCTCATAGCCAGGACTGGTGATTCTTGGAGCTGTTCTTGCTTCTAGATATTCAGGCTGTCCTGTCTGGGAAAAGTATTCAGCAACTTGGGTATTTTTTCCTTCATATTTGCTTTTACACACTGACCACATACCCACATGCCATTTGCTTTCTGGTGGGTTTATCTGTGCCAGGCATAGTCTGCTGCTCGATTGTGACCAAAGAATTACAAGTTTTCACTTTTGCCAAAGCAGGTGGGTTTTGACTCTTGGAAATTCCATTTCGGCTACTTAAACATGGTGAATAGGCACCAAATTGCTCCTGTTTATAACAATTACTGTCTGCTCTAAAACTCCTTTCCTGCTGTAAACATTCACAGTCCCTTTCTAAAGACACAGAGGCAGTGCCATTCAAGCCATCCAGCCTCCTAATGCGTCTTCCCAAGTGCTCCCTGCCATGCATGTTTTGCTTCATCCGCATTGGCTTCCTAATGAAGAACCTTCACAGTGATGTTATCTTGAGCAGTAGCCTGATTAGTTGCACCTGAAATTGATTCAGATAAATTTCCTGATCTTTCAAAATGTTTTTAGAAAGGTCAAGTCAAATTCTGTTGTATGCACGCAATAAATTAATTTATACTTTAATGCATTCATTGAAGTATATTATTTGTTCTTTATACCGGAGTGGCTACAGCCCATTATTGATGGCAGTTCAAGGCATGCCAAGAACTGTTCAAGATTATAAAACATGGAAATTTATTTTTCTCTCTTTTTATTTCTCTTTATATTTAAAGAATTATCTAGGAAATCATATTTATGTTTGCAAATTTGAAGGAACCTGATTATAACATGATGCTTTGGTTTCATTTTCCTTAGGAAGCAATAGTTAGTTCTTGGATTTTGTTCAGTGATGGTTCGGTGACACCTTTAGACATTTACGACCCCAAGGATTATTCAGTTACTGTGTCGTCACTGGATGAAATGGTGGTGTCTGTCCAGGCAAACCTTGAGTCTAAATGGCCAGTTGTGGTTGCAGAGGGTGAAGGACAAGGGCCTCTGATTAAGTTAGAGATGATGATCAGTGAGCCCTGTCAGAAGACCAAGAGGAAGAGTGTTCTTGCTGTGGGGAAAGGAAATGTCAAAGTCAAATTTGAACCAAGTATTGACGAGCACCACGGAGGCACCAATGACATTGAGGGCATAAATCGGGACTATAAAGACCACCTTGGTAATTCCATAGAGCGCGAAGGAAACCAGGAGAGAGCAGTTCAGGAATGGTTCCAGCATGGCGCATCTGTTGGCCATGAGGAAAGTGCCAACAAAAGCACAACCCCACAGTCTCCCATGGAAGGAAAGAACAAGAAGTTAGTGAAGAGTGGTGGTCCAGACACCTTCACCAGCTTTCCCACTCAAGGAAAGTTACCGGAGCCCAATAATCCTAGTGACCTTACAGTGACCTCAAGGGGGTTGACGGACCTGGAGATCGGCATGTACGCCCTGCTGTGCGTCTTCTGCCTGGCCATCCTGGTCTTCCTGATCAACTGCGTGGCGTTTGCTTGGAAATACCGACACAAAAGGTTTGCTGTGAGCGAGCAGGGCAACATCCCCCATTCCCACGACTGGGTCTGGCTGGGGAATGAAGTGGAGCTTCTGGAGAACCCTGTCGACATCACACTCCCGTCGGAGGAGTGCACGACCATGATTGACAGGGGGCTGCAGTTCGAGGAGAGGAACTTCCTTCTGAACGGCAGTTCCCAGAAGACTTTTCATAGTCAGCTGCTCAGGCCTTCTGACTATGTCTATGAGAAAGAAACTAAAATTGAACCTATAAATTCTTCGGGCCCAAAGAGGAAGAGAGTCAAGTTTACTTCCTACACCACCATCCTCCCTGAGGACGGCGGCCCGTACACCAACTCCATCCTGTATGACAGCGATGATAACATCAAGTGGGTCTGCCAAGATATGGGGCTGGGGGACTCGCAGGACTTTAGGGACTATATGGAAAGACTGCAAGACCAGATGTAAACTCCTTTCTTATGTTTGTATTCACCTTTATGCCTTCTGTTTTTTGAATGGTGGAGCAGTGAGTTTGATCAGCAATAGGGGATGATTTAACAGATTTGATGTGTGGAGGTCTGGTGGGATCCCTTTCTAAGCAGCACCAGAGGTCTGAGAGCTATTGCAGCCAGGCACGCAGCCGGGAAATGCCTCCGAACAGCCACGTGTAGGGACCGGAGAACTTCTAAGACAACGGTTCTACCGACTGCCTGGTTCTAGCTCAGTGCAAATATAATAAACCTGACCCCACAGACATTGTTAGTCATCTTGTGACAAATGGCCATGTGGAATTAGAAAAGATTTGGGTGTTGATTTTTCTATTCCTAGACCTTTTAAAGCACAGTGGACACTTAATTGCCCTTGGCCTGAGTTTAGACATACATGAAAGATGACTGAATGTAGCTATCCTTATTTGTTAAGAGCGCTGCTCATTATTTTTATACACATTTGCTCCTGCACCTGTTCCTTTGACCTCTGGAATTCTTTTTGAAACACAAAGAGAAGAAATTTCGGTCTTTTCTTTGAGATCTGTTTGATTTGCATATATGAGTTTCATTCCCTGGGATTTGCCATGTCATGTTATTTCCTGGGTCTCCACGCAGGATGTCAGGTTTTTCCGGTTTTCTGCACTTCATTGTTTAGGGACAGTATCTAAGAAGCTTATTCTTACTTTGTTTTTCCTCTCTTTTGTTGTTGAACTTTCTTGTATAAGACTTGGACAAGGGGTTTTACTTAAAATGTTAATATACTGTGAGGGAGGGCCATCTCTTTACAGTTTTCTACATGAAGTTTCAAAAATTTGGAGAAAAGTTGTAAATGGCAAACACTTATTTTTATTCTCTGCTTGTTGACGATTCATGGGGAACTCCTGGAGTGTATTTCTGAGGGCAAAAAGACCCCAGCGTCACTGTATTTATTCAAGTGCTTTGTGATCAACACAATTTGTTATCCAAACTGAAATCTAAAAAGTGGAATTGATCTACACAGAAAGGAAATTGCCTGGGAAGTAGCTGCAGATTAAACTTTCCATTTTACCAGAACAAAAAGAAATTTTAAAGTAAGTAGAATGCTGTGTCAAGGTAGCAATACATAAAAATCCATCTGTGCAATGACTTCTCCCCAAAATAATCTCAATCACGACTCTTGAGTAGAGAAAGCCTTCACAGGGCGTGCGTTGGTGGAGAAGAGTAATGGGTTCCCCAAAAATCCATACAAATAAGTGGTTGTTCCAGAGCTCAAAAGGCAGCTGTTGTGGGAAAAAACCCACAGCTATTGAAAAGTCCAAGGGGCAAGAGAAAAACAAAGCAACAATTCCTACATAATTTAAAAAAAAAAATTATTTTAAGAGCATCATGAATGGTCTTAAGCAAAGCGGGAATTTGAGATTAGCAAAATGTGACAACAGTTTTATTTGTTATGATGATATTGTTGGAAAAGCAGACACCGGACTGTTATGCCTCATTACAAGCTTTACTGAGCCATTCGCATTTCTAAGAAATAGACTTTTAAAGGCCAAAAGTAGGAAGGGCTTGCAGGAGGTCACCTGAAGCAGTTCCCTGACTCCAAATGGCTGATAACTGAGCTAGTGAAGAGAGAGGCGTTGAGCTGTTCTCTTCTTATAAGATCTCCACGGACGGGAACATGCCAGCCCAGCCTCCCCTAGCCATGAAGTGATAGCCAAAAAGTTTTTCTTATATCTCTTGCCCATAGGACTACAGTGTATTTGTGAATTGTGCCGAAATTGCAGGCGACACAGGCCTGACCTCCTGAGGCCAGCGTTCAGTTGGCTGTGTGAGCGTTTAAAGACAGAGGCTGGTGAAGTTCCAAAAACCTCTCAGTTTGACTGGATAATGAAGCAAGGAGAGCCAGGCATTAGCTGCAGAAGGAGTTTGCAGAGAGATGACCGAGATCTTACAGGAAGAGCTCACACTTAGTCAAAGGCTTTTCAAAGTGTTTGGCGGGAGGTAGCCCAGGACCAACTGTGCAGGACTGAGGGAAGTGTAGGTGCTGATTGACGCTTAGCTCTCCAGAGGAGTCTAGCTCTTTCTCTGAGACATTTTCCATTTTGTCTCCCTTTGGATCTTTAGCACTCCAGAAATAATGGGAATTCACTTCTGAAAATGAAAGTTCTCCACTGAGACAGGGAGGAAATCGCCCTCTCTCGCACGCAGCAGGCTCCCTCCCACTGACAAAGTGAGACTTCGGGTGGGGTGGATAACCTGGGAGGGGGCAGAGGAAACGATCTTTGTCCTGGAAAGTGTCACTAGAGCACTTGCAGTGAGGGGAGTGGTGGGTGGGTGCAGGGAGCAATCTGGAGAGACTTACCTGTGCCAGCGTTTCCCAGCAGAGCCGCAAACTGACCACGGCCTGATGATGCCGCTCGTGGATCACTCAGAGTCATCTAGAGTGACACAGCCTCTGCTCAGTCACCTTTGTTTGTTTGTGTTAAAACTCAGTTCAAGATAAAAATCAAATGGAAGGTCATGAAGGAAGGGTCCCTTTACCATATAACATACCCTCAAGATGTATATAAACACTTATGTATACAAGTACCCGTGTGTGTGTGTGTGTGTGTGTGTGTGTGTGTGTGTGTGTGTGTGTGTGAATACTGAAGAGCCAGATGATAAACTATTCCGTGGGAATCGATAATGACTGTCAGTTCTCAGATTTGGTATGGAGACTATTCAGCATAACAGAATTTCATTGAAGTATTTTCCGTTCTAAATATTTCCTGCAGATTATAAACCATGGGTTGTATCACCTTGTTTTCCAGCTAGTCAATGTGCGACTCTTAGGCACTATACCTTGAAATATCTAAACTGACATGGGAGAAGAGGCATAAACTAGTAAGCTTTGAAATCTGGTTTCCTGGGGGCCATGCATTTTCCTGGATTTTATGGCTGAGATGGCCAAATTATTGGTCTCAATAAATAACCTGAGCCAAACAACATTTATCAAGTCCCTTCCTTTCCCATGGGAATGGAGCACTCGGACTCCCCCCGAGAGAGACACCAGCAAGCCTCTCGAGAGGGCCCCACCGAGGGAGGGTCAGAGGCTAGACACGGACCACATGACCTGGAACAAAAGAGGACATGCAACCACTGTCTCCAGGGTCCAGATGTGCCTCCTTAGAGGTCAGAGCACAGGGATCAAGAAGCAGCTGCCACACCAGAGAATGGGAGCTTAGCACACAGGTGTGTTGCATTTGAGCAAAAGCAAGAAGAAAAGACAGTAGACATTTATCCCAGAAGAACAATACCTAGCAAACCTCAGAATACTCCATGTGTACCAAGAGAAGGAACGATTGACACACTGGCCGGGGTAAATTCCCAGACTATACCAATCTTTACTATCTAGACAGAAAGTTTCTATTTATGAACATGATTTCAGGAAGAAATGGATTCATTTTTGTCCCATTGCCATATCTGTAGACTAAGTAATTTGTACCTTGCTAACTTTTACATTTGAGAAGGTCTGCCTTTGTTCATTTGGGTCGGCATTCTTGTTTCAGTCTTTGGGAAAGGGGTCTTCCAATTGTTGGATGTTGGGCCCACAGGAAAGGCTCTGTCAGAGAACTATCCAGTCTAGCAGCAAGGACCACAGGGGGTGG
The DNA here is from genome assembly GCF_020740605.2 of Lemur catta. Taxonomy (NCBI): domain Eukaryota; kingdom Metazoa; phylum Chordata; class Mammalia; order Primates; family Lemuridae; genus Lemur; species Lemur catta. Next base: position 29,292,962 of record NC_059148.1, read on the forward strand.
TTTCATCTGAGTCCTACATGTCATTGGCATCACTGTGTTTTCTACTTCAGTCACCTAAAAAATGGTCTCAATTCTCCATTCCATTCTCTGTAAATGACACAATTGATGGTTTATAAACTCAGCAACGCTCCTCTCCAATAAAATGACGAATGTGTGATGTGATGCATATCTCCTGTCATGTAAAGGGACGGTATGGATGGTGGAAAGGTGATGCTGAAATGCGGATAGCAGATATTTTTGTATGTAATATAGGCAATATAACGAAACACTGAGTGGTGTATTGGAACAAATACATTTTAAAATAAAAGCATGCAAAACTGTAGCTTTTAAATGTATAGACATCCCACTCAAAAGTATCTAAACTGATGTTGGGAAAAACATTGGGACCTAACATCATAAAATGCACTGAATTAGGAATTCTGGCCTGGAAAGGATGTGGCTTATGTTGGGATTGTTGATGGAATCTGCCGGAACATTTTAATCTTACTCTTCATTACTTTTGGATTTTTCCTTTTCTTTTTTTTTCTGGAAATATTTCAGAAATAAAGTGAATTCATTTTCCAGCGTAAAGGTATATTCTAACCACAGGGTATCTCATCGTTTTTAACATGAAAATAAACATTTAAACATTCTTTAGTTGTTTCATTATTTTATCCACATCTTCCCTACAGCATCTGTGTGGTTGGTTGTATTTATAGATACATTTTTCTTTTCAGCCAGAGATTTTAATACCCTTGATACAGTAATAAATGGACACCCCCCAAAAAAGCATGTCTTCAAAGTTGCAAACAGCCTTTACTTTTAAAAAACTTTCAGTTATTCTTCTAGCAGACTGGGGAAACTTTCTTTGCAGGTGTCTCAGAAAAAAGGGCTCATGTTTCTCGCGTCCCTGTCCATGGTCAAGCCGTCTTGAAACTCATTGCCGAAATGCTTGATGCAGCAAGTGTTTGATAGACTTTGACCTCTGTCACCCAAGGTCTTTACTTGTCAATGGCCTGGTTATGTGTATGTGGGGCAGGGCCTTGTTATGGGGTCAAGGGCCTGGAGCTTCCCAGAATAGGCAGAGCTCTAGAGAAATACAAGACAGGGATTTACAGTTCAGTCAAATCTGTTTCAAAAAAAGAAGGAAAAATGAAAGTTTGAAATGAGATTTGTAAAAGAATGAACGCTTTGTATTTGGATTTTGTGTGTGCGTGCAAAATGCCAACATTGCATTTCAAATTCGAGGGTATGGACATCCTTAATGCCTGTTATTTTCTTTATGGTTTTATACAATTGAAATAGGTTATGGAGTTTTTTTGTTGTTTGCTTTTAGAAATTTTTGAAAATACAAAAAATAAGTGCAGAAACATTCTAATATGGGTTACCATGTTTATAGACTATTCTGTGGCTCAAGCCAAATGGGACATCACCACTTTCCAGGTGGGAAATAACAACTCAAGTTCATTAGGGAAATTATGTTCCCAGTCCCAGAAAGCAATAATGTTATCAACTCACATCACTGGGTGATCTTCATGTTCCATGAGATGGTTTTAAAATTTCCTTGGCTTTAATTGCTGCTCTTGGTCAGTTCTTCAAATGAAATGCTGTCATTTATGTTAAGGATTAGAGTCTCTTTAGATGCTGTAGGATCTGAGAGGACAGATGAACTTTTCATACGTCTACACTGCCCATTGGAATAAAGTACTTTACAGAGAGATGGAGGCTACTTTGGAATGTGGGGTCTGTTTGATGCTGACTTTTTTAAAAATTATTTTTTTTACCCATTTGGAAATATTCACTGGGATGGCTAAAATCACGTTCGACCTGACACATCTTTCTTTACTTCCTTTGGCCAAAAGAGCATGTGAAACTTTCTATTTTCCATTAAAAGGCTGGAGCTGAAACAGTCTGCTATTTTATCGTTATCTCTGTTGTAGGAATCTGACTCTGTAAATGAAATAACACAAAATGCCAGTGTAGACTCTGACCATATGATATAGTTGCTTCACTTAGAGATGCTTCCTTAGAGAGAGTGCCTTTTCCCCCATCACGAGCACTTCAGGATCTCCATTATATCCATGTATATTCTCACATAGCACAAGCATTTTCCATTCCCGTGTACATTGTAGGCTGACAAGGAGCACATGTCTGGCATTGATAAGCACACCTGTCCAGGTACTCGACATTCTTATTTCCTTATTTTGATTGGTGCCCGTTTCCACTGGGCACATCTGTAAGTGTGCATCAGACCTACTGTGTCTCTGTTGCTCTGTGCGTTGAATTGTCCCACAGCCCCCGGGTCACATGCCAGGACTGGCAGGTGGAGGGAGCAGTGTGCTTCCTCACAGCATAGATCACCAACTGACTGGCTTTCTGTAGTTATTCTCTACCGTGAGCCTTATTTTGGACTTCCAGCAAGGGTACCCATTTAAATTTCAACGTGGATTCCAAGAACAAACCTGTTGCCCTACTTGTTCTGTAAAATTTGGATTCAGTCAAAAGGCTGCACTTAAGGATCTAAAAGACCACATGTGGCCTTAAGGCTGTAGGTTGCCCACCCCTGTAAGGAATTCCCTGCAAATCATAGGGGCCTAAGAAAATGCCAAAACTATGAGGTGAGAGTAGAGAATTAAAAGAGAAATGATCAAACTCAGAGAAAAAGAGGTGGCTATAAAATGCTGTGAAAGATGGTCACATCCAGAGTCACAGCCACGCGGTACTATCCAGCAGCTCCGTGCTCTTAGAGGGAGGTCACGTGTGTCTTCCCACAGCAAATGATTTCTACAATACTGCTTGTTTGCAATGTGTGTCTAAAGAGCATGCTGTTGTTTCGAAATTTAAACTTGGGTCCCAGCTGTCAGTCCCCAGCCTCAGATTCTTCTCAGGCAGGTGGATCCTGTCTGGGCTGCAGAGCACAGTGAATGGACAACCCCACACTGGGTGGCGTCGAGGCAGAAAACGGTGGGAACAAATCTTGTCTGGCATTTGAAAAGAAAGTGTTATCCTTGACATTCCACTTTTCTGAATTGGATTCGTGTTCCCCAGTAAACACCAGATATTATAAACAGAGCATGCTGTTATAACATTGTGCTTCGATATACTTTTTTTGTATAATGTATCTATCTCGTTATATTACTCACGGCTTCAGTATGATCTGTTGTGTATGTTCCACAATATATTTAACGTCTCTGTAAAGGCACTTCCAAACATTTTGAAAACGAAGAAATAAAACATGTTGGATGATTCCTTGTTATAGTAAAACAATTAATTGGTAGGTTCCAGGGAATGACCTTTTTTTCTCAGAGGAGGATATTCAGGTCCAACATAGAGGCAGCTATGTCTTCAGGGTCTTGATGACAGTTACGGGCTGAGACCTTGAAAATTAGAGGACAGAATGCCTTATTTAAGTGTGAGGGCAAGATTCCAAGAGAAATAGGCTTTCTATTGAGCCTTGAGGAAAATATTCTGGCAAAATATCCGGCTGAGCCTAAGTCTTACTTATCACTAACCCTTCCTACATTAAGAAGGGACCTTCCAGAAAAAAGACAGTAGTGGCAAGGACACACAAAATTCTTGGAGGAGGTCAAGAAAAGTCCATTTTTCATTAAAGCTTACAAACTTGAATTTTAATGAGAGAAAAAGCTTAATTCAGATGTGTCCCTGCCAGCCAGGGGGAGGGAAGTGAATTCTATTTATAAAGTTTGAGACGCAGGAAAGCTTATTTAGGCACCAAACATTCCAGTTCATATTCATAGTCTTAGGAAGTGTTATTTTTAACTCCACAACAACTAAAACATTTGAATGCATTGAGTCTCCACTGTTGTGAAAATTTTAACTAGGTAAAGGACTCCCACCACACCACATTCATGCCTTCTCCAGATAGTTGGTTTCAATGACTGCGTTGCCTGGACTAGAGTCTGAATGGCTGACTAACCCTCTGTTAAAACTCAGTGTCCCAAGACAGTGTCAGGCTGGCTGTCCCAGGCAACTGTGAGCCCACATCCGTGGTCCCTCGTTCACAGTGACAGTTACAGGGTCTATGCTGCTCAACCAACAGCGTCATCAGCACTACTTTAGATACCAAGAGGTGTTTACAGAAACCCCTTCCCTTCATGCAAAGGTCAGTAACTTTATGAACAGAGAATGGCTGATCTACAAACGTACATTCCGTGCCATGACTCTCCTTTAAACAAAGATGTGAGACAGAACTCAAGAAGGCAGAATCTTCAAGACATTTGACACCACTTTGGAGCAAGGTTAATCTGCAGGTGAGTTTCCAGGGTAGACTGGACTCCAACTTGGCCTAAACTGCACATAGTGGAGGATCCTGCTCGGCACCACCGTTCATCATGGGTCAATGCTGTTGAAAATTTATATTTTGGTATTCTAAATTTTTAAATGATAATTGCCCTAAAAATGGTGAACATGAACATGTACATTGTGTGTACGGATATTCTTGTTTTAAACCTGCAAGAAAGTATTGACATTGACATTCCCTGATAGTATTATTTTTTTCCCCCATACAATGCAGTGGGGAGCTTGTATTTCCAATGTTTCTTGCTTTATTTCCCAAAATGTCAAGACCATCCTATGACCTAGAAGCCTTCCAGCACCCCTTTGATCAGGAATCAGAATGTATTATACATTTGGATTTTTACAGGTCACGATGTCTGTTAACAGGACGACTGGTGTTCCTTTCTGTGCACAGTGAGAAGGTGATCAGAGATGAAAGGTGAGCAGAGGAGAAAACGGGAGAGACGTGAACCCTCGCCAGTGCAGGGGGCCTATTACTGCTCACCACTGTCTCTCCATATGGGTCAGATGTGCCCTTGGGAAGGATTCCTTCCTACTTAATCAGGAAATGCTAATCCCTGAAGCTCCTTTGAGGAGCATGAGTAAATAACTGCTATAAGCCTGGCGGTGCTATACCTGGAGAATCTTTAAACTAAAGAGATCTTTGGTCCTAACCTTCCCTTTTTCTCAGGGAAGGCTCTGAACTTCCTCTCCTTCCTCTGGTGACCTGAAATTGAGGTCTGATGTTTGGAGACCTCCACCAGCCCCTCCTAACCCGTATCCAGAGTCTCATATGCAAAGAGGAAACTACCAAACCCAAAGTGACTATGGATGTATTTAAATGCCTACAAGACTTAATATTATGTCAGCTTCATTCACTGTTAAGTTTAGAACCCATAAAGGTTTCATGACAGTTGAAAACATTTCCCAGGTGGGACTTTCTAACTTTCCAAGAGTTTCTGAATGCATACGGTGAACACCAAGAAATTGTAGCCAATTGTAAATAATAAAATTACTTAAAGGCAGATAGTTTCATAGGCAAAATAATAATTTTTTACCAAAGAAATATGTTTCACATGTGTGGTCGTGTTATAAATGTTTGCTATGCTTTGGAGTGGAACTTCCAGGTGGAAGGGCATTTGTGGGGTCTCCAGAAGCTTTGAGAGGGCCCAGTTTCCAGGGACCACCTGAGACAGTCTTAAATTTTGCTGATAAGATGTGTGTTCAGAGAAGGCACAAGCAATCAGAGACCTATTAGTAAATTTTGGAACCCAAGATACTGGTCAATTTATTTTAGCTGACTATTTATAATAATGAAACTATGGTTGAAAGAGAATTACATACTTTTTAAAAACCTCATTTTACCATACTCTCCAATATTCTAGATATTACAACCACCAGTATGCTTTCTATAACATTCACATAAAATTATAGAACAAAGCAAGGAAAACACCAGGTTGTTTTTCAAGTCAAGAGGAATATTTCTATTCATACGAAATGCCAAATAATGAGCCAAAATAATAACTAATTTGATTAATGTGATAATAAAGGACCAAAACCATTAATCTTGTTACCAGGTTCATGGATGTGGCCAAAAGGCCATGAAACCCCATGACTGCAGTTCCCCGATAGTTTGAGGAAGAGAGAATTCTGGCAATAATGATTGGGTGTGGAGTCTTTATTGGCAGATAAAAGTCCACATAGTATTCCACGCTGAGGAATCAGGACACACAAAGGTATGGAATTCCACATGCTTGAAAGGTAAGGGACAGGAGATTGTGTTAGTGCCTTGCTGGGTGGAGGAACCTCCCTGCGGAGCTCAGACTTCAGAGTCTACACTGATTCCGGTGGGGCGGGCGTCAGCAGACCACGGCCAGGAAAGAGATGCGACCTGAATTATATTAAAAAAACAAAAACAATCCTAAGGCATGCCAACCACATGCAGGGCTCTAGATTTGGCTGCAGTGGTAAGGTGTTTCTCTTACTACAAAGAGTTTATGGTCATCTAGGAGGTGGGCACCTGGGCTTAAATGTCCTGAATTCTGTTAAGTTCTAAATGTAATTTTTTAAAATTTCAGATTATTATGGGGGTACAAATGCTTTGGTCATGGTCACATAAATTGCCTTTGCACTGCCTGAGTCAAAGTTACAAGCATTCACATCCCTCAGACAGCATGCTCCGCACACATTAGGTGTGAGTTTACCCATCCCCTCCACCCCCTCCCACCTGCCTGACACTCAGTGAATGCTACTTCCATATGTGCACATAAGTGTTGATCGATTACTACCAATTTAATGGTGAGTACATGTGATGCTTGTTTTTCCATGCTTGTGATACTTCACTTAGAAGAATGGGCTCCAGGTCCATCCAGGATAATACAAGAGGTGTTAGTTCACCAATTTTTGTATGGATGAGTATACATATACCACATTTTATTAATCCACTCATGTTTTGATGGGCATTTGGGTTGTTTCCTCATCTTTGCAATTATGAATTGTGCTGCTATAAATGTTCGAGTGCAGATGTCTTTTTTATAGAATGTCTTCTTTTCCTTTGGGTAGGTGCCCAGTAATGGCAGTGCTGGATCAAATGGTAGTTCTACTTGTAGCTCTTTGAGGTATCTCCATACTATTTTCCACAGGGGTTGTACTAGTTTGCAGTCCCACCAGCAGTGTATGAGTGTTCGTATCTCTCTGCATCCACGCCAACATTTGTTGTTTTAGGACTTTTTGATAAAAGCCATTCTCATTGGAGTTAAGTGATATCTCATTGTGGTTTTGATTTCCCTGATGATTAGAGATATTGAGCATTTTTTCATATGTTTGTTGGCCATTAGTCTTTTTTTTGGAAAAGTTTCTGTTCATGTCCTTTGCCCAATTTTAATGGGGTTTGATTTTTTCTTGCTGATTTTCCTGAGTTCTTTATAGATTCTAGTTATCAGCCCTTTATTGGATGTATAGCATGCAAGTATTTTCTCCCATCCTGTAGGTAGGCTGTTCGCACTAATCATTGTTTCCTTGGCTGTGCAGAAGCTTTTTAATTTGATCAGGATGGATAACAGACTTAATCCTAAGGCATAAAACCATAAGATTTCTAAAGAAAATGTTGGAAAAACTCTTACAGACATTAGCCTAAGCAAAGAATTTATGAAGACCCCAAAAGCAATCACAGCAGCAACGAAAATAAATACATGGGACCTAATCAAATTGAAAAAAATTTTTTTAAAGTGTTGTTGAAGCACTTGGGCTGAGTAGGAAGATTTGACATAAAATATGTTTGGGTTGTCTTGTAGCAAACTCTTTAGTGTTTCTCCAAGAGTGTTACAGTGAAGAAACTTGGCCAGACTGGAAAATGGACAAAAAAACAAATCACTAAAAAAATAATTCTGTGAACATGTTCTGTTTGGGGGAATGCTTTTTAATCATCCCCTTAAAGATTTTCAGACCACATTTAGGGCTTTGAGAAATCTGACTGAAAAGAAACATTTCAAGCATTCCTCTACTATACATTTTCTATACATTACCCACTTTTATTTTCTCTTTATTTTTTCCCCACTTTAATTATTAATTGTTATTTGCTTAGTTTTGCTTAAAACCTATTAAAATCCTGACAGACTGCATTGCACACTTTGAGAAATACTGCTGTAGAGGGATGTGTCTATAGTGTTAAAAATGTAGATTATACTTTAATTCCAGCATTTGTTGGTGTTTTCATGAAGTAAAACTACCCATGTGGAGAGGAACTGGGACAACAAGAAGGTGGATACTGAGAGATTTTAGAGCATGATAGTCAAATGTTGTCACAAACCGTTGAGATCTGGGGTTACCTGTGGCCGGGGCCAAAGCTCCTGGGCTGGCAGGCAGTATTCACTGAGGTCCCGCGGTAGATCAGGCCCTTCCAAGCATAGACAAGGATTGTGTTGTTCAATCCCCGTGACAGCCTTTTGGAGTAGAAGCTATTATTATCCCCATTTTACAAATGGGGAAACTGAGGCACAGAGAGGCCATATGATTGGTCCCAGGTTACCAGCTGGCATGTGGCAGCACCAGGACCTGACCCTGGTAGCCTAGACTGGATGGGAAGGACTGGCTTTGACAATGGTGCACGTTGTCCTCACAGCAGTCTCAGGATGCAGGTGGGACAGAGGTTCCCTCAGTGCTGCTGAAGAGGAGACAGGTCTAGGGAAGGTTAAGTCCCCAACTTTCACATCACAGGGTAGTGTGACTTTGAATCTTCCTACCTCCTCCTCTGCTCCCTCAGTCTGTGCTCAGCAGAGCAGGAATGAGTCTGCTAAAGCCCAAGTCAGACCATGTCTTCCCCTGACCCTCCACAGCTCCCATCCCACTCAGGGCAAAAGCCAGCATCCTCCTCATGGCCTGCAAGGGTGTCCATGATCGTCCCTCCTCCCGCCCTGACCTCACTTGCTCCTCCTCACCTGGTCTGCTCCAGCCACTGAGCTCCATGCGTTCCTTAAACACCAGGCTCTCCTGCCTCAGGGCCTTCGCACTTCTTGCTCCCTCTGCCTTCAACATTACACCCCTAGGTACCTGCATGGCTGCTCCCTCAGCTCCCGGAGGGGGTGCCTGGTTTCTCCATAACCTCCTGGAGGTCACCACTGTCCCCCTGACCATGCCTTGCACCCCCTGCGGTCCTCGTCTCCCATTCCTGGTCCGTGTTCCTGCCGTGCACTTGCTGTCTCAGCCATTCCATTTACTGCTTCACGTGTTTGCTGTCAGTCTCCCCCTCCCGAAGTGTCACTCATGAGGATAGGTACCTTTCTCAGTCACTGCTGTGTCCCCAGCCCCTAGACACACCTGGCACAGAGAAGGGTAGACTAGAGATGAGAACCCGTGTGCCCAGACACTCCTGGCTCCGTTCTCTTTTTATTCTAAATGGTAAATGGGCAACTGTGGTTTACGAGCCGAGGAAAGATCTGTGCACAGAAAACACCCACCAGTAGATTATTGCCCCATTGTCAGGAAACGCTTAGGGTGCTGAGATTGGTACCAAGAGGCAAAAATGACAAGCACAACTATGTATCAAACACCACCATCTGCCAGCCACTGTGTCAGACGAGTGGTTTATAAACTTTATTTAGCTATCGGACAACCAACTGCAAATTGGGTTCCTCGTGACTGTGTACAGATGAGATAACGGAAGTTCAAAGAGGAGAAGTTTCTCTGTCAGGTCACCAGCGGTGTGGCCGGCTCAGAAGACGACTTGAGCTACAATGTCGCAGGTCAGGACCCCTGCGCAGGGGACAGGTCCCGGCAAGCTGGGCTCATTGTTATCACCATGACTGATCCTGTTTATGGAGGAACTTCTCTGCGATGGGCTCTCAGCTGGGACATGGACGGGGAGAGGTTGGAGTCAGATTCCGTCTGCACACAGGCTTTATTTGCCTAGTGTGGCATTTATTTGTACACTATAGGATTAATGGATGACACTTGAAAAATTAGGTCTTACATGTAAAAATCTAGGTCCCTGTTTTTTCTTGAAAACACAGGTATCAAATCCCAAATTTCCAGAAAGTTTGGGCAGAGAAAGGGAGGCAGATGATCTAGCTGGCATGTGCGCAGGGTTTGTGCGGTTGATGTTTCTTCATTCCTGGTTCCAACAAATATTTACTGAACACCGACTATGTGATGGTCCCTGCTCTAGACACTGCAGACATGTGAAAATCAGAACTTACACTTTCGAGAGTGGAAGCAGTCACCGGATGCATCGGTAAATACAGAGCAGGCATGTCGGGTAAAGAGCTATGGGGAACAGGAAACCGGGAGCGGGACAGAGCGTGGCTGGTGGTGGGACAGGAGGTGAGCAGGCCACTGACAAGCTGACGCCTGAGCACAGACCTAGCAGGAGCGAGTGGGGAGCCGCCGACATCTGGGGCAAGGAGCGTCCTGGACAGAGGGCAGAGGAGGGGCAGGAGCCTCAGTGGGGAGCGTGGCTGATGCATTGGGGTCCAGCAAGATGACCAAGGGGCGATGAGGTCAGGAACGCCCAGGAAGGGGCTCCAGGCCATGCAGGGGTCGGCTCAGACCACGCGGGAAGGAGTACAGGTGACATAAGCAGTCGTGTTTTCGGAAGGATTTCCCTTCCTGACAGCACACGCCCTGTCTACTCCCAGCCCCGTGGCTCACAGGACCAGTCATCTGACTCGCTGAAGCCGATGGGGGCCAAGAGTGGTAATCCCATCATGTTTCCGGTCAGAGAGTAACCTGGAAATGTTTGGGAGGCAGGAAAACAGCTACTGGAATCATTGTTATTTTACGGATGTGTGCACACTCACTGATAAAGGTGCATGATCAGAACTATTTGGAGAGTAACACTCTAGAGAAATAATATAGCCGTTCCAGCCCGAGAATTTTGCAGCCAGGTAATAGTCTCCGGTGTTCCTTCTGTGATTGGGGTTGAGCTCTGACAAATTCTGAAGTGACTTTTAATCTATTGACGGACTTGGCAGCAGGAAAGGTGGACGTCACGAAACCATGCTGAGATGGAGAAAGCATCACACGTGATGGATGTGGCATTCCCACTTGTCCCGCTGACCTTTCGTTCCCTGTTGTACCTTTCTCCAGCATTGAGCAGGCTTCGATGCAGAAACACATCATGTCATCTCTTTTCCAGTAACTAGAGGCTCGACTCAGGTTCAGAAGTCAAACCAACATCCATTTCTGCCACAGAGAAACAATAATGATGAATTCTTTGCATATGCAAATATGTTCTGAGTGACACTTTTGAGTTATAATTATAAGATGCTAGAAGATAACAAAATTAATATTTTAAATACCATGCCCTATTTAAATGACAGTTAAGCTTTTGGCTGGATCGGGAATCAGCACATTGTTTTGTTCTGTTGGGTAAATACTCATCAGCCTGCGATGACATACTGTAATTGCTTAGGGCTTGGGGGAAAATAAGATTTTCTTTGCTACGTGTAGGTTTAGTTCATGGTATCCTGTGCCAACTAGGAGAAACCCTTCGACCACAGAAGGGGTCCCTTTACCGCCAGGTAGGTTATTGAAGCAGCTGAAAACAGTTTTCCTTAGCTCAGGGTTAGAGTCTAATTCTAGACCTGGATAATTGAACCAACAGCCAGACCTAATTGCCAACAAATAACAGAATAAAGTGCAGGCTGATTAGCTGTGCAAAGCCATTATTTGGTTTAATGGAAACTGCACAGAATTTGCTCCCGCACTGTGTGTGGGTGCTCACGTATGTGCGGGGCGTGTCTCTACCAGGTGCCCTGTGAGCTACCTGCAAGTGCAGGATCTTATTTAATCCTCACCCCAATCTTACGATTTAGGTGCACGCATTATCCCCATTTTAGAGGGTGGAGGCAACTGAGGTTCAGAGAGGTGAATTTTCTCTTCCAAGGTCACACAGTGAAGGGCAGAGCTGAGATTTAAGTTCAGGAATGCCTAAGACATCCTGAGAGATGACTTTGCAAAGGTTGCTGGACCATTTACAACACTCTTAATCTAAACCTCTATTAAAAAAAAAAAAAGCAAAAGGCATTCTCAGGGTTTGTAAGAGGTGAGATCTCTTCCATCAGTGTGCAGGGAAAACCTCCCTCCAGCCCCGTTCGGCTTCCACCTGGCCCTGTTGAGAGCAGCGCGCGTCCGGGCGGGGGGCGCGCCCTCTAGCGCCGACGGGTAGGAACGCACCGCGGCGCCGGGTCCTGCAGGGGCGGGGCGCGCACCTGGGTCGCAGCATCCCTGATGCGCCCACAGCGGCACCTCTGCTGGGCCGCCTCCTGCTGCCGCGTTCGCGCCCCTTTCCACTTCCTTTCCTGTTCTGCCCATCCTCTCCATTTTTAATAATCTAATTAAATCAGCAGGCCTTCTCGCTAAAACATCCACAAGTTCACAGAATTCAGCTCAAAATTTCAAATTTCAGAGCATCACATGCCCTTTTTGCAGGTCTTCCACAATTTGGTCCTGACCAAACTGGGACCTCTGCAGGTTTTTTTTTTTTCTGATTTAGAGAGAGGACCAGGTCATTTTGATTCCCTCCCCCCCAGATTTCTTTACTTAATATAAATGAACAAATAAAGCCAACATGGAGTTTTGAAATATGTGATCTATTTTAAATGGTCACGTTTGAAGAGTAAATGCTTTCAAATTGCAAAAGTTATGAATACATAATTCACAAGCTACTTACAGGATTTGGGAACATCCTTCCCAGTTCAGCATGAGAAATGTGGTCAGTTTTCAGTGATGTGATGAGGTCTGTTTTGCTCAATGCTGTCAGCATGTGGCTTTGTCACTTGATGTGTAGCTTTCCTTGGACATCACATCAAAAGGCCCAAGTTGATTGCTGTCCAGAATGTGTGGCTTGAGCCCAAACTTGGTTTGCTCTTGCTTCCCTGCTAAGACCACCTGGTGGTCTGTTTTGGCTTCTGTCTCGTTTCCAGTGCATGGGGATATGTGTGCATGTGTGTGTGCAATGGCTGCCTTAGTGAGCATCTGAGGCAGTCTGCACTTTCTCTTATAGCAGCCCTTGAAGGAGATGCAATAAGTAACTCCCTTCTTGGAGGGGCGGAGGAGGGAGGAGCACAGAGATGCAGTTACTAACATTGGGGGTTGGGGACCTGAGCCCAGGGACTTCCAAGTCCGGAGTAATCACCAGGCTATTCTGATTAGGCGTGAAGGATACAGAAGAAAACCAGGAACTGGAATGACAAAAGACTGGCTAAGCAGTGGAGGAACAACTAGAGGCTGGGCAGGGTGCAGATTCCCCAGCTCTAGAGCCAAGTGCTGGCAGTTGTTTTATAAGACGCAAAAGTCTTTTTGATAGTGGGACACAACATGCTGACACTCAGAAATATGAAAGGTGAAGCCCTTTGTTACCTGCAGCTGCAGAGGAGAGAAGGCTGCCAGGCTGGGCCACACGATTGGTTGGTTGCACCCACAGACAGCAGAGGCTGTAGGGGCATGTTATGTATGCCAAGTGGAGTGTGGTTAGCTAAGTTTCCAAGGGTCCCTGTGAACTGGCAATTTGAATACTTTCTTGGGTTCTTGGGCGTAGGGATGTCTCTAGTTTTTTGGTACCTGGCCCGAGGGCACTTAGGGAGGTGCATAGTGGCTTGGAGTGTGGGAACCCCATAGGGGAAGTGGTTGGGAGTGTGGACTTAATCAGATACTGGGGAAGGGGAACTGCCCCTCCTCTAGAAAGCAGCCTCCAATGGGTCAGGATAGCGTTAGCCAGCCAGCCAGCCAACCAAACTATCTTACACAGTCCCAAACTTGGGGGATCTGTGGACTATTTACAAGGAGAACTGGCTCCCCCTCTTCCAGGTTGGTTCCCCCAGGACATCTATGTCTTGTAGATCCAACTGAAACAGTGAACTAGAGAAATTCCTCTATTTCTCATTGGGGGAAACTGAGGCACAGAAAGTTGGAGTGACTGATTGCAAGACAAGCAGATGAGCAGGGCCAGCCCTGGGCGTACCTGTCCTTTGTCTCAGCCTCCTTCACCGGTGGTTTTATTGGCGAAACCATCAGTCTTGTTAGCACTCACAATCCAATACTGATGACCAGGCATTTTTGTCTGTGTTGTTATTATTCTAACATAATTACTACAGTAAACATCTGTTGTCGAGCAAAGCACCGTAGGCATAGCCATGCCTGATTGGCTCCTATTAATTCCATTCATAAATCATGGGCTAAAGTGGATGCAGGAACAGCAGCAAATGTGAAAGGAACTGGAAAGAGTGACCAGCCATTGCTATTGCCCTGGATAGAAGGTGCTGGGACCTTGCTCAGCCCCCTGGTGGCTGCTTTCTCTTCTCCCCAACCCTCCGTTTGTGTGCACTTTCCTCTTAGGTCCCCAAATGTTAAAAATCACAGACATGGGATCAGGAACATTCCTGGAGGATGTTTCTCCAACCATCATTGCCACCTGCCCAGAACTGTCCAAACACCATACTCTGAGCTCTGTGGGGAGGGAACCCCCTGGATGAGCCACACTCCCCTGCACAAGCCTCAGCCCCAGTATCGCAGGTCATCCTCATGACCCTGCAGGGAGGGCTCCACAGCATGGAAAAGGGCCATGCTCTCTGCAGCCAAGAATTCAATGTCTCGAGAAGCAGCTCCAGGTGTGCCACTGGGCCTGGGCCCTGGCCGAGATGGAAACCGTGATGTGGGGAGGGTGTCCAGCGACCAGGGATGGAGCTTCTGGACCTGGCCATCCTGAGCTGGGTTCTGTTGGACCCTCCGAGTCATAAAATTAGGTGGACAGAACAACATCCATAGAAAGATGGAAACAATAAATCCGGGGGTGAGCCTGAGCAGGGCCCCACATCCAGACCCCACGTCACCCACCGTGGATGTACTCCCACCCATCTGTCTGTGCACACCTACAGCCATGACAGGGTCCCTTACCCCTGAGCGAGGAGGAAAACACTCAAGCTTAGTTTAAGGATGGATCCTCTGGCGTGTGGGTACGAGGCAAAACTGGACAGCTGCTGCGTCCCAGCCATGCTCAGGGGTAGCCTTGGAAGGCAGCGGAGAGTGGGGATCTTTCCACTGGGCAGAGCCTTGAGTCAGGCCCTCGTCCTACTCTGCATAGAAACAGACACAGCTTGAGGTGAGAATATATATGATCTCGTGGGCAGTCATGAGTGGGCTGGTGGTCAGGGATCTGAGAGATTGAGGATGAGGAGTTCTGGGGAAGAAGCATTTGGGTGGACACGTGGGATGGGGCGTGGAGTGTGAAAATCCTTTTATCCTGTGTTAACATGTTAGCGCTCACCGGAAGCATCCATCACAGAAGAGGCCCTGAACAACGAGGCAGATGAAATGGCTCAGCCACTGATGTTAGCTGGCCTGTCACTGTCCACCCCAAACTGGGGCAATGGGCACATGGTGCCGGGCTCAGCAGGGAGTGACCCCAGGAGCCCATGGCCACGATGGGGAGGGTGCCCTCTTCCTGGAGTTTTCTCCATCGCATGGCGGCCTCTAGCCTGCATTTAGCACAGGCTACCTGGCCAGTGTGCTCTAGGAGGCAGACGCTTTCATCTGACGTCTGGATTTGGGAACATTTTTCCCTCCAGTTGCTCTTGAAAAATGCAACCTTGGCGTCAGAAAAGATGCACTTTTTTTTTTTTTTGACTTAATTTCAACTCTACCAGTCCGATTTTCGGCTGGTGGGATTGAATGCTGTGTGAATTGTTATTCACCCTACCGCACCACTCGGGAACATTTCTCCATAATGAGGCATTTAATGATGAGCACAATAGCAGTTCCAGTGTTTTTCTCTGACTGCGGTGTCTGTCAGTAAATAACCAGAATAATAGTAATGAGCGTGTTATTCTGCAGGTCCCAGGGTCAATGGGAATGTGAAACTGTGCTAAACTCATCCCTTGGGGCTTAATGGTGACCTCCCCTCTCTACGGTGTGGAGGAAACTGAGAAATTCCCAGTCCGAGTGCTGCTGGCTTTTTGTGACACAGGCAGGTCGCGATGCTCTCTGAGCTTTGGTTTCATAGCCTGTAAGGGCGGCAGGGTTAGTTCAAATCAGAGACTGCATGCTCATGACTCATGAGCTGCATGTGTTTCTTTGCATCATGCATTTCCCCCTTTCTTGGGGCACTTCATGCTCACATAAAGCAGAAAGGCTAGTGTAATGAAATTCCGCATCCCCAACCCCGGCTTTCACAACTATGAACATTGAGCTAGTTTTTTTTTTTTTTTAGTTTTTATTTGAGCATATTATGGGGGTACAAATGTTTAGGTTACGTATATTGCCTTTGTCTCACCCGAGTCAGAGCTTCAGGCCTGTCCATTCCCCCAGATGGGTGTGCACAGCACCCTCCCCGCTCCCACCTGCCCGACACCTGACTAAACCCTGTTTCTACCCTCTACCCAGCTTCCCCGAGATTATATCAAAGCAAACTGTAGACATCTTATAATGAGATAAGGACTCATTTTTAATATTGCCATTAACACTAATGGTATTATGACAATATTACATCAATTTAATATTAATTAATATTCAACCCTACCCTCAAATATCCAGTCAGTGTTCAAATTTCCCCCATTGTGTCTTAAGTATCTTCTTCTCGTTAGCGTTTTGCATTCCGACCAGCAGTGCGTGAGAGCTCCTCTTTCCCCACAGCCTGGACCACAGAGTATGTTGTTAAGCTTTTGGATTTTGCCAAACTATAATAATAAGCAAGTAATGATTCTTTAGTGTAGTTTCAATTTACATATTATTATGAGTGAGGATAAATATATGTTTATTATCCATTTGCGTTTATTTTTCATAAAATTCTTGCCCATATCTCTTGCCCATTTTTCTATGTGGTCATTGGTGTTTTTATGCTCTAACTTTAGAAGCTCTTTATGTGTTGGGGGATATCATATAATCCTTTTCTTGTATCTTCTCTCAGTTTGCATTTGTATTTATTTTAGTTTCTGTGGAAAGTTTTGTTTCCAAAATTTTATGTAGTAAGATTTATCAATCTTTTCACCTTATTGCTTATGGATTTGAGTCATCTTGAGGAAATTGTACCTTTTCTTAAGTTGTGAAGGAATTCACCCATGTTTTGTTCTAATATCCATCCAGTTGCTTTCTTTCCCTTCTTTCTTTCCTTTTGTTTATTCCTTTAAAAAACAAATCTTACCTACTTGGAATTCATCTTGGTATAGCAGATTCACATTTAGTAACTTTTCCATATTGCTATCTAGTTATTCTAAAACCATTTATTCGAAAGTCTACTCCATAATGTACCTATTTAAACAGCCACATGCACTAATTACAGAACCTTGGAGCTACAGACACGCTTCCCACTACCTGGCCTTTCTTGGATATATTTGCTTGTTTATTTTTCCAAATTGAACTTCTAAAATGCAGTTTTTTAGCTCTAAGGAAAATTATTTTTATCAGAATCATGTTACATTTATAAATTAAATTATGAGGACATGACCTTTTCTTGATGTTGCATTTTTTTTCATCTAAGAACATGGTGTTTTTCCATTTTTTAAGGTCCATTTTTATATTTATCAGGATTGTTAA
The DNA here is from genome assembly GCF_020740605.2 of Lemur catta. Lineage (NCBI taxonomy): Eukaryota > Metazoa > Chordata > Mammalia > Primates > Lemuridae > Lemur > Lemur catta. The sequence goes on from NC_059148.1 coordinate 29,310,260, forward strand.
ACAAGTTTTATCATATAATTGTGGACAATTTGGTAAATTTTTGACCTGGATGTTCTATTGTCATTGATCAATCTTCTATTACAGCATCTAACTCATTTCTAGTGTATATGTGATGTTTATTGAATTTTTACATTGACATTTAACATGCTAATTTCCCAAATTCTCTTCATATTTATAGTAGTGTTTTCATTGATTTTTTGAGTTTTCTAGGGATGTAGTTAAATCACTTACAAAATAGTAAGGGCTGGGGTTGTTTTCAAGTACACAAATTAAGGAAAATCTCAAATTCCCTGGAGTTGAGACTCTTCCCATTCAGCTCCGAAACTCTCGTAAAAACCATCAATTTCATACTCAACAAGGAGGGAGAAGCAGAGGCACTGGGGTTTGGAGGGAGGATTGTGATACTTCAGCAGGTCCTGAAGCCTCAGAGTCAGGCCACAGTCCAGCACTCAGGAATTTTCATCCCATCAGCGTGGTTGGATGCAGTCCATTCCGCATGACATCACACGCTGCGGGAAGAACAGCCCCGAGAGCTCATGATTATGAGCTGTCTTGGAAAGTTTGGGAACAAGTTCTGAATTAATTAAAATTTCATTTGAATAATGAGCACATGCTATTTATTTTGAGCTACTCCAAGATAACTAACAATTCCTCCTGTGAAATGCCTGGTGGCAGTGACCTGCCATTCTGTACTCAGAGGAAGTGAGAGTGTTATTTTTAACTCCACCTTACTGGAGTAAACTCACATAACCAGAGCATTGTGGGGGTGACCATCAGCTGCTCACCTGAGAAATGGCCTGGGCTTGGCCATGCGTCATTTTGCACCTGTGTTCACACTGCTCATCGCTATAAACACAGGAGGTGCCTAAAATCTGGTGCATTTCATCTTCCCAAATTATATCCTCTCAGTCTGTCATGGAGTCATTGTTTAAAGCAACCTCTGCTTTTATCAGGCAGTGAAGCCAGGACGGATGGCATTCTGATGGGTGCATTAGTCTACTGTAGGTGCAGTAGGAGATTCAGCCCAGGAAAGGGAGTTCTAACTCACAAAATGTCTAGACGCACTTGATGTCAGCCTGGGTTTGGAGAAAGGATGGAAACTTTTGAGCTGGAAAACACTTAATTTGTATTCACAGTTGGCTAGTGGGGCTTGGAGCTTACATGGGTTCACTGACCAGGCTGACAAAAGGAAGTTTCATGTGCATATTTTCCTCATGAACTTCTGGCAGACGGTGGTGCAGGGCAGTTGCATCTCTCATATGGGATGGAGAGAAATCAGGCAGATTCCCACACTCCTAGAGTTAAATTCCACAAACCCATGGTCCTGGCTGCATCTGGCAGTCTTTTTTTCAAAACCACCCATCCCATAAATCCGAGTCAGAGCTCTGAACTGGGAGTGAAAGCATCGGGGGTGTTGGTCTACTTTTGCAAGTTTGTGACATGAGAACACACACCAGCACTCATGCAGGCTCGTAGAGGCAGGGAACAGCATTTGGAAATTGTGCTGGAAAAGATAGCGCAGTTGTGTGACATAAATAGTCCTCTATATTTTATATTGTTTGGGTTTTGGGGAAGGATGCACCCAATCCCAGAAAATCTTCTTCATATATTTATTATCGGTCTTGGAACTTCACAATTAGAATCTCAGTTTCTTTGGGATCTTTAATGCTACCTTGTATTAGTACCAAGTAACAGAATATTCAACTAGCAAGAGTTTAAATAATAGAAGTTATTTTTTCATATACCAAGAAGGCTAAAGCTGGGCAGTTTTAGGGTTGTTTCAGGAGTTCTTCCATATTTCCAAGGATCCAGTTCTTTTTCTATCTTGCTACTTTAGCTTCCTCGGTGTATGGGTTGGTTCTTAGTATTATCTCCTCATGGCCACGAAATGGCTGTCAGAGCTCTTAGCATCACATCCAAAAGCAGTAGGAAGGCAAATGTATGTGTGTGTGTGTGTATGTGTGTGTGTGTGTGTGTTAATTAGTTAGGAATGTATTTTTTTCATGTAACATGAAATCCAGAAAGTAGCATTCCAGGACTGGTGCAGCCAGACAATACCTTTGTCTCTCTACTGTGTCATCAGCCTGTGACTGTTACGCCTTGGGATGAGGTTGAGTGCAAAAAGGAAAGAGAAATGTCCAACAATCCCTCCGTATTCATGATCCCTCTTATAAGCCACCCTGAGGGACCTCCATCTACTTCTCATTGGCTGAAACTGTAGGATGGGTCTACTCATCATAACTGCAAGGAGAGTGGGAAGAATCTATAATTTTCCCAAACTACCAACCTGAGCAAAATTCATGTTTGTTATTAAGGAAGATGGGAGGAATAGATATTGGGGCAGCAACCTGCTGTATCTGGCGGTATCCCCATCGTATAGATGAGGAAACTGACATGTGGAGATGTTTATTTGCCCAAAGCCACATGGGGGCACTGAATCCTGATCTTTGGTGGACCTTGAGGATGGACTCCTCTCAATTAATAGGTAGGATGTCAGAGCTGATGACACTCCAGGTACTAATAGAATTGGAGAGGAAGTTTATTACTCCCACGGGGGGCTCCTATGGAGAGGAGGGTGGTCCGAGCAGGTCCAGGTTGGCTAAAACAAGGCAGAAAGAATAGGTTGGACCCTTCTGGTGGGTAGGAGCTGGGGGAAAGTTCCTGCACCAGCTGGGGGGCTGCATGGTTTGAATTTGCCCTGACACTGGCTGTCTTTCTTATGGGTTGCCCAGATGGGAGGCAGGAGAGGAGGGGTTTGGGGAAGGTAGGGTCTGAAAGCCATCAGTCGTCCAACATAAATCAGACTGTTTATTATACCTGAGTCTATGTGACGCTCAGCCTCTGAGCACTGGCCGAGAAGCCTGGGTGTTAGGGAGAGATTCAAAGGATGGCTTCAGCCTCTGGCCTGGGACACAGCGGGATGCTGGGTGGGGAATCCCCATGCCCCTGACAGCTCTCCTTAGGAGGGGAAAGGGGCACCCATGGGTGTGGGAAGAGGGAGGCTGGAGTATGGGGGACATTACCCCTCTGTACCCAATATGATCCCTCCTATTTAGGGGGTGCCCCGTCTGTGAAGGGGAGGTCGTGGTAGTATCCACCTCTTGGCTGTTGCGATGACTAATGGATGGACGTAGGCAAAGATCTCAGCTCAGTGTGGAGCACAATCAGTGCTTGCCTGTGGCAGCCTCTGAGCTGGCTGTGTTTCTCCTCAAATACAATGTAGCAAAATCCTTTTTCTGTGATTTTCTGTCAGTGTGGAATTCCACAAACTCCACTAGCTCAGATGCCCTGAATTTGAAAGTCATGATAATTGGGACAGCGTACGTTGACAGTTGGTTAAGAAAATATTTGATAAGCCAAGAGGAAGTGCCCAAGTTAACATTATAAATCTGAGTAACCAGCAGGATTATTACAAACTCTTAAATGAAAAACAATAGCAACAACATTTTCAGGCCCACATTTATATGGGCCTGACAAAATAATGGCAAATCATTATTACTTATTTATTTTAAATGGTTGAGGCTTGATGTTTGTCAATGTTACTTAAATTGTCTTTGATGTATGATAGTAATAGCATTATATATTTTTTCACATTTTTAATACTTTATACTTTTTAATCTAGTAGCATTTAACTTCTTAACATGAACAGTCTCGATGTTCCCCCACTAAGTCTGGATTGAAGAGTTTTGATGTATTTCTACTCTGAGTATTCAACAGGGTTTTCTTTGAAAAAGAGACAGTAAATATTCACAAAAAAAGGAACAGGAAATTAGAACTTGCTTTCACTAGTTGGCACTTGTCACATTCTGCTTTCTTGAGACCTGCCAACTCTGCTAAAAGAATCCATTCTTACTCTTTTGCTCTAAACATTGGGTTAAAGATTAAGGAAATCATGAAAACATGGTGCCTTAACTGATGTGGGAAGACTTCTTCTGTAACCTGTCTTAGCTACAAAAAATGAACACTCTTGTTTTGTTTAATGTGCTTAATTTTTGATGGACTTCACAAGTTCATTTCACCCTCAGTTACACAGTGTCATACCCAGGGGCCTTTGTCTTAGTTTGTTTAGGCTGTTATGACAAAATGTCATGGACTGGGTGGCTTATCAACAAAAGAAATTTATTTCTCACAGTTCTAGGGGCTGGGAGTCCAAGATCAAGGTGCGGCAGATTTGGTGTCTGGTGAGGGCCTGATTCCTGGTTCCTACATGGCACCTTCTCCCTGTGTCCTCTCGTGGTGGGAGGGGTGAACACGCTCTCTGGGGTCTCTTTTATAAGGGCATGAATCTCATTTATGAGGGCTCCCCACTTATGACCTAATCACCTCCCAAAGGCCTCACCTCCTAACACCACCCTCTTAGGAATTAGGATTTTAACATATGAATTTTGGGGAGACACAAATATTCAGACCATAGCAACCTTTAAAGATCAAAGAGGTTCTCCTCCATCTGGGATGGATTCAGTGGGTTTCTGTGTTGAGACAGAAGAACAGGAAAGATAAATACTGAGTGTCACACATCTCCTAGGCCCTGGGATTCAGCTCACACAGGGCCTCGACCCCAGCGCAGATGGCTCTGACGTGCCCTGGAGCTCAGCCTTTCTCAGATGTCAGTCCTTCAGGAATCATCCTTATGGCTTTTTAAAAATCTGCTTGTCGCTGCACACGGTCTCATACCAACTTTGTACAAGTTAGCATTTTTCTTTAACTCAGCTGATTGCTTTACTTTAAGAAACATCATCTAAAGATAAATCACATATCACTGACATAAATGTATTAGCTCCTGGCTTTCTCTGTCATTATCATTCTGAATCTCAGGACAAAAATCAATGCATTTTGAATCATGACCTTGCATACTTTAGCTCGTTTTCGGAAGCCGTTGCAACGGTGGCGGCAGTCAGTGGGAAATGCCAGCGTGTCCTCTTGGCATATGTCTCCTTCCCCATCCTAGTGCCCGGCTGGGGGCAATCTTTGCTTTGGTGTGAATCATCTCAGACTTTTGCTAGGCATTCGCATGCAAGCGTGTGGACCTGCGGGCAATACGGAGAATTATTGTGCGTGGATTTCTGGCTTCTTTTCATAATGTACACAGAACAGCCCAGTTTCCACTGCTTTCTGAGGCTGGTTCAGTGTGGTTTCTGGACAGCTATTGGCATTCTCATTAGTGGCCGATTATTGCTCCTGGTTCATTACCCTTCTCAGTTCTGTTCTTCTCTGGGAGGCTGCGTCTGAGGTTTGTCTTTCTTCCTTGCTCCCGTCTCTGGCCCAGGGTGGGTGGCAGGGCAGGGGGGCATCTCTGGCTGGCGCATGAAGGTCGAATCACAGGTGAGTAGACTGTGAATGTGCCTCTTCCCCAGTGGACGTGTCCTCCCCTGGCCTGGCCATTTCCTCACAGGCCCACCTTTCCTCACCCATTCCTCTGCGTCCTGAAGAGGACAGAGCAGTCCTGCCAAGCCTGAGTGAAGGCACGGATTCACTATCCTAAACCCAGCTGAGATGGCACCTCTTGTTACCAAATACTTGCAGGTGGACTCAGATCCACATGCTGACCTATTAGAGAAATTCACCATGAAATCCTCTCTGCCCTGGCACATGGCTGGTCTTCCTCAAATTTTCTGGTGTAAAACTCAGTGAAATTCAAGAATTTTAATTGAAACTTTGCTTTAAAAAAGTTGTTATAAAGGTTAAAATTAAAGTAGGTAGATAGAACATACTTTCCAGCTTGTTTCTTGGATTGTATGAACTGTGACTTTCAACTCATTAGGCATGTGATATGTGGGGCTCCACTTTCCCTCATTCACTGGGCCCTGCAAATTTTGGGGGCTGGCATATGGACACAGCTACCTCGTGGCCTCAGGGGAAGGCAGGCGCTGGGGACAGCAGAGAGAACCCAAAAGATCCAGTCGTGGGCTCCAAGGCTCAGTGGGGAAGGGGTCTGGGAAGAAGCCAGGGTTGGATATTAAATTTTACAGAACCTTAGAGAGGAGGTATGTTAGTTACCTATTGCTGTGTAACAAACGTTCCCTACAACAGAGTGACTTGAGGCATACATTTATCATCCTAAATGTCTGTGGGTCAGGAATTTAGGCAAAGGCTGGCTGGTGCCTCTGGATCAGGGTCTCTGATGAAGCTGTAATGGGGGAGTTGGCTGGGGCTGCTGTCCTTGCGAGGCTTGGCATGAAGAGGTTCCTCATGTGCCTGTTGGCAGGCCCTGAGCCTTCCTTGGCCGGAGACAGCAGGGCCTGGCCACGTGGGCCTCTCCATAGGACTGCACACAACATGGGAGCTGGCTTCCCTTAGAACAACGGCCCACATTTACTGACACAGAGGGAAAGGAACCACTGCCGTTGCCACTTCGACAAGTGCTGTTTGGAAGAGAAATCACCTTGGAAAACATTTAATTTAGGCTTGAAGGAAATGGACTTAAGTCTACACACATGAGAGTGGAATGTTGGAACTGTCCTCTAGCCTGAGCAGTAAGTAGTGTGAGCACAGGAGGGGCCTTCGGAGGGAGGATGGCTCTAGTGACACCTAGTTTTCTGACTTCTGACCTGCAGAACTGTGAGCGAATGGATTTCTGTTGTTGCAACTTACCCAGTTTGTGAAAATTTGTTATGGCAGCCCAAGGAAATGGATACAGGCTCCCTCCCTGCCCTTACAGTGCCCGAAGTCTGGGGGAGCAGTGGCCACGCACCTTGTCGTGAAAAGCCCACAGCTTGGAAATTGTTAACGGCTTTCCAGCTTACCAGGCTAAGCTTTCGTATTTCCTAGGGACCACATTTAGGTCTAAGATTAAAGTCTTCACACGTGAGCTGTCCTTTATGTGACAAGCGGTTCCCAGCAGGCTGTCAACCACGGAGGCCACTGCGTTAGGTTCTCCTTGGACGTTGGTATAGCTCACAATTAATTACAGCTCTTTCATCTAAGGAGCACACTTTAGAAAAAATAAAATAAGCCTTTCATGTTGCATTCTTTGTTTACTGGGGATTTTTATTCCTTCTCTCTGTTTGTTGCCTCCTGAGAGCTCAGTGTGAATCTTTACGTGCAAAATTCTATTTACTGTTCCCAGGACCTGTAAGCCTCTTTTTCCTCTTATGCCTCCTCAGAAGTTTCATTTCTTGGTTATTGTCTCTTATTTCAACCCAGAAAAAAGACAACTCCTAGCATGGGCAGCACATTAATTATCTTTTGGGAACTTGCCAGAGCTGCTTAAAGGGACATTTAGAGAGACGGCTGACTTTTAGGTGCAAAGGTGCAATACACACACAAAAGAGAAGAACAAAGAAAGCACCTCCTGAGTCTCGGAGCTGGAACACAGACCACTTGGTGCAATGGTTTTCTAAACAGTGTGCTTTCTGCTTTGGGCTAAGGAAAAATCTGGGCTTACTTTGCCTGGGAATTTTTGACCAAATGCAGAACTACTTCTGAGAGGAAGGAGTGGCTCTCCAAACACTCAGCTGTGGGTTCTTTGGGGAGAATTAGTCCATGGGTTAAAATAAACCCAAGCTACTCCTTTTTAAAAGGCTCTGACTCTGCTCCTGTGTGACGGCTTAGAAATGTTCATTTTCCTCTCTGCACCTCCTATTTTTCTTCCTGCAAAATGAGGTGGTTGGGCAAGCTTCATGATTCTCTTTTGTGTGGAACACTCCTTAAGAGAGGTGCTTCTAGGAAAACAAAAGCTGTTCCACAGCCCAGTTGTGACAGAATATAAAAGCCTGAGATGTCCGGCAATAAAGAAACCTTCTAAAATTTGCCATATGCTTTCATTTATTCATCCATTTCTTCTAAATGATTCAACAGGACTATAACTTAAATGGAACATAAGATAATGTCTAAGATGTATTTCTTTAATTGCTCATTCATTTATGTATGTGTTTTTCCAGTTATCTTCTGTGTCTCCATTTCTTCCTCTTTTATTCTATTTTGCCCACTTCCACTGGAGTTGTCACTCCCTCTGCCTCTTGCATGGACTGGTGCCATTTCAATGGGCTCCCTACAAGCCCTCTTGGCCCCTAACTAAGTCCATTCTCTGTGTTATAACCAGTGGGATAATTTTAAGTAGAAATCTCATTCTATTACCCTTTTCTACCAACTCCTTCTCTTTCCCCCAGGCTTGTAACCCTTCCCTAGTTCCCCACCATTTTTGGAATAAAAGCAAATGTTTAAAATTTTCCTAATGAAGGGAGGCCTCCTCTGGCCCCTGCCTGACTCCCCTACCTTGTCACACCCCCATGCTCCTCCATCCCCCCAACCCACTGACCCTCTCCTTAGTTCACAATTTTCCCTCTGCCTGAAAATTCCTCACCTGCTGTTACCTGGTTAGCTAGTCAACCTCCAGGCATCAGCTCAAACATCACCCTCTTAGGGCAGCCATCTTTGATTTTGCAAAATCAGGTCAAATCACACTATTTTACATACCTCAATCCGAAAACCATGCTATCTGTAGATGTTTTTATTGGTCGCATGAAGACTATACCAACTACAAAATATTGCTTTTAGTCTTGAAGCAAACAGACAGCGTCAGTGTGGAGGCAGGAGCAGCCCAGTCAGTATTCAGGCACCGTGACTAGTGCTTTGGGCTTCCCAAGACCTGCCGGTTCTAGTTCAAAGCTTACTGGAGTTTGGGTCAAATGATACGGATTAATTGTTACCACTGCATTTTCACAATAACAAAAGTGATGTCATTTTATTTCTTTGCTGAATTGAAACTAACACCTCCATTATGGTATCACCTTTTTCATGCTGTGATATACAATTCTGACCTGGGAAGGAAAGTAGGGAATTTTGAAATCTGTTTTTCTATCTCTGCCAGAATGTTAAGCTGCTCTCCCATTGGGGTGCCATGTGGACCATCTCTTAGAAATAGATATTTTGATTGAGAAGGGGAAAACCTTAGTTTGGTTTATAGTACGTTTACTTACGTATCACACATTTAGAAGAAAAGCTTTAGGGATGTCATGTAGGTGAAAGTTCCTTGCTGTGTGTTCCAAATGGCTTGTGCTATTTCTATGGTGAATATTGGAAGGGGTCAGGTGCTGGGTTGAAAAAAATTTGCTACACAGGTTCAGGTGCTGAGAAGACAAAGGAGCACATACTTTGAGCACCTGAATCTGGGAAAGATTGGGCAACATCACCATGTGACCCACCCTCAAATGGAGCCTTGTGCCTCTTCTGGGGTCCTGGGTCTTCTGGGAAGTCCCCAGAGAGGGAGGGGTGAGAATGCCAATGCTGGGTGGTTCTCGTTCTATCTGAAAGCAGAGCACCCTTTGGTTTCTACTATAATCTTTTATTTATGTGCCGGAGTAGGAAAACCCTTTATCTTTTCTCTTGGCCCTTGGTTTTCTCGTGTTGAGCCTCCTGACTCTGCCCCTTGGAGGCACCGATGTGCCACCGTCTTAGTGTCAAAAGAGAGGAAACTGCTCCTGGACCAGCCAGTGGGCAGAGACGTATCTCTTCATGTCCTGAAATTCAGATAAACTTCTGGATGCTTATTGTATAGGGTTTTACTGTCGATTTTGGGGGGCATAATCTATAACTACATCTAACTTTATAAAGCTGAGACCATTATCTTGCTGGTCCAGGCTTCAGATAATGGTTGTAAGATGATTTTTGTTACGGCATTGCACTTGGAGAGAAAAACTTTTCAACAGATATTATTAAAAGGCTTTTAATCCATGAAAGCTTAACCAGCTAAAATGGGTTGAAAGCACCATTGCTACTTTACGGAGGATACACGAGGCATAGTTATCTACTAACCACCATTTGGTATAATAAAGATTTTGGATCAAAGCTGATGAATCAAATTTTTTAATCCATTTCTGCCAATAGCTGTAGACATTCATAACCTCTTTTATTACCTTCTGTTCCTTTGAGAGCTGAAGGAAGGGATGTTCTGTTACCTCCAAAGTCCCTGCAGCATACGAATTGAATTCCAGTTTTTGCCTCTGTATATAAAGATAATTTTAGCCTAGTCCCACAGGAATACTTTAGAGGTTTGTAGGAAACAGAAAATCTTGGTTCTGAGCTTCGTTGTATGTTCAGAGGGTGGTGAGTTTTCACATAATACATTTTCTTATCCATGTGTATCTCCAAAAATAATATTGAACAATTCTGCACTCATTTCTTTTTTCAGGAGAAATACTTTCTTTTCTTTTCTTTTTTTTGAGACAGAGTCTCACTCTGTTGCCTGGGCTAGAGTGCCATGGCGTCAGCCTAGCTCACAGCAACTTCAAACTCCTGGGCTCAAGCAATCCTCCTGCCTCAGCCTCCCAAGTAGCTGGGATTACAGGCATGCACCACCATGCCTGGCTAAATTTTTCTATATGTATTTTTAGTTGGCCAGATAATTTCTTTCTATTTTTTAGTAAAGATGGGGGTCTCACTCTTGCTCAGGCTGGTCTCAAACTCCTGAGCTCAAACGATCCACCCGCCTCAGCCTCCCAGAGTGCTAGGATTACAGGCGTGAGCCACCTCGCCCACCCTAATATTTGCTTTATTGAGTGGTCTGGAACTGAATGCACAGTAGCTCTCGGGTGAGCCTGTATTTCTTTTATGTGATGGTCAGCTGGGTGCAGCCTTCGGAGAGACAGGAGAGGCTCAGGAAATAATGTGTGTTGTACTCAGAGGTACTAGAGGTCTAGGAGGCAGGTGCCCCTCCCGACACAGGGCTGCGTGGGCAGAAGACGGGGGGTGGGGTGAGGGGGGGAGAGCACAGACCAGAGCTTTTATTGGGGTTTCCACAGGAAAGGCAAGGCAGGGCGGTGTCAGCAGGTTGGGACTGGCCAGTTTGACTCATTTCGGCAGGCTCTGCGCTATAGGGTGGGCCCTAGTTGCCCGGAACCTGGTCCTGGGAAGTTTAAGGCAGGGCAATGCAGCCTTCTGGGATGTATAGGCCGGAGAGAAGAGGCAGCTCTGATTGGTTCATTTGCATATCAAATAATCCTGGCTGAATCCTTTGCTATTTCTCAGAATTGGCTAGTTCCTGGAGAGACAGTATCTCCCCAGCCATAAAGGATTTAAAAAATATATATCATTAATATAACATCATAACACACAAATACACACACACCCCCCACACACAAAACAATTATGTATTACACACTTAAACTGCCACCACTCTCAAGACAAAGGACCAGTGAAAAGATGAGAAAATCAAATGTTTTAATAGTTTTCTAGGTTTCATAGGATCCAATTCTTACAAATGTTAGTATTAATTGTATAGGTGATTTTGACCAATTTTTCAATCTTTCAATATATTTATTTTGGTTACTGAAGTGTGGTAGGAGATTAATATGTGGATTATAATGAGGACCACTGAATTAGAAATTTTATCCACAGGGAAGGATCAATTATAAAGCTATTTTGACAACGTTTTCTGTAGACTGTAAGAGAAAAACATTTTGGCTTGCAGTTGTAGGAAAAAAATATATTTGAGACTCATGCATATGTATATTTAATCACATATTAGAGTAAATGTCAGATTAATTTTTCTCTTGTTGGCTTAACACAAAATAAAGTAAATGGCCCATAAAGAAGAAAGAAAAGGTTTTCTTTAACAAGAAAGGGTTTAAATATGCAAACACTTTGATAGGTAATAGGGCAGGTAATAAATGTGTTTGATGCATATTTTGATAGAGAGTTTACAAGGCTTTTATAAAAACTTTAGTTAGTGCCTGTGTTGAATATTTTATTCTATTATCTTCTGTCATCAGTTTGTCTGATAATTCTTACTATATTAGTATTAACATTCTTATAAGTATTAGTGGCTGTTGCAATTAAGGCTGAACACCAGGAACTCTTATAAAACCCTTAATGGCTAGAAGTGGGAGATAATGGAATTGTCCTTTTAATGATGTCTTGAGTTTTTTTAAAAAATATTTTTAGAATAGAAGCTGAATTTTATATTAAAGACATCCTGCTTCTGCAGGGATATCTATCAATTATTCAAGGCTGCCTTGTATCAATTAAAGTAATACCAGCTTCAGGAACAGATAACCCCAAATCTCAGTGGCTTGACTCAAAAGAAGTTTATCACAGTGAAGAGTATTTTTCACTCAAGTCAAGTGGAACCAGCTGGTGGGTGGAGGGGCATCAGACAGTCACTCAGGGACCCAGGTTCCTTCCATCTGGTGGCTCTGCCCTCCCCAAGGGGCTTAGAGTCTTACGATAGGTTTGGCTAGTAGGTGGGGGAAGAGAGCCAGTGTAGGGCATGAGGTAGGGTTTTTTTTTTTTTGTTTGTTTGTTTTTTGTTTTGTTTTGTTTTTTGGATCTTCTTCTTGACCCTGTGGCAGAATCTGCTGTGCTCACCAACATCTGTCTTCCCTTCCTCTTCCTGGGTGCACACTGCTCACCTCCTTTGCAGTCCGCTGGGACCATGAGACTCTTTCTTGTACATAGAATGAAAGCAGAAGTGAGGTGTGTGACATCCCAGAAGATGCAGCTGAGAGCAGGCCTGCCTTATCCCCGTTCCTTCTCTTACTCTCCCATTGGTTGATTGCAGAGAAGTCTGAGGCCTAAGAGGGTGGCAGAGCCACAAGATGGAGGGAACTTGGGACCCTGAGTGACCGTGTGGCACACAAGCCTCCCACCATCGTATCTGGGCAGTGTCTTGTTTTCTAGTTTTCACACATCCACAGATGAAGAGGAATTTTGTCCCAGCATAGACCATACCCCAAATCTCACCCACATCTGATTTAGATAAAATTTTTGATGCTGGAATGGGCCAAAACTTTGAGGGATATTGAGATGGGGTATTTGGCTATGGGAAGGGAGGGATATACATCTTGGAGGGGTAGAGGGTAGACTTTTATGAATTGAATTGTATCCTCCCCCCAAAAATATGTTGATTTTCTAACCCCCAGAACCTCAGAATGTGAGTTTATTTGGAAGTAGGGTTATCGCAGAGGTTAATTAGTAAAGTTGACATGAGGCCACACTAGAGTAGAGTGGGCCTCTAATCCAATATGACTGGTGTCCCAGTAAGAAGATGGACGTGTGAAGACAGAGACGTCCTGAGAGAACACGGATGTGATGACAAAGGCAGAGGCTGGGGTTGTGCGGCTGTAGACAAGAGTGACAAAGATTGCTGGCAAGTACCAGAAGCTAGGAAGACACAGGAAGGATTCCCCTATAGGTTTTCAGAAAGAGCATGGTACCGCTGACACCTTGGTTTTGGACTTTTAGCCTCCAGAGCTGTGAGAGGATAAATTTTTGATGTTTTAAGCCTCACAGTTTATGGTATAGTTGTTCTCCCTTAACCACGATTTTGCTTTCATGATGTCACTTACAAGAGGTCAACCACATTCTGAAAATATTAAATGGAAAATTCCAGAAATCTATGCTTTAAAATTGCATGCCATTCTGAGTAGCATGATGAAATCTCACACTGTGTTTCTCCATCCCAGCCTGAATGTGAATCACCCTTTCGTCCAGTGCCACTCTGCATGTACTACCCACCAGGTAATCCCTTAGTAGCTGACTCGGTTGTCAGATGGAAGCACACAGTGCATATGGGTTAAGTACTTGCTGCAGTTTCAGGCGTTCACTGGGATCTTGGAACGTGTTCCCTTGGGGGAACTCTTGTCTTGCCCATTGGCACCAGGGACGTTTGAAAGCACAAGTGCAGCCTGACTCTGTAGAGCCTGGACCCCAGAAGGGCTCTCTTTCACAAACAGTCTCATAAAATACATTCAGAATCATGATAGTAGTCCACAGTCAAAACTCCAAAAATTTCACAGAAAAATCTGAATTTGGGTTATTTCTTGAAAAATCTGGCAAACACCGAGACCCATTTCAACCTGGTACAAAAATCACCTGCATCCTAATAGAAGTTGCTTCCTCCAGGAAAAAAGCAAGATCTGGCAACTTCACTGACATGACCTTTCTGGATATCCAAACCTTCAAAGAACCCGGTTTTCAGAGGTCAGTTGGAGGCTTGGTCCTAGTCTGTGCTCAATTTCCTACAAGGACAGAGAATCCTCTGTTTTAAGGTATAAATATCCTCTGCCCTGGCTCCCCAATAAGGCCTGAGGGCATGTAATCTAACTCAGTATTTGTTGTTGTAGAAATGGTTTTTCTAGTGTATCCATTTAGAACAGGCTTGTTTATCAAAGTCCACTGGTCCGTGTAATTCACCATCCAACTAAAATTACTTAAATTACTTTCTTTCAAAATAGTAAGACTTTTAAAGGTGGTTATTTAATTACAAAAGTACCCATGAGACACAGATAAGCCTAATAGGCCATTTTATTTATAGGTGACACCATCTGGGGCACACAAGGCGATTTTTTTTACAGTTTATAAGGCCATTCGTTTATAGCCTTCCTCTTTCTCGGGTTGGCTGTTCAACTAAAAATTCCGCTCCAACTCTCACCTCTCTCTCCCTCCCTCCCTTCCTTTCTTCCTTCCCAGCTCTCTCCAGGGTCTGCTTTGCTTTAGATGCTGTTCTCTGAAGCAGGAAGCCCAAAAGCAGTTTACGAACTGTATCAGTTTGGCCTCTTACTTTTGCAAGTAACAAAATATCCAATTTGCATTGGCTTAAAAAATGAAACAAATGTTACAATTTATGTAGCTAAAGTACTTCCAAAGCATGAAGTTTCCTTTCTAACAGATTGTCTGCTGCCTGATACTAAGATAATAGACATTTCAGTTTGTTTATCTTGCTTTTCCTATGCCTAGCTTTTCCTTTTTTTCCTGCCTACATTATTGGAGTTGGATTATTATTCTTTTTTTCCATTTACTGGTTTGGATATTTTCCATTCTGTTGCAATATTTTGTCAAGTGGTTGAACTTTCAGTTTGTTGTGCCTACTCATACACGTATCTTCTGAGAATACTGATTGTCATACTTTCCATGAGGTCCCTGAAATTCCTTCTGGAGCTGGGAGGATGGCAGGGGGTTCCCCCAGGCTCCCAGCAATGTGAGCCTCCTATTGTCAGAGGCCTATTCTTGTTTCATCCTCTGCTTCATTTCTGTTTCTCTTCCTGGTCATCCTCATTGGCAAAATGTGGGCCCTGCCTCAGGCCTTCTTTAGCAATATCAACATGATTGTTGGCTTCAGAGCTATTTTTGAAAAGGCTCCTGTGTAGACAGTTCCTTTGTTTCCTCTGCAACAAATGCTTCAATGTATGACTTTAAATAAGCTATGAGAAGCCTAAAACTAAACTGTATGGCTATTTTTATAATAGCTTCTTTACAGCATCTTACAGAAAGAGAAGAAACAATTCTACTTCGTCTCTACTTGGAATAATTTCTGATAATTTTTTTAAAGTTCTGATATTTTAGAATGCTGTATCCAAAGCAACTTCCATAATAACAAGTATTTTGTTTGTACAACGTGTCATACTTTTTGAGAATTGGCATCAATGTTTCCATTTCTGTGTAATTAATGTTATATCTTGATGCAACACACTGATATTTTATCATGTGGAATTGTTTTATAATTGGTTTTGTTGGATTGGGTATAGGCAGTAATGACAGTGCACTGTCTTGCTGTCTGTGGAGATTTTATGATTCCCCTTTCTCATCTTTGCATTATCTCCTGATGATCCTTACCTTGCATTAGCCCAAATTAGCTGTGTAATCATGGGACTAGATAACAGGAAGGGAGATAGCTTAAACTATGGTGTCTCATACCCAGGCCTTGCCCACAGGGTCATGCAGATGATTCACTGCTCCACTCTATAAGACACTTTTATATTGTTCTTTATGTTGATGGCATTTACTGATTTGAGCAGTGTGCAACCTGTGAAACTGTATTGGTAGCCCACCAACACCTCAATCCCAAGCTTTTGATTTGAAGGCTCATCTTATTCCTCAATTGGAATGTCTTGAAAAGTAGTAAAAGCAATCACTTGTGTTCAATCTCATGTTTAACACATAAGAATTCACTGAATTTTTAATTGTTCATTTGAATGATTTTATTATATGTAGACAAAATTATAATCTGGTACAAAATCCATAGACAGTTGTGGTGTAGAATGAGACTGACCACTGCATTTTGCAAAATACCATTAACTTTCTGCAACATTTCTTGCTCCTTCTAAAAATCTTGAAAGTGAGAAGGAACGATGACTGCCTCTGGAATACACTTAAATTTCCACACAAAAAGTGCACATTTCACAATCCCAGGACTGAGGTTGTTAACAAATATCCAGACATGCGGCATGGCAGAGCCATGGGGGCTGCATCTTGGAGGGTTGTTGGGTCATTTTACACCTCGCCCGAGTCCTCCAACTTGGTGGCAAGTCTGTCTTCTTTGTGTGCGATTTTATCATTTTTTCTTAGTTATCCAGTATTTTCCTTCATTCCTTTGTGCTTATGAACAGTCACTGTAAAAGTAAGAAAAAGTTTGAACCTTCCAGTAAAATATAAAAAGTGACTTTAAAAAAAATAAAGTTAAGATCATTAGCTTCAGGAAAGAATAAAGTAGACAGAGGGAAACCCTGTATGACTTTAATGAATTCAAATACTGAGTATAAAATTAAAGCCAATAGCTGCTTTATGATTCAAGGAGTAAGTTAACACAACTAATGGTATATTTTTGGTTCCTTTGTTCTGTCTCTCTCTCTCTCTCTTTCTCTCTGTCTCTGTCTCTTCCCTCTCTCCCATCACAAAACACCACAAATACTGAAGTATATGCATTAAACCAAGCCAGAAAAGTATTTTCTGAAAATATTTTAATTTCAATCATGTTCATGGAAAGGATGTAATCCTTTAAGATCAATTGATTTAGTCTCTGACTTGCAAATCCCATCCCAAATCATACATTATGCAGAGAATATATCATTTTCTATGGAGTTAATATGATCAGCAGAGTAACAGAGATAAAATGCAAAAAGAATTCAGATATGTAGTAATAATTTGAATTGTTAATGTAAAAAGATTCCTTTATTCACTGACCAAGCTAAACATGAGATGCTTTCTGTTGTTCCCTTACTGGGTTGATTTTGTAGAACAGAAAGTGCAAGGAACACCCACTGACCACAGTCATCACCAGTCACATGGCGTGGCAGAGCTGAAACCTGGGGATTACTCTTCAGTGTTTGGCACAAAATCTATTTTTGTGTCAATAAATGTAACTTTAAAAGGGAAAACTTAAGTTATGAATATGTTATTAGCTTTGCCTCTGCTCCATGGGACTGCAAGGGACAAAATCATGTAGGTGTTTTCTTTGAAATTTTATTTTTAATCTGAAATACGGAAATGTAAAAGGAACTAGTGAGTTCCCCCAGCTCCCAGCAGTATGGGAACCTCCTATTTTCAGAGGAATATTCTTGTTTCATCCTCTGCTTGATTCCAGAACTCTTTCATAGACTTAAACTTTGGTATTTAGTTTACCCCAAAGCTGAATTTTTTTTTTCGTTGTTGTTGGTCCGTAAAGATTCCATACAGTAATGATTTGTTCTTAGAAATAAATCTAGCGACTTCAACTTCTGGATGGAGTCTTTTGGACACAGACTGTGAATAGAATTTCTAATTCCTCTCCACGGGACATCTCTTCTTGGAAATGTGTCCGGAAATTTTCTTCTATTTATAAACTTGCCCTGAAATGTCATCAGACCTTCAGTGCCATCGTTACTTTTAGGAGGAGGCCCCTTCCAAATGCATCTTGCTCTTGTCCCAAGGCCCCAGGGTCCTGATGGAGTTGGAGTGGGTGACTGCCATTGACTCTGCTGCCCAAATGCAGGTTTAAACCTCTCGGCACCTTGGGTTTGTGTGCAGGCCTGGAGGTGCATCTTAGTACCCTGCCCCTACCCTCATGAACTGAGCAGTGTTTCCTATTACTGCCCAATCCTACTGCCAGCCTTGTCTGTGACTTTCTGGCCAGACTAAAATGTGCTGGTGAGTTTTTGCACAGAAGAACCATTGGCCAAGTTGGACAGCGAGGAAGGAGGCTTCGCAGTAAAAAGAAAATGAAGTCTAAAGTGGCAACACCTCTGTGTGATGCTGAGAGAGAGAGAGACAGAGAGAGAGAGAGAGAGAGAGAGAAAAGGCAGATGATGCTAGAAGATCTTGGGCAGGTTTGATGAAACTGAGTTCCTCTTGTATGTATGAAGCTCACATTTTTAAGCATCAAAACTTTATTTAAATCATGTTTAATGGTATCTTTCTGTAAAGCCAGCTTCGCAGAATACATTCTGTGTATGTGCACAAGTGCACATGACTTTCAGGGATCATTGGCTGTGACTGCTGGTCATTGGTGACTTTGTTGTGACCAGTGGTGGACACAGCAATGGTCTCAGACGCTACTTCTGTACATTGGTGACCTCACAATAACAAGTCTTTTGAATTCTTCTTTTTTTATTTTTATGGTTTTTCTCCTCATACTTTCTACCATTCACTTTCACATCTTACTTGTCTTATTATAGTGGGATCCCAAGATTTCAGATTTGTTTCTTGAGGAAAAAAACATCTTTTGCCTGAGAAACCACATAATCGGTAGACCTGCACCATCCACAATGGTAGCTCCTAGGCACCTGTGGTTATTTAAATTTAAATCAATGAGAATTAAATAAAATGGAAAAATTAGCTTCTCACTTGCACTAGCCACATTTGAAGTGCTCGATAGGCACGTATAACCGGTGGAGACTCCACTGCATGGTGCTGATGTAGCCTGTTTCTTGCACTGCAGATGGTTTTATCGGATGGTGAACAAGTTCCGTGAAGGAAAACCCTTCCTTAGTTTGCTCACCCAGCACCTAGCAACATGGCTGGTCTGCTATAGGTGTTCATTAAATATGTTAAGTGAATAACCAAACTCTTTGTAGCTATGTGCAAATAGGATCCAAAATGGGCTCTGAGAGTCCCAAAGGCTTTTTGTTTTATTATTTTTCCCCCCAAGTGCATGCGCTTAAATCCATAGACCCAATGGATCTATCCTGGCTTCTGTGAATTTTTTTTAAAAAGTCCTCTTAGTTCTTAGCTGGGTCCCTGATGGATGCATTACACTATGTGATTACTCTGTGACATTAATTTTCCATCTCTCCTCACTGTACCTTCTGAGAAACGTCCCACTCCTACAACTGGGAGGCTTCAGACATTGTCAGAGATCAACACTGGGTCAGGTATTTAACTTGGGTTTTGCTGTGTGGTCAAAGCCTTCAAAAAAGATCATGATAACTTCCTCCATAGCTTTTCCTTGCCCTTGCGTACTTACTTCTCTCCCCTTGCAATTCCTTGAGTGCTATCCTGTTGCATGGGCAGCTGTTTACATCCATTTAAATCTCTCCAAATCAGCAAGGCCAACTTGCTTTTTCCTTGGTTATTAACTGATACAGATGTTATCATGTGTGGTATTTGTTTAAAGAATCAATATAATCACTGGCATGTTTTTCAAACTATGCTGAGCACCACTTTTTTTCTTTCTTTCACATTTTAGAAAGGAAGTTGACAGGAAAATTTTCTACTTTTGTTCATTTTAGTGGGAAAAATCCACCTTTCATGTTCTTAATATCATGATGGGAATGGCCCTGGTAATTCACACTCTGACCACAGTGATAACAAACTAGAAGGTTATCTTAAAGTATTTTTGCCTAGCACAAATCTCATTATTTCTGTTGCCCAGTATAACTTGGCAACTTTAGAAATATTTAAAAACTAATAAACTACTGAGAATTCCCCATGCATTCCCTTGCTCTTCACAAATCTCTATCCTTTTGAAAACAGAGTGAGCATCACTATAAGTGTGGTTATCAAATGCTCCTTATTATACCTTTCCACAAAAGGATTCCACCTTTCGTCTTTTGCTATCAGCATTTCATTTCTTGAGACTGGAAATATCAAATCCTGCATAAGAATTATTAGGGCTTTAAAACATATATTACCTCCTTATAAATCCAAATTTTCAAAACTGGCATTTATTAAAGGAAATGAATATGATTTTTGCATTGGCATTTGGATTATGCATTTACTTTATAGTTTGAGGGTTTTCCCCCACCCCTTGGTGACTGGAGGTGGAAGTATCAATGGAGAAAGGAATTATTTAAAATATTTTCCCTTGGATCTCACTCTTTGTCAGTTGAGATTCCTAAAGTTGAAGAAGAGCATAAACTGGGATGGGAATAATTGTGCAGACACCAGACCCCTGCCTCATAGGAAATGAAGGAGGAAAGATGTGTGTTGTAAGGAGGGTTACAACCCAGTTCAACCTGGAGATGACTGTGGGCCCAGTTGCGATCTGTATCGGAGTCTTGTGGGACATCTGGGGCTAGAGCCTTGATTACAGTCTCACGAGAGATGAGGAAGCTGAGAGCTCAGCTAACCCACACTGGGACATCTGAGTCACAGAAATTGCAGGGGAAATGTGGATTGTTTTAAGTCACTACATTTTGGGGTAATTTGTTACACTACAATAGATGCAGATTCTGGTTTAGGAGTGGACAGTTGCAGACACCCCAGGAGAGTAGGGTGGGAACCTCATCAGCAGTCTCTTAGCATAACGGATCTAAAAACCAAAGGGCTTATTGGGAGATATGGAACTGGAACCATTTTTAGTTTCTTTCTTCCTGGAAGCAAGAGATGGTATCTCATTGGTCTAGCTTGGGTCATGTGACCACCACTCAAGAGAATAGGGCATTCTTTATGTTCCACAGACTGTCCTTTCAATCACCTCCTATTCACCCCATTGGTGAGGGAGGGGCTGCTGCCCTAATGTCATGAGGACAACTGGACACGCAACACCTGGCCCTGGGTGAATGAGATCAGCAGTAGTTTATTAATCATGTATACTCAGCCTGGGGAGAAGGACCCAAAACACGATGCAGGGCCACTTGGAGGTTGCACTCATTAGTAGATGACACATTTTGAGGATTATTTACATAAGAAAAATGATGCAGACCCTCAGGCAGGGACCATGGGGGACAGGCTTTGTGGTATAAAGAGGGTGAGGTGACCCTCCTCCCCACAGGAAGATGTGATTGGCTTGGCTGAATAATTCCATGGGTTGTCAAAAAACTAAAGACTGCTACTCAGGACCAAGAGCTGCGTCTGCTCTGCTCGATAAGAAGGGTTGTTGGCCAGGGGACCTTATCTGAGAGAGCAGGTGGGAAGGGGAACTCGGGCTTCATCAATTTGAGGCCCTCCCGATTTCCCCAAATGTCAGGGAGCACACAATACTGCGCCTTGATTTTAGAACTTGCTCCTAAACTGTTCAATGGATAAAAAGTAATTTTAGCGAAATAAATAAGATGAGATTAGCACAAGAAACTAGAAAGGTACATACAAAATAATGCAGGGCATGTTTATTGGGTTCGTTTGGTAGTACACTGCTTTTTTATTCTTGTCTTTCATCTCTCAGTGGAGAGCGTTATTTGCATAACAAGGCTCCAATCAACCACAAGTCCTGCACAAACCAAAGGAATTTTAACCCCTTTTTCCTAGCTGATTATTCATATTTGACATCACTTGTCTATCCATAAACACGTTCCAACATCTCGATTTAGTTCGAAGCATAAAAACTATTGATGCACAATTAATTACTATTCATCATGGGATAAAACAGAAGCCAACAGGATTGAGACAATTGTTAGCAGAAGCTGAAGATCTCCTTTCCATTGAATAAAAACAGTGATAAATTTGAGCCTAATAAGAGCCTAAAATCCCAAATTAAGCCTTTATTTTTCATTCTTTTGGCATTTTCGGCGTGAGTGTTCTCTGCTACTAACAAGAACCTAGACCGGGAGGGAGACGGGTGGGACTAATGATCAACCGCAAATCCAACCAGGGTTTCTTCTGCACATTTAGCTGCAAGTCTGCATGGGAAAAATATATATGATTTTGTCCAAAAGCTTTGTAATAAAGAATGAAGCCTGGAATACGAGTATGTTTACTTTTTCCTTCTCCATACTGGGGTCGTTGTCCTCTTCATTGGCACTCTTATCAGGACTAAAACTCGATTTCAATTCACTCACTTTAAAAAGGTATCAACATCGTTTTCTCCCACCCCAAGGTAAACTTCTAGGTTACTTTAAGCCATTTTTCTCTCTCAGAGTTTTCTCTTCTGTTTCTTCCATGCCCATTTTATGCTCAGGGGATTGTTTGGTTTGTAAGCAATGTCTCCAGGTTCTGGTACAATCTGTATTTCTCAGACTCTCTTCTACACCTGGGGTGCACTTGTCCTGGGTATCAGATCACATCTGCACACAAAACTCATTTCAACAGGAGAAGGCGAGACGCAGTCATCTGTGATATCACGGGCTTCCTTGGCCCCATATCTAGTCACTTATCTTTTCCTTTGCATTAGCTCTCCAGTCTCTCTGGGGTCTGTGGCTTCTTTTCTTTTTGTGATGCGACAATCATTATCTGGAACTGGGCTATTATGGCGGTCTCGTCATTGATCTCTCACCTTCATTTTTATCTGCCCCAATCCACCTGTTCACTTCCAAGTAAATTAATTTCCTTTCATAGGGTAGATCTATTTTTAGTTGTACATAGATATGTGTATATATATATTTCAGATTTACCCAGTTTTATTTGTACTCTTTTGTGTGTGTCCATTGGACTTTTTTTCTATTGAGACAAAATATACATAACCTAGAATTTACCATTTTAACCATTTTTAAGTGTACAGTTCAGTGGCATTGAAAACATTCACAATGTTGTTCAACCATCACCAACTATCCAGCTCCAGGACTTTCAGTATATTATCCAAAAAGCCCATGTCATCTACAAGAGGTTAAGAACTACTGTGTAGACAAAAGTTTGCTTACCTGAGTTTTAGTCAATGCATTCATCACAGAGTGCAGCAGATACTACTTTTATTCCTGCCCAATCCTGGGACTTAAAGGGGAAAATTTGCTTGAATTTTGTGTGACTGTAATAGTTCAGAACTGAAAACTGGATTAGATACGTGTGATCTAGGGAAGTTTTGTTGTTGGGGTTAATCTCATCTTCTGAGCTTCAACTCCAGGTACCACTACAGACAGCAAGCTCTTCTTGACGTCTTGCCTAAGGCAAGAACAGGGGTGTTCTGGGTCTGGCTGATACGGGCTTTTGAGGGCGGCTTTTTGCATCTTTCTCCAATTCCGGGTCTGGGTTACCCCAAAATCAGCCCTGTGAGTTTATTTACACCAAGGAAAATGACAAACACCACAAAGTAGGCTTTTCTTTTCAAGAGATCCAGTTGTTAAATCTTCACGAGCATACCACTGGATAAGACTCTCTCTGGAAGGATCCAGAAAAACATTATTATTATTATTTTTAATTTGAGAGACACATCAAACCTGCAGAAGAGTATAGAGAATAATATAACAAATATAGCAAATATCAGTGGACATTTCCAGATCCTTATTTTGCCACTTGATTTCAGGAGAGGGAGAGATAGAGAGACAGAGATAGTGAAAAAGGGGGTGAACATTATGTCTCGATAATGCAAAACCAGTAATTTTACAATTCTGCAGTGAGCCAAAACTGTTGCATTAGTTTAGTTTGCGGTAGGAATATGCTTAAAATTTTGTATATATTTTGATTAAATAATTATAAGTATGTTTCTGTGCCAGCTAACTAGTTTTAAAGGCATAATACAAAGTGCGTGCTGCTCTGTCTTGTTTTCTAAGCCCATGTTTCCCATACTCACTAACCCCATCTCTGTGAATAGCGCTGTGCTAGGACCAGTGATTGAAGAAAAATCAGTCCTTCATTTTCAGAAACTCACAGCAAAATTGCAGAGTAAAACTTATTTTTAATAATTACTTCTATCTGAAAAATTTTAATGCTATTATTTTATAATTAATAATCGTAGCGATTATTAACAGAGAAGTATACTTAAGAGGCAGCAGTGGTTCTAATTACCGTACATCGAGTATCTCATATATTTTCCCTAACAATCCAATGAAACAGGTGCTTTAATTTCCCTCCATTTTATAGGTTTGAAAATTGGCTTTACATAAAAGATGACTTCCATACTTAGCAAGTATCTATCAGAGTCAAGAATGGAACCTAATCCTCTCTTGACTTCAAAGCCATGGTCCTCACCACTAGAGACCAATCAGTTAATTAGTTGATTGGTCTTTAGTAGTGGTTGGAGGATGCTAGCAGGGCCATTTACGTGGGCTGGTCATTCCTCAGTGGCCTCAGGTGAAGACCTTTAGCAATATCTGCACGGAAGGTGGGAAGACTATGACTGATGGTCATTAAGCAACTTGATGCTTACGTCTCACCACCCCAATGCAAATCTGCAGTTGCTGTAAACAAACATTTCTATAAATGCCATAATTATATGTGACAAGTACCATTATATTAAAATGTTTTTGTATGTGTTGACAGTATAATTTAGAAAATGTCAATATTTAATATACTCCACAGTTTCTGTCAACTTGTGTTGGCATTTCTTTTTTAAAAAAGTGCAATTTGCAGGCTTCTCTTTTCTCTGGATCGGCCCTGATTTTGTAAATAAGTTGTTGCTGGTGTGAATAAAAACTGTATACAAATGATAAGAGGTGCCAATGACAAGGGAAGGGCCCCACAGAGTGGAATGAATATGATTGTGGTCAGTGTTTATCCAAATATAATTTTCTCTTCATCCGAAAAAGACACATAAACCCAGGAAAATGAACAAACAGTGCTCTCAAACCCCAAACAGCCTCACCTTTTCTTGGAGACATGTTTGCTTGTATCCTGAGGCAGTGTTAACCTCGGCTGGGAAGGAAAAGCCCCCCTCTCCCTAATTAGAGAGGACAATGGGAAGGGAAGGCAGCACACCTGTCCACACAGGTGAGCGCCCACACAGGTGACCATAGCAAATGAACAAGGAGAGTGGCCATGGCCTCTGCTTCGTGATCCTGCAGCCGCGGCCCTAGGAGACCACACTCCCAGGGCAGGTAAGACCCAGCTGCCCAGCGGTTGTGGCTGTCTGGCTCTGAGACACCTGATGAGCACCTGCCAGTGGGCACAGCTACATCTGCCCATGGGCCCTCAGCAGGTCCCACTGATGCAGCCCCACGTGTGTTCCGTGGACTCAGGGTCTCGTGTGGCAGAGATCAGTCCACCTTGGGAGCCCTATTTTAACAAGAAAGGCCTGCTTGTCAGGGCAATGATCACCACGTCAAAACAAATAACAGATTTTCTAGAGCGTGTTTCTAGAGCACAGATTTAACCTGGATACAGAGAGCTTGTTGGCGATTTGACTTTTTAGTGGGATTATGATGTTTACATTGGTAGAAAGAATATTGTTTCCTAATTCTGAAGAGCGAATTGCCTATATTATCCAATAGCTTCCAAACATGAAAAGCATTACAAAATATAGTGTTGTGGATTCTGATACTTTTGCAGTAAAACATTTCTATCTGGAGCTATATAGCTTCCAATTACTTAATAAATATATTTCCCCAAATAAGATGCCCTAGCAGCTCAGATTCTTTCTATTGAAGAGGAACTTTGGTGTTGATGACAAGTGCTTGTTACATAATCTGTGGCTTAAATGAGCTAAATTGGCACCCACATACTCAGTGGTCCCCAACCTTTTTGGCACCAGGGACCGTTTTCATGGAAGACAATTTTTCCATGGATTGGGGTGGGGGGGGGCGATGGTTTCAGGATGATTCAAGCATATTACATTTATTGTGCACTTTTTCCCTATTATTATTACATTGTAATATATAATGAAATAGTTACACAACTCATTGATAAGTTGGGGACCCCTGCTTTGAATGACATTTCCACTGACCTTCGAGGAAATTCACTGCCCCCTAGTGCACCAGCCCCAGCACATCCCTGACGCCACCACCCTGACGTCACTCCCACCCCCGCAGGCAGCTGAGGAACAG
The DNA here is from genome assembly GCF_020740605.2 of Lemur catta. Lineage (NCBI taxonomy): Eukaryota > Metazoa > Chordata > Mammalia > Primates > Lemuridae > Lemur > Lemur catta. The sequence continues at coordinate 29,336,017 of NC_059148.1, forward strand.
CTCCTTCAGTAATGCAAGGGGTGAGGACCTTACGCCCCATTTCTTCCAAAGGCACACCCGGAAATTTATAGCACACAAATAGAGTACCAGAGCTTCAAACATCCCTGTCTGGAGACCTAAAATAAACTTAAATGCCTCACAAAAATGTTTTGGTTGCTTGAATCACACACTGCCCAATCAAAGAACCCAAGCTTATATATTTTTGCTGGAACCAGGCATCTTACAGCTTTCTGTGTTCCCAACACACATTTTGGTTATTTTTTTCCAACTCTGTTCTCTCCCTTAGTATGTTTTTAAGTCCTTCTCTGTACTAAAAATTGGTGCTGGCAGTGCCAAAGCAATACACAGAATAACGCATTGAAATTAGCTTGATCCAAACCTATAATTAGAGGGGGGATCATTTTTTATTCAAACAAACCTTGCGCTTGACGGGATTAAATACCTTGTATTTAAGTTAATGATAATCATCAATTATGGATCCTTTGCAAGGAGCAAGGCAAAATTAGCCTCTGGGCCTGTTTCCAAAGTTACGGTAAATTTATGACAAATTTGATATTGACCAATAACAGTTTAAAAGCCTTTTAAATTATCAGCACTGCTGGCTACAAGGAATATATTAAAGTGTAATGAAATGGATTAAATCTCTTTGAAATATTAGTAGACAGTATACTACATAACTGTAAATATAAAACTTCTCCTTTATGTATATTTCTACTTCAAATTATAAATGATGCTTTTAAGTTTTCATGCCAAGAAGTATCCCAAGACCCAAAGTTAAAAGAATTATAGCCACTCCCCTACCCAAATAGTGGTTTACTTGGAGGGATCAAAATTAAGGATTTATAATTTAGAGATTTTGTAAATTTTATTTGCAATTTTTATTCCTAAAGTACTGAGCACATGATTATTTGCTATGTTATGTTTTATACCTGCAACAAAATATTATGAGAGGATTCTTCTGAGCATTTTGATAGATGATGATTGTCTGTAACTCTTGTGTTCTACAATGAGATGCCAGACCACAGTGGGGGAAAGGGGGTGCCTGGAGGCCTTGAGGGTATATGTGGTAGGCAAAATAATTCCCCCTACCCCATGGATGTCCACATCTTAATCTTCATGCTATGGTTTGAATATGTCTTCCAAAGATTATATGTTAGAAATTTAATGCAACAGTGTTGAGAGGTGGGGCCTTTAAGAGGTGATTTGCTCAGGAGGGCTCTGCCTTCATGAATGGATTAATTGCGAGGGTGGGTTCCTTATAAAAGCATGAGTTCAGTCTCACTTCTTTCTCTATGAATAATGCTGTGCTAGGATTGGTGAATGAAAAAAAATTCAGATTAGTGAGAGCCATAGAAAAAAATTGTAAAGTGACAGACTTAACAAATCAATAATTACCTTCATATAAATAGTGTCAATATACCAATCAAAAGACAGAGATTAGCAAGAGGATAAAACAGCATAATTCTACTATATGCTGATTACAAGAAACTCACTTCAAATTCAATGACATCAATAGAGTGAATACAAAAGGATGGAAAAAATATAGCATGTTATCATTTAAAAATAAGCTGGAGTAGCTATATCATTAATAGTATCTGGTACAGTAGACATCAGAACAAAGAAAATTACTAGAGAGAAAGAAGAATATTACCTAATGATAGAAGAGTCAATCCACTAGGAAGACATACATAATGGTCCTTTGTATGTGTGCACCAAATATTAGAGTCTTAAAATGCATGAAATAAAAACTAATAGAGCTGAAAAGAAGAAATAGAAAATCCACAATTAAATTTGGGGACATGAATAAACTCTCTCAGCAACTGACAGAACAACTAGACAGAAAATCAACAAGGGTAGAAAAGATGTGAACAACATAATCAACCAACAGGATCCAATCGACACTCATCCCCACAACAGCAGAATGCTCATTTCTTTTAAGTACTCATGGAATATTTGCCGAGATAGACCATATTCTGGACCATAAAACAAAGCTCAACAAATCTAGAAGAATTAAAATCATGTAGAATGTGTTTTCTCACTATCATAAAATAAAAATAGAAATTAATAACAGAAAGACAATAGGAAATCTCCAAATATGTGGAAATTAAACTCTATACATAAACAATGTATGTGTGAAAGAGGAAGTATCAAAAGAAATGAAATACATAACACTGAATAAAAATGAAAACACAATATATCAAAATTTGTGGTATACAACTAAAGTAGTGCTAAGAGGAAACTTTATAGCACTAAATGCTTATATAAGAAACAAAGAAAAAAAGGTCTCAAATCAACAATCTAAGTTCCTACTTCAATATATCAGAATATAAGAAGCAAAATAAACCCAAAGAAAGCAAAACGTAGGAAATAATAAAAATATAAGAAGAAAGAATCAAATTGAAGTAAGAAAACTATGGAAATCAATGAAACAAAAGTTGATTCTTCAAACAAAGATCAGTATTTCTGTGGCCTTAGCTATACTAGAATCCCAGAAAAAAATAGATTATTTCTGCTTTTGGAGTGTTTGAAATATTTCCATGTTTTAGAGTTTTCACATAATGCTAAGCCTATTACTACAGACAAAAAAGCAATTTAAAAATTATTCATAACTAAAACTATCATGTAGTGACATTTTTCAAATTTGATATGTCATTTTTGTAATCTGTTTAACATCAGAAAAGATTTTAGGCATTGCCATATGGAAATTATGCAACATTGAAATGGAAATAAAACATTGTGTTCCAAACACAGAATTCAGTTGAAAATATTGTTTGTATTGTAAGAAAACTAGCTTCGGTCACAAATATTATAAGATCCAACAAGTCTTTTAAATTCTCTGGAGGCATTTTTATCATTTTTGAACTAGCTTTTTAGATAGGTACATTAACTGTGTTTGATTTTTCTATGAAAATAACAGTTGAACTGCCTATCACACTATAGGGCTAGCCAGCAAGCACAGAGGCCCTGGCTGGCTAACACATTTAAACTCCTTCAAGTTAATATTCTAAAAAAAAAAAATCAACATTAATTTAGAGGAAAGGAAGAAGTGGGTTCAGTCTCATGCTTGTTATTAATATAAAAATCTCAACTATGGCCCCTCACTTGCATACCTCACTAAACAACAACAGCAGCAACAAAGCAACACACTGAGAGGTTAGTAAGAAACATCCTCATTAGCAGATCTTTCGAGATATTTCCTCTACTCTACCCTGTAGAGATTCAGCAAAGATCCATCTTTCTATTTCCTCATGGCCCTGCAGGTGTAGACCTTTGAGTTGTCCAGCTTGGCCCTATCTTAATCTGGACCTGATATTTTGACCTGGAAAGAGTTGGTCGTGTATAAAAATGGAACAAAAGATGGGTTTGATAGGATGAAGCTTTGGATTTGGGGGAGACTTGGAAGCACTGTTCTCAGTGTAGTGTGCATATGGTGTGAGGTGGGGACTAAGAGAATGCTTTTTTCTACATGAAGGCCAATATATTTATTGAACAGATACCATTTCCCCCTTAATTTATATTGTCAACTTTATCATCTATCTTATACCCGTATGTGTCGAGCCTACTTTCTGGGCATCCCAATTTATCCCATTGATTTATTTTGCTAGTCTGGGGGTTTGGACTTGGCTGAGTAGATCTCTGTGCCCAGCCTTGGTCCCAAGCAAATAATTGTTTTCAAGTGTCATTTATTGCACATTAGAATCTCTGCTAAGCATTTTGTAGTATACTCAATATTGAGCCCATGCCATGAAGTTGGTTAGGGGTGTGGGCTTTGTAACTTTGCCATTCATTAGCTAAGTGTATTGGAAAAATTACCTGTTTTCTAAGCTTCATTTTCCTCATGTGTAAATTGGCACATTAATAGTGCCCACTCATTAGTTTTCTGTAAGGATAAGATTAGAAAAAGTAGCCTACTGCTTGTAACATAAAAAGCGCTTAATGAGTGATAGGTAAAATAATTTACTTTATCCATAGCACTGTAAATTATAGCACCTGGCACACAATAGTTTTATAATGATTACAATAGTTAATGTAAGTTAAACACCTAGTACAAAGTAATTCCTACCACATATTATATGGCCAATAAATGTTAATTTCTTCTCTAATTTCCCTCCATTTATTTCCTTCCTGAATGCTTCACATTCTCTGCACATGCTTCTGGCATGACGAGGATGAGATTTTGGGGGAAAAGTTATAAAAATAATATGATACAGCACAGGAATGTATTTTTAAAAATTATCTAATGGCAATCTTCCCAGAGTGTCAATTAATAAAATACCTTGGGATAGGTTTGTAGAGTTTCATTTTATTTTTGAAGTTTTTTTCCCTTGAGAAAATGATTGAACGTGGAGATTTAGAGCAAGTCAGTGCATTGCAATGTTCTGCATGTGTGAAAATCAAAAATTAACAGAGAACTTCTATTTAGACATAAAATGACTGTGACTTTGCTCCAGTAATTTTCCCTATATTTCACTCCATCCCGATCCCTCTTAAAAAGCTGTATCTGAATTAAGCATCTGCTACTAAAAATGACACCAGTTCAAATCAGCAGGAGTGAAAAAAAAATACTACAAAAAAGGAAAGATCTATTTTTTGGGGGGAAAATGGTTCTTCATTCTGCAACTATAACTTCATCTTAATGCCTCAGAAATTCCACAAGCACTGAGCAAGGCTGGAAGAGTAGGATGTGAGCTGGAACTGAATGTTGGCTTAGTGGTGAGAAAGGGCCATGTGGCTGGCAATTGGGTATGTAGGTGCTGCACGTCCTTAAGTCAGTCTCAACCACACGAATGTCTGTGTCTAGGTGGAAACACTGACGAGGTGACAGAATGGAAAATGTTTGCAAAGTAAACATTTTGAAAGGGCTGTGCAAGTGCCCATGTATATGAAAACATGCATGTCACACCAGCTGCGTGTATTCCACGGGCACATAAGACTGCACATCGTGTATATATGCAAACATATATCACACTGTGTAAATTCTATGTATATATTAATATAAATAAGATAGTTATCTTGTATATATGCAAGGTTCCATTTTACACTAACTGCATATATAAGCATATAAATAAGGTAATAAGGTTGTACATATCAAATGTATACAATACCAGTATCACACCATCTTCATATAATATGAATGTATATAAACAAGATAGTACATTTATACAGCTCTGTATCGAGAAAATCACCCAAGTGCAAGAATAAATGCACCTGATTTGAGAGTGGTTTTGGGGATTTTATACCCCCAGCTGAAATCCAAATGCCTCCTCTCGTGTTGCTGCCTTCTCTGTCATGTACAGCCTGAGATTAGGGCAGGAATTGATTATAAGCTAGTTAAGACTAAACATGAGGATAACTGAATTCCCTGATTGTAGCTATAGCTTGTGTCTCACATCTATTCTATTATCGTCTGTGACCTCTGTGTTCTGAAAATTGCTTTGACCTTGCGTACTAAGTGGTAAGAGACGTATTAAACGACGAGATTTTGTACTTCTCTAGCAAAAATCTTTAATACCGACAGGCCTGTGCTGGAGAGTACTCCTTAGTGGCAGAATGTTTAATATGCGTGTTTAGCAGGTTTTATCATCATTATTATGCTAATAATTTATAGCTCTAGTGTATCTAGGAATTTCTGTTTAGAGATTGTTTATTGAATCCATTAAATCTTCCAGTGCCTTGATTAAATGCCTCCAGTATATGTCTATGTCTATGTGTGTGTGTATTTGTATTAATATTTGTTTAAATTTGAGGACTTATGTGTCTTGCTAATGCTTATCTCAATTTTTATTTGTCAAGTTTCTTAATGGGCCAGAACACCACATAAAAACAGTTTACAAATAAAAAAGGAATTGGCCCATGTAGTCAGGAATTTCAGGCTTGGCTGGATCCGGAGTCCACGGAATCTCTTTGTTTTCCTCTAGTTTGCTTCACTTCGCTTCTGCTGTGCTGCTGGCATCCACCTCGGGCGGCTTTTCTCTGTGGGCTGAGAAGACAGCCCTGGGCAGCTCCAGGCTTGCACCTTCCTTCTCAGTGGGTGCGATGTGCGTTACTCCAGCGATGGATATGCCAAAGCCCTGATTTCAGCACTATGTAGTATATTCCTGCAGCACAATTACACTTGTACACCATACATTTATACAAATACAAAAATTTAAAAAATCCTAGCAATCTCAGAGCAAAGAGAGTGACGTTCTTCCCCCCAGCAGTAGATCAGTTCTTGAAACAGAATCTATTTGGCTCTGCGAAGTTATATCCCCATTTCCATTGAATATCTGGCTCTAGGGGCATGGGGAAGCATGCCTGGCCAGGCTGAGCCATAGCTCATATGGAAGATGTGGAGAGCCACGGTGTGGATACGTAGATACAGAAAAGCAGTCATGGTTGGATCTGGAGCTGGATTGCCTGGTCTCTACAGCCGCTTCATAGCTGGGTGAATTTCAGCAGGTCCTATGACCTTCTGTGTCTAAGATTCCTCACCTGCAGAATAGGTACAAAAATACCTACCTAGAGGGTTGTTCTGAGGATTAAATGAGTTATTGTCTGTAGAGGATTTAGAACGGTGCCTGGCATGCAGTAGGCCCTACATACCGCATGAGTGTTACCGATTAACGAAGCTGCGGGTTTTAAAGTCCCAACGGGAGCCCATGGAATTCGATACAGGCGGTTCCTAAAGGAAGTGATACAGGACGTGCACACACGCACACACACACACACATGCACACACACACACACACACACACACACACGGAATTAAACTGCTTATTGCTCATTTAATTAACACAGCAGCTCTGTGAAGAAGAGGCGATTATTACATCCATTTTAGAGATGAGGAACCTGAGCCTCAGGGCGTTTAAGCAACTTGACCAAAGTCACCTGATTGCCAAGGGGCAGGGCTGCGACTTGGATCCAGGTCTGCTCTAAACAAAGTCTGTGCTCCAGACACTGCTTTAAGCTGCTCACCCTGCTGACACCCACACCCCAGGGGGCTTTTATCATCACGGGCTTATGTGAAAAGATCCCAGCTAGAGCGACAACTGAAAACAACAGCTCCCCTCTCCAGTGGGTGCCGCATCAGCAGGATAAGCACCTCCACAAGCAAGGCGGGTTTTCTCGGCTCCACGGAGCTCAGGAGCAGCACAGCCCCCCCCCCAAACAGCACAGTTCCCTGGGGTCGCTGTCAGCACAAACCGTCTGTGATGATTTCTCTTTGGGGAAAACCCAGCTTCACGGTGCAAACAGAGAAATCAATGAGAATCCGATGGCAGTTAGTTATTCTCTACATTGTCCAACATTCTCTGCAGTCCAATATCAGAATGTGGAGAGAACAAGAGTATGAGAAGCCTGAATTCTATGGAATATCTTAAATAAATTCTAACATTATAAAATCTTAACATTAGGAGAGTCTTCAAATGTCCTTAGCTCAATTTCTCAGCTTGTTTCCCCCAAGTATAGCTATTCTTTAAGTGAGAGTACTTCTAAAGTGCAATGAAATAGTAAACTCTGGATAAAAATTTTTATATTATGGAAAATATACCTAAGATATATGCCTTCTAATATACTGGTCAAAAATAAGTTTGTGGAATAAAAAGGAGAGATCCAGATGCTGAGTTAAAGAAATCTTAATTCCTTGAGTTTTTGTCTCAACAAAGCTATACATTTGATTTATTTGAGAATGAATCCACACATGAAATTAGAGAGAGAAATGATGCCATGAACTGTTTTATGTATATTAAATGTGGGTTTTTTTTTTTCCTGTCTGGGTTGGTATAGTTTTTTTTATGTGTTAAAAACAGTTTGTTAAGTTTTTTTAATGGTGGCTTTATTGAGATATAATTCACATAACATAAAGTTCATCTTTGAAAAGTATGCAAGTCAGTTGTTTTTAGTACATTCACAAAATTGTACAGCCATCACCACTACCTAATTCCCGAATATTTCATCACCCCATCAGCACTTGCTCTGCATTCCTCCCGACCCCGGGCCCTGGAATCACTAGTCTGTCTTTACGGGTTTTGCCATTATAGATATTTCATATAAATGGAATCACAGGATATATGGCCTTTTGTGTCTGGCTTCTTTCACTTAGTATAATATTTCCAAGATTCATCCATGTTCTTTTATGTATCAGGACTTTGGTTTTTTTTTTTTGATGGCATAATATTTCATTACATGGGTGACCACATTTTGTTTATCAATACATCAGTTGAGGGACATTTGGTTTCACTTCTTGTTATTATATATGATGCTGATGTGAACATTTGTTTTTAATTCCATTGGGTAGATATTTGTGAGTGGGGTTTCTGGGCCATAAGGTAACTTTGTGATTATTTTTTTGAGAAATTGCCAAAGTGTTTTCCACAGCAACTGCACCATTTTATGTTTGCACCAGTAATGCACATGGGTTCCAGTTTGTCATGTCTTTATCAATACATGCATGGTAATGTGAGTTCTTGAATCTGCTCACAATCCATCTCTTGGCCCAGGAGCAGCATCCTTGTCACCTAAGGTGGCAGGTGCTCCCTGCCCAGGCGTCTGGAGAGGAGACAGACGCCGAGGCAAAGGCGCGAGAGCATCTTTCACGCCTCCCCCGAGCTCCCTGCTAAACCCACGTCAGGGTGTTGCTGCCAAGACTGATGAATTGCTCAGAAGCGTCACAGCTCGGTGGTTCCAAGTGCTGTGTGCGCTGGCAGCTGCCACCACCATCCTACCTGCGACCACACGTGTCTTCCTGAAATGGCCCAAAACAAACTTTCTCCCCAAATTTTGCTTTCTTCGCAAAGTCGATCAGCGACGCTCATCAAGTCTGGGTGCTCAGTTAGGATTTTGCACTTGCTGACGGGAAGGTGTCTGAAAACAAGATCCGCTCTCTTGAAGGCTGAATGTTGCTTGGCCTCCAGAAAGTGACCCCGGTGGCTGTGCACGGGGAGGCAGAGGAAGCGGGACAGGAGATGAGCTCAGATCACACACTCTCGCAAATCCTATTCCAAATGCAGTGCGTGTGGGAGTGTGGCAAGGTCTGACTCACTGTGTAAGGGGGTGCTCTGGCAGGGGCACGGGAGGATCAGGGCAACTGGGGGCTCTTACCCTTGTCCAGATAAGAGGAGGTGGTGGTGTGGACCAGGCTGGTGCCCATGGACACGGTGAGATGTGGACACACCTGCTGACTATGGGCCCACAGACTGCTTTAGTCGTGGGATTTTTTTTTTTTTTTGGATTGAATCTCCCAGAGGAGCCCTCAGGAACCCTTTGGCTTCTAACAAGTTAACCTCAAATAATCAGTGCAGCCGGGCATGGGTGGGGAAAATGGCTTCAGCTGATGAAAACTAGGGTGTGAGCAGATTGAGCAAAACCTATTATTAATTATTGATGGTCAGAAAGGCAATAATTAGGACGAACTGCCTTGGGGATGCTTAATGGAGGCAACTGCTCCTAAAGCATGGAATTGTCTTTCTTAAAAGTAAAGGTAACAAAAAAGTTTGATAATAAGAACAGCCAGCATTTATAGATTGTGTCCTGTGTAGCAGACACAGGGCTTGTGTTTTCAGAGTGTAAAAAAGTGGTTGTTGGATAATGCAACACTCACTGTTTAAATCCTTTCTCTTTGATCACCTTGTAGTTACAGTAACCAAACTACAGACAATGAGATAGAAGTAGAATTCTCTGTGGGGATTTCATAAAGCTTTTGGTTTGTTGATAATTCCCTCTTCTTCTGTCTTCTCCTTTCTTCTTGCCTTGAAAAGAGCAGTGATGGCTGGAGCTCCAGCAGCCACCTTATGACCGTGAGTCAAAGGGCCAAACCATCGAAACTCTCGGTCCAGACATCACTGAGCCCCTGAGCCAATGCTAAAGTCATCTGTTCCTAGATGCCTTACTATACAAGGAAAATAAACCTGTTTGTTATTTAAGCTACTGCTGTGCAGTTTTATCACCAACAGCCAAAAGTATCCTTAACTGATACACAGATATTATCTCATTTAATCCTTAAATAGCTCCCTTTATTACAGAGGTGGAAATTGATGCTGTTGGTGGTGGTTCAGCTGGTAAGTAGCAGAGCCACGATCGGTGCCTCAGTAAGACTAACCATTTCTATTTTGCCACGTGGCGTCTCTGAAAACTGTTCTCAGAGAACAAGTCCTTAATATAATATGTTGTAGATTTAGAAAACTAGTATAAATAAAATAGAAATTAGCCATAATCCCGCCTCCCATAGATAAGAACTACAATTTGTCTTGGGGGGTAGGCATCATTACTTGTATAGTTTTCTTACGCCCAGGTTAATATGGTGAGGTTGCAGCACAAACACACACACACACACACACACACAAGGACACGTACAGACACTTAGTTCTCACAACTCTGTTGCCACAGACAACAATCATATTTAAATTCATGCCCAAACTGCATGGATCCTAGTCCCTGCCCATTTGCATAGAACTCAGCCACTGCAAAAGACCTCCAGTTGTTTTTTTTATTTTCTATAAAATCTCAGTGGTGCCTTACCTCTGGTCTCCCCCCACCTGTCCTCTTCCTAAATGAGTCCACTCTAGCTTTGCCGGCCCCCCGCCCTTTTCCGGAACACACCAGAGCTTCTTCAATAGCAGAGTCTTGAAATTGGACATTCCCTTTACAAACCAACACGTTCCCTCAGCAAAATCAAGTCTTTGCTAAATGTCAACTTTTCCATTAGGTTCTTCTCTACCGTGTTATTTAAAATCACATAAATGCTGTCACTACCCCTCTCCTGCCTTTCTTCCTATTTTATATAGCACCTGCCACTTTCTAATATCCCTTATAATTTGCTCACTTATTGTCTTTTTCCCTCCATCAGACTGTTAACTTCACATAAGAGGAATCTTTGTTTTTTTAACCATCACATGCACAGGAATGTGTCTGATTCATAGCAGCCCTGTTTGATCTCACAGCTACACAAAGTGTTTCATGAAAACTGGTCCATTTGTTTTCTTGAAATAATTGGATTCCTGAATAAATGGGGTGTAATTAATCCATGCGTATATCTTAGAACATATGTCCAGCACATGCTTAGTGCTAATAGATGCTAGCCATTATTTCTGTATTGTTGTAAAATGGGTCCTCTCTCCTGTAGACAGAGGGACAAAATCCAGTCCAGAGGTAGGTGGGAAACACATGCGAGCCCATCCGCTCTCCATCACGCGCTGTCTCTCGCTGCCTTCCCCGCACCCCCCCAAACAGCGTCCTCCAGTTACAAAGTGAAGCCCGCAGAGCACACGTGTTGGTGGCTGTAAAGGTCGAAGGTCGCTGCTTCCATGCTGCTGCCCGTGGGTTGCAGAGCAAGGTTGCTCACACCTACCCCCGCTGGAGCAAGCTTCCAAGGAGAGTATTATTCCAGCTTTATTCTTTATAGTATTATATAAAAACCGTTTTACTGTGGCTATTAAAACAATCTGTGTAAACATAATTTTTATGGCTGAGTGATATTCTAGCATATGGCTATACCATCACTTACTTATTTCTCTGTTGTTGGATATTTAAGATGTTTCTTGTTTTTCATTATTACGAGCAGGGTGATGATATTCCTCCTTGAACATAAAAGAGAAAGTCCTCCTTGAGGGGAACTTTGATGATGGCATAAAAAGCCGAAACTCAGCCGTAACATCTGCAGTAAGGATGATTTGCCGTAGCTGCGGTGACAGGCACCTCCGAGGAGGAAAGTCTTCCCCAGGGCCCTGGGAGTGGAGCCCTGGACCCTGGAGGCCAGATGTGAGCTGTACTCATGGAACAGACGCCCGGGGTGAGGGCGTGCTGCCTGAGAGAGCGATCACACCTTGGGTGTGTCCACAGAGGTTCGTCGATAATCAGGGCACACCATAAGGACCTCATTCACTTATTCATTTCACAAGTATTTATTGAGCACCCATTATGCCCCAAGAACTGTTCAAGCAGTGGTTCTCAAAGTGTGACTCCTAGACCAGAAGCATCAGCATCACCAGGGAACTTGCTAGAAATGCAAATTCTTGGGAACCACCCCAGACCTACTGTATCAGCCATTCTAGGAGTGGGGCTGGCAATCTCTGTTTTCACAAAGCTTCAGAGATTCCAATACATAGTGAAGTTTGAGGATCATGATCGTAAAATGGCCCGGGATGACTGCAGTGGTTACAGTCCCTGCTTTCTCTGAACTTACAGTCTAATGGGGGGGGGGGGAGAAGAGAGAATGAGCATGTTTCTAAGTACAATGTACTGTATCAACACTGCAGAGTTTTAAGGAGGAAAATAAAGTAAGGGTGTTTGAACTGACACCTGCAGGAGACGAAGGAGCAAGTGGTCCAGACAGAGGTTATGGGAAGCATAAAGTCACGTGCAGCTGGAATGGGCTGGCAAAATTCTCTGTCTCCACACTGGACGGTGGGCTGGAGAGCTGGTTGCCGTCTCTGTGCTGCTGGGGGTTTGCTGGCAGTAGAGGGACCTGTCCTCACGGAGCTCACAGTCAGGGAAGCAGCTCCATACCTGTCGGAGGGGAGGTAGGGATGTCAGAGAAGCACGTGTGTGACCGGGGTTATAAACTGGGGTTATGAAAGGGTTAGTGGCCCCTTTGTGTCTCTGGCCACCACGTATTTTAGGTGCCTCCAAGGACACACTGTGACGTTTAGCATGGCACAGCATGCTCCGTGGAGCTGTGTCTCCTGCTCAACCTGTAGCGTAGTTAGATCAGGAGCAAGCAGACAGACGCAGGAGTGCTCTACGCGGAGCCACGCTCACCACTTAGAACATGCTGGGGAATGCATGGAATAGAAATCTCCTAACGGACAGCATCTGACTGCATGCCGATGGCGGGTAATGCAACTTGGGGGGCTTGTCTCCTTAGGGACTGTGGTAGAACACACCCTGATTAGCATTTTTAATGGGGGTGGGTTGGTTACGGCAATTCCCTTCCTCAAACTCACTTTGGAGCCTGGAAAGTTCTCAGGCACCCTCTGAGCTCAGCATCAAAGCTGGCTGCCCCTGCATTAGAACTTGCCAGACATTGACTTAGCTTGTGTGTATTGCTCTCAGCACCTGCTCTAGTGAGGCCCCAGTGGCTGCAGGGCAGGGAGAAGTGACAAGGTAACAACAGCTTCACAATGAGGCTGGTGGAAGCTTGGGTAACAACAGCAGTGGTGATGTGTTGGAAGCGGCAGGGTTTTCCTGTGGGAATGGGTGTCCAGCCACAAGAAGGGACATCTGCAGGGAAGGCAGATCTGTAGCTGCTGTATCCATCTCCCCCTGCCGGACCCTTCTTGGAAGATGCTCGGTCCTAAAGCACTGTCCTTTTCATGGCCGACTGGGTGCCCTGCTGCCCTCAGAGGATTCGCCCACCTCTTTCCTCCACAGCTCACGGCCGCTCTGCCCTGTTGATCCACACGCACCAGCGGCACTTGATGCCTGTCTGAGATGCTCATTTCCTGTCATTAGGGTCACTCAGGGCCACTGTCAGATAGGAACATGCCAGTCATGGAAAAGTCCTTTGGTCAAATAACATCTGCCTCTCCTATTTCTTATTCAACATCTCTGCAGTGTTGACAGCAAACAATGTCTTGTCTGCACATTTGATCCACAGCCTCCTGAAAAATATGCAATATGTGAGCATCTGGGCTTATTTTTAGCATTCTACCATAATTTAAAATAGTCTACCTTTTGACTGACAAAGTTTGTAGAGGGAGAGAGAAGGGAGGGATAGGTAGATAGATGGAGGGGGGAGAGTTAGTTCTCTAATGCCGCTAATGCCTATTTAAAAATCATTATGATTTTTTCGGATAGAACCCATAAGAGACCAGTGGCTAATGTACAGACCTGCTCATAATTTTGTCTTCGGGAGACCTCGACATTATTTCTGTTTTCTGAGAAATACCACAAGCCTGCATCTATAATTTCACTCCAGCCCCCCAGCCTGCCAAGGCTGGTGTCAAATTTGCAGCCACTGAGCTCTCTGCAGAAGATAATGTCCTATAGTCCACAGACACTCGGCATCTTACATTTCAGGGCCAGCCTTGCAGTAATTTTCACAGCTCTGCTTAGGCAATAAAACCAAGCAAACACACACCAACATTCTTTCTGCTAAGCTCAAAGTATTGACATATTTTAGCATATTTGAGTCGCGGTAAAACCAGAGTGTCATTTTTCTCTTTGAAACATTAGAAAAACAAAGATGAATTCGAGCTCTTTGGAAGGAATATTTAGATTTTTCTGCTAACGTTTATTTCACCCCAAGGAGCATTTCCGTGGTTCTGGGAAAGTGCTGAGATTGGTCTCTGAGGGGGAAGACACAGCATGCCCTCCATTTGACTATTTTAGAACCAATTAAGGTCCCCTGCTCTCGGCCAACAGTGCAACGTGTGAGCCTGCAAAAGCACACTTCGTTCCATTACATGTGACTTAATCGTGCAGGTGGGCGCTGTGGCGCCGTTCCTGGAAATGCACATCCCCGGAGAGTAGTGAGTGCCCCACATGCATAAACTCTGGGCCATTTGGGAGAGGGTTATATTAGAGTTTCGATAGAGATTTTTACAAATTAGAGAAGTTGTAAAGATTGAAGCCCAAACATTATGCAGCTGCAGATTTTTGTTCTCTTCCTTTATTTTTTTCCGAAAGAGTTTTATGTAGCAAAGCAGAGGCCATGAGAATGTATATTTGGAGGTACAGAAATAGGATGGAAACTCAAAATAAAGTGATGAGGAAAGGATCAATCACTCAGGCAGAGATCAGGATTTCCAGTGAGAGAAGGTAATGAAGAATGGTTGGCAGGCTCTCCTCCTCCGGCCCAATCAGGATGGATTGTCTTCAGCCTACTCTGCAGTCGGCAAAGACTAATAGCTGTGATAGACGATATTTTACCAAGAACAATGACTGCTTCAGATGAAAGTCAGGAAAAAAAATAACCTTTCTGTAATAAACATTCTTGGTGAGCTGAAGTCAATAGCATGTCGAGATGCAACCACTTTGGAGGCAGAATTACTTTCGGCAGTGCACTTACCTTGTAACACAACAATTATACTCCTAGGTATACACCCAAGAGAAATGAATGGGTATACTCACCACAAGACATGGGCATGACTCTTTGGAGCAGATTTATGAATAACAGCCCAAACTGGAAACAACATGATGGAATATTACCCAACGACCAAGAATTAACTAAACTTTCATTTATGAACAAAATAGAATAAGCGGGACTGGATTTACCTTCCCACCTAAAACAACAAATACAATAAAATAGACAAAAATATGAAGCAATTTTTTTTCAAAACATTATAAATCACAGGAGAGTGATCCCAGGAAGGCAGAAACAAATGAGAAGAAAGCTATGGTCGCACTCTCAGTGCTTCCAGAGAGATTTCAGGCCACCACGCCGGGTGAAGTCTGTGGACTTTCTGACTGGGGGAGATGGGGCCGAGAGTCCCAGGAGACTACCTGGCTGGAGTTCGCAGTATCAGGTACCAAAGAGAAAAATGCTGAGAGGGAAGCCGGGAGCTCTGCAGGGGGGTGCACTTTGGAGTGCTCATCGGCGCGTGCCTGAGGGCAACGCGAGAGGATGGAGGAAAAGAACCATCCCACAGCCTAGTGAGTGATGCCGCAAAGAGGAAACAAAGATATCCCATCTCCCCCAAGAAAACCTCCCTAATGCTACCTCTTCACCTTGCATCTTCTCCCAAAGCCAACCACTACTCTCCATGACTACGATTTGGTCATTTGAATCAGACAGTGTGTAACCTTTTAGATTAGCCTTTTTGTCATTCAACATAATGCTCCTGGGATGCATTCAACGTGTTTTTTTTTGTTTTTTTTTTTTTATCAACAGACCATTCCTTTTTACAAAGGGGTGAGTATTCCATCCTAAGGATGTATCTTTTCACCCTGTGAAAGACAGTTGGGTTATTTCTGGTTTCCAATTACAGATGCGGTAACTGAGACATAGGGTGGTTAGGGAACATGTCCAAGCTCACTCAGTTTGTAGGAGGAAGACCCGAGATTTACATATGAGAACTCTAACTCCAGATCCGGTGTTTTTAACCACTACACTGTGCTGCTCCTTAATAACCATCATCACAATCATATTCATGCTACCGTTAACTGAGCGTTTATCCCATATGGACCAATGTGAAGCTCTGCATGTTAATCACCTTTGATATCGACAGCATTCCTGTACGATGGAGGGTTTGTCATGACCCTTGATTTACAGATGCAGAACTGAGGTTTAAGGAGATTAAGTAATTTGCTGAGGACCAGAATGATGTTCAGTGGTTACAGAAAAGACCCAGGGCAAGGCTACTGCCCTCTCCAGAAAGGAAGCAGATGAAGGCTTTGCCACTGGCCGTGCAGTGTTTCCCACATGCACAGACGCAGCCAATCCTGGCTCTGTGATGAGATGGAGACACACCTCAGCCAGTGAGAACTGGAGCCATGAGCCTTCTAGAACAGTGCGCACCACTTGGACGTGGCCAGAGCCAACTCATGCCTGTCAGTGGCATGTGAGAATGCAATGGCTTCATTTTTTGTTTGCTTTTCAGGGTTTGGGGGCCAGTTTATTAGCACTATAATTTAATTTCCTATCATTTCATTAGATCTTTGAACCTTGAAATGTCTAACAAACATCTAGGACTTGGCGGGATATTTATTTTGACCAGATGATGGATGTACTTGTCCTAAGTGTTAAGTGTCTTTGCTTCAAGCAACGGAAATCATCTCTGGCTATTTTGAGCAATAAGAAAGGTAAATGGAAGAATATCAGGAGGCTCCAAAAATACAGAGGAAGACTGGAGAACAGGCCACAGAAGAGGAAGCTCTAGGGACCCAGGTGGAAGAAAACAGTCCCCAAAATTTCTCTAGTCAGTTGTTGCAAAAGGAAGTTCCAAACCTTTCCAACCTCCTGTGTTGATCAGATCTGCTCCCAGTTACTTACAAGTGGAAGTGTATTCACATTCTCTTTCCGGGAGCTATTTAAAGCCTTACCCTAGTTTCCATTTATAGTTTGAAAATGTCTACTTTTCCCAGACTGAAGGCATCTTTTTTTATTCCCTCCTAATGTGAACAGGTGGGAACTGGTTTTCTAGGGAGGGGGACTTCTATATTGAAAATCCTGCTACTTAGGCCCCCTCCCCAGGTGCTGGCATTGAATGACAATATCAGCTGCCGACATAAGTGAGGGTGTTCGTTCCCTTGGAGAAGCGGAAAAGCGAAGTACCTGCACAACGGAAACAAACACAGGCTCTTGCCACCAATGATAACCTTGGCTGAGGCCCTCCTTCCTTATCAGCCAGGAAGATGATCACTCTGTCCTGTTTCACAAGTTCAAATCCATTTTCCTCCCCAGTATTGGGAGTGTGGATGCAGTCATCATTCACGCAGAGATCGAGGCGTGCTGCTGGTCTGGGCTCTGATACAGGGCCTGGGTGAAGAACAACACTGCCTGCGAACAGAGAAAGAATATCCTAGCCCATGCCACATCAAAAGGGAAATGTTTACGACAAAAGCCAAAGCCCAAGTCCTATTTTTAAGCCCATTTTCCCCTCCACCCCTATGTAGAGAAAGCCTATGCCTGCCTCAAAAGCTTCAAGGTTGCCTCTTGGTAGAACACCTGTCCTGACAGCTCTCAGCCCACTGCTTTCCTCTGCATTCAAGTCGTGGATCTTGATCTTTTTACCAAGAAAAAAAAAAAAGATGACTTTTCCAGAAGACTTGTGTTTTCACCTGCTTCTCAGTCACAGGCAAATATAACCCAAAGGAGCCAGTGCTTTGCCCCATGAGCTCTATGTAGTTCCTTTCCCCCCACCAATATTTCCATGTTTGCTTGAAGAATGTTGTTGGGAACTTCTAAGAAGGGGAAGAAAAAGTTAGACTATGATAGATTCTGTGTCTGCTCATTGAAGTGCTCCCTCCCCACCGTTCATGCCGGCAGTGAGGTTGGGTGAAAAGACCTGGGTTGACATTACTTATGCACTTAATGTATTTCAAGGGCCTAAGTCGCCATAAGTACCTTTGTATAAAATCTTCACAGTGCTCTCCAAATGGATGAAATGGTTGTTTCTATTTTGCAAATAAGAAAAGTCTTCTTTCGTATCTTTCACCAATATTTTGTAGTTTTCAGTGTACACGTTTTTCACCACCTTGTTTAAATTTATCCGTAAGAATTTTATTCTTTGTGGATGCTACTGTAAATGGTATTCTTTCCTTAATTTTCTTTTTGGATAGTTTGTTGTTAGTATGTAGAAGTGGAGCCAATGTTTTCATATGCTCATTTTGTATCCTGCAACTTTACTAAAACTGAATTTGTTTATTCATTCTAATAGGTTATTTGTGTGTGTGTGTGTGTGTGTGTGTGTGTGTGGAGTCTTTCAGGTTTTCTATGTGTAAGATCATGTCATCTGCAAATAGATGCCTTTTTACTTCTTCCTTTCTGATTTGCATGTCTTTTGTTTCTTTTTCTTGACTAATTACTCTGGGGCTTCCCGTACCATGCTGAGTGGAAGTGGGGAGAGTGGGCATCCTTGCCTTGCTCTGGGTCTTACAGGAAAACCTTTAAGTTTTTCACCGTGGAGTATGATGTTAGTTGTGGGCTTTTCACAAACAGCCTCTATCATGTCGAAGTAAATTCCTTCTATACCTATTTTGTTGAGCGTTTTTAATCATAAAGGAGTGTTGAATTTTGTCAAATATTTTTTCTGCATCTTCTGAGATGATCATGTGATTTTTATTAATGTGGTATATTACATGAATTGATTTGCATATGTTGACACTTCTTTGCATTTCAGGAATAACTCCCACTTGGTCATTCATGGTGAACGTGATCTGCTAGTATTTTGTTGAGGATTTTTGCATCTATGTTCATCAGGGATACTGGCCTGTGGTTTTCTTTTCTTGTGGTGTTTTCATCTGGCTTTGATATCAGGATAATACTGGCCTCATAAAAAGAATTTGGAAATGTTACCTCTTCTTCCATTTTTTGAAACCCCAAAGTTGAAAAACTCTTGTTTTTTTCTCTTTCCATCATGCCCTGTCATTCCTGGAGCAATAAACTTGTAATACTCTAGCAGTTTCCTACATGGGAAGAAGAATCCCAGGACAACATTTAATAAATGAGCTCTTATGTCAAAAATATTGTTCCGGAACATGTGCCATATTTTTAAGGCTATCTTCTGTTCACAAGTGGTATAGTGGTGTATACCAGGGAAGCTGGTGTAGCCGGCTGAGATCTGATTATTTGTATGTTTTTTTTCCCCAGTGTTCTTGGTATTTTGATATCATTCCATGACACAGTTCACAGACAGTATGATATTTGCCTGAGACACTGTTTACAAGCCTGTTGCTTTTACTGTGTGCTGTCACCTGCACACGTCCATCCGTGCCATGACTGTGGCGATGGTCTTGCTGCAGCCATCGGCATGTCTCATCAATCCCACCTTCTTGTAACACTTCTGGCCCTCAGATCCCTCCTCATTTCTCTTTAGTCATTTCTCTTTATTTCCCCAACTCTCAATGCCAGAGAGCCCCAAGGTTTAATCTTGGACTTCTTCTCCTTCTACCTTCCCGTTGAGTCATGTGGCTTTAAATATATCATCTATATAAGGATGCCCCTCAATGTGTATCTCCAGCTTGAGCCTTTCCCTCTAACTCTAGAGTAATATATCCACATTTCCACTTGACATCTTCTATTGGATATTGGATTTCTATTGGAAATTGAACGTATACAAGATTAATTCTCATCTTCCCAGGGCATCAGTCACACTTTTCATTATCTCATTCAATGGTGCCATCATTCATGCAGTTGCTTAGGCCAAAATCTTTGAAATTGTCCTTGACTCTTTTCTTTTTCTTATAACCCACAATTTCTATCAGGAAATCCCATCAGCTCTACCTTTAAATAACCAGAATCTGCTCACTGCTCACACTACACCTGTGCTGCCTGGTCCAGACCACCATCACATCTCTTGTCTGAATTAAATAACAGCTTCCTAGCTGATTCTCTATTTTTACAACAGTGTGAGCACCACAAGGGCAGAAACTGGAGTTTGTACACTTCCATATCCCCAATGTCTAGAAGAGATATATATCAGGGGTACAAAAAAATATTTGTTGAATGAATGAATGACTCCTTTATATAGCCTATCCTCTTAGTGTTCTTTCTTCCAAATATCAATAGGAATAAAGTTAATTATTTTTTTTAATGTTTTCTTTTTCTTTTTCTTTTTTTTTGTTTTGAGACAGAGTCTCACTCTGTTGCCCAGGCTAGAGTGCCGTGGCATCAGCCTAGCTCACAGCAACCTCAAACTCCTGGACTCAAACAATCCTACTGCTTCAGCCTCCCAAGGAGCTGGGATTACAGGAATGCACCACCATGCCTGGCTAATTATATATATATATATATATATATATATATATATATATATGTATATATATATATATATATATTTAGTTGTCCAGCTAATTTCATTCTACTTTTTTAGTGGAGATGGGGTCTCACTCTTGCTCAGGCTGGTCTCGAACTCCTGAACTCAAACGATCCACCCACCTCGGCCTCCCAAAGTGCTAGGATTACAGGCGTGAGCCATCGCGCTCAGCCTAATTATTATTTTTTTTGAAAATTAAATCCCTGCCAAGAAGATTCAAGAACATGTGTGTGTTGTAGGATGAAGAGCATCTGACATTTTGAGCTTCCATTTTTGGAAGACTGTTGCAGAGTAAATTCTGGGGAAAGGGACATTCAAGTGGATAATTTATATATTATAACTTTATTTATAATCACATACAAAGGAGACTTAATTTAAGACATGCTCTAAAAAAAGGTTTCCAATTGAAATAAAATCTAGATCTTCCTGAGTTTTCTGTTGTCTTAAGGAACAGCACAGTATGCTCCACCAAAAATACCCTGTTCCCTTGAAAGCTGTTGTCATCATAAAACACTGTTTAAGAACACAGGTGCCACCTCATATTTTTAGCTCTTGGTTTCGGATGAGGGAAGCAACAAGAGATTTATGTGCCTGTCAAATGAGGACAAGATAAAGCATATTCGCCCAATGCCTCATATGTTTTCCTCATATATATTTTTAGTTATACATTTCGTTCTCAGTGATATCTCCTTTTTTGATGTCTGTCTTCTCACTCTGTTTTGATTCATATTAATTACTAGAAGACAAAGATGTCATTGCTATGAGCAAGACTTAAGGAAATTTATAAGGGAAGGAGAACATCATTTTCTATGGTGGGGACTTTTCTTTCTCGTACAATCAGTTCTCAGAATATAGCCTATTTATGACAGACACAGAGATACGCTATGCAGGTGAAGTTACTGTGCACACACTTGGGCCTTTTAACACGTGGGCAGTTTTAAAAAAATGGGCTGTGTTATTTATTATCGAGTATTCCCAGTGACTCAGCAGCAGTCAGAGTTGATGGATATCTGGACTCCAAGTCACTCAGCAGCTAAATGTTTGATTTGCATTGTGCCCAAGCTTTCAAGAGCTGTAGAAGATTTTAGTACCTAGAGGATAAAATTGGGCTATGAATTCATGTGTTTGTTGCTATGGCAATTTATATTGGCATCATTTTAATAACCTCATCAAACTTGGGCATTTCGAAACAAGGCAGCAACTCTGCATAATTTAACAACAAAACTCCTCAGAAGAACTTGAAAACCCATTTGAAACATTCCAGAAAAAAATTAAAAGCAAATGGAAATAAATCATTTCAAGCCTGAGATGTGTAAATATTTAAACCATGAGAGTGGACAGTCCCTAAAAATGATTTTGCGAATGGAAGCATTACTTTTGTTAAGTGGTTTTATCCATAGTTAATATTCTTTCAATAACATGTTTTGTTATTTTATAAACATGGCTGTATAGAATTTTTCAATAAGAATATGGACGCTGGAACTACCCAGGTTTGATTTCCAGATCTGCCATTCAGTAACTGTGACCTGGGCAAGGCAAGTCACTTATTTAATCCATGTCTCAGTTTCCTAATTTGTAAAACAGGAGAATAACATCTACCTCACATGGTTTTGTTGTTGTTGATTTTATTTTGCATTTAGATGAGTTACTATATCTAAAGCATACCAAACACTGCCTGCCCCATAGTCAGCATTTCATAAGTATCAACTCTTATTGTTGTCAGGTTAAATGAAAGTCACACAGCTAGTAAAGGGCAGGTTCAGATAAACAATTCAACCACAATAATCCTTTGGATTTTTATTGCACTTTAGAAATATCCAAGAACTCTCATATGCATTAATTCCTTGCAGGCTCCAACAGTTTTCGGTTGTGGGATTAAGCTCCATGTTACAGTTGAGAATATGGCAATTCAAAGAAATAAAAAGATTGCTTAAGGATATACAGATAGTAAATATCGAAGATCTGTAAGTTCTGGTTTTCAGTCTCTTAGCGAAATGCTGATTCTGCTTTACCACACAGGTGTATTAGGAGGATGTCAGCTTTGTTTCTTAATAAAAGTGTATCAAAGGTAGGGGGTACTCTTTTGAGCATTCCAGTTAACTTTAATTAACTGAAATTCTCAGAAAAGGATGTGTTTCAGTGAACTTAGAATTGATTTGACAGAAAAGCCCTCCATTTTTAGTGCTTAATAAAGTACAGTTTATATGAGTAGATTTCTCTCGGGTGAGGGAGGACGATCAGGCCAAACCCTCCACACGCGCCGCCATGTCCTCCTTCGGCACTCGCGATGCGACCAGGAAGATCTCGCGCAGGCGCAGAGCAGAAGCCAAGGTGGCGGCCAGGCTTCGGGGTTGGGGGTTCAGAATAGCTCAACCCGTGCGCAGGCGCGGAGTGGAGGCCTTGGCGGACAGAAGCGCTGGGGCGGGGCCCAGACAGACCCCACGCGCAGGCGCAGAAGCAGCGCGGTTCGGGGGCGGGGCAGTTGCAGGACAGAGGAGAGGTTGCGACGGATCTTTAACAATTTTTTAAAAATTCCTTTGAACATTTTTACAGATGTTGACCTTCGGCAACATCACGCTTGTGGGAACAAAGAATTCCCTTGCCACAGGTTTCCCCAGTAGCAAAGCCGCCACAGCCTGGCGTGGGTACCAAGTACGCTGGAGAAGAAATTGCAGATAACTGGGAAAAATCGCCCTTTTTTATTTTTCTATGTTATTTTCAAGTAACTCTTGATTAAATCCCAGCTTAGCCTCCTCCTCCTTTCTTTTTTTTTACCCTTTTGTTAACATTTAAGGGAACAGGAAGTACCTAAGATTACAAGTTTTCTAAAGTATAATGCGTGCTCTGAGAAAAAGCAGGGGAGGGAAATCTCTTTCTTTATTTTTAACAGAAAATTAAGCCTCTTATTTTATTTGTATTTGTCCTTTCATGGACAGAAGGCAGTGAGCTGGAAGAATTTCTCATGTTGCAAATTCATCTTAAATTGTACTTGGTACTTTAATAACTTGAATGCGGACACCTGAAGTAGAGCTTCACCCACTTCTAGGTGTCGTGGATGCTGTCCCCAGACCACAGGATGGCACAGGTGGTCGCTGAGGCGGAGTGGGAGGGAGAGCGTGTGCCGGCGGTCTCCGAGTGCTCCCCCAACCAGTGATGTGGGGCCTGTGCTCCCACCTCGGCCAGGGGAAATCATACGGCTACACCTGCCTTCACGTCGGTGGGTGTCTCAGCTGGGCCTCTGTAACAGAGAACCACACGCTGGGTGGTTCAAACAGCAGACATTTATTTCTCATGGTTCTGGTGGCTGCAAAGGCCCACTAATCCCATCATGGGGGTCCCACTCTCATGACCTCATCTAAACCTGATTACCTCCATAAAGGCCCTATCTCCAAATACCATCACATTGGGATTAGGCTACCAACATGTGCATTTTGGTGAACACAAACATTCAGTCCGTACCAGTGGACTTATGCCCAGAAGGGAAAACAAAATATGTGTGAAAAATCTTGAAGACTATCACACTTGTATAAAACAACTCCACTAGGGATGGACTCTTGCTCCCCAGAGAAGACTCTCTGTATCTTGGTAGGCGAGGGTGTTATTGACGATCTACCATGGAAGAGCTGCAGTGAGTAACTGGGCGGGGGGCGGGTGGGGGCGCATTTCTACAGTTTATTCTCAGGGTCCCTGGACCCTGCCACCTGTGTAGCTGCAATTTGCACATATGATCACGCCAACCCTGTATTCAATAGAAGATGCTGAAAATAGCCTCCCAAGTGGTGGTCCAGAAAGCCAGCAGCTGCGAGGGGCAGTGAGGCTGCCACGGAGCTTGGGATGGAGAAAGGATCCAGCCCCTCACGTTGGAGAATGATGGACACAGTTTGGGGACTGTCACTGCGGAGCCTGAAATACTAATTAGGGAGAGCATCTGGCATCTGTGCATTACAGAGACAAACCTTTGAGCTGCATTTGATGAGGAAAGAAAGGAAACGCACCGTCAGCTGAACAGAGCCATTGCTCACGAAGTGAGTGCAAATGCGATATTATCTCCTTTCATCATCATCTCATGTCTTACTAATGAGTAATAAAAATATTCTGATAAATTGGGCCTGATGTTCTAAAATTAAAGGGAAAGAAAAACAAATTGGGAATGTGATAATTTTGTCTGTGGCACCTTAGGAATAAGAATTTGTCGTATTGCACCCAAATCTTGAATATCCTATCCGGCCACTTGAGTTGTGCAAAAAGTGTCCTAAAACAGGTTCTGAACTGCAGCTGACATGCGATGGCTGATTTAAAGTGCTGATTGCATTTCTGCATTGTCAGCTGTCACCAATTCAGGTAATTTTATTTGCTATCAAAGGCATTGTGATTATAAAAGTCTATATGTTTATTATAGAAAAATTTGAAACTAAAGGAAAAAGAAAAAGAAATGAAATGTAAACTCTACTCCCATAAAAAAGAGCCATGATTGATATTTTATTTACTCCCAGTGCTTATTTTAGCCATAAAATAAATACATACATACATAAGTTCATACATAATGTTCATGAACTTTTATAATTAGATTTTATTGCACTTTATTTAAAAAAATTGGATTCTTCTGCTTTTCAAACTGGCTTCTTATAAGCTTTCCCCTGGTTATTAAGTATCTGTAGAGAACACAAGATTTTTAAATGATCTCAATAGGATTAAAATGCAACTTGTTATTCCTCCTTTCTTGGTATATTTTAATTATTGCTTTTTGGCATTCTTACCACTAATCCTAGAATTATTACACTCAGAATTAAAATGAAATCTCATGAGTCTCCAGGTTGAGTAGAACCCCATATGTGGCTTTGTTAGTTCTCTATTCAGCATACCCTCAGCAAAAGGCTGGCAGAGTTGGGTTCAAAAATTTAACAATGGCAGCAACGATAGTAATAGTAACTAGTATTTCAGCCCATAACGTGTACAAGCCTTGTTCTGAGTGGTTGACATGTGATATTTTATCTAATCACAAAGAACTCTTATGAACAATAAGTATTATTATCCCTCTTTTTAAAATAATTAATATAAGGTACAGGGAGCTTAAGTCATTGTCCATTGTTACACAGCTAACCAGGATCAAGAAGCAAAGGAGTATAAACCTAGCTAGCTTGACTGGTTTCACAAGGGACCCTCCTTAATTACTCCTTAACTTATAGTCTCTGAGCAGTGTGAGTGACTGTTAAGAAATGGTCGAATTTTGAATAGCATGCCTAAAATGTTTCTTCAAGGGAACATCCACACAGCCCAGTAGACACGTTCCGTGTCAGAAACTTTAGTTTGGTTTTATGTTTAGTTTTATAAGAAATTGTCAAACTGTCTTAAAGCAGCAACATCATTTTGTAAACACCAAAAATGAATGAGAGTTTCTGTTGCTCCACATGCTCACCAGCATTTGGTGTTGTCAGTATTATGGATTTTGGCCATTCTAATTGTTGTGCACTGATATGCGATTGATATTTTAATTTGAAATTTCTTAATGTCATATGATATAGAGCATATTTTGATATGCTTACTTGCTACCCATATATATTCTTTGATGAAGTGTCTGTTCAGATATTTTGCCCATTTTTAATAGGGTTGTTCCTTTTCTTATTGTTGAGTTCTTTGTATATTTTGGATAACAGTGCTTTATTAGCTATATCCTTTGCAAATATTTTCTCCCAGTCTATGACTTGTATTATCTTTCTATTGACAGTGCCCTTTGCAGTTTAATTTTAATTAAGTCCAGTTCAGCAATTATTTCTTTGTAGATTATGCCTATAGTGTTGTATCTAAAAAATCATCACCATGCCCAAAGTAGTCTAGATTTTTTTCCTTTATTATGTTCTAGGAGTTTGTTTCATAGTTTCACAGTTTACATTTAGGTTTATAATCCATCTTGAGTTAATTTTTATGAAAAATGTAAAGTCTGTTTGTAGATTTTTTTTTCATGTGGATGTCCTGTTCTTCCAGCACCATTTGTTGAAAAGACTATCTTTCCCCCATAATATTTCCTTTGCTTTTTTGTCAAAGATTTGTTGACCATATTTAAATGAGCCTATGTCTGTGCTCTTTAATCCATTCCAGTGATTGATTTGTCTGTTTTTTTTTTTCCACCAATGCCAAACTGTTTTGATTACTGTAGCTTTATAGAAAGTCCAGAAGTTGGGTCATGTCAGTCCTCTGACTTTGTTTGACTTTGTTCTCCTTTTATATTATTTTGGCTATTATGGAGCTTCTGCCTCTCTATAAAAACTTCAGAATTAGTTTGTTATTGTTTTCAAAATAACTTGTTGGGGGTTTTATTTGGACTGGGTTAAATCTAAAGGTCAAATTGAAAATAACCAACATCTTGGCAATATGGACTCTATCCATGAACATCAGATATCTGTTCATTTATTCAGTTATTTGGTTTCTTTTATCAGAGTTTTATAGTTTTCATCATATAAATCTGGTACACACTTTGTTAGATTTATAGTTAAGTATTTCATTTTGGTGGATGCAAATGTAAATGGTACTATGTTTTTAATTCAAATTCCACTTTCCATTGCTGGTATATGGGAAAACAATTGACTTTTGTGTATTAACCTTGTATTCAGCAATTGTTGAATGGTAGAAACCTTTCCTTGGTTACACAGCTAAGGAGTGGTGGTGGTAGAATCTGAATCCAGATTAGTCTGATATCGAGGTTCTCTAAACCATTATCAATCTCTGCCTGGACTTCACTTCACTCATCTGTCCCCATTCCTGACCCCTGTTTAACACGCTGTGCACTGTGAAGGCTCAGCAATGCCCCCACTTACTCCAAAGAGCTTTCCCAGCCTCTTTTCACCCCACCCCAAAGAAGGGAGAGGGAACACCAGTATTTATTTGTTTTTCTCACTCTAATGCTTAGTTCCTTTAAGGAAGAATCTAGTTAGTTTATCCCTATAATCCCAGAGTTTAGTACAAGGCTTGACGCAAAAGTAGCAGTGAGTAGATATTGTTTTGAATAAATCGCTATATGTTAATGTCTGTTCCAAGGGGGGCGGGAAAGCTCTGGAAGAAATTAGGTGCTCAGCATTAAAGTGCTACCCTCAGGTAGCCTGCTGGCCTGTGTGTTCATAGAGGCATTGGAGATTTTGTGGTTTCATTCAAGGAAACCCCAAGCATGTGGGATTTTTGCTCTCCTTACATTGTGGCTATAGAAAATTGAGATGGAGCTCATGCACACAGTTTAATAGTAATTTAAGCAGTGAACCAATACCAAGAACAGAGCCATGCTTTCACTGATATAGATAAGCGTGTCAAAATATTTTCATACAAAAATTATTTCATCTGAATTCATTTATTAACTAAACAGGTGGCTGAGCAGAGACAATGGTTACTGTCAAAAAAACAAAAAACAGTGGATATTAAATACCCTTTGATTTACTTTTTCTTCTTTATTTGAAATAATATCAGTTGCAAAAGCTAATTAAAAATTCCTCTATTTCTTCCATGAAATCAAACAAAATTAAATTCAGACTATAACATAGAAATATAACCCTAAAGTAAGATTGGGAACACAATTATTTGCTTTAAAAAAACATCATTTGCCTTCCATTCTGATTGCTAAATAAGAATGCATTTCAAAGCCTTAGGGACAGTAAAACAGGCCTTCTGAAGATTGTTAGAATTTCCAATTTCAAGGGATGTTTTCTCAAACATCGATTATGAAGGAATGAAAGCTTCAACCTCCCTAACTACCATAAAATGAGATTTTTTTCCCCTCCGAATACATGAAAAGCCCATCAGAGCAGCATGTCAGGTTCCTCTCAGAAAAGCCAGGCAAGAGTTCCCGCCAATGCAAAGGTACAAGCAGGTGAGGGAGACAGAGAAGGTGATGGGGACATCGGCAGGGGATGCCTCTGTAGGGCTGCACTCACCTTTCTGCCATCAAAGCTCCACACAAGCCCCCAGTGGGTCTAATGCTGAAAAGCTCACAGTAGGACACTAGAACAAAGTCTGCCTTTAAATATGGGAATTATTCCTAAAATGTCTTTGTTGACAGCTGGTGAGGCACAAAATAAACACAGGCCTATTTGCAAGTAAGCAAGAATTAGCATAATCAGCAGCTGCAGCCTTACCCACGGACACAGAGCTATAAAGAACCTCATTCCTTCTGAAACAAAGTTAGGAAAGGAACCTGCCTGGAATTCTGAGTTACCACCTGCCAATGTCCAGCAAACCAGAGCAAGAAAGAGCCATTGCTACTGGCCTAAGCATTCTCTAGAGCTTTCTAATTAAAATAGAAACTCATCTTAGGATAATAATATGACACTACAAGGAATAAAAATAAGTTTCCTTTGCAGACAAGGATTTTTAAAAATAGAAGATTGCCTTTATTCTCCACCATCCAAAATGTAACAGATAATTTTCAGAGTCATCTATGAAGAGGGTTTATCAAAAATATCCCAGAGGATATCAAAAGACAAGAGCAAACAAGCAGGAATCTGAGAAAATAATGATTTTATATTTTGCTCTGGATGGATGCCAGCCAATGTACCCACTGAGACTATGTTTTCCAAACCTGGGGGAAGTCAGTCTTGGTAACTTGCCGCAATTAGAAATGGAACATCATGCAATGTGACCATCAGATGTTCTGCACAGCCCTGACTCCTACTTTCTGGTGCTTGAGTGAAATTATTTGCACACTCAAGACAAATATGTACTCTCCTTTGAACAGAGGTGCGAACAATTCCTAAGAAAATAGCTTTATATTGATCCAAGTCTGTGATAGCAAATGGCATGTAGAGGGCAGACAGACCTGTGATCAATCAGTCTCTGTTTCTGTCCTTCTCTTTCTCCCTCCTCCTTCAAAAGCACCGTTTCCTAATGTGCAAACGGGTGCATACCTTTTGGCTGCACATTTCTGAGTTTTGAAGCTTATCATTAAGTCACTTTATTCAGGACACACTTCTGTGAAATCCAGTTTTATTATATCAAATTTCATTAAAATAAAAGAGCTTCCTGAAAAGTCTTTCTCTCAACTCATTTCTACTAAAACTGCTCTCTGATTTCCCTGGCTGTGTCTCACAGGCCACGACTTGCTTCAGTGTCCCTTTGTGCAGCTCACAAAGCGCCCAGCGCTGCTGGGATCACAGTCACAGAGGCACGTCCTTTCCTTGTGCCGCACAATCTGCGGCTCTGCGGCCATTCTCCCCAGCACTGCAGAGGCAACTTGCCCCTGTAGATTCCTTCCCACTTCAGTAACAGAATGTAGGTCAATTTTAAAAATAAACACAAATGAGTGGCCCCAATCCTGGGAAGCGCTGGATGTCTAGGGCAGCCCTGGGGTAGCTCTGGAGTAAGAAGTGACACAGAAGACAGGTGGCAGTATTACTTAATGGCTTTATTTCCAATTTTTTTTGCACTTTTCAGATGCAAGAGAAAAAATATGAACTCAAACTTGTTTAGATTTTTTTAAAAGGGCAAATTTATCAGCCCAGGTGTAAGTCCAGGGCTTCAGGCTTGACTTGTTCTTGGGGCTCAAATAATGTAAACAAGGCTTCATTGCCTTACTGTGCCTTTATTTTTTCTTATTGCAAAATAGCACATTGTCACGTGGAAGATTTGGAAAATAGGGGTAGGTGCAAAAAAGGAAATAAACTCTGTCAGTTATTTCAATATTCAGAGGACACTGGGGTTATAATTTTAAAAGTTTTTTGTTCTTTGCAAAAGTGCATTTGGGCTGTGGTAGCCAGAATTCTGTCGGCCTCCATGGATCCCTGGCATGTATGACTTTCTCCAGTGTGGGTGGAACTTATCAAAATGTCACACTACATGGCAAAGGTGAATGAGTGCTGCAGGTCTAATTAAGATCTCTAGTAAGTTGACTTTGAATTAACCAAATGGGAGAAAATCCATGGTGGGCCTGACCTAGTCAGGTGAGCCCTTCAGCAGGGGACTTAAGCCTTTCCTGTGCTCAGAGACCTGAAAGAGCAGAGAGACGCTTTCTTGCTGGACTTGAAGAAGCAAGCCGCCGTGAGTTCTACAGCTGCAAGGAAAGGAATTCTGCCTATATCCGTATGGGTGTGGAAGAAGACCCCAGATCTCCAATGCGACTCCAGTCTGAGCTGGCACTTTGTAGTCTTCAGAGACCCTGAGCAGAGGGCCCAGTGTCTGTGCCTGGACTCCTGACCCACCATGAGATAATAAACTTGTGCAGTTTCAAGCCACTAAGTTTGTGATAATTTGTTATGTAGCATAGCAAAACTATTACAGAGATATACAAATAAAAAGATTAGGTACATAGTATGTAACTTGTAACAATTTTGTTACATGCTTTAATGAGTGACTAGTGTTCCATTGTATGGATGCACTTTTGTTCATTTCCTGCCAGTGCTGTAAGTCTAATATCCAAGGCTTACAGGATTCAGACAGGCAAGTTTATGAAAACATTGGGCACGATGCCATAGGAGTGATGTGTATTCTGGACAACTGGAAAATGCATGGCCAGGTTGAAGGGGGAAGTTATTACTAAGCTCCAACTAAACTTTTTTTAACTAATTGGTTAATTAATTAATTGTTTCACCCAGGAATAGAGTATTCCAGATCTTCTTCATACTTTGAAGAGAAGCCAGAATTCTGGAATTTTAGGGGGGAAATCATTTTTATAGATATTGGCAACTAATTCAAATTTTATTTAACTCACTGAGTTGGACAAATGGAAATTGTTGGCTTTTTATATTTAATCCTAGGTTTCTAATTTGCAAGTTATTATAGAATCAATTCTGTATTGTTAGACACAGATTGTCCCCAACATTTCATTACTATAAATAATGTATATGTGAACATATTTGAACCAAATTGTTGCTCACAGTCTGTGATTAATTTCACAAGGTAAACA
Source organism: Lemur catta (assembly GCF_020740605.2). Lineage (NCBI taxonomy): Eukaryota > Metazoa > Chordata > Mammalia > Primates > Lemuridae > Lemur > Lemur catta. Next base: position 29,367,289 of record NC_059148.1, read on the forward strand.
TCAAAATGTAAAAAAGATGGGTTAAAGTATATGTATGTATTGAAGGTTCTTAATGCGTAGTACAAACCCAAAAATAGTCTGTAAAACTTCCTCAGCAACAAAAACAATTTTCTGTCTCTTGATATTTATTTCAGTTTTAGAAATTATCTTTTCTTACAGATATATTTTAAATTTCATCAGTCTAATTGATATCTTGTCATGTAAATTGTAAGCATTTGTAATTGATGAATGAATCAACTTCTCATGTTCTTTTTTTTTTTCCTTTTAGACTGCTTTATATATTAGGAAATTAACATGGAGTTTACATTGTATATCATATTGAAGCTATAAAAAATTTTATCTTGACATAGATTAATATTTAACTATATGGACATAATATTTCTTAGAATGACATTCTCCTAATGAGATATTCCAAAATTTGAAACATGAAATCCTTAGAGGCGAGAGTGCTGCCTAGGATGGGGCTGTGCTTCCAAGGTCAGATTCTCAGTCCGGTGCACGTGTAGGTCTTGCCTATGGGAGAAAGGTAATAGACCACATTTCAATGGCAAGACGAAAGGAGTAGAAGCATTAAAAAGCAAAGAACTAGGAAAAATGAAGTTCAGCCGTCCTTTCTGCTTAGGGTTTAGTAAGCGGTAAAGAGCATGACTTCTGTTCTAATGACAAGAGAAACCCAGGTCCTCTGCAAAATTACAAGTTTTCTTGAACCCATCAGAGAGCTAAGGTTTCAAGACCACCCAATAAACAATTCCAGAAAAGGGCCAGACCTTCCGGGAAGAGACAGGACACTGAGACTGTTTTACCTCTGCCAGAGTACGGGAACAGAGACGGCTGCCACGCCGTGAGTAAGAAGACATCACGCACAATTTTAATGAGCTACTAAGGACCACGTGTGAGTTCGCATGCAGTCTGGCGTAGCTGGGGGCCCCAGACACAAGGAGAGTTCAACACAGGTGCAAACTCTTGTTCAGGAGAGAGATGGGCGGTAGGGCAGGTTTCCCCTGAGGGAGACTCCCCGTGGCTTCGGCATGCAGACGGGATCCGTGGCTTCTGTGGGAAGGACACAAAGCCCCACCTGCCTCCCAGGTTTTTTCTCCTACTAAACAAAAGCCTTCTGTGTTGCTGCGGGAGAGAAAGCAAATCCTCAGCCTACAGGACACTGGCCTACTGGTTCTGCAGAAGGAATAGAAGCAAACAAAACCCCCCTACATTTTCTAGAGAAAACAATCTCTTTCAGTTATTGGGACACAGACTAAGACCCATGGCTGCTGCTAGAAGCACAGAAACAAAAATTCTCCACCTCTGGGAAAAGGATGGGAAACCACATGGGCAAAAGAGTCCATGGATCCAAGGCAGAATTTGGCTGTCAAAGGGGGAGGAAGGAGCTCTGGAACCCCACACCTGACTCTCAGATGCACAGACCCTGCCTAGGACTGAGGTTGAGTCAAGACGACAGAGAAACATCCCTGTCCCTACAACATGCCAACTGTGAAGTGACAACTTGTGCATAGATTTTTTTTTTTAAATGATGTACTGAGTACAATAGGATAGTACTCAGTGAGAGCAGGAAACAAACTAATTATAAATGTAGCAACATCCATGAATCTCAGTATCATTTTTCTGACTGAAAGAAGGCAGACACAAAGTAATTATTATTCTCTAATTCCATTTATTTTTGTTTTCATGAAATGGAAAACAAAGTTATTGTGTCACCAAGGGTATTAGTGGTAGCTTAAAGCCAGGGGTGGATGGAGGGATGGACTGTAAAGGTATAGGAGGAGTTTGTGGGGGGAGTGATAAAAGTGTTCTCTGTCCTAATTGTGGGAATGGTTTCCTGGTTATATGCAAATGTCAAAGCTCACAGAAGTTCACACTTTGAATGAATGCAGTTTATGTGTTTTTTTTTCCATACATACATTATACCTTATTTGAATTGCCAAAACGTCAGGTTGATTCGGAAGGGAAGATGCCTGTTCTAAAACTGGACCAGGAAGGAAATCAAAGGCACAAGCAGATGGTTCTACTGATGCATGAAATCGTACTTGGTTCAGACCCCGTCTCTGTCGCTTTCTCCCAGTGTGACCATGGGCACCTCACTTCAGTCTCTGCCCGTTTCCATGGCTGCACAGTGGGACTCTGTAGAAGGACTGGTGCATGGAGTTGACATGAGTGGGCTGGTCATTAATTCACTGAGTCAGTGTTCCCTGAGCTGATGCTGTTTCGTGCACAGGATTAATTCCTAGAGATACAGTGGTGAGTAAGATGGATAGTCCCTGCTTGCAGACAGCTTGAATTCCAGTGGTGAGACAAAGACAGTAAGCCAATACGTAACAAGAAAATGCCAGTTTGTTGTACGGGCTGTGAAGAATTTAAACTAGAGTGATTTTATGAGCTATAGCTGGGGTGCAACTTCAGATGGGTGTTTAGGGAATATCTTTCTGAAAATGCCTTTTGACCAGAGAGCTAAACAGCAGGGAGAACCCAGCAGCACAAAGACCAGAAGTGGAGATTTCCAGGCAGGGGAGAGAGCTCCTGCAAAGACCTAAGGCAGAAGTCTTAACGTGCTAACAGCGGGGCAGAGGCCTGTAGTTGGGGTGCAGCGAGCAGGGGAAGAGGGAGAAGATTAGACACGGAAGGTGGGCAGGGTCCCGTCACAGATGTGTGCTAAGGACGTGGTACGCTCAATGGTACAAGTTTTGTTTTTATCATTGACCTGGAAATTCCCTCTCAAGAACCAGGGACAACATGATTCTAACCCTTAGTGAGAAGTCAAGGTCATCATGCCACCACAGTCACCGTTATCTTCCCACGTTGTCATAGAATTTCTTGGCCAAACTCTCATCTCACCAGTTAAAATGAGTGCTTGGGTCTGATGTGTCACCGTCCTGTGGGGGCGTGTGGAGTCTCTGGAGCCAGTTAGGGAGATTCACTGATGGTCAAAGGACACGGCTGCCCACTGGGGACACGGAACCGGGGGACGGGGATGGGAAATAGACATTGGCTTCCTGAGAAAACCCAGGTGGTACTGAAGGGTATTCTTCAGACAGTTGGTTTTCAACATGAGATAATGACTTGATAATGAAATATGGGACTAATGTGATCGGGGAGAGGGACGTCCCTTGTGGCCAGCACAAGCCTGGAGTCTCCAGCCAATCAGCGAGTGGGGAAGATCGTTAACATTCAGGAGCAGAGCAGATCCTTCAGCATAATGAATTTATTTTAGTAAGAATTTCCCTAACCCACAGACAGGGCTGCTCAGAAAAGTTCTTAGGGAAATTGCTCCAGTGTGACTTGGTCAATTAATGTCAACTTATGCAGAGCAAGACGGGACCACCTCTCTCCCTGCAGTGCTGGCTGAGGTCTTGGGGCTGCCTTTCACTAACACTCAGGAAGGGGTTAAAATTCTGAGGCCCGCAAAGAACAGGGGAGAAGCCTAGATTTTTCCAGAGTTCCTGAGAAGACTCTGGTGATGCTGCTCCATGCTTGTTTAGGCAGTGACATTCATTTAAATCTGAACCAAGACTCTGGATTTTTTTTTCCCAAGAAAGAACACTCTCACCTCCAGCCCATTTTTTCCCCCTGGAGCTTTTGATTGCTTAGCATTTATGCTTTTTCCAGTGACAGCACCTCAATTTTGAGGGGGGATCATAATTTTGTTATCTTTAATTTTGTGGTTCACATTAGTGTCAAACCATTGGTCTTATTGGCTTGGATAAGCAGAATATCCTTCCCTCTGACCACAGCGATTGGTTCAGGGATGTGTACGTGACTAAACACAAGTCTGTAAAAGCCAGCCACAGATGTTTTCTGAAACCAGCACCTCTGTTTCTGAGTCTATGAATGCTTGTGAGGTGTGAGCAAATGTTGTCAATTTGCTACATTGAAAGCCTGGAGTGACTTGGTGGCTAAATTTCTTAGGACACATGGATAGCCTACCTATAAATCTATAAGTCCAGCACCTGAAATATATCTGAGAAATAAACAGATTTCCATGGGCATAGATTGAACACCTAGATCAAGCTATACCTGAAGACATTATTCTGAATTTTTACGTACAGGAACCAATACATTCCATTTCTTTAAGCCAATACACTGGGTTTTAGCCATTTGGCTTCTTTCTTGCTTCAAACAGTTAGCAGACACTGCTTTGTACCAGATTCTGTGCTGGGGGCTGGGCCCTGTCTTTTTAGAGCTCACCACCTGGGGGATGAGGGTGGTCATAGCAACCCTCTGGATGCTCTGAGGCCTGGGGAAGGCAAAAACTGTTGGTCTGAGCAGTAGCAAATTGTCCTTTCAGTTGTCTATAACCTGTCTGCCAGTATCTTTTCTTCCCTCCCTCCCTCCCTCCCTCCCTCCCTCCCTCCCTCCCTTCCTTCCTTCCTTCCTTCCTTCCTTCCTTCCTTCCTTCCTTCCTTCCTTCCTTCCTTCCTTCCTTCCTTCCTTCCTTCCCTCCTTCCTTCCGACTCTTTCTCTCCTCTCCTCCCTTTCTTTCTCCCTATTTTTCTCTCTCAATCTCTCTCTTGCTCTCTCTGTTCCTTTCACAAAAATGATGAAAGAAGAGAGGAGGTGATGTTAAGTTCCTAATATGTAACATATAGACAGGGCTCTCATCATAAAATGTTACTTTTCTCTGCTATTCCACAAAAAAAAAAAAGTATAAAATTATATATCCACAAGACTTTCAAGAAAGGAGGTGGTTTCTGGGAAATCTGAGCAGTGGAGACAGGACACAGATAAGTTTTCATTACTCGGTGACTCTCCTCTGCTTGCCCCGACTCCGCCCTCAGAACCTGGTCTTCCAGGGCGTCCCCGGGGGAAGCTGGCATCTGCCCAGGGCTGAGTTTGGGGCAGCAGGGCCACATGGGCCAGTGGATAAAAGCTCAGCTGTGAAGTCTCATTTCGCCAATTAGCGTCTGTCACGCACATCTCCTTTGCCTGAGTCCTTGAGCTTCTCTCCGTGGACATCACTGACGGCCAATTTTCTCAAGCTTTTTCTCCATAGGAGATAATCTGGCATCGATAGAAAGTAAGCGGCTCATTTTAATTTCGATTTGTCTCCAAGCACTTTGGCCAGCTTTTGGTCATCTGGAGGCACTTAGGGGGCCCGGCCGCTGCTTTCACGCACTTCAGAAAACGCCTTCTCATTCTCTAAGTGGTAAAGTCCTTCCTCAAGTAATTTTCTTCGGCGGTTTGTTACATGTTCCCGATATATTTCAGATGATATTTTGAATTTCTGCTGAAGCTCTTGAATTTTACTTTCTGATTGTACATATTCTGACTGCAAAGACGCCTGCCCAATTTGGAAATTTTAATTTGAACTCAGATCGCTTCAATTATTTGCTTTTCTTCAGATGTCTTGTGGTACATGTCCCGTCTTTCTCCTTCCGGGGGGTATTTAAAGAAGCAGTTAACTTAGCAGCAGATTTTGGTTTTTGGAAAATGGCTGTGCCCGACTGTCCAGGTGGTTTCTACTTTCTGATTCACTTTACGTCCAATTCCCAGTCACTACCACCCACGCTGCCCTACGGCAGGACGGCACACACATGCTGTCTTCCGCTGGTGTCCGTCCCAAAGCTGAACGAACTCACCTGTGCTGTTTAGGACTTGCTCCACGTCTTTGTTAGAGACTCCAAGAACAGTTTTTTATTCATTCATGTCCTCCATTTTTTCCCTTTCATTCTTCAGCTTCTAGTGAAAGCAGCTTTAGACTTTTCCTGAACATCAGCATTTTCATTCAAGTATCTGCTGGCTTCATTAAGCCGTTCTTCATTCTTCCAGAATGGATGTTAGGCATTTTGGCTCAAGCACTTGGTATCTGAGGGCCTTTGATTTGTCTTTAGTGACCATATCATTCTTCATAAGAATCCAAACCATGCTTATAATGAAAGCTAAGGGCCCTCTTTCTAGTTCTCCTTTGTGAAGGTCTGTCATCTTCAGGTAAAGAGGGAGACCTGGTTAGAGTTTTAGTACTTGTTGCCAAACCTAGGGTGAATAGGAGCCCAAACCATGCTCCAGCTGAAAGGCAAGGACCCTCGCTCTAGGCATTCTTTAAGGTGGCCTATTTTGTCCTCAAGTAAAGAGGTAGACCTAGTCAGATTTTTAATTCTTGCTGCTAAACTTAAAGTTTATAACATGCTCAGAGAATTGTCTTCCTTTGAAAGTGACACACGGTCTCCATAGACTTTGGTAATCAGGCTGAGCTTGTCATGGTCTTCACAATAGTCTTTCACTCAAGCAGAAAACCTTTGACTATCTCTTTTCCTGTCCCCAAATAGGTGGCCGTTTTACTATAAAAGCAATCACTCACCCCCCTTCTCAAGGGGATGCAGAACACCTGGGCTTTCTTTAGCTGTGGCCTTTAGACAATGTCACCAAAACCTGCCCAGTCTCTCCAGGTGAGTTGGAGGTGATAGGTGTCGTGGTCGGTACTGAAGGAAGCTGCAGGTCGGCCTCTGGTTGCCAGTCAGTCTCCTGCTGGGCCACGCGGAACCCAAGGGAGTGTTCTGCTCGGAATCAAATGAACTCTGCCCATCAGAGAGGCAGGGGAGAGGAAGCCTCATTGGATAACAAAGTGCTACCAACCTTCCCTGGTCAAGACCAACACAGATGATGACAATGTTTGCATAAGGCACGGGGAGAAATGGGTGAGGACACTTGAAGTCAGAGATGACCAGTCCAGCAGCGTGGCTGACCCAGGTCCCACCAGGAAAACAAAAGGAGTCAAAGCCAGTCCCTGCCTGTTGCCCATTCTCTGTACTTGAGCGTGCCAGGTGCCAGGTGCTTTGTGCTAGAGGGCACAGGTGCCCAGGGCACACACTACTGTTTCTTCTTCTCATTTAGATTCTTTCCCGCCACCAACCCTCGGTGTTTGGGTTCTTTTACTCAGTAGTCTGTTCTGCTTTGTTGCAGTGTCCCATGGCATGAACGAAACACATCTCTTTTAGTGATCCGCTTGATGGACATAAGGATTGTTTCCATTCTTTTTTGATATCATGAAAAATGTAATGACACTCATGTACAGTTGTGAAGAAATATGTTATCATTTATTTTTGGTCAATACCAAAGAATGCCTTTGCCTATTATAGGTCAATGTATAGGAAGATGGTTAATTTTATGTGTCAACTTGACTGGCGGCAGAGTGTTCAGACATCTGGTCAAACGTTATTTTGGGTGTATCCATGTGCGAGGATGTTTCCGGATGAGATTAGCATTTGAATCCGCAGGCTGAGTCAAGAAGATAGTCCTCCCTAGTGTGGGCCTCAGCCAACCAATGGGAGAAAAGTGCCCTCGGGGGCTCCTCCTGGCCAGCTGGGACATTGGTCTTTGCTCAGCCTTCAGACTCAGGGGGAGACATGGGCTCTTCATGTGCATTGAGCCCGTCAACTTGTGGCCTGGAGTTTCTAACATCAGCTGTTCTGCTTCTCGGCCGTTAGTGTCAGAGTGGAGCTATGTATTCCCTTTTCTGGGTCTCCAGCTCACTGACTACAGGTGTGGGGATTCTCAGTCTCCACAATCACATTAGCAAATTCCTCATAATAAATCTCTCTTTTCTCTCTTTCTCTATCTCATATATACATAAAATATATGAGATATAGAATATATATGCTATTGATTCTATTGGTTCTGTTTTTCTGGAGAACCTGGACTAATACCGGGGTCATTCCTATGCCAATAAGAGATCATGAAATTTTGGATACACATCTATTTATATGTACATCAACATACCTATATCTATATTAATTATGGATAGGTATGTGTATGTATATATAATAGATATAAATATGCAAATAATTATCTCTGTACATCTAGACCTGTCTCTCTGTGTGTATCTCTCTATATTGAAAGAAGACACTGAGAATCCACCTATAAAGCCCCTTCTGAGAAGGTAATACAGCCCCTCAGGAAGTAAGGGGTGACAGTTTGGGTGGGTAATTGCTGTAGTGGGTTTCCCCTTCTATCGACAGCACACTGCATTTGCATTTCCTCACCCTGTCTCTACCGTGTTTGCAGTGGGTGGTGTTTCACCTCTGCCTCCAGCTGCTGCGATTTGTTCAATGTAAACACTCAGCCTTCTTGGCCAAACAGTGTAATCCAGCTCCCAGGGCTGTTTGAGGACTTGCCTGAGTCCCTGAATCCACACAGAGTCATCTTAGACATCAATCCAAGACAGTTACACTCTTTTCATATTTTATTTATATTTGATTACACTGAACCACTTTTGGCTGAATCCAGTTTGAGTGAGGTTTTTCTGATATTTGCCAAGAGAAGAGCCATTGGCATGGAGGTTCTGGAAGAAGCCACCATCCTGTTCTACTGTGCAGGCAAGGCCATCAAAACAGGCAGGTCACTGGGCAGGTGAGTCCACGTCACTGGAAGTCCTTGGAAGATCAACAGGCTGTACAGCAGCCCTGATGGGAAGCCCCAGCTTGGGCAGCTCTGATATCCAGCGGGGACCAGAAGAGCATGGACAGTCTTCTCTCCGATGGAGCAGTCTGACGAAGCAGCTGGGCCTGGCCATGTGGTCTATTCAACACAGAGCATAGTCAGCCAAACACAAAGGCAGCTATAGACAGCTGAACAGTACTGCAGTGGAACCACCAAGCATGGCGAAGATGCGTTGCAGAGGAAAATCTTCCCTTCCAGGACCACCTTGAACCCTGGATCTTTTTCTAACTCTCAGGCCATTGAGTTCAAGGACATTTATCCTGACCAGCCCCTGCCAAGTGAGTTCAACATCAACCAGTGAGGAGATCCAGAGAAATCCACCCACCCTCTTGAGTACAGATGAGTAAATACCTAGGAATGAATAAATGTCTAGTAAATCTTTGGCCTAACTACTCCTTCAAGGAAGGCTGAACAGAACACGCATACACACACACACACTTGCAGACACACACACACACGCATGTGCACACAGCATGTAGCTTATAAAAATTAGTTTAATCAAATGGGGAGAATGCAGCCTTGGGATGCAGAGGGAAGAGGTTCTGTTTAATAAAGATTTACTGAAGGAGACAGACATAAATTTTAGGCAGCACCTGCTCTGGGTCCACAAATAAGGCTGGTCCTGGTGGGCAGAAGGGAGAGAGAGTTATAATTCTTTCCACCAAAGCTGCTGTCCAGATTAGCTGTAAATATTGCCTTTGGCTGTCATCTATCTTGAGAAACTGAGGAAAGTAAGCACAGGAACCTGGGGAGGGTGCAAAAGTTACACCCGGCATGCTGAGCAACCCGCCCCGTGTTTGAGTAAAGCAGAAGGTGAAGATGGATGTGGTCACTCGCTAGGACAGCCCTGCAAGGTCCCCTCCACACCTCAGCGGACCCCTCCTCCAACAGCAGGTGTGCTGCCTTGTGGTTCTCACACACTCTATAAGCTGGTTTTTCCACATGCAGGACTTTTCCACCTGCCATGCGGCTAAAGGAGAAAGCGAGCCCTCAGATGCAGCCAGTTTGCTCACACAGGAGGAGATGTGAGGTTAGCCCATGAGGAAGGGATACAGACCTGGAGACGCCCCCAGCGTGGTCCCAGTGGTGGGGAAACTGGATCAGTAAAGAACTCCATGGGCAGGTCTGAAATCAGGGGGGCAGTTTTTTCCTTCATCATAGTTGTGTCTCTTATTCTAGAGAAGCAAGAGGAAAAAAAAAAGAAAAAACTTTTAGGGTCCTAAGTGGATTCTGTATCTTAGCATCATGCCCTGCCATGTCATATTGGCTGTGAAGACAAATACACTCACTAATGCCCACATAAGTATTTAGAATGGTGAAGTGGGCATCCCAGGGAAGCCCTGACCAAAGCTCTCCGGCTACTGTGCTCACTCTTAGAGCTTTTCTAGTAAGATGATTTCTTTTGTCATCATAGAGGCAAACTTTTAAATGAATCATACGATAAGGCTGTACATATTATATATACAAATAATCTATATTAAAATATATAAATGCATATTCTGTATTATGTGTGCTATATATTTTACAAAAATAATGTACAAATAGCACGGTATATAGTGTTTTTATATATAGTGTTATTTTTACATTATTCAGTATATATTTGCACATATCACAAAAATAATGAAAAATAACATTATATGTAACACACACCTACATGTTATACATGCAACATGTAGCGCAAATAATAACACGTTCCGGAAGTGAGCTTCTGATACCCACTTGGCTTCTTCCTGTTCTTCTTGCCAGACGTGTCCCCCCCTGCTTCATTGGTATTACCCCCTCCCTTTCTGCCGTCTGCGGCCACTGGTGCAGAGCTCCCTGGAAATTAGTAACCTGTCTGCCACATTTTTCTATCCCTAGAAATGCAACCTCATCCAACGACTTTGAGGTCCAATTTTAATTTAGACACAGACTGCTCCCAGAGTGCCGGGAGTCTAAAAGGGACCTCAGGCAGACTGTAATTACAGAGGGCGGCGTTTGCTGTCTGATGAGCGTGTCACTGCCGTGACTCCTGCAGGCAGCACTCGGGGACCTCAGGGACGCCAGCTTTCCCACCCCCTCCTCCCTGGCTCCTCCCCTGGGGACACCTGTTTATCAGATATGATTCCTCACGTCTCTTTGGTTGTCTGTTTATTCAAATGTCTGGGAGCAGAGAAGTCCCAACAAAGACATTTATAAACATAAATACACACATACATACATATTTGGTATTTATAGCACAAGAGACAGAATACATGAATTGTGTGCACACACACGTGCACACATATGTATGTTTAAGTGCAAAGCCAATCTATTTCACACTGTCTTGTAAGCTCCTGCTGAATTAATTAGTGAGACTTGCACAACCCCAGAGAGAATCATGTCCTGAGATAAATTCACCTGGGAAGGCGATTTGGGACTAAGTAGAGACAAAAGGCCTGTATGGAGGGGTGTGTTCCAAGACATTTGATGTGAATGCAATGGACTGAATGTGTCACCCCGGCATTTGTATGTCGAAATCCTAACACCACCCAGTGTGGTGGTCTGAGGGGTGGGGCTCCAGGAGGTGGTTAGGGCACGAGGGTGGAGCCCTCATGGATGGGATTAGTGCCCTTATGAAAGGAACCCCAGAGAGCTCTGTCACCGTCCTCCCACCACGTGAGGACACAGGGACAAATCGGCAGCTGGCAAGCAGGGAGAGGGTCCTCACCAGAACCCAACCACACAACCTGGTCTCAGACTTCCAGCTTCCAGAAGTGTGAGAAATAAATCTCAGTTGCTTACAAGCCACCTGGTCTATGACACTTTGTTCTAGCTGCTCAAAATGACCAAGACAGTGAGATTGCTGAATATTCAGGGCTTATGTACATGATGAATTTAATATACCACAGCTTCCTAGGTTGGGACTAGTCTGTGTATTTATAGAATCACATGAATTATTTCTTCTTTTACTGGCTAGTATACAATGACAAGAAGTTTATTTAGATTTCGATTTCAAAGATGCTGCCTGCTTGGGCAAGGAATGGTGGTGGGCAGCGCCCAGTGGTTTCTCCAGAGCCCTGTGAAGAAGTTTTTGCCTAAGTTTTCATGCGAGTCTTATATGTGGGTATGATGAGTTCATGGATTCTCAAATTAGCTTCTGGGATGTTCTTTCACACCTGAGGAGATAAATTGACTGGCCATGAAATTAATGCCCAGAGAATTGGAAATGTGTCCTGGAGCCTTCCTGTCTGATCTTAAATCCTCCCAGGTTGACTGGCGTGTTTATGTTTATTAGGGCTTAGTCACATCCGTCTGAGGAGGGCCCATGGTGTTGCTTCTGCAGGGGGTGGAAGCAGAGCCCTGGACACACACCAAACTCGAATTAAGACCACATATCTATCCTCTTCCAAAGCTTTCAGGTTCACTCAGATTTATCTCCCCTCCTTCGTTCTCCAGGGAGCAAGGGAAGCAGTCTTTCAGAACACATTAGTAAGTCATATGTTGCTTCCCTGATACGTCCCTCCCCATGGAGGCTCAGGGGAAGATCCAGGCCCCTCACTGCGAACTGCAAGACCCCACAAGACCCTGCTGCTTCTTCCCCTGCCGCCACTGTCCCCATCACCTGTCTACACTGGCCTGCCCCTGTCCAGGACACCCTGAGCCACTGAGGACAGCGTCCTCGGGAAAGAGCTCTGCAGGGAGGTGACATCTGAGCTGAGGGAGACCTGAGACAGAGGAGGAGAGAGGAGAGGGAGGAGGGAGCAAAGTGCTGGGGCTGCATCCTCAAGCCCACCTCATTACAAGACCGCTGTTTCCTGCCCTTCAAAACGCTCCTTACAAGCTGAAATAATATTGAGGATTTGTTTGCTGTCTGTCCCACTCACTAAAATGTACGTTCCCCAAATGTGGCCACCTTGCCGGCTGCTACCGCAGGACAGAGGAGAAGCCAAGCGTGACTTGGCCTGGGCGCTCAGGCAGGTTCGTGGGGGGAATGAGGGACACTTCCTGTCACTCACCAGCCAGGCCCCGCCCAAAGTCCTCCTCTGTTCTCCCAGCCCCATGGGGTCCTCTCTGCCCAGAGTCACCCTCTGTGTCATCTTTTGCATCATCCTACAAGGCCAAGCTCACGCATCAGTTCCAACACAGCCTCCCCTGATTCCCCAAATTAGTTGGCCCCTCTTAAACTCCCTCAGTGTCCAGCTGGCACTCTGCTACCAGCATTCTGGAACTGAACTGCCTGAGTGTGAGTCCTGGCTCTGCCACTTTATAACCCCCCATGGAGACCGTGAAACTTGGCAGCATGGGTGGTGACATGAATCCTGCCCAGGAAGTGTGCGGGTCTCAGAGGGCCTGGTCACCTGCCCAGGTGGTGGGGCTGCTGGGCGTTGCTCCGCGGGGAGGGGCCTACCTGTCCAGAGCATGTTGAGGCCAGGGAGGCTGCCTGTCCCTGTAACCAGGGTGGGCCAGGCTGAGCACAGCCGAGTCATTTATTATCCAAACAGGGACCCTGCGATGATGAGTAAAGCAGTTGCTGTGACAGTTATGCCAAGACTGCCCCAGGCAAACGGGGGCACGTGGTCCTCCTGGTCCTTCCCTCGCAGGATGGAGAACCAGCCCAGAGCCTTCGTGAGGGGGTCCAGAGAGCCCCAGCGGGAGACAGTGTCTCCCCAACAGGGAGAGTCCATGTAGGGTGGCCGGCAGGATGAATCGGAGCTGGGTGGGCACTCAGGAGGGGCCAGCAGAAGCAAAGTGTGCTCGGGGCAGGACGTGATCCCCTCAGTCTGGGCAGGTCTCATTGGTCAATGCAGCAGCTGCAGAGACTTTGCCCCGTTAAAGCAGGAGCCCCTCGGCCTGTACCCCTCAGAGAGACGAGAGAGAGAGAGAGAGAGAGAGAGAGAGAGCGAGAGCGAGAGAGCGAGCGATGTCTCCAACCCTTCCACATTCTGATGTTTAAATGGTCTTGGGATTTCACACTGCAATCCTTTGTTCCTGTTTCCTTATATACGTCCTTCTAGGTGTAGGCTGTCACTCGCTTAAATGGCTCAAAAGCTGCTGGCAGGAAATACATAATTCTGACGGATGCACCGTGTCGAGCCCTGCAGCTAAATGTGTGAGAGTGGCAGTCATGCACCGCTCATGACTTTCTCCTACCACGCACTGCGTCTTGCTGGCAGATTTGCACTTACAAGTGGATATTTAGAACAAGACAAAAATACCTAATAGCTAAGCCGTCCTCTAAATTCGCCTCATAGCAATAGCCCCTGGGGGCATCAGATGTTTCCAAATGAGGAGATTAGGCAATTTCATTGGATGGGAGCCTTGGATTAGGTGAGAACTCATGACTTAACATTTTCCAAACACTTCAGTTGGATGACTGAGAGTTCTCCAATTTTCAACTTACAGAAAGGTCAGAATGATGCAGATTTCAAATCCCTCGAGTCTGGGTCTCGAGGATCTGTCACCAAGGATGGGGTGGCTCATGCTGGCACCTGATTCCAGCTGAATCCAGGGGTCTCCCATTCTCTGGTGTCCAGCGAGATGAGAGTCAAGGTTTTACTGGTGCTCTTGTTCTGAAGTTCGATAAAAGCAATGCTATTTGGTTTTCAAAACAGACACATCTAAAGCTGCAGTAACTTGTTCCAGCATGGTACATTGCCGGTAGTGAATTTTGGTGTAATACAGTTTGGTTTTTAGGCTCATAGTGATTAAGATTTGGAATTGGAATATCCATTCACCAAATGTAGTATGTTAGTGTCCCCAGAGGATGACTTTAGATGCTTCTAGTCATACATATGAACCATAAATCAGGAGATTTGTTTTTATTTTATAATTGGAAGGTGCAATAATTAACATGAGTTTTACTGCCTTGTTTGAGTCCACCTGACTTCCTCATTTCCCCTATTTATCTTGCAGATGTTCGTAAATACCACCCATAAGCTGCTGAGTCCTTCACATCATACATATGTGGCCACTACTAAATGTGTAAATTACTGAGTGTCCACTGTTTGAAAATACTTTTTTTATTTCTTAAGATAGAAAATTCAGAGATTTTTTTTTTCCAGTTGAAAATTATGCGATTATTAGAGAGAATCACAGACAACGCAATTTGTTTCATTTTTCAGGGACAAGTTTGAATACTCTCTGATTTTCCCCCAACCCTTTTCTATCTCCTAAATTCAGAAGAAATATTGGTGTTTTTATTTTTGTTTATTCATTTATTTTTTGTCATCTCCAAACTGTGTTGAGGCCATCAAGTTTAATTTTTCCTGTCTGGATTTTCTAGAGGAGTTTAGTCGGATGTGACACGGCTCACTGGTTTTTCCAGGCTTCTGTGATTGCGAATGTGGTGACACAGGACCCAGGGGAGCAGGCGGGCGTGGGCTGGGGAGTGCAGGAGCTGCAGGTGTCAGTCTTGCAGGTGACCTGAGGGCTACTGAAGGGCTCAGACTTGCCACAAAAATTGCACAGGGCAAGGGTACCATTGCACTTCAAATCCGCAAAGTTGGAACCATCCTGCCAGATGATTTCCTCTCTGCTCAACATCACTTTGCAGTTCCCTACGTATCACTGCAAGCAAGCAGGTGCGACAGCATTGTCACCGAAAGTCTGCTCCTCTACCTAGGGTGGAGAAGATTGCACTTTCCCCCTTATATTCTTTATTGGCTCAAATAAAAGCCATCAAGGAAACAATTGCCCTCCATTAAACATAAGCATTCGGTACACATAAAACGAGCAAGGCATTACGATGTGCTACGCTAATAATGGCCATCAAAAGTGAAAAGGGGGAAATAAATAACCAGGCACAGGTGTCATAGTGAGAACAAATTCGCACAGCACAGAAGTGAGTGGTCCCAGTTAGATGAGAAACCCCACGCAGAGCAGCATCCCTGGGACAGGCCACGGGCCGCAGAGCCCAAAGCAGCCGCTCCGCCTTGGGGTGGAAAATCGCATGTTTCTGCAGGGCACCTCTGCAACTCGCCTTTAAGGACAGAGACTGTCAGGGTGCACTCTTCTGGGCATAACCCACTCACCCATCTTGTCTTTTCTCCCATGAAATAAAGGGACTGCAGCAGGGGTTTGCTGTAGCAGAGTCTAGGGTGCCCTGCTCAGGTCTTGAGCAAGATAAGGGTCAAAGATGTATTTTTTTTCTTACTTTGATACGATCACATTCTAAATCTAGCAAAATGCACATGTCTCCGTGGGTGCTGGTTCACTGCAGTTTGGCTTTTAGGTACCACGACGGCTAAAAGATTGGTATTATCATTGGATGTTCTTGGCATATTCCTTCCCAGTGTGGTACACCTGACACTGGGTTTCTCGCTTTGAAGCCTACTCCTCAACCCTCAACCAGGGTCCTGCTCTGTTTACCCTGGACTGAGGGGACAGTATTGCTCCATTTATGCTGCCTTGTTTGAACCAATTCACTACTTTATTTATTTCACAGAAGCTCTTGAATACTTTTCACTAAAGTTGATAAATCCTTTATTTCATATGCATATAAGCCATGATATTTGAAAATGCTCTTTCTGGACTGGGTCTTCATAGTTTTGCAATGTGCATACTTTTTATACAGTAAGAAAATTCATATATATACATGTACATATATACACACATGTATACATATACACATACATGTATATACATACATATACATATATATACCCATATACTTTTTCTAATTGAAAAATTTAATTTAAAAAGTGTGATTTTTCAAGAAAGGCCCAAGGCAATAGAGATTATTTTGTTTCTTGGGGATAAGTTTGAATAATCTCTGATTCCTAACCTTGTCCTCTTCTATTTACTAAATGTAGAAAAAGATGAGGATTTTTATCTGAACTGTGCTGTGACCGTCTAATATTTCCCGCCCGGATTCCAGAGGCCTCTAGCCGGATGAGACGCTGCCAATGTCTCTTTCAGGTTTCTGTGATGATACATTTGGCAAGAGAGTCTCCAGTCTTTGAAGAGCAGGCCAGGGTGGGAGCCCAGAGAGAACGGATTTGGAAGTGCAGGGGCTACAGCTGTGCTTCCACCTGACCAGATAGTTTCCGAAGTTCTCCTTTCTTCCGCTTGCCCTGAAATTTGTTGAAAGAGTCTCTAGGTTCGAGGTGAGAAAATTATCCTTTTTTTGGTTGAATTTAATCCTCCTTCTGGACCTTGAATATCCTTTCCACTATAATAACAGCACACCTTTATACAGCACTCCCTGTGTTCCAGAAACTGAGTGCTCAGGAGTTATTTAATCTTCACAACAGCCCATGAGATAGATACTGTTATTGGCCACAATCTCTCAGGAGTTAGGAGTAACTGGGGCACAGAGAGGTTAAGTAACTTTTGCAGGTTCTCACAGCACATAAGGGGCAGAGTCAGGCTCGGAGACCAAGGCTTGCTCTGCTGATGTCCCCCAACCCTGATGCTGCCGTTGGAGCTGTTGCCACTTCCATATCTGCCCATTGTATGTGGCAGCCCCTCTGCCATCGTGCAGTCCCTTCATGATGTCCCAGCTGCTGGCTGGAAGCTCATGCAGGCACATCTGCCATGGAGTCCAGCCCTGGCACCTGTGTCCTAGTGGGGGACCCCTGGGAGGATTAGGGCCTCCAATGTGGGGGGTGGCATATCCCGCCTCTGTCAAGGGACTCCCCAAACATAGCAAAGGGGAAGGGCCTGGAAAGCACAGGTGTCCCTGGTGCTGTGACGCTAGGCTGTGATGTTTATACGTACGAGGGGAGGCTGAGATCTGGTAACCTTAGCTCCATCACACACTCAGCATCGTCCTACAGGATGCCGTGATGACAGCACCAACACTTAGCGTTGGCTATGTGCCCCTTCTCTTTTAAAGGTGACAAACGGTGAGCTAGTTGTTGACGTGCTCCCCTTACCAAGGAGGGAATAGTAGCTTGTCCCCATCTTAAAGGGAGGACGTGATGGAGGTGGGATTCAAACCCGGAACGTCTGGCCTCGGAGGCCGGGCTCTGTCCGCTGTGGCCCAGGCAGGGCCTCTGGCCCCCCCTGCACCTTCCCTGCCTTGCGAGGGTGCAGCCTCCCGTGGGCCTCTCCCCCTCGCAAACCAAAACGGGCATTCTTCTCTCTCGGCTCCCTAGTTACTGTCGGCGGCAATTTCCCTTTGATTTACTATGCCAATATGTTATTAATATCATCAATTGCACGGAGTGCATTATGGCTCCCTAGTCGTAAAGAACCAAATTGCAGCCATTAGCTGTTCATTAAAAATTCCCTAATGAAGTTTATCAGCACTTTTACATATTTAATACCTAGAATAAAGATGCATCATAAATTCAACAAAAGTGGTGAGGAATAGATTATATTCATATAAGAATCAGATTAAATTGGGGGATAGAAAGTAAATAGGCTTAGTTCATCAGGTTAAAGCAAAAGCCATATTGTAAGGAAAGGCTTTGGAGTCGGCATTAGCGCACCCAGGCTCTCCTGTTTTCTTGCTCTGTCCTCACTTGTAGTCGACTGATGTTGTGACATCCCCGGTGGCAGGCAGAATAATGAATGTCCACTCTTTGGATGCCCCAGGATGTCCACGTGCTCATCTCTGGAACCTGTGAAAATGTGACCTCCCATGACAAAAGGGACTTTGTGGATAGGAATAAGGATCTTGAGATGGGGAGAGATTCTGGATTATCCAGGGGGGTCCAACAAAATCAAAGGGTTTCTTAGAAGTACTAATAAAAGAGGGAGGTGGGTCAGAACCAGAGAAAGAGATGTGATAATGGAAGCAGAGGTGGGAATGATGCTGCCACGAGTCAAGGAACGTGGGCAGCCTCTGGCAGCTGGAAAGGGCAGGGGACTGGATGGATGCTCACCCGAGTCCCCGGCAGGGACACAGCCAGGTCAGCACCCTGATCTTAGCCCCGTGTGACTCACTTCAGACTTCTGATCTCCAGATCTGTGAGATAATAAACTTGTGTTACTGTAAGCCGCTATGTTTGCG
This sequence comes from Lemur catta, assembly GCF_020740605.2. Lineage (NCBI taxonomy): Eukaryota > Metazoa > Chordata > Mammalia > Primates > Lemuridae > Lemur > Lemur catta. The sequence continues at coordinate 29,385,653 of NC_059148.1, forward strand.
GTAATTTGTTACAGCAGCTACAGGTAACCATACATTCCTCTTGAGTGCAAGTTCTCTAAGCACAGGGACTGGGTCTCTCTCATTAACATCTGTAAACTGATGGCCAAGATAGGGCTTGGGCCATAACAGGTATTATGACAGATACGTTGAATGAGTAAACAAATGAGAGAATGAATAGATTCTGGCTAAGAATATTTTAAGCACCCCTAACAGTTTACCCCACTAACTAACAGAAATGGCCTGACATAGTGCAGTGCAAGGGTGGCCGTATTCAGGTATTTATCCAGGGACTGAGACTCCATCCACTGAACTTTGGGTTACTAGTGTCCCCTTCATTCTGGGCAAGTGTGGAGTAATTTTCTGTTGCATGCCCATCGCACACCTTACTGATCAATTACAGAATTCACACTGAGTCTGCACAAGGTTTCAGAGTCGACTCCATGAAGGTAAATCAATCTGTCAGAATTTATAGGGCAGACAGAATCACTTTGCCAATCCTTTCTAGAAGCATAAGGCACAGCTGGATCTTTGGGATAGTGTCATTAATCCCCCCAGGTACAAAAGGGAATGGGCCTCAGGTGTTTCACGTTTTAATTTTTTTATATTTAATTACTATGGGCACATAACAGTTGTATATATTTATGGGGTACATGTGATGTTTTGATACAGGCATGCAACATGTCATGATCAAATCAGGGTCATTGGGGTATCCATCACCTCAAGCATTTATCATTTCTTTGTGTTAGGAACATTGCAATTCCACTCTTTTAATTATTTTAAAACGTACAATAAATTATTGTTAACTACAGTCACACGAGATCTTACTCATTCTAACTGTGTTCTTGTGCCCATTAACCATCCCCACAGTATCCACCTCTCCCCGCTACCCTTCCCAGGCACTGGTAACCACCATTCTACCTTCACAGGCATCTCAGGTATGCCGCAGACCCCACAGGGGGAGGCATTTGCATGTAGTTCTCACTTGCCCAAGCGACTTCGCACATCTGGAGCAGGTAACCACATCCCTGGAGTGTCTAATGTCATCCAGTGGCAGGAGTTGCCCCTGACCAACCATTACAGATTGTGCAGTTACTCCAGAGCAGTGGTCCCCAACCCTTTTGGCACCAGGGACCGGTTTCATGGAGGACAATTTTTCACAGACCGGTGGGTAAGGGAATGGTTTCAGGAGGATTCAAACACATTACGTTTATTGTGCACTTTATTTCTATCACCATACATTGTAATATATAATTAAGTAATTATACAACTCACCGTAATGTAATGCAGAATCTAATGCCACCGCGGATCTGACAGGAGGCGGAGCTCAGGCGGTGATGCCAGCAACGGAGTGGCTGTAAATACGGATGAGGCCTCTCTCAAGACCTCCGCTCACGCTCACCTCCTGCTGTGTGGCCTGGTCCACAGCCCCGGGGTTGGGGACCATAGCTCTAGGGAGTAGAGTACCAGGTCTTTTTTCCCTATATTGCCACTTTATTAATTCAAACAGAAACCACACCAGGAAACAAACATTCACTGTAAATTAAACATAGAGATGCAGTACATATAGAATGAGCAAGGCATTAAAATGTAGCATGTTGGTCAAAGCAATGAAAAATGTAAAATAGGAAATAAATAACCAGGAACAGCTGTCCCAGGAACAAATCCCCAAGCCGCAGCCCCAGCAAACACTGGATCAAGCGTCAGCAAACTAGGGGGAGGCTGCAGGCCTGTGCAAATGGTCCTGAGGAATCACCGTTTGCAAATCTTCACAAGTCCTCTTTAAAGAAAAGCCTTGTTACGATGTGTTATGTGGGGATACATCACTTAGCTGTCATTTTCATTGTATTTTATTTTTCTGTCCCGAAAGCTAATGGAAGTCAGCAGAAGTCTGGTCCAATGTAGAATAAGTGTTTTTTGCTTTCACCAAAGTCATTTATAAGGAAAGAGACCCTGAGTGTGACCAGCAGAGTCTTGAACCCGCTGTCAGCCACAGCAGTGGAAAATGGGACATGAACTCCGGGGACAAAGTTAAACCTCTGTGTATTCACCCGCCCTTCTCCCCACGGCTTCACTCACCTTGAGTCAGGGATGCTGCTCAGGAAGATAAGAATTCCAGACTTGACCTTATTTGTAGCTTAAATCTCCACTCCCGTCGCCTGCTAAACTTTGTTGGTTCTGTGTGCGCGTGTGTTTAATCTTTCCTTTGCAACCACAGGTTCAGTTTCCAATGAGTAGAAGATGCATCGGAGCCCACAGTGCCAGAGATCGTGCCCCACCCCGTGTCAAAGGCCACCGTCGGAAGGTAAGATAAAATCCTGAGTTTTTATGGTGATTTGACTCTGCCTAGCTTTACCCCTGCTATGGCCTTCAATTTTGTTTAGTACTTATTTTTTTTTTCTGTTTCCCTTCTTGAAAATTCAGTGATGTCTAAAATAGTTATTTTTAAAAAAATGTTCTTCCTCAAAATAGTTTTTCCGGTGGTGACAGACTAATTATCATCTTGGAACTACTCCTGGATGTTTTGACAGTGAGTTCCAGTGTGCCTGAGCAGGAAGCACTCTGCGGGGATGCAAGACAGAGGGAGACGGGGGGATGCAAGACAGAGGGAGACGGAGGGATGCAAGACGGAGATGGAGGGATGCAAGACAGAGGGAGATGGAGGGATGTGAGACAGAGGGAGACGGGGGGATGCAAGACAGAGGGAGACGGGGGGATGCAAGACAGAGGGAGACGGGGCGATGCAAGACAGAGGGAGATGGGGTGATGCTCTCCGGATTTCTGGCCCTCCTGGTGCTTGGGGTGTCTCAGTGGGTCCCACCCTGGACTCCCTGCTGCAGCGAGGGTGGGGCTCACTTCTAAGCAGGGCCCACCTGTGGCAACTCCTTCTCATGGGTCCTCAGCCTCGAGCCAGATTTGGGGTTTCCAGCCTGTGGATGTTTCAGCTGATGTTACTCTGCAACCGGGGAGGTAGCTGGGAAGAGAGATTTCTGCCCAGGTCAGTTTGTGGGGGAGGCGGATGAATCAATCACTGTTTCTCATCAGTGCTTCCGGGAGCGGAGACCTGTGCCACCTCCTGAGACGGGGTGACGGTAAATACCCATTCTATGCTTTATGCATTTTGCAAAACCTTTGAGCCAGAAATTCTACGTGTACGAAATCATCCTGGAAAATAATTAGAAAAGTGATAAATCATGGTTACCCAAAAGGATGCTTAGCACAGTAATATTAATAATAGTGACATGTATGAAACAGCTTAAATGTCCAATGACAGTGAAGTCGTTAAATGTAGTCTTGCCATACATGGAAATACAATGAAGATACTACGAAATAATGCAGAAAAAATGTACTTAAAGACGTAGAGAAATACCAATTATATACAGTTAAAATTAAATCAAGTTACAGAGGAACATGCACATTATGATTTAAAAATCTATAGTGATTTTTATATATTTTTGAATGAAATAGAGAGTGTTCTTCATACATCATTTTGATTCCTACTTTAACCTTAAAATTGTACTGGACCAGCATAATGGTTTTAGAAAAAAAAAAAAAAGAATGACTAAAGCTATATGCCATTCCTGGCTAGAGCAAGGGTACTTCCTTATTCTTTAAAAAATGATTTAAAAATCATTAAAGACTTGCGGAAAGTTGCAAAGAAACGGGGATGTCTCATATGTCTTTCCCCCAACCTGCCCCAATATTACAATCTTGTATAACTGTAATATAGCATCACATCCAGGAAACTGACATTGGTCTCATCCACAGTTTGTTCAGATTTCACAGGTTATACATGTCCTGTGTGTGTGTGTGTGTGTGTGTGTGTGTGTGTCTGTGCCTGAAATTTTATCACATGAGTATTTTCACACAGCCACCACCACAGTCGCGGTATAAAACTGCACCTTGCGAGAAAGCTCCCTCACACCGGTCCTTAGATTCTTATAGCTTATCCCTCTGTTTCTAAGCCCTGGCAACCACTAATCTGTTCTCATCTTTGTAATTATGTTATTTCACAAATATTATGTAAATGGAGTTGTGCAGTGTGTGCCCTTTGAGATTGGCTTTTCCACTCAAGAACATTTCCTTGATGTTCACCCAAGTTGTTGAGTGTACCAATTATTCATTCTCTTTTATTTCTAAATTGTGTTTTATAGTCTCTACCATAGTTTGCATAACCATTGACCTGTTATAGGACATCTGGGTCATTTTAAGTTTGGAGCAATAAAGCTGCTACGAACATTAGTGTACAAGTTTTTGCATAGAAATCAGTTTGCATTTCTTTGGAACAGGTGCCCAAGAAAGCAATTGCTGGGTTGTGCGGTAAGTCTCTTTCAATTCTAAAATGAGCCGCCAAACTACTTTCCAGAGCAGCTGTACCATTTGACATTCCCACCAGCGAGGTGTGAGTGATCCAGAGAGATCCAGTTTCCCCACATCCTCATCAGAATTTGGTTTTCAGTCTGCTTCTTTAAAGTGTATGTCTTCGTAAGGAAAAAGAAAAGTAAGACTGAAACAACATACACGAAGAATGCTTAGCCACAGTGGGTGGTAGGATTGGTAGATGGCAAATGGTTTTTCTTTTTTCCGCCTGGATTCTCTATTGTGAATATATATTGCTTTTGTACTTTGAGGAAAAGGAGTGATAGTTTTATTTAAGAAAGTATTGGGATATTATTGGCCTGCGGCCATGAATGAGATCAGCTTTGGTAATTGAGGATCTTTATGGATTGAAAAGTGCATGTTTGTATCAGTCTATGTAGCAGGGGTCCTGCCCAGCTGATCTATTTGAAATTAACGATCTTGAATTTGCACCCTATTAATTATATCTGTGTTTTACTGTTGGTAAAAATAATTTTAATCAGTCCAACTTAGTAAAACACAGTGCAATTTAGATTGGCACGCCTTGGTAGCTATAAATGAGTAAAACTAAGTGATGCTTTGAAAACCACAATTTTTAGCTGGCAGATGAAAGGAAAACCATTAGCTGGTGGCAGATTGAGGATGAGCTTTCTGAAAGAATCTGTGTACATTCTAAAATTCAGGATCAGTCTGAACGTAATGTTCTTTTCTAAACACAATGTAACCCAAAGGGACACGTACGGAGATTATGTTTAATGCTGGTTTTGCCACCAAAGCTTAATATTTTAATCTAATTTATCCAGAAAGAAAGATCATAAATTGTACTGTTCAGTATATTTCACTCTAGTCATGTGAAACTAAGTAATTTTTTCCTTACTTGTTAGAATATAATTAATTAGAACTGTGGAAAGATCATATTTGTTAATATGCAAATTTTCAGAACTCCTGAGAAGTTTGCTGTCGCTGATTATGGCTCCATAAATGAAAGCTTGACCTCCTAAGACATGACTCCCAGGCTCCCACTGCCTGCAGAAGAGAAAAATCAAGCATCATCTGTGAGTTTGGGATTTTTTCACCCCGTTTTTCTGTGTCCTTAAAGTTTCTCCTTTTCTTATTCTGGGACCTCACAAAATCTACCTGGACAAAGTCCTTTAGGGTGGAGGCTTCTGCCCAGCAGCCTGCACAGCGGTGCTGGAACAAAATTAATTAGCAGGAGCCTCCAAAATTCTCTACCTCTGATGTCAGTGGGCAGGGGAAACGCCGAACATCCTAGTTGCACTTTTAAGTTCAACTGGCTTGTCATCTTTCTACATAGCGAGTTGGATGAAAGATGCAAGATGTGTCAGCGATTTTGAGATTTCTCCGCAAAGGGCCAACTCACCCATGGGAGCTGGAGAGAGAGGCGTTTATTCCCTGCACCCCTGCAGCTTCCTGAGGCTTGGGAAGATAGACTGGCGTTTTCATCCTTGTGGGATTCAAGCCACAGTAATACGTGGGAGAGAAAATGTGGCCCTACAGCCTTCCGTCCCCTGGTCTCCTGACCTATTTTGCTGTGCGCATGGGAGCAGAATGAATGGCTATGCGTTCTGATAAATGCTGTGCCCTTTTCCTGGTCACAGAGTCAGCAAAAGAGTTGTCTGGAAGGTTCTTTTGTTGAGAGACTCCCTTGAGAAAAGTGGGGTCATGATCTCCTGGGTCACACCGCCTTGTGAGTCGAGCTGGCTTTCCTCAAGTAAAACAGAAATAAATCTAAAAGGACTGAAGATGCACACAGAGTCACAACTTCTCCCTCTTGGATTCCAGTAAAAATAATTGATATGCACATCCTTATTTTTAATCAACAATTAAATATTGAGGAGCACAGGACTTCCCACAAGCGCTGCAGGATATACGAGGATGGCTGAGCTGGGACTGCCCTCAGGGCATTTCAGCTGCCTGAGCCTTGTCTGCAGAAAGGGAGTAGCGAAAACATCCTCCCCTCTTAGCTCTTGGGGGGTTACATGAGATAATGTGTGTGACGTGTTTAGCACAGGGACGGGTGTCTACTTGATAGCACTAGTAGTACTACTTATACTCTAGCACTAGTACTCCAGAGGTACTAATAGATATCTACTAGATAGTACTGGTGCTGAATAAATGCTAGGCTTTAATGTTATTCTTGCAGTAACACCTGTCCCTAAGATAGTAACTGTTGCACTGTAATATATCGAATAATTCATTTTTATTTGGGCCTGTTTGTACTTACCTTCTGCTGTTGTGTGGCATCAGGAAGTACTCCCATGGAGGTAGGTTTGGAATTGCATCTGGGAGTCACTGTGGAATGTTTCTGGTAAATTCTAACCCCTTGGAGAGTCTACAACGGAGCCATTGTATAGTATCTCCCAGGACCCAGCCCTGCACCAGACACACAGCGGACTCCCAGCTGGCGTTTGCGGGCGACCAGGTCTTCAGTTTGCATCTGATTTTCTCTGCCTGTGAATGTCCCAGGATCTGCCCTGGCAGACGCAGAGGGAACGAAGAAACTGCCTGCAGTTCTAATGAGTTTGGAGACATTTTGATAACAAGACTGCTGGACATTGAAAAGAATCAGAAATATTCCAAGAGTGGATTAATCAAGAAAAGTAGATTTTATCCTTGAGGAAGATCTTTTTGTAAGTGAAGCCACCTAAAACCTCAGAAGATCTTGGATGATTTTTAAATCCTTTGTAGGATGTGTGCAAGTGTGAGTGTGTGTGAGCAGGTGTGACAGTTTGTGTGTTAGCGTGTGTGTTTGTGTGTGTGTGAGTGTGCATTGCGTGTGCGGAGAGGGGCTCAGAGCAGAGAAGGCAGCGACTTTGCTTATAGCTTCACTTAATGGATTCAACTCCGCCACTCTTCCATATTTGCCATCCCTGCCTTTGAGATTAGCAAAGTTACAAGTCTTTCCAGCGTGGGTTAGGATGTGAGCTCCTGAGAACACGAGTTAATTAAAGGGATAGAGGTATTAACCCAGCTGCTTTCTAGACTTTTCTGCGGTGATCTTTTTCAAGCACTTCAAAGTCAGTTTCTCATGAGTACACGCCAATCTTTCATGGCAAAACCTATTTTGAAACAGTTGCATGTGCTTAGAAAGGTGTGAACTATGTGTCTGCCTCAGAGTGACCCCCTGGGGAAAGGCATGTTGGCATAAACACTCTTGATAGCTTCTAAGCAGGGACTTTTGTGGTATATCTGAGAAAAGAAATTAATAGATGTCCCAGTCCTGGAGTGAGTCCAAACACTCTCTGCATTAATATAGACTGAACATGGTGAGTAACAAGATCTTTCTTGAAAGATGTTGGTTAAGACATTGCTTTGTCTTTAGGATGCAAAATTAGAATAAGAGAGACGTGGTCTTGAATAACTATTTTTGTTTTGATTATATACAGTATGTTGAACTAGCATGAACCTGTTCCAAAGAATCCCAATTTCATATTCTTTTCTGTCCTTTTAATCTTCTATTTATTTGTTCTCATATTTTTAATATAAAGAGAGAGGGCTATATACTTTTAGATGCTTTGGTGAGTTGCCAGGTATGAACTAAAAAAAATTTTAAGAATTATAGTTGTGTTGGTTAATTTTATGTGTGCATTGACTGGGTTAAGGGATGCCCAGATGGCTGGTAGAACATTATTTCTGAGGGTGTTTCTGGAATAGATCAACATTTGAATCAGGAGACTGAGTAAAGATCACTTGAGGGCCCAAATAGAGCAAAAAGGTGGAAAAAGGGCAAATTCTCTCTCTTTCTTTTTGAGCCAAAGCATCCATCTTCTCCCGCCCTTGGACAGTGGAGCTCCTGGTTCCTGGGTCTCTGGACTCTGGGACTGATACCAGCAGCCCTCCCACCCCCAGCCCATCCTCAGCCCTTCAGCTTCAGACTGAACTGCACCATCAACTTCCCTGTTTTCCAGCTTATAGGTGCATATGATGAGACTTCTCAGCCTCCCAAATTGCGTGAACCAATTCCCGTAATAAATCTCCTCTTAAATATTCATGTATAGCCTACTGGCTCTGTTTCTCTGGAGAACCCGGACTAATAAATACAACAGTCAAGGTATAATATTGGACACGGCTCTGGATAAGTTGCCCTAGTAAATATTTATTGAGCCTATTTTGCCATAATAATTTCCCCACAGTACGAGGATTATGACAGCTCACATTTTATCCTAATAAACTATATAATGTTTATGTTGCATAATCTATAGTAAATATTGATTTGGGCGTCACTGTTATTGCTCATTTGTGAGCTTCTTTAGCACAGATTTCCATAGGCAACTTTAAGGGTAGCTAAGAAAAAAAAGTAGAAACACTTTTGTCCTTTTGCAAAGAATGACAGAGGTGCTAAGAAGTTGGACACAACACATTTTTCTTACAATTATAGCTATTATTGGGTTTAGAGCAGTGATACTTTGCTTGCATTTTGAGGCAGACTTTACTTCCATATGGAGATGTTATCCACTAGAATAGACTGTTTTGTAAACAGCTCATCGGCAATTCTGTCCAAGAATACAGGCTGCTACAGGCTGTTACTTGTTAACAATCTTTCCCAGTTTGGTGAAGGCTAAAATGAATCCAAAACCACATTTCAATCTTGGTTGTTGAATCTTCAATATCTGGGCGTGATTGAGATTCAAATAAGTGCATCTTTTAAATTGATCCTCAGTACAAGTGTTTCATTTCATGTTCTTTGGTAGCAACGTTTCTGCTTAAGCAAATGGAGAGACTTCTTGAAAAAGTCTGGGGTGAACATTTTGCTTTTATTAATAGCAAAGACAGATTTAAAGGGAGCAGATTTAGCTTCCTGCCTGAAACAACAACAATAACAACAAACAGATAAAAAATATATGAAACAACAATTTGTAAGACACAAACAATAAATTGACAAAGCACGGAAAGATGAGGAGAACATGAGGTCAGCCCGCAACCACTCCAGCTCATGCCGTGAGTGTTCAGACTGCGGTGCAGGGCGGGAGCAGAGGTGGGCCCGGCAGACACCTGCATCGAGGAGGTGGAGCTACCAGGTAAGAAAGACCCAGGTAGCCGGAGTCTGGAGGACAAAGGCCCAGGCATAGAAGAGCTGCACAGAGACAGAGATCCAAAGATGTGCTGCGGGTCTTGAGTGTTCAGCTGAGTACTGACTAACACGTGTGCGAGAAAAACTACCCGAGACCTAGAAAAGAACCTCCAGAAAGAATGACAGTCCCAGGGACTGGGACACACATAGTGCCGGGAATAGTGTCTATTTTTATCAGCCACTCTGGAAAACTTCGAGATTCAGAGGCCGTGGGGTAAAGTACTCAGAGGGTCTGTCCTTGCTAATAGGAAATCATTAACTTTAAACTGAGCACTATTCTTGTTCAGCCAAACAACTCTTAAAAGCAGGACCTAAAAGGATCAAACTATTTCTGAGTAACTTCCTGAATCTCAGGATAAAACTAAAGAACATTTCTAAGATACAAAAATGTCCAGCAGTCAACAAGGTAAAATGACAATGTTTGATATCCAATCAAAAATTATCAGGCAGGCAAAGAACCAGGTCCACAGACCAGGAATGAGGAGCTCAACCAACAATCAATCAGTCAGACCAACCAGGAATGGACACAGCAATTGAGTTAGCAAATGGGACGTTAAAACAGTACAACTGTATTTTCTATATTCAAAGAATTAAGTTAAATCTTTTTTTCTTATTTGTGAAAATAAAATTAATTAGGAGTGTGGATAGATCACATTTTAAAAATAGTGCATTTCAGAAATACCGGGCAGTTTGTCTTGCTGGGTGTGTCTGGATGCAAACTCAAGCTCTCAGATGCTCATTGCTGTTTTCTCCCCCAAAGGGGCCGTTGTTTCCCCATCCCTCGGTATTTTGGCATGCCTGAACTTGCAGCTACCCAAAAGATTTTCCTATTGATGTTAAAGTCAGCATTCTGTTCTGGATAAATTACACTTCACTCGAAATCACGCCTAAAATGATTGCATCGAACTTGTGTGCCGCCATGTAACACTCCAAGGAGATCGGGAGTAAAAGTAAACCACTATAGCAAAGGCATTTATATTTAAAAACAATAGACAATTAATTTTCTAGGTAATATGGAGAGTAAACACCAGGAACAAATCAAGTTTCAGACAACAGAGGCTGCAAATGAAAATCATTTCCTTCTGTTACTTTTATCATATTCCAAAGGATTCCCTGATAAATCTTCACGGAAGTCCAATGATTTGTTTACCAGTATAACAATTTGCTCTATTCCCTAACTTAGGAGAGTGAAAATAAATTGCTGGTTAACCTAATAATCTTCACTTTTTCTTGTTGCTAATATTATTGTCAATATTTCAGGACTACACAGGGCTAGACTAAATCAAGAGGATTTGTAAAATGCCAGATCTGAACACTGTTTTATTATAATATTAAAACTAATTCTGTATTGCCACAGGATAGATATGATACTTACTGTTTGGGGCATATGTTTCCATACCCAGTAAAAGAGAGTGCTAAATAAAATATGATTGCTTTCAGTTACTTTCTATTTCAAGCTAGAGTAAAACTAAAAAGAAATAGGTATTGTTCATGTTCTCTATTCACCGTTGGAACTTTAAGTCCTGGCCTAAGCCCAGGTCATACTTGAATTAAACTGATTGAATGTATTTGGTCTAGAAATAGACACAGGAGGGAAAAATTGGTAAAATGCCTTCAGTCCCTTCATTTTCACAATAGAGAGTCTGACTCCTTTATTTGCAAAGGTCCAAATAATAAACATGGGACCTTTGCCTCTGTCCATGATGAATTAGTGGCTGGCAGACTAGCTCTCCCTCAGAGAACGTGTTATTAAAAATATGAACAAAGTGAGTGAAGTTTTAGTGGTCAGTATATTAAAGAGTGTTGTTTCCGCCCAACCGGGTTCCTGTGCCCCTGCCTAGAGGAAGCCAATACGCTGAGTCAGCAGGGTTTACAAGGCAGAGAAACACTCTTTAGTCTGCATAGCGCTAAGTGGGGAGACGGGAGAAATTTCTCAAATCTGCCTCCCCGAGAATTTGGGAGACAGGGTTTTTAAGGGTAGTTTGCCATGCAAGGGATTAGGCAATTAGGTTTGTTAGTTGGGGCAAAATTATAGGGGTGTGGGAATCATCTTCTTGTGTGGTTTTAGTCCCTGGGGGTCACAATTCCAGTTGAGTCAGTTTTTTGGTCTGGGCTGCTGGCCTGGGTGGGCTGATCGATCCACCAGAAGGCAGGGTCCAGAAGATATCTTAAAAACTACCTTCAGGTTTCCAAAGGGAGAAAGTTAAGAATCTTTGTGGCCAGCATCTGTGTGGGTCCTGTGTGGCAATTACCCAGGGACAGTTACTAATTATTATCATTATTTTTAGCTAGGTCTTTACCACAGTGCTCGCCTTGCACCCCGTTATTGAAGGGCGGTTTCAGTATTACATGCCGTTGGTACTTACGGCTATTCCATTATTAATGCATTTTTGTATTTGCTATTTGCTGATAGATTCCCAAGGAAAATCCATAGAGTGTTAAAAACAATGCTCTCCTATTTTACTGGGGAGTAAACAAGCAAATATATCAAGAAGGAAAGCAGGACTTGAAAAATGAATCTCATTTCAGTCTGTTTTCCCAGTAAATTTCAAAAGGCTTCCACATTCTATCTAAATGTAGTCACCTGTATCCTCCCAGGACACACATTTACTATGGCCCTGACAGGCTCAGGTCTTGAGCTTTGAGAAATGTAAAATTACAGCGTACCACTTTCACGTCCTACCCAGTTAATACCAAAGACAGCCAGGCTATAAGCTGCCTTCATATTTGCCCAATTACTTTTACACCTTCCCTACTTCCCGGGTCCCGAATCATCCAGGTATGAAAGTAAAACATAATTTCTTCCTCCAGTAAATGTCACCACAGTGCCAGAGGGCACTACGTTGAGAACATTGTTAGCTAAATGTGTCCTGCATACTTCATGCTTAGAGCAGATGTTTTAGCTTGCAACTTTTCGTTACTAAATAATAGCTCGCACCAAGAACCCCTTAGCAGCTCTGTCAGGCCATCTTGGAGGAACTTACGCTGCTAGTCCTGGCTCACAAATTCACAGCTCTGCTTGGTGGCTTTCCTGGGAAGCTCCCCAGATGGTGTTCTTACGTTAACAAACAAACGGTCATTTCTATGGAGGAGATTTCAGAACCTGCCAGGGCTACAGACGGGTTTCATGGGAGCTAGGAAAGGAAATCTCAGGACGGTTAGGACAAAGTCAGCCCCTGGCCTTGGATGTGACCTCTGGATGGGCAATAATGTTCTATTTAGTAATTAACCATTAAGTAAATTATTAATTTATTTAATAACAATTTTGGATTTACAGAAAAGTTGCAAAGATAGTATAAAGGGTATTCATAGACCCCACACCCAGTTTCCCCTATTATTAACCTCTTCCATGTCTATGTTACATTTGTCAGCACTAATGAACCAACACTGCTGTATTATTACAAACCAAAGTCAATACGGTATTCAGATTTTGTTAGTTTTTACCTAACGTCGTTTTTCTGTTCCCAGGGTCCAGGAGACTACACTGCATTTCATCATGATGTTTCCTTAGATTCTTCTTAGCTGAGACAGTTTCTCATAATTGTATCTAAGACAAGTAACCATACTGAGAATTCAATTGTATCCAGTTGAATTTTTTTTTTATGATCTTAACAGTTTGAGGAATACTAGTCAGATAGTTCATAAAATGCCCTTCCATTTGGGTGTGATGGATGTTTTCTCATGATTAGATACGGGATTATTTTTTGTTTGTTTTTAAAGTTTTGTTTCAGGTAAGTGTCACAGCAGTGGCAGGAAATAATGCACAGAGATTTCTTGATCCCTTTGCCAGTTTGCCACAAAGGTAACACTTGTAATATCACAGCATAACATCACAGCCAGAATATTGACTTTAGTATAATTCACAGATGTTATTTAGATTTCACCAGGTACGTGTGTGTGTGTGTGTGTGTGTGTGTGTGTACTAAGATGCACAACGTTGTGTACAACTTGCTCACCTGTGGAGGCTCCTGTCTCTCCTACCAAGTCAAGGTGCTGAACAGTTTCACACCACAAAGGCCCCTTTGTTGTCCTTTTATAACCAAACCCATCTCCCCCACCTTCCTTCATACTTCCCCTTTGCCCTAATCCCTGTTGGCCACTCTTTTACTTAATTTTTTTTTTTCAGTCCGCAAACATTACATACATATATAGAATCACAAAATATCTGGCTTTTCAGTATTGGACTTCTTTTCCCTCAATATAATTCCCTGGAGAGTCATCCAAGTTATGTATATAATATTCTGTTTCTTTTTAATTTGCTGAGTGGTCTTACTTGGTATGGATGCACTACCTTTTGTTTAACCCTTCACCTGCTGGAAGACATCTGGGCCAATTCTCATGTCTGGCTGTGACAAAGTGGCTATGAACACACATTTACAATTGTTGAGTCTTTCCTTGGCTGGTAGTAAAAGGGAAAAAGCTCGAATTTGAACAAAACTCCTTTTCAAGGATGAATGATTTTCTTTTCAATTTCCAGGGAATAAATAAGTTGTTTTTGATGAACATCATTTTTAGTTAAAAACTCTTGTCTCCTCCAAATCTTATCATTATAAACTGTTCCTCAGATGCATTAAGTAATTATTTTGATGATTTGGACCTTAATAGCTTTTTCCAGTTTGTTTCTCAGCGCCATGACGCACTCCATCACAAGCACAGCACCGTTAAAGAAAAATGTAAGTGCTGTTTCTTGCAATGTCTTCTGAGAACCCGCATTGTGAGGCAGGGAGGGAAATCAGTACATGTGATAGCTATTCTTCATCCACCGCAACAGTGCTGGGGGGAACATTATTTACCTCTGGTGGTGAAAACTGGGTAATAAGTGTTAGGAAAGTAAAAAAAAAAAAAAAAAAAAAAAAAAAAATTCGGATGGCAAAATATCTCTCTACACTCAGCTGAATGGCTTGCCCGGGCATCTTAACTGCATACGCCACAGTTTCAGGAGACGGGGTGCAATTTGAAGCTGGAATATCATATCTGTTGTTACAGTGTATTTATGTTTTGCTCAACAACCTTAATTTTGTTAAAGCCATGTCATATTCTCTCCCTCACCTATAAGCCTCTTCAGACTGAATAGGAACACCTTGAAGATAAATCTTGGATGAATGGATGGAGAGGTGCAGTTTTCCATACAACCTGTGACCAGTTAACACAATTGCAGGAGCCCACATGGGTACGTATGACTTTGTCTAGCCCCAAACTCTCAACCTGCTGCCTACAGGTGAATTATTCCCACAGCCCCTTAGTGAAGGGAGACAAACCAGCCTTCGGGACAAATCTAAAGAATTGACACGAGGGGCAGGGTGAGTTGGTAACAGTCACCAAGGAAAACATAAAGGCTCTATCTATACTGGTATTGGGATGAGTGACAAACAACTGCAGCCCAAGTAGCTGGAGTATCCACGAGTGGTATAGCCAAGTTGACCAATGGCCAGTCTGGGGTATATGGCACCTAGTGTGTACCCAACTCCTGTGTGTGTGTGTTATGTAATAGGGGGTGTGATTTAAAAAAACCCCACTAGTTGCCATCTGGGAAGCTTGCAATTTGGCTGGGAAGACAAGACATAGCACACAGAAGATGTTGAGAAGACACACGTGTTAGATTGTGTGGTGTAGATGGTGTCTGCCACTGTAAACTGGAGCCAGCTGGTTCAGGATGTGGTGGGACAGGTTGGCCCCTTTGAGAATGGGCCATCTATGGGTCCCCAGAGGGGGCACTGCAGGTGGGAGACACAGTGGCATGAAGGAGTGGCATGCACATGGTGAGGGGGGAAGGGTGAGGGCGGCAGCTCCTCCCAGGGGGCAGTTTGAGTTGGCTGCAGAGAGCACAAGAGTGGACAGGTGTGGTCAGGGACAGGGAGATGTGTCCCTCGGCCTGACGTGAGCAAATGATTAACCTATAGTGCCCAGGATGTTACAACTTGTACCCCCTCCTTACGATTTTCTACCTCACTGATGCTCACTAATTAGGTAGTAGTATCCCACTTTATGTAGGAGCCAAATGAGGTCCAGAGGTCACCCGGGAACTACACAGCCACGAAGGACCCAGAGCTGAGCAGTGGATGGGTGCTCAGACTCTAGAGTCGCACTGGCCAGGCCTGGGTTCCAGCTCTGCCACACACTAGCCTGGGGGTCCTGGCAGGGTTTCAGCCTCTCTGTGCCTCAGTTTCCTCCTCTGTAAAATGAGGATGCTAATAACTCCTACAGCAGTGCCGGACTTTCAAACCCAATGTAATAAAACACCTGAATTTGTGACCTCAAATAATTTAAAACTTCTGAATGGAGTGTGTTTAAAATGTGCATAGATGCTAGTGGGACGTTCTTTCTGCAAAGATGATATTTAATAGTTCCTTCAGATGTCAGAATACCCAGTAATCCCCTTATCCTATTCTCCCAGGTCCTTCCAGAAACACACACACACACACACACACACACACATGCATCTCTATCTCTGGCTATTTTAAGTAACATATATAATACTTGCCAGCATCTGCCCTTGGTCTTACTTTGTATTAAATCGTGGAGGAAGATTCTCAGGATGGGGTTTGTGTTTTCTTGCTGCAGCTGCAGGCAACAGCTCATGAGGACCCTTGTGGGGCCCAAGAAGATCAGTGCCAGGAGCAAATCCCCCGCTGCAATAAAGAAATCAGAGAACAGAGGAAACTCCAAGAGGTGGAACGGTTAGGGCACAGATGCAGTGCTCAGGGGTGCTTTGATTGGAAGGAGCCCCCGTGTTCCCTGAATCGGGGCACATGGCCCCTGAGCTTCACGTAGTGCAGCCTGTGCTGGGCATTAATCGGCGGGGTCAGCGCCCAGTTCATTACTCCGGGAGCTGACCTCTGTGCTGCCCGGGGGCTCAGCCAGGGCGAGGCAGCCGCTGGTCACAACCCGCCCTTCACAGTGGGGTCAGGCCCAGCCGGCCAGAGCCTCCCGGGTCTGGGACACCATGGACAGGTTAATCTGTGTAAAAGCGTCTCTCTCCCAATTTTAGAGCAGGCAATCCTGCTCCCTAACTGCAGAGCCCTTTGGTCTCCTCCAGTCCCTCCGGCTGAGGGTCCTGTGGTCATTCACACCCCGGGCAGCTGGAGAAGGCTCCACACCCTGCGAACCAGCCTCCTGTGTGGCAGGGGAGGAGGAAGCCCGGGTGGGAGAAGACGGCAGGCCAGGTGCTGTCAGACCAGGGCCACCAGGACGGCGGGGTGGAGACAGGCAGGTGGCAGGTGTCCCACCCAGGCGGCATCCACGGCCTCGTGCAGGCTGGTTTTCAGGTTCTGAGGCCAGTTCTGCCAGGACACAGATGCCGAACCCCAGGGCGCAGGGCTTGAGCACCCCTGCCTCCTTAGAGTCGGGGGAGTGGTTTATGGGGTCCCCTCTTCACACATGAGGGACAGAGAGAATACACCTGTGTGCACCTGTGGGAGAAGGGACATTTCCAGCACAGCTGGACTCCTAGGTGATAATGTGAGAGGGGACTGTGGTGACTTTCACATCATCCCCAGCTCCAATTCCTACAAAATAAAACATTTCAGGGATCCACAAAGACCTACTTCCAACACAGCCTCTCAAAGAAATCACTTCCTGGTGACAGGTGTTGTGCTCAAACCTTTTTTAAATCAAACATCATTAGGAAACTTGATCAAAGGACATCACATGTTTTTGATTAAGGGCTTATTCCCATTTGGAGCTTGTTTTCCTCTTTATTTTTTCTATAATACCGTCATGAGTGGGAACAAGGGCTGATTCCAGAAGGACATTATTTACGGCGTTGGCGAGGCTGAGACTTTGCAGGGCTGAGGACAACAGTTGAGGACAACACGAAAGAGTCAGGGCAGACGTGAATAAGGATTCCAGAGCACCCAAATCATGCCCCGTAGAGTACACAGACATGGCTGAATTTTACACGTGGCAGACCAGATGCAAGATGTTCAAATACAACATGCTGCTACTTCCGACAGACTGAGAAGCGCCGCAGTCCCTGCAGACAGGTGCAAAACGTGGCGGACGTTGCCTGTTGCTCGAGAGGAGGCCAGTGCACCAAGACGGCCGGGCTTACAGCAGAGACAGAGTTTAATACCACAGGCGCCGTGTGAGGAGATGGGGGGGGGAGTTCTCAAATCCTTCTCCCTGAGAATTTGGGAGAAGGGGTTTTTAAAGGTAGTTTGGGGGGCAAAGGGCTGGGGAGTTGGGTCTGCTGATTGGCTGGGGATGAAATCACAGGGTCGGGAAGCAGAAATTGTCTTCTTTGCTGAGTCCGTTCCCAGGTCGCAAGACCAGTTGAGTTGGTCCCTTGGGCTCCTGGTCTGGGTGGGTCAGCCGGTCCAGTAAAATGCAGGGCCCAGAAGATTTCTCAAAAACTAGCCTTAGGTTTCACAAGGGTGTTGTTATCTATGGGAGCAGTGAAGAAAGCTGAGAGTCTTAATGACTATCAGCTACATGACCCCTGAGCAATTACAGGAAAGCAAGGTAGGGATCAATGGCTGGTTTTATATACAGACACATATAAAATGTATACATGTATGCATTTATGTATAATGGGGGAGGATGCCAGGGATCCATTCCAGGGGCTCCAGGCACAGGGCGAGCCTGAAGGCAGGAGTGGGCTTGGCTTGTTTCTGAAACAGAAATAGACCCGGGGGGCTGGTGTGTGTGAGCACTTGCTACCTGACTGCATGTCAGCAGGACCAATTATAGGGCAGGTTTTGAAGTAACACATCCTAAATTCTGATTCCAAATTGGCTGAAGAGTACGGACAGTCTTTGGAGATGTTTTAGTTTATTGTTCTTTTCCAACAGCCTCTCACTGCAGGGTGTAAGCTGGTTCACCGAAATGATTAGTGCCCCAACTCACGTCAAGGAAGGACCGAAGCCACAGCGTCCAGCCAGGATTCTGCTCGGACCCTCCAGGTGCAGGCTCTGCGGTGCCAGAATGTCACTGGAGCTCCCGTAGGGCAGGTGAGCACCATTCACGTTTTCACATAACACTGTCTGCTGGCATCTGGCGTCGTCCAACCTTGCCCTGGAAATTCCACTGATTGCGACAATCCTGTTGTGTACCATTGTTCCCTCTGTGACTGTGATTCTTACCTTTGTGATGGTAGAATCTGGAAACTCCACATTCATCTACGCCACAGTAAAAGCTGATTTTACTGCGTTCAGTTGATGCTTTAAATTTCCAGTAGGATGGTAACACAACTTGGCTTTTCGAACAAACCAAGCTTTATTTTGTCTGCTGAGCTGTTTAGCTTAAATCCTGCAGGAATCCAAGCTTAAGCAGAAAGAGCAGTTACGGATAGTTTGGTGAAGGTGAATCTAATTACAGGATTTGCTGAATTTAAAGGAAGCAAAGTGGAATGAAAGGCTGATATGATAATCTGTGGACACAGAACATAAAACCACACATGTATAACAGGGATTTAAAAATAAGTTCATACATTTGGGAGAACTTAAATGCTTGCTAGGCATTTAGTAATGAATTATTATCATTTTAGACATGATATAGTTTTATAGTCTTGTTTGGAAAATTGTTCTTTTCAGAGAAATACACTAAAATATTTACATATCTTATGTTAAAAAACATCTGTCTTTGCAGGGATTTTTAAATCTCACAGAAACTTGTGATTACAGCTTATTTCCAAGGATTTGCTTCTGGGGAGGCCTGTGCTCACCTGACCACTTTGATATTTCAAATTCAACTCAGTGCTTCCACTTGATGACCACACACCCCATAGCCGTTGTATGTTGTCTCTAAACTTTTGAGCTTCTGTTTTATAGGTACAGACGCATCGTAGACCCTTCACCCACATTTTTTAAATTTCAGAATATTACGGGGTACCAATGTTTAGGTTACATATATTGCCTTTGCCCCCCAACACCCACATTTTTTATTTTTGCATATGTGGTGCTGAGTCCTTTCGGAGCTGGTTCTGACTTCCATGTACAACAGAAGCTTCCAAATGGGTTTTGGCCATGGTGGTGAGAAGCCCTTACTGAAAATTTCTCTGAATGGAATAATTGAATAGACATAATTACAAGGCTCTGTGCAGTGTGAAATTGTAAATAGCACTGACAATGTAATTTGCACTCATTTATGATACAGTAGCTCATTACGGCTCCAATTTTCATCCCCTTCATTAACAAGCTCATCTGTTTCTCTGATAGAAGCTTCTTTTGTGTCAGCCACAGCTCTGTGCCCGTAGGGATGCCTGGGGTGTGAAGTGGTGCCGAGAAGCGGGCTTGGCGTGGTGCTCGGGGCAGGGCACATGGCTGAGCGGTGCCCCAAAGAGTGTTTCCACCTCTGCCAAAGGCAAACGAGTGTCAATTGTGGGATGTCTAATCAATTGTTCATTTGAACATGTGTATTTTGCTTGCTTAGATTGTAGGGAGTTCTTATATTAAATAAATGATGAAAATAGACCCTGCCACGGATAAAATAATAATAATAATAATAATAATGAGGAAGAGAAGAAGAAACATATGAACACGGACTGTATTCCTTGTGAGCCCATCTGTGAGTCAATTCTGCTGTAATTACTCAGAATTCCCTTGGTTATCACGTAACCATTTTATTTATTTATTTAATTTCAGAATATTACAGGGGTACAAATGTTTAGGTTACATATGTTGCCTTTGCCCCACCCAAGTCAGAGCTACAAGCGTGCCCATCCCCCAGACAGTGCACACGGCACCCATTAGGTGTGAATATATCCATCCCCTCTTCCGCCCTCCCACCTACCCAGCACCCGATGAATGTTACTTCCATGTGTGAACATAAGTGTTGATCAATTAGTACCAATTTGATGGTGAGTCCATGTGATGCTTGTTTTTCCATTCTTGTGATACCTCACTTAGAAGAATGGGCCCCAGCTCCATCCAGGATAATACAAGAGGTGCTAGATCACCATTGTTTTTTGTGGCTGAGTAGAACTCCATGGTATACATATACCACATTTTATTGATCCACTCATGTATTGATGGGTACTTAGGTTGTTTCCACATCATTGCAACTGTGAATTGTGCTGCTATAAACATTCTAGTGCAGATGTCTTTTTTATAGAATGTCTTTTTTTCCTTTGGGTAGATACCCAGTAATGGGATTGCTGGGTCAAATGGTAGTTCTACTTGCAGCTCTTTGAGGTATCTCCACAGTACTTTCCACAGAGGTTGCAGTAGTTGGCAATCCCATCAGCAGTGCATGAGTGATCACTTCCCCATTTTAAATCATGGATCCCATGTGTTGCTCAACCTCATTGAAGACATCACTTCTGCTTTATCCTCACCAGCAGCAGCTCCAGATTCTTTCTGGGAATTCCCAGCCCATCAGGAGTGTTGGGGTGAACTGTCTCCCCTCACTCATCCATGTGGGCAGGGAGGACATGTCCCCTGAGGGGCTGGCAGGTTGCTGACAGACACATGTCCACATTCCCCTGCTGGGCAGGGTTAACGCCTGCATGCTATGGCCACAGGTAGCTTCAGGTGGCAACTTCTGCTCTGGTGCCTGAGCAGGTAAGAGTAGCCCTTATTAGTGCAGGTGCAACCTACAGGCACATGTAATGTGCCTCTAAGACCGTCAGTCATTAAGCATGTAATGCATGTGAACATATAACATACACATGTGTGTTTTGAAAAGCAGACATTTTTAATCCATCGTTTTAATTTCTTTTCTAAATAACATTTTGCACACTTGTTCATTTAAAAAACCTCTAAAATCAGCTCTTTAATGCTAATATTAAAGGAGAACAGCACACACACTATCTTCCATGGGTCTTCGACCAGCTGCATTGGGTTTAAATTAATTTTGAAAATATCCATGCATTACAACAGTTTTAATGTTCAGAGTAGGAGATTATATTTTCCACAAAGTGTCTTAGTAAGGTCATGTAAATATCTACTGTTATTATTATTCTAATGTTGAGCCCTATGGATCTATACCAATGCTAAATTAACATTACTCAATTAATGGCCTTTCTCTATTTTTCAGTATGAATATTAAGTGTATATGAAATAAGTCTTAGAGGAGTGGATTTCAAATACTTTTGACCAGAATTCAGAGAAATACATCTTACATGAGTACACACATATAATTCAATTAACATTTCACAAATCTAAATTTATCTTACTATCTGCAATGGGCTCCAAGGTATTCTATTCCATTCCATTCTGTTCTATCTCACCCAATCCCATTCATTACATTTAATTTTTTTTTAAATGTTGGTTCCAGCATTTATTTGGTGCCACAAATGCACCATGACTTTCAGCTCATTAAACCCAGCCCAGGGTCTGCCTTCTCGGCACAGCTCTTTGTCTTACACACCTAAAAGCAGATCCTCCTAACTGAGGAGATCACGGAGCCTTGGCCATGTGCTCAGCACACCCGCTACCCACAAAGACTATTTTCCTGACTCGTGGACTGCACGATAAAGACTCCCTTAGAAACACAGCACACAGGCAGCTGGCCTCCTAGAGCCTTCCAACTTCGACCTGTCTTATTAATAATGCAACAACAAAAACAAGTTTCAGAATTATAGTTACACAAAGAAATAAAAGAGAGACTTTGTACACGTTTACTGAAATTTATCATGAGAAGGAATGGACAGTATTAGCAAAAGATCTGAACCAATTTTAATGTGATCAATAAAGTTTCATAGCTAATGAATTCATGTTCCCCTTGTTCTTTAACACCCATGAATAAAATAACACCCCCACACCCAATAAAGAAATGAAAAAAGAAAAGAAAACCCTACTTGGGGTGCAACATTTAAGGGCTCCTATAAAGCCCACAGTATTGAGAACAAAGCTCCCTGGTCATCTCTGCCTCCCCAGGAGGGGTAAGACCTGGGTTCAGAGGAAGATTTTTACCTGCCTTGCTGGGGCAGTGACACTGACAAGCCCCTTCCTGCTTGCAGTTTCCCGCATGAATCCATATCCCAACGACGTGGGGGGAGCAGCAGCCACCTTGCAAACACGCCCTTGAAAACCAAGAGAGGAGAAGAAAAGGCAGCCACAAAAGACAGAGATGGAGACAAAAACTGTGAGTTATAAGATCTCTGAACTCTTTTTTTTAACTTCTACAAACTTTTCTATAAACTCTGTCCCAGGTGGCTGGGCAAATACTTGAGCCTTGAAATGAAATCTTGACGTATTCAGTAACTCACACAGACTAAATCAATCACGAATTGTGTAATAAACTTTAACCTTTGGCATTTCACGATTTCAAGACCTTTATTGCACCAGCTGTTTCTATAGTTTATCTTCTGAGTTATTTGTGTTTTCTTTATATTTTATGTACATTTTTTGAAAAAGGAATATTACATAAACCCCTGAGTCAGGGAATAAGAATAAAACTGTATGCTCTTTGTTATATGTAAATTATAACTTTGCTTTGTTCCACATTTTTATTTTCAAAGTTGCTTCTTTTTAAAAAGTAATATTTCTAATAGAGAATATACTATTTTATTATTCTTTAACAAACACTGTTGGTATGTGGGATATCCCAAGAAACTTGTAATCATGTAAACATTGTTTTTTGCAAAATCTTTCAAAATAAAATTTACCTTCATATTTGTTTAACAATCATCAATATGTGGGCAAATGACTCACACAGAGAATCTACTAAAGAACTCAATATATAAAACTAAGTTATAAAACAGAACCAGTCTTTCACCAATATGATTACTCCAAACCAGGATAGCCTTGGGCAAGA
Organism: Lemur catta; assembly: GCF_020740605.2. Classification (NCBI taxonomy): domain Eukaryota; kingdom Metazoa; phylum Chordata; class Mammalia; order Primates; family Lemuridae; genus Lemur; species Lemur catta. The sequence continues at coordinate 29,408,796 of NC_059148.1, forward strand.
GAGTAAGACCTGTCTCAAAACAAAAACAAAATTAGAGAAGGCTATTTTAGCTGAGAAGCAACTACAGCCTGGAATCGTACTGAAGATGAAGTAACTCTATTAGTGTTCCAAAATTCATCTATTCGAGATAGAATAAAAAGAATGGCAGATTTACCCATTATGTGTACATCCCTGACCTTGAAATCTCTCTTCTAAAAGTGGCAGGTGCTTTCTCTTCTTGAAACATTTAAATGCATCCCCTTTATATCAATAAGAGGTGCATTAATGGAGGTGGTCAGGGCAGGTGGGGGCAGGCCGGATGCCACGTGTCCTGGCCTTCTCAAATGGCTGTCACTCTATAAAAACACAGCGTCATTTGTTAAATGTCAAGTAGATTAATATATCAGACCTGGGAACATTGGCCTCATTGCATTGTAGCATTTCGATAATTGAATACTGTAATAGCTCAGCATCTTGCATAAAGTTAAAATATCAGGATTTATATTATTCTTAACCACAGGACCATTTTTTCAACAGCTTAAAAATCCTCACCATAACTAGAAGATCTTGTCTGGCCCTTATACACAGAATTCTTGAAGCAGACCAGCTCCTGGTAACAGATGTATTTAGTCAGAATAACATGCACATTACCAAGCAAAGATGAATAGTTACTTAATGGAGCTTGAAATTACTTCAATCTGTGAAGCTCAGTGTGGACAGGAAGCTTCACCTACCTGGCCCTGTCGGTGCCGAGTCCTGCCACCCGACTTTGCAGAAGTCTCAGGGCTTGGGACCAGAGACTAGGGAAGGTCTCCCCACTCCCTATAGCATGCGTTAGCTTTTCCTTTGTAATGTGCATTATAGATGTAATGCAATAAATGTGGACAATGGCTTTTTCTCCAGAAATCACAATCCCAAGTATACTATTACCTGGAAAGGGGAATTAAGTGAAAGAAGCAGTCAGTTAGGGATGGTAGTGAACTGAAAGTTGTGTGAGACCGAAAAAGAACAGCTGGCACTCAGTCGCTGTCTGAGTCCCTTTCATGTTGCTAGGAAGGAGTACCCAAGGTTGGGTGATTTATAAAGAAAAAAGATTAATTTGGCTCACAACTCTGATGACTGGAAAGTTCAAGATTAGATGTCTGCATCTGGTGAGGGCTTTGGGCTGCCTCTACCCAAGGAGGAAGGTGAGGAAGACGGACTCTTTCTCACCATCCGCTCTCTCAGATACTATAGTGAGAACTTACTCATCCATGGGGGAGGGGTTCATGTATTCACGGGGGAGCTGCCCCCATGCCAAACACCTTCCATCTGGCCCCACCTCCAAAATCAGGACTCAACTTTCAACATGAGGTTTGGAGGGGGCAAACATCCAAATCATAGCACTTGCAGCCAGCTGTTTCCATGCCCAGAGTGGATTAATCTTCTGTATTTTAAAAGGAAGAAGGAAACGCTATTTTCTGATATTTAAATATTGATGATGAATTCAATTAAAAAAAATACACACTGTTCCAGGCAGATAAAGATTTGGTCCCCTGTTGCCATTTTTCGGAAGACAAACATCTGGCTTAATATTTGTCTCCACGGTTGACCTTGGGTTACCAGGGAAGAATGCCCTCTCTTGTAGCCCACGGTATCTCCAGACACTAGCCCACTCTACATTTATTAAACAAATGAATTTGACAAATTAAATACCACCATGTTAACAGTTGGCATCCTTAGTCAAACAGTGATATTTATTATAGGCAAGAATTTTGAGAGATGCCACTTGTTTTTAGCCATTGATTGCTTACAATTATTTCTAAGCTATTTCGAGTTTGTTTTTGATTTCTTATTATGAAAAAAAGGTGACCAGTATGTATAATTTGCAGGTGGGCGACCATTACAGGAAGGCTAACTCAGCTTTCAAAAACTACACACACGGAGAGAGTGTACACTAGAGAGTTCATTGTCAATCTTCACCATTTCAAGGTTAGAGAAAAAGGACTGACTTATTTTAGTTTCCATTAACTAAGACATTTACTAAGTAGCTTTTTAAAAAACCTTTAACTTATGCCCCCGGGATGAGTGCAGCATGAATTGAAATCTGCACAAAAATAATGTTGAACAAACCACAAGAATGTCATTAATATCATTAGTCTCTAACCCTCTGTAAATGTCAGTGCATTATCTCCATTAGACATCATTTATCCTTTAGAAAATGAGATCAAGGGAAGTGTGATTGAAACACAAAAGCCCAGAAACAGGGTGTGAGTATTAATCCATTAATGATGAGTTCCCCGAGTTCCTGCTGGAAGACACGCTGGGATTTGCCGGTCTCTCTCTCTCCCTCTCCCTCTCTCTCTCCCTCTCTCTCTCTCCCTCTCTCTCTCTCTCTCTCTCTCTCTCTCTCTCTCTCCATGGCTCAGCTCTTCTCTCCCCACTCCTTGCACAAACACATCTGCATACCTATGCGTGCAATAGTATTGTTGTTGCCAAGCCTGTTCCTATAAATTCATTCCTTTGTCTGCCTGTGAAACCTGTGCCAGCAGAGACAGGATGTGCCAGCCTGTTCATTTTAGCACTTTCTGGAGCATTTGCTGACAAATAAGTGATTGCCTTTTTCCACACATAAATGGGTATTGTGGCACCCTGACACTAACATTCCCATCCACCACTACTGTGGTTCCAGGCTTCCATGCCTGAATTTTATCTCTGTGGGTCTGATTCAATATGACTTGGAACTTGGGCTGGGGGTAGCTGAATAGAGAAATTAAGCCTCTCTCTGTCCATCCGTCGGGAAAACCCAGGTCCTGGTGTCTGCCTGCACATTGCTGGCTGCGTGGCCTTGGGCTGGCTTCCCTGAGCTTCCATTCCCTGACAAATGACGGGGATGATCACAGCCACCTGCACTGTGGTTGTGAGTTCAAAGACAGTCACGCAGAGTGCTTACCCGCGCAGTTGTTCACGAGACACCTGCCCACCGCCTGTGTGTGAGGTGGGGGAAAGGTGAGCACAGTTTCTTCCTAATTCCACTCATTTGAGAAGCACCGTCATGATAATTTTGTCATATACATACTACCTCATTATATCGATCTGATTTTTGTTTGTTTGTTTACTTTGATAAATATATTTTAAAAGGAAGCTTGCTATCATTGCAGGAAATGGAAAATCACTATCCATCTTCAAATTTATGTGGTTACGATAAAACAATGTTGTTAAATTTTGATTACAATAAAACAATGTTGTTAAATTTAAAATAGAAAAATAATAATGGAATACATGTTTAGTGAAGTGTGAACCTGAACACCAAGTCTTCAAGAGTGATGGGACTGGGGAACCTCACTAGGTGACAGGAGGGGACGCGGGTGGGGGAGGGAGTGTACGGGAGGCGTGGTCTCCAGGAGCGGCGCAGAAACTCCCTGCTTGGTTCAGGCAACAGCCGTGATAAGTGAGCACGGGTGACAATCCGGCCTCATCCTGGACCCTGGGTAACATCTGGCTGTCTTCTGAGGATGAAGAGGGATGAAAGTGTGGCTAGGATGAGGGCGTGGAATCAGCGTGACTCTAGCAGGACAGAGCTGCCATCCCTGCCGACTGCAGCCACCACGCAGAGCATGTGCCACCGCCCAGGAGGAGGGAGGGACTTTGCGCTGGTCACCCCGCAGCTCCCCGTCTACTCCGGCCCCAGGGTCAGTCTGGGACCTGTGTCTTCTTCACCTGGGGAGGCGGCTCTGCGAAGTCCCGGGTAACCGGCATCTCCTCGCACGCCCCAGGGGCCGGTACCCGGCTGCCAGACTGACCCAGGAGGGTCGCCAGGCCCCAAGACGAGGAACCGCCTCTTCGGGGGCTTTTCCTCAGCGCCGGGAGGGGTGGAGGGCAGGACCCCGCCCCGCAGGCTGTCTGAGGAGGGGAGGGGGCTCCACTCTGCTGGCGTTTGCCTGTTGGCAAGAACTGTCAGGGGACAAGACGCCCCCTCCTCTGGACTCCTAGGGGACAGTGCCCGATGGGAGGGGAGGGACCACCTCTTCGCTGGCTTTGCCTGGTTCTGGGGGGCTGGTCCCCGGGTCTGTGCCCCGCAGGCTCCCAGGCAGGGGGGGTGGGGTGGGGGGGGGGTGGTACACCTCTAGAGACGGGCGCGGCCACTGGGGAGGGCTCGCCCCTCAGGACCCTTGGGGGCAGCAACTGGTCAGAAAGCGGAGAGGCCCGACTTCTTTGTGGCCTTTTCCCTAAAACTGTCCAGGGGCCATCTCCAGGCTCCTTGGGGACAGGGCACTGCAGAGGGACGAGCACCCCTTCTGCGGGGGATTGCCGCCTTCTCTCCGCAGCTTTGCCCAGCGCAGGGCAGGGCTAGGGGACCTGTTGGCAGCACGGGAAGGAAAGAAAGTTCCAGAGCGCTAGTTCTGTATGTTGTCTTTGCATTGTCGGTAAAATTGGTCTGGTCAGCCTTGGGTGAATGGCTCTGTGGGTAACCGAGGGTTGGTGTCCCGTATACAGCAAGGCGCGGGGGCAGGGACGCAGGAGGCGGGAGCGCGGCGCGGCTGAGCTGTGGCCGAGCAGGTGCGGGCGGACCCGCTTCCCAAGCGCGGAGGAAGGGGTGGGCGCGGCGCTTAACCCCACGCAGCGAAGGCTTTAGCGCCACTGCCGCGTGTGAACACCGGAGAAAGGAGGGCTGGAAGGCATTGGGGCATCCGGTTCATACTGATAAACTAATAATTACCTGTTATTTTTATTTTACTCTTAAACCAGCACCCCTCCCTCTTTCCAAGAACAACTTCTTGCCATCAATGTGCTTCTTGGTCTTCACCTTCTTCCAATATCTTCCAATATCTGCATGTATTAATAATTGAAAACAAGGACCCACTTCTCCATGAATACTCCGTCTTCAAATGTTAACAAACTTCCCACAGAACTTTCTCCCCCTCCCAATTTTGCCTGAGTGAGAAAAATTTCACATCTTTGTGTACTTAAGAAGATTTTTTTTTTATTTTAGGGTCTTAAAATGGTTTTCAGTTGGCAAAATCATCTAGACCTAATCTTAACTTACATTCTGACCGTGGTTGATCAGCTAAGACAATGCTTCCCAGATGGTGGTGGTCCTATCAGTAGTGTTATGTAAAGTCATTTTATGTGGAAAAATGGTTAATACACAAAACTTTGGTGACGGTGTGTTCATTTTAAGTGTTTTAAGATTATCTGCAATACATCAAAACTATTATTTCGTGGATTGCAGTTTAGGATGAAGCTAAGTTTAAGAGAATCAGTTGAACAAAAACATTAAATAAATAACAGGGCAGGTGTAAGGGCAAATAAAATTTAAAACTAAGAGGCATAATTCTCCCTGTCGAACATAAGGGAAGAGACTTCTCCCTTGTTTTCTTAGAGCATTTACTTTAGAGATTTCCTAACTGAAATTTTTTTCTGTCTCTGAAATGTATGTAAATCTTTTTAAAAGCTAAATAAAGCTCTTGCCAGTGTTATGACCAAGGAATCTCTTTTCTGCAGGACCTGGGAATCATCTCTTGGGAATGTAATCATCAAAAAGGATAGCACCCTCTCTCCCAGTGTCTGCGGGAGGGTAGGAGCCTAACTTCCAGGGACTCCTTCCTCACTCTGAGTTGCAAAACTACCTCTTGTCAAAAAGGTAGGAAAAGCATACATATATATTTTTCTCTGGATAATGCCAATTAGGTAACACAGACGGTCACCCCAATTACTGGATGAATTTAGGATAAACTATGGGTGATAAATGGTGCTATTAAGTCCTTTCACTGTAGGACTAGTTATTATTCACCTTGAGAATATGTATGTAGTGTTTTGTATCTGCTTGACTATGGAAAGGGGTGACATTTCTGTCTTTATAATCTCCTAGCAGATTGCCTGTGATGTGTAGCACATTCTAGTTTAACAGTTACCCAATAATAAAACTGTTTCCATTCTCTACTCTCTTTGTAGAGAGGTTCTCTGTGTTAACAAGAGATTTTGTTTTCAATAGTGTTTCCCCAGCACTGGTGATACACAGTTATCGAGAACATTATGAAGGTGAGATGCAGATTGCAAATGTTTGAAAACACTGGGCTAGAGCAAGACGTGATATCCCAATGAGACTCTGAAACAGGAGGGGATCTGCTGATTTTACCATAATGCCTGTGGCCCGTTCATAAAAAAGCGACTGTCCGCATTCCCTAACGTGTTCTGACACAATGATCCTTCCCAGTAAGAGCTAAGAAGAAGGGAGAAACATTGACATTGGTTCTTCATCTCTTTTCATTTCTTCTAAAATTAAGAGGGGTTTGGGGGAAACAAACCTACCTCCTTTCATCAACCTCTTCTAGAAAATGGACAGTAGAACCCATGATTGGTCATGTTTTTTGTTTCCAACTTTATGTCGGAAATGCTGATGTCTACTTATCGAAGGGGCTACGGAACACTTAGAAATGTCTTACAAAGGGTCTGCTCCCAGGCAACAGGATGCATTTACATCCCAATATAATGTCTTTAGGTAGTTCTAGCAGGGAACCCATGGTTGGCCTTATACTGGTTGCTCTACTCACAGTGAAGCCCAAACTGGGGTCAGAAGACCCCTTGGTTCAGTGCGATCAGGCAGATGTGTGTAATGGTTTTGCCAGGGCACAAGGCCCCCATTAGGGGAATCACGTTATTAAAGAACCAGCGATGGTATGTAGACACCAAAGTGCTTCCACCCGGCAAGTAATGGGGATGACGGAAGGAAATGCTCACCGACATTAGGCAACTGGTCCAGGTGCCTGGGATTGGGAAAGGAGCAGCGTCCGCAGTCCTGCACCACTTCCCAAGTGTGGACCTGATTTTTCTATCTGTAAAAAGGGATGGTGTCTCTAAAGGTCAGGATCGATGTCGGGAAGGACGTGAAAGCACTTAGGCAAACTGCATTAAGTTTGGCTATTGATCCGTAAACCCAGCTTTTGCTGGTTTTTCTCAGTAGACATTTACATTTAGATTCTTTTGACATTTGGTATAAAACCTACTCTCCTCAGAGTCTACCCTCCTTTTAAAAACCCTATCGATACTTAGAAACTTGAAAATATTCCAACCTTTAGGGGTGAGGCAAAACCCCAAACAAATCAACACTCGAGCTTGTTAGCTATTTCATTGGTTTCCTGACAGAGGAATATTAGATATTGTTAAGTAAATGGCTTGGTTTCTTGTGCATTTGCTATGTTAGTACTCTCCCCACAGGTACAAGTGAGAATTATCTGTTCTGTGCTGTTCCCTTTGAAAATAGGCGACATTGTTCATACCCTGGAACTAAGTGTTTAAAGCAGAGGAATAACCAATATTTTGGAAGTTTATATCTTTTCTAAAATATTTGTATTTTGCAATTGCTCAGAGATGACAAGCAAATGGTTAAAATACTTTTAGATTTATTATTTCCAAACATTTATTACATAGAAAGAGACAGTTCTCAGAAGAAGAGATAAAAATCATTAATAAGCACATGAAAAATCATTTATCATTGACCAAAAAAAAAAATCAATGAAACTAAATAAAAGAATAATGAAAAGCTTATTACTTTAAGTCATGGCAGCTTAGGTAATTCTGGGATGATTCTAGGGTAATTAACCCTCCCATTGAGTTCAACAAGTAAGAATGAATGCAAATAACTGCTAACAGTTTATTAATAAAGGGTTCTCAGGCTGGTATCCAGGGTTGTACAGAGCGATTCGAGGAGGTAATACAGGATTTGAAGGGCCCTCTCCTCTGCAGGTCGATTCTGGAAGAATTAGCTGAAATGCTGGAGTCTGAGAGGCACATTGAATATCTGGTGTGAGTAGGGAGACAAGGAATCGAGTTTAGGGGGTAACTGGATGGGCAGCTGATGGACCCCCCACTGTTTTGTCTCTCGAGGGCAGCACCCTTGGAGTAAACGTGAACCAGAAGTAGGCAGTCTTCCACAAAGTCTGCACCACAGTTTGAAATCACCCCCACTGCATGAAGAAGATAGAATCCATGCTGGGTTGCGAGTGCCCACAGGTGACTTGCATCAGTCAGCACGTACAATTCCTCCCTGGAAGAAGAAAATGTTATTCTAGCACTTTTACAAATATTTTTGCTGATACATAGCCCTTCACAAATGAAAACTAAGTAGACTCATGAAAAAATATAACATTATAGCAGAAAACCAGCAAAAACTGACACAGGATAGAAACAGATTCAATCCACAAAGCCTCTGCTAGACACAGACTGTAACATAACCGTACATTTGTGTTCCGGGAGATACAAGATGAGATTGAGAACTGCAGCGCAGAAATGGAAACTGTAAGAAAGAACCAAATGGGAATTTTGGAACTAAAATCAAAAAGGCAAAATTTAAAACTTAGTGGATTAATTTAAGAGCAGATTAATCACTGAAAAGAAAAATTAGTTGACTAGAAGATGTATCATAGAAAAAAATTCAGAGTGAAGTACCACAAGGCAACAGAATTAGAAACACAGGAGGTGAGGTAAGCACTGTAGAAAACACAGTTAGAAGGTCTATCATTTGGGTATTGGTATTTATGGTAGCAGAGAAATAATAAAATGAGTCAGAATCAATATTTAAAGAGATGATGGCTAAAAACTTTCCAAAATTGATTAAAGACCTCAAGAAAGTTAAGGAAGCCCTAGGAACCCAAGAAAAATTAATTTTATAAAAGGTCCACACCTATATCCATTATAGCACAAGTGCTAATATCCAAGGACACATTGAAAAATCTTAAAAGAAGCCAAAGAAAAAATTGATGGGGCACCTTCATAGGAACAACAGTTAGACTTACATCTGACTTCTCAAGCTGAACAATGGAAGACAGTAAACAGTGCAATGATATCTTCACATAGTGGAAAGAAAAAAATGCCAATCAAGAACTCCACAGCCAGTAAAAAAAAAAAAAATCCTTCAAAATTGAGGTGAAATAAAGTTATTTTTAGGTAAATAACAACTAAGGAATGTACCACAGACCCACCGTAACGAAAACCATACTGAAATCAAATGAAAAATTATCCTAGATTTTAGAAGTACAAGAAGCAATGAAGACTAGAAAGGGTAAAAATTTAGGTATGTCTCAATGAGTACTGACAATACAAAAGAGAAATGAAAATAATGATTTGTAGGATTTAAATATATGTAGAATTAAAATACATGCTATAAAGAGCATTTACATCAGGAGGTGAGGAAATGGATATAAACTGTTCTATGACCCTTTTATTGTCCTGGGAGATATAAAACTGCCAAATTATATCATCCTTCATAAATCAAATATGCACTTTTAATATCTAGGGTAACCACTAAAAATATAGTAATAGAGTATAGAACAGGAGAAGGGAAGCAGAATGAAAAAAATATGTCCCAGACAGATACAAAGCACACAGTAAAATGCAGATGTAAGTTCATATTGGTAATCAAAGAAACTGAACAGACTGACTTGTTCAATTTAAAGATATTGAATTTCACTCCGAGTTAAAGAGACAAAAACAACTGTATGCCATTTACAAAAATCCATAGTAATTGGGGTGGCCTTTAGGAGAAACTATGATGATTCTATTAATGATATTTACCTGGGTGATGTTACGTGGGTAACCTTTGTGAATATCGCTTTGTGGTACGTTATTGGACCATACATTTTTGTTCATGCATTTTTTGCATGTTTATTCTGTACCAAAATATTTTAAGAAAAGATTAGATATAATGTTCAACTCAAAAATTGTCAGTGATTTAAAAAAAAATTAAAAGCTGTGTTAAAAATCCACAAGTACTAGGTACTCTCTAACTTGGCTACTTGTTCTGTATATTATATTTACCCAATGTTTCTGGAGTATATTTTAACCGTGTGTATTTCAAAACAAACTTTGACATTTATATATCCTTTGATATAGCTGTTATTTCTCAGGAGTGTAATAAAGAATGTAGGTGATAATGTTAGAGCCAGGAAATTGATCAAAAATTAGAGAATAATTAGAATAAAAATGATAGGAGATTAGTTAAATAGCTTATGAATTCATCATATAATGGAATATTAGTCACCATGAAAACTCATACTGAAAAGTAATTTTAAAGGCATAGGAAGTTATTTAAAATGTATAATTAGGTGAAAAATTAATTTACAATAATTGTTATTGTAAGAGAATACTCGTATGGTGCTTATGGTGTACAGGCAGTGTTCTAAGAATTTGATATGAGCTTTTTTAGTCTTCAGAACAGTTACACTCTTATCCCCACTGAACAGGTGACGAATCCTGAAGTATAGACAGGATAAGTAACCTGCCCCAACTTGCACAACCTGCAGGTGGTGCTCTGCTGCTACTCTATAAATGACCATGTGCCCTAAAGCCCCACCCCAGTTTTGTTAACTATTATTTTTTCATAGATAGTGTCAAATGAAGACAGATCTGGATTTAGGTAAGGAGAGAATTTACTGAAAATGGTTATTTAAATAAGGAGAGAGAAGGATATTGCAATAGGGAGAATGTTCCAACCTGAGATCTGCAAGCGTCTGAGAGGTCAGGCTGGAAAGGGCTCTTCCTTTACTGGGAGGAGTGAGCGAAGCCGGGAAGAACCAGGTGTTGTGCCTGGGACTGGGACGAGCTGATGGGTTGATTGTATGCTGATGGAGGATGATTTTTCCCTGAGGCCAGCTCAGTGTCAGGAGGACTATTAGAAGGGCTTGTTCTGAGTTCTCGGGCTTAAGGGTGGGCTAGAGTTCAACAGCCCCAGGGAAGGAGAGGAACCCCAGTAAAGTCTGGTCAAGCCAGATTAGCTGGAATATTGTGCAGGTGGTTGGTGGGGTCAAACAATTCTGCTAATTCATCCCACAGTCAGCGGGAACTTGGAGGGCCTGTGTCTGGCCTCATCACAGGGAAACAAGAGGGTCATTTGTAAGTTTTATCTAAGTCTTGTGGGCAAGGGTGGTTCTTTCCAGTAAGCCGGGAGGGGGCATCTCTCGACCACCACTGCTCCCCAGGTGCATTGTCACCGTCCACGCAGGTAGAGGCGCATGTACCTGCAACTGCTCACCACCGTGGGCAGAAAAGAAAGTTTGTTAGGTTAGTTATGAGTAGTCATTTTGGGTGATGGAATTACAGATTCTTTTTCCTTTTCTTCCCTTGATTAGCCTATTTTGGGCTGTTACATTATCAAATGAGAAAATACATGTAACTAGCAGCACAACGCCAAGGCCAGTCCTAGTATAGTGCAAATGTTACCTGTGGTTTTCATCATCACGTCCATACAATTCAAATAATGAGAAAAATTCCTTTTAAAAGTACAAAAGAGAAAAATTAGTATCTGATAGAACTTTCTTTTTCTACCAGGGTTTCCTCTTACGAGCAAAGCAACTCGAAGACCTTGACTATTGCCCCTATAACGTGATTGCCAAGGTATTTGCGACAAATCCTCCTTCGGACATCGGGAGCACACCTGAGGAAAGGCGGGGAAGGCGGGAAGGTATTCCCACAAGTTATTATTGTCGTTTCTCAGCAAGGTACGTTTCTTTACATTGGCAGATCCAGGGTTGTCTCTGCCAGAACCCTGGGCACCTTCTCCCACCTGGGGGCCACCCGGGGAAGCCTTGGGGGTGTCATGGTGCCCCCGTGCCCCCTGTGGACACTGTGAGCGTGCTTTCGAGCTTGGTGCCAGTGCGTGGCCCGTCTGTTCTGGACGGCAGTCCTGGAAGCGTTTCAAACGCTGGGTTTAGGAGCCCACATCCTGAAATGCCTGTCTTTGGGTTTTGTTTTCTTTCCTTTTGTCCTGAAAATTAGGAAAGAAGGAAAATATTTCAAAGGTTGCTTGGTTTTGTAGTTCTCACCAGGAAATTGAGTCTGATAACTCAGACTTTGAGTTCACTTTGCTTTTGGACTCACTTTGACTTTGATCGCAATCTCTGTGTGGCCCCGAGTGGAGTGTGGGGTGCATTGTCCTCCTCCCCCAGGCTGTGAGAGTATGTGACTATTAAGCTGTGGCCTCCTAGTTCATCTCAGGTGTCGTGTGTTGAGCCATCTTCTATGTGGGCTGAGGGATCCCTCCCCTACCAATAGGATGAGTAGGAGCTGATCAGAACAGGTGTCCTGCCCAGGTCAGCCTTTGTGTCCATCCCTCTCTCTTGTGTGTTTTGCTTGGAACGATCCAGACCAGTGGCCCTGAGAGGACAGCCTCACCTTGGGGCAGGACAAGAGCCTGGGCATTCACGTCCCACTGGGGCAATCCCTAGCTGATGGCTGAAGCATTTGGGGATAAGGAAGCCCAGCACCCTTTGCTTCTAGGCAAGATAAACTGAGCTGTGGGACTCCCTGTAGGACCAGACTGAGGCTGGGCCTTGGCTTTGACAAGCCAAAAGCGAAGCTCACCAGCAAACACAAAGGTCTGGGCGTAGCTTTAGGAACACAGGTGGTGCAGATCTTGACATCACAGGCTGAGGAGTCAGACTGGCCTGGTTTGACGTTCTAACTGAGCCTCCATTTCCGCATCTGTAAAATAGGTGTAATAGTCCCTGCTTCATACGGCTGCTGTGACAATTTAATGACATGGTGTGTGTAACCAGCTTGGCACAAAGAAAGCACTCAGTAAATGTTAACGGTTTTCCATTTGTCTCTGTTAATTCTCAGAATTAGGACACAGGGATTTTTTTTTTTTTTAAAGCTACTCTGTGACTAATAATGCTCTGATTTGGAAATCACTTGAAATTACATTAAAAATACTTCATTTTAAATTTAGGAAACAGAGTGATCCTCCACTATATTCCACTCTGAGAAGATCTTTTACAAAAGTCTTTAAAGCTACAAGGCTTTGTTTATAGGAATATTTTTATTATAAGCCTGCATTTTTCATCTTTCCTGGGACTGCAGTATTCCTTTTTAAAAATTAAGCAATGAATGGAGTGGACAGCATGCTTGGTCTATTGGGCACAGGTTACTTGATTCAGGGGCTCTCAGTGACAGGACCCTGTGATAACCACGTGGCCAATGCTATTTGTGCTAAAGGGTTGATGAGTAGGGTCAACTTAAACGTTCTCCAAACTCACCGGTGCCCCGTGTCTCTCAGTCTACACCTGCTATGACAGTTGTTGATTTCACTGCAGGATCCAGAGAGACCTAGTTGAAATGGACACTGAAGAAAAACACACCACCAGGTATTCAAAAGCAAAACTCATGCTGAGTATGCTACAGTGGACATAAGTGGGTAAAGAAACCTAAATTTTGGTGATTTGACATGTGGTATCTGGTTATCATAGAGATTGGAGTACATTCAAGTATGGCATCAAAGCAAATGTTGAAAAAATAGCAGAATGACTACCGGCCAGGGTGGTAATTTGAGCTGGTGGGAAGAATAATTTTTGAACGGGCCGTGTTTAATTCCAGGATCGTTTGTTTTCAAGCCTGAAACCCCAGGCCCCAGTGGCAATGTGGCGGGCTCAGGGCGGGAGGGCTTCATTTGCGTGCTCATTACATTTGCATAATATTTTAGGAAGACCATAAGTGGAGACAGCCACAGCATTTGCCTGGCTTTGTACCCTCTTCGCTGGCAAACCTTCACAGACAGGGCCTGTTGTGTGGCGTTGGGCTTTTCCCCTGTGAAAGTCGGAACCCAGCCAGCCCGGCAGGAGCCTGGAGACCAGCACCTGTGATAGTGAATTCCTCTGAATTACTGTTTGAACCTGAGATAAGGTGACTTCATTTCATCTGTCTCTTATCCAAATCACCACTAATGTTTGGCACGACCTATTTTCTGCATCCCCAGAAGTCCCTAGGTAAGGACTGAGTAAAATCATCTCTACTGACATTCCAGAAGCCAGGAGGTGCAGGCAGACTGTGACCCAATCAGTAATGTCATTTGTCTGGGACGCCACGTGGAGAATGCCTGGCTCCTCCTGCGCACAGCCCCCGTGCTCTGTCCCAGAGAGGCAGACACTGGGTAGAAAGTGGCAGAAATGAAGACACCTGTCCACTTGCCCTGGACCCCTGAACTCCCTGACCCCTAACCTGCTCAGGGAAATTCAGGAATAGCAGAAAGAATTCTGAGCTGGAATCCAGAGACAGACGCTGTCTCCCCATGGCTCCACCCCGAATCTCGGGTTCCTCCCCCCGGATGATGTGATTTTACGTTGTGTCTAAGGGCCTTCCCAATATTAAAGCCAGACACCAACAGAGTCTTGGTTTCTGCTTGCACCCTCTGGGACCCACCCACCTGCCTGAGGACCCCACGGCTGGGAGGTTTGAAGGGCTGTCTGGGTTGGGGTTCGGAATGGAGAGGCTTCGGGGGCATTTAAGGTGCTGGCTTCCTGGAAAAGCGCAGTCCCTTGCTGTCCCTGGGAGGGCTTTAGGACGGCGAGACAGACACAGGGGATGTGGAGGTGCTCTGAGGTCTCCGTCAGGTTCCCGAAGGAGGAACCCACTTGCTGGAGTGTCCTGAATAAGGTCAAGTCAGGCCCAGCAGCGAGTCTGGCATTGTGGGGCTTCCAGGTAGCAAACTCCAGGTTCCTTTGATACCTCTGAACCAGGGATGTGAATTCGGAGCATTCCGGTGTGTGTATGTGGTAGGGGCAGGGCCATTTGATTTTGTGGCTATGGGGGCATCAGTCACATTGTGTTTTATGTAAAGGGGGCCCCTTGGAGTTTGGATCATTAAGGATGAAGGACCACTTTGGAGATTGGAAATCTTGGGGGGCAAGGACCAAGCCTAGTAGTTTTGACTTGAAGAACTGGTACTTCTGGGATAATGTCTCATTGCCATTTTCTCTCTAAATATGAACTCAATGTCTCTTCATCTTCCCTTTTAATTCCATGTGACCAAGCAGTTTCGGCTTTGCGGATCCTAAATGTTTGTAGCTTTCTCCTTAAACTGCACCTTAAATAATGTGATCACAAGTGATAATGAACTCATCATCAAAGCAGATGCATTTTTTAAAATCATTTGTATTAACCATATTGAAGTGCACTTCTCAACTTATCAGTGCTCCTAGGCACATGCCTTGCACATAGTAGGCATGCAGGAAATGGCTGTGGTTGGATGAAGTGGCACCATTTTCCACATTGTTCACATGGAAGAAATGACAAACAATGTGACCTTTTTCTTTATGTTTAAGTTATCAAATGCCAACTTGTCTGGCACAGGGTGAATATTTAATGCACATTGGTTAATTGAATTACTTAATTGAATTTGGTAGAATAATCTTCACACTCTTGCAAGAGCAGACGGGATTACACTGTAATAATCCCAGTTTCCATTTGTAAGTGCTTTTCCTATTTTACAAAAGTGTAGTACATCTTCAATTTCTTTATTACCTAAATGAAAAAAATGAACAACATTGAGAAATGAGGTGTCAGCCTAGAAATTTCCAAAATACTGGGAAGTAGGTACAAGTAAATGACAGCTGTGTGGCTTTGGAGGTGACCCACTGTAAGTCATTCCCTAATATGTTGGCATTTAAACAAACTATCTATTAAATCTACACAGTCATTCTTCATGTCTGTAGTGGAAAGTGTGAGTTGCGTATCCACAGTTTACTGCCTTGTCTCCCTTGCTAACAGGAGGCATCTCCTCCAGACCACATCCATGTGCCTCAGAACAGCGCTAGGGTGAGTTTGATTGTTACCAAGCTAATCCCGTTTGCTGACCCAATTCTGATTAATAAGCTATGAGAGGAATTCTGCTACAGATTTCCCCTAGGAATCTAGAAAAATTTCCCCCTGTCTCCTAAGGGGCAATCACAGAAAGAGGCAACATTTCTGTGGATATTGTCATGTCTGTGTGGAGCACCTGGAACTGCCACCCTCTAGCTGGAAGAGGAAACCATCACCAACCACAAGGGAGAAACTGAGGACCTGGCTCTTGTTGTCTTTGTTCAGCTGCTGAATCAACACACTCAGGGACCCACCTGATCTATGGGCATCCTAATGTGCATAATACACCTCTTATTGTAGAAGCCTGTGGAGCCTGGATTTTCTACCCTGGAAAGCAGGCAACTGGCAAAACATCTTTGCCTATGGTGTGTGATTGCTATATTTTACATTCCTTTATTGCAGCATTTATCATGTATTCAAGACAGTCCTTTTACCCCCAGGAGGCTGGATTCCTGAGGGTAGGGGCAGTGCTTTACTCTCCTTTCTGTCCAGAGTCAGGCACAATGATTGGCACACAGCAAGGGTTTATAATTGCTTATTGAATTGTATTCCTGGGATAATTGTCAATATTCTTGTAGATAATCAGCATGGATACTACTTACTATTGATTTTCAAAAGCAGAGAAAATACTATTCTGGAGACTTTGAGGAATACAGGAAATGCAGAATGACTTACAGTCAAATAGAAGAGATAGACAGGTGCAGTATTCTCTATAATGATTGAAAACTGTGGTATTGTGCATATTTGTAATTGGCTGTAATTTAATAGCATAAATAAGCAGAGGATTATTTTTCTTATATATCAAGAAATCTAGAGATTGCTGGCTTTACTTCAGTAGCTCCATATAATCCAAGTGAATGCCTTTTCAATTCAATTGACATTTTCCTCAGAGTTGCAAACAGCTGCTGAAGCTCCAGCAATCACATCCTCCTTGAAGGAAAGAAGAGTATAAAAGAAGCAATGGCAGTCATGTGCTCCCTTTTATTAGGACAGAAGAAACATTTCAAGAACTACCACTCCTCCTAAAAATTATGATAGTGTATCTTGGGGCAGAATGGGATCAAATGACCACCCCAGGTGCAAGGGACAAGGGGACAATGCGAAACAAAATTGTTCATCACTTGAGCTAGGCACACGATGCCCAGAAGAAAATATGGGTTCTGTAAAGCCAATAATACAGTAGGGCAGGGATGCTGGAGAGAAAGTTTAGAGAGTCTGCTATATTTGATGTGCAATGTGCTTTAAAGCCTTTGTGAAGGAAGAAAGAATTAATTTCATCTGGGCACAATCACCTAACAGGAAATCCTTAATCTGACCTGCAGAGTAAATTTCATAACTTTACTGTGTGTGTTGTTGGTGTAGACCAGGGTGGGGAACCTTTTCATGCTGGAAGGCTGCGTTAATTTAGCTATAATCAAATAAGGCTCCATTCGAGAAACGTCAATTAGATATACTTAAAAATGTATATTATTTTGTAAAAATCTAGCTACTATGTACTTAATAATTTTTAAAAATGAAAATTGTTATCATGAGATTGCAGCAATTCAGTCACTCCCAGGCTCCACTTTTAATTCTAGTTCTCTTGCTATTTCTACCACATCTGCATTTACTTCCTCCTCTGAAATCTTGAACCTCTCAAAGTCATCCATGAGGGTTTGAATCAACTTCTTCTGAACTCCTCCTAATGTTGATATTTTGACCCCCTCCCATGAATCATGAATGCATTTAATGGCATCTAGGATGGTGAATCTTTGCCAGAAGGTTTTCAACTTACTTTGCCCAGATCCATCAGAGGAATCACCATCTATGGCAGCTATAGCCTTACGGACATTATTTCTTAAATAATAGGCCTTGAAAGTCGAAATTATTCCTTAATCCATGGGCTGCAGAATAGACATTGTGTTAGCAATCGTGAAAACAACTTAATCTTCTTGTACATCTCCATCTGAGCTCTTGAGTGACTAAGTGCATTATCGATGTGCAGAAATATTTTGAAAATAATTTTTTTCCTGAGCATTAAGTCTCAACAGTACACTTGAAATATCCCGCAAACCATGCTATAAACAGATGTGCTGTCATCCAGGCTTTGTTCTTCCATTTACAGAATAGTCAGAGGGGATTTAGCATAATTGTTAAGGGCCCTGGGATTTTCAGAATGGTCAATGAGCATTGGCTTCAGTTTAAAGTCACCAGCTGCATTGGTCCCTAACAGAGAGTTGGAGACTTGAAGCTTTGACTTCTCCTCCCCAGCTATGAAAGTCCTGGATGGCATCTTCTTCCAATATAAAGTTGTTTTTTCCACAGTGAAAATCTGTTGTTTGGTGTAGTCACCATTACCAGTGACCTTAGATCTTCTGGATAACTTGGTGTGCTGTCGATCTTAGCATTTCTGGCTTCACTGTGCGTTTTTATGCTATGGAGAGGGCTTCTTTCCTCAAATCTCATGAACCAACCGCTTCTAACTTCAAAGTTTTCTTGTGAAGCTTCTTCATGTTTCTTAGTCTTCATAGAATTGAAGAGAGTTAAGACCATAATCTGAATTAGGGTTTGGTTTAAGGGAATGTTGTAGCTGGTTTAACCTTCTGTCCAGACCACTAATACTTTCTTCATGTCGGCAATAAGGCAGTTTTGCTTTCTTATCTTTCTTGTGTTCATTGGAGTGACTCTTTTAATTTCATTCAAGGGCTTTTCCTTTGCATCCACAACCTGGCTAACTGACACCAAGAGGCCTGGCTTTCAAACTCCATTGGCTTTTGACGTGCTTTCCTCACTAAGCTTAATTATTTCTAGGTCTTGATTTAAATGGAGAGACATGACTTTTTCTTTCACTCTAACACTTAGAGGCCATTGCAGGTTATTCATTGGCCTAATCTCAATATTGGTGTGTCTTCGGGAGGCCTGAGGAGAGATGGAGGAACAGCTGTCAGAACACACATGATATTTATTAAGTTTGGCGTTTTCTATAGGCACGGTTTGTGGTGCCCCAAAACAATTACAATAGTAACATCAATAGCCATTGATCACAGATCACCACAACAGATACAATAACAATTAAAAAAATTGAAATATTACCAGGATTACCAAAATGTGTCACAGAGACATGAAGTGAACACACAGTGTTGGAAAAATGATGCCAACAGACTCTCTCCGCCCAGGGCTGCCACGCCCTTCTATTTGTAAAAAACACATAGTATCTGCGAAGTGCAACAAAGTAACGCTCAATAAAATAGGGTGTGCCTGTGTTAGATTCCTGTTGCTACTGTAACAAATTCCCAGAAACTTAGTGGATTAGAACAATGTAACTTTGTTGCCTTACAGTTCTGCACAGAAGTCTGGCACAGATCTCCTCTGGTTAAAATCAAGGTGTCTGAGGGGTTTTGTTTCTTTCTGGACATTACAGGGGAGAATCCATTTCCTTGTTTTTTTCCAGCTTCTAGTGGCCGCCTGCCCGTGTTCCTTGGCTCTCAGCCCCTTCCTTCTGCAGAGCCAGCAACTGCGAGCCAAGTTCTTCGCATGCTGCCATCTCTCTGTCCCCCCTCTTCTGGATCCTTCTTCCACTTATAAGGACTCTTGTGATTACACTGGGAGCACATGAATAATCCAGGATAATACCAGGGCAATCTCCCCATCTCGAGGTCAGCCGGTTAGCAACCTTAATTCCATCTGCAACTTTAGTTTCCTTCTGCCACGTAAGATCACATAATCACAGGTTTCAGGGGTTAGGACGTGGACATCTTTGAGGGGCCAATTAATGTGCCTCTTATAAGTCTCTGAGCTTTGGTCTCATGAAAAAGAGAATCATGTTGCCAGAATCGTTTCCCCAGAAGATTGTCATGTAGAATAAGATTGCTCTCTTCAGGACAAACACAGAACTAAATTGTGCCGTTTAAAATTGTTACTGGCAAATGAAGTGTGGAGTTATTTTTGAGGTGAGAAATTCTGACTAAACTAGGATCAGTTCATTTATTTCTCAAAACACTAGTATAGGGGACATAATTCACTGCTAGCAACCTACTGTATGAAAATGAAATTAATATTACAAATAAATCAGGAGCAGTGATTTGCATTACAAAGAGCATCACCTTAGGATTTAAATGAGCTCCACTGATTTAATTGAATATAAATCAGCCCATGCCAGTTGTTCCTTTGGCCTCATATTTAACTTGCCCTGCAGCCCTGTGCTGGGTCCTGGGGACATAAGGGTGTGTTAAACCTGACTTGGCCCTGCCCCAATATGATAGCAAAGAAAATAAGCAAACAATCTTATAATCGAACATGAGCCTTATCTATGACAAGTGCTACTAAGAGAGGCACATGGTTCCCTGAAAGTGTAGGATGAGACAAGATGTCCCTGTCAGGTCAGGGGAGGCTTCTGTGGGATTGTGTCTACTGAGATGTCAAGAGAAGAACAAGTAGACGTTAAGAAGGGGCAGAGAGGAGAGAAGAGCATCCAGACAGCGGGTGTGGCATGTGCAAAAGCCCTGTGGCAGAGAGGCCATGGCAAATACCAGGAATCCAAATAAGGTCCCTGTGGATGGAGGCACAATGCCAGCTGGGGCTGGACTGGGAGGAGATGAGGCTGGAGAGATGCAGGCACAAGACCATGCTGGGTATTATGGGCTCTGCCAGGGGACAGGGTCTTTATTAAAACAGTAAAAGAAAGATGCTGAAACTGCTCAAGTATGTATATACCATGGTCTGATTTGTGGTTAAAAATCACATCAGCTAGAGTATGGGAAGCAGACTAGAGTGGGATCAGAGCCTAACAGAGTGCAGAAAACATAGCAGTCATTGGGCTGAAGGACTGATAGCAGCAGCTGGCAGTAGGAGGTCATGTCTGGGGTAAGCAGTGGTAGTTATCACGGTAGGCACAGCTAAGCTGGTCTCGAGGTTCTCTTCGTCCAAGTCACGTCCTAAGTGCTCCATATACATTATGCTATTCATCTCTCACAGTAGATAATAGCATTATCCCCATTTTACAGGTGAGAGAACTGGCACAGGGAGAAGCACCCGGGCTTGCCCCTGTCCTGCAGTTATGGAATATCGGGGCCAGGATTTAAATCAGGCAGGCCGAGCCTGGAACTCCTGCTGGCAACATGGACAGTGGCCACCAAGCAAATCATGCTTGTTTGCTTGATTATTTGTTTTTGGAAGAAGGCATTTTAAATAATGTTACCGAAAAATAAATAGGCTCTTATTAGATATGAAAATATGAAAATAATGCCCGTGTAAAACTTTAGAATCAGAAGTTGGAAATAAAAATGCCTTCCAAGTGCAAGTAAATGAGGGACCAGTGGCCAAATGTCAAAGACAAAAGAAGAGTGACTGCCTTGATTGTCACTGTGCGGATATGTGGTTCTTGTATTAACAAGTACTCTGATTTTTTCAAAAGGTGCCAGAAATCTTGATTTGGATTTGAAATTTTTCTATTTTTATACATTGGCAATTACTCCATTGAGGTTCTAACCTTGTGCAGGTCAACACTGAAAGAAACCGACTCAGAAACAGAACTTTGAGACCCACGTAACCTAGAGACGTCCATTTAAAACCTCCCGGTTTGATTTGGGATTTGGGCCGCAATGAATTGTTCCAGAGAGTGGTCTGTGCACTGTGCGTTTGGCCTGCTGGGGCCAGCGGCTGATGGTTCTCAGTGTTTTTAGCCATCTTCCTAACTCAAGGCCACTTAAGACATGGGCTCCACGTCTGAGCCTGGAGGCATGGAAGAATGAACTTGCGTAATTGATCATAAGGCGTAGCTCGCACAGCCTCCTGGCTATTAAGGGCATTATCAGTCTAAGGCGGATGGATGTCTTTCCACCCTCCACTAATGCCTCAGCTCCGCAAGGATTTTAAACCGCAGCTTTGAATTACAAATTTAGGAAGGAAACCAATGATAGGGCAAAAGTCGGTATAAACCTTTCTCCTGAGAAAGGCTGGAGGCTGTGGTGTGGTAATGGTGCGTGGACACAGTTTCCGGTTAGGCTAATGAGCGTTGTGTACGCATACGGAGTCCAGGAATAGACCAGCTGCCTGTGTACTGGGCTGAGAGGTCAGGGTCATCTTAGCATCTTGCGGGATGACCTGCAATCCTAAATACACGCATAACGTCTGTTTGGCAATATAATGAAAAGAAAACCCAGTTCTGCTCGAAGATCCATTGATTTTCTATAAGCAGAGATGAGACAAGTCTTCCTTCACTTCCAGGTACTACCATAATCTGCTGGTTCCAAATGCTAGCATGTTTTGAGGGAAAAAATAGAAGACTCTGTCTCACAGTGCAGGGACTCAGCCAAAGGCACAGGGTCTTTTTAGTGAATCGAAATCATGCACCAACACCCACAAGAAGCATTTTCATCAAGACAACGGACTTGCATTGTATTTGAAGTGAGCAGCATACTTTTTCTTTGCCAGGTAATTAGGCTCTTTTAGTTTTGTGTGTATTTATTGATGGTGGTGCTTTAAAAAAAAAAACCCAAACAAACAAAAATCCCTGTTTCTGCAAGTGCAAACTTTTTGAGGGAAGACAGATATTAGCTCGGTTTATATATCAATGTCTACCTATACACTAGAACCTTACGGTATTTGGCATGCAAGTAGGCTCAAACATATCTTGTTGTTTTACACCAGAGGTTGGCAATTTTTTTTTGTCTGAAAAGAACTGGCTAGTAAATATTTTAGTCTTTGAGGGCCATTCAGTTGCTGTTGCAATTGCTTGAATTTGCCATTACCGTGTGACAGCAGCTGTACACAGCAGTAAAGGAACAGGGGAGCTGTGTCCCACTTAACTTTATTTACGAAATCAGGCAGCAAATCAAATTTTTCTTCTAGGCTATAGTTTTCTGTTCTCTGTTTTATTCCATGAAATTGAGGGTGGTTTGCTATGCAGTGACAGAAAACCGGAGTGTTAAAGAGTTATTCTTTTTTAAAATAACATCTCTACTGTTAGGTTGTAAATGTCACAAGGGCATCACAAGGGCACGTACCATTTCTGTTTTGTAAACCGTTATCTGTCCGTGTCTCAGCACATTGCTGAGCATAAAATGCTCAGGTACATTTATTGTTCTTGCGCACACCCAGGCAATTTGTGTTCTAATCTCAAAATTTAAGAATTTCTAAATGTCTTGGTATTTTAAAAATTGATGAGATATAGCAAAATGATCGTGAACTTAGACATTGATGACTTGCATCCTGCCTGTCTTTTGCCAGAGGTGTTGAATAAATCACACCCTCTGTCTGTGCTAATGTGTCACCAGTAAAATGAAACTGTTATACCAGATCAATCTTTCCCAGGGCAGGGGACACTCACCCCTGCAGCAATGCTGAGTGACTTTAGGTGGCATCAGACACAACACTGAATAACATTAAATCACACATTTCCGTTTCAATTCTTCTTCAGTCATTTTGTTTATATCAAGAAGAGAGTCTATTTGGTGATAGTAAGTTTGTAATATTTTTTTAGAGAGAGAGAGACAAACTCAGGCTTAGGAGACCCAGAAGAAAAGGAGCAGCTAGAGTTTTATAACATTAATTTTCATTGTATTTATTTTCTAAGTTACTTCCTATCATGGCAAGTAATACTAGATTTTTTATTCACAGAAACATCCAGTGTTCCTGTTTCAAAAAATAAATTAGAGTAAAAGCATATGTTTCTAGATGGAACATTTTTTGTAAGACATTTTTAACTCCTACCTCATTATTCCATCTTCATGCATTCACTCCAGTAGCCTTTTAAGTTAGAAATAACTTAGAATGAGTTTTATTTTTCTCATCATCTTCTGCAGTTAAGATGATTATATTCTTGGTATGTACAAAAACACCAGGAGAATCTCTTCTGAATCTAAATATCAACTTCTAGAGACTTGTTGGGTTATAGAGGTCGGCCCATCTATGACCCCGACTCAGCCATTCCATGTGAACTTGATAGCCTTGAAATGGAAGAGGTTTCAAAGCAGAAGTCCTTACCTGCTGTCAGTTAATGAGCAAAAACTGTCAGGGGCATCGTATGTCACTGAGCATCAAAGAAAAGTGAAATACAGGTTAAAGAAATTTTCATATGAGACAAATTTGGGCAGGTTAGAATTGAAGAACAGCGATCTGTAACTTCGTGGAAACGCTTTTAAGATTGTGTGCTTAGGAATCGCAAATTCTGCTTTCAGTCAAGTCATGAGGCCAAGGCTGGAACACAGACTGCGTTGCCATTCATCATCAGAAGAACTTTATATTCCTCCTACACAGACTTTAAATTTCCAGCACCTCACAGGCAGTAGAAGTTAGTGGAAGTGACGTGTGTTCCAAAGCTCCAAAAGTAAGGTTTTCAAATTTTCCTCTGGGTTACAAATAGTGCTCGGTAATCAACAGCTTTCAGTTATAGCTCCTGAAATTGCAAATCAATGTTCTCTGCTCACTGCTTCCATAAATAAATGTATTTTTAAAAACAACTGACTTCAGATTTTAAAATGGCAGCATAGAAGCAAGTTGGCTCTGTTCCCCCACCCCCACAGAAAACCAAAGCCAAATATACAGTGCTGAGATTATCACCAGAAATATCCCAGAACTCAGATACGAAGATGAGACAGTTCCAGGGGCCACAGAGAAGTGGGAGAAGTGAGCAGACGTCAAGAGAATTGGACTCCACATCTGCAGTACTCCGGCCCCCGCTCTGCCTGGCACCAAACATGTGGAAAAGTTCCCCCAACTCACTGTTTCCACACTGGAAAAAAGCGAGATCAAGGTGGACAACCAGCTTCCCCATCACCTTGGGTTTCCTAGGAGGAGACCTGTCCCTGCCTTAACCCAGGAAAGGATTGCAAGTTCCTCAAGGGAGAAATATCCGAGAGGACAGGCAGAGACGAGGGGGCGGGGGCAGGGTTACTTTGCCACTCCACAAGTATGTGAGCATTCATAGAATCAGGAATTCACTGTGTTAGCTATATGGTGACTGTAAGTTTCTAAAATTAGGGAAAGATAAATAGAATTCTGATTGAAAATGACATGTACAAGTAGGGGACTCGAATGGCAGTAGGATCAAGGGGCCCCGGTGAGTAGGGGGATTGTTAGAAGATTCTGAGGACTAGTGGGGCAAACAGGGGATTTCACATTCTGTCTAAAAGGCAACTTCAGGGCAAAACCCTACATAATAGTTTCCATGTAAAAGAAAGGGTTTGATGTTGCCAGAAACAATGTGTGGGCTGTGTAAGACACATCTGTGAACCACAGTTAACTGTGGGTCAAACGTTTTTGAAGTCAGACTCTAGGAACCAGCGAATAATCAGAGATGTCAAGGAAAAGAAGGACAGAAGGAGAGTGAGCGTTATTTTTTTTTTTTTAAAAAGTGTTACAATCCCATTTTTCAATTTACCTTCTTCCTGAGAATTCAATCTAACAGCTGGAATGAGAGACTGATTGAAGCCTAAGAAAAAAGATAAGATAAAGGATTAGACATTATCCATTCCTCTAAAAAAAAAAAAATTCTACCGGCACACGGTGCAATTTTGTTTCAGTCATTCACCACCGTTTTATTTAAAGATTTTATTTCTGATTTTCCTCCCTTCTGTCCTCCAATAGTCTTGAAGCCAGAAAAACTAAGTTTGATTCCTAGCTTGATCGCTGATAAGCTATATCGGGTCAGGCACATATCTCAGATTCGTTTCTACAAATGAGAAGGGTACCAATATATATATGATTGAATAATTTCAAATAAAGCAAAACAATTTCAACTCAAATCATCTTAAACAAAAAGGAACTTTCTCTTGTTCAATTTGACAGAATCCAGCCTGCAACAGAGGTGGAGAAGCCTCCTTGGTGAGCCTTTTGCACAATGTGGTACATTAGAAAGAATAAAGTCAAGGAGATGGGATTAATGCAAATGATTTTTTAAACTAGAGAATATAGGAATGCAAAGGGGGCTTCCTTACACCCTTCTAGGTTCCTTGGCTGGGCTGTCAATTAAATTGACATAAGACAGACTAACAGGAGAAAAAAAAACCACATTTAATTACGTACCCGTGCATGGGAGTCCTGCAAAGTATGAGACTCGAAGAAGGACCAAATGATTGAAGCTTCTATAACATCCTGAGCTACAGAAAAAAAAAAGAGGAACTTGAGGCTTCTGAGGGATGGTAGAGACACAGGTTCTGGGAGGAGGAGGGGAGGAAATGCAAGTTTGTCTTGTTATGCAGCTAAGAAGTCCCCCAGGGAATAAAAGTCCTCTTGGAACAGCCCTCAGAACAGGTGACAGTTTGTCTGGGGGTGTTGACCTCTAGTCTCCTGTGAGCCAAGTTACTCTTCCCTGTTTGATAAGATTTCCTTCCAGGGAGGGGGACTCATGAAAATTGAGTCGCCATTGCAGGGTCTGTCTTTAGACAGATAAGAGGATGTCAGAGAAAGCTTTTGTCTGCATCCCCTGTCCCCCAGGTGCCTTCAGTTCAAAGTAATCAGTGTATCAAAGCATCACATTTGGGGGCAGCATTTTCTGAATTTGTTTAAGAGAAATTGAATATCTTGTTATAGTTCTCTCACTCCACATAAGTGCACCCTGTGTACATTGTAAGATGCCACAGATAAACCATTTGCCTCCGCAAGGGCTGCTGTGCATCATAAACAATTTGTGCGCAACTCTCGCTGCCCTCTTCACAGCCGCTGCCTCCCGCCGGGTTCGCGGGAGGAGGAGCTGGTGCAGGCGGGTGTGCGTGGACGCCGCACCTTGACACATGACTGCAGTGTTAACACGACATCGCACCAGAGTTCTTCGGAAGCCGTCTTCTTTCAAGCTGTTTCTGCAAGGCTGATCATTTCATTGCTTTTTCCAATACAAATCAGAAAGCAGAGAAGCCAGAACAAAGGGCTATGTGGATTCTCTTTTGAAGTGCTTCTGTGTTTACCATCAGCCTGACCCTCTCTCCTTGCTACTTTGGGAACAAGGAATTTCTGCAGCAACATCGGCTGATAGTGTGTAAAGAGGCTTTTTTAAAGCACCTGCTGTGCATGTGGCCTTATCCTGCTGTCACAGATGCGATTCACGGGGCAAACCTCGGTGCAAAACCTGTTTTAATGAAATGCTTTGCAAGTCATAACTGAAGAGATGTGATCAGCATCGCTGTTCAACAAATGGTTCCGCATCTACTAAACCATGATTACATTTATATAAAAAATCTTTGCATGAATAAAGAGGAATAAATATAATTAGTGTTTGGAAGGGCAAGAACATCTGAATAAAAATGTTCATCTTTTATTAATCGCATACATTTTGCATAAGGAGATTATTTTTCCCCATTTGGGCTAACAATGCGGAATTATGGTACACAATTGTGGGAACAGTCAGCCTGTGACAATTTAATGGTATTTTGCAAAACCCTCATTCTGCAGGCTGCACGTATCTGCTGGCTTTCTCCAGTTGTGTTCTTCATAGCAAATTAGTCTTAAGGACCACGGACAGAGACTAGCAATTCCTACGCAGCTGTTAAGTGTTAGGAGCTTTTACATAATAGCCACAACTAAGAAGGTGCCCCACGTTCAAGCCCAAAGGTTTCAGAGGGTCTTGGAGTGAAATAACCCCCACCACGGGGAGGAGGAGAGAAACGTGTCCTAGAAATTTCACATAATCAGTGGCATGGCAATGATCCGGCCCAGGAGGAGAGTTTTCATTAAATGTTCCTCTGCCCTTGAGTTTATGTTTGTGAGAGAAAGTACATTTGGTGTATCGGTTGCTTAAGCACAACTTATGAATAATATATTGGAACAAATCTCACATCATTTTTCTCTGTTCCTAAAAGCTTACATTCATATCCATGTTAACATAAAGGCTTAACATGAAGCGTTGTGATGATTTTCATTACGGGAAAACGCAGCGATAGCTTCTGGGTTCCCTTGGGCGTGTGCTGTTTTCTCTGTTTCTCAACCTTGTCTTCACTTCTATGCCCACTTTCTTCCTCTTTTTCCCCACTTCTTTTCCTGTTACTTTTGTAACTTCTTCATCTCCCTTCTTTTCCGCTCACTAAGGTGATATGATCCTTGGGGTTTTGATAGTTCATGAAAAATAATCATACATGGAAAAAAAATCGCCCCTCTTTCTGCCCACTGGCTTATGCACGGGTCTCTACAGCTTTGTGCTTAGGTCTCTATTCCAACACCGAATTCCCTGTGTAGCTCCACGTTGGTGCTGTGGTGTGACGGACGGCAGCTCTTTGAGGGTCAGCACATGCTTTCCACTCCAGGTAACATCTGCCGCCCTCCCTATGGAGAAAAAAAAACAGTTAAGCTGTATGATTTGCAAAATTACAAAGCTCTAACATTGGCATATTTATTGGTTCTTAGACTCTGATTTCTGAGTAACTTACAGGGGAATCTTAAAGCATTTTAGATCACATGAAGCTGCTTATCGTGTGGATGAAACAAGGGTGCGTAAGGGTGCGTAAGGAGATCTGTAGTTTTCCATACCCTGTCACTTTGACAGTGGGCAAGCATAAATCCCCTTTCATGCCACCTGTGAAGTGGGGGTGACACCCCCCGCCTGGGAATACTAGGAGGATCACATATATCCACAGACACTAAATTGTTGGAAGAGTGTGCAGCACACGTCTTCCAGCCAGCTGCTGTTGCGTTGATGATACGGTCGTGATAATCCCTCCGCCCTGCAGAGCTGAGGCCATGGTTAAAAGCAAAGGTGCCCGGTGTCTGGTACATAGGAGGGGGCCAAATATTAGGCGTCATTCCGAGTGCTATCGACATGACTAGTCCATGTCTAAGTACACGGATATTAAGGGAACTCTCTGACCCTGGGGGAATCAGTTTCAAGTTGTCAAAAAGCTGCAAGCAATTCTGTGCTCCACAAGGCCAATGTCAGGTGGGAAAAGGGTGCTTTCTGCCAGGAACCGTATCTGACCCGCGAAAGCCTGGCTGACCCAAAGCTTAAGCTATCCCATAAGGTGAAGAAGAAAGAATGAGGCATTTTTGCCGCTTGGGACACACTCTGCAATTTTATGAAGTGCATATTAGCAGCTATTACTAGTATCATTGTCAGGAAATTGGCTCTGTGGGGTTTTAAGAAAATCTCTAGGAAGCCGCCTCGAGACAAGTGGCAGGTGACGAGAGGATAAGCCTCCAGTCCTGGCCAGAGACGAGGAAATAATGAGCACCCTTTTGCTTCTTCCTGCTGTTCTTGCAGCCCTGGCAGTAACGCAGGCTCAAGCGATTTGCCTGAGAGTGATAATAGGACTGTTTTAACTCAAAGAAGGTGGCAGGATCCAGAGTAGGACAAGGAAGCAAGTCGCCCAGGGTGCAGGATTTAAGGAGGTATCATTCTCTGCTAGTGTCTCATCCCCGTCCCAGCCCAGGTCTCGATGATGTAAAATTCCAGAAAATAAGTGTGATGTCATTCCTGATGTTGTGTCAGCTAAACATGCTTAAATTGTACCCTCCTGTTAAAAAAAATCTGTCTATAATCAATGTTCTGTGAATTAATTGTTGACTCCTTTAGCTTAGATAGTTTGCAGCTGAAAGGCCTCCCAATTGCTAGAGATAAGTCGATGATCCATACCTGGACCTCTTGGGGTTTCAGGCAGAGTAAGGGTCTGAAATAACAAGGGTCTCCTTGAATGAAAGACAAGCTGTTGCTAGCTTTTGTTCTCTTTCCTACCCAAGACAATGGTATTTGCTAATACTATGAAGAAAGTAGCTAAATATTCTTGAATGTCATACATCCTAGGCGTTTGACGGAGTATTTACCTATGTTATCACTGAATCTTCACCTCTGTGAGACAAATCCGAATATTATTGATATTTTAGAGATGAGAAATTGAAGTTCAAAGAGGCTGAGAAATTTACACAGGATTATGTATTTCAGTTGTGGTGTAGATGGTCAGGATTGGAACCCAAGTTTACTTCCTGAGCTCTTAATCTCCGTGTGTTGTTAACTAACACCTACATTGGCAGGAACCAGCTGCTGGGTGGTTTTTAATGGGGTCATTTCTTTTCATACTGGGATCTGCTGCAGACCCTCTGGGTTAGATCCACCAGAACCAGGGGGGCCTGCAGCTCTGTTGCCGGGCAGTGACTATGGGTAGCTAAGTCATGAGTTCTGTCAAACATGATCATTATAGCGGGAGGGGTCTCTAAAGGTTGAGGATGAAAAGAGAAATTTCTATTTCTTCTCTACTTTAACATAAGGAACTCCAGGAGAGAACAGCCCTTATCCCTTGTGTCCACTCATGTATCTCTGTCACCTGGAACAGGGCATGTCACATAGCAGATGCTCAATAAATATACTGAATTATTAAATAATGAACGAGGCACTTTCAATTGTATTAATGCTGCCATTAATATCACTATTCATTTGTAACTCCATTGCTCCCTCCAGGAGATACCTAGGATCGGTTAGGAACATTTGTAGCTGCAGGTGATAGATCACTTAAGTAACAGTGGCCCACACCAACAGGGTTTGTGTTCTCACATAACAAGAAAAATAGAGGTGGGTGTTTTCCATAATTGGTTTAGTGGCTCAACAATCTTAGGGCCTTGCTTTGCACAATTCAATTGGCCTTTTGCTTTTAGTTTTAAAATGATGGCTTCAGCTCCAGCAATCATGTGCACATTCAAGGCAGGAAGGAAGTGGAAGAGAAGGGACCAGCAACAGCTGCAATGTCTCTGATTCAGATGCAACACAAAAGCTTTTTCAAAAGCTGCATATTTTCCCTGGCAGTTTCGGTTTGTGTCTCATGGGGCACTCCTAGTGTTAGAGAGATCTGGGAATAATGCAATAAGATCCTCTAACCTCCAAATTAGAGTTCAGGAGTGAGGAAAGCGATTTACTATGGGTGTCTGCCGAAAGAGTTTTTGTCAATTGAATATAATTGTTCCGCTTCACTGTGGTGCATCAGAAAGAGACTTAGATTGGTCGTAAGGAATCCCGGGATCTCTTTCTGACTCTCTTTCTGGTGACACTGGAAGAAACCAAGTTGACTGGCCTCAGTTTGCTTACCTGCAAAAAAGACGTGTTCAAAGTCTAAAATGATCTTATTCATGGTGGTCATGACCCGCTGCGGGGCTCTTGGAACCTTTCTGCGAGAGACTGTTCAGATACCAGCTCAGAGCCAGCCAGACCAGCGCCTTCTGGATGGCGCCAGATTTGGATGGGTTGAGGCTCCACAATGGTTGTCTGGAAGTAACAGAGACTTATGAAAACAGGCTGCCTTATAACCCCGGAGCGTGGGTGAAAAGGCTGCCATGTGCTGGGCAGAGGGAGGGGAACGACCGTCACTGGCTTCCCCAAAGTCCATGAGGCTACGTCGGCTTCTCCGGGAGCCATGCCCGCTACCTCTAAGGGGTGGTTGGTCGGTAGGGAAGTGGCTGATGAAAGTCAGCAGAAGCCCAGACAACGGCGACACCTTAAAAGATAGGTGAGGGGGTAGAACATCCAGCAGAATGTACTAGGGTGATCCTTCCTGCAAACCCACCTAATAAATCATTCACTTGTCCCTCCTTCTATCCTGACATGGGGTGTTATGAGGACTGGGACATCGAGTCTCTGTACTGTGAAATTTTTTTTTTTGAGAGCTTAGAATATATTTATTGGAACAGAAATATAAACATAAGACCCAAAAGACAACTGTGACAATACTTAATATTTGAAATGTAATTATTCTTAATTCATCTACTTAATTTATATTCATGATTTACGAGATGTTCCATATTTATCAGCTATAACTTCGTCCCATGTGTTGAACCAAGCAGAAATGATTTTGGCTTTGAGCACAAAGTGATTTTCACTGAATGTTTTTGGGGATAAAAGTTTATCTGCCTTGCTCAGGATAAACTGGAGATCTGGCAAGGCCTGGATTTGTCACAGGACATTTCTAACTGTCTGTTAGACAGTAACTGGGTTACAAAGAAACGTGATTGATTTTTATACATATTTTGTATCCAAATTTCCTTACTAAATTTCCTTATTGATTTAGAAAATTATTTCTATTTTTTTATTTTCTGTATATATAATCATGCCATCTGCAAACAATGACAGTTTTATTTCTTTCTTACCAATCATTAGATATTTTGTTTCCTTTTGTCCTGTTATTAGATTGGCTAGGACTTCAGTACAATGTGTAACAAAAGTGGTAATATTGGACATTTATGTCTCATTTCTAGACTCAGAAAGATAGCTTTCAGTGTTTTGCCATCAGCCATGATATCTGCTGTAGATTATGTTTTGTGGCTATTCTATAACAGGTCAATATGTTTCCTTTCCAGTTATGGTTTTATATGTTTATTGTTTATGTCATGGACAATACAGAATGGATAAGCATTTGAAAGCCTGACTCATACCTCCTCTTGGTGAGGATTTTGAGTAGTTGAAATTCTCATACACTGCTTGTGGGAATCAAAACTAGTCCAGCCACTGTGGAAAACTACTTGGCATTATCTACTAAAATGGAACAGAGACAAACCCTCTGACCCAGAAATTTCACATGAGCCCCCTAAATACATTTACATGAATGTTACTAGCATCATTATTAACATAGCCCTAAATCAGACATAATCTACATGTTCATGATGAGTAGAAGGGGAAACACATTTTGGTACATTCATACCAAATATACTGTACAAAATGAAAATTAATGTACCACTGATATCTACAACAGATTCATCTTACCAACCGAATGCCAAATGAGAAAAGCCAAACAACAAAAAAAATAAATCCTGCAATGATTCCATCAACATGAAGCTCAACACAGACAGAACTGATGTGCAGTATTAGGACATGGTGACCTGGGGGTGGTGAGGGTTGTAGTGATCAGCAAGGTGTGCCACGTAGGATTTGGGGGCAATCCTGATGTTTTATTTCTTGATCCAGGTGGAGGTTGCATATGTTTATCCACTTTGTAAACATTTGTCAAGCTGCACACTTTTGATATGTTTACTTTTCTGAACTCTTGTTACCAGTTCAATTAAAAGAAAGAAAGATTTCAAAAATTGCATGCAGGTGTCAACTCCATATTTTTTAAGTAAAATATTGGACAAAATTGTGCTGTTTTGTTCAGTGCCCTTGTGGCTCTTCCATAAATACTGATGAACTTGTATTTGTTCCTGGGAGCATCATTGTCACGAATGTTACTTTCTCAGAACGTACATGAAGAGAAAGAAGTCTTAAATCAAATCTCTAAAGCCATGAGCCACATTCTCTCCAGAGCTCCAGGGGCAAGTGTTTTTTTGTCTATGAAATTTGCGTTGTGCTTCTCCGGGCCCCTAAAATGGATGAGGGAGAAATTGGAATGCTTTTGATATTTCGCTGCAAGCAGAGGATATTTGTAAATTATGCTGATTTATTGTTTAGTTCACTTTCCCTGATGAAATTCAGATCCACATAGATAAGTCTGCTAAAGACCAAATAGATTAGTGGAAATCACACTTTGCTATTGACCCTAAAAAAATGTAGAAGTCCTGGATTAAAATTATGAATGAATGTACTTCATTAGGAATGGAATGTAAATATATTCCATTATCCTGGAGCAAAAATAAACAGGCCTTCTCTATTCTTTTGTAGAAATAAAAAACATTAGCTTGCTTTTTGGTGGGGAGGGAGGAGAGATAACTATTATAGAGAACACTGATCAGCATTAGAATAAAATATCCTAATCATCTGAGACTCCTCTTTAGGAGAAGGGACATTTCCATTAGCAAAAGAGATGCATACATATCAGATTATCTTAAAGAGATTCATACACAACTGTTGGAATCAACTTCAGCTTAGGGTGAACAGTACAGTGAATAGCAAACATGATATATGCAAATAATTTCCCATTATAAACATAGATTATTTTCTGTTTCTGTAAACTATGACAATCACAATAAAAATGATTAACTGTGTTGAGAAGACAGAGAGGGTAATTGGGAAGCTGAGGGAGAGCATTTATGTTTGGCTTCATCGAATCATGCACCTTTTTTATCTTCTGAGTTAATGGTGTTGTACTTATAGGCTTTGCATATTTTACTTTATTTCCCCAGACAGCACACTTTTCCTAGTGCTAAACCGGCTTCGTAAGGCCTAGCAGATAATCCTGGTGCTTGGTTGCGATCCTCAAATGCGTTGGCACAGACGGGATTTCTGGTCTGAAATAATGAAGCTCCTGGGCTTCCTTCCCCTGCGGACATCGACCCTCACCGTCTGTCTCAGTGGACGGTCTCTGACACAGGTGCCTTCCAGGCCCCTCCTCTTGGCTGTATTCATGCAGAGAATGACCTGTGCAACGTCATCGTAGTTGCAGCCCGTGTTCGAGCGCCCTAGTTTGAGCAAAGCTGCGGGAAAACCTTGGTGCCACGCCCCTTAGGATGTTCACGCTGTGCCAACACAGTCACGAACGCCAGCACGAAAGTGGACACTAAAATGGGGGGTCGGTTAATGGGTTTAAAGTGTCATACAGGTGTGGCCCAGATTACGCCCCGAAAAATAATTTATCCTGTACTTTTTCTAAGGAAGGGACTGGACAAAATTATCTACCAAAGTGATGAAGTAAAGGAAGAAAGAGTAAGACGTGGGGTACAGGTGAGGGGGATCCAGCAGAGAAACAGGTGCAGGGACCCCCAGGGTACCTGTGCAGGGAAAGCCCGGGTGCAGCGGGGGCTGGGCACAGAGGACACCAGGCCAGCAGAGCAGGAGGCTGTGTCCGGAGGTGACGGTTATACCAGACGTGTTCACTTTCCTCCTCTGTAAAATGGATATAATTTAGCAACCTCCTGGGTTACTGTGAGGAGTAAATATGTTGCATATAATTGTTGGTCTTGCCCATTGCTCCATTATTCCTAAGAAAGAATTCCATGCTACATGTATAGTTTCCAGTAATGGGCTCTTATCCAATAGCAAAGTAATAGGAAATTACTTTTCCACCAGCAGTGTAAGCTAATGAATAAGACACAATTTTTCCATTGTTTTATTTTAGGAAAGACAACATATATGTAAGAAACAACTATAGCTCAAATCCACATTCTTAAACAAAATAATTTCATTTGTCTGCAGTCATTGGGTTAAATGTTAACATCTGTATAATACAAAGCGTGGAGTCAGGGAGAATTAGGAAGGCAGGTGGTCCTCTGTCTCTTTATTAAAAGGCTGTGGCAGAAACATATATTATCCAGTTTCAAAAGAAGCCTCAGAAAATACCTTTCCTGTAGCGTCAGATGATTTAAAATTGATCTCCTATAGCTTGTCCCACTTTTGTATTCTTAGCCACAGATAAAGTAGTTGTTCTCAATTGTAAGGCAAATGGCTTTGAGGACTCAGAGTTCAGCCCTGTTGCTACCCTCAGGGTTTACTCCTGGTGTTATCCTGTCATTCCTGTGTAATCCCGTTACGGAGAAGAGAGCTGCACCCCCAACTTTCACTGAAGCTCCAGCTCTTAACTGTTCAAGTGATCAGACATGTCTCTCTAAACGAATATACTTTTAATTCACACCAGACGTGAACGCACACATACGTGTATTTCTGTGTGCGTATGTGTTTAATTATATTGCACAAAAGACATCACAGGTTTTTAAAGACTATTTTTTAATAGGTTCACAGCAAAGTTGAGAGGAAGGCACGGAGATTTCCCATATACCCTCTGCCCCACCACATGCACAGCCCCCCCATCAACACCCCCCACCAGAGGGACACATTGGTTGCACTCAGTGAACTTACGTTGACACATCTTTAGAACCCAGAGCCCATAGTCTACATTAGGGTTCACGCTCGGTGTTGTACAATCTGTGGGTTTGGGTGAATGTTTAGTGACACGTGTCCATCATCACTGCAGAGTAGTGCCACAGCCTGAAACATTCTCTGAGCTCCCGTTTTCCCCTTTCTGCCCCATAACCCTGGCCAACCACTGATCTTTTTACTGTCTCCATAATTTTGTCTTTTCCAGAATGTCATGTAGTTGGGATCTTAAGGTATATAGTCTTTTCAGGTTGGCTTCTTTGGCTTAGTAATATGCATCTAAGCTTCCTCTATGTCTTCTCATGGCTTGATAGCACGTTTCTTTTTAGCACCGAATCACATTTCATTGTCTGGATATACCAGGGTTTACCGAGACATCAGAATTTTGAGATAGGAAAATCTGGGAGTCAGGGTGAAAGGGAGGACTAAGCGAATTGCCACCATGGCCCTCGCTGATCAATATGATATTTATCTGTAGAAAATTTTTCCTGAAAATCTTCAAGTAAGTCTTTGTCAGGCACAGGAAGTCAGAGATGAGCTAAAACAAAGCTCCTGCCCTCGAGTTTCTTATACTTCCTAAGAGAAGGAGAGAGCAGGCCTAGGCACAGCCGCTGTCCAAGGTGGGCACAGGTAAGGACAATGATGGTATGTGGACCCAACGCTGCAGGTCCTTGGGGTGGGGACCTTAGGTTTCCCACACAATGTGAGATTAATCTGGGTGTTTGTGGAAGGCAATGTTTGAGTTGGACCATGAAGGACGTTTGTATCAAGGCAGAAGCAAAGCTATTCCTGGCAACAGACACACGATAAACAAACGCACTGCCTTGTAGAGACGACATACCTTTCACCTAGAGTATTTAAAATCAGGAAGTGAAGATGTGTCTGAATAACATGCAATCCTTCAGAATCGGAGAAAAGAGAGCATTTTTCTGAACTGATCATAGAGGCCAAAGAAAATTGAATTCAGAATGAATGCAGAGTGAGGGCTCAGTCTTTTGTCTAAGCCGATGCTTCACCCGTAACTCTCAGTTATTCAGGATTCGGGAAATGATTTGTGAAGAGGGTCTGTCACACAGTCATCTGCCGGTGCTCGAGTGCTGGTGAGCAACCTGAGAACTCTCACAGAACATTGTAAACAGCGGGGCTAGGTCAAGATCAGTGCTGAGAGGATGCTACGAGAACCAGAGTGAAAGGGCACAGTGACATACATTTAGGTGAAAATGCCTAGTCACAAAATGTCACAACGTATTTTACAACAGTACATGATTTTTTTTTTTCCTGGAAAAATAGCAAACATATTAGGGTGGTACCTATGAGTAGAAAACGAATAATAATGCAGTTGGAAATTGAAGGTAATAAAGAAATAATAAAAAAGGAAATTAGCCTTTTATGAACCAGTGATTATTTGTAATATTAACTGAGGAGTATGATCAACTCTACTCTGTATCCTCATTAAAAGGACATTTTTAAGCAATAAAATAAATTATTCATTAAAGAAAATTCCACAAACCAATGCATGTAAACACACATGTGAGTCTCTAATTAAATGAGTTCTGTTTATAGAGCCAAAGTTCTGAAGTGGGCTCAGAAGTCCATGTGTCCCAATGACCTCAGTCTTGTTTGGTATAAAATGGAGATATGATGAGTCTGGGAGTCAGAAATACAAATGCCCACAGCAGCCAGGAGCAGGTAATCTGTATGAGGGTTGGTGACCCCTGTAAGGCAATAGGGAGTGGTGGGGTCTGTGGCAAACTGAGGAGCACATGTCTCATCTAAAGCAGGCAGTGTCTGCTTCCTTACTTCTTGCTGATCATTCCATCGCCATGTTACTACATCTTTAGTTATTGGAGAAACACCAGCCCCTAATATACTGTTACTGAGAATGTGATTACAACCTTGATACTCACTAAAATTTGTTATTTCTTTGGGCCTGTAGGTATTTATCCATAATGCAACCAATCACCAGACAGCAATTTTGTGGGATATTGCAATTGTGTGTTCCCATCGAATCCTCAAGGCTTGATACTGTGAGGGCAAAACTTCGGGATAATAACAAAGTCTACATTTAATGTCTTCATTTCCTTTTTACCTTTTGGTTCAGTTGACGTTATAAATTTCCAAATCTAGCACCCATGGAGCTTAACTTAGGCTGAAGTGTCTTCCTCAGACAGTGCTTTGTTATTCAAAATAATGTCATCATGATGGTATCCCACAGTATTAGGCGGTTTCTTGGGGATGATTTCTGGGGAACACACACTCACGCACTGGATGCCAACACACTTGTATCTCTCTACCTCACAACTCATACATTTGGCCTAAGAAAACTCTCATTTTCCTTTTGATACTAGCATACTGAGATTGGGTCCCACTATTCCCTGGATCTTCGAATGTCATTCAAACAAGACTTAGGGGTAGGAAGTGAAGCTTAGAAAATCGGGATCATTGGCAGGTTTGTTTCCAGGGTCAGGAAAAGGCCACTCGCTCAGGGGTACCATATGGCTTTGAGTGCATTTTCAGAAGCACATGCTGATGTATGGTGACAAGCACTGTGTCGCCAGAAGGCACATTAATGCTTCCAGTTAGGGCACAGTTCTGCGCACATCTGAGTTTCCTGGGAACCTCTGAAATTCAGCTACCCATTTATTAATAGTTTTTCCCTGAAATGCAGGGGTGCTCCAAGCATCTGTCTGGCTCTCTGGTGTCCACAGGCGAAGACTGTGTCTTACTGAAATTCTGTCTGTTAATTTGTTTCTTTCCTGCTCCTGGCACCCGGTGAC
Organism: Lemur catta; assembly: GCF_020740605.2. Classification (NCBI taxonomy): domain Eukaryota; kingdom Metazoa; phylum Chordata; class Mammalia; order Primates; family Lemuridae; genus Lemur; species Lemur catta. The sequence goes on from NC_059148.1 coordinate 29,446,842, forward strand.
ATCTAAGATGTTAATGGACTGTTTTGTGGATAGAGGTAAAAGAGCAGGTAACAGAAATTCCTTTTGATAAACCTCAATGTAAGGTTTATGTTTAAATTAGGAGGTAAAATGAGGCAAAAGCCACCGTGAGTTCATTCTCTCTTCCCAGATCCTATAAATCACCTACCATATTAAACTGAATTCTGAAAGTTACAAAACAAGACACCTGGCTATTGTATGACTCTTGTGTTACTATGTATACTTCTGAGTATATTCGCTCCATGCTGTAAGATTGTGTAAGACCTCTATGTTGTAGAGATCTTAAATCTTTGTTTCCTGCCAGAGCCCTTCTCAGAATCTCTCCAGCCAGATGGTTCTCTTGTGTTAGTGCACTAGGAGGGCTTTAAATAAAGAAATCCAACACAGACACCATGGGAAAGTGTCCCAGGGTTGAAGGATAATGAGGAAGCTGATTTTCCTCATGCAAAGACAAAAGTGACATCTTCTTAAAATTCTTAATGCAATTTGAAGGGAGAAATAATTACCTCCTCTGGCCATCACGTTGAAATAGCCAAAGAGAGGAAAATGGACTTCACCCTCATTAACTCCATGGGTCAGAGCCAAAAGCTACATTAGCCAAAAAGGCTTTTTTCAAAGGGCACAGTTACCCTAGATCAAAGCGTGTTCTTGAGAGAATAGAGCATGAAGTTTTGTGGGTAACTCCAGTTAGAATCAGATGGGAACTTTTCTATTTTTAATGAATCTTTCTTCCATTGTAGTATAAGCGGGTCCACAGTTGGAAACAGGGCAAAGCAAGGATGTGGCATCCGAAACGATTTTCCATGTCCTCACTGATGCTGTCCCGTGACTGTGGCTGGCAGCTGCTCTCCTGGTGTTCATCCTGGAAGCCAGTCACACCGTCGGTCCCTACAGCCCAGGACAACTTCATCTTTACTCTCTGTTGAGGGCGTTCAGACACCGATGCCTCTATTCATTTGTGGGCATACATAATACCTGGCCAAGTTCCAACATACAAAGCCCCATTGATCAACTGCAAAGTTAGAAAGTGCCTCCGTCTGTAATAGGAAATAGCCCAGCCCAGGAACTCTGTCTCTCAAGCATTAATGAGCCACTGTAGAAACACCACTGTGTATACTATTATGTCCACACATTCAAACTCTCCTTTAAAATAATTCTGCATTTTGTAATTAGAAGGTAATCCTGCTCAGGGGCATGAAGTGGGTATTATTTTATTTTTCTAAATGCTAGCAAGCAAGCATCTTTTTGATAATATAAGTTTTAGGATGACTGACAGTCATTTGGCTCAAAGGGAAGGCAGGAATAACAAGAAATCTAAATACACTTGTATTGATTTCAATCAAGCTTTCTTATGACATCTGGTGCACTCTATTTTGTATGTGTCAAATATGAAGATAATGAAAAGTTGATATAAATAAATGCTTGAAGTGATGCTCAGATGGCAGCCGGGTGACTGAAGAAGTTGGTAGGAATCTGTACCTCCTTCACCTCTGTATCCCCTGTGCACAGCCCAAACTTCATTCTTCCTAAATGTTGGCCAAATAAATGATACACAGGCATCGGGATGTAGTTCAGAAACCAGAAGAAATAATAGAAACATGACAGAAGACATGAGAAAGCAGTGCAGAGCGGTGTTCTAACCCTGGTTTTCAGATTAACCAACTCCTGACCTCAGATAGTATCACAAAACCCCTCTGAGTTTCAGCTAAATCCTTTATAAAATGAGGGATTTAGCTCATGACCTGGGAAGCTCTGGCTTCTGGTCACTGCCCTGAGGCTCGAGGACAGAGAGAGCTTTGGGTGGGGGCTGCGGGGTGTCTATGAATCTGTGTTTAGGATATTGAGCTGATCTGATTCAGGTGAACTTGTTCTATCACTGTTTTTCTTTTTACCAAAAATCAGGGGTCACTTGGATGTAGGTGAATCCCTCTTGTTATTGTTCCATTAAGAAAGCATCAGTTAAGGACAGATTCTACACCATTGACCAGGGGAAGTTGGCCCAGGGGATGATGGCAGGAGATTTTCATTGGTTGCAATAGATCTTGGGTCAATGGGGCACATAGGTTAGTAAAGAGAGACAAATCCATCTATCCATTCATACAGCAGCACTGATTCAGCATCTACTGTGTACGATGAAAAGATGTCCCTCAGTTCGTGGGCAATGACGGTGACAGATTTTCATGGGGAGTGCTCTAATGAGGTGTCGTGAGTTCCAGGGATTTCAGAGTTGATCAAGGAAAGACACATGACCACCAGGTGGCAGTAGCTTTTCCAGGCGCCGCTTTGACAGATCTGCGTGCCAGGAAGTCCCTCGCCACATGAGACTGTCCGGAGGCTGCAGGGCAGGGGTCACCAGCTAGAAGGGGAGGAGGACGAGGGAACCCGGGGGGAGATGGGGGGCTTATGTGTCCAGGTGGTGTCTCAGCAGGTTGGTGGGGAGTCTCTGGGTCAGAGGGCAAGAGCTGCTTGGGGCCTTTTATAGTCGAAGCGTTTATTTTTCCTATGGTCAGCAGACACTGGACACGCTTTGGGGGGTTATGCAAAGCAGGGAGGCTCTTTTACAACTTTTGGCCAGCAAGATTCATAACAGAAACATTAGCATGTATAAATAACAGACATTAGGGTAAAGATTGTTATTTGACCAAAAGGCATTTGTGATCTGCCATAGTGAGTAAATAGCGTGGTGAGTGTCCTGGAACTGAGGCATTCTCTTAGCCAGTGTTTTCCAAGTGACGGGAACATTGGGAATGTTGGAAGAATGGGAATGTTTGGATTAAACAGGGCATTAAATACGTTGTATGACATAGTGAGGAATGTAGCCACTTTGTAAATTTACTGTCCGATCTATCTTCCATTGGTTTCTTGTAGAAACCCTGACTGATACCTTCTATTTATACCAAGTAATGCCACCTCCTTCTTTACAGCAGAGTTATAAATGTCACTTTCTAAGTAAGTATATTTACATTTTCTTTCTGTGATTGTATTCAAATACAAAGCTTAAGTAAACAACAATACATGTATATCAGACAAGCATCAAGCAGAGAACAGATTCAGTAGGAGATGTATATTAAAAATATTATTGCAAGGAATTGGCTGACGTGACTTGCAGGTGGCAAAGCAAATCTGAACTCCTTAGGGCAGGGCCTCAGGAAGTACAGGCTGAAATTCTCAGGTGTGGGGAGAAACTCCTGCTCATAAGCAGAATTTCTTTTCTCAGGGAAGCTTCATCTCTGCTCTTAACATCTTTCAAATGATTGCATTAATCCCAGCCAGATTACCTATAAATAATCTTTCTTAAAGAGAACTTCTTTTGGATCGGAATCACATCTACAAAGCACCTTTGTAGCAACTCGTAGATTAGCATTTGCTTGAATAGCTGGAGAGGGTAGTTTAACCAAGTGTACACATCCAAAATATCACCACCATGCCCTGTGATACAGAAATACGCCCAGATATCTTAACAGTGGTTTGTGAATGACAGATTTGAAAACAGTGACTTTGTCCAATTAGTTAAGGGAAGTGAAGAAGGAAGGGGTTATGTCCAAGGTCACCTAGAAAGTTAGTGGTTGTTTGACACAGTTGGAACTAGAATGAAATCCTTGCGCTTCCTGACCACTTATTTTAATATATTGTGTGTTGTTAATAAACAAGGAGTGAAAAATCCTACCAATAGGTTATTGAAGATGTTTGCAACATCTCATTAACCGTGCTTTTTCAAGATGAACAGAACATCAGTTATTTTGCATTGCTTAAAAATTCCTGCTTAGAACAAATACTTGTCTCATTTTCCAGGGATACCCAGAGAATATGGAAAATCAGTTCAAAGTCATATTACCAGGAAAATGGGGTAGACTTTACAACTCAGGACAGCTGCAGGGGACAAGCAAGGCAGCTGAGAACCTTGGTCGTATTCGTGGGATAGAAATCTATAGCTCCCAATATTAATGGGCTGTGTCAGACAGCAGAACCTTCCAGAACAAGGAAAATTACTAACACTGTTAACAGCCTCTCACCAATCTTATGTAAAAAACATCTTCTGCCATGAGATTATGCAAAAGCACCAAATTAATGCTCAACAGCCTGAATCAACCTCCGGCCTTATCTTCTAGGTCCATGCTATATTGTTTAACTTTAGTTCCCTCACTGGCTGAGATTAAAAAATTGGAAACATTCACAAATCTAGATGTTTAGAGTCTCTTGAAATTGGAGGATCTAGTCCCACATGAGAGCAACCAGCTGGGGCTAAATGGATCAATGCCTTTAGAGGTTTGACAATCTACACCTGAAGCTCTTATTTACATTTTTGGTCTGGTCTCTCTGTGCATGTGAACTTGAGACCCCCATAAAAGGAGAATATAGGAAATGGCTTGTTACTCCTCCTTTGATCCTCAGATCCTTGAAGCTCTTGCAGTGCTCAGCTCTGGCTAACGGCCCGTGGTATCATCAGACTTGGAGCCCAATGGGGGTGTTGGCTGGGCAATGAGCCGGCTCACCCTGGCTGGGCTCTGCACCCTTCCTTGTTGGCAACACCCTGCCAGATCACTGCTTCTTTTAGAGAGATTCCGCCTTGAATTTCATCCCTTTCCTTAATAACTGCCTCCCTTTTGTTCTACTTGGGTGAACCTAATACAATTTCCTAGAACCTGTGTAAAGTTAATTCATTTCTGTCGCCTTGTATTTTGAACCATACCAAAGAACTATACTAATCTTTAATTTATAGCAAACCGGTGGTGCACAAATTTCATTAAATCATGTGGGACTAAAGACAGACTTTGTTTTTATCCCAAGATATATTTGGTGAAACTTACTTAATAGCACATTTGTTCAGTGAGTTGAATAAAACTAGCTGCTCTGTTTGCTACCAGAGATATTAAATATGTACTCAGCCTTTCCAACCTGTTACATTTTCCTAATAATTCTTAGCTGAGAAAAATTCTCCTCTGTTACCAAAAAAAAAAAAAAAAAAATTAGATGAGGTAATTTCCACCCTGAAAAAAGGATGGATTAAAACTTCTTTTAGCTTATTAAGCAATTGCACACAATTTACAGACAATAATAGTTCTGTCCTCACAACCAAGTGACAGCAGAGTAATGGGAATTATAATTATTCCTATAAAATGTTAAATATTTTATCAAGAAAAATTGACTTCCCTCAAGGTGATTTGTTTCATGAACAAATTGCCCTGTTTGTAAAGAAGGTATTTTGGGTGCTGGACCACAGCAGGCTGGGGTTTAGGTATTTGAATCGGTATGTTTTACTATTGCTACTCGGGAGAGAGGACTCTACGGTGGGGGTGAGTTTCTAGTCAATCAATTCTCTGCGATGACAACTGGGCTTCTCTCCTACCGCTGTGTCCACTTCCCCGGGGATGCAAGTGCCTGTGGTTCATCCTCTGCAGCTGGCAGCGCAGGCAGGCGGCTGAGGTTGAACAGCACAGGAGTCGGCTTTTGTGGAGCCCAAACAGTACACTCAGGAGACTCCATCTCTCACCAAAAGAGCCCTCACTTCACTCCGTGACGAGATTCCAGTTCATGTGCCCTGGGCCTGGGGTTGCCGGAAAAATATAGGACAAAGGATGCAATTTGGGATACAATTATTCTAAAAAATAGAGTGGCCAGAGAAGAAACGGGACAGGCTGCAATTGGGGACATGATTACACTAAAAAGTTATTCATTGCTCATCTGAAATTCAAATGTGACGGGGCATCCTGTATTTTTATTTACTAAAGCCCGTAACCCTACCAACATGAGCAGCTCCTCAGCCCCTGGGCCCCGTCCAATTCTGGGGCAACTTCATTTTAATGAAGAAAGAAACAGCAAGTCCGTATTCCACAAATGCTGAATGTTGAGAGGGCTTAGGTTTCTCCTTGTGGGGGAATAATAAAAAGTACCTGCCGAGACATTCTAAAGCGCCTGGTCTGACACGCATGGATTGAGGAGTGGCAGCCCTAAACTTTCACGTTTGAAGGAATTTGTGATTTCATTCCTATCGCACAGAATTGTTGTATAGTAGTCAAGGATGTAGCCGAATATTTTATTTTGTGTGAGTACGTGTATGTGTCAATATGCATGTTGAATAGGTGTCTATATATGTATGAGTGGTATTTTCCAAGGTGTGTTTGTCCATGTGGGCATGTATATGTGTGTAAGTGTGTGTGTATGTGTGTATCTGTGTGTGTGCTGATGGGCATGTGTGTACATGTAAGTGCATAGTGCATGTGTATATGTTTGCACATGCATGAATGATTTTGTGTAGTGTGTGTATTGGTGTGTGAGTATGTGCACGTTTCATCTGTTTGTATATGTGCATATTTATGTTTGCATGTGTGTGTGTGTGTGTGTGTGTGTGTGTGTTTGTAGTGGTTAGGAAGGAGGGCTTAAAGTTAGCCTACCCTGGGGTAAAATCCATTTTGCTCTTGATCATATGTATAATCTACAGCAGCCACTTCGAGTTTGTGCTTGGGTAGTCTCACGTGTTGAAGAGAGGGTAATAAGAGAAGCATGTCATGAAGTAATCGAAAATATTTAACAAGTTAATAGATCCAATACACATATATACACAGACACACACACACAGCACTTAGAACAGTATCTATTACACAATAAATCCTCAGTAAACGTTGGTTTTGTTTATAATTACAATGAATTATAACCTGTAATACCAAGTTCAGATGAAAGTTTTTCTTCCTGGAAATCAGTTAACCTGTCTCTGCCTCAAGTTTCTTTATCTAAACATTGGGGGTAATAACAGTACCTACCTCACAGGGTTGCTGGGAAGATGAAGTAAATTAATTCAAGTAAAGTACTGGACTGTTAGTCTTCTTCAGGAATAAGGCTGGAGTCTGCTTATGCTCGTTTAAACTTACAGAAAGTCACTTGCTTGCTTGTCTCCTGAGTTTCTAGCACAATCTCTTTGGAGGGTTGGCATGCTGAAAGGCACAGCCTAATAGCCAGATAATCCAGTCACAATGACAGGCAAACCTTCAGCAGGATGAAAATCTGCCGGCACTGGGACTCAGCCCTGAATCCTAATTAACAGCCCCGCAGGAGGCTCTTCAGAGACCTGCTGGCTACACGGAGGAAAGAGCCTCTGTGCTGATGAGAGGCGATTTCCAGTCCATACCCCTGATAATTAACAGCCTTGTCAGAAAGTTCAGATATATACTGATGGCATTGGGAATATTTTGATTTTCTTTAAAAAAGATATAAACAGACAAAGAAGACTTTAAAAAAAGGATTGTAGAAAATTGCCTTCAAGATCATTTTGATGTCAATCAAATTTAAAATAGGTTGCTACCAAAGGATACTCAATCCTTTATTTGGAGACACCCTTATGAAAACGTGGCTGGGCTTGACAAAAGCTCAAATTGTGCTTTTTTACACTATTAAGAGACACCTATGTCTGTGCGTTACTGAATTGTTAGTGTGTAAATTTGTGTGTGGTGAGGATGAAGCCTTCTTGTTTAGTGAATGTAGCAATGGGATGTTTAAGACTGAATAGAAAAAAGCACATTTGGCCAACATGGATTTATGGTGATGATAGAAATCGCTTTGTCGCTAGAGTAGATTTGGGAAACCACAAAGGACATTAATGTAGACATGACATCGTTTTAACAATAAATGATCCTTGTGAAGTCTACAATTAGCTGATTAATTTATTGCAAGAAATGGAGTCCTTATCAACAGCTTTTATTGCTCTAAATCATGATTAATAAATAGGAAACAATAGTTCCATATTTATGTTAAGTATTTGCTTGAATCTAGGTAACTCTCATGGTAGATTATGTTTCCTCTCTATGGGGAGCAGTGTGGGGCTGACTCGTCAGCATGAGTGATGTTGTGCTGCAGTAACAAACAATCCCATAATCTCAATGGCCTGACATACTCCAGAAAGATCTGTTTCTCACTCACACTACAGTTCCCTCTGTGAATGAAGGATGAAGTCACTCCTGTCAGACCCAGACAAAATAAGATCAGGCAGGCACAAAAGAGAGGGGCTCATGCTTGAATGTCTAAGTTAAGAACTATGTCTAAGGGCTTTCTACCCCCACCCCAAGAAATCCCACTTGTGATACCAGATTTTTATGTCAACCTAAACAAACAAACAAAAAGACATTGGAGAAAAATGTCTCCAAATACGTTGAATTTATTCAGGAATAGAAAAAAAGGATTATATTAATAGTCCAAGATGCACCTGTGGCTTGCAAACAACGTGTTAGTGTCGTCTGTCAGCTGGGTCGACTGGAGTGAGGTGACCACACGTGTCCCAGCACCCAGCAGACTAGTGTAGTTCACGCGGTATAGGAACAGCAAAAGGGGGCAAACCCCAGCGGCAATCGTCTTTCAATCCTCTGATTATATCACATTTGCTACTGTCTCAATGGGCAGGGAAGTCACAAAGCCAGCCCAGATTCAAATAGTGGAGAAAGTGCTACCTTTTGATGGGAGTAGATACAAATTCATATTACAAGGGCATAGCCAAGGAAGGCAACAGTGCTTTATAAAATCCCTCCAGAGATGCTACAGTGAAGCCTGCATTGGGGCATGCCCAGTCGTTTTTATGATTTGAGATTTATCTTTATTAGAAAGCATACAAAATTACAAATATAAAAATGGAAAGAGAAGTAAATATTTATTTAAAAGGCTAAAAGAAATTGCATTAAGTTACAAATACACGGGCAGAACTCCTTCCCGAGGATTGGGAGGTCTAAGCAAATTAAAAGTTCTACAGCTCAAGTTGCACTAGTTTCATGGAAAAACTGCTTCTGTTCAGGCCTGGGGAGCTCTGGGAGCTGCACGCAGAGCAATGCCTTCTCCCCGACTTCCCCCAGAGGTTCTGCTGAGGAGCAGCCTGGGGGTCTCTTTTGTTCCTGGGGTCCCCTCCTCCCCCAGGCAGCTGGAGGAGGGCACTGTTTTTGAATTTGCAAGTCTTTGTCTCTTCATATTAGTAAGAAAAAGACCTAATTAAAACTTGACAGTCTTATTCCTTTTATCTCTTTGCAAACCCTATTTAGGTCAGCACAGTGAGGCACTATAGCATCTTGAAGCCCTGCAGTGGGGTAGCACAGAGCACGGACGTCGGAGACAGACTTTGTGTGTTCCAAACCTGGCTCTGCCATGTGCTAGCCATACATACCTGGACAAATCCGTTAACCTCCTGTGCCTCACTTTCCTGTTCTGTGACACAGGGATGATATTAAATAATAGATCTGTTGCAAGAGTTGAGTGAGTCAGTGCCTGTAAAGAACTTAGCACAGTGCCCAGAGCATGCTGAGTGTGTATGTGCTAGATATCATTTTCCCCTAAGAACCAGGCTTTTATAAATCAAGTGCCCAAAAGGATGGGGTACTTCTGTTTTCCACTCTTCCCCCCAAACCTTCCATGAGGTGATGAACAGAGAGCTGACTCTGTTGGGCAGCAAGGCAGAGAAACTACAAGGAGAATATGAATTAAAAGATGTTAACATCTCAGAACGTTATTTTAGCCATAGATAAATGAAAAATAATCCCACAGAATTTTTATTCTCTGCCCATACATTACCATTCATTGGATCCATTTTTATGTGAAAAGATACTTATGTGTCTTGTATTTCCATGTATGAAACGAAGCAAACAAATTTGCCCATTGACTCCTTGGGGTGTCTGGGGCTTTTGAGCAACTCTGAGGATTCTTGTAGAGGATTCTCCCTCCCTCCCTTCCACCCTCTTTTCTTGTTTCCTTCCTTCCTTCTCCCCCTCCCTCCCTTCCTTCCTTTCCCCTCCATTCTTCTCTCTTTTCCCCTTTCTGTCTGTCTCCCTCTTTGGCTGCTGTCATTTGATATTCATCGAGGACCGGCAGTGCTGTTACGAATGCACAAAACAGATTCTTCCAAATGGCTTTTTCTCCTAAGAGATGATAGATGGCTTTTCTCTCCTCAGTGCAAATCAGAAATTGAAATAGGTGAAGCACATCTTGAGCAGTGCCATGGCAAAGGAGCCTGGCTTGTGGAGTGTGTGTCTCTGGAGAAATCTGGAGAACTAGGAGGTGGAGACGTGGTCCACAGCTGCAGGTGAGGCTGGCTCAGCTCTCCCAGGTCCGAGGCGTATGTAGAACTCTCTCTGCTAATAGCATCCTCACTGCCCTTTTATTGTTTTTTCACAGTCTTCTCCCAAATTCACAGTTTGTTGAGTGATGAAGAAGTGAGTTCAGTAGATTCAGGGAAGCCTTACAGAGAATGGAAGGGAAGGCTTCATCCTCATTGGGAATCAACAAACCAGTACACTTCCCAGAATGTCTACTGAAAACACTTGCATAATTGCAGCTGCAAAATCCATTTTTGGGGGGTGTAAAAGTGGACTATACATCTAACAGGTACCGTGAATTCAGTGGGAATGGAAGAGACTATCCCAAGACAGAGCACGACTAAATAAGCTGCACAGCCATTTTCTCTACTGTCAGTGCTGCCAGGTTGTGATCCTGGAAATATTTTCAACGTATATATAAAATTTTGAGACAGGGTCTCACTCTGTCACCCAGGCTAGAGCACAGTGGCATCATCATAGCTCGCTGCAACCTCAAACTCCTGGGCTCAAGCAATCCTCCTGCCTCAGCCTCCCAAGTAGCTGGGACTACTGGTACGTGTCACCATGCCTGGCTATTTTTTTTTTTTTTTTTTTGTATTTTTGTAGAGTCAGGGCCTTGCTCTTGCTCAGGTTGGTCTCAAACTCCTGGCCTCAAGCTATCCTCCCACCTTGGCCTCCCAGAGTGCTAGGATTACAGGCATGAGCCACCATACCTGGCAACTACTGCAGTATTTATGGAGATATCAAAGCAGATATTTCCTCATTTCTTTGAAACCAATAAGTAATGATCTGAGATACTTGGGCTGGCAGAAGAAATCCAGGTCCATCACTATACTCAATGCTTAGCGGTTTCCATTCTCTCATTTAGGTATTATAGCTATATGCTATAGTAAATGAACCCCAAGAGGTATAATGGCTGAAACCCAATAGAAGTTTCTTTGTCACTCATGGGAAGTCTAATCCGGTGTTTTTGATAGGAGTGTAGATCCTCCAAGCATTGATCGGGAGACCTGGGCTTGGCACCTTGCAGTTCCTCCTTCTTTAACAAGCACCTTGCGAGATTGCAGGGGCAGAGCAGGGAGGGCCACCTGCAGGAGATTTTATAGGCCAGGCCTGGAAGTGGTGCTGTCACTTCTAAGTCACGCCTGCAAGGGAGGCAGGACATAGAGTCAAACTATGAGTCCAGGAAGAAAAGGTGATGCATTGGTGAACAGCTATTCACCAGATAGCTGAACAGCTAGTTAGTCTCTGCTGTTACAGCTTTTTTTTTTTTTCAAATCGTGCACAATATCTCCAAGTTTAATTAGGGGATGATTTTAGACTTTCAAAGAGATAAAGGAGAAGCATAAATATCTGCAGCCTCGTGTCTGTCTGGGTTACGTTGTTGAGAACCACAGAGAAGAAGCTTCACTCATCATCAGGCTTCAGTATGAGGCGTTCTACAGGACAAGAAAGTTGAACATGCTGCTTGGTGTAGAAACCAGGCACTTCCTTTTGCTAAGATGGGAAAGGAAAAAAATATGAAATAGTTGAAAAGAATTTCAACTAATATACAAAATATCTTTCAAGCCTCTGTTTCCTGGTACTGCCTTTTCTTTATGTGCAACTACAGAAAGCAACAGTATTTAAGAGAGGGACAATGTCTACATCAACCCAAAATGTTGGGAAGGTCAACATGGCCAGAAGGTCCAGGGCCGGTGGTGACTCAGAGGGGCTTTGTGGCATTTGTGTCATTATTGCAATAACACAGTAGTACTAGCATGAAACAGAAAACGTGCCCACTGTATGCTGGGCACTGTGCCAAGTTCTTCACCTGCAATAATCCTAAAAATCCTATGAAATAGGTGTTATTATGATACCCGTGCTACACATGAGACAATGTACGAAGAAGTTAAGAAAAGTGACCAAGTTCACACAACTTGCTGAAGAAGCAGAAGGAGGATTTAAAATTGTACCTGGCCGCTCTCACCCCTGGCAGGCTAGACCTGGCTCTAAGTTTTCACAGGACATATCACTTCTAACTTATGTTTATATTTTATTGTCTGTCTTCTCTGATAAAATGTAAGTTCCACATGGACAGAGACCTCTTTTGGGTCATTGGTGTCTACCAGGCACATTGAATGATGCCTGGCACATAATAGTTCTGTAAATACGTAGGAATGCGGGCAGGAATGCAGCCTGATCCTTCTAGATGCTCATTTCCTGTCTTTTCTCTTTCTTTACGTTTTGCCTTCACTTTCCGAGTTTCCCCATGTCCTTCTGTTATGTTGCTTTTCTAAGTGATCCCCAATCACTTCCTATTTCTTACAACCAAAGACTCCCAGTGATACAGGAAAACGTATTATTTTAAAATTATTGGGTATTGCAAAAAAAAAAAAAAATCACTGGGTATTGCAAACATCACTCTCTTTGCAGGCAGGATCTTCATTATTCATAGACTCTGTATTTGCAAAGTTGCTTGCTTGCTAAAATGTATTTGTCACACCAAAATCCATGTTCCTCGTGCTTTTGTGCTCCTTCACAGACATGAACTGAGCAGAAAAATGTTTAAGTCACCTGATGTCCACGTTCCCACCTGAGATTGAGCAAGGTAATGCTCTGTTTTCTTATTTCAGCTTTTATATCATAAACAAGTGTCCTTCTTGTCATCCATTTGGTGGCAAACTTCTTGCATTTTTGTGTTTTTTTGTTGGTGATTTTGCTGTTTAACGTGCACAGGGCTGAAGTGTTGTCCACTGCAAGAAGGCAGCGATGTCTTCGACCAAAGACAAGACAGAGTAGCTTCATTCAGGCATGAGTTACAGTGGTGCGGCCGTGAGTTCAATGTTAATGGACCAACAACGTATATTAAACAAGGTGTCTTTAAACAGAAACACACATAAAATAAGGCTACATATTGATTGATTGATGAAAAATATTATGACAAGAGGCTTGCAAGAACGTATCTCTATATTTTCCCTAGGGAAAAAATGGTTCAGTATTTGACAATTCAGTGTCCAAGGTGAGGCTATAAAACATATCTACCGTAGGGGCATGAGGGAGGTTGGGGAATTGCTGGTCAAAGATACAAGATCTTAGATAGGAGGAATAAGCTCAGGAGATCTATTGTACAACGTGGTGACTGTAGTTCGTAACAAGGTATTATATTCTTGAAAATTGCTAAAAGAATACATTTTAAATGTCATCACCACAAAATAATGATACATATGTGAGGTAGTGTGTATGTTGATTAGCTTGATTGAGTTCTTTTACAAAGTAGCATATACATATTTCAAAACAATGTGTCATACAGGATAAATATACACAATTTTTGTTTTTTGACCATAAAAATAAATTTTAAGATGCTTTCTTAAAAACCCCAAATGGTATAAAATAAATGCAAAGAAAAAGAAAAGAAAAGAACCACTGCAGATAATAAGAATTTTCTTCTACATGGGCAAACAGTGGACTAGATTATTTTTAATCCTCCCCCATCTTTGTGGACTTTTTTGATGCAAAGAAATAGGAAGTCATCGCAGGGTTAGAATTTGTCTCCACTTTCTGTGGTGGAGCCTTCCTTTTTGATACTTTGTTATTTCAGAGATGGCTTAATTAACAGTGTAACAACAAAGTTGCAGAAGGTAATTGTATTTCCAGGTTTGTGCATGGCGCAACCTGTCTTGTTCTGGGCTGCTTGTAATATTTATTGTTCTTGGTCTGTTGTCATTTTTATGCTGTTGTGATTCAAACTTTATGGCTGTTTTACTGGGCTAATCTTCCATGCTGCCTTTCGTCAGCCGGCCCATCTCAGACACCCATCAAGTTAACTCCCCTCCCCTCTGAACGACTCGCTGCTGTGAACTGCGCCTCCGCGGCATCCAGAAAACCTCTGGGCCCCCCGTGCCTTCAGGAGTCTGGAGACAGAGGTCAGGGAGGAGACACAGGCAACATAAAAAGTTTCCCCAAACCTTTTTTCACATAATGACGAGGAGGCGAGGAGATCTCCCTTTTCCTTTTAACATTTCCAACTGTTGTAACAGCTGTAAAGAGTACCTATAAAATTAATGGGATACATGTTAAATTATGCACCAGGTCTCCACCATGATAAATGAACCTGGAAAAATTAATAGTCTCCTCTCTCCCGATAAAGGTCCTTTGTTAAATCTCACGGCGATGTGGCCCGGGTTGAGGAGGGCTTTATGCTCAGGTAAGGAAGCAGTGAAGGGACGGTGGCATTTAGTCCCCAAATACATCTCTTGATTCAAAGCCTGGTGAGACCACATCTTCCTCAACGACCTCAACCATAATGAGCTCATTTACTTTTCAGTCACACTCTGGTTTGAACTTTGGCTGTTACTGTGCGGGTGACACAGGCCCGGCTTCTTCCTTTGAACATCTCAAATGCCATTTTCTTGGTCTGCAAATCCTTAAAAGGGGGAATTGTAAGTAGTGAGCGTGATCCCTCTTGTTGCTGGGTGTTTAAAATTCAGACTGAAAATATCATAAACCTGGGGTCACCACCACCCCGGTGTGCTTCGGTGGGGGGGGTCTTCCTGAGATGTGGGGCTTTCAGTGCTCAAGCTGGGGAGCCTCAGACAGACCGGAAGAGGTGAGACAGCCTGCGAACCCCTCCCTCACAGTGCACCCAATCTTCCCCGTAACAAGGGAGACGGTGGAGTTTTAAGGATGCCAGAGAGCACAGTTCAATCGTATTTTAAATTTAGGTCCTACTACAGGCAAAATTGTGAAGGAGGGAAAAAAGGGAAAAAAGGAGGAACAGCCTCCCCTGTGCCTCACTCTGCACCATCAATTTCCATCTTCAACTCCTTACTGCAGACTGTGTTGTTCAACAATCGTTTGCTGAGTAGCACCCACTGGGTAGGAGACAGGTGTGAACTTTTGTCGTGCCTGCGTGCCAGGGAGAACTCGTGTGCACACTCTGTCCCTGTCCCAGTCTCTCTCCCCCTCCCGGCCTCTGTCTCCCTCCTCATCTCTGTCTCTCTCTCCCTCCCCCCCCTCCGTCTCTCTCCCCACCCCCTGCTCCATTGCCATCTCTATCTCTGTCTCTCACTCTCTGTGTGTGTGTTGGGTACACATTCTCAACCTCCCTAATCAATTTATTATTTATTTCTAGCCCTGTTCATTCTGGCAGCACACAGAATAATCTCATCAATTCTGACGAATCTCACAAACACACATTCAACTCAATCCATCAATTTGTGGTTCTACCTACCTCTGTCTCTTGGAGTTGAGTCTGAGCTCCAAGGGGTTCCCACAGGACTGTAACAGGCAGAATAAACAAGTTTCCAGCTCTTCTCTGTCTGACGCAGGTGTTCACAGACACTCCATCGTGTCTGATCTGCTTCCCTCCTTAAACTTCCCGAATAAGTTTGCATTTCCGTCTAGGCTCTAAATATTAGGTTTGCCCTATAGCCATAGGGTGCACCCTCATCCCAGGCATGAGGCCCATCCTTGGCCAACAGCTCTGGGTGCACAAGAAACTGTTCAGCTTCTTCGTTCTGTTGGGAAACTTGGGACTGGGTGGTCGCCTCTCTGCCTTGAATTCACATGGATTGCCTTTATTCTACTGTCTGAAGCCAAGGTGGTGGGAGGAACTCTGTGGCATCCAGGTAAGAAAAGGGACCCAGAACTCTTTCATTCCAGATCTCCCAAACCACCTGGGAGACCTGGGACCCCAGGATCACCACTCAGGACCAAGACGAGTGGGTGGGAAAGATACACCTTCCCCCGCTCAAGGACATGGGGCATTTATTCTAGAAGAATTAGAAGAGCACATTCTGATCAATCATATATTTTCTTTGCCTGTTGTTTAGGTTAGATCTAAACTCTTAAGGTTTAAGGTTAAGATTCAGGTTGTTGTGATTACAAATATCCTTTTTGTAAGAGTAGTTGCTCTTTGGATTTCAACATTCTGTGAAAACCCAAAGCTGAGGATGGAGTCATTTACTTGGTGTTTTTTTTTTTTTTTTTTTTTTTTGTGCGTGTTTTTGATCCTATTTTGGGTAATAAGATAGAAATGCCCTAGCTTCCAGGTGAACACAGGTACAAGGAATGGTGGAGAAATTGCACACCTTGCTTAATACTTGGTAATGTTATGATGCGTGGTATTTTGTGCCCGTGTATAGACCGCAAGATTTTGGATGTCAAATGTCTCCTGTACTAACCTTCACCACCCACTTCCCCAGTACCAAGCACAACGTTGTTTTGTCCTTGGTCTGCCTGGGGCTTGGTTGGCTTCGGTGTGGCCCCTCCAGGACAGGAGGGGGTATATAGTAAATGATGATTAATAAACTGAGAGAGAGAGAAAACCAAAGCTGCTCCCAGGAAATCAACCAGACATAATTAAATAAGCCTTTTCCTTCCCTAGTGAATGTGATATTTAAATATTTACTTCAAGCAAATATATTTAAATAAATTTTCTGCGAAAGCTAAATCAATCCATTAAAACATACTTAAGAAACTAAAAGTGTAAAATCTGCCTCTCTGGCAGCTCATTCATTCTGAGTCTGGGACTGACTCACGTTGGGGGAAATAAAACTGTTCTACCAACAAAAGAGCCCTCCACACCAACACAGATGAGAGAGAACACACAATTAATTACCGAGTAGACGTTGCACATTCACACGGATGTCCAAGGAGCGCAAAAATGTCTACAAAGTCTGGGCAGAATTTTACACAAAGTGGAAGAAAGAAGAACTGAAACCTCTCTTATCTTCTTGAGTCATCAGTGAACGCCCCTGTGATTGCGTCCTTGTGTACAAATCTTGTGAGAGACCACGGAGCTAATTCTGGAGCTGAAGGCTTGCGGTCCCGTGGGTCAGAAGTCTCATGACCTTGTCTCGTGAAAGCAAAATGTCAGGTGTTTTATTGGGTCGATAACATTTCCAAGGAGGTGCCCTAAAGAGAGGAAGGTGGGGGGACTGTCACCTCTCTGCTCTTTATTAAACAAAGAAAACCCAATCATCTTGCCCTTACCTTTTGTGAAAGCTCGACCACTTTCCCTTATGCCCGAAATCAGGTTAAAATAGTCCCTATGTGAGGAAAGCGGTTCTTTTCCTTGGCACAGGCAGCCCTTCACGGTGTGCAAGGCATTTTCTTTTTCACACCCATTCACCCAGACAATCCCAGCAACAGCCTAGGTCGTGAGCAAAGCCGGAGTGATGGTTTCCACTTCTCAAGAGAGAGACGGACATCTCAGAAAACTGAGATAACTCACCCAGGGACGCTGAGCTAGCAAGGGGTGGGGAGAGAGAGGGAGCTCAAGGTTTATAGATCCATCACACGGCACACCTGTGTTCACCTCGCTGACGTCTCCTGGGGTGATCCATTGGAGGAAGGCTCTGTCTCCAAAACCTGCTGTTGCCAGAATCTTCTATTTCCAGAAAGTTCCTCAGGTGCTCCTTTGGCAGCTGAGAGCCTGGGACACTAGCAAAGGCAGCCGGGCTTCTGCTTGGCTCTGTGCAGAGACCTCTGGGGAAGAGCCGGGGAGAACCTGGGGCTCCGGCCCCTGCACCTCCCGTCCTCACAGTCGACTTTCTGGAAGAAAGTTTGTTTCTGCCCTGAGAATATGTTTTAACCTTTCCCCTGGTGAGAAGAGGCACAGCAAAGCAGCTGAGAGGTGGGATCTCAAATCAGAAGAGACCTGCGCCAATCTGCCACTTGCTAGCAGTGAGTTCTTGCAAAGGTCACTTAACCCAAAGCTACCTAACCTCTTGGAGACTCAGTGCCCTCATTCCCAAGAACTTCTGGCTCAGGAGTTATTAATGTAAGACTCACCACCTTCAAAGCTTGGTCTCATTAGTGGCCACGTTTGAACAGACTCAAACGGGCACAACCTTGTTAATATTCTCACTCACATCCTTAGGTTTTTAAATAATGCATGATCTTGAACATTTCCCAGGTAGTTTTATTTTGTATCACATATTTTGCCCAAACTCCTTTAAATTATTTAGTTACAATTAAAAAGGCAGTAATGGTACCGTTTACGTCTTCCGATTTTCCCACTCGGGGTATCTTAAATAACTCCAATAGTTTTCATCCACAGCAGAAATAAATAAAAGGTCGTATATAAAATGTAGGTCACATCAAGATTTTCTAATGCAATAAAGATGCTGGTTGTGTAAAAAAAAAAAATCCTTCTGGGCAATGATAAATATGTCAAAATAATATAAAAGTGTGACATTTGAGATTGAACCCATGGTAATCATTTGAAAGCAGTTGTAAATGTATTATATTGATGATGAAATATATGCTTAAATATACACACCATGATGTACTGTCTAGAGCTGACGAAGCCAAAATTTAATTTTGAGAAACTCTTTAGAAAATAAGGGCATTGTTTGCTGGGCAAGGTTTGAATGAGATCAGGAAATTAAAAATGATAATAATAAGTTGGAAACTATGAGTTTTATTGAGTTATGGGAACACAAGGGGGGGACCCCTTCCAGCTCTCAGATACTGAGATTATGGGATGTCAGCCCCGTCTATGGAGCACTTGGATTTTACATTTAATATGTATGGAGTCATAATAATTGCAATATTTGAGCTGAGGTTCAGAAAGAGAATTTCCATGTCAGTGGATTTCAGCTTGCAGGGGACCCCTTTGTCTCACAGGAGCTGTGGTGCCTTAACCTTCAAGGGTCAGCACTCAGGGGTTTCAAGGGTCATAATTTGTGGAAATACTCATATACTTTATCTCTTTGTTGAATTTCTTCCAAACACAACTGGAATAAAAGCAACCTTCTCTCCACCACCCCCTGAGGAACGGAGAAACCTGATCTAATTGGTCAGGAGAGGGAGCCAGGCACAGGGGAATTTCCCACGTTCCCCAGGTAATTCTTACATATACTCAGGGCTGAGAACCTCTTCCAGGGAGAAATCCCTGTGAGCTGGGAGGACTCGGTTGTGAAATGAACTGTGCTTTGTTTTCTTGGTAGAAAGTTGATCCTGAGCAAGTGGAAGATGTGCTTTGACTCTCCTCTCAAGACACAAGCTCACGCCGTAGCTCTCTCTCCTAGAAATATACATTTGTTTCCCCCTCAGAGAATGGATAAGAAGACTTGGCTTTCAAAAGTCTGAATTCCTGGCAGTGGATTTTCCTAGAAAGGGAAGATTCTAGGTGTGCAGTTGAGGGGAGGGGCCACCCAGATGGTTTTCAAGGGAAGTGACCCAGTTTGGAGGAGGAGGGAGGAGTTCTTGGTTAGGGTGACCAAGTGTCCAGGTTTACCCAGGACTGAGAAGTTTCTTGGGAAGTTGGGCTTTTCGTGCTGAAATAAAAAGAGTCTTAGGCAAACTGGGATGGTTGGTCACCTAATCTCCCAACTCAGGGACAGCGTCCTAAAGGGCTAGACCGTCACCTGAGGGCAGGTGGGAACCTTCCCGGGCAGGGAGGGCATCAGGTGTCAACCCAGCCTTGCTTACAGGGTGGAAATTGCTCTCTCTGGATGGATCCTGTGGATGCAGCTTG
This sequence comes from Lemur catta, assembly GCF_020740605.2. Lineage (NCBI taxonomy): Eukaryota > Metazoa > Chordata > Mammalia > Primates > Lemuridae > Lemur > Lemur catta. The sequence goes on from NC_059148.1 coordinate 29,466,387, forward strand.
GAGCCCCCAGGATCAGCAGCCAGGATAGACTGGGGACTTCAGTTCTGGTTTTACCAAGCACCAGGGATCTAGAAAGTTCTATGACAGGGGGGTTAAAAGCCCCCAGAAAATTATCAGGATTGATTTTGCCGTCAAACCAGATGGGTGGAACAGAGCTAAACTAGGCGACATTACGATAAATAAAGAAATGTGAAATATGTTTCCCTTTAGTGCACTCATAACAAAAGAAAGTCCCGCATAGTTTTCATGGGGGAAGGAGAAATATAAAACTCTACAAAGACGACTTAGAAAATGAAATGGAAGGGAATACAACTAAGCCACCCTATTAATAATTTCTTCTCCCTGTGTTAAGCAGCCCTGGGACTGAGCACAGTCATTTTGATGCTTGTTCCAGAAAACGCCTGCTCCTGGAAGATAAGACTGTGAACCGACTACACGGCTCACTTACCCAGACCGTAGCTTGCCCAGTGAGACTTGCTCCAAGACCAACCGCGGCTGTGCCCACCTGTCCACAGCTGCGATTCTCTCAGGACACTGGGAGCCGCGATCAGCTGATGCTCGGTTCTCTGTGCCGCCGCCTGGAATTAGTAATGAGCCCATTCTTCTCTGAAAAGCACCAGGGTTTGGGAAATGATTGTTATTTATTTTCTTTTCATTTGGCTGGAATTAGGGCAAGAAAAGCATCTCATTGGGTTCACCTGTATCATGCAGGTGTTTCTTGGAAATAACTTATTTCATTTTTGTTTTAAAAGAAGCTACAAAAATTTTTATTTTTGCTTTTATTGATACATAACAATTGTACATATTTATGGGGTGCACGCAATATTCTGATATCTATGTACAATGTGTAATGATCAATTCAGGGTATTTAGAATATCCATCACCTTAAATGTTTTTGTTATTTCTTTGTGTTGGGAATATTTCAAATCTTCTCTTCTAAGTATTTTGAAATATACGATAAATTATTGTTAGCGATAGTCAACCTGGTGTGCAATTGAACACTAGAACTTATTCCCTCCATCTAACTGTATGATTTTACCCATTAACCAACTTCTCTTCATCCCCTGCCCCGCCCCCCCAGCCCCACCTCTCGTAGCTATCATTCTCCTGTCTACATTTTGAGCTTCCATATATGAGTGAGAATATGTGATATTTGTCTTTCTGTGCCTGGCTTATTTCACTTACCATAATGCTCACCAGTCCCATCTATGTTGCTGCACATGACTGGATTTAATTCTTTTTTATGGCTAAGTTGTATTCCATTGTGTGTATATACCACATTGTCTTCATCCATTAATCCATTGAAGGACACTTAGGTTGGTTAAAATAACATGACAAGGACATACGTAAAGGTGGAATTACTGGGAATTATATTATTAATAAAGTGTTGAAATCACTTTTCTCCTTATTGACAGGTTTTGAGTTCTTTTCCATTTATAAGCAAAATGAGTGGAATCCTGACAGGTGAGGGAGGCCATTCTGACAGCTCGTCTAGGAAGTGGATTCCTGGATCCAAATGTGCTTCCTGACTGAGCACACAGCCAATACTGCTCATTTTAATTTTCAGGTATATAAATTATTCTGTTTTTGCGCAAGAATATGATTTATTGATTTTTAAAGTCAGCACTGAACTTTAAAAAGGAGCACTGACTTTGTCTTTAATGATCTGCAGCCTCCTGTCTGTGCAGAAATGAGAGTCTTCTTAGCTGCTCTGTGTGTCCCGACAATCCTTTTATCTGACGGCCCCCATTTTTAACTGCATTTTAAGTCCTCTCTGGGAGAGAAGCTTCTAATTAAAATGACGGGTAATTGTGTTTTTAATTAGCTGTTGCCTAATGAGAAATTACAAAACAATTTTGTCCCTGCAGGGAGATGAGTGACCGGAGAATAATTGCTACTTAGGGACAGTGTTCTTTACCTGTAGCTTCCTTCCTGAAGACAAGAGCTCAAGTTTATGTTAATTAAGATTATAGCCCGTTTAGAAAGAGAACGGGTAAAAGAAAACAAGGCAGTGAGGTTTTGACTGCTGGTACTCATCTGCTCTCAAATTTAGAAAGTGCCAGGACAATCCAGGCGGCGTCTGAGACATCTGCCTGGAACCCAAATTCAGCCTGGCCAGTCAACCACAGACCCCTGGGGACAGTGACCACAAACCAAGCCTCAGAGGCCGTGTTTGAAGGCAGTTGCTTGACCTTGTTGGTTTTCAGCACTGTTGTTAACACTGCAAAATATCTGCTTTGTTCCTTTAAATTTTCTCCTCCCCAGCCAGCTACAGTCCTTACTAGCCGGGGTCTTTCCTACAGGATGATAAATGAGAAGAAAATCCATCTCAAATGAATGAACATCATCAAGACATGGTGCTCAGTGACTTGCCTGCAAATGTGTGTCTGTGTAGGCCCGGCGTTCATTAGAGCAGTCACTTTGATTTAGTCTCATCAATACAGGAAGTCGCTCCTTACATACAGAGGCAGGAGCAGGTCCCGGGTGGGAACTGCCGGGCTCCCGAGAGCATCTCAGTCCTGCCTGATCCCCTGGAGGTTCCGTCTCCTTGGGACTCGACAGCAACTGCCTGTGTGAAGAGCCACGCGTGGGTTTGCAGTCTGTCGCGCTGTCATTCTAATTACTTGCCTGTGAAGATGCTGCCGTCCGTGGTTCTCACAGCAGAGTCACCTGGAAGGCTGGTGACACCAAAGATTGCTGGGCCTGGGGCCTGGGAATTTGTCCCCAGCAAGTTTCGCTTGGTGCCGCCGCCTGCTCCAGGGACCGCTCTGGAAACCGCCGTTAGAGGTTGTAAAGGATGTTTCTGGAAACTGTGACTTATCCTGCCTGGCAGATACGGGAAGCTCCAGTATCCTTTTTATGGCTATGACGACTGTCGTGGATCTGGAAGGATTCTCTGCAGCTGCGATGAATACTGTTTGCAAAGGGATGTGTGAAAGGGAGAGGAAGGCAGTGAGTGAGGCTGGTGTTCCTCACGGGGCGTCAGATTTACAAGAGGCAGCGGAAATCACAAGCGGGGTTCGCACCACGGAGAGAAGTGGGGGGGGGTGGCTCTGAGGCTTGGCTTGAGGACCTGGTCACCAGGAGTGGGCTGAGGTCTCCGGGGTTGCCACTGCTCTAGTTCTGAAATTTAGGATCCGTCTCATGGGGGGAGCTCTTACGCTGCCCAGGTGGAAGGTGGGCTAGGCCAGGGGCCTTTCTGGACAACAGCAAGTGGTTATTTTCGGACCCATTGTTTTATTCTCAGGGACCGATTTTGGGACTGCAGGTGTGCAGAACTGGGCTAATCTCCCCGATAAATCCTTCCGGGCATGACCGCTCTCCTCATGGCTGTACACACAGTGTGTCCTTGCTGGAGTTTTCCTGTCCTCTCCACCCTCCATCTGCGATTCTAGTTCCCTCTTCCGCTGTGGGTACCTGCGCAGGATTACCTCGTGTGCCCTCCACAGCCTACACCTGTGTCTACACCTGTGTGTCCACAAACAGCACAGGACACTGTGGCAATAATTATTAATAGAAGGACCTCATAGTACTATTTTAGCCTACCTTATTTTTTCTCTCAATAATTTTATTGAACATTCATCCATGGTCATATGTGCAGATCTGAGTTATTCCTTTTTGGGCTGCCGGTGGGCACAGACCCACAATCTATTTTCCAAACCCTGTGGGTCCAGATGTGTTTTGGAATTTAAAAAATATTTTGGAGTTTAGACGGGTAATACATTCATATATACCTTATCTTACGGAACACTCCCACCGGTTTCTGGGGCAGGACTTCATAATCAAACGCATTAATTTTGGGGGCAGAAACACACATGGCAATGTGCACTCAAAGGCAGAAATAATGACAGTAAATAGCTTTATGTCAAGTGAGGTCAGGTTTTGCTGCCAAATGAGTGTTGGCATCAAATCAAAAACCCAAAAGCCCTTTTGGTATTCAGAGATGTTTGGATTTCAGGAGAGTGAGATGGGATTGTAGATCTATATTTCATTTCATGTTTAGCCCACGTTTTCTTCAGTCCCCTGTTGCTGGACAGGCATCTATCGGCCAGAGCCGTGTTATCATAAACAATGTCTCAGGGAACATTCTCTCACTTTGTGTTCCCGCTGGGCGCGGGGAGGGGTGTTCTCTGGACAAAGCTCAAGGTCTCACAAGGAAGGAGCTCCGATGGGTGGCTCATTCCTGCATACAATAGTTTAAAGAGAACAGTAATTTAGGGTTTGGTTTCTGATTCACCTTTCAGGATGATGGAAACATTTTATTGTCTACACTGTCTAATGTAGTAACCACTAGCCACATAAAACTATTAAGCAATTGAAAGGATGCTAGCTTGACTGAGGAACCGAATTTTTAATTTTATTTCATTTGAATTCATTTAAATTTAAATAGCCACATATCATCTGGAACTTTTTCTGTATGAAGGAATATGAAAAAAAAAAGTAAAATTCAACAGCAAAAATAAAGCATTCTGAAAATAATGCAAAGCTTTAAAGCTTTAATTTCTTATCTAAACTTGAAAGTGGAAATTGATTCCTTAATGAGTAATTAACTGAGTTGAGGAGCCCATCTTCCTCTCGTTTAGAAAAAATTTCAAGTGAATTTGAAGTAATTCCTTGACACCTTAAATGAATACAAAGAGTAAAAAAAAAAAAAAAGTTAGGCCAGGCGGTGGCTCAGGCCTGCAATCCTAGCACTCTGGGAGGCCGAGGCAGGAGCATCCCTTGAGGGCAGGAGTTCGAGACCAGCCTGAGCAAGAGTGAGATTCCCCCCCCCATTCTACTAAAAATAGAAAAAATTATTCAGCCAACTAAAAATAGAAACAAAAAATTAGCTGGGCATGGTGGCACAAGCTTGTAGTCCCAGCTACTTGGGAGGCTGAGGCAGGAGGATCACTGGAGCCCAGGAGTTTGAGGTTGCTGTGAGCTAGGCTGATGCCATGGCACTGTAGCCTGGGTGACAGAGCGAGACTCTGTCTCAACAACAAAAAAAGTTTAAGTACAGGGAGTCAGTTCCACCTTAGTGTCAGTGAATGTACTGGGGCCTCCCTTGGAATACACAGTCTTTAAACAGTATTGGGAACAAAATGTAACCGTGGTCAAAGTTTTAAAAATCTTAAGCTTTAGTTCCTACTCTGTAAAATAGAAATAGTAATGCTATCTGTGTTTTATAAGTTATTGTTGGGGGTAAATAAAGCACTTTGCTTAGCATATAGTAAGAGCTCTATAAATGTTTGATAAAATCTACATCATTATAATCAAGCTATTGGGAGAAAATACAGGCAAATCTGTGTATAACCTTGGGAGGTAGGAAGGCTCTCTAATGTTAGTGAGGGAAGAATTTTCTATTACAGAGTAGAAATCTATTTATTCCAGAGTAAAAAGGAAAGTCAATTTTTGGATAGATTTTACTTGGCTTTAAAATAGGCCACTTATTTACTTATTTAACAAACATTTATTAAGGAAATAATCATGCTAATGAGTGAACAAATATACAAAGAGATATGTTTTCTGAACAAAAAAAGAAATAAATGAAGTTTTTTAAGCAGGTACAACATGGGAAAAATGGCCCACAGAGAGGGTGAGATTTTCTAAGAATAAAGTACAAAAGAGAGAGGTTCTAGAAGGGGCACTGAAGAGAAATCCCAGCACTTAATGGCTAATTACGGGAGGATGAGCCTGCAATTGAGACCAATATATCATGACCTAAGAGTTGGGAAGAAAGCCAGGAGAGTAAAAATTAAAGTGTGCGCGCGTGTGGAGGTAACATTTTATGATATTGGAAAAAGGATGATCATAAACATTTTAAAAAAGGAGTTAAAATATAACATAAATCTTGATTTGATTAAAATATATATTTTGGATTTTGCAACATGGGGACCTTAGCCAGAGCTAAGAGCAGGAGCTCCAAGGAGCGAGGAAGAAGTGCCGTGGCCAGCAAGGGCTGGAGCAGAGAGTGCAGGGTCAGGAAATGAAGGCAGATCGCGGACAAAATTCTGTCAAGAGGTTTAACTGTGAATGGGCAGAAGAAAAGGAAAGCTGATGGATAGAGGGCATGGAGTGTAAGACGGTTTTATTCGGTGCTTGTGCAGCGTGGAAGAGACGTTTCAGAGGGGAGGGCTCGGTTGAGAAGGGGTCGCTGCCTGCAGGACAGAGACGGATCATAGTGTCAGCTGCAGGGGAGGCACCAGGGACTGCAAACCCTCGCTCTGAGGAACGAGCTCTAGAGGGAGGGAGGGGTCCTTTTTATGTCAACAGCCAGAAGAAAGGAGAACACAGGCTCTTGAAGGCCAGTTTTCTCTGTGCAACCAAAGCAACACTATCATCTACCAGGAGTAAATGAGAAGTCAAGGCTGTCAGAAGAAAAGAGAGTGATTTGAAGTAGCTGTTGCAGAAAGTTGAAGAGCAGAAAAATATAATCGGATTTCTGGGAAGTCTCGAAGACCCAGTCATTTACAGTGACACCACCTCTCCGTTGTAGAACGCTGTCCAGAAGGGTTTACTGCTTAGGTGTGGACAGAGAAAGTGGATAGCGGTGTCCCGCCAGGGTTGGAGATGTGCCAGACAGATGTCCATTGTCAACAGAGATAGAGTTTGGGAAAGCTAGCACGTTTCCATGAATGCTGTAGACTAGCAGATATCAGGCACGCTTAATGTTTGTTATCAAGGTACCCTTGTCACCTGACAGGGAGTCAAGCCAAATAAAGACACTCAGGTCAAGGTGTCAAATTTTCTTTTTGAGAATGTGCAGACCTAAACTTTTGAAGGTAGAATTTATCTTTTCAGAGATTATTATAATGTATAACAGGGTACTTAAGACTAAGATTAAAAGGGCATCCCTGTGAGGGGTGTATATAAATGTTTCCAGGCTTACTTTTGTTATGCAGGAAGACCCTTAACAAATTAAGAGCTTCTTTGTTTAGAGAAAAATTCACTTGGTTGTCCCTTTTAGTTCCTTAAATTCTCATTGACTTAAAATGGCCATATGGCAAGAACTGAGTGGCTTACTCATTCCTTAATTTGAAAACCTGGGCTTCTACTGTCTGCCATGCACTGTGGATGAAGATACAAAAAGATGAAAAGAAATTCCTACAATTATGGTGCTTGTGTTCTAATGGCTTAGCAAATATCTCACCCATCATGCCTTCCCGACATACCAACCTGATGCAGGAAAAAAGAGAAGTTAATTTGCAAGATGAGCCCACGTCCTCCTGAGAGGGCAAGTGGATAACCCACCAACTATGTTCCAAGATTTGATGTTAGAGAAAACAGGGCCATACAGATCAAAATCCTGTTAGAGGAAAGGACAGTTAATTCCACAAAATAAAGGGAACTTGTGGAAAGAGTAGACAGACCTAGGCTGGAAAACTGGTTCAACCCAAGGACATAAAGGATGATTTTGCATAGCTGGGCTCTGCGTAGTGTGGGGCTGGTTGGTGCAGGGTGTCAGGGAATACCCCAGCGCAAAACAAGGCTAACGTACTAAACTACTGTAGTTCAGGTACTGCAAAGCACTCTAACTTCTCAGTCAGCACGTCCTGGGCAGGTGTCTCTCCAGCAGAGCATCACAACTGCAGCACCGTGCAAGACCACTTGCAGAACTGTGCAAGCGCACGCTCCAACAGGCAGCAGGGAACAAGGACAGCGGTGGACTGATCAGAGGCCATTTCCTTTCTGTTTGGCATTTAAAGGGAAACCAATTCCTTTTTGGACTATATTAACCTCCATGAGTATTAGATGATTTGGTGCAGGAGGAATATCCAAAGGGGAGAATCTGGAATTCCTGCTAATGAGGTGTATGACTATACAAGCAATATTATATGGAAATAATAATTGAAAACACAGGTACCACATAGTCCATTCACGCAAACAGTGCCCTGATTTTATTCAGGCACTGAATTGTCAGATACATGTCCATGGGAGATACGTCCCTCCTGAAGCTCTGCTGTGCTTGGCTGGAGTGAGTCTGTGAACCCAGTTCTGGTCAATGAGATATATGGGGGAGTTTTGTCCCCTGAGAAGGGATGAAGGTCCCTTTTCTGCCTGCCCTGTCCTCTCTGCTTGGGACACTGTCATGGAAGGACAGAATGCTTGGAGCTGAGAAGTCATTTGCAGCCAGTAGAAAAATGCTAAGAAAATTGCCAAGAGGCGATGCCCTGTGCTTTCAGAGCTGCTGAACGACCCCAGGACTGCCTGTGTCCTCACATCTTCTGATGTTGGGTAATTACACGTCTTTAGTATCTTAGGTATTAGTAGTTAAATATACTAGGATTTTTAGCAGAAATCTTTCCAAATGGGCATACTCTTGTTCTGTCCCTATAATACAGAAAATGAGGTTTCCCCAGAATATACAACCCTCAAAGCACCACGTACGTCCAGGGTGGATCTCACCATAATTGTGGCGAAGTCATTGATTTTTGCATTGAGTCCCGCACTATGTACATTCCAGATCTGTAGGAAACTCCCTGAGGGGGAAGAAACACAGTCTGAAACTTAGAATCTCGTCTGCTTGTTAGCACGTACATCATGTCCTCCCCCACAAACATATTTGCAAATAAAAATCCTAAAAAGAAATGAAACCACTGTCTCACTTTTTCGACTCAATTTGTTTTAAGTGTGACTGAATAGGAACGCAGGCCAAAGTCTCACCCAAAGGCACGGTAAACATCGCAGGGAAATTAATCTCAGAATTGAAGGAATTTTTAATACATCATCAAAAATCCCTGCACAGATTCCTCCAAACTTTCATTGTTTAAGAAACAGACGGTCGATGCAGGCTACAGCAATCACTCATGTGTGATCGATTATGTGTCTTTGAGGGTGAAAAAGTACAAATGGCTGAAAGAAACAAACAACACCGAGGGCTGCTGCCCTGCTGTAAGTGTCCCGCAGTAAACCGGACGTCCCAGCAGGTGGCGCTGGTTCCCCCCAGCCCCCACCGCCGCCTCCTCTGCCAGCCAAGACCCCTGGCACAAATACTCTCATTAACATTTTCTTCTGGTATCTTGTGGATATCTCGAACTGACCAGTTACCCAATCATGGATTGAGCAAGAGCATTTAACAGACAGGATGACATTGGCTCCCCCAATTGTCACCGTTGTCCGAAGTTGCCTCTTTGCATGCGTGGGTGCCAAGGGGGAGCTGCAGTCGTGGTAGGTGGGCATTGACAGATGGGGAGCAACGTCCTCTTCAAGCCGTCCCACACAAAGGCTGCTGGGTTCGTCTTACAAAGTGAAAAAAGAAAGTGCTTATCCGACCACAGGAGGGAGAAGCAGGGCCCGGCTGGAGTCTGGCCAGCTGAGAAAAGGGCTGGGCTGAGAAGCATCACACCTGGTCGCCCTGGTAACAGGCATCTTGTGGTTCCAATGGTCATAATGTTATAATGAGGAGCATGAATATTCATAGGTAAAAATATTATAGGGGCCACGGCAGCACGTGGTCTGCGAGCTCCTTCAGAGGGACAGTCTGGGAGGGAGTTTCAGAGTGGTCTTCAGAGGTGACGAAAGCTAAAGGTTCCTGAGACCAGGGAGGGTGAACCAGGTATCTGTGACTCTGCACTCCTGCCCAGGTGAGTAGAGGCCTTTGGCTGCAAGCCACGACACTTGGGGAGGGCGCTTGAGTTATGGAAGCCGAACCTCTCTTGATGGGTACTAAATCATATAATGGAAAAGTTTTTAATTATACCCTTGACTGCCTCGTTGTTTAATTGTTTGGCTTCCTAATGGAGCCAGTGTAGAATTTTATTGTCTTCACTTCTATATTAGATAATAAAGGGAGAGGAGCCTTTAATGACCACATTAGATTAAGTTTAAACAGATTGATTTTCCCATATATATTAGTTTCTAGTAATGAAAGATAGAATGTCGACACTCAACAGGTGATTCCCTTTCCACAGCTGGGCTCCAGGAGCTGAGGATCTGCTTAAGTGGGTGCAGTAGGGCTCAGCAAACTGTAGTCTGGAGAGAGAGGCAGTGAGTCGGGATCACACCCCAGCCCTGGCTCTCTGGTTCCTGGGCCTCAGCCCCGCCCGGGCCCTGTCTGACATATGGTTTCAGGAGCTGGTAAGTTCTCTCCTGGGTCTGAGCCTTTTCTATTTGGGTTTCCGTCACATGCAACCAAAGAAGCCCTGACCTCTACGTACAGCTTCACAGAAGAGACATCCCTTGAACTGGCCCTGAAAGGGTGGCTGGGAAGAGAAGGGAAATCTCATTCCAGACAGGAGCAAGGACAGGTGCAAAGCGACCAGTGGTCCCGTGAAACCCGGCATTGTCGGGAAGAACAAGGGTGTGGCCTTGGCAGAACCCCGATGGGAAGGGGGAGCTGAGAGCCTGTGAGCAGAGACTCGGGAATCAGGAAGGGAACGGGAATTGTGTATATTTTTAAAAAGTGGACACCGAATATTTCAAAAGTGCATGTTTTTAAAAATGAGGCCAAAAAAGCTGAAAGAATTTGGGAGGAAATGAAAGATTGACCTTTTGGGAGATTGTGTGATTTTGACACTTTTGCTTTGGTTTGTGGCAGGGCAGTCAGGGCGAGAGGGAGGGGACTCTGGGTGTGGGATGTCCATGTCCCCGGAGTGCATGAGGGGTAGCCTGGATCTGGGCTCTTTAGTTTTAATCAGGGCTGAGTTAAGACATGTGAAGCCAGCCTATAATAATTATTGTTACAACTGTTTTTATTTTGCTCCTAATCAAACTGTATAATCAAATATGTCATCTCCCACTTTATAAAGTGCTGCCGTGTTTGCCAGCTCTTTCTTGAAAGCAACTTATTTTGAAATTACTGAAGTTTAGGCAACCTACATTGCGAGTTTAGAACCATCAATTGCTCCCAACTCTAATAGGAGCTGTAGGTTAGTGGATTTCAAGACAGTAGCATTGCTCCTACTCCCTAATGGCCACAAGTGCAAACCGAAAACATTAAAGATAGAAACCTCACATCTTAGGAGGGTTTGCTCTACAGAAATAGCAAAACCTGGGATACCCAGAAAATGGTAGGTAGAGTTTAGGTTAGTTCCTGTCTATGTTGGGTTAATACTTATTACTGCTATAGTGTTTAATTGCCTCAAACAGTAACAGAAGTTCTAGCGAGTTTTTGATCAAGCTAGTTTTTCCAAGGTTTTTTTCATGTTCTCCCCTGTTGTTTGTTCTACACTAGTGGTTAGAAAAATATTTATTGTTTTCTGTATGAATGAGCATGGCATTGGAATTTCATTATTTTTTCCCTTCCGTGTTTTCTACTGGCTTTCGCGGAAATATTGTTTTGTCTACATATAATCTACATGTAATTTGTCTACATTCCCAGAGTGGGAATTCATTCAAAAGTTATGTTTTTTGTTGTTGTCGTTGTTGTTGTTGCTTGATTTACTCTACCTGCAAGTACAGGAGGGAAATTCAAGGTAATGCCATTTATTTTATATTTCATCTTGCTTTTTAGTTACCAGTATTCTATGAACTACTGTACTGGCATTTGTTTCCAAAAGGATACCCGTAACGGAGACTCAACTTACTAACATTTGTGCTATTTCTTCTGTTGTGTTTCAGTACTCACTGATGCTGATATAATTCTTTTACCAGTGTGATTTTACAGTTTCTCAGCACTAGTTGGCTGTTATTTCCAATCCAGAATGGTTTCTTGATATATAATATACAGCATATTGTATTTGCCTGAGCAATATTATATGTTTTCACTACAAAACCAGTTTAAAATTATTTCCTGGGCATGTATGATATAAAGTGGTTATAGTTTCTACCATAAATATTTTCTTAAAAATAGGTGTGTGTTTCATACTGTACTATGTCTTACAGACTAGAGAATAAATTACTTCTGGATTGTTCTGTAAGAGGTACTAATTAAGTAAAAGAAAATTGGCATTTGCTAAGCACAGTTTTGTAAACACTTTTAGTTAACCCTCAGATAGGATTGCCAGATAAAGTATAGGCTACCTAGTCAAATGTGAATTTCAGATAAGGGATACTGTTTTTGGTATATAACAAGTATTGCATATGAGACACATTTATACTGAAATTATTTGTTGTTTATCCGAAATTCAAAATAAAGTGAGTGTCCTGTATTTTTATTTGCTACATCTAGCAACCTTATCCTTAAACAACCCTGTATGGCTCCCACCTGCATGCTTTTCTCTCTCCCACCCCCATAGACATTTCCCCCAGTATCCAAAGAAGACATTTCTTTAGGAGAGTGTGGAAAACTTGAAATACCTTCCAAACTAGAGATGATGAAGCTTAAAATTTAAAACTAGGTTATTGCTAGCTTTTCTTATGTCTGAAAATGCAGAAAATGAAGGCTATGTTCTCTTTATGTCGCACCATGTTATCAGTTTATAAATTAGAATCATAGCCTGTCCATGCTGGAAGCAATCTTGGTGGTATTTTGCCCAACAACTTCATTTTACAGATGAAGAGAACGTGTCTAAGATCCTGCTAACAGCAGGGCCTAGCCTGCTAGTGAGGTCTCTTGGCCATCTCTAATAAGGTTTTTTTGTACCACTCTGGTGTTTTCCAAGATATGATTCATGTAAGACTTGCAAAATAATTTGTAGGTGATTCATGGACAAGAGAAAGCCCCATAGGTTGAGGCTAGGCAGGGCGTTTGGCCAAGGGGAGGATGGGGTGGGAAGGACTCATTGACCGACAGCCTGCTTATTGGTTTTCTGGCTCCTAAGACCCCTGTGAAAAATTGTCCATGCTCCCCATCCATTCTCTCATTGTTCCTGAGGCTAGAGGAAGAGGAGATCCCCGAGGACATGCCTCTCTGTAATACCTGCTTTCCTTCCAAAGATAAACCAAAGACCAAATTATGTCTCATACACCCCCTTCAGCCTCTGGGAATTAATTTTGATACATCTGCCTCTTTTTCACATTAACAGAAAATGTCACTTTCTCCCTTCGTAATCTCCAATGCAAACCTAACATTTTAACTTTACATTTTTCATGCTTGCACAATCCAGCTTTTAAATTCCATTCAATTCTCATTTAAGAGTAGTCATTGTGTAAGCCATGTATAGCCCATGATCTGTAAGCAAATATGATGCTGCGGACTAGGACAGCTAACATTTAAAGAGAAGGAAGAATGTTTTTTGGAATGTGCATAATGATCACTGTTATTTATTAATTCTCCAAAAGCAAGATTCTATGAGTCTTCTAATAGTTAGACCCAACTGGGGAGTGATTCCTGATACTGCACGTAAGCTCACGCTGGGCTAAAATGAGCGTTAAAATGTAAGAGTAATAACAATTGAACACTGGGCACCAGGGATCTCTCCAGGGTGCAGAATGGGATACAGGAAAAACTCATCTAAAGCCCTGAGGGATTTCCGAATTGATTCAATGATTTTTTAAAAAATAAAGTAAAACTAAGGGGAATGTTGGTAACTCAGAGTCAGAGCTATGCATTTGTGAAAATATTTTGAGATCTCAAACTAGTTTCCCAGCACATTCCCTGCTGATGTTATTATTAGAAACCTCTCTTCTCATGGGTCTTAATAGAGGGCTACAGTCTCCGGGGACATGTGGACCCCAATATCAGCATTTTTGTTACAAACCTCTACTCTGTTTAGAAAAAAAGAGAGCTGTGGATATAGAAAGGCTTTCTAATTAGGCGTTTATTTTAGTCTGTTGAAATAAAACTCAGTACTCCAATATATTCAGTGTAGAAACAATAGGCATCATAAAGAAGCAGAAATGTTACTGATTTCTCTTTCTGGAGCAGATTTTCACAGAAATTTTAATCTATTAAAAATATTTCAAATCTTCTTTTCTAGCTATTTTGTAGTATGCAATAAATTACATATTGTTTGCATGTATCAAAATATCACATATATCTTATAAGTATGTGCAATTATTATGTATCACTAAAAATTTTTAAAACCTAAAAAAACAAAACAAATAAAACAAAAGTATGCAATGCTTGTTACTACTGCCCAGTTTCAGGAGCGTCACCAAGCTTCTGAAAAGAGCACATTTCATACGTGTCTCTCAAATTTCCTCTGAAGTCTTCACTAAAAGTTGATGAAAATATCTGACTTGTTTCAATGTACCCAAATTTCTACCTAAAATGCATTCTAAAGATGGTGGCAAGAAAGGGAATGGGAATTGTGTGTATTTTTAGAAAGTAGGCACTGAATATTAAAAAATGCAAGTTTTTAAAAATAAGGCTAAAATATCTGAAACAATTTGGGAAGAAATCAAAAATTGACCTTTTTGGAGATTGTTTGATTTTTACATTTTTGTGTTTGTTTGTTGCAGGACAGTCAGGGTGAGAGGGAGGTGGCTCTGGGTGTGGGGTGGCCATGCCTCTGAGCCCATGAAGGTTCTGCTGTCCAACCAGGGGCCACATGTCCACACCATGCCCAAGAGAAAGCACTCGTTTCTTGTCTTCAGAATCCAAGGCAAAGGAATGCTGTGTAGGCTACTTGGAATTATTGCAGCCTCAGTGACATTGAGAAAGATGCGATCTCTCCTAAAAAGAATAATAACAGCATAACCAAAAATAGACAACTCACTCTTGGAGCAAAGTGTTTTGGGTAAGAAAGTTTAAGTTTCCCTTTACCTGTTGGGCACCATGTTCAGAGTCAGGAATTCAGAAGATGCAAATGGATTCAAAGTAACCTTCTTTACTGTGATGGGTAAACACAGAAAGTGGAGAATTAACATCATTTTGGTGGCTAATCACGAAGCAAATGGTTTTGTGGTTTTGCTAATTGACTGTTCACTCTGTCCTCAGATGCCAACACCGGTTTATCATGTCACATTCCTCCTGACACATCTCCTTCCCTTGGATGGACGAGTCCAGTAGTCATGCACCGACTATCAGAAACTTCTGCAGCGCTGGAGTTGAAGACCAAGGTTTTCACTTGCGCCAGATGAAGACAAAGTGTTTATTTTCCTTCAGGAATAGAAGAAAACAATTCTGAAAAACAGTAGGAAGCTTGGAAAATTAATCTAGTATCTCAACCAGGGAGGGACATGGCTTAAAGTTGTAATGAAAGGCTGAGAAACACCCAAATCTTAATTAAGTACCATCATCCAAAATCTACTATCCTGTAGAAAATAATTAAATGAAATGTATGTAAAAATATAGACATTGTTTTATTTTAGAAAAAAAAATTTAGATTTACCTGAAAATGTCAAAAAATATGGTGGAGAGTTCCCTTATATTTCTCCTCTTAGCTGTGACTGTTTCTCAGACTTTCCTTGTTCTCGATAACCTTTATGGTTTTGAGGAGCAATGGTTATGCATTTGTAGAATGCCCCTTGATTGTTTTTTTCTGATTTATTTTCATAATTAGATTCGGGTTGTGCACTTTGGGGAGGAAGACCACAGAGGGGAAGTGCCATTCTGATCACATCACATCAAGGGTGTGTAACATCACCATGACTCGTCACTGCTGATGTGAACCGTGATCTTCTGTCTGAGCGGGGTGGTGTCTGCCATTCACAGGGAGTGCTGGATATCCTCCATTTGCTGTCAAGATCAATTCTCCACCTTCTGCATCCTGCTTGTGCCCAGAGAGTCTGACAGGCAGGGAACGCATCATGAGCTTCCTTGCCTTCTGGCTCCCTGTTTGGTTTGGCCCAAGAGAGACATCTCCAGGAGGTTGGCAAGTGGGAAGACTGAGGCTGGGGATTAGTTTTCCCATTTCCCTCCTTTCAGGTCACCAAAGGGCATGGCCTCTGTCAAATGGCTCCATCCATGTAGCCACCCTGTCCTGGTTCTATAAACCACCCCGTTCCTTTCCCCTTGAGGCACAGGAGCTACATAATCTCTCCACTCTCACTAGCCTCTGGTCTGCTATATTTGTTGAATCCTATTAAATACTTCTCTTGCCTTTTAAAGAATCCCTTTGTTTAACTGTCTTCAAATTACCAGCTCAGGTGTGCATTTGTTTCCTCGTGAAACCCTAACTGATAATACCTTTAAAAAAGCTTATTTTATACCCCATGAGTTTCTACACTATGGGATGAGCCCAAGTCTCTGATCGGCACAGCCCCCAGCCCCCTGCAGGAGGAGGACAGGCTTGGGATAGCAGCTCTGGGACATTTGCATGAAGACCCCAGAGACTCCCCTGCTTGTGTTTTTCTTTCATTCCAAGTGTCCTTTTGGTCGATTTTCATTTTTTATGTAATCTCCAGCAGCCCAACTTCCTTCCAGTGTCCAAACCAATATCTCTCCCTCCAAGCACGATTCCAAACTCCATTTCCAGCCAAGCTTTAATTGTGCATGGCCATTGGCCAGTCATCACTGGTTGCTGGCCGGAAACATCGTTTTCTTCCAACGTGAGATTCTTCACTGGGCAGCTTAGCACATGGCAGCATGTGGTTTTCTCAGAGCAAGTGAGTGAGAGAGCAGCTCCTCGCCCATCAAGTCTCGGGATGACTGCAGCGCCGAGAAACAACTCAATTGCAGCCTTGTGGAGGATCTCGACCCATAGACAAGCAATTAAGCTGTCCCACAGAAACAATGCAATAATAAGTGGGTTTTTTTAAGCCATTATTTGAGGTATGTTTTATGAAACAATAAAAAATCAATATTTTAGTACCTGGAAGTGAGTTGCTATCATAAAAAAGCCTGGGAATAGGAGAGCTGCTTGGAACCGATTAGTGTGCAGAGCTCGGGAGGGTTTTGAGGAGTGTGTTAGAGACAGCTTAGGTTGCCTTGAATAGACTCTTGGAGATATCTGCTTCTGGGCTCTGAGAGTTCAGAAGTAAGTGAGAAACATGAAATTGGAAAGTAGAACAGGAGGATTTTTATTATGTAGTGGCAGAAACTTAGCAAAGGTGCTGTTTATTGTACAATGTTTGAGGAAAGAAACAGAAAATGAGGGAAGAGCCACAGAGAGAAAGAGAGAAAGCCAGAATTCAAGGATTTTTAAAATTCTCAGGCTCTTCTGATTGCATACAATACTAAAATGAAGAAATAGTTCCCAAGCAAAGAAGGGAAATACAGAGCACCAGTAGGAAAATGTTAGCTTACGAGGAAACTGAGGGTTCAATTGTAAGGACATTTGTTCAAATGTTAGCAAGTTCAAAGGTGGTGCATTAGAGAATTATTCAGTCACATAGAAGGGGTTTTAGGAAGATGTAGACTTTGTGTATTAAACAACAGTGACTCTGTGAGACTGTGAGATTATATGTTATATAAAAGATGTTCGTGATTGTGGCTCTTATTTAATGTCTTTCATGGAGTGAACACCAATGTGATTCACAGGAGGTCCACAAAGAGTTTGAGAGAACTGTATTAGCATAAATGCTGCCATCTTGATTTTGAAGAAATGGAGACAACGTAAAATGAAATACAGCACCTGTATCCCCAAAAATCTGCAGATAGAAAACAAGAAGAGAAAACAATTCAGCTGCAAATACATGTTTTCTTTCATAATTTCTCCACTCAGAAGGTGGAGCTGAGAGCCATGTAGAGTTATTGCTAGACCTTGGGCCCTAATATAGAAATTTCCAATACATACCTGGTTGTATTTCAGTGTTATGGAACAGTTACTCATGTAAGGATCTAATTTTCCTTCCTTTTAAACAGGAATGTCTACAGTGATTATTCTATACCTCTTCACGTTTTGTATGTTGGGTGCATGGGGCAGAGAGCAGGTAATGTATCTTCAGTTTCAAAAGTCTACAAATTATACACAAATGTAACAGCTGTATTGAAGAAACTATATGTGGGGAACCACATATCCTCATCTGACTTAGTCAGATGAGATTTTGGACTTTAAGTTGATATAATGATGTAATGAGATAAGACTTTGGGGGTAACTGAAGAAGCAAGGCATAACAAAGTGTCCAAGGTCTTAGCATCATATGAAAGAAAGTATTTAACATCTTTCATGTCAATGGAAAAATTTAAGAATCTGCAAATGTGTTATTGGTGTGTTGTGTTTCCTTTTTTAGGGAGTGAGGAATCAAGTTGCAGCCATGCTGGAAAGTTCCTCTGCTATTTTGTTTGCATTTAGCATTATGACTGGTTTTAAGGATGCTAATCCACCTGCCCCATTTCCCACCATCCCTTTTGCACCACTGGACCTTCCGGAAACACTGTATCTGATAGCTCAGGATTATCACTACATATTGACACACATCTTGAATTGTGTTTGCTAATTAAAATTCTCATCCAGTAAGAATTACTTAACCTGGGCTGCAGTAATTGCAAACTGAATCTTTCTTTATTATGTAACCAGAGGGTTTGCTATTATGAAAACTAGGATTTTTATGAAAGATGCTCAATGTATTTGAGTAAACAAACCTTAAGATCCATTAACGGTTGCTTATAATAAGAGAACATTTCCTATGTTCACTAAACTCAGCATGATCTTCTCGGAATCTCTCTGTCACACACCTGTATGAGGTTTTCGAAAATAACATTTTCTTAATAGAGCTCTTATATTTGAACAGCACTTATACTTTTTCTATGAGCTTTCATGTATCCTTTTGAATTTGATCTTGAAAACAGCCATGTGAAAAAACCCACAGCAAATGACATCATCATTGCTTTCTAGTGGATGAAATCCATCCCAGGAAGGTAGCGGTAACCAGGGAGGTGTGGCCATCTCTGCCCAATTTCCTGTAGATTGTTTGCCTTGGCCAGAAGGTGAAGTCCTCTCTTCACATCCCCAAATCTCCAAAAATATCTAAACTCTACATAGCTCTGTTCCTGGTGCTTTTCTCTGTCTGAGATTCCTGGGTGGGGAGACATTCACAGATAGCAGGACTGCAGAGGGGGACAGGGGAGCCCACTGAAGGCAAGTTCTGCACGGAGTTGCTGACAGGCTGCAGCTGAGTTAGGGCCGTGTCTCCCACCCACGCAGCCTCCCCACCCCCTCATCTCTGTCCCATCTACTCAGCCTCCCCTCTGCCTTCCAACCCCAAATCCCTCCAGACCTCCTGTTTTCCAGTGTTTGGGATCAAAAAAGGCACTCCCCCAACGGGTGTCTGGAATTTTCTGTCTCAAATTTATGTATTTTTTTGAATCCTTATTTCCTCTACTATGTGTGGTGTGGGCAGGAAAGATACGCTGTAGGTTACGTGGAAGAAACAGAACAAACAGGAGGGAGGGCCAAGTGGCCCGGATCCCTCAGCCAGGAAGAATGGGTCATATGTCTTGCTGATCTTTCAAGGCTAGGAATATTTTAGTTGACTTAAAAAGAAAAAATCTCCAGGCCTTGGGGTGTGAAAATAATCATCCCTTACACTTTATGAAAGCACAGGCAACCCATAGCTATCTTAAGACCTGTCTTTTCTTGATCTTGTCTGTAGTAGTCAAACAGAGTGGAAAACTGGGGGATTAGGATAATTTATTAAAAAAAAAACAATTCTCTGCTATCTTCTAGAACTGTAAGAGTATTTTACAGTTAACCTTTTTGGTTGGAAACGTATTTTCTCTGCTGCATTCCACCTCCTGCAGTCAAGTAGAATTACTTTTTCTTCCATCTCAACTCTCCAGTCCCTTTCTCAAAGAACCCTTTATTTTACATGTTTTTAAGAATTCCTAACTGCTAGTGTGGCCTTACAGACAGATTTGTTGAGCTCTCTCTCTCTCTCTCTCTCTCTCTCTCTCTCTCTCTCTCTCTTTCTCTTTCTCTCTCTCTCTCAGACACACACGTATTATATACCCTGTTCCATCTCATTCCAGACATTCACAGATGCCAACCCGAGCGCGCCTTCCAGTGTCCCCCGCAGTGATCCGGGTCTGCAGGGCGGCGCCACAGGAGCGAAGGCAGGAGGCAGACAGAGTGGAGTTTTGGGGTCCCAAGAGGGCATTCCCGAGGGTCCCGCAGGAGCCGCCCGCTCCGGGTCCAGCTTTGCTCCCGGGCCGAGAGGGATCCTCCCGGCGCTGCCGTCCTTGCGCGCGGGCGCACAGTCCCCACCTGCACCTGGGCTGGGGCGGAGAGCAGAGCGCAGGTGCGCCGGGCGCGGTTTGGGGCTGGGCGAGGCAGGTGGCCGCGGGGACTGGAGACAAGTTGTCCTAGTGGCAGCGTCAGCAGCCGCCAGAGCCCGAGTCGCTGCGGCCAGGACCTCCGGTTGGGCTGCCAGGGGTCGCCCGGGGACGTGGGGCAGCC
The DNA here is from genome assembly GCF_020740605.2 of Lemur catta. Lineage (NCBI taxonomy): Eukaryota > Metazoa > Chordata > Mammalia > Primates > Lemuridae > Lemur > Lemur catta. The sequence goes on from NC_059148.1 coordinate 29,486,471, forward strand.
AGCCGGGAGGCTTGAGCGGCGGGGACACAGGATGTGCCCCGGGGGCGGCCGGGGCGGAGAGGGACGGCGAGCCTGGCTCTGGGGCGCTGCGCGGCAAAGGTAAGGCAGGAGTGGGGGGGTCCTCCCCGAGCAATGCTGGGGCGTGGGAGCGCGAACTTGAGGTTCGCTGGAGAGATCTGGGGAGGACGCCAGTGCTGCCAGGAGCGCCTGCTGGGCGCGGAGCCGCCACTCCCCGGGGTGGGCGGACCCTGCCGGCAGCCGTGCAGGAGGCTGGAGCAAACTCGGCCTTTCTCAAACCTCCAGCTCCCTGCCTGGCACCACCTGCATACCAAGAGTGGCTGAGATAAAATGTTTATCGTCCCCCACTCCAAACTGAGACATTCGTGTGGCACTTAGGATCTAAGACGTGGGGTCTGGTTATTTGCACGTCCTTTCTCCAAAGCATAGAGTCGCATCCCCCCCACCCCCATTCCTACCTTCACTTTGTCAAACAGGACTGGGGTACCAAGGCGGAGGGTGGCTCTCGGCGACTCTGCCCTCCCACCGCAGGGTCCCAGAATGGCTCTGTACCCACGGAGGAGCGCGCGCTCACAACCCCGCTGACCGCAGGTCCCACTTGGGCGGAAATCTGGGACTCCTCGGACGTGCCAAATTCAGTCCGACGGGATTCGGGATTCGGAGGCTGCAGGCAGGCATTGTGGCTCGGAGGCGCAGGTGTCCCGGGCGGTGCGTGAGTCTCCTCAACCTACCTGGGCTTCCCAGGAGTCTCATCGGCTCTCCTCACGGGATGCGCAGCCTCTCGCAGAGGAGGGAATTGAGTGGGCACGACAGGCACACGGCACAGCACCGGGAGCACTCGCTGGGAGACCGGCTGGCATGATGGCTATCGCCATTTTTGTTATGTGCAGGTGGGATCAGGTGGCAGTGCAGCCCAGGCAAGATGGGCAGGGGGAGCTGGTCCCAGAGTCCCGGGAGAAGCTGGCACCAGGAGCCCTTGCCCCAGGGCACAGGTGCAATGGCTCTGGGGCAGGCAAGGAGTGAGACCTAAGCCCCCAGCTCCCCCAGGAAGGTGGCAGCACCGACAGCAACTCAGGGGTCCTGGGGTGTGGGGTCCAAGCGGAGAAGAAGCTAGAATGTGTTTCGCGCTGCCCGCATAGGTGAGAGGTCTGCAGGCCCGGCGGGCGGGTTACTCCCCCGTTAGGGGAGCACACATTCGCACCTCCGGCTGCCTCTTGCTGCAGAGCACAGGTCGGACTCCAGCCCTTTGGGCCTGCTGGTCACTGGCGCCCAAATCCACCTCAGTGGGAATCTTTTTTTTTCTTTTCTTTCATCCTCCTGCCGGCTGCAAACCCCCTGGTAGAGATATGCTGCCAACTGATGTTGAAACGCTGCGTTTGCTTTTCAGAAGTCATTAAATGCAGCCTGAAATTTCAGAGAAACCAATCCTCTCTGAGACTGCAGGTTCCCTGACAGCTCAATAGACTCGATTCTGTACAAATTTTCCTCTCTATTGTTTTAAAATAGTGTGCTTTTCCTCCAAACACTCAAAGAAAACATAGTGCCTGGTCCTCTCAAATGCTCCAGGAAAGCAGGGTGTGCGGTGGTGGTGGTGGTAGGGGCATCTTTCTTTGGTTTCATTTGAAAATGTGTGTGTGACCAGGGTGAACACGTGTGAATCTCTGTCTTCAGAAGTTCTGTCCTCTGAAATTCTTCCCCCATCAGTCCAGCCTTTAGAAACAGGGTGCAGTATGTGTGTGCGACTGTGTGTGCGTGTATGCGTGTGTGAGTGCACGTCTGTGTGAGTGCATGCATGCATATGTGCATTTGGATGTAGGTCTATGTGTTTCATTTTTTTAAAGGTGCCTCCACTCAAGGGCATTTAGAAAAGAAACAGCAATCTGCCACAACCCTGGAGGAAAAAATGGCTTTGCTGGAGTTATTAAGTGGTGGATTGTTCTATCCTTTAGGGGTGATTTCCACACACAGGGGAGGGGTAGCAGATATTAGGGGATGAGATGTTACTGACATTGTGTCCAGACACTTCCTCGCTCGCTTCACTTCCTTTTGCCGCAGTTATTCTGGGAGTGCATTTTGAACTAGAACTTCTCCCTGTACCTGTGCTTGCCAGGTTTGACTCACAGCTGGATGGTTTTCAGGGACAGCGTGCCATTCGGCCCGGACTCACAGGAGAAATCTTTAATGTAATGGTTAATCATATGCATGCCTGTGCCTGGGCGCATCTCCGAGGCCGACAGACCCATCTGCTGCAGTGCACTGAGATGGGGTTGAACACAGTGCACTGTCTGCTATTAATGCTCCTGGCCTGTCAATCAAGTCGCCTCTAACAGACGAGGACATCTGATGTGACCCCAGCTGGTCTCTTTAGAAAGTTGAGCTTATCATTTCACGAGTCTCCCAAAAGATTGACAAATTCCGTCATCCGGGGAAAACATTATTTCCTGCCTAAATCTGCATTAACCATCTGTTTCCACCGTTACAAATCTCCACAAACATAGTGCCTTAAAACAACATAAATGTGTCATCTCTCAGGTTTACAGGTTGGAAATCCAATATGAATGTCACTAGGCTAAAATCAAGGCGACTGCAGCGCTGTGTTCCTTTCTGGAGGCTCCAGGGGAGAATCAATTTTCAAGTGTTTTTTTTGTTCTGCAGGCTGAGGTCACTGGGAGGGCCGTTCCTTGCCTCATAGTCCCTTCATTTTATCAGATCTCTTCTGCCTCTTCCTCTGTCCTCACCTCTCCCTGTCTGACTCTTTTTGCCTTTTTCTTCAACTTTTAAGGGCTCCTGCGATTGTAATGAGCCCACCAGGATAATCCAGGGTAATCTCCTTATTTTAAAGTGCCTAATCTTAATTCTATCTGCGCAGTTCCTTGTGCCATGTAATGTAACATGTTCACGGGCTCCAGGGAATAGGTCATAAACATCTTTGGAAGATAAGCTCTACCACAAAAGCTAATCCAAATGTCAAGATAATGGCTAGTGTTGGGGTGGAAATTTGCGGTAATTGAGTTCACCCTCTGGCCTGGCCTCTCTCCTTTGTGTGGGGATCCTGCCACTAACAGAGCAGGTGTGTTTCTGTCCCCTCTCCCATAGGTGACAGAAAGAGCCCCAAGGCCAGCAGGTAGGTCACCCTGGCCTGGGGAGGCCGGCAGCATAATGTCTCTCTGAGCTCCGACTCCCTTGTGGGACGTGTGTGTTTTTGGACCTCGGACGCAGAGGGCCGAGTTAATCACACACCTCAGTCAACAGCACATTATTATAATTAGTCAACACCACACAACACCCGTCTCTTGATTGATTGGTTAATTCATTGATTCATTGTATTCCCATTCTCTGTTCCTGTTTCCCCCGTAGGTAAGGCATTTAAGGCGTGTGTTTGTATGCAAGTGTGTGTGAGTGTTTTTTGTAAAATGTATATTGATTGTGGTGCATGTATTTGCAATTTGCATGCATGTTATTGATTTATAAAATGTTGTATATACGCCCATATCCCACATTCGGTTTTTAACATTAATGGCTGTACTGTCTGTGGTCCAATCGTTGCTTCTGATAGCTGATCTCCATGGGAGTTGCTTTTTCTCAGGCAGGCTCTGCCCTCCTGGAGGCACGGTGGCCCTGCGGGCAGCTCCCAGTGTCCATCTGCTGACTTGGTTACTTAGGGAAAAAGCTGCTCCCCCAGAGACGCCAGCACAAGCCCCAGCGCCGGTCAGCACTGGCTGTGTGGTGTAACGACGGTCATGTGCCCACCCTGAACCAATCACTGTAGCCAGCCCTGGAACCAGGGCTGTGATCAGCTGCCCACGAATGGCTTGGGCAGAGAGTGGGAGGGGGTTCTAGGTGGGCAGCGGGTGCCGATGGGAACAGGGGGTAGAGTGGAGTGGGCTGCTGCGGTCACCGCAGTCTCACAGGTACTGATATTGTGCTCGAGGATGAGGAATGGGGTCTTCTGGCCCTGCATCCTCGGACGCTCTCTGGGTACATAGTAGTGATATTTCTGGTCTCTGCACAAGAAAGATATTTTGTTGGACTATGTGACTGAGTAACTTGTAATATTTTTAAAATGGATGAATAATGCATCTCGTAGTCAACACTTTGATTTGTGGGGATGAACTCTGCATTCTCTTTAGAAGGGATAAAAGGCTACATGAGAGGAAAACCCATTATGTAACCAGAGTTATATAAATATGAGAAACTCATGAATTTCTATACCCTTTATCCTTTTTTCTCCTTCCTCCTATTTCTAATTTGCACCCACTTGGGCTGTAAGAAGTACAGTTTTTTCCCTTTTGAATTATGTTGTAAGCCTGGGTAATATCCCTGTAAAACCCATTCCAAAGTACGAATAAACAATTGCTTGTTTTCATTGGTCATCCTCCGACTGTGCTATCAAGTGAGATGTGAAATGCCAACTAAGAGGATGAATGTGTTTGACCGCAAACTACACAACTAGGAATATAATCCTAGGGAAACATTGCACAGACATTGCAATGTCTGCATTTTGTCAACCTTAGGTGGAATGAAGTTTTAATACAAGTTAATGCACGTGGAGCCCAAAAGTACAGGCGTCACTTATTTATTGTGCTTTGCACATATATTGTGTTTTGTACAAATGAAAGGTTTGTGGCCACCCTGCACAAGCCAGTCTCTTGGTGCCATTTTTCCAACAGCATGTGCTCACCTCCTGTCTCTGTGTCACAGTTTGGCAATTCAAATATGTCAAACTTTTCCATTACTATTATATCTGCTGTGGTGATCTGTGATCACTGATGTTTCATGTTACTATGGTAATGTTTTCTGGGCTCCATGATCCACACCCATATAAAATGTTGAAGTTAGTCAATAAATGTTGCTGCTTTGCTGACCAGCTGGTTCCCCATGTCTCTCCCTCTCCTGGGGCCTCCTTATTTTCTGAGAAACAACAATATTGGAAGTGAGTCAATTAATTAACCCTACGGTGGCCTCTAAGTGTTTCAGTGAAAGGAAAAGTGGCATGTTTCTCACCTTAAATCCACAGCTAGCAATGATGAAGCTTAGTAAGGAAGTCATGTCAACAGCTGAGACAGGCGGGAAACTAGACCTCTTGTGCCAAAGAGTTATTCAAGTGTGAATTTAAAGGACAAGGTCTTGAAGGAAAGTAAAAACGCTACTTCAGTGAACACACAAACGATAAGACAGTGAAACAGCCTTATTGCTGAAGTGGAAGAAGTGTTACTGGTCTGGATAGAAGATCAAACCAGCCACAGCATTCCCGTAAGCCAAAGCCTAATCCAGAGCAAAGCCCTAACTCTCTTCAATTCCACAAAGATTGGGAAAGGTGATAAAGCTGCAGAGGAAAAGACTGAAGCTAGCGGAGGTTGTTTTTTGATCCTCCAGGAAAGAAGCCGTCTCCATAACACAAAAGTGCAAGGCGAGGCAATGAACGCCGATGGAGGAGCTGCAGCAGTGTAGCCAGAAGATCCAGCAGAGATCCCGGATGACGGTGGCTACAGTAAACAACAGATCTTCAATGCAGATGAAACAGCCTTATTTTGAAAGAAGACGTCATTTAAAACTTTCCTAGCAAGAAAGGAAAAGTCAATGCCTGGCTGCAAAATTGCAAAGTACAGGCAGATTTTCTCGTTAGGGGCTAATACAGCTGGTGACTTTAAGTTGAAGGTGTTGCTCATTTACTACTCCAGAAAGCCCAGGACCCTTAAGAACGATGCTAAATCTACTCTTCCTGTGCTCTGTAAATGGAACAGTGAAGCCCAGATGACAGCCCATCTGTTAATAGCATGGCTTAATGGATTGTTAAGACTTGCTGCTTAGAAAAAAAGATTGCTTTCAAAATCTCACTGCTCATGGACAATGTACCTGGTTACTCAAGAGCTCTGATGGAGGTGTGGAAGGAGATCAATGTCATTTTCATGCCTGCTAACACAACACCCATTCTGCAGCCCGTGGATCAAGGAGTAATCTCGACCTTCAAGACTTACTGTCTAGGAAGTAACGTTTGTAAGGCTACAGCTGCCATAGATAGAGATTCCTGTGATGGATCTGAGAAAAGTAAACTGAAAGCCTTCTGGAAAGGATTCCCCATCGTAGATGCCAGTAGGAAACCTTTGGGATTCATGGGAGGAGGTCAAAATAGCAACATTAACAGGAGTTTGGAGGAAGTTGATTCCAATCTTCATGGGTGACTTTGAGGAGTCAAAGACCTCACTCAGAGGAGGAAGTCACTGCAGGTGTGATGGAAACAGCAAGAGAATGAGAATTGGAAGTGGAGCCTGAAGTTCGGACTGAATCGCTTCAGTCTCCTGAGAAAACCTGAGTGGATGAGGAGTTGCTTCTTCTGGATGAGCAAAGAAAGTGGTTTCTTGCGATGGAATCTACTCCTGGGGAAGATGCTGCGGACATTGTTGAAATGACAATGAAGAATTGAGGATATTACCTGAAGTTAGCTGACAGAGCAGTGGTGGGGTTTGAGAGGGCTGACCACAGTGTTGAAGGAAGTTCTACAGCGGGTGAAATGCTAACAAACAGCATCACATGTTACAGAGAAATGTTTTGTGAAAGGAAGAGTCAATCGATGTGGAAAACTTCATTTTGGTCTTATTTTTAAAAGTGGTCTCAGCCGCCCCTGCCTTCAGCTGTTACCACCCGGATCATTCAGCAGCCAGAAGCATGGAGGCTAGAGCTTCCACCAGCAAAAAGGAAAACAAAGAACGATAACTCAAGGCTCAGAGGATTGTTAGCATTTTCGTTAGCAGCAGAGTATTTACAAAATAAGGTATGTGCATTGCTCCTTAAACATAGTGCTATGGCACCCCTAATAGACTGCTGTGTATTATAAATGTAACTGTGATATGCACTAGGAAACCCAAAAAGTCATGTGACTTGCTGTGTTGCAAAGTTTGCTATATTTGAGGTGGTCTGGTCCCAAACCCACAGTGTCTCCCTGTTGCGCTTGTATGTTTTGAAAAGTGTTGTAAGTGTTGGAGGATATGGGAACTCTGCAATTCCTGCTCAGTTTCTCTCTCAATCTAAAACTGTCGTAAGGAAAAAAAAGTCCACATTGTTTTCTTGATAACAGGAAAAAATGTTGTAAAGAAAGACTTTTATATTTGTGAAAAATACAAACAGTACCTTTCATTTTAAATAGTTTGATAGACTCCCACTGTGAAGAATTGTGAATGAGGAAGGTACAGGCCATTCAATAAAGAAAGAGTAATGTTGCCAAAGAAGAGATTGGGGGCAAAAAAACAAGCACAGTTGACAGTGTTTTGACAGGTGACACCAGACCAAAGGGAATGTATGCCACCTAATGGATTTGGTCCTGCCACCAGATACCATAGACAGGGTGTTGTTCCTGGAATGATTTGTATCTGTGTCCTCAGGAACCAATTCCTAGAGAAAATAAATTGCATCTTCTTATGCGGCCAGGAATCATCCTATAGAGTCTGCCTCGACCTAAAAATTGGAATAGAAACTGAGTGAAAACTCAGTGGCCCACCGTAGAAATAAATTTGTGCTTCTGTATAGCATGGAAGAATAGCAAAGCTCTTATACGGATTTCTTAAAGAGACCACACACTTCTGTCAGCATCACAACTGAAGTTATATTTAAGAGCAAAGCCAAATTCTCCCGGCGGGGGGCAGGTGGGGGTGCCACCATGTTTGGATACCTGGTACTAATCCTCCAGGAGCTTCTATTTGCGTACATTAAGCAATCCAGAAAATATTCTAAGCAATTGAGCGGAGGATAGGATCACATCGTTGATAAATTTGAGATCCATTGCTCTTTGTGCAGTTAAATATGTAAACATTATGCCAAAAAAGAAAAACCAGTTGGTAAAACCAAGATACGGGAACAGGCATAAGTAAGTAGATGAAGCAGAAGCGAAAGTAATCTGTCATTATTTGCCTGTATTTAATTTCTGATGAGATTTAACATCATTGGATCTTAACCTTTCTTTATCCTGTTGTATACAAACTGTTGATGCTTTGCACACGGTGTTGTCTTTTGTTTTAATATTGTTATTATTGTTATTGCTTCAGAAGATTTTTCTGATTTTTATGTGATCAGAGCTAGTCATCATTTTCTGCAAGTCAGGGACTCCTCGGACTTGGGAGGCCACTGAATGGGTCCTAGCAAACCCACCTAGCTGGTGTATCCCAAATGTACTCATGTTCCCTTTCCCGTGGGTTTCTCACTCGTGGCTGCATTCTGCTGGCTCGTCCCTGCTCTTGTCCCCAATGCCCTTTGGCGATTGTTGGCGTGAGTCATTGTTGAAGGTCCACCCTTAGAAGTGCGGAGCCAGGAGAAACACAGCAAACCACTGAAGCATGACTGTTTTGTTCGTATCGGTCTTATCTTCTCAGAAAAGTGTTATAAATACCAACTGTCAGAGATTGATTTTTAAGCGTCCCAATGAAAACTGTCCTTTACATATTAATAGTTACCCTGGAGTTCTCTCTCTGGTACCATTTTGACCGTCATCATTGGAGGGTGATGCCTTTGTATTTTTTTTGTGATGGTGCATTTCTGTCTGAGTCTGCTTGGGATGCTGTAACTGAATGCCGTCAACGGGGTGGCTGGTAAAGCACAGAAAGTTATGTCTCACAGTTCTTGATCTTAACAGCGCCTCTACATGTAAAAGCACACCCTAATGCTAATGGTAACTAACAGTAACCGGAAGCAAGCTGGACTCCTTCCGACCTCAGGGTTTTCTAGGCTGGAGCAAAAGACATCCATGAGCCTTGGGCAGCTGCAAAGATAACAGAGGGTTGGACTCCATTTTTGTCTGACTGGATCCAGAATATCAGATGTCTCTTAGGCAAGGTCAATTGGATCGGGGGAAGGGCAGAAGTTAGACAAGGCATACATGGTGGTATTGTCGTTGCTGCAAGCTGAGTTTGTGATTTTATAAATGCCTCTAGACAGACAATGGTTCACAAGTATCAGGGGCAGTGCCATCCTTATATTTCTAGTGTCTAGTATAGAACCTGACACCTACAAAATGCTCAGTGCCCACTGGAGAGTTAGCAACTCTCTGGTTTTCCAAAGCAAATGCAGCCTAAGTATATATCAGCTGTCCTTGGTGTTTTATGGCGTGTGGCACACTGAAGACTTTTGTAGTGGCTCTAATATCTCCTTGTATGAAGCATCATTTGCCCTGAGCGTGGCTCAGAATATGTTGCACAGTGAAGTGAGTTCCAGATGAGACTGAAAGGGTAGTAGCACGATGCTCCAGAGTAGCAGTAAGTCTCAAGGGCGCAGTGTAATTATTCGTTTGCTAAGTAACACAGACACACAGTGGCTTAATTACAGTATTTTGCTGTGAAATAGAATTGTAGTGATTTCCACATCAGACCATCTCCTTAATGAGGTTCGCTAACTGTTATTGGCAATATTGTGAAAGCCCTTTTGGTTTTAAATCATGTTCTAAATTGCTAATGTCATTTGCAGGAGAGGAAATTTCCCAAACTCTGTTGCGGAGGTGAAAATGTTAGTGCTTCAGAAAATTCTCAATGTTAATTGCTTCCCAGCTGGGAAGGTGAGGAGTGTGAGAAAGCTGTAGCTTTGACACCCTGATGTGTCCCCACATTCATGTCAGTGGTCAAGTGATTACCAAGCATCAGGAATGCAAATGTTCGGGTTTTGCACCAGGAGCCCGCAAGGCTGAGCACAGTAAGGGTCAGGTGTCTGACTTCTTGTCCCAGCTCTGCCGCCAGTTACCTGCGTAACCCTGGTGAAGATGGTTAACACTTCTGGGCCCCAGTCTACTCATCTACTAATATAACATAGCCAGGCTCATTCGTGGAGTCCACAAAGGTTTGCTTAAGTGGACCAGGGTCTGTTTTAGGCACTGAGAACCCAGCAGCACCTAGGGCTAGGCAGAAGTCCTCATCTCCAGCAGTGTACATTCTAGTGAAAAAGACCATAAGCCTGCAATCGAGTATGCAGCTGAGCTATGTCAAGCTAAGTATAACTTTTTTAGGCACACAAAATTGGGTAATAGAATGGAGATGTGGCTGGGCGTGGCTCCTGCAAGGGGGACGGCCAGGGGAAGCTTCTCAAGGATGGTGATCTGTTAGCAGAAGTCTGAATGACCAGACAGAGCAGCTTTAGAAAGTTGGGAAGAAAAACATTCCAGGTGGAGAAAATAACTGAAACAGAAACCTGAGGTAGGAGCTCATTGATTTCTGTTCTTTTTTTTTTTTAGTAGGTATAAATTTATGTATCGGTTTATTTTTCCTTGTGTTAATTTATGTTGTATTTCAGCATATTGCAGGGGTACAAATGTTTAGGTTACATATATTGCCTTTGCCCCACCTGAGTCAGAGCCTCAAGCATGTCCACCCCCCAGACAGCTCACTGAATTGCTGCCTCCAGAAAGGTTTCCTTCAGAGCCGGTGCCAGCTGCTGGATGGGACCCTGGGTCGGGCTGTCTCTGCACCCATTTTTTACATTAGTCTGGCAAACTGTAGAATTCAATGAACCCCCCAACTCCCCTCACCCTCAGCAGCAGATAATCCAGATTTTTTGCCAGCATAACTCAGAAGAACAGAGTTTCTGGATTTTCAGAGTCATGGATATATACAGGATGTCGGAATATGTGGCTCTGCATTGGGCCTGGAAGCCTGCAAGCTCTGTGGGCACAGGAGGGCAGTGGGCTTCCTGGGGTGGGGTCCCAGCGCTGTGCATGCCCTGTGTGGGCTGATCCCCATTAGTAAATGGAGAAGACAGTGGCAACACTATGCTGACCTCAGTAATAATCATGTTGAAACCTCTCTTCACCTAGGGTGGGGCACAGGAAAAGCAGCCGATGTCTTACGAGAAACCAGAGTTAGATATTCCGCCAGAGGCTTTATGTAGGTGGTGCTGGTGCAGTCTGGAATTTTGTCATGTTCGAAAGACATAAAATAAGTTGCACAAATGATGCTGACCTGATCACCCAGCCAGGGCAGGAGCTGGGGTTCCAGTGAGGAAAAAAAGAGGTGCTCCTTGACTGGGTATGTCCGAACTGGGTCTGAATGTCTGGTCGAATTCATCTGGGGGTAGGGGCTTTGAAAGGAACCTCAGACAGGTCTCTTAGTGGTCATGTTGGTGGCTCAGATGAATACTTTGGAGTCTCCCTGGAATCCTCTCTCGTCCCACGATGCAGTCCATCAAGCAATCCTGCCAGTGCTTGCCCAAGATCCAAGTACCTCTCCCCTCCACTGCTAGCACAGGTCCAAGTCCCAGTCCTCTCTGACCTGGAGCCCTGAATTGTCCTCATCTCTGGTCTTCAACATCTGCCTTTGCCCACGACAGTGTATTCTCAAGGCACTAACTGGATCGATTCTGTTAAATGGTCCAATGTCTCTCCTCTCACTCAGACAAAGGTCCAATGTCCTGTGAATGGCGCCTAAAGTCCTAAGAGGCTTATCTGCCCTCAGTCTCCATACCCCATTGTATCTGACCTCTGTGGTTACCTTCCACCCCCCACCTGCTGCAGCAGACGCCACTGCAGACTTCCTGGCTGCCTTGCCGTTCCTTACCTATTCCAGGCACACTTCTGCCCCAGGCCCTTTGCACCTGCCCCTCCCTCTGCCTGGACTGCTCTTCCTCAGATACCCGCATGGCTCCTCCCCTCACTTCCACTCCAGGGTCAACTCCCAGGTGAGGCCTGTCCCCTGTTTACCATTGCACCCCCCCAATACTCCCTATTTCCCTTTGCAAGTTTTATTTTCTCATCAACAGTGAATATTTTATTCATTTCTCCTGTTCTGTGTTTGTGTTTCCTGCGGCCCCTGACTGGACTGTAAGCTTCATAATAGTAGTCTTTTTATTTTTATCTTGCTTTCGTCACTTCCATGTTTTCAATGCCTAGAATGGTACGGACACAGATAGACTTTCCAAAAATATGTGCTCCATGGAAGGGAGTGGAAGCTCTCACTGTTAGTGAGAAAGGACTGAACTCGGAATCCTCTGTCCCTGTGTCCCCAGTCTGTCTACTCGGAGTTTGATGCTGGCTGGTGTATTGATCTCTGTCCCCTGGTGAAGTCGCGTCATCAGTAAGCATCACCAAGTAGCATGAAAGGCCTCAGTCTGAACGTGCAGACCCTCCCACCATTCCTGGGGCTGTGCGGGGCCGCAGTCCCGCCCCTTCCCAACCTGAGAGGAGCAGAGCGCTGCGGGAGTGGGGGGGTGCATCTGACACCCCCACCGCCTCCACCAGGCACAGCCTGTGCCATCCAGCCTGCCGAGAACTCCCCATGTTGCTCTGTTCTGTCTGGTCTGTGATTTTAGCAATTCTGTGATGCGGGGAGCAAAATACTCCTCACCCTTCCTAAAGAGGACGGGGCTGAGCGCGGGTCAGTGACTTGCGGGGGCCCCACAGGTGGTTTGTGACTTGGCTGCGCATAACCTGGGAGTAATCGCAGGCACGTCAGGACTCCTGCCATTGCAAGTGACAGAAAACCTGACTCTTAGTGACTTGTGGATAAAGATAATTATAGATCATGGACTAAAATGCCCAGGCAGTTGAAAACGTGTGCCCATGCCAAACCCTGCCCAGGGATGTTTATAGTAGCTTTCGTCGTAATTGCCCAAGCCGGGATGCCAGCACATGCACCGTGCTGTAACCGATGAGCTTGGCCCGGGGTTCCAAAATAGAGAAACTCATGAAGGGCAGATGCATTCCCGGTACCTGGATTCAGGCAGAGAACGTGTGTCTCCAGGTGCCCAGGGGCTGTCTGCTGAGCGGGAATGAGTCTAAGCAGAGAGGCCCCTGCAAAGCTCCATACGATGCTCGCAGGGGGAGCTTTTACAGGAATCTTGGAAGTTGGGGCTGCCCACGATGGTGTCCATTGGAAGCTGTGCTCGTCATTGAAAATATGATCTAAATGACTAGTTTGCAATTTCTAAAGTGTTTTCAAAATGTGACCTTGGAAAGAAAATAATGGCTTTAGCTCAAAGTCTACCACCAGTTTCTGTGCCTCAATAATCTGACTTCTCAGGAACCAGTGTGTGTTACTGAATCCTGTGGTTACAGGGACAACTGTTTCACCACAACATAAACAAGTGTCCTGGTCAGATGGCTGGGAAAATAATTAGGAGGACAGTAAATACAAATTTAATGTCAATGAGGCCATGAAGAGCCGAGAGTTGATGTTTCACTCTGTAGCATTAATAGGTATACGTGTACAAACCATTGCAGTGAAACCGCAGTGAAGATAGACCAGCTGGTGGCATCTACCAGATCCCATTTGCTCGGTGTGTCGCCCACAGCTCTCCTGCCTTGCTAATCAGTCTGTGAAGCTAATGGCGATTCTCGGCTGGTGGAGTGTAATCACATTTTGAACGTGGTTCTCAGCATGTATCAGGGATAAACGGGATGACTTTGCAACAGAGAAATGACTGAGATTAGGCCATCGGCATGTGATATCTTTGTACCGTGTGATTTTAAAACCGGCCTGGCTGATTCTAGGGTGGAGGAGCTCAGATGGTACCGTTCTGGGTTCAGATGAGATCAGGTGGATCCTGGTTGGTGAGACTTGATTTCCTTAGGGAAGAGACGAGTCTTGGTAGGTCAGTCACCACTGCTGACGTCCAGGGCTGCAGGGGCTCCTGGACTGTGAGGTGCTCCGGAAGCTCTGAGGCCATCCTTGCTGAGAAGGCAGTGGATCACCGCAGGCTTGGTAGCCGAGGTCCCGGGAAGGGGAATGCTGTCACAACTGGCCTCCTAATGTGTGTTTATTTTTTAAATGAGGTGTTGGGAGACTGTTCTCGGATTCTTTGGGACTTGTATTCTCTCAGGTTCCTCCTGACATCACGTGTGTATTTGTGGGGAATCTGTTGTGAAAGAAATGATGTATGATTTATAATATGGAACTGTATTTAGTTTATATATAGAAAGATATTATTTCCAAAACTGCCGCTGCCTGTTATTTTCTTACCTAAAAGAAAGAAGCGAAGTTACTTTGAAGGGACGGAAGGGGTCTCAGTTCTCTGGGAATTGTCTCTGGAAAACATTGTTTTCTTTTCCATTTTGCTTTATTTTACCTGCAGGACATTTCATAAGTTTGTCCTAAGTAGACATTCTCCTTTAAGATGCGTCGTAGCTCTTGAGCCTTGGGTCACTGTGGCAGGCCCAGAATTAAAGAAGAGCACATTTTGCCCTTTTCCCAATCATCTGAACAGACAATTGAGGCTGTGAGATCAGTTTTGTGTTTGGTTTTGTTTTGATGTGCACGCTCTGTCTCAGGTTCTATACTATACGTGGACACACAAGATTACTGTAGACCCACTCTTTTCCTTGAAGAAGCCTCCAGAACAGCCAAGAGGCAGAGATGAGGCCGGCACAGGAAATGGGGACCTCAACCCCGGACTCCGGCCCCTGGAGCCTGCGTGGCACCGGCCAGCTGACGGTTCCCACTGCCTCAGAGCGTGTGTTTGTGTTTAGATAAGGTCGTTATTTCAGGCTTGAGGTTTAACAGTGTCACAGGTCTCCTCCGGTATGTTCTCTCTGCAGGGCCGGCTCCTCATGCTTCAGTTCTAATCAAACAGCTGCCATGTGCTCGGTCGTCCTGTGGCCACCTGACGTTTTGTTAAATCTTAATGTCGCCCAAGCTGGGTAAGATTTCTTCAGACAACGAAGGAACGCTGTTACCCAGGTGCACCTGGGCTGAGGTGGAAACTTCCAGACGTGCTGACAGATTCTGGCGCAGGAAGGAGGAGCAGCCATCAGGCCATCACCGAGCTGGCGTGTGAAGGCTGGACTGCGTTGGCGAGAAGCACGGGACACAGAACACGGCTGACCCACACCCGTGGGCAGGGAGGGCAGGACCCACAGAGCTTGGGCAGCTACAGAGACGGAAAGTGCACGCCGATGGCGGATCGCACCGTGGCTCACGGTGGGAACCCGACAGTATGCACAGCGCAGAATGCGGCGACTGGAACACTTACACAGTGGTCACAAGGCCCGGGACACAGTAGCTGCAGGAGTCTGGAGAGTCCGGAGGTTGCAGATCTAACTCTGACCACAGACGGCTGCGGCAGACCCAGCAGGAACCGGTTACCGTTCAGAAAACACTCACCGTCCCCGAAACTTCCATACGAACCTCCTCTGACCCACCGCTCTCCCCTTCCTCTGTGTGGGGACTCTTCGGTCTCCAGCCATCTGCCCCCAGAGGCTCACCTACACAGCATCTGGCCGCACCTGCAGCTTCCCGTGTCTCCCTCTCGGGTCCGGACCGCACACTCAGTGGTTACCCTGTCGATGCTTGATCTTCACAGCCAGCTTATTACTGGCCGAGCACTATTAAGGCACATTAGCACTAGTGACCTACTATACTCCTGCCTTACGCTAGTACCCCCTCTTTACCCGTGAGGAATCAGAGGCATTAGGGAGGTAAGTGACTTCCTCAGGGTCACACTGCTAACGGGCATTAGGATCAGGGTTCCCACCCGCCGGCCGGTGCAGCCTCACTCCAACCCTGCCTGTAATCACCGTGTCATCCTCTGGCGTTGTGCGTGGCACGATGGGAAGCGGTGTCTTATGACCAGAAGTAAAGCACGGTTCCCCCCGCTGCCCCCCTGGAGGGCGCAACCAGCTTTCCTGACATCTGTAACATGCCATCGCTCTCAACTCCAGCACCTGAAAGGCGTGTTTTCCTCTCATTGCCAGGTTGCTTTGAAGGCCTTCACTGGAAGCATGAAAACAGAATTCCACAGTGGTAATCTTCTCATGCCTCGCTTTCTGATGACACGATGTGGACTCCAGGCCCCCCAAAGCACGTCGTGCATCATTAACAGGTACTTAACTCTTCTCATTCTTAAAAAAGAAATATAAACCAACTCCTGCTGCCACAGAGAGAGTGCCCTGCTGACTTATGTCTGCAGTCATTAAATGCCCCCGCCTCGGGCTTCAGCTGGACCAGGCAATAATGACATGCTAAAGACCTAACAAACTGTTAATATGCTTCATTTGTCCCTGCCCCAGAGAAGCACTGTGTTTATGAACCTGACTTATGAGCCCTCAAGGCGATGTGTCCGGTGTGTCTCCTGATGGATGAGCCGTCACACGGAAATATACAGTTGTCCTGCTGCTTGCTTGGAAATGTGCAGCAAACCGGCTCCTAAATAGAGACAAACACTGGGGCTTTGAAACAGCATCTGCACAGGCCGGGTGGATGCAAAGCACCTGGAAAGAAGAGCACTGACCAAAATTCCCTACAGGGTTCGACGCGCAGGCACGGTAAGAGGTTTTCTCACTGGAGTACCCTACAGAGGATACTTTGAGCCACCTTCACTGAGTTCAAGGGGGCACTGAAGATTTGGGTAGAGAAGACGTGGACAGGTGTGGCGGGTGGCACCTGGCTGGTCTAGCACACATCCCTACATTCGTTAAACATCCTTGGTTGCAAATGAGACAATGGCAACTCATATCTTCTTAGGCCGAATAGGAAATGAGTTGGCTCACGTGCCTGCAACGGGCTTTTAAGGTTTACTGTGAGGTTGCATGGCAGGCCCCCTGTGCACTTGGTTTCTCTCCATTTCTCAACACTCAGGTCAACTGTGGCATCTGCATTCTCAGCCAGGCTCTTCCTGTGTGTCGGGCGCCAACGGGGTTCAGGGTTTGTATCATTCCAGCCTCCACATTGTGGCCAGCACACACAGAAGACTCTCCATGCCCAGCCGTGTCACTAAGAATCCCTTGACTGAACAGGACACTAAGAATCCCTTGACTGAACAGATGTGGGTCTGTTGCCCGTTTCTGAACCAGTAACACTGTGGCCATAACGTGACATACGACAGTTGGCTACACCCAGGTTGTGTGCTCATATGTGGCGCTAGGAGAGAGCTTTCAACCTGACTGACTTCATTCTCGGGAACACTGCAAAAACAGCACATAAGAGCGTGCAGTCAGGACAGGCAAAGAGTGGCAGTTAGCCAGTAAGTTCCCCATGACAGTTCCCCGGACTCCTTTAGGAAGAACACAATCCATCCACACGTTCTGACAGAAAGCCTACCATGGTGAAGGTGCCTGGCAACTCTCCAGAAACATTTGCTAACTAGTTGAGGAACCCTTTAGGCCACCAAATGTTACCACCTACAGATTGTCCACCTGTATCACTTATCTACTGCTGCATAACAAATCACTCCCCCAGCTTAGCAACTTGCAATAAGAAGTATGTATTACAATACACTTACTGCGGGTCAGGAACCTGGGATTGGCCCAACGCGTGCTTCCGGCTCACGGTGGGTCATGAGATTGCAGTTCGGATGTTCACAACGGCTACGGACAGTGACACTCTCACCTGGGGCCAGGGGAGCCACACCCAAAGTGGCTCACACACCCAGCTGCGTTCATGCTGGACGTTACCAGGAGGACCCGCTTCTTCACCTTCTCGGCCTCTTCATAGCGTCACTTACACCTTCCCATGACGTGGAAGCTGCCTTCCTCAACGAGAGGGACTGAGAAGACAGAGGACGAGAGAGAGAGAGAGAGAGTGACTTTTATCCCAATGACACTGTCACTTCTGACTCCTTCTGTTCATGACAACCTACTCGCTAAATCCAGCCCACACTCAAAGGGACCTCTGGCCACCATTTTCCTCCCATATGCGAAACATACTCACCCGGCCCGCAAACCTCATCCTTTCACTGCTTCAGTTCAAATACAGGCTGTCGGGGTCCAGCTCGGCACCAAGCACAGATGAGGTTCCTGACTCTGAAGAGTTCCGTGTTCTCCCTTCAGGACGCACATTTCTCCCGGAACACGATCCCCCTAGGTATGGGAGGAGGACAAGCTTTCCGCGTTCCCTTGCTTTCAGTTCTAATCTCGGCCCCGTCGTCACGCACCGGGGAATCGTCTGTGACTTGCTGGGCCCAGCGAGGCACCGAGACGCCCGTCTTCGTCTGCTTGGAGTCGCCAGAAAGGAATGTCCAAGGCTGCGTAATTTACACAGAGAAAACGCTTCCGCCGTTCGGGGTGGGCAGGCTCTACGGCAAGCCCGGCTCCAGCATCCGCAGCTGCTTCTGCACTCCCGGGGCGGGTGAAAACCATGTCTCCGGAGAGCAGGAAGGGGGCAGGTGCCAGGCTCTTTTTAATGACCGGCTCTCTGGGGGAACGAACAGAATGCAAATTCACTCACCTTCCCCCCCCCCCTGCAGGGGCCGCGGGGCATTGATCTGTTCACGAAGGATCCACCCCCAGGACCTGAACAGCTCCCAACACCCCCACCTCCAACATTCGGGCCGAACTTCCACATGAGGTCAGGGGAGGTCAAACACCCAAACTGTGGCGTCAGCTTGGCACACAGCAGCCGTGGGGGTTCACGCTGCCGGGGGGGTTCCTATGTGCTTCCTGTTTTACCTTGTTTAATCCTCACGGCAACACCGCGAGGCAAATGCTATGATGCATTCTGTCTTAAAGGTGGGAAACAATGTAGAGAGAAGTCAGGTGACTCTTCCATGGTAACCCCAATGCTGAGGCCCAAGGTGGGGCTGGACCTTCAGGCCACGTTTCCTTACCCACCACAGATTCGCAGAGCTCCACTTTCCCACTGACCACGGATCTCTAGGGACAGAGAGGCTGCTTACTTCAGGGATCCTTTGCTTTCTTGTTCTCCTGCTCCTAAATCGTACACAAAATGACTCCTCTTACGCAAGATCTGAATTTACAGACACCATCACAGATAACACTGTGTCCTCTCTTTTTTCTCAGCGTTTTCCTAAAACACTGCAAATGACTGATTATAAATCTGCTCCCAATAGGAACTTCGAGTCGTCTGCAGAAACGTTAAACACCACAAAGAAGAACCTGCAGCTCCTGCTCTGCACCAGCAGAGGCCGACACGGGACAGAGGGCTTCCAATTAAGCCATGTCGTTGCCCAACCGGGATAGGAATTTAGTATTTCAATGGCTTTCCATGGATGTATATAACTTAGATAATATGGGTGCTCAGAAGGTATTTCTGGCTTCAGAAGCTGGAGGACACATAAATCATAGCTGAGCTGAGAACATGGCAGGATTGCAAGGCGGGGGATGCTCACACGTACACAACTCACTCATTAAACAAGGAAGGAATTCTCTGTTTCAGTTCTGCTGTCCAGTGGACAGGCAGCGAGCAGGACATGATAATTTATGCTCCTATCTCTATGCATTCTTCTCTAATTACATCTTCTAAACCGCTGTTGGAATCCACTTTGCCATTGAAATGGCACCACCGCTTACGGACGACGCTGTAATGATAAGACAATAACACAGATTCCAACGTCCTTGCGTATTTCGCTTTCTCTTCCTCCCTGAAGGATCCTGTTAACTTTCTCAAAGACCACCTCTCCCAGATACATAAGTTAAGTACCAAAATGTCTTTATGCTTATGGACCTTTCCTCAAGCCAAGTTTTCTCAGTCTCATAGGATTTTATTTTATTTTTCACATTGAAGCATTGATCCTGAAGTACTGCCCAATACAGTCAACTTTTCATGTTCTGGCTTGCCAAAAGCCACTCTTCCTAACCAAGGATTTCCCACTTTATAATTTCCCAGTACATATGTTACCAAGAACACAATGACACATCAACTATGGTCTAACATCTTTTGAGTCTATCCTTCAGTGCATAGGTGAGTTGCAATCTTGATTTATTTCCTTTTCAGTACGTTTGTGCAAACACACACTGGCTGTCTATCTTCCAAGTTTTTTCCAGGTGTGAAAACCCACTTGAGGGGTCTGTGCATTTCCCGTACTCACTAAAGGCCGGCTGAGGGGTGATAACAATGCTAGGGAAACCTGCACCCTTCCTGGCTACGTTTCCACGTTCTTTTACCCTGGCAACAACTGAGGAACAACGAACTGTGCTCTACTTTGTGGGGTCTGTAACGCCGATCAGTGCCTGTATACACAAGATAGCTACAATAAGGTAGTAGATTAAAAAGACCTGTTACAGGGTCTGGCAACTGTTAAGCCATTAACAGATGCCAAGAACCATCCTAACGGTTACACGTTGTTTCTATATGGGTGTATTTTCTTTGCAAAGGGATGGTGGGGAACAAACAATAGACTACGGTGTCAGGAGATGACGTCTCACCTCCGACTTTGCTTCTTTGATGCTTCCTGTCCTCACTGAACCACTTAGCATCTCTGCCTTCAGTTTACTCTTCTGCCACAAAGTTACAGTAGTCTCTGGCCCGAGTAACTCACCCAGATAAATTCCTATGACTGCCCTCCCCCCTGGAACACCTTTACAACTTTAGGAAGGAATCATCTCACGGTATATGAATACACGCTATTAACTTATTGCAAAGATCAACCATTACAACTGTGCAGCATCCTACTGCCAACCTAGGATCACAGGCAGGAACACACCCAGCACTTCTCTGCATCTTGTACCAGGACCGTATTACATATTCAAGAACCCACTAAATCCAAATGAGAATTACTTGCTTTAACATCCCCAATCTTCCCTCCCCCCCCCTTTTTTTTTTTCAGACTGCCCTTCTCCCCTTCCCTTAAATCAGAACAGGAGAGAATGCAGACCCAAACTTGTTGAACACCTTCCAACTGTTGGCACTCACCCAGAATATTTTGCAGGTTGGACATTTTACGTAAAGGTGATGCTGGCCCTTTATAACAAATAATATAATCTCCATGCTATGGGCAAGGAGGTGAAGGCTCACAGAGGGTTCAGAGAAATGGATCTCGAGTTTGAAATCACTGTGGTTCTACTGGGTGTGTATTGCCAGCCAAGATACCTCCTACACGATTTATGAAGACTTAATGGATCTCCAAGATTTTCACTTGGAGTCGTGCAGAGGGCTCTTTGCACTGCGTAGATGGTGGGAGGAACCCAGCGATTTGGCAGGAACAAAACTTCTGCAGCGAAGGCTACAGGGTTGGGTGCACATGCATGTTCTAGTCAATGAAAGCTCTAGAAGGAGAATTTGGTTCCCTGGAAAGCATTGGAGATGAACACTTATTTGTTGGACCACACGGACACATTAGCATTATTCTCTTTATAGAGTTAGTCTCCTTGTAGACCAGGTGCATTTCATTGCTTTGCAGGAAATGCAGCACCTAGACAAAACACCACACGGAGGCCTTTCCTTGTGAAAGAAGACATCCTTTCAGGTTTGATCAATGAGAGTCCACTTGTGTGCTGAATTGTTCACTGAAAACCCCAGTGATTTGCCCTGCGCTGTAAGACTTGAGTGACTGAGGCCTGTTACACACACAAAGCCTGCAAATTGCAGAAATGCAAACATATACTCCAATCGAATAATGTGCTATTTAAAGTTAAATCGATAGGTCTACATTTCCAAGCTGAATAAAACATGAATCCTTAATAGAGTTCTATCAGAAAGTCAGGTCTAATGGGCCCTGTAGTTCCAAGATCTAACTATAAAGACGAGGTTGTAACGATTACAAGGATAAGAACAAAATAAAAGGATGAAGGCGATGCATTTGACATTTGCTCCAGGGTGGGCAATGTGCAAATAAAAATCAATTTACTTAAAGCAAATCTTCCCCCTTTGTAGTAGAGATGCTGCGTGGTGTCAACGTTTACTCCTTTCAACATTTATTCGCCTCAGTAGGGAAAGCTGAGTATTCAGCCTCAGGGTACGGGCTTCGTAATTAGAAGTAAAAGCGAATTAACCCAGTTTCCTGATGGTAAGTGGCAAAGTCAATCAAACTCCCCTCCCAAATGAAGTGAGCAAAAAGGACTTTGTTCACTCTCAGAGACAATTGCAACAGATCAGAGCCTTCCTAGTGAGAGTTGCAAGACAATAGTCTATGGCAAAAGATGTTGCTTCTGTTTTTGTTCTTTGGAAATAATGCGTTTCATTTCTCCACAACAACTTTTCCATTAGGCAGGGATCAAAGCCAAGTCCAGACCTAGCTTCTCATTTGTACAGCCTTGTAATAAGAGAAGAACATATTTTTCTCCACTCAATTTCTGTTCAAAACTTCCTAGGGAAGAGTTCTGGCTTGGCCCCAGTTGCCAGCCCAGCCCCCAGGCCAATTGCCATGGGGATTATGGGGTTTCGGGCAGACAGAGGGGCCTTATTGTCTTCTTGGTCCTTCTTGGGTCACGTGCCTGTTCCTGCTTACAGTGCCTTATGACCAGAAGACAACAGGAGGATTGCCCTGTAGCTAAAACACAACAAAAACAATGACAACTACAAAGAGTGATCCCTTCTGCAAAGGCTTTCGGTTCAGAGACACAAGTTAAACATTGCGTTATTTCCCAACTTATCCACTGAATCTGGTACGGCTGAAAATATAGACCTTGTTCTAATATACTTTGATCTTCTTTGAGAATTTAGGTGGGGAAGAAAAGTAAACTCAGCAAAATAAAGCCTACACAATAAGTACAGGACTATGAGCACAGCACAAAAAGGAAACAGCCATACGTTGTTCCTAAGCTCCATTTGGGTGACCTGGGGAAAAGTTGGTCTTGCTCTTGACCTTCGAATAAGAGTTACCCAGGCAGATAATGAAAAAACAATTTAGAAAGTGGGAGAAGATGTGAGATTGGAAACATACACATTGGCTTAATTTTCATGGCCACTTCAGTCAAGCCAAGGAGCTTCGGCTGTCACCTATTAATATTATCGCTGGAGGACCACTGAAAGATTTTAATTGAGAGCGAATTTTCACAAAAACCTTGAAACTACATGAAATTTTCAGGCAGACTGTGGATGAGAGAAGAGAAAGAAATCTTGAAACGTTTCCTTGTCTAAGGAAGAAAACTGTACTGGAACACTTAAGACCAACACGCAATTATAAGATACTTTCATGGAAATGTTACAGATCCATCAGAAAACCTAGGCAGTCCCTGCAAGTTCATGCTTACATACACTGTGGACAGAAAGGCCCTGCAAAAGCTGCCTCGGTGAACATCTCCCGACCACTCCTTTTCCACCCCATTGTCAAGAACCATGAACTGTCTGAGATTTTATTCTACTGACAATATAACAATTTATCCTTCCACACTTCTGTGAAAGCCGGCCAAAGACAGGAGACTCCGGGACCAGAGACAAAACACTGTGAAGTCTCACAACACAGCAGGCAGCAGAAATTTCATGTTTACGTCGGCTCTCCTAACCATACCATGCCCCGCCCCGGCACTTCTATAGCTGTAGTGAGAAGGGTCCAGGCAAATGCTGTGCATCATTAAGAACTTCTGTCTCCACTTCTCTGATGTGATAACCTTCAACTCTGAGAGATTAAGGACCTCGGCCTAAAGTCTCCCAGTTGGTTAGTGATGCTGCTAAGTTTCACACTCAGGCTGCTTTTCCGCAGAAGATCAGAGAGGAAATTATTTCAGTATGAAGAAGAAGATATAAATTCAGAAATTCAGAAAATTATCCAAAACTCCCAAAACAATAAACGTTGCCACGGCTACGGAGAGATAGGAACACTCATACACTGCTGGTGGGACTGCAAACCAGTACAACCTCCACGGAAAGCGATATGGAGATCCCTCAAAGAGCTACAAGTACAACTACCATTTGCTCGAGCAATCCCATTACTGGGCATCTATCCAAAGGAGACAAAAACACATTTTATAAAAAAGACATCTGCACTTGAATGCTTATAGCAGCACAATCTGCAATTGCAAAGATATGGAAACCATCCAAGTGCCCATCAATACATGAGAGGATTAATAAAATGCAATGTATGTATACCATGGAGTTCTGCTCAGCCACAAAAAACCATGATGATCTAGCACCTCCTGTATTACCATGGATGGAGCTCGAGCCCATTCTATTAAGCGAAGTATCGCGAGAATTGATAAACAAGCACCACATGGACTCACCATCAAATTGGTATTCACTGATCAACACTTGTGTGCACATTTAGTAGTAACACTCATCAGGTGTCAGGCAGGTGGGGGGTGGGTATTTTCACAGCTAATGGGTATGGTGCGCACCGTCTGGGGGATGGACACGCTCGAAGCTCTGACTCGAGTGGGCCAAAGACAATATATGTAACCTAAACACCTGGATCCCAGTAATATGCTGAAATAAAAATAAATACATAGATAAAAAACCTTAACAATCTGAAAAACCAATAATCAAACACATAAAAAGCAATGCTGACCCCTCTAAGTACCTTTCCAGTGGAATCAGAATCACATGATCACAGTCACCTTAGGCCTGAGGTTAAAAAAAATTGGCGCCGGAAGCAAACACAGCTCAGGATTTCCTTTGTGTGCTGTAAACATATTTAATTATTTGCTAATACTAAAAACATTAGGAGATTCTACAGTTGTTTGTCTGGGAAAATTGGCACATTCACAAACACCACGGCATCAGCATTTCTACATGGCAACGGCCACGTCCATCCGAGCAGCAGCTGCAGGTCCGGCTGCAGTGGGGTCAGCCACTTGCCAGAGTTGGCAGCGTCCCCTGCTCATGCCTGACCTGCTCCCCTGACTCATGTCTGCCTGGACTCTCAAGGGATTCTTTTTTTCTTCTGCTTCTGCTTCTCTATCCTGACAGCTGCTCGTAAGATACTCCTTGGTAGTGGTCCTGAAACAGAAAATCACCAATAAATGACATCTTTGCAAATTGAATTCTGTTACACATGTAGTAGATAAAAATCCTGCTCACTGTTTTTTTCTCATGCGAATCCAGATTTTCCCATACGAGAACTTCTGGAATTAAGGAACTCTCAAGCTTTGTCACGGGAGGTTAATTTCTTAGGCTGTACAGATCAAGGCACTTTTAGGGCGAGAGATTCTGCGGAGTCTTCCTAATGGTGCACCACGTTGAGCACAGGCTCTTCCGCGAAGGTTTTCGATTCCTTTACGTGAACAGAGCCTCCAGTTTTCTACAGTTTGTGCTGACCCAGGGGGTGAGATCCTGGGATTACATTGTCTTGGATCAGGAATTTGGGAGGCACTGAATTCCTTGGGGCTGAACTTGGGGGTGAACAAGAGTCAGCGATCTGTTCAAACGCAGCAGTGTTGACAGTATCATTGGGGGCTGCAGGAAGAGGAATGTCTACAAAATAGACAATGGAAATCTGGGAAGAGACAAAGGTAACGGGCAGAGCTTCTCTGATCCGTTTCATTTCAGTGTTTCCACTAACACACAACTTGTCTCACCGGTGGGGGAGCACGACCGCAGCCGGGAAGGTGGAGGTCTGGGTCCCGGCATCCGGTCCAGCCTGGGTACCGGCCAATCCCCCCAGTGCAGGGCTCTGGGGAGCGGGTGGCGGTCTCCCTAATGGGGTGTACCTGAAACAGTGGCATCTGGGCTCGGCATTGTGTCGGCATCACAGGCTGTCCACGTAACGAGAAAATGGCCAGCTACCCCGCTTTCAACTCGTCTCGAAACTCCTGTTACCGTTTTCTCTTTCCAATCCTGGACAGAGTAATGAGGTTTTAAATCCTTCAAACATGCTGTAAAAGGCAGTCACCAGCTCTGTTAGTGTGACCTTTTCAACAGCACATGATTTATGTGGCTGGTCATTTCTCTTCTTCCTTTTTAAATAATGGCACAGGGATACGTGGGGCAGTCGGAGGGGCTTGCTAGTGAGACCGTGAGAGGTTCCTGGATGCCTGGGAGCTCCCACCAACAGACCGCTGATGTTAGATTGACTGGACTGGGTTTCATTCGGCTACAGGCTGTTTCCTGGAAACCTGTGTCAGTGCAAACATAGAAAACACACACACCAGGCTTTTCTATTGCATCATTACCCACTGCGTTTTGCCACCATTTCACTCCTTCTTCTACGTGGGAGGGTGTGTTCTTTCTAAGGTAGCCTCTGATAACATTCTGAGGAGACACTGACTCTCCAAGTAATTGTTAAACCACTTTACTGAGGTAGGATTGACATACAAAAAGCTGTACACATCTAATGCGTACAGCTGGATGAGCTTACAAGTCAGTACACACCCCTGAGACCATCACCACGATCACAGCCATAAATCTACCCGCCCCTGCAAAAGGTTCGTCCTGCCCTCTTTATTTGGATTTCTTTTTGGTTAGAAGTACACTTAAAAAATTCTAGAGCCTACTGATTTACAAATTAATGATTTCAGGAGTTGTGCAACATTCACCTTCACAAATGAACACTGTGGTTCCGATCTTAACATGAACAACTTTGTTTGTGGAAGAATTCTTTAGCTTTGTTGTTTATCCTTCCTAATAAGAATAGGATCTTTTTAAATCTGAAGATGCTGCAGCCAATTTTGATGACCCATATATTTCACAGCCTGCTCCACTCCTGTAACAGTGTTACAATACTGTCTTGCTTTTCCAGTTCTTTCACATAGCTTTGTCACAAGAGCCTGAAGGAGAGGGGCCAGGTGTTCACAGTCTTCGGAGTCTGGGCCTCTGTCCAAGTCCACGTGAGCTAGTCTTGAGAAGACGTCACAGAGAGATGCCTGCAGGGCTTCAGCAGGTAGCAGGTGTGTGTGACAAGGATTGTCTTGCTTTGCTTTCTTTCTGTACATTAAACTTAGAGACATATTGTTTACTTTAATAATGCACCATGTTGACCCTATTTTTTAATTCTAACACAGATTCCTGCGTGGCTTCCTTTCATTTCCCCACTTGAGGGGGGTGTGAGCAAGAAGGAAGCATCAAGATAAAGGACACCTGACAACCAGCGCACTGACGAAGCCCGTCTGAGCCCAGGGGCCGTGGCACGCAAGACTCCATTGCCCAGTCCCAACCGGTCGATGCCACCTGACGTTGTCGGTTTTCTGTTTCCCCTGATACTATTTTCTCAAGAGAAACTAACATTTTAAATTCTTAAGTGACAGCTGCCAATTAAAAACATACAGTGGCTCATGCTCTCTCAATTTTTATATTCTTCCTAGAATATAAAAAAAACAATTGTGGGCAAGATAAATCCATGGACCCACCTATTGGCCAAGGGAATGTCCTACAACTACACTGCCTGCCAAAAGGAGGAAGGTCGGGCAGGCCTCCTCATGCCCCCTCCCTTGGAGAGACCCTTTGTAGCCCATTAAGGGGCCTAAGGCTATGCAAGACACACCTGTAGGTCCTCAATTTACACAACAAATATATGTCCTGAGGCCCCTTATCTTAACACATTCCAAACTTTTAGCCAAGCCTTAGTGTCTTTCACCAACTACAAGTCACAGATTCTTTAAATCCACTTATAACCTGTAAGCTCCCCCAACCCTGCTTTGAGATGGCCCACCTTTCTGGGCCACACCACTGTACACCTCCCACATATTGATTTATGACTTTACCTGTAACCCCTGTCTCCCGAAATGTAGAAAACCAAACTGTGACCCAACCACAGCGAGTCCACTTGCTCAAGGCTTCTTGGGCATGGCTCTGGGTCACTGTCCACAAATATGGCTCAGACTAAATGTCTTTCAAATTATTTTACAGGGTTTGTCTTCTCTTCCATTGACACACAAAACATTGCCATACACAGCCGCAAGCCCTCGGGTTAAACCACCCTTTACTTTGTGCTGGATTATCGGTGTGTCTTTAAGTAGTAATTTTTTTTCCTCTGAGGACAGAAAGCCCAGAGCCAACCTGCACGGCCAAAAGACACAACAGCTGCTCCCCTAGAGACAAGGTGTTTCGGTGAGTGTCACTGGCAAAATAATCTTCAGGGCCTGGGGAAAGGGACAGATAAAACTGAGATTATAGGCTGACGGTAGCACTTGGAATTATTCAGCAACTTTGCCTCTGGAGAAGTACCCTAAGAACAAACCTCAGAAAAATAGGCTTGTTATGTGAGCTGAAGAGACATTTTCTCCTTGAAGAGAAACTTTTAATGATGGTATTAGGTTAACACAATCCGCTCGCGGTAGGAAGAGACTCACTATAATTCGGTTTGATCTTAAGGAGTCCAGGAAAGTAAATTTTCTCTGCGCCTTCACACTGCAGTGTTTAAGAATGTGATCTGTTGCCTGAAGGAGGAAAGGAGTAAAAAAAAGAAAACAGTCTTTGTTTTTTTAAGGCTTAATTTAAATTTTTTGATTCAAACTAAACTCAAAACGTGTCTATAGAAAACCTTATTATCCCATCGATTTCTACGCCGTATCCTCTAATGTGAAAGGAAGCCCTTTCTATTAATTTGCATGCAGTCCCTTTGTTTTATTATGCAAGTGAAAGCTAACAGGAAACTATGTATCCATGTATCCCTGAGCCCTGCGTCTGATACAAAATGTAGCATCCTGAGTGCTTGCTTGTTTCACTTGATTCCTCCCGCAGATCTTTCCATGTCTACACCGACAGCGACGTCATCCTCCATCACGGCTCGTGGTGCCCCGGGGTGGGGTATCCCAGAGTTGGTTTTCTATTTTTCAATGCTCTTGTGTTAGCAAATCTGTCCCCTTATTCACTGCTCCAAAGAGCATGTGGTTTGATATATCTTCAACAATTCACCATTTTCAATGTCCCTCTAATTCAGAGCTGACAACAGCTTTGTAAAGATAAGTTGATACCCACTGTCACAGCTGTAACTGAGACCACACCCCAAGTGACACCAACATGACCACGATGCTGCCCCCTGAGCCATCCCGGTGTCCTCTGTCCGTGGGGACACCGAGGGAGGGCTTCCAGCAGCAGGCGCTCCCCTCTGGGGCCGGCTTCTCATTCCTCACCCCGTACTCCTGCCATGTGACGGTTCCTTACCTTTGGGACCTCCCACCCTCAGCAACTGGATTTCGGTCTTTTGAGTCCAGAATTTGCAGAGTGAGAGGGAAACCATACTGATCTAACAGATTATCAATTTAGCTACAGTGAAGGTGACAACTAGTTGCATCTTGATATCCCACCCTCCGAGGAAGAGAAGAAATGGAAGAAAACCGTCGTGGCTCAACTTTTACTTTAAATATATATGAAATTTTATATACATATGCAAAGAGTTCTCTCCCCCGACAAGTCTGTCAGCCCCATGCGATCTGGGGCTGCGTCAAATTTATCTCCACCCCCACATCCTCTCCATGCAGAGCTTAAAACATCATTCAGCAAGTATCTATTGAGTGAACTATTGACACCTGAATGGCTGGGGTCGGCGTGAGGAGGAGGACACAGGGCGTTGGTCCCTGGCCGCTGCCCCTGACTAGACAACATTCCCCAGAAGCCCAGATGTCCACACTTCCAGCCCAAACACAGCACACATGTGTTCTCACTGGCTGGCCCATCCCGGTTCTGCAAGGGGCATCCTGAATTTTTTTTTTTTTTTTTTTTTGCCACATTTGTGTCTCTGTCTGGACTCAGTTGTGCACAGGACTCCTTGCAAAAGAAAGTGGCTGCCCTGTGTTAGAGGATGTAATAGTAAGTAATGCCTCTTGGTAGGTCCTCGAGGCGGGACAGTGGTCACTGAGTCCCCTAACCAAGCAGAGAGGGAGGTGAAGTGACCACTGATGGCTCCAATACAAAGTCAAAGAAGCCACTGAGAGCATTTTTCCCCCCCAGAATGCTGCTGTACAAAGATGTTCACAGCAACGCAAGTGAGTTAATGAATACATTAGACTCATTTTTTGAGCACCTGTTAGATACTAGGGCACTGGCTTGCCCTGGACTTGCAGACATGAATACAAGGGATGGCATTCGCCATCGTTTCTGTCACTACCAAAAATACAAACACAAATCAGACATGATTCCTGTCCTAAACCAACAATTATCACATTTCCAAAAGCTTGTGAATTCACTTTCAGGGTGTTGCCACACGCTGGGACCACCCACCTGTATTGTCACATACTTAATACATTCTCTTTTTGCAATTTGATTCAATTTAATTAAATGAAATGGTCTGTCCCTACTCTAAATAGACAACTAGTCTGATTTTTCCACAAATGAAAGATTAACTCCAAACCAAGAAACCAACTCCTGTTATTGAATTCTCCCTGTCCACCGAGTACAGGTACAGTGTACGGACACAGGGCATGTGCCCGCCTAGTGCTGGGGACTTCTGCGTCTATTAAATGAGGGAGGTTAGCAAGGATCGGGGAGGCATTAAACCATCCCGGAAGCCAAGAAACGCCTTTTCCTTGTCATCATGATCAGAGGGACTGAAAGACAACAGGAAACGGAGCACCTACAACACTGTGAGAGCCCAGGCACCACCAATGCCATCTCCAGCTGGGTGACCCCGGGTGTTGTCACCGGGCCAGGCCAAGTTTTCACGCGACTGTGTAAGTGGTCTTGAGGCCTTGCAGGACCCTGTAATACACTATGAAGACCGTGGGTTTTGAAGTGAGATGGAATGTACCCGGAACTACCGTCCCCACGCCGGTGGTTCACACCATTTACCACCTCGGGTGTCAGTTTCAGCATGCAGAAATCGAACGGCATTCACCCCATGGGTATCGAGAAGATTCACACAAACAAGCTATGAAAAGGAAATGCCGTCAACAAAGGGAGGAAGCGGCCTGAGCTGGGGTCCTGTCTCTGTTGGTGCCCAGCGATGTGATCTTTAGGAAGTTGCTCACCTCTCTGGGGCTTGGATTCCTTCCTGTGCGAGCAGGGTGGGAATGACGACACCCACTTCATTCCATCCTTGGTAAGGACCAAAGGAGCTAGACATAGGCAGCGGGCACACAGCACATGGCAAATCAGTATTAGCTCTCGTTATTACATAAAGCCTACAGTGGGATCTAGCACAAGGTAGGAACGTGGAAAATATGAAGCTGCTATGACCCCTTTCTCTCAGACTTGCATCTCTGTCTGCTGACGGTTGTCCGATTAGTCAGCCAGTCATCGAACGAGGACCTGTCAGAGTAGGACCCAGGGTGGGACAGTTTGGAGGGAAGAGAGGGAGAGAGAGAGACAGAGACAGTTGCACAGGGTCAGGTGATAGAGGCACGAGGTGTGGGCAGGACCAGCTCCCGGGCTGGCCCATTCAGATATTGGACCCACTTGCCCTTTATCAAGAGAACTGAACAGGGACGCCATTACCGTTTGCTATAACCTGAGTTCACCGCAGGGCATCTGCTCCCGGACGAGAGGTCCCCAAAGTTGGGTGGGTCCCTCAGATCGGGAAGCCCATTTTTAAATTTGTGGTTTCTAACTTTGCCGTAAAACAATTTAACGGCGAGCACCATTCACTTTTATGACACTGTTTCCACAACGAGTGTGTCAGAGAGTCTATAAAAGAGAGGTGCCTTGTAAACACATTAGAAATAAAAGAAAAAAAAATCCCCAAACAACATCGACAGTAAGTGTTTTTATTTCCCTTAGTTTTGGAAATCATTATCTGCCCAAAACATCCAGTGTCTGGGAGCCATGAATCCCCAGCACGGGGGTGCAGTGGGGGGAGGACGGCCGCCTGGGGGGGTCGTCTGATTTTCCAGGCAGAAGCCGCTCTCCTGTTGTGCGACTGCAGAGTGAACTAAACGGGAAAGTGTTTGTGTTGAACAACGTCTGCTCGCCGCCTATTTGGATGGCGTTATCCGAGGAGACAGTTTGCTGCTAATGGCCACTCTGCTCCGCTCCCTGCTTGGCAGCTGCTCAGGCTCTAAAAGGCAAAAGAGGACCGTGGTGCCTACTGATCAGGCGGTCCCGGGGCTGTGAGCGACAGAGGGTCTCACTCTGCGGGGGATGACGCGCTGCCCTGGGGAGGGGGCCTGTGGTCAGAGTTATGATAACGGCTGAGACTTTCCCAAGAGCTAACCCTGTGCTTCTTTCTACACATTCCGTTTATGTTAACTTATTAATCACCACAATGATCTTAGGCAATACGTATTTCACTAGCACCGTTTTACAGACGGGGATCTGGGACACGATATCTGAAATATTTTGCCCAATCTCTCAATCATACGGTGTGAACCCAGAAGGTGAACTCAGGCAGCTTGGCATCAAATGGTCCTGTCCCTTGCTAACACACCTTACCGGGGACAGCAGGTGCTCGTCTTGGGCCCCTGGTCCTCCATGAAACTGTGTCTTTCTGCCTAGTTCTTGTTCTAATGTTTCCCTGCTCAGAGCTTTGCCTCTGGCCTTGTTTCCCAAAACAGATACAGAAATATATAATCTGCTTTCATTTCAACCCTTTCTGAATGTGTCTGTAATTCAGGATGCTCACTGGGGAGCAACTGGGGTACATGCAACCCCTCCCAGAAGACGAGGAGGTGCAGCCCAGCAGAGATTGGCCCCCACTTCCCCCGTGTTCTCACAACTCCAGGGGCTACAGGAGTAGGACTTGGTGGAGGTTGGAGGTGTCGGTTCACATCTTACAGCTATTAATATTTAGCATTTTAAAAAGTGCTTCACATACCTCATCTCATTTGGTTGGTTCAAGGCCCGTGGGGAGGGTTAGTTTGGAGTTAGCATTTATTTCCCTTATGAGCAGGGAGACCAAGGGTGTGTGACTTGGCCAGCCTGCCAGAGCTGCTGCTCAGTCCCCTGACCCCCAGGCAGGGACCCCTCCCTGCCCTTCCCTCGTGGAGAATGAGGCTGCCACGCTGCACAGAGAAGGACGACAGATCATTCAGCCTCACTCTCCACGTCACCCATGAAGCACTGGCTGCAGGAAGGGCTGAGGGGTTAAGTACGCAAATTAATATACACCCTAAAGCCAACACCCTCTTCCCATGCAGCTCTGAAAGCTTTTGCAAAAGCCATCAATTTCAGCCCCAACGAGGGGGTAGGGAAAGAGACCCTGGATTGAGGAGAAGGGGAATTGAGATGTTTCATCGGGTCCTAAAACCAGAGCCAACTCATGATGCAGAACTAATGAATTTTCATCTCCTCAGCGCTGGTGGATGCAGTCCGTTTAGCAAGACATCATCAACTGGCGGGAGAAGAGCCCCGAGAGCTCATAATCATGAGCTGTCTTGGAAAGTTTTCGGAACAAGTTCTGAATTCATTAAAATTTCATTTGAATAATGAGCACATGGTTATATTTACTTTATTCTTGGCCCTTTCTATGGTAACCGAGGAGGCTCCCTCCTTTAGAATGCCTGGTGGCAGTGGCCCTGCCATTCCTCATTCAAAGGACGTGAGAGTGTTATTTTTAACTCCCCATTATTGAAGGAAACACACACATCTGGAACATTGTAGGGGTGACTATCAGGTGACTGTTCACCTGAGAAATGGCCTGGGGTCAGCCATGTGTCATTTTCCACTGGTGTTGACACTGCTCATTGCTGTGAACACTGGAGGCATCTAATATCCGGTGCATTTAATCTCCCCAAATAATACCCTCTCAGTCTGTCATGGAGCCCTTGTTTAATGCAACATGTGCCTTTATCAGCCAGAGAAACCGAGACAGATGGCATTCTGGTGGGTGCACGATCGCGGGTGCAGTAAGAGACTCAAACGTGGGCAGGGGGGAATAACATGGAATGTGTATGTCTCGGGGGCTTGATGTTAGCCAGGGGTTTGAGAAAGGATGTTGGGAGCCAGCTTAGCCTTATGCAAAACGCCATCTTATACAAAGCGCCATCTTAAGCTTACATACTTCTTCTTCCTCCCTCTTGCACAAAGAAAGCGCGCGCAAAGCCTGTGACACCCCTCCCACTCCCTAGTCTCATATCACACCACCACCCTTCCTCCTATCAGAAGCTGCCACGTGTTCTTATTCCTGCCCTCCCCCGTTACAGTGCATATAAGCAGCCACCCAGCAATAAAATTTTGGGGCTTGATCAGAATCTTGTCTTGCCCCCATTTTGTGTGTCTCTTGTCTCTTTTCTTTCACCAGCAGCAGGTAGTCCTCCTCGCACCCCTGCATTGTATGCCCCGCTGGTCGGGACATAAACTGGCGCCCAACGTGGGGCCCGAGGCACGGAACAGCGCTGTTGGCACCTACTCGGAAGACGCCCCGGCCGGGCACCCCCTGAGCCCAAGAGCTCGCTTGGAGCCCGTGAGCCATCAGCCCACGGGATAAGACTCCGCGTTGATCGTCGCTGGATTGGCCGCCCCAGCGGACATCGGAACGGTGAGTAGGTGATCATAATGGGACAAGAATTGAGCTCGCATGAGCTCTTCCTTAATGGTCTTAAGGATTCCCTCAAGGCACGCAGAATTAAGGCTAAAAAGAAAGATTTACGTAGTTTTTTTAGTTTCCTGGCTGATGTCTGTCCCTGGTTCCCTCAAGAGGGCATCATTGATCAACAGTGCTGGAGACGGGTTGGTGACTGCCTCAATGACTATTATCGCACCTTTGGCCCTAGCAAGGTCCCTGTGTCTACCTTTTCCTACTGGAACTTAATTAATGATATTTTACAAATTCATTCTCAAGATTCGGACATTAAACATATAATCCAGACGGGCGAAGCGGCTCTTAAAGCCAGCTCTCGCCCCCCCTCGGCTTGCCACTCGGTTACCATAAGTATGCCGGAAGAGCCTGACAACTCCAATATTGAACCCCTCAAAGAAACTCTCAAAAAGGTCCCAAAATTATACCCTCCCCTCACTTCCTCCCCTCCTCACGATGATCATCTCCCTCCTGAGGACCAGGAAGTCTTAGACGACCAGGCGGCTCATTACCATGATGAGGAGGACCCCTGGCGGCTTACTGCGCCAGTTCTTCATCCGTTACCCTCCGCTCCCCACAACCCCCCCGTTATCACTTCCCTCAACCACTTCCACCGTTTGAAAACCTTTTACGCCCTGCGCCCGAGGCACGTCCTCCAAATGACCCCCCGCCACAAATAAATTCTTCTCTAACCCAACAAATTTCCTCCCTTAGGGAAACACTCCGACAAAAACGGGAACACATTAGCTTAGTTAAAGAGCTTAGAGCCCTCGAGAGTGAGCTCGGCTCACTTCTTCTCAGCAACTCTAGTGCATCATCCAAGAAACAAAAACTTCCCGATCGGCCGTTACTGGCCTTTCCAGTTACACGAAGTCGCGCCCCCAGACCCCCTGATCAAGATAACATAGATGAGGAAGGGAGGGAGGAACAAGAAAACCCTGACTCCCAGGACCCGCCCTCTGCGGAGGAGGCCTCTGACACAGAGGAGCCTGAGGGTGACTCTTCCCATAATTCAGGACAAAAATATCGCAGACTCAATCTTAAACATCTTAAAGATCTAAAGGCTGCGGTCAGTTTATACGGGCCCACTGCGCCCTACACCATGGCACTTCTTGAGGGCCTTAGTGACCGATGGCTAACACCCAATGATTGGCTCATGCTAGCTCGTGCCACCCTCTCCAGGGGTGATTTTGTCCTCTGGCGTACAGACTTTGTAGAAAATTGCCGAGAGACAGCACAGCGCAATGCAGAAAATAGAACTTCTAGGACCTGGACCAGAGACAAACTTTTAGGAAGACCCCCTTACCAGACTAATGAAATTCAAGCCGCCTTCCCTCCGGGGTTACTAGCCCAAATTCAAAATGCTGGCTTGAAGGCCTGGCGCCGTCTCCCGCCTAAGGGGTCCGCCACCACATCCCTAGCCAAAATCCGCCAGGGCCCAGATGAACCATACTGTGACTTTATCAGTAAACTTACAGATGCAGCAGAACGACTGGTTGGGGAAGGCGAAAACGAAAGTGTTTTTCTTAAACATCTAGCTTACGAGAACGCCAACCCCGCCTGTCAGGAAGCAATTCGCCCACACCGTAACGGCTCTCTCGCTGATTATATCAAATTGTGTTCAGGAGTTGGGGCCTCCCACTCCATCGGTGTAGCCATCGGGGCAGCCCTAAAACCTCTTGTCGCCTCCGCACCTATAATTTCTTATCCAATGCCAACCCGATATTCTCAATAAGACTTTAGAAGTATATGTAAATGTCTGTTTTTCATAATTGCTCTTTATATTATGTGTTGTCAGACAAGATAGTTATTTAAGAAACATGGAAAATGCAGAAATGACTATAGACAATGTTTTCACAAAAGTAACTATATAATGGTACAATAGATGAAGGCAATGCATGGCCTTCCAATAAAAAATATTTAAAGATTATATTATATTATATTACATCATGTTATAGTGTGATATAATATGTGACTATAAAATTAATTATATAATTGATATATAATGATATAATGTTTGATAATATTTGATAGTGTAATTGATAATTGATGTAATATCATGATCCTGATTGTAATTGTGATATTATATTATATTGTGTTATATTATGAAATAATTATTAAAATAATTATTAATAATAATATAAATAATAAATAATTATTAAAAAGAATTATTTAACATAATTCAGCCAATCCAGGGACAAGTCCCTGAGAAAACTTGTTTCCTTCCTTGCAGGCAATGAAGCTCTGCCTCTTTATCCTCCTCATATGCTCCTCCTGTATATACGCCGGCTTCGGACCCCCGCCAAATCCGCAAGAACTCATAAGACTCCTCTATGGGAACCCCTGTGACTGCGGTGGAGGGAGGAATTTGCTTAGCCTTGCAGGAACGGTGCTGTTTCTATGCCAACAAGTCTGGCATCGTCCGGGACAAGATCAAAAAATTACAAGAAGATCTCATCAAACGAAGAAAAGAATTATTTGAAAACCCACTCTGGACCGGACTTAACGGACTTCTCCCCTACCTTCTCCCTATCTTGGGCCCCCTCCTTTGCCTCCTCCTGCTTATAACCTTTGGACCCTGGGCATTTCGCCATTTTACAGATCTCATAAAAAGACAAATTGATGCTATCCTTGCTAAACCTATCCAAATTCATTACCAACGACTGGCAGTAGAAGATGGTTTTGGTGAAGATTGCTACGGCTCCCTCCCTATGGGGACGACATGCTAACCAGAGACATGTCTACCCCCTCCCTTCACAGGAGAGGGGTATGAGTACCGGGATGAGTGCAAAACAAAGTATTGCAAGGGAAGGTCACAAAAATTTCGACCTTCTCTGGGTATCCCTGAGAGCATGCCTGGCTTGCATAGAGGTTGGTATCTACTATTCTCTGGAATAAGTTCGGCTCTGCCTCTCCTCCCCAAAAGATACCAAGAGCCATCACTGGTGGGCACAGACGACCCACGGGAGGAGCCAGGCCCCTGCTCCCTCACCCGGTTAACGCTCACCTTCCTTCTTGTTTTAAAACAGAAAGGGAGGAGATGTTGGGAGCCAGCTTAGCCTTATGCAAAACGCCATCTTATACAAAGCGCCATCTTAAGCTTACATACTTCTTCTTCCTCCCTCTTGCACAAAGAAAGCGCGCGCAAAGCCTGTGACACCCCTCCCACTCCCTCGTCTCATATCACACCACCACCCTTCCTCCTATCAGCAGCTGCCACGAGTCCTTATTCCTACCCTCCCCCCGCTACAGTGCATATAAGCAGCCACCCAGCAATAAAATTTTGAGGCTTGATCAGAATTTTGTCTTGCCTCCATTTTGTGTGTCTCTTGTCTCTTTTCTTTCACCAGCAGCAGGTAGTCCTCCTCGCACCCCTGCGTTGTATGCCCCGCTGGTCAGGACAAAAGGATGGCTAGTTCTTAACTGGAAAACAAGTATCTGTTTGTT
Organism: Lemur catta; assembly: GCF_020740605.2. NCBI lineage: Eukaryota > Metazoa > Chordata > Mammalia > Primates > Lemuridae > Lemur > Lemur catta. The sequence goes on from NC_059148.1 coordinate 29,523,830, forward strand.
TGACAGTTGCCTAAGGAGGCTTGGAATTTTTCGCAGGCCCATTTACGGGGTTGACAGAAGGAAGTTTCTTATGCATATTTTCCAGATGGTGATGTACAGTGACTGCAACTGCCACCCAGGATGGAAAGAAGTCAGCCAGAGTCCTGCACCCCTTCATGACCATATGCCCATGGCCCTGTCTGCACCTGGTCATCTTTCTCCATAGACACTGTCCACTCCACACACCCCGGCCAGAGCCTGAAGGGTGAGTGAAGGCATCAGAGTGTCTGTCCATGTCCATGAGTTTGTATCAGGAGAAACCACACCAGTGCTCACAAGGACTCACATGGGCAGGGAATATAATCTGGAAATTATCCTGAAAAAGACAGAGCTGCTGTACTAGGGTCAATTTCATACTTAACTCACACAGGTGGTGCTCCACATTTTGCATTTTTAGGGTCTCAGGGAAGGTTGCTTCTAACCCTCGACTACCTTCTTCACCCACCTCAAAGATTTTGGAATTTCACACTTTGAATCTCAGCTTCTTTGTGAATCCTCTTAGGCTACCTTACAATAATGATGGAATAATCAACCAGAAATCTTTAAAGAAGAAAGGTTGTTTGGCATGCCAAGAAACCTAAAGCTGGGGGAAGTTCAGCTTTGGTTCAGCAGTCTCCCAGGTCTCTAAGGAGCCAGGCTCTGTCTGTCTGTCTGTCTTTCTACTGCACTTGCTGCATATTGGTTGATTCTTAGCCTTGTCTCCTCATGGTCACAAGCTGGCTGCCATAGCTCCTCACATCACATCTGCACCTCTTTACATTCAGAGGCAAAAAAAAAAAAAAAAGGCAAGTTTTATCTGTTTCCGATTTTTGAAGGGGAGTAGGAAATGCTTTACATAAGCCTCCATCAGCATCTTATGTCCCATTGGGCAAAATTGGGTCACCTGTCATCTACAAAGGGCCTGAGACAGTGATTCCATATCCTGCATCTATTATGGGATGTAGGCTACAACAACCAGGAAGGAAGAGAAGGGGAGCTGTGGACACACACTGGAGAGCATTGTTGCCCCAGAAAAAGGTTTTTCCAGAGAGAGCTCACTTACTAAGCTCTATCATCATCATCTCTAGTATGAATTAATTTACTAGACTCTGTTCCTTCTGAAAGGATTTTCAGGTCAGATGAGGCTGGGGGAGGGATTGGCTTCCGAGTCCTTTCCCCGGCACAAGAGACAGCCTGGGCTGCAGTTTCTGGCCTCAAATGGGCAGACGTGGCTGGTGCTGGGTGGGGGATCTCGGGGCCCAGAACAGCTCTCCTTGGGGGGACAGGGGCACCCACAGGCCTGGGAAGAGGGAGGCTGGAGCAAGAGGAGCATTGCACCTTTGTGCCCAGGATGATCCGTCCTATTTAGCGGGACCCCGTCTGTGAGTGGATCATGGCAGTTCCCACCCCATGGGGTTGTGCTGATTAATGCCCAAGTGTAGGCAAAGGTTTCAGCTCAGGCGAGGGGTACAGTTAGTGCTCAGTCATGACCGCCGGGAGGCAGCTGCCTTTATCTTAAAATCACCTATTTGTTGCTCAGGGTTCCGTCAGCCAATCATTTCAGCTGCCCCTGCTAGTGGATCCAGGCTAATTAACAGGGTCACACTGGAAGTTCATTAACTAATCTCTAGGTAAGGAAATCAAATCAACAGTATAAACAAGAGTAAAGAGCAAGAATAGTACAACATCTTAAACGGAAATAAACACATAGAGGAACATAAAAATAGGTTCTCCTTTATAGGGGCCCAACAGGATAATGACGATTATTATGACCTAATCACTAAAACCTTGTTTTCCAATGCTGGTCCACATGGCTTGAATTGCTGTGGCTGCTATATTTGACAGTAAAGCGTCGTACTTCTTTTCAAAATTTAACCATTTCAACTTTAGTAAACATAGTCTTGTTTCTCTTAATTAGTCAGCATTGCAGACACTTAGCTGACCTTGGGCCCTCAAAGGAAGTTTTCTTTGTAAAAGAGACCCTGAGAGCCCATAAAGGGGGAACTTACATTGCTGTTATTAATCAATGCTTGGTCATATTCGACTCACCGGTCCCGGAAGGACTTGTTCTCTTCTTTTACATGAAATCTTAGGTTCAGGAACAGTAAAAGGTAACAGGAAATTGTCTCCCCTAGACATGATGCAGGAGCGAGCCCTGTCTTGTCTGGCAGAGCTGCCTGGCTTAACTTTGCCTGCCCTTTCCGTACTAATGGCAACATCAAATCCCTAGTGCGCCGCCCAAAGGCTTCCGGACGGCAGCATTTCTCTGTTCTCTGGGATAGATTCAGTTTGTTTCCAGCGGCGCCAGGAGATACCATGATACCTTCGCCTGCGCTTTGATCAAGGTTGGGCACAAACCAGAGTCCTGGCCCCCCAGACAGAAGGGGAGTCAGCACTAGGAAAGAAAGATAGATAAAACCAGTCTTTCCAGGAGACAGCTTTCCTGGGGTGACAGAGGGGGCAACCCCACCCACCTTGCTTCATGTCTGGGAGGCTAACGTCTGTGGGTTTGATGTTTGAACTTGCCCATTTTACAGCCACTCGGGAAAGGCCAACAGCATTTCAGAGACACAGTCTGACACCCCTGACATCTTCCAGCTGCCAAAAAGCCTTGGTACCATCTTACATGGGGAATTAAAAACCTGTTGTTCTGGTTGGGATTGCCCTAATTGGAGTGACGCAAAATGCAACTGCTACAAACACATCCACGTGGTTTTAGTTAAGAATCTGAATCCTGCAGATGGTGTGGGGATTCAGACCAGGTCTTCCTGGGTTAAACATGAACATTATTAGCAAATGTTAGAGATGGTAAAGCCTCCTGTCTTCAAAATAAAATTGTTTTCCTTGTTATAATGGGAAGGATTTAAAAAGAACTGAAAAGGAAATGAAATTTTTCCCTTTGTGATCCTGTGTTCTAATGTCCTATCTGGGACCACCTGGATTCACACTGCACATCCCCACATTTTGGCAAACACAGTCCTATTACAGTGAACAGAATCACCCCTGTTTTTGTATAATACCAAGCACATGTGGATTCCTTGGTCATTTCAGTACCACATTTAAGGTAAAAAAAAAAAAAAAAATCAGTACATTGTTAATCACGACCTCGAATTATCTCAGTTTATTTTGTGAAACAAAAGTAATTGTGGGAGCAATCAGCACTTAGAATGTCACGAGAAATGCCAGCATGGCATTTAAACAATGATGAAATACTAACTATGTATTAACAAGCAAATTCATTGCAATGGGGGAATCTTGTGGGTTTCCCTCAGATTGGCAGGGTGGCATCAGCAAGAGGAGAGTCCGTGCAAAGATTTTCCTCCATGTTTTTTTCCTAAAAAATTATCCTGGATGCAGCTTTTAGATTCCTTGCGTAGGTTCTAGGGAGTTCTGCAAGTTCGTGTTGTTCCCAAGCTTTCACTCCTTAAGATGGCATTCACCAGTTTTCAGTATTTTGTGCAACATTGATGCCGTTTGCCGCATTTATCACAATGTAATATTTACCACACTGCAATATAGGATATTTGTTCCTTAATTTACATTGTCTTCAGACGTGCTTATTTAACTATTATACATGCATTTTAAAAGGACATGACAGCTGCGCTACAAATGGAAAACCAAGAAGATCATACTGTAAGTGGAAGACAATTATAACAGAAATGCAGCACAGGCAAAGCATTGTGCTTGGATTCTGATCCCTGCTTAAGGCTCTGGGGCTGAGTCCTGCTTCCTCTTAGTAGAAAAGGAGGTTAGTAAGTGTCAGATTGATTTTACAGACACAGGAGCAACAGACTGGGACTTTCTCCTTGATATAATCAGAGAATCCCAATCTGTATCTGAACATAACCACTGCATTACTGTGCTCTTAGATGTAATTGAAGTTTCAGTTTCATCACACTGCACACCATCTGGCTGCCCACGTGAAACTCCAGAAGGGCATCATTCATTGTGTGTCTGCCATCACTGGATGCCCACAGAGACAGGCAGTGCCGCCCCGGGGGATCTGCTGTGATTGGTCTAAGACCGTCATGTCGTTTCATTCCCCTGGCCCAGTGGGTGGTCTAGCGACAGGGTAGGGATCCCAGGTCTGGCCACTGAGAGACAAAGAGAGATCCTCTGGGAATTCTTATAGGAATTGTTCGTTTGTTTGTTTGTTTCATGATGAAAGCAAATGCAATGCCAGAAGTCCCTTCTTTGTCCTCTCTCCTTTCACCCTGTTTAGAGCTTTGCAGCTACAATGTGAAGAGCTGATGTCTGGTGCTGTGGCAGCTATCCTCTTATCATGAGGCACATACATGCTGGGTGAATCGATATGCTGAAGACAGAGGGCTGGAGGGATAGAAAAATTATGGGACCTTGATGACATCTCTGAGTTTTTGAACCAATACTGTGGGCACCTCCAGATATCTCATTAAATAATAAATACAAAGTATTCCTAAGTCCCTATCCCTAAAGGACCTGTTTGCTGAATGCTTGATTACTTACTTGCAGCTACACACAGTTAGAGCAGTTTACCAGCTCTTATTCATGGTTAATCCCAATGATTATCTTCTGGTATACACCACCAGCATGGTTTTCTTCCCCTTAATCCACACAAATACCACTTATACTTCTAGAAACTACTCAAGATTTAACTTTAAGAAGCAGACACCAGGGAAGAATTTTCTGGGTAGAGTTCTTAGGGAGGTGACTGATCAAACAAAAATTATACAGCAAAATAGTATGCACATAATTTTTAACATGTTGCAGCAATTGCGATTTGTGCACTTAAACAGAGTCCCTAGGGATTTTACAGGAATAAGAAACTTATTCTAGGAATTAGATCTTACACAAATGTGGTTTGAATTGAGGGACGGAAGGTTACAGAGGCTCCAGTGGAAGGTCAAAGACAAAAGCTCTGCTTTTTAGAACTTCCCCTGCAGCACTGGAGAATCAAGTCCTTGATAAGCTGCCGTGAACACAAGGGACAGCTCCTGGGGAGGACTGCAGAGCCACCACATCTGCCCAGAATGGCCCCTCAGGTGGATGGCTTCTGCTTCCTTTCTGCCTACCAAGTCTCTCCTGAGTCCCCCCTCCTCCAAACTCCAACTGCTGGGCTTAGAGGAAAATAGATCTGAGAAGTGTATTTATTTAATACATTCCAGCCTTAGAAGATGGTGGGGCTGAGCTGCCAATAGGAAATAAGGTACAGACGTATATGTGCCAGGGGAAGAGACAAAAACAATGTTTAAAACTACATTTCACCATCCATCCATCCATCCATAAAATAGTGAACAATCGCCTATCTAGCCTAGTCACTACCCCCTACTGGGATAGCACTGTGTACAAACCAGACACAGTTGCTATTATTGTGTTACTTGTAGCAATCATCGCTACTATGTTTCACTGCTCTCATTGCCAGTGGTGGTGGTGCCTTTTACTTCTGTGGAGAACAAAGAGCGTGACCTTTTAATACTTGTTTGCTCTCTGGAATCCTATTTTTACTATGTTTGGGTTCGGGACTGCCTCTGACCGCAAGCTAAGTGGGACCTTGGAAGAGATGGAACAGAATATACAATGTTTAAAAATAAGAGAAAACAAAAGAAAGGAGAAAAAGACACACCCACTTTATCTCCTTATTTTCTGTTAGTTCCATTTATGGCCGTTGGTTTCTTTCCCAGGAAGCGCAGGCTTCAGTAGCCTGAGTTCCTTTCTGGAACCTGGCATGTCTCGCCCAGGTGACGAGAGGTGCAAGGCGGTGAGCCCTCCTGTGGCACTGAGGGATTAAAGGTGACAAAATGGGAAGACTGGTTATCACATTGGAATTTTTCTCTTTAGTTCAGGAGTTGGTTTTCATCACCAATGGGTAAGGTTACCCCAGCAAAGTAGCCATGACAAGACAGTTCAGTTTCTGTAATTGGATTACTATTTACTAGGAACAAATGCCTTCTCTATTGTGATTTTGTTTTTATAAAAACAAAACAAAACAAAAACAAAAACACATAAGGCAGAGGGTGGTGTTTTTCCGCACTCCGTTCTAGAAGACAGGTAGTCACTCCAGGGGTACCCTCTTTGGAGTTGTGCTAATGATGGGGTGCTAAACGAAGAGAGAAATGAACACAATTCTCAGGCCTGTTTTCCAAGTTTGTTTGGACAGTTTTACAGTTTTCTGTTAGTGACTCTTGCAGCAAATGTCTGTGTTTATGTTCAGGTTAAACTGACAGAGCGGAGATCGCTACAGCCTGCTATTTCTGGGCTGTAAATGGAGGATAACTCCAATGAATTTCAGATTCTTAAAGGTTTTTGCTTTAGTGAATTCACGACACAAAGAATTTTGGGGGAAACATATTAGAGAAGAAATGCATCCTAAATTGAGAATTACTAAGGAGGGGCGGCTCTTGTCATTTATTGGATTAGTTATAGGAGTTTACACAAGGCTGTAATATTTGCTCTGCTGCCGTGGTGTGACTGGGGAAATGAAACAGTGTGTCCAGAGAGCACTCAGCAGACATTCTGATTAGTCCATCTTCTCATATGGCTGGGAGGATTCTACCAGCGCTGGGCCAGAAATTAATATCACACTCATTTAATATAGGGTGCAAAAGCAAGGTTATGAGTCAGAGGCATTTTGGTCTCACAGCAATAACTATATTGATTGAGTCAAATGTGTTTGACTTCAACGGCAAGATATCACATCTGCGTGAAATAATCCCATCCACCAACAGTAAACGGGAACATCTGCAAGAGCTGAGATAGAGGGAGAGCAAGCGGTAAACAGACGTCCCAAATTCCTAGGTTTGTGAATTATGATCGCTCTAGCTTTGTGGGTGGCTACTGATCAATTGACATGGCTAGATACTTCACAGATGTGGTGAGATAGTTCTAAAGTGCCCAAGCTAATTTATTACTGACGTTAGAATTCCACTTGCTCTAAGGTTGGAATGCCAGCCAGCTACTGCATCCCCTAGGTACACCTATGGGACATTTGGAGACAATTTGCTGAATATTCAAAGTACAGCCGATAGCGTTTCTCTCCACGCTCACAACAGCACTTAGAGGAAGCATCCGGGATTGCGCCATTTCACATCTGACTAATTACATCCATTCAGATGTGATGGGCCCAACTGGCCCCCGAACACGGCTCCATCTCACCATGGGCTGAAATGAAATCAGAACTTTGCTCGAGAGAGAGGAAGAAGAAATCGCACCTAGATAATTGGCTCACATAACATATTCTGTTTCTAGAAGTCAGAAAGAGTGGAAATTCGAATATGTAAATTAAATTCACACCTAATGGGTACAGTGCGCAATGTCTGGGGGTTGCACACGCTTGCAGCTCTGCCTGGGGCGGTGCGAAGGCAACGTATGTAACCAAGGCGTTTGTACCCCCATAATATTCTGATATTTACAAAAGTGCAAAAACACCCAAAATGATAAAAAAGTTCATTAATAAAAAATGTTACAAATAAAAACCATAGAAACGGGTAACAGTTCACATGAACCCAACTCAAGCACCCCAGAGAGCCTGCCTTTTTCCGTCATTCATTGTAGCATGCCTGCTCCCATCGTGTATCAGCCACTTCTCATTCCCTCTTACGTGCCTGTGAGCGGCTGGAGCTCAGATTTCTCAGTTAGGTGGCTTTGTGGTTTCCTCAGAGGCTGCTGCTAAAAAAATCAGGGCTACTCAAAAGTATAGGAAGGTGAAATAATGCCTGCTTTTGTGGAGACTATAACAGATGGCCTAGTACTCCTATACAGTTAAAAATAAAGGTAAGACTCTCTTGATTTTTCTCCATTGGCTTTCTGGCCCCATTTTAGGCTACTATTTTCTTCGGTGATCATTTACCCAATTATCTCATATGGAAGCTGCAAGTTTGAATGTCCTGTGAAACTGCAAAGCCAGAGAACGTTATGACCCCTCCTTCTAGGGAGAGGACTGGCAGCACATGAGGCTGTCTCTAACAGTAGGCATGTGACATGTCCGGTCATTAAGACTCACGTCCACAAGAGGAGAAGAACACTCACTGGGTACCAGTGGATGCATCCCCAAGCCCAAGGAATTGGAACCCACACCCCTGTTAACCTGAGAACATGGGCTCTGCTGAGGGTTCGGAAGATGCTCATACGAGGTCTTCGCTGGTGCCCTGGACCCCAGCCTTGCCATCCCACCACAGGGGAGACGACCCAGCCCTGATGCCCCAGCGTCGGCTCTCTGCTCTTGTCTGTTCTGCACCGAACCCACTCACCTCTAACAAACCCAAGAGGTGTTTGATGCACTTTAGGAAAGTGGGGGATGGGAAACTATAAATTCATCTTCATGGAGCAGAGTATGGGTGCGATCCCCATTCTGTGGCACTGGAGGCATAAATGAGAGGGATGAAGAAATCTGAAGGTGTCCGAAATCTGGACTTACTCTTACCCCTGTGGAAATGGCAATCAGTCACCTGCATCTGATTATTGGCCCACAGAAACCGAGAAAATGGGTGCTTGTTGCTTTAAGCTGCATGTACTCACCATCAAATTGGCATTAAGTGATCAACACTTATGTGCACACATGGAAGTAGCGTTCATCGGGTGTCGGGCAGATGGGAAAGGGGAGGTAGGGATGGGTATATTCACATCTAATGGGTGTGGTGCCCACCGTCCGGGGGATGGACACGCTTGAAGCTCTGACTGGGGTGGGGCAAAGGTAATACATGCAACCAAAATATTTGTACCCCCGTAATATGCTGAATTAAAAAAAAGACAACAATTGAACAAAACAAAAAATATTGCCTTTGAATAACCTAAATGCAGGCAGCTTGTATTTGATGTTATGTACAGTGTTCATTTTTTCATTTTTAATTTACTCATTTTTTTCCCTAAGAAAAGATCTCTCTATGAAAGGAAAAGTGACATCCAGGAACTTCCAAGCTGGGAGCTTGCTTGTGGTTGACATGGCATTCTTACAGGCAGCTGGGTCAGCGTGCAGTGGAGGTAAATCCACAGAGTTAAACCCTTGTCTCTTTACGCAGCTGCTCTGAATTCATAATTTATTATGGAAAGCAATGGGCTTTTAGATTACTCATATTTCCTATAAAATGCAAAGTTAGTACAGTTTGTTGGAATCACATTTCTTTTCCTTCATTTTCCAATTTATTTTTTCTTTTTCTTATTTTTTCTTCTCTGTGGTTGCATCCTGAGCATAATCTCTGAGCAATTTAGACAATTGAATTCTAAGGCCTTTTTAAAATAATCCTTTTCTAATTTCCCCCTTGATAAAATAGCAATGCTTCCCATAACAGCTTCTTACTATCAGTTGATGAGCTCAGGGTAAGGCTTCTCTAGGGAGTACCCTGTTATGCTGTTATGTTAAGAGTTGATAATGAAATGAGGAATTTAATAATTTTCAGCTTACGTGGCACAGCTAAGAAAGAAGTAACAATTTTTAAAATACATATGCAAAGAACACATACCTTCTTACCTATTTCTTTTTTTTCTTTTTTGTTTTTACTATGGTAATTACATACACTTCAAATATTAAATATCAACCAGTAGATGAATGAGGCTCACTCTACTCTTTGCAACATAAGACATTCCATGGCCCATGTTTGCATCATTGTCAGTGGCTCAGTAATGAATTAACAAATGAAAAAAAATGAGCGCTAAATCATGAACAAAGATGACAATAGTGAGAGGCTTCCCCCAGACGTGTCTCTGGACAGTTACTATCCATGGCTTCCTGGGCTCCTGCAGTATTGCTGGGGCGGAAGCTGACCTCGTACTTCCGAGCATGGACGCTGGAGCCAGACTGCGTGGTCCACACCTGTCTTCACCTCAGACAAGCTTCTTAATTCATTGTTTCGTAGCTTATCTATCTGTGACCAGAGAAGCAATGGGATACACTGTTCAGCAGAGCCTGGTGCATTGCAAATACTACAGAAGTGTCATTGTAACTGTCTTCTTCTTCATCATCATCATCATCATCATCATCATCATCATGTTTCTGGTTCTGCTTCTCAGTGTTCCTACACCAAGTTGTCCAGATTTCTCTGTCTCAGTCAGTTTGGGCTGCTATATCAAATTGCTATAGGATGAGTCGCTTAAATAACAAATATTTATTTCTCACAGTTCTGGAGGCTGGAGGTCTGAGATCAGGGTGCCTGCATGGTTGGGTTCGGGGGACTGTCCTCCTGCAGGCTGCAGACGGCTGCCTCCTCATTGCATCTTCACACCGGGGCAGAGAGCTTATGCCACCAGAAGGCTCCAATCCCCTGTCTAATTTCCTCCCTGGGCACTACCTCCAGATGCCATCACACCGGGGATTAGATTTCAACATGTTATTTTTTTGGGGGGGGGCAGACACCATCCTTTAGTCCCCAACAGACACCTTCTCGGGGAAGAATTTCCCAGGTGGCTCATTTAGAATTTCAATCCCAACCCCCAAACTTTCTATCCTCCTTCTTGCTTTATTTTATTTTTTAATATTTGTGTTCATGTGATGAAAAATGTATTTTGCCTTATTAGCTTTTTTTAAATTAGCTTTTCTGTCTTCTAAACTATATCTCTAAAATACAAAGTCTGTGAAGGCAGGGTTTTCCATCTGCTTTGCTCCCTGCTGTTAGGATACACCTGCATGCCTAGAACAGTCCTCACACGGAGGAGGTGCCCGAACATCTGGCGGGTGGATCTTACCCAACACTAGGACTCGATCCGTGTTGCTCACCGACAACCTCAGAAGCACAGCCCTCCCCAGACTGTGCCTGGCAGGCACTTGTTTGTCGTGAGAAGCTTTGTGGAAGCCACTTGATGCTCCCACGACGTCCCTCCTCTCTCATGGCAAAAGATCTTAGCTACCATCGGTCATCATTTTGCTGTCTCTAGCACCCTGCACATCGACCATTTTACAACCAGCTATTAATTTCGCTTCCCACTTTATGGTGCCATGATAGGAAAATGCCTCAGCAGCAAGATTTCTTGGACTCCAGATCTCTGGGGTCACAGTTAATGCAAGTGACAAGTTCATGACATCTTGCCCGGATGACATCACATTGATTTCTGGGAAGCAAGGTGGTGATGATATGATCCTGGTGAAATAAACATTGAAGGCAAAAATGGGAGACTTCGAGAATGTGGTCGGGTTTGGCATGGGTGGGCTACGTTGTGTTAAATAGAAATTTTGCCGTGTACCCAGTTGGAGAGTGGGGAGGGCATGTCGGCTGGGTGAAGACTGAAGACGAGGGTGTGAAGGGGTCAACTTGATCTTACTGAAGACCTGGGGGAGTGCGAAAGGTGAAAGCCAGCCCCCGGCTCTCTTGTCACAGCGCCCTGTGACCTGCAGTACATCACTCCGACAGGGATTTGGGGTCCAGCAGCAAAACGTCTTGTAGGCTGGGGTGCGGACGGTGAACAGATCTGGTGGAGAGTCAGACACACCGAATAGTGGAGCGTTGTTTGAATGCCCGGTGTGCTTTTGTCCCACGGAACCCTCAGCCCATCAGCAGCTAATCAATCACCCTGTCTCTGGGCTAAATGACATCCTGCTTTTCATTCTTCCATCTCCCGCGTGCCAAGTTCAGTACCCGATGCCAAGGACACGTCGGTGAGTTCGGCCCGGTCCCCGTCCTTATCCAGAAGGAGATGCCATCAGAGCGCAGAAAACACGTGATAACGAAAGCTCAAATATCATCCTCCAGGAGACGAGCAATTTTCTGAGTATTTTGCATACGTTAAGTCATTTCATCCTCAAAATAATTCTACAGTGGATACTGATATGATCCTCCCTTTGTGGAGGTGAGGAAGGGAAGGCGCAGAAGGGATGAGTAGCTCATCCGACATCCTGCAGCCGGTGAGGCTGGAGAAGTGACCAGCGCTGTGGAGACCGGAGCAGCGTGGGGAGTTGAGGATAAGGAGAGATATCCTACACAGGGTGGCTCTGAGTCGGTGAGATTCGCATGTAGATGTGTAAGAAAGGAGAGAGGAGAACGGGGAGAGCTGGCAGGAGAGTATTCCAGGCAAAGGAACCAGGGGCGAGGGGATGCTTGCCTGGCAGGCAGAGGGTGGCAGGAGGGGAGGCAGGACAGCTGGCAGGACAGGTGGCAGAAGCAGATTAGGAAGGGTCTTGGCTGTCGTCCTTAGAAGTTAAGGTTTGGGTCTGCGTGGGAGAAAAGACAAGGGAGGTTTCTGAGCAGGGAGACGGTGTGAGCGATTCCTGCTTCATGGGTCTTTCTGGTTTCTCCCAGCAGGAGCTGCAGGGAGGAGGCAGAGCCAGGAGGACGCTGTCCTGTCCCCTGATGGAGGCGAGGACAGTGACAGTACAACGGGGCTGGGCGGTGTCAGAGAAGGTGGTTGGATTCAGGAAGCTGTGGTAGGATTCAGGTGTGTTTTGAGTGTGTAGGGAAAATATTTTGAAACTAGATAGAGGTGGTAGTTTGCCAACATCCTCACCCAGAAGGAAACCTTGTACCCATGAGGCAGCTGTTCCCCAACAGCCCCTCCCCCAGCCCCTGGCAACTACTAGTCTGCTTTTTGTCTCTGTGGATTTGCCCGTTCTAGATGTTTCATAGAAACAGAATCATAAAATAGGTGAAATTTTGTTTCTGAATTTTTTGTCTTACCATAAGAATATATTAAAAAACACATAAAATGTAGTACTTGGTAGCACAACAGGGTGGACACAGTTAATAGTAATTTATTTTATATTACAAAATAAGCAGAAGAGTGGAATTGGAATGTTCCTAATACACAGAAATGATAAAAGCTTGAATTGATGGATACGCCAATTATCCTGATTTGAGCATTACACATTGCAGGCTTGTATTAAAATATCACATGTAGCCCATAAATATGTTCTACTTGTATGAATCCAAAATAATTAAAAACAAAATATTTAAAAAGTAAAATTTAAAAATAGTCTGCAATTTTTTCTTTTAAAGACAAACAACCCAGTGAAAAACCTGGGCAAAGGACTTGAATAGATAGTTCTCCAAAGAAGATATATGCATGGTCAACAAGCACTTGGAAAAAATATTCAATATCTTGAGTCCTTAGGGAACTGCAAATCAAGACCAGTGATTTTTGGAATACAGTGAATCATTGTGCATAAATGTTCAATTTACAAATACGAGAAACTTATGACCCTTTGTTCCTACATGATTATGTTGTGACTGCATGCACACAGCCTTCAGGGAGTGCCATGGGATTGGCAGGGTTGGGAGATGGCGCTGCAAGACACGGTCCACTAGAATGCAGGGAAATAGGGAATAATTGTATCTATATTGTATACAAACTACTCCTCCTCACCCAATCATTTTCATACACTATCAACGTGGATACCACTAGGCTATATTCTCCAATTCAAAAATGATGCAATTTGGGAAACCAGCCAAGTACAGCTCAGCCCAATTATTGCAAAAAACATTTTTTAAAAACTTCAAAATTGCAAGCAAGGAGGAAGTTAAACATGAAAGATGATGTTTAACAGAACAAAAGGAGCAGCTGTGAACGTTCTCAGCTCTGCCTTCCATGTGCCCCTCCTGTCTACTCTGCTTTCTTAAATGACCAGGAAAGCTACTTTGTGGGCATAAAACTGAGTTTTCTGCAAATTTAGTCCATGCTCCTATGTGATTCATAGTATATTTCATTTTGGCTATTAATGCAACAATCTGATTCGTTTTTCATGTTAATAATGGCTGCTTCTCTACATTAGGAAAAACGATTTGAAAATGAGAGATCACACTCAGTGCAATACAGCACCACTTAACTGGGCACGAAATCAGTCTTGTAAACAAAAATATCTGTAACTAGGTAACTGAATTGTTCCTCCATCAACCACATGTGACACAGTCCCCATTTATGCCTATTGTCCTAAGGATTTATTCTTTCATCTTAGAAATGTCCCAGTGTAGATAATAAATTATTTCATCTTTCTAATTACAAGTTTCTTTCAGGGCCTTTGTTTCCTGATGTTTGAATTACTTAATTTAAGATGTTTTCCAGAGTCCCGTTGGCTGAGGAGAATGAGGGATGCATGCCCTGACCATGTGCCCATGGTGTTGAGCTTGGGTGTACAAGGAGGCAGGGGGAGGCAGAGGTAGATGACTTCTCACTGTGGTTTACACATGGGGCTAAATGCTGAGGTGACTTCAGGCTGGCCAGGCCATTGGGCTTAGAGTCTGGGAAACATTTACCATATGTTTATATATACATCAATATTCACCTGTACAGCTTTCAATTTTTTAACAGGAAACAAACAATAATGGCAACAAAAGAAATGCTTTTGTTCTTTAAAACCTAGGCTTGCCATTTGCTACACCTGCAGAATGCTGTATACTTTCGAGGCCCTGCAGAGTCCCTGGAAGAAACTTAGTTTCACATTCCTGGCTGTGTTGGCTCAGAGGGTCTGGTGAGTATAAACACATGAGTGAGCTCATCTCTGCTGAGGCCAGACCAAATTTCCAATCTACAGAATTGTGGGCAATCGAATAGAGCTATTTAAAACTACTTTGCTTGCAGACAGATTATTATGCAGGAAAAGCTAACTGACATACACAATAAATATTTGTGGAATGAATGAATAATGATCTCAGAACTTACAAAAAACTAGACATGTGTGTATGTCTACTTATTTATCTTTACACATATAAAGCAATGTGAGTATCATACATATGCAACCCCTTCTGGTACAAATTGAGGAAGCACAACTCTCCCTGTTAAAATACACATTTTGTCAGTAGGTTTCTATTCTGGCCTAAATTTCCACACTGTATAATGTCTATACTAAAATTATTAGTATAGATATTTCCAGTTGGACGGAATCTGAAATATGGCAAACTCCAGCACCCAGAATTTAGTGGTAAAGAAACAGAGGCCAAGAAATGATTGGGAACATTCCCAGGGTCATGCACTCATTAGCAATCACTGGGTCTCAAATGAAAGACACAGTTGGGAAGACTCCAAAGGTTGAAACACCTGGAAGATTCCAGTGTGGAATGTGATATTACTCAGGAGCAGGGAAAATGGGGATCTCTGCTGCCACAGGACTGCAGGCAAAACTGCTCCCTCCGTTCCTCTGTTGTTTTAGCAATTTTTACAAATGTCAACTTGATGCTAAGGTATAGGTGCATCAGTATCATTGTAAGAGAAAAATAAAAAACAACTGTGAGAAACAGAAAAACAAATATTCCCTAGAACATAATGAATTTCATACACTTTTGTATATATTCAGTATCATCAAGTTATCTGCTGTTTTGTTTACTTCTAACATCTGCCCTCATCTCATTCTCCTTAGAAGTTTTACATATTATCTCTACTTTTTTTTCCAAGAGAAAGAATTCTGGTAACTCATGTCCTGAAAAAGAAAACTATACAAGCCTACAGTGTGAAATCGTAACTTGTCTGTGCATAATTTCCACAGGTTCTCTGGTTAGACATACACTATGTTAATAAAACCATTTTTGGCTGTGCTTTAGGCTTTTCATACATGTTTACATTTCTTACTTTAACTTTTTATAATACAGACAAAAGAGATGGTGGATATAGAAAAGTCAAATTATAAATATACATAAGCATGTTTGTTTGAAAGCTGTCATGATTTTTAAAATACAGATAAAAAGAATAACTTTTTACAATAAGCTCCAAATTTAAATAATGTAAATTGCAAGCAACTGCTTACCCCATTCCCCCTCCTTCCAGAGAGAGAGACAGAGACAGACAGAAAGGAGAGGAGAGAGATTGATTTAAAATTTCCTACAAGGCAATTTCTTTTGGGGGTGAAAAGTTCCTTTGCATTCTTAGTTATTACACAATTATACTGAAGTCCCCTAACTCCAGCTTGCCTGGGCCACATCTGTACCTAATCACCACGAGGGCATCTTAAATTACCTATCTGTAGGAGTCCAAAGTCATCCAGTCTTAAAATGACAATGCAGTGTCCAGATTGAAAGCAGCTGGAGTTTCCATGCGTTAATGGATTATTGGTCTCAATTGAAAAGTCATTTAGAAGGTACAGGTTTTTCCTGTGGAAGGTTTTATAGTGGCCTGTATGGCCGTGACAGAGAGAAACACGACAGGAAGAGCTATACGCTGGATACGGCCTCCACTGGGACATGGTTGAGGCACAAAACGTATTAACAGGGGGCCACAGAGCTAAGTCTATAAAGTATATAACGATGACATAAACTCCATCAGCAGTAAATCAGAGGAACTTTGCCAGACTCACTGCCTTTGCCTGTTATATTTGGGTTGACATTTTACATTTCTGCATTTGGAAAATGTTCTTTGAAATTAAATTTACTTAGAACTTAAAGGCATTGCTGTGGTTGGGAAAAAAAAAACTATATATCTCTATATTTTTAGGTTTATATTTGGTGGAGAAAAGCTACCAAAATATAAACTGTTTTTGTCTCCTTGTGGTAGGACATGGGTAACTTTAATTTTATTTATTATAATAATCTATATGTTCTGATTATTCTAAAAGTGATCATATGTCACCTAATCAAATGCATTTATAAGAACAATGGAATGATGTTTTTAAAACACAAAATGTTATTAGCCTGAAAATGGGGTTGCAGGGTTGCTTGTTGCAGGGGCACGCTCTCCTATACACATGCTTGTTACTGCGATTCAGTGTGATGGAAAAATGACACTCTTCATGACTGCGATTAGCCCGTGTCAATTTATATGCATCCTGGCTCAGACTCATAACTCACAGAGATTCACTTTTTTTCTCCCTTGGAAGCACTAAAAGCATGAATCACGACTATGTGCCTCCCTGATTTAGGGCATGTTTGCGGCAGAAATGCATGAATAAATACAATGATCATTTACTTATGAGCCTAATCAGAGATTCAGCCATCAGTCTTCCCAGGATGAACTCAGACAGAATTGAATCAGAAGGGATGAGTTTACAGGGCATGTCCATTTGTGGTGCACGTGCATTACACGCAGAAGTTTTTACACTTACCGCTACTGTCACCATGTGTGAATTTTGCCCCATTCTATTTTTTTCATCAAAAAAACTTATTTATTTTCTGTAATTGTGGAACTTTTATAGGACAGGAAAAAAAAAAAAAAAACAAACTATAAACTCTCCAGGCTCAGACAAAGAATAAACTATAGTGTTTTCAACTATTTTTAAGTATATAGTTGTCAAACTCCCAAATTTGTAATTGTGGCTGTTTATCCAATTTGAAATGAATGGTTGAAACTTTTTTCGTGACCGTGGAATATGAGTTGCCATTAAAGGATCAGATTTAATAAGACCTAGAAAACTCAAAAGAGGCAACAATGAAATAACTATTTTTGACATACTTTCCTCCTCGTCTACCTTGCGGAAGCTCAGATTTTCTACCTGACCCTGAAAGAATTCTCTCTCGGTACTTCAGAATCAAAGTTTCCAGACGACGTTCCCATCATTTAACACTTAAAATAACCACCTTTTGCCGCTAAAGAATTGATGCATCTTTCTAATTGTCATCCCTGACAGAGACGAGGAGCTCCATTTATCCGGCTGGATAAAATGGGGAAATCCAGCCTCTGGGAAAAACAGGGTACAGTTTTAAAAAGCTTACAAAGCAATTATTCTTAATTTCAATGTACCTTTTCTTTGAAGGCAAAGTCAACTTTGCAGTTAATTTATATTTATTTAAAAAAAAGGTTTACGTTCCTTCTTTTTCCTCTCTCGCCTTAAGTGCCGGGACACTAGAGCCAAGAAGGCCTCTCATCTAGTGGCCTCCAGTGACTTTCACCGTTGTCACCTCTCCGGTAGCCGCTCTCGCTCTTCTTCCCGCAACCGGGACCCTGGCTGGACCTTCGGGCGCACATCTCCAGCCCCGGGAGATGAATGAAGTCTAAGGTGCTCGCAGCAACCTGTCCCCCTTTGTGATTGGCCTAGGCATGAGCATGTGACCCACTGATGGCCAATGAGATAGGACGGGAAGTCTTAAGTCACTGGGAAATATTTTTCTCTTCCATTCATGGAAAATAATCACACAAGGTAAAGACCTTTGCAGCTGTCACGTCCCTTCCTGCTTTGCACGCTGTTTTGGAGGACACGATACCTGATCCTGCAGACGTGATACCATGAAAGACCAAGACTGGAAAACCAAGCTGCATGCTAAAGAAGGCAGGAGGGAAGGATATGGCCTTCCAAGCATTGCCAAGTCACCCCTGGGAGTATCTACCATGGGAGGCAAAAGAACCAAAATGACCTACCAAAGATGTCCATGTTTTGATCCCTGTAACCCCAGGTCCCTCCTCAAATATAATTTAACCTCTGTGGTATCAAAGGATCCATGGGAGAAACATGAAAGTCACATGTGTATATAGAAAAGAATGCAAGTATACTAAATCACAGAGGGGTCACTTTATAGGGTTGGAAGAATTCATTTGCTTTGGAAAAAGATTATACAGTGCTTTAAATCAAATCGATACTGTCCTGCTGCCATAACAAAAACAGAATTCCAACGTCGTTTTCTGAATCTCCTAGTGCTATAAGTAATGTTTTCTGGTAGAGTATGGTTTTTAAAAATTCCATTCTTTAATGAATAAATTTAATTTCTGTACTTTATATATTGAATTATATTAATAAGCATGTATGCCATCCAGATTATAATTACATTTTCTGCATATTGTGTCGTTGAATCTTTACAAAAACCTGTTACAGGTATTCTATTTCCCAGTCAATTTTGATGACTAATAGCTTATTATCTGGAAAAGGTTGGCAAACTTTTTCTGTAAAGGGCCAGATAGTAAATGTGTTATGGTCTCTCTTGCAAATATTCAACTCTGCTCTTGTGGCAATGAAGCAGCCATAAAAATATGTAAATGAATGGGTGTGGCAGCGTTCCAATAAAAGCTCTGTTTGTAAGAATGAGCAGCGCCCCCAGGCCACAGTTTGTCAACCCTTGATCAAGAACATTGCTTCCACACTGAGTTTTGTATGTTCATCTTATATTCTGCCACCTTGCTAAACTCTCTCGTTTTAGAGGATTTTTGTTTTTAACTTTTGTAGATTTCTTAGGATTTTCTCCATAGACAATTGAATACATAATGCTAGGTGAAATAAGCCGTGCTCAGAAGGTCAAATACTGTATACTTCCATTTCAGTAACAACAAATAAATCAGTGGTTGCCAGGAGCTGGGGTTCAGGGGTGGGCTCAATTGCAGAGGGGCCTGGGAGAAGTTGTGGGGTGATGGAACTATCCCCATGTCTTTGTAGTAGTGATTGAACAACTGTCTACATTTGTCAAGCTTTGCAGAACTATACACTAAAAAGGGTAAATTTTACCACATGTAAATCATATCCTAGTTGAAAAAAAATCTGATATCTGGACTAGTTCTATTCTGTTCTTGGATAAAATCTCACACAGGGTATAGAGTTTTGCCAATTCCTTTTAGTTATATGAGGATTTTCATTCTAGTAATTGAAATCTCATGCAATGTGATATCGAAATTCTATCTTTCATCCAGTTTACAGTGTTTCTTCTCTTTTTTGTTCAGGCCTGTGTTACACTAGGAAACAGCTGCTTAAAAGGGATGTGTGGTTAGTTTTTGTCTTTCTCACTCCTTCTCTGTGCCCCCTCCCTAAAAAATTGGGTGAGAGGAGAGGAACAGAGAGAAGCGGGCAGAAAATGTGTCACCTTACCTGCATAATCGCGACCTGGTGCCAGTACCTTACAGCTATAGCAACTTGACCTTTTCTTTCATCGTACAGTCTCGGAAACCGACCAACACTCCAAATATTAATCCAGAGGTTGCAAATACAATGTCTTATGGGCAAATGATGAGGGCCATTTTGATAACAGCTGTATGGGCCTCTTTGTCTATAGAGCTGATTCTGTTAGTTCTGACCACAAACTGTGCTTTCCACAGTACGTCAAGTGGAGTGTCCAGTGACAAAGACAAAAAAAAAATGTTCCTGTTAGCTTTGCTTTGTAAAATGGAGTTTCCAATTGTCTTCTTGATTCCACAAAGATTTTAATGACACTGTAGAAGACATTAAAAAAGGGTATATTTATATTGTGTTCAAATACAGACTAGAATTTACTCAGTTAACTACGTATTTGCCAGACAGTGCAAATGTAAATCTTGGCAAATCCTACTCCATCTGTAAACTCTGAAAGAAAATGAAAAGATCTTACTGCTAAACAGCCAGTATGTTTCTTGTACACAAATAAATAAGAGTATAGTTTGCTTACCTGTAATAATGGGACTTTCATAATGACAGTAACCTATTTTCCTGTTTTTTTAAAAAACATGCTGAAACACTTAATGAACTTTTTTATTTTATAGAAATGAAAGGCCATAACTTTCTTAGACATTTACCTATAAGATGGCCACTACTATTGCCAGCCATAGAAAAGACGTTAAAATGTTGGCTTGCCATCAAATCATATTTTCAAGGGGTGGGAGAAGAAGTATGTTTTTCTCTAATTTGGAAATACATTGGGGGTGACAACAGAGAAACATATTAAAACAGAAATCTATATGTTGTATCTCTAAAACGGTTTGATGCTATTTAAAGGAGCCTTAGGAGCCTGGAGACAGAAAAATTGACTCACCTGAAATTTTCTGGTGCTGTGTGTACCTTGCAACAAAAACTCATGCAGTGAAAACATGACTCACCTTTTGGAAAATAAGAATAACTCAGAGCTAAAATCTTTCTTAAAAAGAGCAAAGGGTAAACAATTATCTATAGTATACCACCATTCATGTAAGAATGGGATACAATAAAATATTCACAAATCTACGCATTTGTAGGAAAGAGTTACAGGAAGAAAAAAACTAGAAACAAATGAGATTTCTTGTCTTCAGGGAGTGGGCAGAAACAGAATGAGATGAACGGAAAATGGGGGTGAGATTGTAGGTATGAGGAGGAGGGGTGCCCCTCTGAGTACACTGTTCTTTTTTTTTTTTATAGCTCTGCCTCCTAGAACCAGTGCGACCTCTGGGGAAAAGAATTTGGAGGTACCTCAAAGAGCTACAAGTAGAACCACCATTTGATCCAGTGATAGCGCTATTAGGCATCTACCCAAAGGAACAAAAGTCATTCTGTAATAAAGACATCTGCACTCGAATGTTCATGGCAGCACAATTCACTATAGCAAGGATGTGGAAACAACCCAAGTGCCCGTCAATCCATGAGTGGATTAATAAAATATGGTATATATATACAATGGGATACTATTCAATTATAAAAAATGACGGTGATCTAGCACCCCTTATATTTTCCTGGATAGAGCTTGAAGTGAGGTATCACAAGAATGGAAGAATAGGCTCCACATGTACTCGCCATCGAACTGGCACTGACTGATCAACACTAAGGTGCTCACATGGTAGTAATATTCTTTGGGGTAGGGGATTGGGGGTGGGTAAACTCACAACTAATGGACACGGTGAACGTTGTTGGAGGTGAAAGGGCACATGTCAAATCATAGTTTGGATGTGGCAAAGTCATAACATGTAACCAAAATGTTTGTACCCCCATAATTTCCTGAAATAAAAAAAAACAAAAATAAATAAATGATTAAAATCAACCAGAATCCATGGGGTTGGGGAAGGGGAGGGCAGACAGAAAGGATTGAAAAACACAAACACACTGAAGGGGATGAAGACCTAAAGAGATAACCTTAGAAACTGGAGAAAATAGTACTTGACTTTAGAAAACAGTATTTTGACAATATATGAAAGATTACTTAAAGAACTGTACACAGATGTTTTAGTATAGTTCGTAAATGTGTTTCTTACAAAGGTATAGGTCAGTAGTTCTGCATCTACTTTATATGTACATTAGGATTAATACATAAACATACTGTAGAGCCAGGGTTCTCCATGTTGTAGGAAAATGTTACACAGAGGAAAACGAGGAAGACTAGGGTGAACCCAGTGGTGTTATTAATAGATCAGAATTGGAGGTAATAGTACACTTGACCCTTGAACAATAAGGGTTTGAACTGCACGGGTCCACTTATATGAGGATTTCTTCAACCAAATGCAGATCAAAGATACGCTATTCATGGGATGTGGTATCAATCAATCAATCAATTGTGGGAAGGGAAAGACTTTTCGTAGAGTAGAATCCCCATTAAAATGCAGAAAGAATGCGTGAAAAGGAAAATCATATTGAGATTAATGCTAACGTAATAATTATTGTCAGCAAGTATCGTCAATTGGTAATGTCAGTGTTTGAATTTAAAGCCATACACATGAAGAGAAACCTAATATTTGCACAGAATCAAAATCTATCTCTACAAGACACTTACTAATTACAGAGATAGAATAGTCATTTTCAAATAAAGAAACGTGGCAGGTAACACTTTAAGTGATACCTTTTATCATTACTAAGAAAACGAAGTATCAGTTTCATGCACCACCTGACAGGATGCCTTGAGAAACGTGCATCGTCTCTTCTGTGGCATTTGCACCACAGGACAAATACAAATTGAGGGGCAGTCTTTAAAATGACTGGCCAGTACTATTCAAAAGTATCAAGGTCATGAAAGACAGAATCATCTGTGGAGCTATCACAGATCAGAGGAGACTGAAGAGACATGTCAGTTAGCCCAATACGGATTCTGAACCAGAAAAAGGGTTGCTTCACGGGGGAAAAATTGGTGAAATTTTAATAAGGTTTGCTGATCAGTTAAAAGTATTATGTCAATGTTAATTTCCTGATTTTAATAATCCATTATGGTTATGTAAGACGGTAACATCTGGGGCAATTGGATCCAGAATATGTAGGAACTCCCTGGGTTTTGAAGCGCTATGTGTGTCTAAAATTATTTCCAAATACATTTAAAAAGTGAATTATGCTATTTAGTGTGAGCTATTCCAAAGATTCAGTGCCCTTTAAAGTTGATGTATCCTTGGGTCCCTGACCGATTCAGTCACTCAAGGTTTGAGTCACATTTTACCTGAATTTGCAAGAGCTATATAAGATTTTTTAACAGAGGACATGAAATGGGTTATGAATTTATGTTTTTGTTGCTATGGTAATTTTTATTGCTCCTGTTTTAATAATCCCATCAAATGCAGGAGTTTAGTGGCAATATGGCAACTCTACGTAATTTAATACCAAATCACTCATGACAAAGTATGGCACCATCTAAAAGATAGAATGAGGAAATTAAAAGCAAATAAAAATATATCACCCAAGTTCAAAAACTATAAATAACTGAACTGTAAGCTTGAACACTTTATGAAGGAAATTTGTTGATAGGAACTGATATGACCAATAAATAGTGCAAACCTTTTATTAGTAATAATGGAAATACTTTTGAACAAACCACTTTTTTTTCTCTCTTTCAAATGGGAAAAAAAAGAGGAAACACATTTTGGCTAATTTTCACGATGTGGGAGAGAGAGGTGTTACACCAAGTTCAGTGATAAATTTTTAATCTTTGAGGACTAGAGTATTAGCCTTTGGTAAGGATATTGTCACTTATAAATATTACCACTTACTGCTGACTGAATCTTTACCCAAAAATCTTCCAGTGAGTTAAACCTGATGGTTGTGGTCATACTAACCAGCTACGAGCATTTCTCCAATTTTCTTATTTTAACTATTTTTTACTTAATTCAAATGTTTATCATTAAGAGAATTTCATTAGTATTTTCCGATGTCTTTTCATTAACACCGGGATTTCAGAGGGAAGTTGTTTTGCTTTACCAAGGGGCAATTCCCACTGTTGGGGGTACTTTTTTGGGAATTTTGAGTGCATGAGGACAAACAGGCCAAGCATGTATAAAGCACACAGGAAAGCACAGCAAGAGCTCAGAGGGGTTTTGGGCTTTTCTTGAACCACTGGGAGGAAGATGCTTCTATTGTGGGGAAGTGTTTCTAAGGCAGTGTGTATTTAAACTGCAGCTTGAGGACTGCCTACAGAAATTGCTTTATTTGGGAATTTCATTTTGATGATGCACCAAACACTTGAGTACATCCTGTACAATCCGCAAGAGCACATATGACTGAGTCCAGCCCACAGCTTTAGTATGGGGCATTGAGTTTGTTCTTACAGCTGTTTTTAAGAAGTATATTATATGCTTCATACTAATAAAAGTGACAAAGTTTAATATGGAACATCAATGCTGTTTTTGTTCCAGATAATAATTCTAGTGACCTCTTGACACACATTGAATAATATGCCTACTTACTTCGTTGTATTCAATTAGAGAGAAAACGTAGGAGAGCAGAGATACTGAGATGAAGGCCTCAATCCCTTCCATGCAGAAGTTATAGTAGCTCGGAGGGACTGTGTTTCATATTTTCTGAAATTCCACGTATGGAATTTGACAGACTGTGAGTCTATCAGTCACAGTTTCTTCAGGATACACTAGACACAAGTAAATGGGTGTAATTTGTGAAAATTTTAATACATTCCAGTCTATTCTTGTTATTTGGGATTGTGTGTTCAATACAGCCACCACAAACAAAGGACAGCAAATGCTCCTAAGGGGAAACACAGGGTTAGGCTCCTGGGAGACTTTGGGCACAACATTTTCATCAGTCAATACCTAGGCGTGTTTTGTGTGTATTCCTGTCTGAAGACGCATAAACCCTTATATAAGAACATTATAGATATTACGTAATATAAATTGTTGACTCATTAGCATTGAACTCATGGCCAGCGGCTCTACAATGCATGTCTTTATGAAGCTTCTCTAACACCCACATTTTCTCTGCAAAGGCATACTGCAACCTTCTTGAGCATGAGAACGCTCGTAGCACTTGAGCACTATGGTTACGGGTCATCACGAACCACAAACTCATCAACAGAAAGCATACAAATGGAAAAAAATTGTGGCATTCAAGAGACTGAAAAAAGGGTAGCTATTTACTGTATGAGAGCTGAAACAAGAAGGCAGAGTGTCGTCTCACTTAAAGATACTGACTTTGGGGTTACAAACGAATTTTAGTAAGTAGGCAAATTCACGAATATAGAATCTATGAATGATAAGGAACAACTGTATTAAAATGGGCAGGCCAAATGTAGGGAGACCTAAAATGCAGTATCCTGAGGATGATAACAGGAAAGAACATTGTTAGCTCCCTAGTACCAAAGGGAGAAGGGGTCAGGGAAGTTTCTGGAACCTGGAGAAGAAGACTATAAAGAGAGTGTTGTATAGACAGGGCTGCCCGGCAGAAGCCGGCAAGAATTCAGTAGAGGGAAAGAGTCGGCCTGGTTAACTAAGGCCCCGGTGAAATGTGAGTGTTATTATGGTCCCCATTCTACGTGTGAGTAATCCCAGACACACAGAGAGTAAATAATCTATCTAAGGCCACACAATAGCTAGGAAGTAACAAAATAAAAATATAAATCCAGGCAATCAGACTCTAAAAGAAATCCTCCTTTAAAATAACTCCCTTGATAGGATTGTGCATCCTCTGGGCCAACAAGAAATGGGAAGTTGAGACACAAGCACAGACCCCTGTTGAGTTACCCACCCCACCCCCCACAGACACACGAAGGCGTTTCCGTTTTTGTGCGGGAGTAGAGCATCAGCTTCCCCATCTGAATTTCTCAGTGAGTATTCTGAATTATTCTTATCTAAGAAGGTGCAGAAGACAAAACCAACCTAATATTTTCTTCTTCTTGTCACTGGGGCTTTCAGCCATGCATGGACTCATTCATGATTGGATCCCACCTGTGCCCGGTGCTTTGCCAGGTGCTGGGCAGGCACAGAGGTGCATAAAACAGACGCGGCTTCTGCCCTCGGGGGTGGGCTCTGAAAGGAGGTTGCTAGTTTTCAGCATCAGCACGGTTCTCCACAACACACAGTGTGGGCCACTCCAAGCCCCCAGCAATGTGGACGCTGTGAAGCCCACCACCCAGACTACAAGTACCCTCCGTACCTGTGAATTTATGTACCTTCACCATCAACCGGGAGCATCAAAGAAGAAATAACACTTCCTGCACTCACTAAGGACCACACATCTAGATAAACCTGGGATGCTCAGCGGTCAAAGTCCCCTGGGAGGAGTCACCGACATCCAGAACAAGGCTTCACATCACCTAACATTAAACTATTGGG
This sequence comes from Lemur catta, assembly GCF_020740605.2. NCBI lineage: Eukaryota > Metazoa > Chordata > Mammalia > Primates > Lemuridae > Lemur > Lemur catta. Next base: position 29,549,837 of record NC_059148.1, read on the forward strand.
CTGCATGAAGGCAGAATTTATCTTATTCTGACATAGGGTGACCAAAACATCTGGAGAAACAAATTGGGGTGAGCCCTTTCCAAGCGTGCTAATGAGATACTAGCTGTCAGGATGAGACAGAAGACAAAAGCGAGGTCAGTGAGGCTTGGGGCTTAATTGATTTGTCCTCTAGGGAATTCAGGCAGTGGGCACAGTGACTCACACCCGGGTATCCGGTGGAACAGTCATTAGAAGCTTGTTAGAAGAATAGACCCAGGCAATGGACCCGAAACAAACCAATAGAGAGGATGAAGTTGCTCCATCACAAGCTCTGTCTAAATCTATTTGCTCACAAAAACATCCTTCTGCTGTTACTCTGCCTGAAATAATTAACACAATACAACAGCTTGAAGTCCAAGAATGTGTGCTTGAAGCCAGACGCTGCTGTGTAGGTCAGGGAAAGTTAAGTTCCAAGACTCTGGATCCTAGAACCTAGAAAACTGAGAAGGGAATTCTTCCCCAGACATGAGATTTATCGCAGAAAAGCTGTTAGAAAGCATTTGATAACATCTGGATATCTGGAAACACGTGGCAGAGACAGAGAACAGCCTACATAGATCAGTGAGCTCCTTCATATTTCTCAGGCTCACCCACAGCTAAACTGGGGTCATGTGACTCATTGTGGGCATGCAGGTGACATTTGTCACTTCTGGGAGGAGATGCTTAAAAGCTGGAGTGTCTTTTCCATCCATCTCTTTTCCCTGGCTGCAAGGATCTTGAAGGCCATATATATGTTCCAGTTCTGCAGGTACAAGCAGAAGATAGTTGCCAGAATGAAGCCGTAGCTACATGAGGAATAAACCTCAATCATGTCAAGCTACCGAGATTTCAAAGTGTGTTGTGGTGGTCAGTGATCAATATCCTGACTAATTCAGAATGTGTTTTCCCTATGTCTCCTGCAAAGCCTGGTCCAGTAAATACAGAAGTGCCTTTTTTTTTTTTTTAGGCAACCTGACCCAAAAATATAAATTCTCTGTTTCAGCCACAGGCTACTGTACAGGTGGCAGACACGTTAGTTACCAGATTCTAAAATACTCTTTGTAGGTTGACTGTGGCATAATTCCCAAGCCTGATGGAGGGTTGGGGCTCTCTGGGATTGTAGTGATGAATTATGTTCACATGGGCTAAGCAGATTCAATAAATCATACGAAAATTCTGTTGACTCTACTGTGAATAGAGCTTGAGCCAGGAGCCTGACGTTTCATACATCTTAAATGAAGAATAATGGTTCCTTCTTTGATCATTTACCCAACAGGTAGAGTAAAATATCAGAGCTGAAAGTGCTTTTAAAAATGATCCTAGTGCATTCCCTTGGCATCGTCCAAATATTTATGATGTTCCATGGGCTGTGATGGACACTGGGAATAAAGGGGTACCTGAGACCCAATCCCTTTCCTTGAGGAGCTTACATTGTAAGTAAAGGAAATTCAGAAACTGCAAACAGATAGACATGCACATTAAATTTATATAAAGCGTACAACGGGTGCTTAGCTCAGCTTGGGGTTCAGAGAAAACTTCCCAAAAGAATGATGAACCAGTTGTGTTCTGAAGCATGTCAGGCAAAATATATACGAAAGATTTTCCAAGGGGAGGGAATTTTTGAACAAAGGAATGAAAATATGTAACAGTATGGTATAAAAGAAAGAATAAAAATATCAAACACATGCATGGTATTTTCTGTGTTTCAGAGATTAGTCTGAATTCTTTCTGTGTCTGAACTACATTACTTTTAGCTGGATATCGCTACAGTAGAAAGTAGAGGAATGGCAGTGAACAAAGTTGAATAATATTGGCCAGAAGAGAAATACATTTAGTGAAGGTGGGATGTATTCTAGGTTACAGTACTAGTAAATGATCCATTTGTTTAAAGGGATTCAAAGGCATTAGGATGTGGCAATATGGTATAAGGAACACTGTATAGTTTTAAACAGGTTGTATTAAATTAGTAGGTAACATTCATCGGGTGTCGGGCAGATGGGAGAGGGGAGGAGGGGATAGGTGTATTCACACCTAATGGATACAGTACACACCGTCTGGGGGATGAACACACTTGTAGCTCTGACTCGGGCGGGGCAAAGGCAATATATGTAACCTAAACATTTGTACCCCTGCAATATGCTGAAGTAAAACAAAAATAAAAATAAATAAAAAGTAATACAAAATAAAACAAAAACAGAGCAAAAAACGAAACCATCTCTGCTACTTGCTACCCGAGGAACAATGGACTATGGACTCTTTAAGTCCAAGTTTGTTTATTTGTGTTTGCTTTTCATTTGTTTGTTTGTTGTTTCCAAAGTGAAAGAATGACAAGCTCTTTTCCATGAGATAGTGGTGGCGAATAAACCCAACTACACATCTACAGCTTTGAGCACGAGAGCGTGGCACACATTTGACTTAAGTGCTTGATAAATGTTAATTCTTGCAACTATTATTATCATTTAATTTATATTGCTCATTTAGTCTGAAATAATGACCTCATCGTTTGAGGAATCCCTGCTCTCAAATTATTCATTAGAATGCCAAATGTCTCCTAACCAGCTAATTGACCATTTCATTCGGAACCACCATCTGCTGGTTCACGAGGGCGAGTGTTCCTCAGCTCAGGGTCCCCACGCATGAGTTAACAGCCGTGCTTCAGCCTTGGCTGTAGGATCCTCGGTGCTTTGGGTTGACCGAGCTTCAAGTTCTGCATCTTGGAAAGTAATTTTCAGTAGTGGGTTTTTAGTTAGGTTCTTTGGTTCCAGTTCTGGATAATTAACACCAACGTGAGCCTTCTTAGACAAAGACTGGGATGCTGACATAACTGAGAGAAGTCGAGAGAAGTGGGTGTTGAACAAGACTCAAGGAGGGACGAGCTGGGGGTGGAGGGCTCCGTATCTGGCTTCCATGAGCCTCTTTCCCAAGCACATCCATCGGGGGCCTTGGCCTCAGACCCCCAGGTACCTTCATTATCATCTTCAGTTTCCAGGTGGGGAGAACGTGGTGGTCCTTTCTTGGGCCGAGCAGCTCCACCACTCATGCAGGCAGCCCTGGGGACAGGGGAGGACCTGGTGGGCATACAGAGAAGGGCTCTGGAAACCCCTGTGACCTGGCCAACCGTTCTGATGAGCACCTGCCACTAGGAGCAACCATTCCAGTAGGCACCTGTCTCAACGGAGTCCAGGTGATATAGAAATGGTCCTTTCCACATTTCTGAGGAATTCATCAAGGCAAACTGCAAAATAATTATGCTTTTACAGATTTCAAAGGGGTGGGCCTCTTTCAAATCTGGTGGAAGCAATGCTCACTCTCCAAAGCCAGCTCCAGCTCCCATTCGGTCGCGAATCTTGTCTCCACAATCTAGCTCCCTCTGTTCAGGTTCAATGGCTGTATCTCCCTTCTGTTTTCTACTTAGAAGTCAGTTACTTTGTTATCTGTTCCCCATGGTTTGTTTTAAGCAGACCTGTGCAAGAATGAATAATGTATGTTATCGGTTAAATTATGTACCCCCCCCAAAAGATACGTCGATGTTCTAACCCCCAGTAACTCAGAATATCATCTCATTTGGAAATAGGGTCTTTAAAGAGATAACCACGTTAAAATCAGGTCATTAGGAATGGATTGAATCCAGTATAACTGCGTTTCTTATAAAAGGTGCCATGTGGACCCAGGAACAGACACACACGAGCAGAAGATGACATGAAGACACACAGGGAGAGGGGTGGCAATGTGACTGCAGCAATGCGTTTGCCAGCCAAGAAATGCCAAGCATTGCCGGCAGATACCGGAAGCTAGAGCAGGCAGACAGATACTACCTTACAGCTGTCAGAGGCAGCCTGGCCCTGCCAACACCTTGATTCCAGATTACTACCCTCCAGCATTATGAAACAATGCACATCTGTCGTTTAAGCCACGCAGCGTTTTGGAACTTTGCCAACACAGCCCTGCGGGACCATCACAGTGTCTTATATCTTCCCTGAATCCTTGGTGCCTACGGACATCTAGTAGGCGCCCGACAAACACTTGTTGAAGTAATATGGCCCCTTCACAGGCAAATATGGAAATATTTATATTGATTTCTGGCCTTTTCAAAAAAAAAAAAACTACACTTTTAACAAAAAGTTAAATGTTTCCTCCTAGGTCCCCCCATAGCACAAGCTAATGTCTTTTTCAATATAATATATTGACACTTTCACTTCTCTTATTTCATGGGCATTCTACCCAAAGGAACATGGGTTTGCTTCAGTTTGCCATTTCTGGAGAATGGTGAGCAGAGAACACAAACATAACGAAGGTTCGGTGGAAGGCAGGAGGGTGGGGGTCAGGCCAGGTCACTTCCTGACGACCTGCTCCTGCACCTTAGTCTCTCGGCATAATTCTAAATGACTTCCTCTCACCTGGCCGGTCAGGAGTGGTCACACTGTGAGTGGGAAATCTCAGCATGCTCAGCCCCTGTGATCCTCCCCTGCTAAGGATGATGCTGAGCTCACAGAAAGCACTTAGATCCACCATGAATTGTTTTTAATATTGACATTTACACTGTCTACATTATGAAAGCAAGGTGCTCGTATTTCTAATGGTCAGATGTTTATCTGATCAAATCGTCACATCAGGCAGACGTTTGTCCAATAAAGGGATAAATGCTGGTCAGGGATGTGATTGTCGTCCATCCTGTGAGCCCCTCTACAACCAGTGATCTTCTCAGATATCTTGGATTTAGACCCACTAAACCAGAATTCCATTGCAATGAGCTACTTTTAAAATTCCTCAGAGATTAGCTGGATGCTTAGTCCTTATAAAGACCTATCTTTTTCTGACAAAGACTGCTTTTTTTTTCTTTCTTGTTTATCTTGGTATTTTTTTCCCCAATTGTAGCCCCTTAAAAGGTATTCCCAGTGATGTTAGAATTCACTTAAAAGATTACTAAGGATGATAATTTTCATTGTAATCGCTAATATTGTGTCAAAGCCAGACTAACAGGAACCAACCACACTAAATCCAGAGAATTTGTAAAATGCCAAACTGCAAAAGATTTAATTACAGTGTTAAGACTGATTCTTTAGTGTGACAGTCAATGTAGTACTTATTATCACACTCATGTTTTCCCACACTTATTATAACTGAGTGCTCAAATTAATTGCTTTAAGTTAGCGAGTGTTTGTTTTATGTTATTCAGTTTTATCTCCTAACTCAGAATAAAAATATTCTGAGACTAACAGTCTTTCTTCTTTATTTATCTTCTTTGTCTTCTTGTTCTGTATAATTTTGTTTTTAAAATCATTTTTTATATTCAATTGGTTAAATAAATGAAAGCAAAAAAATGAACAGTAGGAAACAAGAGTGGTGAGATGGCTTCAGGTCAATTTATCTTCACAAGCAAAGACGCTTTTGCAAAAAAAGCTTTTGGAAGCTTTTAAAAACAGTAACATGTAGGCTCTTCCATTTCTGTCTTTGATGCACCAATTTATACTAAACCATCTGTTCTACTGAGAACAACAAAAATACCTGGCTAAAAACGCCAAAGATTGACATTTTTAAAAGACGCCAAAGAACTCCTGGGCCTTCCAGGACGGCAGACTGAGAAAGAAAGAAAGAAAATTCATTAGGATGAGCCTAGAATTCTATGTTGGTTTTTTTATTCTAAGGCATTTATTAGATTTGTAAGTGCTGCAGGCCAGAGAGGCTGAATATAAAATGTATAAAAGCTGAGAAAGTAAGCAAAGATTTTGGTCAATTCATAGCAATGGCGAGAAAAAACAACTGAGTTCAAGATCACCATGGTTGTCATGACCTGAGGGCCAACATCACAGGGAGGAGGAGGAGCAGGGAGACGCCCATTGTTCGGAGCTCATTTTCCTCTCAACAGACTTACTGGAGTGTGAGTAGTGTGGGCACCAAAACCAAGCACAAAGCAGTAGCTAGAAGCTTAACTATTAAAGAGTTTTCACAAGTCTCACAGTATTGGTAGGTAAAATTGAAGTTCAGGGTCCACTAGGAAGAGGATAACTGTTAAAAAAAAAACTCAGATTTTGATTGGGAATGCTGAAGAATTTTACCCTACAAGTACAAACAAGCCAGTAATATCTTACATTTACAAACACAGAAACCCAGCCTCTCAAATCCACCAAAGTCTGAGACTCGAAGTGAGAATGGCGCATTCTTGCAGCAATGACTTAACCTGTGACCCTTGCCTCTTACACTGTCCTCACTGCCCCTCCCCCAGAGCCTCAGCCTTTGGGTCACACATGCATTCCACAAACATTCGCCGGGCCCCCACTCAGGTCAGGCCCTGGGCTGAGAAATGGGGGCACGGCCGGGTCCCTCCTTTCTTCCTGATGACCTTGAGAGGAGAGGCCCAGGACGGTGGCAGGTCACAGTCTACAGGGGGATGGAGAAGGGGAGGTGGGCAGATGGAGGAGGCTGGAGGTGGGGTGGAGGGGCAACATGACCCAGCAGGGGCACCCAGGAGAGACAGAAGCCTTCACAGACAATCCCAGGCTCAGGTTGCCAAAACTTACCCAAGTGCATCCTTAAAATGGGTGTCTTTTATGGCATGTAAATTACACTCACTAAAGTTGACTAAAAGCAAGTAATGGAGAAAACACATAGAGAATCTTTTCTTGGCTAATAGTAAATGAAAGAAGCTCCAGGTTACAGAAAACCTCTTTTCTATGCTGGGGAACACTCTGTCCAATTTTCAGTACATGCGTAAGATGTCTCTTTTAAACATCACTTTGTTAGCTGGAAACTCTTACGTTTCCCCAAAGACCTACCGCTGTGAACTGTTGCCCAAATGCATTCACTGATTCAGGAACGTCATGGCTGCTTCCCTTTCTCCTTGGAAATGTCTATTATTTACTGCATCCTGAGCACAGCGGGGGGGGGCCGAGAAAAACTAGATCATCTTTCCTTGAGTCTCTTGCAGCAAGAAGGAGGAGGAAGGAAAATCGATACGTGTGATCATCATTCTTCTCCATCCACAGTAAACAGGTTGAGGAGGGTCATTACTCATTGTGGGGGGGAAACTGGATTATAAATGCTGGGGAAACAGAGAGCAAATTTTAAGACCGCAATTACGCTCCTGACTTCACGGCCCGACAGCCTGCTGAAGGATTTTTCATTGCATATGCCGGGGTTTGGGGACATCCGGCACAATTCCAAGCTTGGACCCCAGGTATGTGGCTTCTAGGCTTTATTTTCTTACCTTTTAATCAACTATTAAAATTCCTGTATATCATCTTTCCTACGTATAATGTGTCAGTATTAAAGGGAATAGTAGAGAAGAGCATGAAATTATATATGGAAAGGCATATTTTCCGGTGCAGATTTGGCACCAGTTAAAAAAATGCAAGAAGCCCCTACGAATATGTGAGCATTTGCCCAGCTCCCAAAGAGCTCGACCCTCCACCCACAAATGAACTAATGCCACAGAATCCTTGTGGGGGCAGACAAAGGAAGCAAAGTGTATCCGGACCTGCACATGAAGCTAAAGAATTAATAGCATGTGACGGGTGAGCTGGCAGCCACACAGAACACGTGTGGATTGTAGTCACACTAGCAGCGGGGCAGAGTGACCTTTAGCTGCAGCCCCAGTGCCAGGGGCATCCCTGGCGACACACGCAGGTGAATGCAGCCTAGACCATATGGCATGCGCGGTGCTCCCAGGGCTATGTCAGTGTGTTGGTTTCCGAGAAGAAAAAAGAGAAGAGGCTCATTACCATTTGGAGAGTTTGCAACGTGGCTGGAAAACAAGGCGCAGCCACGTAGAAAGCGTAGACCCCGTGCGCTATTCTTTTTATAAAGATGATGCTTGGTAAAAACGTTCTCCTGCTATTTACACACTCCCCTGCTATTTGCACACGCACACCACACACCTGCCCACACTCGCGCTCCTGCTTCTACCTTGAGACACTTAAATTACACATAATTGTGGCGTCTTTTCTTTGTCATGATTTATATTTAAATTATAGTGGCACATTCTCGGGCTCTGCTTTCCTCTTGCCGTGGCAAGGGAGGTTCCTGATTAAACACACAGCAGTGTGTTCCTGTTCCTGTCTCTGCAATGTCGCCGTCAACGCAGAGCGCGCGCGCGTTTGACTGATAGTGCTTTGAAGGTAAAAAGGAGACTTTGAAGCTTCATTATTTTGTCGGAACCCAGTCCTTGAGTCTCCTTGATATCCAACAACAAGATTTGAAGCTTTCTCTCGCTTATTTTTGAAACTGCTACTGTGCTTTAAGTGCCCTTTTGTGGGAATCAATCCGTAAAAGTTTCCGTATTTTTTTCTCCTATCTCCCCACCCCGGATCAAAGTTCTTACGACAGTTATGCCCGAACTGCCTTATGATGTTGGTTTTCAAGAGAAGGATTCAGCAACAGATGAATCAACTCCATCTGCATATCATCCACTCATCCATGCATCATGATGCCTGCTGTGAGGCTGGGGACCCAGTGGCGGGAGTGACAGCTTAGGACCCTGCTCTCAGGCAGCTTACATCCCGGTGCAGGGATTCTGTGAAGGATCCAAGAAAACCAGCTGTGCTCAGACTGTGCTCAGTGCCGGGATGGCAAGGGTGGGAAGCACGCCAGTGACGGAGAGAGACTGGAACGGGGTGGTCGGGCTGTCTTAGGGTGAATAGGGAAGCCTCTCCTAGGAGGTGACACGAAGAATCCTTTTAACGAGGAAGAATCAGCCCCAGGCCATGTGCAGAGAGTTCAGGCAGGACAGCAGCAAGACCCGAAGTCCTGAGATGGGATTGGCCACGGACTGATTCCGAGACAGCAGTAGGCTTCACCTGCTTGGACCGGAGGTCCCCAACATTTTTGGCACTAGGGACTGATTTCACGGAAGACAATTTTCCCGCAGACTCGGGGGAGAGGGGGTGACTGCAGAGCTCGGCATCCCAGGAGTTGGGGACTGCAGTGCTAGACCACAGTGATTACTTAAGGTCTGGTCAAATATCAAAAAGCTATTTATTGATAAGGCGATATTTGAGCAAACTTAGTTCTGAAACAACCAAAGCATATGTTCAGGGGACATTTCTTCTCCAAGAAGCCTTATCCGTATTGTCATAGGAATATAGGAATGTTCTCCTAAGCTACCGGTGACTTAACGTACTTTGCTGAAACAGCTTAGACTCGTGTTTCCAAACATTTCTCTTCCCAAAACTACCCATATCCAAACTATTCGCTCTGTTATTCATAACAGAACAGAACTGGAATTATATTATGATAAGTATGAGTCACTTAAAATTTTATATAAAACCGTTTTTTTCCATTAGTATCTGGGGCAATCAGATGAAAATCCAACCCAGCATTATCCAGGCAATTCTATAAATTAAAGAGATATGAATACGTTTGTTTTTTCCCCAGTGGCTGTGGTTCGCACCTTTGTTGCCATTCATGTTCATTTTCATTCTTTCAATCCTTCTAGTCAAACGCCCTCATTTTCCACCAAGCTGCTAACAAATTCAGCTTCCAAACCAAGGTAAGCCTGGTTTTGTCTGGACAATCGAGCTGCATAGCTTGTGTCTTGCAACAAAACAAGCTCAGTCAGAAAAGGCAGCTGCGGAAACTCAGGCAAACATGCACCTAGTAATAGGATTTGCTGAGTACGGTAGAAACAAAGCAGAATGAAAGGCTGACCTGCTTATCTATAAGAAAAACGAAATCTACCTGTCACATATTAATGATTATAAAATAGGCTTCCGTAATTGGAAGAATTTGAATGTTTATTGGAGAGTTGATGATAATAAAGAATTCTTAATCATTTTAGGTGCAAAAGTAATATTTCAGTTACTTAAAAATGCTTTGTTTAGAGACACCCATTGAATATTCATGGAGCATATGGACACCAACAAACAAATTACAAGGGATTTTCAAAGCCTGCAAAAATCTTCTGATCACATTTTGTTTCCAAGATTTTTTTCTCCTTCAGATGAGCATAGTGGTTTGGCAATTATGATATTTGGAGCTCGAACAATTTATCAGTGTTACAACTACACAGCGATGGTGCGCAGTCTTCAAACCTTTTAATGCCTCTTCCTCAGGAGTGTGCCAATATTTAGTTTATAGCTTTGCTTTTGAACGTGCAGTGGGGAATCCCTTCACAGCTAGTTGAAAACCCCATGCACAAGAGAGGTTTCTGGATGAACTTTTTGGCCCCAGTGAGACATTCCTAATGAAACGTTTTCTGCATGTACTAATTAAATGTTTGTAATTACGAGGTTTTGTGTCATGTTAAAACTTTAACTAGCACCAACAATGTAGTTTACAAGCATTTATGGTAGAGTCCAATTTTCATTCCTGTCATTAGCCAAGCTTGCCTGTTTCTCTGGTAGAAGAGTCTTTGAATTAGTGGCAGCCCCGTTAAATGAAAGATGTTTGGGAGGGTAAACCAACCATGAGAACTGAGCTTGGAACAGGCTTGATGACAAGATGCCTGCAGACAGTTACACCACAGGGAGTTTTCATACCACGGGTGTAAAGAGAGGCAGGGAGTGTAAGATGATGGGGGTAAAACTTGCCTTGGATTTGTCGTTTGGAAGACAGAGATCCTTATAATAAGCAAATTAAAATTGCTCCAACCCAAACCAAAACCAAGACAACAACAAAATGTAAAACTGTAAGTTAGAAGTAGGCAATCAAATTCCATAATCTTTATAGAAAACTGCAAGGAGAGTTCTGTCCATTAAGTCATTTAAACTTAAGTGCACTCGGAATCATCAGGTTTCTTACCCTGTTGCACCAAATTCAAATTATCAATGCATTATATTGCTCACCTTTCCTAACAAAATTATCCCTGGTCTCACTTTTGCCTTAAACATCATCTCCCCAATGAAAGGGAGAAGTTTTCTCTCTCTCTCCTTTTTCCTGCTGAACCATGAAATAGAAGCTCCCATGCCTCTGGAATGTCGGCATGTCCCCCCAACGCACACACACGCACACTCATGCACATACTGGCTCGTCCTTGTGGAAGGGCAAAGGGTGAGTCCAATTAGAGAGAGAGCAGGATGCCGATATCCATTTGGTCACCTTTCCCTATTGAGTGGATCTCATTTTTGGTACAGGAAATATATTTGATTGTAACGGATCGAGCTGCAATAAAAGACCCACTATAATTGTTGCTCAAACCAGAGAGAATTCTATTTATCTCTCATCTCCAAGTCCACAGGTGAGCAGCCTGCAGCTGAAGTCCCCAGGAACCCCGGCTCCTTTCAGCTCATTGCTCAGCTGTGTGTGGCCTCCGTTTCCAAGGTCACCTCGAGTGTGGCAGCATCACTCCAGCACTCACCTCTCAAGTACAGAATACAAGAAGGAGGACGGGACAAGGTACACAAGTGGGTCAACGACATGTGCCAGCTTTGTCCTAGAAGCTACTACATGGAACTTTTGCTTATATCCCTTTGTCTGAAAGTTGGTCACCAGATGTAGTTGTGATGGAGTTTGGATATAATGTTTTTTATTTTTTAATGCTGATATGGTTGATACATAGTTCTTCAGTTAAAATCAGAAGTTCTCTTACTGTAGAGGAACGAATTTTGGGAATAACACTGAGTCCCTCCCAGAGGAAGTGCGGTTGCCTGTGAAGGATAGGGGCCATCACGGTTCCCAGGCCCAGGTTGGTGGATTACAAGGCACTGTCTCACCTAGAGTAGTGCTGGTGCATGATGGGAAACTCCTGCCATCACAGCGACCATGGCTGAGGCACCAAGTGCTGGGAGAGGGCAGAGAGGGCACTTCACTGGAGCAGGCATCTCGGAGGTCCAGTGGCGGGGCACTTATCTGCCTTGAACCTGATTCCTTGCCTCTGCAAATGGTGAGATGGCAGATGAAATGGGATTATAATGTTTGTGCTGCCTAAATGCAAGAACTAAAATAGGGTCACATGAAATAACACGTGGAAAGTAGATGGCACGCTTCCAAATGCAGAAGGGTAGGCTTTTCGTTTTCCTGCCATAATAGTCATCCCTTCTTCACGGGCCCACTGTGAGGATTCAATAAACTAATTAAGGGCTCAGCGTGCTGCCCTGTGCACAGGGAGTCCTCGGGGAACAAGAGTCAGTTTATAAAGGAAAGTTAGATGGAGTGTTTCTCCTCCACATTAAAAAGCTGCCTTGGGAAAATGACAGGGACCGTGTCTTCCTGATCAAAGAGACTCTCTGATGGGTCATGGGGGATTAGGGGCTACACCGAAAAAAATGTTCAAAGCCTGTTGTGTTACCCTCTCCTTCCCTACGTTCTGCGAACTTCCCCGCATGCCGGGCTGCCAGGGCACCTGCCCATCTGCCTGGTGTTTACAAGCACGATTGATGCTTTGTGATAAATTCATCGCATGCACCTCATGCCACACTGTCTAGGGCAGAAACCGTTAAAGATGAGAAAGTTGAACTCCTTTGTTTTAAATTTCACTCCCAGAAAGCCCATTTTCATGTGAGAGTTAATCATGGGATTCTTACGACTAAGGAGAACTGATTTTCCTCTTACTGTCTTGTTGCAATCTACCTAAATTGGTTAGTTAGGCAGCAAGTTAGGAGGAGATAAGAGCCAGACTGTGGGTCTTTCTCAGACTAATTCCCCTCAAGTTCTTAATTCTGTCCTAGATAAGGTGGGGAGGCAAAAATAGCTAAAGGACCAGAAGGAAACACACAGATGCACAGAAACCTGGAGAATGATTTCAACGCCATTAATGAATTTCATCTCTCTGTGCAGTGTATAAAAATGTCACATAAACTTATGGGACATCCTTGTCAAGATAAAACAATCACCCTCTCGCTGCAGCTAGGGCTGGAGAAGGAAGCGTATTAAAATGCCACAACTAGGAAAGAGAGGGTTTCCCACTCCTGCACAAAATGTTTCCACACCTGTCATAGGAAACGCTACATTTAAACTCCATTCGGGTCCACATTTTTTTAATAAACACTATTTTTTAGAACAGTTTTAGGTGCACAGAAAAATTGTGGATAAAGTACAGAGCTCTCATAGACCCTCTCCCACCTCCCTCACTTACAGTTCCCTCTATTATTAACATCTTGCATTACTGTAGTGTATTTGCTATAATGGATGAACCAATATTGATACACTGTTACTAAGTCTGTAGCTTACATTAGGGTTCACTCTTTGTGTTGTGCATTTCTATGGGGTTTGACAAATGCATAATGTCCTGTAGCCACCCTTATAGTGTCACAGAGAATAATTTCACTGCTAAACATCCTCTGTGCTCCAACTATTCATCCCCACCCCCCCCACCCCCGGCAGCCACGGATCTTTTTATTGTCTCTATGGTTTTGCTTTTCCAGAATGACATATAGTTGGAATCACACAGTGTGCAGCCTTTTCAGCCTGGCTTCTTTAACTCAGCAATATGCATTTAAGGTCCCCATATCTTTCCGTAGCTTGGTAGCTCAAAAAATAAAAAATCCCTATTCTAGTCTGTGTGCATTTCATTAAATGAAAACCTGACTTTCTTTTGTCACCTATGTGTTGGGGGTAACTCCTTCAGGAGTTTCTTTCAGGTCACAATGATTACTTGCATGAAATAAATGAGTTGAAGCAAATATTTTTAAGTGATGTAGAATAGACTGGAATGGGCCAATACAAAATGGAATGGAAAACAGAAGAAAATACCTAAGCCCATTGCACTTAACAAAGAAAAGTGTGTGTGTGTGTGTGTGTTTGTGTATGTGCATAGATACTGGGATGGAGTTAGATATTTTAATGTGTAATTTTTTTTTTACTATGCGATGTAGTCAAAATGTTTTCCATCTACTGCTCTAATACATACCTTAAAATAGTTAAAGTTCATATTGAAATCAGAGAAAATCCATTGATTATTGGTGTTGATTCAGAAAGGGCAGAGATCTTTGAGGATCATCATGCAAATAATCATTTAAAAACAATAGTATTAAATATCTATATAGCACTTACTGTTTTCTGGACCATGTTTGAAGTATTTTGAATATATTAATTTAATCAGAGTGACAACTCTACAAGGTAGGTATTATTATTATTGTATATTTTTTGCAGATAAGACACTGGAAGCACAGACAGGAGAAGGACCTTTGCCCGAATCTCATGGCTAGCGCCCCAGCCAGGGTGCAAACACAAGCAGACCACCTGTCTTCTTTATGACAATTCAGAACTGGTCCCTGGGCAAAGTTTCATCACATCTGAAGAGCCAAGGTGAAACAACATCTGGGAAGAGGAATTACTTTCTAAATTTTGTTAGAATAAGATTATCTGCTTCTAAGATTCCGTAGTTTTCAAGATAATAGACCTTACCTCTCAGAGGAGGGGTAACAAACAGTTTTCATACCGGAAGAGTATCTGTTGGCAATAATATAAAGGCAAATTCTGATATGCACAGATCGGGTGGAGAAAAAAAAAGTGCCATGAATGATTGACAATGATGGTCATAGGCACAAAATAAGAGAGTGGAGACACCTATGCCCTGTATTTACATCTATTCCTTCATTAAATGATCCAATCCTTCCGCAAATCTGCCTTGAGGGTCCAATTTGCTGCTGGTGTTTTTCTGAGCACGGGGTATATAGCATCGGACAAAAGAGATATGGCTGCCATCCTCATGGAGCTTATAGTCAAATGTGGAAAGACAGACAATAAAATAAACAACGCAGATATCTATGTGTTGCTAGATGGTCTGGAGGGAAATGAGCAGGACACAAGGACAGAGGACCCTGGACTGGGAGCTGTCATTTTCTCTAGGGGCGTTTTGTTTATTGTTGCTCTTACACCATTTTGCAGAAGCAAACCCTAGGTAAATAAAATGGCATTTTCCCTAGTTCCAGAAGTATTTATTGTTTTCCAAGAAATCTAATCACTATAGATTTTTCCTTCAATGTTCTCCAATAGTCCCTATTTAAAGGCCAATGTGGGTGCCAATTAGATAGTTCTTGACAATATTAGTAAAACAAATATTCTTTTGGAACTAATACAGTTACCTGTATTTCTCTGCCTAAACGACTGAGCCGATGCTAATTTAGTATAGATCAGGAAAAGACAAGAGCAGACACAACCATTCTGTTCTTTTTATTGCTCCCTTTATGGATGGACTCAGGTGAACATGGAAATAAATGTTTCCATATTTAGCTGCAGTTGCCTGAGCTGTGTTGAGCAGCAGTTTGCCCCAGAATGAACTTTTGACAGGCTTCAAGATACATTCAGGTTTCTAACTAAGCCAAAATGTGAAGAAGGATGTGAAATTCAGAGAAGATGGAATAAAAGAAGAATGAGCGAGAGACATTTCACTTTGGGGTATGATGGGCTAGTTTGCCATAAAATAATCTGGCCATTGGAAAAATTAGGAAAGTTTGAAACATTTAAAAAAAATCTGTTTAATGGCCTTGGGGAGCTCCTGAGACAAGCAGTATATGGGGCAAGATTCTGGAGGGATCAGAAACTTACTGGGGTGAGACTGACGTTTTACTTTTTCCCTTCAAGGATTTGCGAGTTGTAAGCAGCACTGAACAAGTGTTTGAGGAGTCAGAGATCCTTGCAGAAAACATACAGTAGACAGGGTTTTAGGTAGTCCCAGGAGGCTGGAAAACAAAAACCTGGAATGCGTGTTTACTAAGGCAATCGGGACGTGATGGGCCAAGTTTCGGGAAAGATGAGAAATTCAGAGGAGGCAGCAGAGTTGTGTCAGCCTCTGATCTCCCTGATGCGTTCTGTAATGCCTCCTTTCACGCAGCGAGAAATTCAGCTGGAAGCTTCCTCACAGGGGCTGAGAGCTAAAACCAAGTTCTCAGCATACTCACAATGGGGCGACAAAAATGAGACTTAAGGATCTTCTACAACCTTAATAAACTGTGAGCTTGTCTCCCCATTTTGTCCTAGTAACATGATGCTAAGACATCAGGAGGAGGTTAAGTAATAATTAGTACTGTAAGCTAAAGGCTCAGGGAAGAGTGTAATATAATTTTGAAAGGACCCCATCTTTCATATTATTGCCAATACTTGTTATATATATGTATATATGTACACACATGCACACATATATAATAGTATTTTGTTTATACATATACACATATATAGCAAACAGTGTATTTTAATTTTAACAAACCGGTTTCTATTATTTTAAGCTTACTATTTTATATTAAGTTTGATGTGTGTGTGTGTGTATATATATATATATAGAGAGAGAGAGAATGTGTGTGTGTGTGTATATATATATTTTTTCAAACTTAATGACCAGTAGTGTTTCTGGCACATCAGATTTAGGGATAAGGGTAGAATACAGGCACACATGTATTAATATGTGGAACAGAAGTATACCTTAAGGCAATAGTTTGGGTTTATCATTATAGATAAAAAAAAAAGCTACAGCATAAGAGAGACTGGATGTGTTTCCTGGTCCTCATATATTACATTCATTAGTTCTTTGTTTCAGGCCAAGTTAAATGCTTATAGCCTTTGCTGTCTCCATCCACGAAACTGGAATGTAGTAATACCCACCTTGTAGGTTCATTGTTTGAGTTACATTAAGAGTATTTTGTAGATTTCCAATGGCAACGTAGATTGGCATGTAGTAAGCACTGAGGAGATGCTTGCTGTTTTTACAACCTAATATATGGAGCAGGAAATAAGATAATATGCACAAAGTCCTCATGCAAAGCCAGGCATGTGGAAGTTGCTTGGTAAACACTAATTATTATGATGATGAAAGAGTAACTTTTTATGTGACTTAGAAGATAACACAGGTCTTTTTGCTGACAAGTCTTTCTTCTTTGTTTTCGTAAAAGAGGTTAATTGGGAAAGCCAGCAAAGATGAGAAGCAACTAGGAGTTGAAATTATATTAATGAAGATGAAGTAATTTTGGTGGTGGCCTAATTTCCTCTGTTGCAAGTGAAATAAAGAGAAAGACATATTCTTTCAGATATGGAATTTTCTGGTACATCTCCTGATATCCTGTAACCTGTGTGTACCTTCCATTCCTGACACATGTAAATGTGTCCACCTTGTTGCATTACAAGAGGTTCTCAGGGCAGGCCAGTGGGCAGGCAGGATGACGTGATTTCTAGCACTTTCGAATGCATGTCATTCTTTGAAAAACACTACATAATCTGTTGAATGCTGAGGAGACTAATATATGTGGCCTGGACATATTTGCCTCACAGCATTTTAATAACTGAATATCATTACATCTCAGCGTCTTGCTCAAAGTTAAGATACCAGAATTTGCGTCATGATTAGCAATGGGCATAATTTTCAATGGCTTTTAAACTCCCCAAATGACTACAATGACTGAGATAGCACCTTTTCCACAATTCTTTTGACATCTAACTCATGGCAAGCACATAGTTAGGCAAAATGTATCTTTACTATTGTTTCAGTTTATAAAGTGGGATGAGAAAAAGTAAGTGTCAACTGTCTTTTCCTGTCTGTTGACTCAGACAAAAAGATTTGGAGAAACTCTCAGTGACTGGAGTCCTGAAACTAGGGAAGATCCTCCTGTTAAATAAACTTCTTCCTGAGCTGCTTTGTAAAGACTTATGATAAGTGTAATTAAATAATTATTGGCGTCATTAATTTTTTCCAGGAATCATCATCAAAACACCACAATGAGCCATAGCAGAGATATAAGTTAAACAGGTCAGTTGGGGACTATGGTCACCTGAGAGAGTGTCCTCAATTCAGTGCATACAGCGGTCATTCACCTCCAGGCAACTCTCTGTGAGCAGGAATATTGCCTAGTGTTTACAGATTTTCCAAACTTTCAAGGGATCCAGATAATGCAATTAAAAGTGTTGACAATTAATTAAATTTAAAAATCATGTGTTTTTCCAGTTACAGCTCAAAAATCAATTGACTCTATAGGTATGTGTTTATTGCTGGAATCTCAACACTACCCTATTGGTCTATATGTCTGTCTATTTTTATGTCAGGATCTCACTGCTTTGATTACTCTAGTTTTGCAGCAAGTTTGTAGACAGAAAGTGTGAGTCTGGTCAGCCACCCCCTTGGTGCTTATATTTTCAATTATATTACTTTTCCAAACATTATCTATATCATTGGTCCAATGATATACACAGTTATTTATATATATGATAGATAAATAGATGTTTTATATGATTTTTTATACAATTGAATTTTAAATCCTTTAAGAAGAGAAATAAGAATAAATATTCCTCGGCACTCTCTTTTATAATTACATAATTAATTTAATCAGTGCTTTTTTTGTTTTTTCATTTGAACTACTGCCTGGGGTCTGCAATGAATTATCTCAGTTTTTGGTTATTTGGCTATTTGGTAATGTCTTTATTTTGTTTGACGTTTGAAAGAGAGTTTTGTGGGATTTAAGCCACCACACCAACCCAATTAAGGCAATTTTTAAATCAAGAAATACAAAACAAAAGAGCATAAGAGACTAAATACTCTCAGTTATATCATGTTATTTAATTCTAGGAGAGATTCAACAGTTGTTGTGCACAACAATTTTACACACAAAGCTGTAGAACTTTATGAGAAGAAAAAGAAGACCTAAATAAAGAGAAGGTACATCATGCTCATAGATTGGCTGACTCAACATTGTAAGACGTCAGTTCTCCACAAATGATGTATAGATCCAGTTCTCTTCTAATAAAAAGGTAGCAGGTTTCCTGTGACTGTGTATGTGTGGAAATTGACAAGGTAGTGATTCTAAACTCTTGGCAAAAGGTCAAGTGACAAACCAATCCCCAAAATCTTGTCAAAAGCCACAAATAACCAAGTTGCTTTTTGTATAAAATTAACAAAGTTGAAGGACTTTCTCTATAAGATATCACGGCTTATTAAATGTCATGGGAATCAAGACAGTGATCTACAGAGATGGATAAATAAGCCAGTGGACACTTTATTTATGGCAAAGCTGAAACACAGAGCTTTGGTAAAAGGACCACTTTGTCAATGAATTGCCATAGAGAAATATACGGAAAGTCGGTGGCATTTTAATTATACCTCACTCCACAAACAAAATTATATCCAGATAGACTGAAGATACAATCCCAGGGTGGCATAACAGCAAAGCTTCTAGAAGCTGAAATGGAAGAATATCTACATGAACTTGGAGTTGGTAAAAATTTAGAATACAAAAAGCAATCATCACTTATCCTCATGTTGCAGATGACTAAACCAATATGCAGAGACCTAAATAAACGTACCTAACTTTGTACAACTTACAAGTGGCAGAGCTGGGATTTGACCACTGGGTGTCTCATGCCAGAGTCCATGCTCCTAAGTCTCACATTCTGTAGACTTTCTATAAATAAGCATCTGTTATAAAAGCCAAGCTCAGCTGAGAGATAAAGAAAGAGAGACAGAGAGAGATCACACCAATCTACATCTATAGGATTTTCTGTACAGACTAAAAAATAAATTAATGAAAAATAAATTAAAGATAAAACCAGGAAGATTAGACAGCAAAAGTATTTTTTTAATTGGTGAGGCAGATAGTGCTTTTCAAAATTGCCACGGGAATATTTCTGATCCCACAAGTTTTTCCAATCACGAAGTAGTGATTATTACTGCGCCTTTGGATCCTGAGTTGAGCTAAGTGTGGCTTGGCAGAAAGAATGAATCAGGGTGATGCTGAATGAGTTCCAAAGACAGGTCTTAAAAGGCTACAAGTTTCTCCCTGGCTCTCTCTGTCAAGATGAGCTGGCTTTCAGCACACCACTCTTACCATCCTTTTGTCCTCCTGCCATATTCTGAAATATGGGGAGGGTTAGAAGTAAAAATGACTGCAAAATCTTTTATTACCACCATTAATTTGAAAAAAGAAGTCATGCAATTATCTTTGATTATGTGTAAATTATCCCTGCTCCTGCCTAGTTTTGCATTGTCTCAATAAAAGAAAGTTAGACACTGCATACTAATTATACTTTAACAAGCACAAATTAGCTGGGGCACAAAAACATGCTTTTCTATTGGATTAATTGAAAGTATCACTAGGTGATTGGCGAACTCAGCTAATGACTTTGCATAAGCACCTCTCACAGTGAATGGTGACTAATGAATAGCAAATCACGTAATAAACATCTCTGGCTTTGTGATTGGAAAAGCCGCTAACCTGAGTAGTCCCCATTTCAGATTCTGGAAGTAGCAAACTTCTATTTTCTGAAGCCAAATGATCTCAGGCCAAATCTCAGATACGCTATTTAAGAGCTATGCAACTATTACCATCTATGTCCCTTAGCCTCAGCATTTACAGGGCATAAAGTAACCAATATATAAGGGCCAGCTTGATTGTCATTCATAGAATGTATCAGTAAGTGTCCCTCAAGCGACTGTGTGTCACATTCAAATGGGGAATCAGGGAAATTTTAATATGCGGAGACTCCTTAAACAGATGTTGGCAGGATCAAGGGAGGCAACAAGATAAGGCAAAAACACCCACGAACAGCCAACCTGGGAAGCAGTTACTATGCCAAACCTGAAAGGGCAAGAGGGAGAAGCTTTAAGGTGACCCCCATCAGTGGCTGTGGCCTTGGTAGAAGGCAGACACCTACAGCCCATGCCTGGCAGAAGCAGGAATCATAAAATATTTTGATGTCTCCTGCTCATGAGCGCTAAAATCCTGTTCTTGTCTCCCATTGGCCAAACACAGCTAGACGTTGGCAAGCAAGACAGCCCAGGTGCCAGGATGCGAAGACGTTAGCCTCCCCTATGTGCTGCAAAGACTGGGCAGGCTGGGGAAGGGTGGAGAGCAGATGGGGCAAGTAAACCGAAGACACCTAGCAGAGAGGACAGTTACGGGAAGTTCAGCTGCACATGGTATGATCAGTATGAATACACAATCAGTAAATGAAACAATGTTGCAGTCTAGCCTCTTTACTCATTGCTGAAAACTAACCAGGGCCTGCTTATCTCCAGTCTGTCACAGTGACTCATACCTTTTTGGTTTGGTTTTGGACCAGAGCCAGGAACGATACTCTTTATTTTGAAAGTGAACAAAAGTAACAAACTCACAAAACTTTCCAAGTTCTCTATGTTGCTGTTGACTTGCCAACACTTGCAGTGTCACCAAAAGAAATGACCTGAAAGAACATAAACGAGCTGCTTGGATGCTGAATAAAACACCTGATGCATCTGACTTTAGCCCAGAATTCCAGAAATTTCAATATAGAGAAGGAAGTGTACATATAGTTTTTTTCCCCCCATGGTAACCATGCATGGGCTTACTACAAAGAGAACTATATAGAAACAAAATACTGATTTTCTTCTATGACCAATTGATAAAAAATAACCTCCTAGCTAGATCATTATATGTTTTCTTCTCCCTTGGAATTTCTGGTTTATTGACTGAGGTGCGTAGATACAATATACATCTAAGGTAGGATAGACAAGGTGTCATTTTCAACTTCCTGTATAAAATTAATATGCCATCCTACTGGGACTTTCTACCACACTTGATTAGTTCTTAGGATGTTTGTGCCACATTTGCTTGTAAAACATGCTACACAAAATTAAAGCCAGAGTAATAGAAAGTTTCCAAGTACAGGTACCAGGGGAACAATTTCACTTGTCAATCTCAGATCATCTGAATCAATATCAGAATTTTATAACACGTGACAGTTTTTGTGACCCATAAAAGCTTGCGTCAGTCTTCAAGATTTAACGAGATAATTCAGGTGAATAGTTTGAAACAAAATAAGCACCCAACATGCTAAATCACTTTTATTTTGATCAATTCCCATTAGAGAAAGTGGGATATTAGTTGCCCCTTAGCTAGGTAGATTGGAAACTCTTTTAGAATTATTAATTGGAAATTAAAATTGGAAATTTTAATACTTTTTGAAATATTTGTTTTAATTTTTTTTAAATGAAGCAATCAGCCATAGAGTTTCATTTGGGGCAGATCTGTAATATTTTTTAAACCTCTAAGGTTTGTGTTTACAGTGTCATATTTATGAAAATAATTTTTTTTTCAATTTTACCATGTCACTATAGTAATCCTTTGGAAAGATTAAACAATAGATGAGGGCTTTGTCGTGCTTGCAGGCCTGTTGGGTAGGTGAGCAGGACTGGGAGTTACTGAGAGTTAATGCTCTCTCACACGCGTGCAGCCCATGTTGGTCATGGGTAAAGGATGAAGGAAACATTTGGAAAAGTCATGTCTCCCATGTGTCAGGGTACCAAGAGCTTCCAAAGAACCTCCCTCTTCATTGGAAAAGTATTCTAATTATTCATTAGTCAAAAATGGGTCAAATGCAAATAAAGGTAGGAGAAAAGAAAAGATTCCTGTTTTTTAACAAACTATTAGAGTGAGATTACTCACTCTAATAAAGAAAAGAGAAATGGGTATAGAATAGAAAGCTCACGTCCATTATTACACACCTATTGAAACTGGTGCTATAAAAACCTTTATAAATGATGGAGACATCAGTTTCATTTGAGTAGGATCAATTGACAAGAAATTCCTGAGGTGAGTTTCAGAGTCTCTTTTTACGCCTCTGAGGTCTCGGTATTTCATTTGAAGTTCTAAGCATTGAAGTGCATGAGGTAGGGGGAAAAAAAGACAGAATTGCTGGCTTCATTTTCCCAGAGACTCTTATGTTGAATAAGATCGTTCATCTTTCAGACACAACAAAAATGACTCCTGGGATTTAAGCACTCCTCAGTAGCCCACGGAATGGAAAGTTATTTTCAGCCAAAGAACCCCAACTGCAACTAGGATCACTTTCTATTGTTTCCCAAAATATCAGCATTTCAAATGGACTTCATTATAACTACACCTGGTGTTCAAAAATCAGAGTTACCCTTGAATTTCAAGGCAGGGCATTTGCTTCACATAGAATTCATTACAGAATTGTATTTATGGTGTATTCAAGTCGGGTATTTAAATGGGAGTCTGCCATGGCCTTCATTCATTTATTCACCATTAATTATTTATGCAAATATTTATTGATCCCTGGTGGTGTGCCAGATACTGGGTTAGAGGGTAAGGATAGAAAAGTTTGCCCACAGGGTGTGTGCATTGCACCAGAGGCCACAGGTCCTGAATCAGCCCACTAAAAGATGTAAATTATGAGAGCACAAGTCCTAAAAGTGCACGATAATAGAATATGTCCTTGTTAAGGAGGTTAGGGAATTACCCCATGAGAAAGTGACTGTTGATGTCACCACTCATGAATCAGTAAGTGTGACATAGGAAGATGCAGAGGGAAGACACAAGAGTCCCAGGCAGTGGCACTGCATGTGCAAAGGGCCTGTGGCAAGAGACAGACCATGGAAAATACCAGGAACTGAAAAATGTCCTTGTGGTTGGAGCTGAAAAATGAGATGGAGCACAGAGAGATGAGGCTGGAGAGAGACGGGGATGCCAGAGGATGCCGAGCTTTAGAGGCAGACACAGATATTTTCCTTACACAGGGAGGAGGCACAATCTGATCTGCGGCTGAAGCATCCCTCTGGCTTCAGCAGAGAGAGCAGGTTGGAAGGGAGGAAGTGGGTGGCGGTGCCTAACATCACACCTGCCATATCCACAGCTGCTCCCTGAAAGAATTAATAGGCCCAGCAGCGATGACAGCAGCACAAGAAGCCAGGGACGCTGAGAGGTCCACCTGCAGCTCCATGAGGGGGGAAACATTAATGTCTCTATCTTACAGAAGAGGAGAGCGGGCTCAGGGGAATACTGCGGCTTGGCCCCAGGTCCCGCAGCTTGTGGGCACCAATGGGTAGGACACAGACCAGTCAGTTTGACTTCACAGCCTGCTCTTGACCATGGAAGACTGTTACCCAAATAGGCTTGGACATCCTCGAGTCATTTTCTGAAAGAGGGGGTTGTACAAAATGTCATGGAATATATGACTGGGCTCAAATAATAGTGGTTGAGTATGAAATGACGTACCTGTGATATGTACATAGAACTAAGAATTGTGAACTCACACGTTTGCTAGGTCCATATCGGTAAAAATACGTTGACCAGACAAAAAGGCAAAGAGAGAGGGCAGAGCCGTGGGAACTCCAAATTCCACACCATTATAGATGAAGAAGCTGCCTCTTTTCTCCTCCCGTTTGTAGGCAGATAGGTAGTCCCAGAACTGCCGGATATTACGGTTTTCCCAAGAGATGCCAGGTGCATGGAGTTGAATGTGAATGCTCCCAAGTTTCACATTCAGACAACCGCCTCTTAATGCTTTTAACATTCTGCAGGTCAACACTAAACTGGCAAAGCAGAGAAGGAACAGACCATTAGAGAAAATAACTGCTGGCAGAGATCAGTTAAAACTTTCAGAGCCGGTTTTTGACTAGGGATCTGAGCTACCACTCATAGTGTTTCCAGAGGAGCGATCTATATGCCGTGAGCACAGCTCAGCGGGCCCAGAGGCTGCTGGTTCTGAGTGTTTTGAGCAATCCTCCTAACTCGAGGCCACAGGGACCAGCTCTTGCTCCTTAAGACGCGGACTTCATGTCTGAACCTAGGGCCATGGAAGAACGAACTTGCTTAATTGATCAGAAGGCACAGAGAGCGGAGCCCCGTGGCTATCAAGGGCATCATCAATCTAAGGCGGATGGATGTCTTTCCACCCACCGCTAACGCCCGGCTCTGTGAAGCATTTAAACCACAGCTTTGAATTACAAATAGGAGGAAGACCAATAATGGGGGAAAAGTAAATGTAAGTTACTGTGCAACTTTCTGAGTTAGACCTGAGGCCATGTTCCCTTGCTGATGTGAGAACATTATTTCTCATTAAGCTAATTAGAGTTGCATATGCAAATGAGGTCCACGATGTCCAATGCTGCCAGTGTAGCTGGCTAAGTGATCTCAGCATGTCTCCTTTTTAATGTTTCCTGTGCTCCTGTAACTCTAAATAGAATTATGGAAATTTCTTTGGCAACATAATGAAAAGAAAATCAAGCTGGACTAGAAAATCCATTGACTTTTCAATGGACAGATATAAAGCAATTTGCTGTTTTTTGAACTCAAAGAACTGCTATTCTTTGTCAGGCCCGATTATATGCCCAAAGAAGAGAAATGATGCTGTGTCTTCGTGGAGAGACTGAATAAAATTGAGGATCAGGGTCTTTTTAGTGGCTAAAACCAATCAATAAATACACACATAAAAGAAAAAAAAGTCAGTGCATTTTTGTTCATGTACTAAGTAGACGAAATGCTTTTTCTTTGATGTGAAATAAGGGTTTTCTTCTTGTTGTTTTGCTTGACCTTTGAAGCAAATCGGTCATTAGATTTTACACTTCACAAGGGCAGGTGCTTTAACTCTTTTATAAACCACTGTCATTCCATTGCCTCGCAGAGCACTGGGGGCATATCTGGTTTCCAAACACTTGCACTCCAGTTGCACATGGCCACCCAGAGAAGCAGAACTAAAATGAGTATTAACAAGCGTCATAATCTGTAGGTGCAGAAAAAACATGCTTATGAAACATTGCAATTAACCTGATCCCTCTCCCATCCTTAATTTAACAGTCTTTCTACAGTGGACACACCTATGTTTATTGAACAATGTTCATTCACCCTGTGTGTCACAGAGACAGTGCTATGACATGGTGGGCCATCCACAAAGACTACACTTCACAGTTCCTCTTCCAGGTAGAGATGGCCGGGGACTTAGCTTTGGGTAACTAGATACAGGTGGAAGTTATTGCCTAGAACTTCCAGGAAAGCGCCTAAAAAGGATGCTGACTCAGCCGCACTTACTCTTTCACAGTTTTCCCATTCCTGGGGATACTGATGCGATGGCGGTTGTTACAGAAGCCACTTGCAGTAAACAGACAACTTTAAGGATGACACCTGGTGGCAAAAATGGCAAAACTGGAAAGTAGAATGAGCCTTAAAAAAATTACGGCAATGAAGTTTCTCCACACTACCCATTGCAGAATTTTATGTTAAGTGAGAGAGAGAGAAAAAAAAGAAGCCCAGCCTTTTATAAATCTCTCTTGTACTACATTATTAGCAGTATATTCAATTCTAATTCTTACATTTTCTGTGTCCTAAAAACATAGTCTTTAAATCTGTTTTCAAATTTAAAGTATGCATATCCATTTACCATGATTATAGTCCCACCTTTTCACTTCAACTCCTAACTACCCGTTTTCAGTAAATAATATTGATAGCTTTTATTTTTCATTTTTTTCACAATTCAGTGATCAATACTATTTGTTTGCATGAAGATTCTAACAACTTGCCTTTGGCAATCCAGTTGCTAAGCCGATGGGATTGTTGCTTTAAAAATTAAAAATATAATTAAAAAAAATAAACATAAAGGTGAGCATTGCTCCCGTCTGTCCCTAAACCTTACAATAATATTGAAGTTGTCACTCTCAGCATCCCAAATTTATATCTGCCTTTATTTATTGGAGAAAAAAATCAGGAGTATTGTATATCACTAAGCATCTAAACCAGTGGTTCTCAAATGGGGATAAGTTTGTCTCCTTGGGAAAATTTGGAGATGTGAAACACTTTGGGTTATTTTTCAACATTTTTGGATGCTCAGGGGTTGGGGGAGGGACAAGTTAATAAGTAGAGACCAGGAATGTGGATACATATTCAACCATTCACAGGATAGCCCACACCACAAAGGATTATCTGGTCCACTGCCAACAGTGCTCGGGTTGAAAAACTTTGACTTAAATAAAATGGTCTACAATGTAAAAGGATTTTACACTCCACAGAGATGTGACTTTGTGCAAATTGGAAAGCAACTGTCTTTAAATAAAGTATAGAAACATGTCCTTGTGAAGGGCCATCACTGCTTCAAGTCCTGGGGTGATTCCCAGGAGACACAAACCAAATTTATATTCATTACGAAAGAGAAAGCTTGGTTGCTCCTCTCTGCAAATACTGTAGTTTCAATTCTGAGCACCTCTAGGCAGCGGGATTAGTGGTGGGCAGCAGGACCTATCCTGAATCGCAATCAAAGTCTTCATTACAGTGCAGAGGGGTTAAGACTGGATTTTAAAGATTGGTCTGGGTAATCAGTGGGTCTCAATAATTGGCAGCTTTCACTGATGGCTCTAAATTACAAATCAGTGTTCTTTGTGCTCTGTTTTCATAAATTAATATATTAAGGAGGGAAAAAATTCATATTTGACCCTTGAAAAATTTTGTATAATTCAAATTCAATTCTTAAGAAGTTGTCCTGCATCAGCTGCCGGAAGAGACCCTCCAGCCCTGGAAGACCAAAGCCCACCACTGACACTGGTCTTGCTCTCTTTTCTCTGTGTGAGTAAAGCGTTTCTGTTCAGTGCTTGACTGTGTTGTGTTTTCCTTGGTGACCTGGATACCGAGATGCTATGGCAGAAGTGCTTGGACTCCTGCACCAGATTCCACCCTCTCAAAAGTGATTGATTCATGACTCCATGAATATGCTAATAACCATCAAATCGCACACTTTAGATGGGTGAGTTTTATTGCATGTGAATTATATCTCAATAAAGCTGTTAAAGGGATGTTATTGAGATGATTAAATGGGATGGATAATTAAAACCTAATAGTATTAATAAGACAATTAATTAAAATAATGCATATAAGGGCACTGAGCATGGTGCTTGGCTTATTGTAAGCATTCCATAAATGTTAATTCCCACACTTATTATTTTCTCACCTTCCTCATCCACTCCTCTCAGCATTTTTATTAATGACTTGAAGACATCCTTCATTGAAAGGCACGATTTGTTGTCGTTTTGTTTTGTTCTTAAGTGAAGACTGACATTTGCATGCAGATGGATTGCTAAGTTCAGTTCCGGTTTTCTCACAAGTAACTGTGGCTTATGGAAAGAGGGAGAGAAAGCCCTCTGGGCCAGGGAGCCAGTGCACGAGCACACAGCACCTGCAGGGAAGTTAGCTCACGGCTCACCTGGGCAGCATCCACCTACACACCCTGCATGGCACAGGAGCGGCCCCTGTGTGGACAATAAATCTATCGTTGCGGATACCAAAAGATGCAGTACATCAACTCATATCTCCCTTTTCCGACAAGGCTTCTATTTTGTGATATTAAAAACCAATTTCCCTTTATCACAACCCCCTTAAGTGATGTAAATACTAATATCTAAAGGCAGATATACATCCTCTGGGTTGACAGTTTTGTGATATGTGTGTTAAGTTACTATATGACACATATGATAGCAATCTTTTTTCTATAATTAATAATTCAATTTTTACTTTTTTAAATAGAAAGTATTGCTTAGCTGGGCATGGTGGTGCATGCTTGTAGTCCTAGTCACTCAGGGGGCTGAGGCAGAGTGATCCCTTGAGCCCAGGAGTTTGAGGCTGAGGTGAGCTGTGATTGTAATACCACACCCCAGCCTGTGTGACAGAGTGAGACACTGTCTCTAAAATAAATAAATAAACATATACTTCTAACAAATATTATAAATTATAAATAAGAAGAAAATTAATTAAAGGAAACATAAATAAATGCAAAGATATCCCATGCTCACGGATCAAAATACTTAATACAGTAAGATGGCAATACTTCCTAAATACATCCACAGATTCAATACAATCCCTATCAAAAATCCCAGGTGACTTCTTTGCAGAAATTAACAAGTTAGTGCTTAAATGTACAGTCATACATCATTTAACGAAGGATGTAAGTTCTGAGAAATGTGTTGTTAGGTGATTTCATCATCGTGTGGACATCCTAAAGTGTACTCACACAAACCTGGATGGTGTAGCCTACTACACACCTAGGCTACTGCTTCTGGGCTACAAACATGTATGGTATGTTACTGTACTGAATACTGCAGGTAAGTGTAACCCAATGGTAAGTATTTGTGTATCTAAACAGACCTAGGCATAGAAAGGGTACAGTAAAAATATGATATAAAAGATAAAATATGGTACAGCTGTATAGGGCACTTAACATGAATGGAGCTTGCAGGACTGGGAGTTGCTCTGAGTGAGCCAGTGAGGGACTGGCGATGAATGTGAAGGCCAAGGGCATTACTGCAATGTGCTGTGCTACACTTCAATATGACCGGCAGCACCATATGTCAGCATCACCACAAACACATGAGTAACACATTGCACTGTGACATTACAATGGCTACAATGTCACTAGGCAACAGGAATTTTTCAGCTCCATTATGACCTATGGGGTCACCATTTTGTATGTGGTCTGTCATCAACTGAAATGTCTTTATATGGCACATGACTGTATATAATAATGCAAGGAACCAGAATAGATAAAATAATCTGGAAGAAGAACAAAGTTGGAGGTCTCAGACTTTTTGGTTCCAAAACTTTACTACCATCCTACAGTTCAAGACAGTGTAGTCCTTGCCTAAGATTAGACATGTACATCGCTGGAGTGGAAATGGAAGTCTAGAAATAATGCCAAGTGCTGGTGAGGAAGGGGAAAAATTTAAATATTCATTCACCACGGTGCAAAAGTAAAGTCATTCAGCAACCTTGGAGAAGGTTGACAATATTAAGCACGGAGTTACAACACGTCCTAGTAATTCCACTGCAAGGCTTATATCCAAGAGAAATGACAACAGCCATCTATACAACAACCTGTGCATTAATGTTCATAACACCATCAATAATAATAGCCTGAAATGGAAACAACTCAAATGTCAATGATAAGTGAATAATTAAAATTAGTTTATCCATACCATAGAATAATATTCAGCCATAGAATAATATTCACCATGGATGAACCTTAAAAATATTACAACAAGTGAAAGAAGTTAGTGACGAAAGGTCACATATACACATCTCATTTTTATAAAACGTCCAGGATAGGTAAGTCTATAGAGGCAGAAAGCAGATTAGTTGTTGGAGCTTGTGGGGTTGGGAGGTGATAGGGACTGACAACCAATGGGTATGAGAATTATTTGGGAGTTAATGAAAATGTTTGAAAATGCTTGTAGTGATACTAGTATAGCTGTGTGAATATGCTAAAAATTACTGAATTGTACACTTGAAATGGGTGCATCGTATGATGTGAATATTTCACTAAAAAGATGGACTAATGCACAAAAAATACCATTGCATCTAGCCAAACAATGGCAATGTTTGAAACTTATGAAATATTTAATAATAATTCAGAAAGCATTTTATTAAACTCAAACTATTGATTCCAGGCATGCTAATGCTTTCTGTATGTTTTTAGTACAAATAAGAAAGTTTACAAAGAGGACATGGAACACTTCTGTGCTTTCATTCCTGGGGTGGTATTTGTCCACCCCCCTTAGCCATCAATGAGGAAACCCTGATGTTTACCAGAAAATGTGATAGGTGATGTGCAGAGACTTTTTAAAATAGGTGATGAGGAGGGGGCATATCCTTCTGTTTCGCAGATTTAGTTATTGGCAAAACCTGAAGCAAAATCCATCTTAATAAACGGTTTGCAAAACAAAACTGCAAAAAAAATATAGCATTGATATTTGCTGTTAAACAACATTCAGTTGTTTCCTTTTTGATTACTTTTTCGAAAATAAGAATTTTTGCATGGATACAAGAAGTAATTGTAATTAGGATTTGGAAGAGCAAGGGGAACGGAATTAAAAATGCTCATCTTTTATTAATCGCATACATTTTTTATAAGACGGTTATTTTTCCTGGCTCAGGCTAAGAGAAAACCATTATTTGACAAAATCGTGCAAACAACTGGCCCACAGCAATGTAATGCCGTTTTCCAGAACGATCATTTTGCAGGGGCTTAGATGAGCAAAGTTCACAGGGGTGTTTTCTTAATTTCCGGACCACGGACTATCTGCGGGGTAGTTGCCACAGGCTAACAGCCCACATGCAGTTGTCCGGTATTAGTAGCTCCAACCTATTAATCCCCAGTTCCCAGCAGGATCCTCCCGGTAGGAAGAGGGCAAAGGAAGCAACCACAGGCACTAGCTGAACGGTTTCCCTGGGATGTGCCCCCATGGGTAAGCTCCCATCTTCCGAGCTACATCCCAGAAAGACAAGCTTCCTGCGGGAAGATTAGAAGAGCAAGACGGGATGTCCAGTGGACGGGAGTTTTCAGGTTATCCTTGATCTCCCCATGGCACGTGACTTCACAGACACAGAACAGAGATACAAAGTAACCTGCACAGCTTGGCAGGGCTGCAAGGGAGCCACATGGAAGCAGCTCTGCACCCAGCAGCCACTCCGAGTAGCTGAATCGAGATACTGCCTATGACAATCAGACTCTAAAACTCACTCTTTTCCCACCGTACACCGCTGTGTCTGTGTTTATAAACAGTAATCGGAGTTTTCTAGTAGGCACCATTAGACATCAGTAGATCGAAGTCTTCTCTTCCACTCCTTAAAGTCGATATGCTTCCAAAATACTCTGTGCTCAACTTTTAAAAATGCTTATATGGCTAGACTTAGAATTATATGGGGAGAGACAATTTACATTAGAAACCACACTTTGTGTTAGAAAATTAAGTAAACCCAGAGTGAGAAATCAGAGCTACAAGGTGTACCATGTAAATGAATTTTGCATGCATTTAAATCTGTTCTGCTCATTCAGCTGATGAAATTGTCAAACGCTGTTTCGCATTCATGGTTACAAGCAGACCAGGTATGAAGGGCTTTCTGGAAAGCTCTGTATAAAATTACTAATTTTGCATATTTAATCTTAATATGAAAATGAATGAGATACGTTTAAAAAGAGTCTGTACTCTTTCAAATGAACTTGGCTTAAAGAATAAGATTTGGAAAATAAGCATGCTTTTCCTAGACAGGTGTTATTGGAATGCATATCTGAATTTAATGAATCTAATTATACATGTACACTACATTGAGTGTCAACTTGCAGCCATTTTATTACATTATCTGGAATTCAGGATGGCTGAATAATCTTTACTATCACAATCAGGCTTGCAAGTCATAGTTTTAGGATTTTTTTCTATAATGAAAATCACCCTGCTCTCTGGAATATCCCTAAGTTTCTTAGAGTTGACTCATGAATGGATGTAACGGGCATGGAGATATCTCAGACAGTGAATATCTTAGAGCTGTAAAGTTTGGTAAATACAGTGCTTGGATATTAAATTTTCAGCTTATTTTTGCTATTACAAATCTCAATTTCTTCCAGTTGATTTAATGAATAGGCATCTTCATTTTCAACTGTCTCTCCCTCCTTCTACCCACCCTCCACTGTCCCCTTTTTCCTTTTTGGGGTGACTGTTGAAACACTGCTAAAATGTTTAACAAAACTGTCATGAGTACCTGGCAGGGGCCTTTCACGGACCATGACAATGGTCTCATCAGGTTCCTGACAGAAGTCCCAGGAGGGAGAGCGTGGGGCTCACAGTGACCCTTTTACTGTGGGTGACATCCCCTCCTTGAGTTTGCGCAGAGGCTGAAGGATGAGGTCCTGAGTTGGGGGCGGCGGGAAGGGGAAGAAGAGGAGGAGCAGCTCGGGCTCCGGGGCTGGCCTTGCAGGAGAGGCGTGTCCTGCTTACCTGAGACAGGGAGGAGGCTGTGCGTGTTCGCACATCAATTGTCATTGCACCTGTCGTTCCTGCTCCTGTCATTATTTTCTACTGACCTGCGGGCTCCCGAGGACGGCCTCGGGGTGTTCAGTGCATGCTCAACAAACACATCCTTGAGTGAATGATTTAAAAGATCTCGGAAGACTCTGGGTGACACTTGCACGAGTAGCTGAGTGAGGCCAGGAGCCCAGGATGCTGTCCTCCCCGTCCTGGAGTGGCCACGGCTGAGTGCATTTGTGAAGCCCTTGTCCAGGCCTGGCCAGAGGAGTTCAAACAAGCTCAAGATGTAGCGACTGGTGCCCAGGCCCCAGAGGCCATTAATGATGCATAATCACACGCGGTGCTGAGACAAAGAGGGAGACAGCCCCCTCTCTCCCTGCAGGCCGTGGTCTCTTTCATGTGCAGACAAAGCAGCCGGAGAGCGCTGGGCTGCTGTGTGCTGCTGAATATGCAAGGGGAGATCAACGTTCTTGTTAGTGGATCCCTTTGGAAAAATTCTGCGTGAACATCAAGTCCTCTATTTTAATAGGACTTGAAAAAGTAAAACACCCGCAGGGATGCTTTCAGAGAAATGCCCTGGCCTTGAAAAACGCAGGCTGGTAGAATCCTTTCCTTTTCCTCTTTCTCTCCTGCTTTTTATATTATACTGGCGGTTTACTTGGGAGCGGAGAATAAGGGAAGGCCTTTGGCTGCTGCTGTTTATCAGACGTACCCTCCTCTGTCCTGACGATGAAAAGAGTCCCATCTGCTCAGTAAACATCTACAGAGCATCTAGCAAATTTGTTCTCAGAGCCAAAGGAGACATAAAAGAAAGGATGCAGGGTTTCTGCCGCAAAAGAGGTCATATTTACCACATTGTCAGTAGGAAGGGAGGGTCTCCAGGGACTACAGACATTTAACCAACTTGAGTAGCCTTTGCTGGCCAGGCCCATGGTGGCTCCGGTGAATAAACCCAGCCCCTGGCAGACCTGGCAGCCTGTAGGTGAACTCATTACCACGCTAAAGTCTCCACCCTGGAAGCCACAGCTTCACACAGTCCCCAGGTAGCACCAAACAGCTGGCACGAGATATTCTGAACCTCAGAAAGTGGGCAGCTTCCTCCCAAGATGTGGAACCAAGAATCTTGTCGAATCCCCACTTCGTTTTCCACCTGCTTTATTGTCATCGTTTTTCCTCTCAATTTGTATCTGTCTCTGGCATCCACTCATGATGGTTCTTTTTCTCTTTTCTTTCCTCTTTGTCTAATTGTTAGTTCTGAACATATTCATTCTAGCCATTCTTATAATAGGTTATTCCAAACAGGAGACCCTGACTTTGCCTTTCTGACTGCTGGGTATATCCTCCTCATCATGTAACTGGCTCTAGGAACAAATTTCAATGACTTCTATATGCTTTTTTATTTTTTTTTATAATCCTCTCCCTTAACTAAATACTTGACACCTTGTGAGTTGTCTCCCAGAAATGGTGGATTTTCTGTAAGACAAAGGAGCTGAGATTTTGGAAGCACCTGGGCAGACTTCCTGATGCTAGATTCACTGTACCCCCATCCTGCCCGAATGAACACAGGTAGCCCCTGGTGAGACACACCAAGACCTGCCCCAGGGCACCAAGGCACGTGACGCCACCTTTAAAAGCCCAGGATCTCCCTTATTTGAGAGAGAGATTTGAGGCAACTTCTCCCATTCTCCTGACAAGACACCTTTTATGTTAAAAAATTTCTTTCTTCCTTGGAAATCCTTGTCAGCTCAGTAATTGGATCTTTGTGTGATGAGTGACTAGACCTCAGCCAAAATCTCCTGGCAGTTTCTCCAACCATCAGGCCTCTGTGGTAAAGATCTCTGGGCAATTTTGATCGCAGATGAGACCACTGGGAATTACAGCCAATGGCTTTTCAAATTTCACCTCCTTGCAAATGCCCCTAAACAGATCAACCTCTGCTTTGCTTGAGTCCATCTCTTCCAGAAAGACGATGCATTATTGAAATCTATTGTTCAGACCCTGGGTGATTCTAAATTTGAAATTGACAGCCTCCATCATGCCATGGACCCATTACTTGTTCCCAGAAATACTCAAATACGTAACCCAGCTGATATTTGCCCTGGGTCTGACCTCCTGTCACAAACAACTCTTCTTCCTGGACCTCCTTGTGCCTGGCTGGGTGCTGCCCAAGTCACCCGGTCCTGTTGGCCTCAGATTAACCCCTTATGCATATTAGGAATGGCATTTCAAGACGTAACTGTACAGAGATACCCTAATTCTGTAAATCACCAAAGCTGCAAATTCCAGCTCAGACTTGAGCTCCAAGACAAGGCAGGCCTTGATTGATTATTTATGTATTCTGTCTGGGGAGATTATTGACTCATTGTTTATGCAAACAACCTGTGCAGTGTTCCCAAAGATGGAAGTCATGCAAATAAAAAAAAGACTGTAAGAAGATGATGACTATGTCTGGTAGAAGTTATTAACGATATCGCCTGCAGCTCATAGGAGACCTCGTCACCGTCTGAGAAGGCTTTCCTTTCTCTTTACTATTTATCAGTTCACTTCCAAACAATACAAGGGAATAGAAGGCTTTTCAGGAGTTATTTGCAGAAGTGATGAAGAAGTACATTAAATATGAATATTTATCTGGAAAAGACAATCAAATACAAGCATTTCAAGGGTGGAAAGATGCAAAGCTTTATTCTGATGTCTTCCTTTCTCTTCTTCATGAAAGTGAATTATTTAATGCAGTCAGTAACTTCCCAGGTTTCAATTTAATGAGATTTGCCAGCTCCACTTTTGACAATTTATTTTCTGTTAGGCTTTCAACCAACATCCAGAGATAAAAGGTGTTTCCCTTCAAAGAAATGTGATTTTCTTTTTGTATCTAGTATATTCAAATGGCATAGATTCATACATACTGTATCAGACCTCATTGAAAACCATATTAAAAATTCCCCTGTCTGGCTGGGTGTGGTGGTTCATGCCTGCAATCCTAGCACTTTGGGAGGCCAAAGCAGGAGGATCTCTTGAGGCCAGAGTCAGAGGCTGCAGTGAGCTATGATCGCACCACTGTGCTCCAGTCTGAGCAACAGAACCAGACCTCTTCTCAAACAACAACAAAAACAAAAACAAAAAAACCCCACACACATTCCAACTGTCCTTTGGGAAAAAAACATTCCACTCCGGTAATCAGAGGAAAATTGTCATCAGGGGCAAGGAGATAGTTTATATGTTGCAAATGCTAGGAAATCAAGCATCTGTTTTACATGCAAGGTTAAGTGATCGGTTGTCATTCAGATCAAAAGAGAACGTAATCAGGAAAACATCCATCTAGATAAACGTCAGATTGATTTGGAGTCAGCTTCCCTAGGACATCTGGCGTACTCCGCTGGTCTGGTATGTGTCGACACTGAAAATAAAGAATGCTTTGAAATTTTAAAAAATAATGCTCGAAGTCATGTTCAAATGGCAGCTGGGTATTGAAAACAGTCATTCCCACAAATGCAACTGAATCGTGTTTATCTGGATATCTTTGGCACATAGTATAGACATGCTAACAACGGTCATTGCATTAACCAGTTAAACAGATAAAATGATAAATAATTAGGGTGCAAATGAGAAGGCAAATTTACGGAACAACACAGGGGAGATAGAAAGTAGTTTTCAATCTGTCACTCAGTACCTGGCCTTGGATAATATAACTTAATCCATCTACCCAGGGAGGGACTGACTTGTGTGCTTTCCGAGGTCTGTTTACTTGTTATTTTTACTGTATTCCAGGTCAAATATAGGTGTGGGTGTCTATGTGTAAGGTTCTGCCTGAGGACTCTAGGTGGACCAGATGGACAGGCCAAGACATTCTTAAATGGCCCACAGTAGAAAGCACTGTTTGATTTGGAGGAGGAGGAGGTAAGGAGTTGACTAGTCCTGGCTCCAACATGCAGAGGTGCATTAGCTACAGATTTAGAATGTGTGCTTTGCGAGAGAAAGTCACTTGGAAACCTGTTCCTGCCTCTTTTATTTTCCTTCCTGGACATGTCACTGCTTTAGTTTTCAGCTTTTCCCAGCTTCTAGTATCTGGCAACTTCATTTCTTTCTTGTGAGATTTGCTAGGCATTTACAGGAAAACAAAGATTTTCAATTTAATGTGTCTACATTATTGCAAATGGGACTATTTGTTGGTCATTATACTCTGCTTTTGTTTTCTTTATATTCTTCTGGCTTCACTTGTTTGTGCCACCTTCCTGGCACCGTCATGTGTTGGAGATTATCACTTTCCCACCGCGGTTTAATGGCCTGTTTTCGCTCCATTTACCTTCACAGGTAAGAGATCTTGGTGTTCTCTCCTTTCTCTCCTTGTTTATCAAAAAGCTTTCCACTTTCTTTATCTCGAGGCAGGTTGGTTTTTAGTCCACTGAACAAATAAAACAAGAGTAATTTTCATTTCCTTATTTTTTCCCCTTTTTTTGCAAACAAAAATCTAGATAAGCTGGGGTTTCTAATGGGCAGATGCTGGGCCCATGGAACAGTTTTAAAGACCTTGGGTTTCTGAGTTAGGCAGTTGACTTCATAGGACAGGGTTCTTACCACCTTTGGAAGATTCTGTTTTCTGAAATGCCCACTGCAATTTCTCCCACCCACACACTCTTGTTACTATTAGACATCGATGCTCCTCCCACTGAGACAGGTGTGTGTTGAATCTGGGTACCCCACAATTATGGGAGAAGTCATGCCACCAGATTTCTAAGACTAGGTCATAAGAGGCTTCCTCTTGATGTTTGAGCCACGTGCATTCATGGGACCAAGCCACCATGCTGTGAGGAAGCCCACGCATCCTGCAGAGAGGGCCCTGGAGAGAAACAGGCCTTGCTCTCGTAGCCCTGGCCAGGTTTCCAGACGAGGCCCAGCCCCTGCTCCCCGCTATGTGATGAGCCACGTTCAAAGTGCACCCTGCAGATCCCAGCTGAGTCGCCTCAGCTGATGTCGTAAGGAACAGGGATGAGGTGTCCTTGCCAAGCATTGCACAATTTGCTGAGTTTTAAACAAACTGAATGATTATTTTTAAGCTTATATATATTTTAAGGTGGTTTGATACCTTGCAATAGATAAAATAAGATTTTTAAAAATTTTGCCCCAGGACTCAGCGTCTCATTAGATAAAGTCACAAGGTGAAGAAGAGATAGATACGCTTTTCTCAGTTCAGCTTCACTAGCCTTGCAAATTCTTTCCACGTTTAGAAGCGAGGTCTCCCATCATGTCTACAGGGGCATGGGATATTTTTGTTTATACTTTTCTGTCATGAATATTTTAGAAGGAAGTAGGAGATGTTCACACCAAGGGCAGCAGCCAGACACCATGGAAAATCCAGTGTTTCTAATCAGCTGTTGATGGAAGGTAACTTGGGGTCGTGGCTGTGAGCGGAGAAGCTAGTACCAGGCTCTATGGATTCAGATCCTGGCCACGACACACACTCGCGGTGAGACCTTGTTCAGATTCCCAGCCTGTTTTCCTTATCTGCAAAATGGGATTCAGAGCAGCACACCCATCACAGAAGTAGTGTGAGGATCGTAGGGGTTAATATTGTAAAGCCGTGAGAAGCAGGACTAGGTGTGTGATACCTAATACCAGCAGCTGTAAAGCCTGACCTCACCTAAGACTGTGTTGCAAGATGAAAAGAGCCTCCCAGAGGCTGAGACCAAAACACTTTCTTTAGTTCCTGAGTCATCAGGATTGCGAGCTTTCTTTTATACCTGGATTCACCCCAAATTTTCCCCATTCCCTGAATCCTTCCAAACATTCTTTGTGATCTTCAGGAGAGAAAGAAC
Source organism: Lemur catta (assembly GCF_020740605.2). Classification (NCBI taxonomy): domain Eukaryota; kingdom Metazoa; phylum Chordata; class Mammalia; order Primates; family Lemuridae; genus Lemur; species Lemur catta. Next base: position 29,588,069 of record NC_059148.1, read on the forward strand.
TTTTTTTATTCATTAGAAATATAACTTTGAGATAAAATTTAATAAGCATTTGGAAAGGGGTCAATATAGTTTTTAGAAAGAGATCAAATATACCTTTGAAAACAAAAGGGAGGTCCCGGTGGCATTTGTTCGGAAGAACAAAAGGGAGTGCGACTTTGAAATTCTGTAAAGGGGTTATGATGTCTGTTTGAAAAGGAGACGCTTTAAGGGTATTTTTGTTAATTGGATTTTTAAACACACTAATGTCAGGAAGTTCTTTTGATTTTGTAGATTGCTGTCCACTTCTGTGTCGCCAATGACAGGAACATCATAGGCACTCACAAGCGTTTATTACATAAGTAAATGGCCACAATCACCAAACGCCAAGCATTCCATGTTCACATCAGCCTAACAATGGGTGGGCGCGCAACGTATTATCAACTACTCACCAATGACCTCACCAGGCACAGGGAGGAAAAATAACTTGTCCAAAGGCACAAGGTGAGAAGGCAGATCTGACATTTGCCCCCAAGCAGTCTGACCTCAGAGTCTGAGCCCTCAATTTCTCAAACACTAAGTGCCCGGAGGGGAGACAGGAAAGAGAAAAAGAAAGATGATGAATGAAAAAGGAGGGAAACACCTTGCTGCCCATCGGGGAATCATTAACCACGTTATACCGGGTGATTTCATAAGAATATTTAGGGAGGAGGTGGGTATAGCAGAATGAGGACTGCGTGAGGAGGCAGGATGGTGAGGGCGGGTTTGGTCCACAGAGACAGAGAGAAGGTGACGACAGATGTGCTGCAGCAGGTGAGGGCAGCGGGTGAGCAGCACACGGAGGGGAGTCCTGAGTTCTCTGTTTCCTCTGGGGATTGAGAAGCAGGTGCTTTTCTGATAGCACAGAGGGTGGGCACTGGCTGGATGGTCGGGGAAAGAAAACCTGGAGGGGAGGATGCCTAGATTCATGTCACGGGAGACTTGAGTGGCCATGAGGGTCGGCTCAGGGCTGGAGAGCACAGACTAGCAGAGAGATCAAGACCACTCCTCCTGAGATCTTCTTCCGTGGCCTTTGACAACCTGGGGTGCAGGTACAGTCTATGTGGGTGTTTGAATGGTTTGGGAGTTTGGGATTGGCTGGGTAGGCATGGTGGAAAGATACAAGAACTAGGATGCTGATGGTATTTTTAAAAGATGGCTCATGAAATCTACACTGGATAGGAAGTTCACCAAGAAGGGATTTAAGGGACAGAAAGAACAGGGAGGGGTTGAACGAGAATGGGGCTAGGTGAGGTCTAAGGGCAAGTCCAAAAAGAAGGATGCAAGAGAACCTCTGCCTACAGACAGTGCGGCTCGAGATGGGGATGTAACTACACTTCAGTAGGTGACGTCACAGCTGGGACAGGACTTAAGTGCAGACCATGGGAACAACTTGCAGAAACACAACCGGGTTGCTTCTGTAGGCCACCCAGGGACACACGAGGCTGGGATGAGGCTCGCGAATGAAGCAAAGGCTTCATTGTCTTCTGCCTGGATCCTCAGAGGATGACTAAAGGTGTCAGGGAGGCATCCCTTTAGCAAGGTAAAAGGAAACTACTGGGCCGGGCGCGGTGGCTCACGCCTGTAATCCTAGCCCTCTGGGAGGCCGAGGCGGGTGGATCGCTCGAGGTCAGGAGTTCGAGACCAGCCTGAGCGAGACCCCGTCTCTACTAAAAAAATAGAAATAAACTATCTGGACAACTAAAAATATATATAGAAAAAATTAGCTGGGCATGGTGGCGCATGCCTGTAGTCCCAGCTACTCGGGAGGCTGAGGCAGTAGGATCGCTTAAGCCCAGGAGTTTGAGGTTGCTGTGAGCGAGGCTGACGCCACGGCACTCACTCTAGCCCGGGCAACAAAGTGACACTCTGTCTCAAAAAAAAAAAAAAAAAAAAAAAAAAAAAAATAAAAGGAAACTACCAGTCATTCCAGGATGGCTTTGGAATTATTTAAGATGAAGTATGTGGTTTCTTCAGGAATGATCTCTCACATGAAACATAGTCTCCATGCATGTTTATATAATTTAAGTATTTAATTCCATATAACTGAGAGCATGTAAATGGCTATATAAACTGTGGTTTTAGAACTCTCAGCCTGTGTTAAATTGTCTGTAAAATAAGAGTCATCATAACACCCACAATCACAGAAATAACATAAGGATAAATTTGGGTCATATTTGTTAAAAGGACTCATATATAATGTTCTGTCTTTAGTTCATATCCTGATGTCAGGGTAAGTTAGCTGAAAATCACTGGTATTTTTATTTTCTTGGCTAAATAAATTGGCACCGGAATGGAACAGTACCACTGATTAAGTTTACAATTTATCCAGCAAACCAGCTGTGAAATAATGTGATTCTTGGTGCTTTGTTACTAATTTGGATGGTATCTATTATTTTCAGTTTTTCAAATACAGTGATGTTGTATTAGAGGTTGCCCAGGCAGGTTAGTAGGAAGGTGCTCTTCATGCCATGCTAAAGTCATGTTGGCTGCTGTTTTTGGTATTGTTGTGCACATTATAACCATTCTTTCTAAAGCTATAAAATCCCTATGGGCTCTATCACGTAGCTGTAGATTTTAGAAGGAAGTCTTTTACCTGAAAATGTTTTAAAAATATCTTGTTTGTGCCAATAGTACTGGGAAGACTCAATTCATTTTTTAAATCAAAACCAAAAAGGTTGACATTTTCCAACATACCTGAACACCCTCCCCGCCCCGACTCAAGGCTCCCTGGATAGGCTGCATGAATGCGTTTTTGTTTCCCTGTAGTTTTCTGAGGCCGATTGACCTCATAAGGGTTTTTAATTGATCTATTTTTTGGTATTATTTTAGGTACCAGGAGGGTTGGGTCTGAAAAAATTACAAACCACAGATGAGTATCTAAGCAAGACCACTCCTGCAGAAAGAGTGATATTTCTATTACTGCCCGACTATTTTAATAGCTTTCCCCTTAATTAAGAGCTGGCTCGCTTACAGGTAATGGTGACGGGGAGAATGCTCTATTAGCAAAATAAAACAAGTGATAAACTTCTACTAGACCCTGTGGACAACTTTTTTTTCCCATGTGTTCAAAATGGAAAGCTGATTGCAATATCATATTTGATTAGTAGATCCCATTATTCGGTCATACAGTCGTAGGAACTGTGCAGTTGCTGGGACTGAGAGGGCCATTCCTACAGTGTGGGCCAGAGCTTACGGAAAAATGCACTTTCTCAAATGTGCTATTCTTAAAATAGATGAGGGCAGAATCTCCGGCACTGGGGAGGTGATGAGAAGGTGACAGGTGGTGCCGATTCGAAGCAGATAGGGAAAGGGGTTCCCTCCCATTCTGTCCCCTAGTCAGCCACTAGGCAGGAGAGAGAAACAGGGCTTGTGTTTCCCCAAGAGCCCTTCAACTGTAGTCTCTGGGTCTCATCTGGGCATGGCTTTTGTCATACTTACCTCCATTCATTCAAAAATATTGGGTACCAGCCACGTGCCACAAAGAGGATTCCCAGGAAAGAAACAAGCAAACAAAATGTTGGCAAGAGTCATGCTGCAGAGTGTGTACAAAATACCACGGGATCAGAGATGAGGAGGGACTGATCCTGCCCAGGAATGCAGGGGAGGCTTCATGGAGGAGGTGACATTCAAGCTGGGATTGCACCAGAGATGGTGAATAGATTTCCTTCTGTAGGCCAGGTCTGGGTGCCTGAAGTGTTGTGTTGGGACGTATTGTGAGGTTTGGCTCATAAATATCTGTGGAATTAATAATGGACTCAAAGGTTCTCTCATACCCAGAGAGAGAGAGAGAGAAAGAGAGAGACTGTCTAGACTCTCCTTGCATTGCAGTTTGAGTGCCCAAAGAAAAATAAATGATGTAAAATATCTTATTTCTGAAACTCAGTCTCTCAGCTTCTTTAAGTTCTTTTAATTCCCAGCCCAAGTAATTTTTTCACACCCAGAGTCTGTGGGGACTTCAGCAGGTGAATCTACTCTCGGTGGTGTTATTTCCAACGTGCTCTATGTATTCCTTTGTTGGCAATATTGTATTAGATCAATGCTCTCTTTGAAACCCTGTTGCCTAGAATTTTATCACTTTTCTTATTAGCCAGCTTTGTTTAAGTTACCTGGGTCAACCTAATGCAATTTCCCTGTACATCTGTCAAGGTAATCCATTTGCTGTCAACTTGTATTTTGAGTCAAAACAAATACATATACTAATCTTTAATGTATAGCATGACTTCCATTATATCATGCAGCTCTAAGACAAAGGCTTTATTTTGATCCCAAGATGTATTCTGTGAGCACCACTTAATAGCACATTTGCTCAGAGTTGAATAAATCTAGCTGCTCTGTTTGCTGCTGGAGTTATTAAACGCACTCTGAGTTTTAATGCTGTTAGTTCTTCCCAAATTTTTGCTGAAAAAAAAATATTTCAAAGAGAAATATTTAGGTCACTGACTGAAGTGAGCTTTACTCTGAACACTTCATTACAGAACGGTTCAAATTTTCTTTTATGTTATTAAGTGATTTTACATACCTTTTATTTTTACATAATAGTCCTGGCCCTACTATTAAGTGAAGGATGGATGACAGGAATTATAATTATTGCTATTAAGTTGTAGTTACCACATTATGAGACATATGGTCCCCCAAATACGATCTGTTTAATGAACACATCGCTCTTTTTATAAAGAATGGAGTTTGCAGGATGAACTGCAGAGAGATCTGAGGCCTGTGTACGTCCCTAGTTAGCAGCTATTTCTAGCCAATTAGCTCATGCATGGATCAAGTTCTTTGCTAGGACAGATGGGGCCCTCTCCTTTCTGCGTGCATGCATTTTCTCTGGAACCCTTAGTTTTTGTAGCTTTGTTCCTCTAAATGGGAGCAGAAGAAGGCAGCTTTGGAGGGCCAGGAGAGGACAGGTGCTTTGGAGTCCAGCGCACCTGTAGGGGCAGCACAGGTACAAGCAGCAGGGTAGAGCCTACACACACCTCCGGGTCGAGATTTCAATCTCTCCTACCCAGTGATAAAAGCTCACCGCACTCGGCGTCTCTGGCTTATGGGGGAATGAGACGTTCATTTTCTTAAGGAAACAAACACAAAATCCATCTTCTACAAAGGCTCAGTTTCACACAATTGTCTCTATTGATGGCTTTGGGTTTTTCTTGTACTGAGGATGATAAACTAGCTCCAGGAGCAATATAAGCCCCCTCTGAGTCTGGCATCAATAGACAGGGAGTCCCTAAACTTCTACACATGAGGGTATTTATGATTTTATGTGTAACATGGGACACAGTGAACAGAGGTTAGGATTACAGCTGTATGTACAAGCATGTTTTCTGTGTGTGCACGTATGTGTGTGCACATGTGTTACGAGTGGGATCAAATATCTCTTTTCAATTCACTAATCTAGGGCAGCTACTTAAATTCTTTGTGCTCAGTTGCCTCATTTGTAGAACAGTGATAATCAGAGGACTCCCGAAATAAAGTCACTGCGAGACTCTAATAAGTGCCCCGGCATGCAGAAAATGTTCAGTAAATGTTGATCACAATGATTGATACTACCGTGATTGATAATGTCGAGATCAGATGAAGTGCTTTGCTTCTGGAAATCTCTATACCTTAGCTTCCCCTTCTTTTAAGTAGAAATGATAACACATTATAGAATTATAACTAGGATTATATGAGTTAATATGCAACAAATGCTTACAGGGACATGATATTAATAGCATATTGATTCAGAGCGTGAACTCTGCAGCCCAAACGGTTCCAGCATCTAATATTGGCACAACATTGGCCTGGCCACCTAACCCCTTTGTGTGTGTGTGTGTGTGTGTGTGTGTGTGTGTGTGTAACAGAGATGGTCGTACGTTCCTTATCATCCCCATTCAGTAGAGGGGGAAGCTGAGAAACGCAGGTGAAATATTGCTCATAAGCCCACACAGTGTCAGATTTAAATTCAGGCCATCTGATTGCTCAATATAAACATCTGAATTTATATCGAGAAATTATAATTTTACAATAACATTTTCCCCTAGAGCTTCAGATAGTATAAAAACATTAAAGCAGACCATCAAGGCTTCATAAAAAGCACATTTGCCTGTATCTCAAATTGTCTCCTGCTGATCCTTTCTGCACTCCGTGTGCACGTGCTTGTTACTTGCTGCCATTATTATTTTTGTCCCTTCCCTCCCACACATTTTGCAGAAGTATTTATTTTTCTCTGAGAACCAGGACCCCCTCCGTGAGAAGGGGGAGTGTCCAACACGGGGGAGCTCCTAGCGGGTGTGTTTGGTCTATCCTGGATTACCCCGGCGGGATCTCTCCCTCTCTCTCTCTCTCTCACTGTCTCATCATTCTGCCTTTCGTGTCAAAGGTTTCCTAGTGGCTACAACAGACATCCCTGGATTTTAGTGACATTAGCTTTTCACAATACAGGTGGACTTTTGCTTTCGATCCCAGTGCCCATTCTGTTGGGGAGTGGGGAGGCCCTGATTCATACATTTTTAGAGAACAAGATTCCTTCCACGGTGAAATTCAAACACCCAATGCCCAAGGTCATTCCAGAGCGAGAAGAGAGATGGTGGAATTTCCTTCGTGGGATTCTGTGGCCCCCTCACATCACGTCCATCGGCCAGAGCTCGGTCACACGACCTCAACTCGACATCAAGCAAGAAAGGGGGATGTAGGCTGGCCATGGCCCTAGACAGAAATGAAAGGGGTTCACGAATACATCTGTGATCCTTGCCATTACCTAGGCTGACGGCCTTAGCTTCTCGGTTCTGCTCTTTCGGTCAGCAGTTACCACGCTTCCCACGCCCAGCTAAGCCTCTCCCTCCAGGGCTGGCCTATTTCGTGGGCAGAAATGTCCCCTCAGACACACTATCAGCATTTTCTCACTCCAAAGGCCAGGAAAGTCTGACCTCTATTTACTGAGTTGCAGCTCACCCTGGAGAAAAGGGAGAAGAGTCAGAACACTGAAATAAAAGAGCTTCCTGCAGGAATTCAGCCTTATCAAACCGTAGCATTTATTAATGCTTTGACAAACAGGGGAAATGAGGCCTGCAGAATTAATTGCTTAAGTGAACGTGCAGAGAGCTGGTGGTTTCTTTCCAAGTCGGTCCTCTGAATGAGAGAGAGTGGCGGCATTTGGTAAATAGAATCTAATCTTCAGTCACACATCTGGAAGTGCAAACTCCCCTCACGTTTCTCATAATTATCAGATATTAATAATAGCACAGGCCCAAGAGGGAAGTTATATTTAGAAGCACAGCTACCCAAGACTGTAATCCTCTTCTGAGCTAGATGATGCTGAGTGATTCTGATGCCAAATGTTTTCACACCTGCAACAAGGAAACTTAATCTAAGGTCCTCCTGTGAATGAAATCAGAAGTGAATTGTATGCTAATGGGGGTTTTATGTTCTGGAGTTTTCTGTTTTGGAATTCAGATAGCACAAAATTCTGCCTAAGCCCCAGTCCATGGTGCACAAATATTATAGGTTAATGCGTGTCTGTCTTGTTTACTTTCCCCACCTCTATCCTAATCTCTGCCTCCACTGGACTTCCCTAAACTGCCACCCCACTTCTGATGTGAGAGATCCATGTCTGGGTGTTGTCTTTGACATTACATGGTAATGATTTCTGCGCGTAAGTTTCCATCAGGAGTTGGACTATGGAGCTTGCGTTTCTTAGTTTTTCTTTATTTAGCATGGTGCCTTGGAGAGCTCTCCAGAGTGCCCTTAGCCATCTAGTTCATTTCCACGGTGAGCATCCACCGATGGACTCTACCTCGCTTCTCCTGTTCCTTAAACACACATCGTAAGAATGGTCTGTGGCCACTAAATTTAAGTCATTTCTCAGTCCAATGCCTTAAGGTGAATTTTCATTGCCTCCAACATGCCTCTGGTGTAGATAAACACTATATTTACCTGGTTGTTTTTAAATTCATATTTCAACGTATTACAAGGAAACATTCAAAGCCCATTTTTCCCCAAGTTTTTTAGTTCGACTTACAAATCTTACTATGATATTTGTAAAGCTAATCAATGTTACAATTTAAACTAAGTTAATTAAACTTCTTCAAATATTTTAAAGGGCATTAAAAATTAATATTTTAGCTTTTAAAAATATATTAAGATGCTGACGTATGTACTAAGAGAGGGTGACCTGTTCAAACCCTCACAAAGCCATACCTTGGGCATGAATGCAGAGGAATCTTGAGCTCATGGTATTTCCCCCATTGCCCAGAATGAAACACAGAGTCTCTGCTACACTAGAATAGAACTCAAAGCTATAAAACCTCCAACATGGAACGCTGAGATGGAAGTCTATCACTGTGGACGGTGAGAGCTTTTTAGTTTTCCACTTTGCCTCCCAGCTACCTTTCCCCACTTTTGTTTTCAGCCCTTGCCCCTTTGTGTGGGATTGTCTTGCTGTGGAGACCTGACACCACCTCAGTCACTGTCACAGGGCTTTCTTGCTCTGTGTGGCATCAAAGCCATCCAAAGCATCTAGGCGCCCGAGTGCTCCATGTGCCATCTGCAGCGAGAGCCTCAGTGCCAGGAGATAACCGGCCTGGCTCCAGTCTGCTCCCAAGACAGCACCAGAAAGGAGCGTGTGCAGATACATGAGTAGATACACTTGTGTCACTTTTCTGAAAATGCGACGAGGCAGAGAGAAGAACAGAGAAAAATATAGGAAGAAATCGCTATTTTCAAACAGGACATTCTTTCCACTTTATAATCTCTTTGTTGAGTGAAGAGAAAAAAAAACTTAAAGGGTACAAAAATACAGCTGGATAGAAAAAATAAGACCTGGTATTCACTAGATCAGCAGGGTGACGATAGCTTACAATCATCCAGGATATATTTCCAATGGCTGGAAGAGAAGAATGTGAATGTTTCAGCTGACTCTGCTGTGTGCACAGGCGCTTGGTCGTGGGTCCTCCCTGCGGGGAGGGGGTGAGTTGTGACTCCTCCCCCAACATTCAATTTCTGTTACATTCTTCCTACTCAGCAAGTGATTTGGTGGGAATCAGTCCCTAGCTCTCACAAAACCCTATGGGATGATACTGTTGTTATTTCCATTTTACAGGCAAGAAAACCAAGGCTCAGACAGGATGGGAACATTGCCCCGGGACTTGTATCTTATAAGGGATTGCACCAGGATGCAAACCTAAGGGCTGTGACAGCCAAGTCACCCTTCCTAGGCCCATATTGAACACGTAGTGGTTGCACTGGCCGATACATCTAGCCTGCAGCTCTGAGGGAACACCCTGGATGAAAGTTAGATCCCTAAATATACACAAGATTGTAACGTATTTAGGGTCACCTGAGTCTGTATTCTATCCCCTCACAAATGCGTGGCCTTGTGAAATTTATAATAAACTCCCAGGTACCTCGATTTCTTCATCTATAAGCTGTTTAATGATATCACCCCCCACATTGAGAGGTTGTCCTTATTAGGATGAGTTAAAAATGTAGTAAGCCCTGTGATTACAGACCCAGCAGAAACACAAGTTCTGTTGCAATGAACATCTCTACCCACGCCATAAACCCAGGCAGTGCGTCTACACTGAGGATTCATGTTCGCCAGGGCGGCCCTCGGAGCAAGAATGTAGACCCAGGACTTTTCATTCACCCGTTAGGAATGGCAACCAGATGGCAGTGGGATCATCTGGGCAGAACGGCATTTATTTAGAAAGTCCTAGGCAGCCACAGACACCTTCTAGGACCAAGGAAACTTCTTCGTGAGCAAATGTGGCTTCAGAATGGGATCCCAGCAAGGGAAGGGCCATCGTAGGAAAGCTATTATACTTCCTTTGTCTGTTCAAATCCCCTGCCCCTCATTACTTCCAGGTAGGCACACACCTGGTCATATTGGCTCTTTGTAATTACTCTTTGTGCTGAGGTTGGCGGAAAACCAAGTTCCCCGCTCAGGAGCGACTGCACACGCAGCACCACCAGCTCTATGTAGGTCAGCAGGGCAATTAGCGCCTATGAGAACAGGGCCCTGGCCAGCTCAGCATTCAGAGACACCTTCCGGAATGTTCCACACTGTGATGCTCGGGTCAGAGTGCCTCACAAGAGCGTGGCCCGTTTCGCTTTTCTGAACAATGCTTCCTTCTTTCTCACCGTTTCCACTTTTCTCCTGATACTTAAATCACCGCAGTCTGATCATGTTCTCTGCTAAGAGGAAGTCAAGATGTGCTTTTGACCTGCTCAGAGCCAGCAGTGACAGGGTGAAGTAGCTGATAAGGGCACATACTGCACAATTTTTTTTTTTTAATAAAATAAATGACTGACTCTTCACTTAAGCTGGAAATGCTTTCCTTAAAACTTGGGATACATGGGGTAGGCAACGATTTCTTAAGACAAAAAGAATCTTAGTTTATGAAAATTAAAAAAAAAGGTAAATTAGATTTTATCAAAATTAAAATCTGCTTTTCAAAATAAGACAATCAACGACCTGAAACACACTACCTGCATCACTCACATCTAGGATGTATAAAGACCTCTGACAATTCAACAACCATTTCCTTTCTTGGAGAAAAACAAACTATAAAGAAACGACAGTAAAATATCTCCTACTTTGAAATAAAAGTATAATCATGTCTTGCTTATAATCCATCTTCCCTATTAAATAATTCGGGCCTAATCTGTTATTTCCACGTAGGCATTTGTCATGCCAGTTAAAACTTTAAATGTCCATTTTATGTGCCATTAAAAAAAAAGTTACGTTTCTAACAAAATTGTACATTTTAACATAACTTTGTATTAATCACATAGCAATTAGTTTTTCTTCAACAGCTTTAATGAGGCGTAATTGACGAGACAGCCTGCACGTATGTAGGGCACACTATTTAATAAGTTTTGACGTATGTGCACACTCTCCAAACAGTCGCCACAGACAATTTGGTCATTCCATGAATTGGGTTTATTGATGTGTCTTTTGTATAAAAGGCAAGTGATTTAGTGATAAGCAAGATTTCTGGCAAAAACCAAAAAAGAGAAAAGATTTAATTGGAGTTAGCAAGCATTACCCAACATTCCTGACTGGGCGATTGGGTTCCATTGCAATAGTTGGGGACCACCGGTGGATGTAGATCACCCAGCCCCTGCAAAAGAGGGGCCCTCCCTGGTGAAGGCTTATCGACTGGAGAGTGAGCAAGAGGGAACACAGCTGGGACCCTGTGGCCGAATCTCTCAGGCTCCGGACCCACTGATCTCTCTGTCCTCACACCCACCACTATTCTTCTCGTGCCCCGTCCCCCAACCTCACCCCCAGGAGAGCAAACCCTTTCCTAGTCTTCGGAACAGGAAACTTAGCTTCGTAATCATTTTTCCCTTCTGCCCTCAGTCTTGGATTTTAATCCTAAACCAATGGAACAAAACAGGGGTTTGGATGGAAGAGGCAGGAAAGAAAATAAAACAAAAAACAAAGTAAGACGGTGGAATCTTTTTAAAGATAAAACTATTTTTCTTGTTTATGGTCATGAAAAAAAAATAATAAACTAGGTCAATCCATTTGTGTTTTGACTGTCAGGTTTCCAAGAAGAGTGGCTCTTAGTTCCTCAATGCTGGGGCTGCCTGCAGATGAGGTGATGCCCTAGGGCAGAAAGGCCATTGCTTGGAAACTGGATCTGTCAGCAAGTGCATTTGGTTGTGCAGCATTTTTTATGCTGTGCCACACAAAACACTCTTTCTATCAGCAGATACGACTGTCTCTCTGCTCTGAATAATGTGTTCTCCTTGGCAGAAATCAGGAGTAACAGGTGCGTGCGTGTTTCTGAGGATAGCCCACCAGAGCACGTGGACTCCCATGGGCAGTGGTGGGGGCCGGTGCAGCCCTTCCCACCCCATTCTTGGCTTTCCTCCCTTTTTTCTCTCCCTCTCTCTCAGCCTCTCCCTTGAAGTACACACTTTCCCCAAACAATCACTGAACATGCAAATACAACGCCAAGGTTATCATAATACAACAGCAGCCTTCAAAAGTTGTGTACAAAACAGTCAGAAGGAAAACATGCTCATCCCCCAAAATGTAAGAAAAATAATAGAAAAGTAGAACAGGAAGACAAATGCCTGTCATTTCATGATTATAAGGCGACATTTTTCACCCTGATCTCACGTCTCCCTAAGTCCACTTCTCAGGACCAAAGCAAGGCGCCCACGTTGCCTCCCGTGTCTCTCCTCCGTCTTTCACTGGCTCCTGCAAATGCCAAATGGGAACAACTGCAACTTTAAAGAAATGCAAAGGCTTAGGCTTAAAATCCCTCTTTCAACAAACACCCTTCTGTACAGGGGCCACGATCTCGAAGCTCCCTGCATATAAAGCCTCCCAGGAGCTGTTCTCGGGATGAACAAGTAGCACATTGGCATTTCGATCTTTCTCAGGTGAGAAGCTAAATCCTGCTTATTTACACGTATAGAAAGGTACTTGTTGGCTTTTCCTGGGTCAAGTCACTGCGCAGGATTGGCTTGCAGGGGAGAACACATGGTAACAGTGAGATAATCTAGTCCCAGTGACGGAAAATATTCAGGAAGGAAAAACCACAGCGCACCAAGATTTGTTCTGAATAGCAACCGAGGAACAAGGCAAAGCTCCGTGGGCACCGGCTACAAAAAGACAACAGCCTCTGTGCTGATAAGAGAGCGCTCTCACGTCAACAGGGGTGATAATTAAATGGCCTTTCAGAAAGTTGATCTATTCACTGAATATATAAATTTTGAATATGTTTTGCATTTTTGAATATGTGCATTTAAAAAGAGACAAATAATCTAGAATGAAAAATGCCTACACTGAATTTAAGACGACTTTTAATGTCAACCATTTGGAAACACATTACAGACATAAGCCAGGCAGCTCTTTATTTCCAGACACTGTTATAAAAATGGGGCTGAGCTTGACAAAAGCTTGAAAGGTACTTTTGTGAATTTTTCTTAATGTTTATGTATGTGCATTGTTGACTTTTAAGTGTGTAGACCTGTGCTCCATGAAGATAGAGAGTGCTTGTTTTAAAAAGCACCCTGAGAGAGAATTGATGCAGTTGGAAGGAAGAAAAGCACACTTACCAGGATGTACTCATGTCAGTAGGAGAATTTCCTTTATCTCCAGACTATATGGAAGAAGTGACAATTGAACTGAAAAGTGGAACAGTTTTTTTGCATATACCTGTTGCCATTTGTATGTCTTCTTTTGAGAAATGTCTGTTCAGATCCTTTGTCCATTTTTTAATCAGATTATTTGTTTTGTCCTGTTGAGTTCTTAGAGCTCCTTATATATTCTGGTTATTAGTCCCTTGTCAGATGGGCAGTTTGCAAATATTTTCTCCCATTCTATGGGTTGTGTCTTCTCTTTGTTGATTGTTTGCTGTGCAGAAGATTTTTAGCTCAATGGGATTTCATTTGTCTGAGTTTGCTCTGCTTGTCTGTGCTCTGAGGGTATTACTCAAGAAATCACTGCCCAGACCAATGTCCTGAAGCGTTTCCCCAATGTTCTTTCAGTAGTTTCAGAGTTTCAGGTCTTAGATTTAAGTCTTTAATCTATTTTGATTTGATTTTTGTATATGGTGGGAGAGAGGGTCTAGTTTCATTCTTCTGCATGTGGGTATCCATTTTTCCCAGCACCATTTGTTGAAGAGACTGTCCTTTCCCCACTGTATGTTCCTGGCTCCTTTGCTGATGATAAGTTCACTGTAGATGTACAGATTTATTTCTGGGTTCTCTATTCTGTTCCATTGGTCTATGGGTCTGTTTTTATGTCAGTGCTGTGCTGTTTTGGTTACTACAGCTCTGCAGTATAATTTGAAGTCAGGTAATATGATTCCTCCAGTTTTGTTATTTTTGCTCAGGATGGCTTTGTCCTATTGGGTTTTCACTTGCTCTTGGTTTGGGGCTGTGCTTATAATACAGGGATGTTTCATGGGGTGATCAATGGTCTCTCCACCTGGACTAGGTGTTTTCAACTGTGGCTGCACTTTAGAATCCCATAGAAAACTTGAAAATATATATAGATACCTGGGCCCTAAGTCGACTGATGGAACCAGACTCTCCCAGGGCTGGGTTGGGAGTCTCGACTTCGTAACGGATCCCCTGGTTACCTTAATGTATGGAGAGGGCAAAAGGGGCTCCAAGTTCCATGGGGCCTGAAGATTAGGAACTCCATTTAAGAAAAAGTATAAACAATTTCAAATAAAAATCAGGTACAGGTGTGACTATTTACTGAAGGTGAGAAAACAAATCCCAACAGGTTACATGTTTCAAAAACCTCACAAATACCACAGATGTCACAAAACTTTAGGAAATGAATGGAATTTTGTTGTTGACGAACACGCCTCATAATACTGATTTCACATAGGTGGTGTTTGGAAATTCCTTGAGAACATTTTTATTTGAATTATTTTGAAATACTATTTTATTATAATTACATGCAAAATTCAAGTATTCCTTCTACCTTTTTATTACTGATAGTTGTGATGCCTAATATCTATAACATATCTGTGATTTGTTGTACTGCTTTATGTTTTCGTGCAATCCTCATCAGAACAGAAAAAGGTACATGATGCATGTATTATAGTGTATGCCGCATTGCCAGATACGTGCCCATAAGAGAGAATTTCCATTTGCTTAGAAGTCAATGAAGATCGAATTCTCCACGCACAATGTTCCTTGTCTGATAAGTGGGAGAATTTTACACAGATGAGAATATGGCTCCAGATGTGTCAGATCTTGCTTTGTTTCCTCTACCACGTGTGTCAGTGCAGGGGAGAAGAAAATATTTCTATCAATAACTTAATGTTCCATGGCTGTGACTGCTAGCCTCATAATCATGATCCAATAATCCCCACTGAAATGCATCTCCAGCTCAATGTATCTTGCGCCAGATCCAAAATTGCCCGTGGCCACTCGTCACACCAGTGTTCATGAGTCAAGGTATGACGGTGTCTAAGTAACAGTGGAAACAAACAGCCACCTTAACAAATTGAAATGCAAATAGCTTACTGTTGCAAAATTTGCAAAAACATATGACCATGTAAACCCATTTGTAGTGCCACACACAGGCTTGGAAGAGGTCCTGCAAGCAAAAGCCCTGAAGCTTAAATGAGCTTCATTAGTTTCCCAGTAAATCTAGGTCTATCCAGTTAGACCCACTGGTGGGAAGCAAGCCCCTCAGGGGTATTTCTTCTCTGACCTCTTGCCCCTGGCTCTTCCGTTCTCAAAATCCACCCATCGCTATGCTCTGCCACACCAATCACATGGAGAAGGAGATTTGTTTTCAGTTTCAGTAATCTCTCTCCCTTCATGTTTATAGCCAGAAGTATTTGACAACTCTTTTTCTTTTACCTCTTCATATAATTATTTAAGGTTTCTGGAAAGACAGTTCAGGGTAGGGAGGCCTTAAAGCTTGGGAAGCCTTATAGTCTAATCCTGAAATGCACGGAATTTGAATTCAGCCTGTGTCCACATCCTGACTTTGACACAATAGCTGTGCAAATCTGGGCAAGTTACTTAACATCTCTGTGCCTCAGTTTCACTTTCTGTGAAATGAGAGTGATAATAGTACTGTTCTCATAGGGTAGTTGTAAGGATTAAATGGGTTAACAATTGCAGAAGGTTTAGAATAGCAACTGGCACAAGGACAGTCCTCTCCAAGTGTTAGCTAATAAGACTGTTACTGCTAACTTTTTAGGAAACCACAGACAAAGCCTCACAGGGTAGTTCTATGTTTCATTTTCCCCGTACCTCTCCTGAAGCACTAATGAGCACAGAGCCAATCCTGAATGTGAGAAGGTGAATAAAGGTTAATATATCACAATATTTTTTCAACCGTAAATAAATGAAGATAGCCTGAAGACATTCGCCCTTAGAGGCATACATTGTCATCTCCTAATAACCATTCTAATACAAAATGTTACACATGTGGTCTGCTCCATATAGGAAAAAAGGCAGAATTTGCCTTCTCAGCTAGTTGAAGGTATAACGAGAAGAACATCTCTTTAAGGCTGCTTTTGCTGTCATAATTTGATTTTTCTGGAAATGTTCAGGGCACTCTTAAAATGGAAAGAAGTATAGATTTCCCTGAATGGCCTTTTCTTTCAAAAAATGATAGATGGCTTTTATCTCCTCAGTGCAAATTGGATATTGAAGTAGGTAAAGTAAGCCTTGGATGACATAATGAGAAAGGGGCCTGGATCTCTTGTCTTCAGACTTGCTGAGGGCTGGAAGTAGAGGTGAGCATGGTCAAACTACGGAGGCGGGGCTCCGTGCAGTTGCAGATATAGATGATTTCCCCTAATATCATCCATGGCAGGCTCTTCAGCACACACACCTCGGCTGCTTAGGGATAACATCGAGCCCACTGATAAGGTTCAGGAGAAGCTCTGAAGCAGGAAGGAGGAATAATACTGACTAAAGCTACTATGAACTTCAGCGTATAGGATTTCGTGTGAAGATGTGTTTTCATCACTCGGGTAAACATCTGGGAGAGGAATTCTGGATCATACGATACATATATGTTTAGCTTTATAAGAAGTGTCAGTGATTTTCCAAAGTGGCCACGGCATTTTGCCTTCCCACCAGGAATACATGAGAGCTCCCTTGTGGCATATTGTCTTCAGAACTATTAATCTCCCCATTTTGTAGATGATACAACTAAGGCCCACCTCTGGGGGTGAGGACAGGTGTCCAATGACCCTGATCGAGTATCTGGAGGTCCCGTCCCAG
Organism: Lemur catta; assembly: GCF_020740605.2. NCBI lineage: Eukaryota > Metazoa > Chordata > Mammalia > Primates > Lemuridae > Lemur > Lemur catta. The sequence continues at coordinate 29,604,791 of NC_059148.1, forward strand.
TTGGAGGTCCCACCTCGTCCTCCAGCTCAGCACAGTGTGCATGGGCTAATCTCCATTACACACGAGCACTGTTTTCTTTCCTTTATCTGGTTGGTAAACATTGGACTTTGGGGTTTCCCCCAGGGCCCTCTGCCTAGGGTCCACATGTGTCTGCTTCTACTCAACTCTCACGCCAGGGAGGCACGGAGACCCCACGTGGGTGGGGTTGCTGCTATTTTCAGACCCCCAAGCTTCTGGGGGGAGAGGTCACCCAACCACCATCAGCCTAGGACACTGCATATCCTCCCTTGCTTCTTCTCTCAGACCTTCCCTTACCTGCCCACCAGGCATGTGGAATCTTTATTTCAGGTGAACGGGAGAAATTCTCAAAAATCACACGTCTTCTTTGCCTACTGTTTAGATTAGAGCCTAAAGTCTTAAATTCAACAGAAACAGACTCTTATTAATTCAAAAACACTTTTTTCCCCCTTTGAAAGCTTTGGTTCTGTGTTAAGTTTATAAATTCTATCACAAATCTCAAAAGCCGAATATAGACTAGTTTCCTTCTTATGTGCATGTCTTCTCTAAGTGTTGTCATTTCTACAATAAGCCAGAAATGCCTCAGCTGCTCGGTTGTGCACCAAAGTACAAGGAATGTGGGGGACATACATACCTTATTCTATCATCCCAGCACAGGTGTATGCGTGTGACTGCAGGATCATACATTTTTGGAAGGCAGCCAGCTCCAACCACAGTATCCCACCCCCACAAACTCAATGCTCTTGGTTTGTGCAGGGGCTTGGCTGATTTCAGTGTGACTTCCCCAGGGTAGGAGATATTGCAGTTAATAGAAGAATCATCTTGTACAGAGAAAACCAAGATTGCTCCCAGAGAGAAGACATGCAATTAAACAAACTTCTTTCTTCCCTAGCGTATGTAATATTCATTTAAATATTTACTTTGAGCAAATACATTTTAATGACTTTTAAGTTAAAATTAAATCAACTCATTAAACCACATTTAAGAGATCAGAAATGTAAAGTTGGTGCTGGGAGCAACTTGTTAATTTCTGAGTCTGACTGACTTGAACAGAGGGGAAAATGGTTCGTGGGGGGGGGGGGCGGGTAGGGTTCCCTTTTCCTAAAATAGACAGCCCCGGGCAGTGTGCAAGGCATTTTCACATCCATTAGCTAGGAGAGCAAAGCAGGGGCGACCATTCCCATTATTCAGGGGAGGAAGGTGAGGCTCAGAGACGTTAACAAATGTGGAGATACTCTGGCAGCAAGTGGCAAAAAGCAGAGATGACACAGAATGTATTCAGTCCAGCATCACTGCCCCAACACAATGTGCCTAGTGGAGTGGTCAGTCTTCATTCGCCAGACACTCCAAGGTGGTCTCTTTCCCTCCCTCCCCTAGACAGGGACCCCGATCACGCCATAACTTCAGGCACCTACTCAAAGAACCCTCCTTAGCGTGGCTTTCTCTGGACTGCCTATTTAGAATTGAACTCCTCTTCCTCCACCTGGAGTCCCTATTCCCCTTCCTGAGCAGTTATTACCTTAATTAAGCCTCACCTGCTCATGCCTGGCTTCATTAGCCGTCAAGTTCAAACAGACCTGGCTCGACATAACGTTGTTACTCTCGCTTATCTACTTTGGTTTTAATAACACTTGTTCTTATGTCATTTTCATGTGGCATTTTTCATTGTATTTGTAGCTTGCTATTTTGATTTTATTTAGCTGGAATAAAAAAGAGACAGCTACTAGGTTACTATTCCTTTCCAATTTTCTCACTCAGTACGATCTTAAATTGCTCTGATACTTTGCATCCACAATGGAAATAAACAAGATGTGGCAGATAAAATACTGGTTACGTCAAGCATTTATGGCCCATAAATAGTGCAAGCCATCTAAACACCTTTCCAGGTAATTATCAGTGTGTGAGAATGAAGTACCTGTGAAGCATTTGAGATTGAGTCCATAGTAATCACTTTAGAGCAGTTGTAAATGCATTAATTTATGATTAAGTATACACAACTCCCTCTCCTGCCTAGAGCCTGGGAAGCCAGATTCAATTCTGAAAACCCCTTAGAAAAGAACAGCATTGTTTGAGAAGCAAATTGGAATAGATCAGTGAATTTAAAAAGAAATACATTTTGAAACTTTAACTCTAAACTATTTGTAGTTTAATCTCAGTGACTCTGAGATTCAGGGGTCTGCCAGTCTAGTTTATGCATTCTTTGATATTAGCGTCTCCTTCTCAATGGATGGAACCACAATTTAGCCAAAATTTTTAGGCAAAACTAGTGAGAAGCTATTGAATACCATTTTTTATCTGTTAAAACATCTTTATTAAGATGTTCTTTATTTCATTGTTTCTTGCACAGATACTGCCAAAACTGCCATGCAAAAGATAAGCTTAATTTTCCTTATTTTTGGTATCAACTGACGATCCATTACTGAGGCAATGAATTTATTTCCCTAATCGGCAGAAAATAAAGATGAGGGCTTGTTGTAATGTGGTTCATATGTCACGATGCCAAAACTGTTACCCAAGCTAGAAATCACAGGGAAAAATATGCTGCATTGTTAAAAAACATTAACCAACTCTGTATTTATGAATAATTCACGCTTGCCAGTGAACTGGCAGAGAGAAAGAGAGAGAGAAAAAGTTCTGCATTTTTTGCTTTAAAAAATTAGTCATGTGGCTTATATCCATTGTATGCTTCAAATTAGAGTGTTATTTGAGGAAGAGTCAGAAGGGACAGTCGATTAACTTTATTTTTAGATTCAGGAGATTATGTAAGTATTGCATAAGACAGAACAAAAGTCATTAGCTCAAGGGAAACGAATTTAGTTCATTCACTCTTAGAATGTTTCCAGTGTACATAAGGCATCCCATATGTATGTTGACCTGGGTAAGTGGGTTTGTGACCACAGTCATGCTTGACCAAATATTTCATTTTGGTTTCACTGGTTTCTGGGTATGTCTTTTTCTCATTGTATTGAAATATCTTGTTTGTTTGCTTTGGATTGCATTGCTTGGTAATTACATTGCTTGGTAAAGTTCAGTACCATATCTTCACGTTGCTGGAAGTCAGAAAGGCTGAACCTGGGCTCATTCCGTAAGTACTGTGATTTCTGTGCTAATCATAGCATAAAGTATTTAAAGTAATTAATGTTAGCCCCTGTCTCTAAAGACAATCTCTTGTACCTGATCACTGTAGGCCCGAGCCTTTGACAGACAGACAGGGAATCCAATCTCCAGAGTCGTGTTCCTGCACGAATCCTTCCTTCTCTGCACGGTGGGCAATGCTTTGTGGCAGCCCCAGCTCAGCCCTCTGCACGGTTAGTCATGGAAATGTTAAACATGACTCTGGGGAGAAAAGTTTTCTCCACCACCCTGAGACGTGCTCAGGAAATTCCCAGAAGATTCTTATAGAAAAGTTAAGACTGCCAAACCCACAGACCTTAGCAGCCCAATTTATGGCCTTTGGAAAAATAGTCAGGGGTTGCATTTAATGCCTTTTCTCTTGGGAAAAAAGAGTACAAGGCATTTTTTTTGTGTGCTTTTTTCCACATCATCTAATATGCCCTCAGCAGAATGCCAAGAGTAGAGAATTCAGTAATGGAAGGAAAGAACAGAGCCTATGGTTTTTGGTTATATGTAGCTTACAGAAGGTTCAAACATGTGCTCTTTAAAAAATCTCTGTAATAGATAAAATTGATAATACCATTTCTTTTTTTAAGTTAAATATGTCTTTTGATTAGAAATATGGATTGTAAAAGAACTATTTTTTCAACTATCAAATATTTATTAAGTGATGAGGATGGGGCCCTCAAGATGGGGTTAGTGCCCTTATAGATGGCGGAAGAGACCAGAATCCTTCCCTCCCACCACGTGAGGATAGCGAGAAGGCTCCGTCTGTGATCCAGGTTTCTGGTCCTCACCAGGTATGGAATCTGCTAACTTCTTGTTCTTAGACCTTTCAGCCTCTAGAACTGCGAGAAATATATTTCTGTTGATTAAGCTACTCAGTTTTTGGTATTTCGTTATAGCATCCAGAACAGACTAAGACCCCACGATGACAATCATGTTGCCACTAGAGTCTCTCTTTCTCGTGTTTAGGTTTTGATGGAGGTGAAAATAGAAATCTGTGAATTCCAGCCAAAAGGAGCAAGATGAAGTGAAAGAAAATTACTTATTTTACAGATTTTTGTCTGGGTTTCACTAAAACTTGGTAAACTACAGAAGTCCTCATAAGGCTCAACTACATTATGCAGCTATTTCTTTAAAAAAAAAATTATTGCTTATGTATAATAGAAAGTTAAAAAGAATCAATCTATATTGATAGCATGGCGAAGACATTTCTAAATGAAATGATAATTTATTGAAAATTATATAAAATATTGAAAATTATTATTTTTCATTAGTAATCTTGCTCTGAGTTCTATCTATATGCAAATGTTGGATTCCTTTGCTTGCATTCTCTTACAACCTTATAGTTTTGCATATTTCACAAAGTAAAAATTAATGAAGTTCTGTTAAGACAGTAAACATTTTTGATAGCATGTTTTGAAGATTCATTCCTGAATGTAAACACTGCTATCATATACTCTTTTAAATGATGTAATGCTACTATATGCATTTTTATATGTAGGTAAAATAAATTATTTTAATATTTTCTGATTAATATGATTTGTTTCTTTAAAAAAATGAGACTCACATTTAAAAAATAAACATTAGCTTCTTAGAAGCAAAGCCAAGTAGCTGAGTCTCCAACTCTGCCATTATCTGCAACCTGCTCTCTGCTCAGGACCTTGTATTTGTGTTTTCTCATTGCTACTTGGTATCTCCCTGGGTTTTATTTGATTGTCTATGTTTTAACTGTAATTGAAGTTCTCTCTGGGAGGGCAGTTTATAATTAAAATGAGTCCTAATTGTGTGTTTTTATTTCACTGCTGCTTAATGAGAGATTATAAAACAATTTGGTCCACACAGGGAGATCTTAGACCAGAGAACAGTTGTCATTTGGGGAAAGATGTCTCTATTTTTAAACTCTGTAATGCTGACCTAAGCCCAAGTGAACACAATCTGTTTACAGGGCTCAGGAATATAAATATGAACCAAAAGAAAAATGGATGTCAGCCCTTCCCTGGAGTTTTCATTGGCATTCACATTCATAAATGAACTGGGGACACTGGAGACTGTTATGTGACTTCAGTGTATGACCATGCTCAGGGACTTTGGCCAGTCAAATGCAACCAGAAGTTCTGCTGGCCCTCTAGCTGTTTGACCCAATTGGCCTTTAAGACGGTTACATACATTTTGCAAAATTTGTGGTTTATTCTACTTAATTTCCTCCTTTTCAGCCTCATCCCTCATTAACCTGATTTCTTCCTACAAGATTATCAAGTAGAAAACCCTGTCGGTATGAAGGAGATCAAGGCTTGCATATTTAGTGACCTGCTTGCAAAATCCTTGTGTGTACCTGCAATGCATTCATCACACCCCTGATTTTAATTTAGTCTAATCAACACAAGAAAATTGCCTCACTTGAGGGGTGGGACGGAAAAGAGAGAGAGACAGAACATGTCGAAAATGCAGTGTATCTGTGATCATCAGAGCATATAAACCCCAGAGAATTCTATGGGTGAAGCTTGTAGAAGCTTTTGTCCAAGACAAAACACAAAGGTTGTATTGCCACAATATCTTTCACTGCCATTAATTTAAACTCTTCACTTATGATACTATGTTTATTAATTGAGAGTGGATCCTAGCAAATATGGACAAATAAGTTTTTCTCTCTGCTTCCTGCCAATGCTACAATTCTCAGGGTTTCTCTGCCGTCTAAGCCTGTACACAGGACCCAGGATTTTGATTGGGACACATCATGGAAGATGACAAAAAAAAAGAAGAAGAAGAAGAAGGAAGCAGCGAGCCTTTGTTGGGTGTTTTTATATTAGTTGCTCAAAAGTTATACAAGCCCATAGAGGTGAGGCCAGGGTGCCACAGATCTTAGAGAAGAGGCACAAAAGTACAGCAAAAAGATGGAAATGACTGGCTGACAAGGAGACATATCAGCCGTACCGTGAAAGCCAAGGAGGAACTGCACAGGGAAGAAGGCAGAATGATATCCTAGGTAGAAGCAAAAGCAACATGCAAGTGCACAGAGATGCGAAAGATGCCACCACATTCTGGGAAAGGCAGGACGTTTGGTCCCGCAGTATAATAAGAACAGCAGTTCTGTTAAACACGGAGCATTGTTACCCAATTTTGCAGCAGGGTGTGTCAAAGCTCAAAGGCAAGGGCAGCTTCTCAGTGAACAAGCGAAGGAAAATAACTCTTGGAATTGAAATGCTGCCTCCAAACTTGTGATGTATAAGAAACAAACACTCGGTTCAAGCGACAGCAGCCGCTCCTGTTTGATGGATGCTGTGTCTTGAGAGGGAAGAAATGTGCAAATGTGCTCTCAAGGGGAAGCCCATGGAGGAGCACTTGATTTGCCATAAGTGTCTTGGGGGCAGGGCTGCTCCCTAACCAAGCAGCCAGGCTGCTGTCTCCTCTAACAGCAGGAATCCAGTGTCACAAATCGTGTTATTGATGTTCTCCAGTGAAATCTTACGAATACTCTGTACCGAATTTTCCAGCATTTTTCCAATCACGGATTGAGTATGGCTTTTTAGTTCCCTGGAGCACTTTGCTTCCTCCAGGTATATAATTTGTCCAAAGATAGTTTGTGCAGGACTATTTGGATGAGCTGAAACCCTCAATCTTGGATTTCACGGGGAGAGTCATAGCTACTAGACCACAGGCAGAGGTTTCTTTGCCTTCAATTTACCAAGGGGAGAACCCCAGAAATCCCACTCGCTGTAGGTGGGACCTCTCTGGGGAAGGGAAGGGGGAAATAGCATGTATTTGTTACTTCATGGATGATGAAATCGGCAGTGTTTGTCTTTGTGTGTCCAAGTTGTTTTCTGAAGATAATGGCCTCCGTTTCCACCCCTGTTGCTCCAAAAGCCAGAGAGACGAAGGACATGAGGACACGTAGGAGGGAAAGCACAGGACAAATCCAAGATGTGTGCTCCAGATTAAGTAGCCCTGGGGTTGTGCCCTTGAATAGTAAGGTGGGACATTTTTCCTTGAAGAGAGAAAAAAAAAATGGAGTATAAATTTTGAGATAATAACCCGTCTGTGGTTTGAAGCGTAAACGGGGGGCACAGAGAAGGTCTAAGGTGTAGGGGCAGGAAGACTGGAAGGGACCAGACCAATTTAGGTGCAACCAGGTGAATCTCAGCTGGATTCTGGATCAGTTCAAAGCTGCTACTGCAAACAGTTAGGAGACAATTGGAGAAATTTGAACATGAAATCGTGCTAATTTTTTTAGGAACCAAAATAGTATTTAGCTTACATAGGATATTCCTTATATTTTGGATATGGGTGCTCGGGTATTTAAGGTGAAAGTGTCACAGTGTTTGTAATTTTCATTGAAATAGTTCCCAAATAAAGTAAATTTGGCAAAGTGAGAACCTTTACTGAATTCAGGCAGTGCATGTAGGTTTGTTTGTTATCTTTTCCTTTAAACGTCTCCGTATGTTTGAAAATCTTTAAAAAAAAATCAACACAGTTTTTAAAAAGGCAACTGCAACTCAGAATTGGAGGTTGGGAGTAGCACAGAGGCAAAGGGAAGCCCGTGCATGAGATGAAACATGGGCAGAAATTCCATTTTCTTCGCTACACTGACTTCGCGGGAACATTTGGTCGGCAGAAACTATTTTCTTCCTGAAAGGGATTGGTTTTTCTTCTTTATGGCTAAGCTGCCTGCTTCTGTGCAGACAGTAATGTGCCCAGCCTCAGGGTCTGAGTCGTAGTTGATCTGACGCCACCGTGACCATCCCATTTCTCTTTGCCAAATGCCTTCCTAGCCCCCTCACAACCAGAGGTGGACAGTGATACAGTCCTGGCTTATGAGGTCTACGGGAATCTTCTGGAGCCTCGATACTCAGGCTGCTCTCCAAGGACTAGGTGCTTCCACACCACCTTCGAGCTTGCTAGAAAAACGCACTGTTGATCTGCACCACACACCTGCTGAATCAGCACCTGCGTTTTAGCAAGAGCCCCAGGCGCTCGGCGAGCACTTCAAAGTTTGAGAAGCGCTGCCTTTTCTCTCTGATTGTCAAACTTCGTACATAATGGAACCACCCGAGGAGTTTCGGGATTCCTAAAACATCCCCCAGGTGATTCTTTAATGCACACAACTTGCTTTTTTTAAAATCTATTTTGTATTTTTATGTCTTCATGGGGTACAAGTGCAATTTTGCTACGTTGACATGTTGTATCATGGTGAAGTCAGGGCTGTCAGTGCATCCGTCACTGATGCAACGCACGTTGTACCCACCACGCAACCTCCCAGCATCCAGCCCCTCCCACCTCCCTACCCCTCCGAGTCTCTGTTGTCCATCATGCCAGGCTCTGCTTTCCTGTGAAGGCATCAGTTAGCTCCCACTTATAAGTGAGAACGTGCAGTGTTTGTCTTTCTGTGTCCGAGTTGTTTTCTGAAGGTAACGGCCTCTGCTTCCACCCACGTTGCTGCAAAAGCTGTGATTTCACTCTTTTTATGGTTGAGTAGTCTTCCCTCGAGTGCACACGACTGGAGGACCACTGACCTGTGTCCCTGCGAGTGGGAACCCTGTGACTCAAAGCCAAAGGCAACCCCACGCATCCATCCTCCTGGACTGAAGGAAAAGGGTTCGTTAATTCGGTCTGCATTATTTGTGTGTGTGTGTGTGTGTGTGTGTGTGTGTGTGTGTGTGTGTGACTCCACGGGACATGAAATGGAAAGTAAAAAACCAAAATCATAACTAACGCATGAGAAACATCTGCAGAAGAGGCTAAACAGGCATAGAAATGACTCTTCTGTTGCTCAACTTGCCCCCAAATCTGATGTCACTTGGTCCTGTCGCTGACCTCCGTAGCTGGTAAGGACTTAATCTATTTCTGTACACACAAAACATGTTGAGTGTGTGCGATACTGGGGTTCTCTCACTATGGAAGAAAAAGGTTAGTGTCACAGCAAATTTGATCCTGCAACTCATGATTCCTCAATATTTGCACTGGGTTACAATCTGATAATTTTGTGACATCCTGTCCACTCATCCCTGACATTTGAAGTGATTTGAAAGGCACCTAATGAGGAATTTAGAAAGTCATGCATTCCTTCAATCACAGACCCTTTGTAATGTTGCAAAGCAACACGTTGGAATCTCTGCTTTAACGGTGCTTGTCCTTGAGTGGCACAGGGTTATTAAGCCTTAGTCCAGGCTGAAGACTTTCACAGGGCGTCGTTTCCCGTTTCGCCAGCAGAGGGCCCGTGTCGCAGGAGCCTGGTCTGCATCCTAAGCCCTTCTCTGCTCAGCATCTGCTGTCTACTGGGACTGAGCATATTTCCCTTCACACCCAGACTGCTCGTACACCACCAGGATGATGCGTTTACAGGATCAGGCAAACTGACGACTACCCACAGGCCACAACTCAACCATAACGGTGCCTAAGATGCCCACTAGATTGTTCCAGCAGCAACCAAGACTGAGAAAAAACACCCGTGTGTGGAAGGCACACATCTCCATCCTCGGTTTCAGACGTCCAAGGCATATGATTTTATCTCACTTTCTATAATTGTACTCAATTTCCATTTTTACGTCCTCTCATCTCCGTGGAATGCTGACCTTATTCACTTTGCGTGTGCTTGAGCAAGTTATTTAACTTCTCAGTGAATGGGCATGAAAATAACGCAAACCCCCTAGCGTTGGCACGACGAGTATAAGCGTCAGTGCAAAGCATTTGCGAGAGTGCCTGGCACCTGTGATTACAGTCGTCATGGTGATTTTGGGGTGGCCACTGCTTCTCCCCAGAGTCGTATCTAAGTTCAAAGCACTCACATCGTACCATGGGCCACATGATACCTTCTGACCACGCAGACCCCTGCAGAGACATCCTTTATCCTGCCGTGTGCTAGGTAACTGGTCCGCACAGGTCACTGCAGCATCATCTCCTGCTCCCCTCTGAGAGGCCCCTCGTTTCTGACAATTCTCTTTGCTTCCTGTCAGCACCTCCCGAGTGTGCGGGAGTTCGTTCTGTGCCATGCTGGTCTATGGGAACTCCACCATCGTGTTCTTGAGTATGTGAATCACCCTCATTTCAGATTCCTTCTGTTGCCCCTTATGAAAAAATTGAAAATAATCTGCAGCTCACTGTACTTATTTACTGTACTCAAAGCATCAAACAGTTCTTGAGTCCCTACCTTGTGCCAGCTCCGCCATCTTTCTACTGTGAAGCGCTGAACTTTCCTTCATTCAACAAGGTACTGACATACTATCCAAGTGCCAGACACTGTCCAGCGTCCTGCAACTCCCGAGAGCTGTAAACCAAACCTGGGTCATCCAGTTGTGGCGCTGACAGTCAAAACAGCGAAGGAAGGCATTAACCAAGCAAGCTCACAAATATTAAATTACACACTGCAATAAGTGCCATGAAGGAAGTGCACAGGAAACTGTGAGAGGGCAGACAGAGGTCTTGACTTATCTAGAATGGCTGTGAGGACAGAACGTGTTAGTACTTTTGCTCCATATAAGTATCAGTCAATCAGACTCCCACACAGCTGTTGAGAGGCAGGTCCAGGACTTGGCCCAGATGCTCTGGTTCAACTCCTGGATTCTCACCCACCGCCCTAAACTATGTGCCTCTCACAGCCTTTAGACACACCACCTATCTCATCTGAGACAGCTCTTCCATGAGGCCTACAGCAGTGGCATCGGAACATTTTTAGTGGGCATTCTTCCTCAACACAAGGGGGAAGACACGGAAGCCATCTTCCAAAGGGAGATGGTGACTAAAAAAAAACCTCACTTTCATTTTCAAATTTCTGGTGGTTTTGTTGCAGTAATTGGGATTTGTTCAGTAGCAGGGACATTTTAATTTTTCCTTTTCAATGTCTCTTTCAATTTCTATGGCCATATTTTCTTTCATGATATAAAAAAAAACATTTAAATTGCTGTATTTGTTCAATGTTGCATTCTTGTTTTGTTTTGTTCCTTTTAATTTTCTCTTTCTTGTAAGGCAAAGAACACGAAATCATTGAGTTCATTTCCATTACCATGTTTACAGTGGGCATGAAGTTATTTAATTGGTGGCAAGAGAAATGTGGGTCTGATGCAATCCACCCGTGAAAGAGCTTCACCAGGGAACTTCCCTGATCTGCTTCAGGGCAGAAGCCACACCAGAAATGTAGCTCTGCTCTTTAAGAGGAATATCGCCAGACTCTCATTATTAGAGCTCAGCTCTGGGTCCTGTCAGTTAAAAAATCTCTTCAGTAGTGAAATGACAAGGATGGGCCCCTGTGTCCTCTGTGAAAATGCAGTGGGTTAGATTCAGGGCATGGGGGTGTGGTCCTAATTAGAATGACGGCCTAATTAGGGCCTAATTAGGTCTATCTGGCCTGGCCGGGGGCCGCCTTCCCCCACTCCCACCCTCTGCTCCTGCCAGGGGTGTCATCTTCGTGGCTGATGAGAAGAAAACAAAAGATGCATATTGAGTGCCCGGCCATACACAGGGTGTCACACGTGCATTTGCTCTTCTGATCCTCAGGCGACTCTGGGGAGTTGGCGGGGAGGGGTGCATTGTTGCCATTTTACAGGTGAGGAAACTGAGGCCCAGAGAAGTGAAGTCACTTGCCCAGGGTGACAGTTACTGGAAGGTGTGGAGCAGTCTTCCGGGGAAAGCTCTCCCGTATCAGGAAGGAGATAACTTAGGAAGGCCCCAGATAAGGGGAGGCAATGCCAAAGCGTTAACAGCTCATCTGGGGGGGATCCACAAGCAGAAAGTGAGGAAAGAGCCAAACTTCCAGGGACCGGCATAGCCGAGGTCTCTCCACCTCAGGGCCACGTGATCTGTCCCCTTCTTCAGGTGCTCCCTTCTCTGCGCCGTCTCCTCCTCCTGCGGTCCTAGCCCAACGCGCCTGCGCGTCTCAGATTCTGTGACGTCACAAAGCAGCGCCCACAGCTCATTAGCAGTTAACGCCATTGGGAGTTTCTGATTGGCCACTGGCCAGCCAATGGCATGGCAGACTTCGGAGCGGGCGTCTGTGGTTGGACCACCCAGTCCGGAAGAAGTTGGAGCGGGTGGGCGAGCCAGGGCATTTGCGCGTATTTATTTTACTGATATACATATTTGATGCTGTATTAGATATAAGCTGTATTATATATTTTTCAATTAGATGTCCACACCTAGAAAGACTCCACATAAAAATCCACGTTTCCAAGATATATTTTTTTAAATGGAAATAAATGTAACAGTAGGTAACATCTGTATAGGATTTTCGATGTGCCACTCATGTTTTAAATGCTTTCTCTGTGTTAATCCATTTAATCCTGTACTCAACACACAGGCTGACACTTTTACTTTCCCTGTTTTATAGATCAGAAAATAGACCCTGAGAAGTTAGGTGACCAGTCCAAGGCCCCACAGCTATTTAATGGCAGCGCGAGATTAGAAGCCTTGCCTCTCACCACTAGGAGGCAGTGACCTTTGGGACAGGCCCCTGTAGTCCCGGTGGCTGGGGAGGGCAGCAGGCAGCTGAGGCTGAGTGACTAGTGTCCCTGAGGGGCCGAGTTTTGGCTCATAAATTTGCTGCAGTGCCCAGCAGGCCCCGACACACATCAATGCTACCGCCTAACCCCCACAGGCCTTTGCATTTGTTATCCTGATAGGTTATAAGGCTGGAAACATTTCTATATAAGCTCCATTTGGAGTTTTAAAACAGATTTCATCTTCTAAATTTGAAAGCGAATTAACTCATCAGCAAAAGGAAAACCAGGACTAAAGCTCGGGTAAATAAAGCCCATGCTGTGGCTGTAAATTTTGTACTTAATGACTTAGCTCAGGCTTCTCCAACCAGATCGAGCCCCTAAAACTTGTCTGTCGTATTTCCCCCTGAATACGACAGGGGGAAATCAGTCAGACAAATGGGGCTCCTTTAATTCAGAAAGAAACAGCCCAGATGAGACATCTGTCACTAGGGAAGCCTAACCCATCCGTCAGTTCCTTGTCCCTGGGCTGACACACTCTGTGTGCTCCTGCTACCCAGACTGCTGTCTGACTGCCTCTGTCTCTTGACTGATGCTGATACCTCATTGAAGGTGCAGGCTGTCCTGAGTGTGGAAACCAGCCTGCAGCCTGCAGTGAAGGAGGAGTTAGCCCCCAGTCAAGTCCAGCCATAGTCACCTCCCAATGGACATCCATAGCCCTGGCCCTGAGGAACCAACATGGGCATCTGGGCAGGCACAGTGCTCAGGGCTCGTGTCCTGGGGCCATTTGCTACTTCCCCCAGGAAGGCCAAAAACATGTGCTTTGTGGCTGGAGAAGCTGCTCACAGCCTTAATGAAGTGGACAGACTACTTGTGGTCTATCAGTTGACAAGGTTCATATTCCACAAGTGAAGACTTGATGGACAGTTCGCCACTGACGGGTGGGTGTCAGATAGAATTCCCAATCTCCTCCTCTCACCTTTTGGCATTGAGGTGACAAGTACCTTCACCCTATCAGCATTGGTGCAGCACAAAATCCAAAACCTTCAGTCTCCCTATGTATTAGAGTTCTGAGAAACAGAACCACTGGAATTGATACCTCTAGCTCTATTTCTGTCTCTATCTATCTATCTATCTATCTATCTATCTATCTATCTATCTATCTATCTAATTAACAAGGAATCGGCTCACACAATTATAGAGGATGAGAAACCCCACAGTTTGCTCTCTGCAATCTGGAGTCCTAGGGAAGCTGGTGGTGCAATTGAGTCTGAGTCCGACAGCCCAAGAACCAGGGGAGCTTTTCGTAAAAATCCCACTCCCACGGCAGGATAAGATGAGATGAGATGTCCCGGCTTAAGCAGTGAGTCAAAAATAACATAACATAAAATATAATAAAATAAAAAGCAGGAAATGCCTCATTTCTCCACTTCTTGTTCTCTTCAGTCCCCTACTGGATTGGGAGATGCCCACGCACTTTGCAGAGGACAATTGTTCTACTTTACTGAGTCTGCTCCTTCAAATGCTAATCTCATCAGCAAACACTATAACAGATACACCCAGAAATGATGTTCAATATGGGCACCCCACATCCCGGTCTAATTGACACATTAACAATCACATTCCAATTTCTTTTCACCTGTTGAAAGTTTTCAGGTTTTTGAGTCAGAGGGTGCAACTGTGTCCCTAAAGACAGCAGGTACTTTTCTGACTAATTTCACCTCCCATACTGACATGTCTGGGCCTATACTTGATTTTATTTTTCAAGGAATTGTGACCAGTATCGGGAAAATAGTGTGAAAAATGGCAGTCAGCCCCAAATAACAGTTATAATTTAAAAATTTTCTTTTATTACTTGAGAAAATTAAAACCATCAGAGAATATAGAAATGCACCACATTCCCACCCAGTGTTTGTGGTCATTGAGAAAGATGGTATATTTAGATGTAGCATGTAGAATGTCAGCCAGCTCTGGTAGGCCATCTGTGAGCACCAGCCACTCACCAGCCCTGGGGAAGGAGTCCCTGTGTATAAAACACATCCCTGCAGTGATTGATGGCCATGGTCATAGGCGGGAATCAGGAGACCTTGGCCATTTGCCGCGTGATGAAGATATCAAGCCTGAGGACAGGACACCAATTTCTGAACTGCCTTTGAATCTTTTGCTAAACTCCATTGAATTCAGAAAACATCTGACATGCATGATCAGTTCTTACAGACCCAAGAACAAGGAGAACTCAGTGACAAATGTATTGAGGTGGCATCTACTTGAGATCCCCAAGAAACCATTCATTCTTGTACCACGCAGCTTAGGCTGAACAGGGGAAAGGTTGGTGTTGATTGTTTTATGTAAGGGTAAGGTTACGTGCTATGCAAGCTGTGTCCAGCAGTCACCCATCCCCTGCATACAGAGTTCCGATCTCCATCCCAGGAGGGAAGAGCTTTACCAGGGTCAGTTTTTTCCACTTTTTCCCTTACTCTTACCTGTTCTTGGGGATGATTGCATTGATCCAGGCTTGGGATTTGAGTGAAAATCATTTTAGGGCCAGAGTTGGTGACCTGAGAATCAATATCCCATCTGCTCATTGCTCAATTGTCACTTAGTATGTGGTTTTTTTAATTAATTCAAATGGACATTGTTTTTAATTATTAAATGATATATATTCTTTGTGAAAAAATAAATATTAAAACTATCACCTGAAAATATACCACTTAAAGATAACAGACGTAGGTTTTGTTAATCACACCCCATCTTCCTTTTTCACATTCAGGCACGCACTCACATACACAATTTGACTTCTGGATCTGCTCATTCAGCTTTCTCCAAAGAGATTCATTTAATCCCCCTCCTGCCTGCTCACAGGACCCAATCTCAGGGCCTTGGGGTTGTCCCTAACCCCCAAGTAGCTGAGGCCCCAAGACAAGAGCCCTGTGCAGCTGTGCGGCTGGTGAGCAGTTACTGGAGTTCTCCTCTGAGAGCCCTCCTGGTTGGCTGGTCCACAGCAGGGGCTGGAGCACTTGCTCTGTGAAGGGAAATCCCTTGCTTTGCCGTGCTTTGACTATGTGCCTTTAATATTTCATTGGGCTTTTTTGTTTACATTTAGAGAAAGAGGTGGTCTTACAGCTTGAATTATAGGAATGCTGTGTTACCATGTTTAGGTTTTGATTCTGAATATAGGCTTAAATAATTAATCACTCTAAGGTGCTTAAAAAGAAAATGTGGACAATTAGATTACAGTTGTTATTTAGGGAAACCTTCCTTTCAACTGCTAACTTGTGGGATAATTATTTCCATTTTATGAGATGTGGTTATTTGGGCATGCATAATAATAGTTGTGGCATCAATGAACTCATAGCATTCTTCCCGTTGAAATTAATTCAATTGCATTGCCTAACATTCAACAATGCATCCTGTGATGTATGTTTCAAAAGCATATTATATAGTTAAACTGGGATGAAAGAGAGAGAGGTTTTTTTCATGAATAAGATAAGATGTATCCATACATTTTTGCTCACTACCGAATCTTGAGTACTTAGCACAGAACAAAGTACACAATAAGTGTCTGTTGCATGTCTGATGCCTGTTTGTTAAATGCTAACTAATTAATTAAAGCTATTCATACTTTTCTGTTATAATTTTTTTGTGCCAGTCAACAGTCTGTCAGAAGATGCCTTCATTCTTCTGAAAAAGTCAGAGGCAACGAGAGAGCTAGAAAATGATAGCAGGATCTGTAAACTGATCAGCCAGTAGCCAATGGTACGTGGCTACATCAGCCAGGTCTCTCCTGTGCTTGGAGCATTTGTACTTCACAGTCTGCAGACTGTCGGGCCCTCGGTTGAGTTTTTCTCCTTCTCTCTTGGGGCCATTTCAGCATTCAGAGACACTTGCCCCTTCTGTAGGTAGATGCTCAGAAACTATTATCCACAAAGCATCGACAGGACATTCTAGGAAAACACAAATAATTGTAAAAGGGGGGTTGCCTACCTATAATATTTCTGGTATAGCTGAAGAACATATTAAAAATCACAATAGAAGCTCAGATATCTATAGCTGCTGTCACCAGATATGAGTTTAGAGAGACCTTTGCACAAGCAGAGAGCACAGAGACACACCGAGACAGCAGTTCGACTCCCTAGTTAGCAGTTCAGGATGGGCATATGGGAAGATTTTAGAATTATGGGTCCCGAAGATGAGGAAAAAGGGCAAGGAAAGTCATGAACATTCCTCTGTCGACTAACTTCACAGCAAAGCAGTGCGCTAGACACCTCACTGCTGCCACTGCGCTTTCTCCTCCAGACAGACATTTAATTATGGCCAGAGGTGTGAACTAACACACGCTCCACAGCCGCTGCTCCAGTTCCTCTCTCCTGTTCCTCAGCCCCTGCCCCGCGAGGTTCTCTCATGGTCCCTCACGCTGACCTTTCTCCCTTTGGGCTGACCAAGAGACTGGGACCCAGCAGGGTCCCTTTCAAACCCACTTAAGCTGACCTGTTATTTCAATCGCTCAACCTTTCACTTCATAAGGCCATTTCTTTTGAGCCCAGACATATTTCTAGGTATATTCATCTACACATGTCGCCGAACAAGCTTCATTCTAAGTAAATCCAGTTCAACGATTAGGAGCCACTCGAGGCTAAAGACAATACGTTGTCTGTTTACTGCCCCAAACCCTCAGCCAAGTACAACCTCCCACGTGTTTGGGGGAGTCAGAAAAGAACTGAGGAACGGGTATGCATTATAAAAATCATGATCAATAGGATGGTGAACCTGGATAAAGATAGTGGTTTCTTCTTCTATTAAAAAAAAAAAAACTTGCGTGGGGAGCATCTACTATCAGCATCTATGACAGAGGCTGACATTCTAGCCACGGAAATGCACACCAGACAACTACCTACAAATTCAGTTATTGAATCACAGATTCATAAGTTTATACAAGGTCATTACTGGGGAAGTGAACATGTGACGGGGGTGTCCGAACGGGTTTGTGTCATCATGATGATTTCATTTAGAACGTGATGTTTATTCTGAATTTTCTTAATGGTAACATTGACCAGATGAGTAACATTCCAAAAAGAAGGAACAGCACATGCAGAGGCCCCAGATGAGGAGTCCAGCGCTTTGCAAGAGCTAAAGAATAAATCGAAATGGTTACTATGCAAAGGAAGCAAGAATGAGTGTGGGGTCAGATGAGATGAGAGCGGTCAGCAGAGGCCGGGACATACTAGGTCCTTTAAGCCATTTGAAGAATCGAGACCACTATCCCCAAATAAATTGTGACCCACAGAGACATATTAAGTAAGGAAAAGACATAATCAGATTCGGGTGCTGTGAGAAGAGATACCCAACAGGGAACAGAGGAGGAATTCAGGAACACTTGGAAATTATGCAAAAGGCTAGAATTGAGGAGTACTTACGAGGTAGAAGCAACAGACTATGGATAGCCTTAGTGATAAAATGAGAGAGCTCCCTGGAAAATTCCAGAATTTAGCGCTGGATCCAGGGTGGAGCCATCCACTGATACCTGGGACCCTAAAGAATGAGCACCAGGTATATGATGAGTTCCATTACAGATGATAAATCATCCTGATTTTCCATGATATCTCTAAAAGACGGGCACTGAGGAATCATTTGTAGTAGGATATCCATGCACTCAAGTGAATATTCCCAATACTTCCCAAGTTCAGGGTACTGTATTATGCAAGGTGAGAATGACAAGACAACTTGTCCCCAGATTCTGCCGCAATAGAACACAGCAGG
This sequence comes from Lemur catta, assembly GCF_020740605.2. Classification (NCBI taxonomy): domain Eukaryota; kingdom Metazoa; phylum Chordata; class Mammalia; order Primates; family Lemuridae; genus Lemur; species Lemur catta. Next base: position 29,623,108 of record NC_059148.1, read on the forward strand.
GGAAATGAGGCATGAATGGCAGAAATAGAAGGTAGAAACATATAGGTTTCATGTGGGATTTGTTCCCTCTTTTAATACAATAGAAAGCTTCCAATGGGAGGTATCAGGCAAAGCTTTGCAGAGGCAGTAGCTGCTGCAAAGATAAACACCAAAGGCCATATGGAAATTGCAGGTTAATCCCACTATTTCTTTACAAAGAGTGAGAAAAGGGTCCAACTTATTCTTAATTCACTGAGGCTAATGGGGAAGATGGATTGACTGTTTACGTTATTAAACATGTCCCGTTCTTCCTGCCTTGGCAAGTTGCTCATTTCTCTAGGTCAAGGAAGAGATTTCTCTTTAATCTCTTTTATCTTGGCTGAATAAACTAAAGTAAGAGTCTGTAGTTTAGTTAAATAGTTGTTGAGTTTAATCAACCTTCTGTGGGGAACTTCATTTCCAACATTGGAGTGAACAAAGTTTTCCAAATGTGGATTCCTATAATAAACATTCCTAGTCTAACTAATAAAGCCAACAGTTCTGGAAACAATTACAATAATCTTTTCCATATCATGGAAAATCTCTTTTCCTATCCTAACGGAGAAAAACTCAAAACATATGATGCTGAGATACAGACCAATTATGACATAAATGTCATGGTAATGGAAGTGTAAAATATTTGGTAACTTTTCCTCTTCCCATTGTAAACAGAGGCTAAGAGTCAATCCAATAAAGAACACTCCTGAGCACTTGGGTAAGTAGCTTCCTAAATTTGTTCTCAAAGTTTCTGTTCAACAAAGACCAAAAGAAAAAACTTTTTGAGCCCCTGGTATTATCTTGTGTTTTAACCTAGACTGAATCAAGGAAATTTGGGCTCGCTTACAACCAAGTGTTCTCCCCTGCTAATACCTTGTCTCTGATCACCCTTTTGATTAGAGTGTGCTGACTGCTTACTTTGTAAGGAGCTACCATATTTGCCAGCAAGCAAGACTCATCTTTCCCAGAAAGCAACATATTTATCATGTCTAGTGAACTAAGATAACACATTGAAAACCCAATAGGGAAGGAAAGAGAAATAGTGGATTTACAGACCATGGTAAAATTGCTACTCCCTGGTGGCAGAAAATGGAAACATAGAACATCACAGATGAAATGGGTGATATCCATCCTAGTGTGCTTTTCCTTGTGTAAGTTACAAGCCAATAGGCCCCCAGATAACCACGGGTAAAATACGGGTTATTTCCTTATCAGACTTAAATTTCTCACTGCCATAAATCATGGCTCAAAAAGGAATGGGATTTCCAGGAAGTTCTTGGAACTAGGGTTTAGGCTAGTTTCTGTTAGAATTCTTTTTTCTCCCATGCTACTTGTTTGTGTACTCATAGCCAAGCAAATATTGGCTTTTACGACATGCATGGGATTGACCTTGTGGTATCTTCAAGTGTGTCTTTTACTGTATGTTTTGTACTGATTTATACAGAACTACTGGCTTGTTGACACGCACTGTAGCAACCTGTGTGGGAACTGAGTCAAATTTATGTGTTCTTGTTGCTTGATTTTCTCTGCTTTCAAGTAAAGACATTTGCTTTTATTTCATATATTTTTACATTGAGGCTTGCTTTGCAGCTGCCAATATTTTCTGAACTGCAGTGTAACCATTTGCTTTTATAGACCACAAATAAGGGATAAGAATCCATTTGCCAGTATTTTTCTTGGCATTTCTTCTTCTGCTTTGTACCGAAATTCACTTAAGTCAATATATTTGCTTAGTTATGCAATTTTTACATTTTTCAGAGCTAATGGACTATTATTTTATATGTCAAACAGTTTCCTGCTACATTCCAATATAGATTATGATATATTTACATGGATAGAATAATGTATTTCTCTATAAAACCTCTTTAATATCCCTTTCAATGAATCTGCTATAAAAATCACTCAGATCCTCCTACAAATATTACACATTAAATAAGAATGTTTTATGTTCTGATATGTCTTGAATGCTGGCAAGTAAAGTGTTTGCAACTTGTTCTTAAAGGGACCTTGAATGAAAGAAATGGAACCTTGAATGAAAGAAATGTTCAGCATTTGCTGAACACAGATGTCTCTTTAAGTGAAGAGACATCTTCACTTCCAAAAGAGAGACATCTCTAACTTTCAAAAAAAAAAAAAAAAAAAAAACACCATATGTTATATTGGAATCTAGAAGCTTAGAGCACAGACTCTGCAAAGCAGGAGCCCATACTCCAGGAGAAAGACTACCACCCAGTTGCTAATGTTCCTTGAGAGCTTGGGAGAAGGTCCCCACGGAGCTGAGACCCAGACTTCTGAGAAAGTAGTATTGTCCAGCAGATGCTTGTGTCTTTAAGATTGGTGATGAGGCTGATCGGAGAGTGTGGCAAGAAGCTGGAAACTAGAACCAATCACTGCTGCCAGAGTGGAGAGCCATTGCTGGCGTGGCATACGGGAACAGCAGAGGAGTCACAAAGACCAAGTCCCTTTGTCCCTTGCACCCTCCAGTTCTCCTTCTAGCGCCCCCAGTGGCAGAGCCGACACAGAAGCTGGCAAAGCACAGGTGTGGTCCCCAGAGCTCCAGCCTTTGCCACTGATATGTGCAAGTGTGGTCCGGAGCTGAAGTAGTAGCTTAATAACCAGCACAGACAGCATCCCCCAAAACTTCCAGTTGTGTCCCTTGCATGTGTTAGTGACAAGCAAATAAAACACTGCTAGATGGTTTTGAAAGGATTCTGAAGGAGTGAAATGGAACAAGCATTTCCTAAGCACAGGCAGTTCTTCGAACGAGCTGCATCCGACAATCCTCAATCAGCTCTGAGGGGTGTATGTGATTATCTCATTTCTACGGGTGAAGAAGCCGAGCTTGGGGAGGTGGTATAACCAGCCCAATGCCACACAGCTGAGAAGTCACAGACTAGGACCTGTCCCTTCCCAAGTCTAAGGATATGTTTTCATTCCCTGGACTGGCTGCTACAGAACCCAGGATGGATCCTGAAAACTGGGTTTAGTTCTATGTATGCCATCTGTGGTCCTGCGCCCTCTGGTCTGTGCTCAAGAATTTGAGGATTTAAGGGATGTCAGGATCCTGAAAGGCACACAGGAGACATTGGCAGGGCAAATGCGTATAGCTGTGTCTGTCATGCACTGCTCGAGAGGACTACATCTTAACATCTTAACAGGATGACAATCACATCCTACATCGTACCTTCATTTACTCACCTTCCATTGATTCTCTGAAATGGGGAGGAACCTTACAAATAATTTACTGAGTGGGCAGAATTTGTTTTTTTTAGTGGTACACAAAATAAGACTAAGTCTTGCAAATGCTAGCATCTTAGATCTAATGCAATATGGTCCCGTATTTGTTATAACAATTGTCACAAAGATGACACTCAAACCTTTTTGAAAAAGGAGTGCCCTTTTCTAATTCCACAAAGGTACCACATGGACAAGTAGCAGCCAGCAGCCCAGAGAGTCAAGTGTTTTAGATTTTGGACATGACTATTTTACAGTGGAATACATGCAACATGGCAACAATTTATTGTCTCTCCTGAAGTAATTAGTTAGAATTGGGTTAAAGAAAATACCCTCCCTTTGAAATCTCTACACATTTCAACTAACCTTACAGTAAAAAAATAATACTAATTTGCATATTTTATCAGTTTTGCATCTCAGAAGACAAAAGGTCAAATATTTTTTCTAATATACTCAGGCCTCTCATATATCTTTTACCCCATTTTCCATTAGAATGCATCAAAGCCATAACTAACCTTATCCATCAAAACCACTCCATTTTATATTCATCTATTATTTTTTTGTTCATATAAGATTTCCATTTCATGCCTCATTGAGTTCTACGATCTTTCAGTTGCCAGTACAGGATGCACACCACTGGTATGTGATTCCCAAAGACTATTCTCCTCTGCCCAAATATGTATCTCCTACCTGCCCGTTGGAGTTGATGGCATGTGTGGGTTCTGGAAGTGACCATGTTTACTTTCTGGGTTGGTCCTGTGTGTTGAGGTCCCCTAATATCACCGTCATGTTCAGAGATTCACTGGAAGGAACTGAGGGACTCAGCATAGAGTTGCACTCACAGCTGAGGTTTATCACAGCAGCACAATGAGACAAGATGGCCAGATCGTAAGGGACAAAGACACAGGTGGAGTTTGGAGGAATTCATGGGCAAGTTTCCTGGTGCTTTATTCTTCCCACGGAAGGGTTACACGGAGTGCCCTCTTCTGCAACATGGTCACAATGTTTCTGTCCATGAAAGCACAAGGCTTTATTGGGGACTGCTCAGGTTGGCACTCTCTGCCAATCATGTGCCAAAATTCTAGACCCCCAGAAAAGAAACAGGTGTTCAGCATAAACCACATGATTTGCACAAGCAGGCTAGGAACAGTGAGTCATTATTATCATGTAGGGAACAGTTCAAGTGCAAAGTTCCCAGACACCAGCCAAGGGCCAGCAAGCAGACCTTTCTAAGGAGAGCAGTCTCTGGCTATGCTAACTTTTTCTGGACATCTTCCAAGTCCCGTCATGGCCCCCTCCAACCATAGCCATGAGGTGTCCTGACAGAAAGAAGCCTCATTCCTTAAAAAGATGATGGCAAAGCCCCCTCATGCCAGTACTTAGACTCATTAGTTCTACCATGATTTGTTGTTAGTGCCAGGAGGCACAACAGAGCTTGCAAACTTATAAAACTCTCCCAGTAACCCTACATTCAATTTCACTGGACACATGAGCTTCACTTTTGGGGACATACTTTAGCCAATATATTATAATTTTAAAGTATTTACAAACCATGTGGATAATGTTTTGTTTTAAATATTTTGAGTTTCTTGCAATAAAGTCAAAGGCAATGACAACAATGACAAAATATCACTTCGTGTAAAAATGCCAGCAGCATGCTCTTCTCAGTTACTGCCAATACTAGAAACCATTTCAGTTGTTAGAAAAAAAAAAGTATTTTGTTTTGTGTGCTTGTGTTTTGTCTTGCATCTCTGACAGATGTATAAGAACAAGATTCTATCTTTTGCAGACTAGAAAGCAAGTTGTTACATTGTAGACATATGGCAATTGTCCTATTTATCATCAAGTATTTCTTGCAAATTGTTAACTAAGGCAAATGTAAATTTAAATTCCTACAAATGTAAAATTTATAGAACCAGATGGCCAAAGTGGTACTTCAACAGTGTAAAAATAAATTTTACCTGACCTAGGGCATTCTTAGATACAGAAAGCAAGGAAAAAAAGAAATCTATGGTAGAGTGAATTTTAACCATGAAATGCTTTCATATCTTCTAATTTTAAAAGGACTTGGATAATAAAAAAGATTTCCAGAGCAGAAATTGGGGAAGACAAGGTGGCCCTGTCTAACCTTGATGAAAATTCATGCAGGGGGACCATTGGTTCTACTCTGCATAAGTTAGTGGTGCCCCTCACAAATATCTTAAATGCCAGCCTCCTTCCAAATTATCCTGACTCAAAGTTTCTGAATATCTCTTATAAAGAGCAATGGCACTGAGGAACACGGGCTTGGGATATATGACTTTTACTCTAAGTTTCGAGCAAGAATGTGCAATACAGAAAAGGGGAAGGGATGTCGGCCAGGGAGTGGGAAGAGGAGGAGGCATGAAGAGGATAGAGTGGATAAGGTGGGGTTGTTCTCTATCTAGCCCTTGAACCAGGGCATCCTGGGGAGGGGGGGGGGCCGTTCATGAACTAAGTAATTTTGGAGGATGAGAATATTTTTAAAATTTACCATCAGAAGAGAGAAAAGATTTCTGAAAATATTTGGCTTGTATTTGCATTGCTTAAATTTGCACTTGAAATTCTCCCTAAAAGCAATGGCAAGGAAGATATGACTATCTCTGTTAATTTTTTAATGCTAAACAAACTCCAAATATTAATAATTTAAAGGTCTTAGGGAGGGAGTCAAATATTTATATCCCTTGGATTTTTTTTGTGCGTGTGCATTCTCTAAAGGAAAGTCTGGATGAGATGGGGGTGAATCTGGGTCTGGAGGCGGCACACGCTGCTGGAGCTCGTGAGAATGCACTGTCCCCTCTACCCGGGAACCACAGCTCAGAGCAACATCCAAGAGGGACACAGAGCTCTGGGATCCACAGAAAGGAAATAGGGCCTCATCCACCAGGAATTGTTCTAGGGTCTTTGAAGTTGAAAATGATTTGATCTTTTCTTGGATGGCCATATTCTTAGAAAACAGAGAACTCTCACTTGGAAAGAGTTGTTTGTAGAGAGCAAGTAAAAGTTTCTCTGCATGATCTGGCAAGGGATTGGCCCCAGGTACTGAGTCAGTAATTTATAACAGGCACGTGCATTTTAAGTAACCAGATGAGTCCCACTCTCCCTCCCCTGGGCACACAGATTTTTTCTCCACTTGGTGCTGGCGCTGCCTGCGGCCAGGAGAGGGGTGGCGTAGGCAATGCCAGGCTGTCTTCCCTGCCCTCTTGGTGCCTCTTTTCTTGATACAGTGTTAACACCAGGTAGTATGATCACTCATTGGATTTTTGGTTTTTCTGAAGGTGCTTGCTTGAGTTGGACAGGTGTTGAATTTGGTTTCCGTGCAGAGGGCTGATGGCTGCAGGTTTCTATTCAGACATCATGCTCCACCTCTTCCCTCAAATGTCCTCTTTTATATGAAATTCTGATGATAGTATATAAGACGAATGTTTTTATATCTTCTATAATTCAAAAGATAAAATATAGGTAACGTTTTCTAGCACCCCACTAGGATCAATAGATGATAGATGTACAGACAGATAGTAAAATGGTGGGAGAGAAAGAGAGACACGGAGGAGAGGACAGAGAAAGAATAGCTTTCGATCAACTAGCATTAATTTTTCTTTCTCTTAAGAAAAGAAAAGGGAATTTTGGTTTGGGCATTTACCCCCAAAGACACAGAGCCCTTGTAAAATACTGAGACGCAGTAATGTTGCTGGGCCCCCACCTTGATTGGATAAGGAGGGGGGATATGGTTGTGACTTGACTTCTGACTCCAGTGTCAGCCGTACCTGAAACCTTTAGCTGTGTGGTTCCTCTCTGTCACTCTCTCCCTGCCCCCACTCTCTCCTAATATTAGAGCTGATTATTTTTACTGACCAATTTCTGTAGTCTGTAATCAGACCTCTTAGAAGGGTCCCTGGACTCACCGCCAGAGAGTGACAGAGGCAGAGTTTAAGTATTAAGGTTAATCCCTGCCCTGCAGCTCCTGGGAGCTCCTCGGCTGCTCATACCAGTGATTTTCCTGTGCTCTGGTCTGAATTAATATTTAGTTCCTTCCTCTGTAACCAGCGGTGGTTTCTTGGGCTTCATCGGGTCATTTTAAAAGTCAAAATAAATATTTGAATTGGTGCTACATGTTTTCTCTTATTGGCCTTGCTTATACTGAGTGATGATGATGGTGATAACTAACATTTTTGACTTTAAATGGCAGCCCTATTTGTGGACTTCTAATTGAAGAAAGATCACCCCTGGGGGCAGCCACGGCCTTTGCTCATATGTCAGACATAAAGTGCCTGTTGGAAACTGAACATTGTTTCTCTGATGAAGATATGAAGGGGTGCAAAACATGCTCACCCTTCGCTGCCACTCGAGGGTTTAGAATTTGCTTACTCCTTTAACCTAGGGCTCAAGCTTCAGACAGACATTCGATTTTTTACTTTTTTCTTCCTTTTTCTCTGCCAGCCACACACGCCAGCCAGTGTTCCCAAGGGACACTTGTAACCGTGTGTTGGCTGCGATTTGGCTTAGAAAAACTAAATAATCTACAGCATCATTTCTATAGAAAACACCGATAACACAGTGGGCGGCATTCTGCAAGCCATAAAAGCTGCAATAAAGGTGGTAGCAGGTTTCATAAAGCTTTTTTTATATAGGCTTCTTCGCAAAGTTGAGGGTCTGACACTAGATCACTACTCAGTAAGACCATTTTATTTATATTCCTTATGTTCCTTAACTCCACCCTGTGTTGCTTCTATTATGAGCAGATGCTCCGGTTTAGTGATGTCATAATAATGGTATCTGCTCAACACAATGGTGGAGGCCTGGGCTCTGGAGCCAGACAGCCCGGCTGCACCCTCTGCCTTCAGCACCCACTCCCCGGGTGCTGTGTGACGGGCTGTTTAATGTCTCTGTGTCTCGTTTCCTTATCTGTACAATGGGCGGACTAATAGATCACACGGCAGCATTGTCATGAGATTTAAATGAAGAAAGAAAGGCAAAGCAACATACCAGTGTCTGGCATGTCACATGTGCTCAGGAAGTTGAGACTCATTTAGCGTTGCTGTTGCTACGGCAATCATTGCCGGTGTGGTCCCTCCTTTAGCACCTCTCACGTTGACATACCTGAACTGAGTAGGACATTTGACACACCAGGGTATTTAAAAAGTTGAGTATTCTAATAATATTTTTCTTCAAATATTGATGATTGACAAATGAGAGATGTTTACGATTATCCTCACCTGCACATAATCCATCTTGATTTAGGACTGGGCACATTTAGCTTTCACAGTCATTGTATGTACGTTCATCCAAACACAGAGTGTGGGAGACTAGAGTATACAATGGAAAAGACCGAGATGTGACAACCCATCTGTCCACTCAATGTCTCTACGCCCAGGGAGAGGACAAATGAGTCTCTAATTCCCTTTCCTGATTTATTTCCTTGAGACTCTTCTCTTGTAATTCTCGTCTTTGGGGACAGTGTGCTCCGTGTGTGTGTGTGTGTGTGTGTGTGTGTGTGTGTGTGTGTGTGTGTGTGTGTGCGCGCGCGCGCGTGTAACTGTTTTACAACGCAGTGTCTTAAACTCAAGTCAGGAGCTTCAGCAGGGGCTCAGCAGAAGACACGGCAGTCTGTCACGACTGCAGGTGTTCTGTATAAACTACACTTTGCAGAAGAAGTTCAGGCACAGTACACTACTCTTATTATTAGCAGCTAGGGTATGCTGGGGACCCTCGCAAAATCCAAGTTTCCAGACAGCAGCCAAGTGCCGACTTGAATGCAGGCCTTTCTAACGAGAGCAGTCCCAGGCCTGCTACATTAACTGTTCTCTGTGTTAAAAACCATCCTTGGCCTGGCCAACGATCAAGCCCAGGGGTGATGTAAATAATGTCGATTTGCTTAAGCCAGTCAGGGTCACTCCTGGATGTGGGGGTAGAGTATTTTTCAAAATGACAATGGCTGGCATAAGAACGGCTGTGGATTGTCCCTGAGGAAATCCAGGTATTATTGGAGGGAAAGAAGAGACATGGCTATTACACACACCGGCTAGCATGGAAATGACTCCTAAAAGAAGAAGTGATTCGTGGCTGAATCTATCAGTTGGGGTCAGGCTAGGAAAACAAAAAAAAACCTTTTAGGTATTTTTACAGAGGGAATTTAGGACAAAGATTGGTGACCTGAGTGGAGAAGAGAGCTGAAAGGCTTAATGTTTGGTGATAAAGTAGCCCAGAGATTAATAGTTGCAAGAAGCAGTTACTATCCCTGAAGATGGAGGAACAGAGAGAAAAGGCGTAAATACTAGTGCCTAGATACCTGGACCATTTGGCTGGAGTTAGAGAAATATTTCAAATGACTTTTAAAAAAAAGTCAAGATTACTAAAATTTGCAATTCCTATTTCCCTATTTCTAAGGACGAAAGTTCTAGACTTTAAATAAATAAATAAATAAATAGTTTATTGGACTTCACGGTCCATGGCCAGGGCACCGTCCTTGATGACACGACAGGGACAGGTGTCTGGGGACCCGTGACACACTGGCAGTGGACAGCCAGCCGCAAAGGGGCTTTTCAGAAACGAGTCCTGTTAGAAATGTGACCTCTTTCAGCAGGGTTGGCCTGGAAGTCAGAAGAGGAAGAATAACAGTCCTCTGGGAATTCCCTCCACTAACGGAAGGTCACAGTGGTGTCCGCGTGAGCTTGGCGGGTGAGAGGGGGCCTCTCTGAGGTCCGGCAGAGGACAGAGGAAGCCCGACACCAGGCTGCAGACTCCATGCACGTCCTGGGCGAGGAGCAAGTGACAATTGTGAAAACAGCACCGAGGGAAGGTGTGTCACTAAAGCGGAAATGGCTATTTCAGACAACCCTGGTTAAGAGAGTCCAGGGGGACTTTTGGTCCTTTCCTTCGAAAAAACGAGGTGACATCAACCGCACCACCCTGAGTGGGCATCAGTTTGCTGAGGCTCCTTGCAGCTCCTGGCGGGCCAGACCACAGACTCAGGAGAGTGTGCGACTGCGGATTGTCGGACTCCTCCTGGCCACTCTTGGGCATTTAGTGTGGCGTTGACCTTGCTGGTGATTTTCAAAGGTCTGACCAGGTGGCCCCTTGGAAAGAGATCTGCCGAGCTTGGTGCCTGGTGCTTGAGCTGTCTGTGTGTGTGACAGCAATGGGCTCAGCTGCACAAACACATGCCGTCTTTTCTCCTGTTGGCCACACAGTGGGTGATTAGTGTCACAGAGATGCGTGGGAGACATGGCGGGACTTCAGCCTGCTGGATGCATCAGGGCCCGTCACACGGCCTGGGTACTTGCATGGAGGGGTTTCCTCAATCCCAACGGAGGCACATTTCCAGGAGGATGTGTGTGCTCCAAGCACAGTGACAAATGAGGCAGTTATGTCCATGTAAGCACTCGGGTCACCGTGTCCTGCCAGGGTTTCCAAGACACTGTGAGTGGCTTCCTTCCAATGGGTCATCAGTTTTCCCCCAAAGCTCTCTTTGAGGCCTCTCTTGGCACCGTGAGCTGGAGGATTCTTCACCCACAGAGCTGCGGCCCCGCAGATTCACTCTGTCTTTCTCTGAACCTCCATCCTAATCCTCCCTGCAGCTCGTGGCTAGGGTGGTAATGAGGGGCCCTGTTGAGCTGGGGCTCATTAGGACTTTCTCATTGTCTCTTCCCAGGACATACTTTATTCAGCAGCGTGCTGAAAAGCAATCTGGGAAATTAGGGGACTCAATAGGGCTTCATGTCACACTCAAAATGGGGGTCTCAACAGTCACTTCACTGGTTGATGCCAAAAAAAAAAAAAAAAGAATTATACTATTTTTTGAATTTTGGATTAAAGAGAGGGTAGTTGATTTGTCAAGCTAATATGCATTCCTCAAGACATGTTCCTGTGGCTTCATAAAACGCTCCTAAATTCAAATCCATCGTGTTGCAATCTGGCCCTTGGACGAAATGAGGTCCCGGCAATGGAGGTTTATGGCTTTCCATATAAGCTTTCAGGGAAAATTTACACTGCGTTTTACTTCAGCTCTTTCACATAAAGCAGGGGGGTTTTGCCACCAAAATGAAAAAGAAAGGAAGAAACTGCCTTCTTAAGTTTCTTATAAATCAATACTGGAGGCATAAAAATATCTACATAAAAGATAAAGGAGATGAGAAACCGCCTATGATGAAAAGAAAGCCTATTTAAGCCTTGCCTTTAGTTTCAGTTCCTTTTCCATATCAGAAACGCAATCAGAATTTTAATCTTTCCTCGGGTTCCTCCTGGATTTTAGGAGCATCTCACCCCAAAGCTGGTCAGCCGCATGTCTTCCCACCTCAGCTGCAGGGCTACGCTGCACGGGGTGGTGTGCTTGGTGCAGCTACACTTCTCAATTTCAATTACTTTATGAATAAATTCACCTGAAATTTAATTAGCCTGTGGAGAGGGGAAATAAACCAACTAAACACCACATTGGGTTTTGCCCATATTCTTTGTTAATGATACTCCTCATCACTTTGCATTTTCAAATACACATTGGGGCACATAATTCTTCTAAGAATTGTCTCCTAAGGCATGCCTTTCTGTTTCAACCTTTATTGGACTCCGCCCAATCTATAGGTTCATATCTGTGATAGAACATGTCTCTGAGTATCCCCAAAGAAAACCAAATATCTGTGACATAATTATGTGTACCATATATATATTTACATATATACATGCCCACTTGTGTAAGGAATTTTTAAATAGTTTTGATTAATTTATATAGTTTTTTTTCTGCTTTTACACATAACACATTGCAAATGTTTCTCATGATGCCATCTTGTCTTTAAGTCATGAGTGTGATGGTGATTTATTACTCTACACACAGCATGTCTCAACTGTATTTATTTAATCATTTTAATGATGGATAGGTAGGTTGCTTTCAAAGGTTTCTTGCTGTCATAAATAATGCTAACCATGAACATCTTTGCATATGTATCTCCTTTCCCAAACACTTGATTATGCCCTTAGAAAAACTTTCTAGATGATGAATTACAAATTCACACTATACAAATGTATCATGATGTATTTATACAGTCTCATTAATTATAATTTAATACTAATTATTAATCAATAATGATAGAAGGGGATATTTATTATTTATATGCACCAATTACTCTTCTAAGTGCTTAACATAGTAGCTCATATGACAGTCACAATAGCCAGTGAGGTAGAATCTATTATCATTCCATGTTACGTGTGAGGAAACTTGAGTCGCAGGGAGATGAAGCAACTTGCCCGAGATTGTTCAGGTAGTAAATACCAGATTCAAATTCAGGGACCTGGTTACAGCATATGTGCTGCTTACTTTGCTTGAGATTATAAATGATACTGCAATTAATATCCTTGCATTTCAATCTTTATGCACTCTCAGCAGCACCTATGAAGGAGAGATTTATAGCACTGTAAATATGCCACCATAGCATTACTCTCGTTTTAATGAAAATCATGGAGATGTCTGAATGTCTCCAATGAACAGCCTTCTCAGGTAGATGCAACATAAAAAGACGATGGAAATAAGCATAAATACTCAAGTTCTAGAGCACTAGGATGCCACAGATGATAGGCAGGATGTCAAATAATAGTCCTGACAATATACGGTTTTGGCTGATGGACAATTTATTGTGCATATAGTTTAGAAACAAATGCTATTCAATCCCTCTGTACTTTTTGTTTTTCCCCAGGAAAAGGAAGACTCAACATTTTCCCTCAGTAGATAGATACTGTTCGGTCCCAGTGTTAATTAGTGCTAAATCTAACTTTCCTCCTCCTTGCATTGTCCTTGATAGGAGCTGGTGGAGAACACACTGTATTTGACGTTTCATTGTTGGCGAGAGCTGGGGTGGGCAATGAGCAATTTGTTGGAGGTGGTAGGTGGATATCATTTTGTATTCATTGCATTAATTACTATTTATTTGCTTTCCTTTTTTGTGCAGTCTGGGAGAGTCAAGGGATCGTGAATTGCTTTGGTGGTTTTCCTCGACTTCTGCTCATCTTTCCACAAGCTTCCATATCTCTAACAAAAAGCAGCCCTTCTTCTTCAAAGAGGCCAACCAGCATGTCCTGAGGAGCTCAGGCTGTAAGTCTGGGTGGAGGGAGATGATGCGTAAAGACTGAACCGAGACCTGCAACCTCTTGCTACCTATGACCCTTCTTCATCTGAGAAGATAATCCCCCAGGAATGGATTCATGCTGACTTCTATGTTCTTCAGATACGTGGAGAATTTTCCTTTCTATTAGAATTCAAAATCTCACATTCTTGTTGTGTCCAGACATTATAAAGTAGCCCTGAGTGGTAGGGCTGCCTTCAGGCTTACTTTGCTATCAAATACATCACCAAGACCCTTTGACTTCGTATCACTCTCTTTCTATGCCATGCTGCTGTCATTTACAGACAGGCTTTTCCTTTGCCTCCTATCACTTTCTCTGTTCACACCACTGTAATCCCCCTAACAGTCCAAAGATGCACCTGCCGCCAGGACTTTGCACATGATCTTCTCTGTCTGAAGTACTTTTCCTTTAGACAACTTCCTCATTTCCTCCAGGACTGTGCTCAGCTTCTCAGAAAGACTTTCCTTTATATATAAAAAAGATTATCAATGTGTAAGTGAAAGAGGGATGCGTTAATTCAGATTTTATACTCCCGGAAAGTCAGGTCCCATGGGAAAGCTTGAGAATCTTACCTAGAAGGACAAAGGACGTCTCAATGATTCTCACCAGCTCTGCCTGGGTCACACACCCAAACCTGAGCCATTCCCCGTGGGGAGAGAAAGCAACACACTGGTGGAGTTAGTCATGTTATTTAAGTTTCGTCTGTAAGTAGAGCTTGGGTTCCAGGCAGGCAGAAATGAGAGTTTGAGGAGTGTGGTTCTTCAGTGGGAAGGAGGGTACAGTTACCAGGAAGGGAATGAGTGTGAATTTATCTGCAGAGCAAAAATAATACATGTCTGTTGGTTTCCCATGCTAGCATTTCCTTAGTTTTATGTATCCATTTGCTCCACACCTTGAGTCTGGTAGTTGTGCAAAGATTATATTTCTCAAAAATTAGACCACTGAACATAATTTTTTCTTAAAGTGGATAAGTAGGGTCTGTTTAAAAAAATTTTTAAAGATAAAAATGGCTTTATAAGTAAAGGAGACCATACAGACATATGGAAACGAAAATGTTTTGACATATTTTGAAAAGAACTAGTTTCAATGAAAACGAGATTGTGAGGAACCCCCGGCATCTACTCTTACTGCGACTGAAGAGAGGATATTGTGATGAGGAAGACTGCGTTGTCATGGTGCTTTGCTTTGTTGAGATCATGACTCGATTTGCTGAAGCACTTTGAGATCAGAGAATATCTTCCTGGGGCTATTTGCAGGGTCTAACCTAAAAAAAGCTTGATAGATGAAACACAGAGGGAACGTGTACAAATCGATAAGGAAAAGACAAATCCAGCAGCATATATGCGTGAGAATGATCATTGAGGTGTTATATCTGGGGGGTACCTGCTTGGAGACAACCTGGGTACCCATCCATGGGAGAGTAGAGGTGAAAATGTGATATTGGCACCCTGTGAAGCCTTGAGAAATAGATAGAAATGAAAATGCAGATTTAAAAACAGCAACAAAAACAGATGTTTTTAAAAAATATTGCACTGAATGAAAAAACAAACAAGTATACTATTTACCCCAGATAGCAACATGTATTTTGCCAAAACACATACAAATCACCAGGACTGCAACAAAAGACATGTTAATCACATTTAAATGGTTGGCTCTAAGGAAAGGGAAATGGGACTGGGATGGGGGCTTAATGGGGAATAACTACTAGGTTGAGCCACTTGAAATCATCAATATTTGATTTTTTTAAGCTGACAAAAATGGTGCTTTCATACAGGTCAATGTAGTAAGTAAACAAGAAAGGAGTCTCACACAGAGCAAAAATAATATGCGCCGAAAGAGGAATGAAATGGTCGATGCTCTGCACCTTTGTTCAAAAATGCAAAAATAACTTGTGGACTTTTCTTTAAAAATGTGTTTCCCAGACTTTGTTTCATTATGCAGTTCCACTCCACCGGATTCCTGCTTTCAAATGTTGTGTTGGAATGATCCAAAGAATAGAAGAACCCACCTATAGTCACAGAGAGAGCCGCCCCTATGTGCTAAACGTCATCTTAAAAAAAAAAAATGGCTCAGTTGTTTTCTCTAGCTGACTCTGCTAATGAACCCACAAAGGGGGTTTTCCTAGGCTCAGTTGCTCACCACACAGAAAGCTAATTACTGAGACAAGGAGGATTGTCAATGAAGAATTCTGGGGGAGGTGAACCCAGAGGTGAGAGGGCTGGACTGCCTCAGCTCTGCCTCCTCGATTGACGGGGTCAGGGGCTTTTCTAGAGGTGAAATGAGTAATACATGAAGTGCATGAGCATCATTGCACGTTTCAGACAGAACTCAGGGCACACAAATGCAGTGAGAGCACATACCTCTTGAGGTCATAAAATGGCAGCTAAGCCCCTCCCAGGGTGGAGATTTTAGTAGTACAATGAGCTAGGGGGGTAACATCAGTCACAGGGACCTAGGATTTCATATTGGCATTTGAAGAGGTCTTGGAATAGGACAAAAGTGTTTAGATAAGTTATTTGGGGTTTATGTGCCATCTGTCAAGAGATGGTTATTAGGAGGCTTAGAGGCATAGAGGAAAGGATGCTGGACATAGCAGGAGACCTTGGCCTGAGTCCGTATATGTAACTAACTCTATGAATGTCACTTTGGCCACTTTCTTCCCAATCAGATCTTAGAGTTTTTATGTAAAAATCATAGTTTGGAGGGGATGAAACCCCAAATCCATACTATGGTAAAGCTTTAGACGTTTCTTTGGTGGATTGAAGGGTTTCTTTTCAATATCTATAGTTATGGTAGGTGCAAAGTTCTTTGAAGAGAAGCATTTGATGGGTTATAGATGGAGACGCTCCTAGCCACCCCCCTAGATCCAATTGCATTTACCGCTGGCCCAAGATCTCATCTTTCAATTACTGGAGCAAGTGACAGCCTCCCAGATTCTGTCTCTTCATCTGTGAAATGGGATTTTTAACAGTATTTATCTCACATGTTTTCACTTGGTACTGTGTCTGGTATTCCATAAACTGCCAAAAAAATAGCTATTTTCATGTCAAAAATATTTTTTTTGTGTGGAAAAATATATAATGTTTCCAGTAGCATTCCTTTAGCCACCGGTAGGCATCTTCTGCAAACATTCTACTTTATAGGTGTATTTTTCTTTGATAAGTTGACTCTATATTCTTTCTACATTTTTTCCCTATTTGGTTGTTTACTTTTTCCTATTATTTTAGTACATTGTAACATTCACCTTTGTTTTCTCTAATACATGTGTAATAGATTAAAACTGACTGCAAATCATGTGTAAATATTGTCACCTTTCAACCCTGTTTCAACCCTGGAATGTTTCATCCCTGGAATAAATCCGTATTTACCTCCTTGAGGGTGAGAAAGCACATGGAAAAAGAGGTCTAGCCAGAACCAACCCCCCAACTGGACTACCAGATGACCACAGCCATGTGAGTGACCCCCCCAATACAGGAGGAAGGACCACTGAGCTGCACCCAGCTGCACTGCCTGCCCCCAAATGCAAAGCAAATCAAGTGACTGTTACAGCCACTGTGTTTTTGGTGTAGATTATGCAGCAATAGATGACTCATCACACACACACACACACACACACACACACAAACATGCTCTCCTATGTGCCTACACATCCACATTTAGCATTAGCACAATCTGGAGGGAGAGATTATTACTGAGGTTTGGGAGGTCAATTTTAACCTCTGCTTTATACATCTCCTTGCTGTTTGCATTTTTTCAATAAGCAAGCATAATTCTTTATATAACAATGAAAACAGTTTTAAAAAGGAAAAGATAATAGTTGGCTGGCTCTGTCAGTTGGAAAAATGTCTTCCTCGGCCACAGTTAATTGCACTGTTTTATCCTCTCAGGATTTTCGTGGTTAATTCTTATGTAAAACTTGTTCCTGTGTCATTATCGTGCCCTGTTGTCAGAACAATGTCCCTGGGCATCCTGTTTACAGTAATTGACTCTTCACTTCCCTTCTCTTACCTTGTCATTTTTTTTTTTTGTACTAATACTTAACCACATTTGTGACTTTTTATACACCTATTTGCTTTTCATCCCTTCTCTCTTCATATTTTTTTATCGTCTTTCTCCCTCTGCTCTGGCTTATGAGAGCAAAGCCTTTTATTTGGTCCATCATGTTTGGCACTGAATACGGACTCCACAAGTGCCTATTCAATGCAATTTCTGGATTATTCAATCGCCCGATGTTTGATTATTTCACACCATACCTACTGAGCTTCTGTTCTGAGCAAAATGTTGCAGTCAACCAAGTGTGTGCTTGGGGATGGCGGAGGTTATGGAGGGTTAAAGTGTCTGCTGCGAGTCTCAGATAATAGCTCAAGGGTGCAATGAATGCAGTTTAATTATCTACAGCACATTAATTTTGACCGAGTGGTAGTAACTGGTTTGCTCAATCAGATCTGCCCAGGGGGTTTGTTGGCTCCTGGGGTTCCCAGTGGTATTGGGTGGCATCTGTTCCTCGCATGTGCACATGTGACCATGCTGGCATCCCCTGACTGTTCTCACCCTCACCTCCTCTTTGGCTCCAGTCCACTCTGTCCCCTGCAGTGCTGTCCTCGTCCGTGCCACAAGGTCTTTCTGGGTCCATGGCCTCTGGGTGCTCCATCTGCACTGATCTGGTCTCATGGGAAAACTCTGCACCAGCCTTTGCTAACATCTCTTCTCATAATCTCGAACACCTTCGTCTTACCTCCCTTCGTCTTCCAGAGTCAGCAGGGGGTGAGTCCAATCCTTGAACAATCACCAAAGACACCTGCTCACCCCGTGTTTCCTTCTCTGATGATTCTTCCTTTCCAAACCCAAGGAATCTTCATTTCTTCTTTGGCAGAAAAATCATCTCTTGACGAATCGAGTGTTCTTCTGAACTTACTGTTTCTGCCATAAATGTTATGATCTGGGTTTCTAGGAGTGGGACTTATTATGCTAATTTTTTTCTCTCAAAATATGATCTCTGCTATAACCTTCCAAAATCTGATTTGAAGGTTTTGAAATTCAAGAACAGATATTTGATTGTCTGCATTTCTGGTAATTCTTCTTGACTTAAGCAGCAGACTGCAGGTCTAGGTTAAATACACAAAAAGGAAATTCCAGGAATGAAAAGTACAGTGATTAATTTATGAAAATACTTCACTCTGTGTGCAATGTATTAGGATTGATGAAAGAAGTCCTACAATTAACACTATTTTGAACCTTGCTATTTTCACTTAAAAATATTTCCCTTGGTCCTTCAGATCCGTGATGATAACAGCTGTCTCCTGATGCTAGCTTCTGCGTTTCTCAAAAACTCTTCTTACTGGCCTTAACCCTATAAATACTCCCTTCACGGCCAGGCGCAGTGGCTCACGCCTGTAATCCTAGCACTCTGGGAGGCCAAGGTGAGAGGATTGCT
Source organism: Lemur catta (assembly GCF_020740605.2). Classification (NCBI taxonomy): domain Eukaryota; kingdom Metazoa; phylum Chordata; class Mammalia; order Primates; family Lemuridae; genus Lemur; species Lemur catta. The sequence continues at coordinate 29,641,919 of NC_059148.1, forward strand.
TGAGGTCAGTACTTCAAGACCAGCCTGAGCAAGAGCAAGACCCTGTCTCTACTAAAAATAGAAAAAGCTAGCCGGGCATGCTGGCATGCACCTGTAGTCCCAGCTACTCGGGAGGCTGAGGCAGGAGGATCGCTTGTTTCAGGTTGCTATGAGCTCTCTAGCCTGGACAACAGAGAGAGACTCTGTTTCAAAAAAAAAAAAAAGAAAAAAGAAAAAAATATATATATTCCTTTCACACCTTGAAATATTCCCTTCACTACATTCTAGCCCATAAACCAATATGCAGGGAATCCTGCTTCCTGCTGGGGTCCCTACTGGTGCACCTGGCTAGAGTGCTTGAACTTCACTCTTAGAGCTTAGGCAGAAGTGAGAAAAACCTGCACATGGTCACCACTATGTGGCACCCCCTCCCTGCTGCAGCCACCGGGACAGTAGCTAGACCAGCCCCTGTGATGTCACATCCACACCGGTGTTAGAACATTTCAAATGATGTTGGGGCAGGGGAAGCACTGAGTGTTCCTTCAGGGGCAGTTCACGAACAGGTCTTGGTATTTTAGCATAAAGGCTCTTTAGTCACTTAAAACTTTATTGCAGTTGCTTCAAGGAATTTCTATGAACATTCAGTGTGCAAGATTGTTGAAAGGTGGTTAAGGGAGCTTAATTCATTGAGATTTATTTAAGTTGCAACAGGACCTGACATCCCATGTCCTCTTGAATCACGTTCCCTTCACGGCTACAAATTTTTCACTTGGTTGAGCAGCAGTGAACTGTCAACCTTTAGCTCCGATTTTTAAAGCAGCAATAGTGGGAAAATAGACCCTTAGACTCTGTTGGCTTAATTTAGCAAACACATAGAACTAGGTAGAAGAGAATCACATTAGATGTCAGTAATTTAGCCAATTCAGGGAATTGTCATGGGGTATTGACAATTTTCTAGAAGGATTAGGCAATGCAGAAAGGAAGTATTCAACTTTAAGAAAGTAGATTAACCCTGCTTTTGATGGCCGTTCACACTTTTGTACTTCTCTGTCCACTTATTACTTGAAATAGAGTTAAACACCAGTTGAAATTGCAAGGCAAATCAAACCACTAGTGCACAGAGAAATACTCTCTGTCTCATTAAGAATTCCTTGCTGTCATTTGGTTGTACTAACTTTCTATTGTGGCTATAGCAAATTTTCAAAAATGTAGTGGCTTAAAATACTAAAAAGTTATTATCTTACAATTCTAGAGATCAGAAGTCCAAATTAGGTTGCAGTGAGCTAAATCAAAGTGTTAGCTGGGCTGCAGTCCTACTGGAAGCTCTAGGGGAGAATATATTCGTTTTCTGGCTTCTAGAAGGTGCCCACATTCTTTGCTATGTGACCTCTTTCTCTGTCATCAAAGGCAGCAGCACAGTATCTCAATGTGGCTCTGACTCTGCCCCTCCTGCCTTCCTTTGTCACTTATAAGAACCCTGTGACTCCTGGGAACTGCCCAGGTAATCTGGGATAATGTCCCTATCTCAAGATACTTAACTTAATCACATGTGTAAAGGAGACGTGTGTTTTGTATTAATCTGCACTGCTGCGGGGCGTTGAGAAAAGTCAAGTTGTGCAATAGCCCAACCAGGCCAGCCTACGGCCAATCTTGACTCTTTCATGAAGGCAGAAATTCAGATCTGCTCACAGTTCAGAAGCACCATGGCACAGTAGAAAGTACATGGGCTTCGGTGTCAGATCTAATGGTTACTCCTGGTTCTACCACTTAACTAGCTTTGAGGACGTGGGCAAGTCACTTAACATTTCAGAGCCCAATTTATCATACAAACTTAGATAATACTAATACCACTTTCAGAGAGTTACAGATATGTTAAAACAAACAAACAAACAAAAATCCCAAGGGACAGTGTCGGCATCTACTAAGTTACTCAGAGAGATGTTACTCTAAAAAAAAAAAAAAAAGAAAAAAAAAGTCTTGACAGACAGCTCTTAGTCTGATATTTAAGAATGTAATAAGGATTAATTTTGTTTTAATTTATGCAAGTAGGTCTTCAAGTATAATTTTCTAAATGATAAAATGATGACTCTAAAAATATATAAAATGAAACAGGTGTAAAATATGTTATTTTATTCACTACTTAATAAGAAAACCAGTATTATGTCTGATTTAAAAAAACATTTAAGAAACCTAGTGTATATGAGCAACATTAATCTGTAATTTATGGGTTACATACCAAAACTGGTTAATATTCAACAACAACATATTTTGGGGGGGGAGGGCATTATCTTTCCCATGAAAGAGAAATTATTTTCACCTCCACCAGGACAAAAGCAATTTTACTGAGTCTGGGACGCTTATTCGACAGTATCAATGGGACGACTTCCTAGGTGATTTCGTACATGGTATTTGGCAGGAGGTTTTACTGGCTTTTGGCAGGAGGGTCATTGGCTACATGAGCCACCCCACAGGGCTGCTTGAGTTTCTTCCTGAAAAAACTTCTGGATTTCTCCAGAGGAAGTGATGAGGGAGGGAGGGAGACAGAGAGGCAGCAGTGCCTTTTACATTTATGAGTTAGCCTAAAAAGTCACATGCTGTTACTTCTGTTCCTAAAAAGTGAGTTGAGTCACTCATTCTAACTCGCACTCACTGGGGAGGAGAATTTTAAGGGGGAGTTTGTTAAAGAAGAAGAATCTGTGGACATATTTTAAAAGCAGCCACATAACAATCTCAAAATCTCAGTGACTTAATACAATAAACATTTATTTCCCACCCATGCTGTATGTTCTCTGAGGGACCGTGGAGAGGTTTCACTTATCGTCATCACTTAGATGCACAGGCTAAGTGAAAATGACCGTCTCGAATACTGGAGGTCACTATGCAAGAAGGAACAGGAGCTCTGGGGAGTCTTCAATCAGTGGTGAGAGATCCCAGCTAAATACCACAAGGATAGAATCAAGAGCAAAACCACATAATCATCTCGATAGACCCAGAAAACATCTGACGAAGTGTTAAACAACACCTCTTCATGATAAAAACACTCAATACACTAGGAGTAGATGGGAAAGTTTTCAACCCAATTAACAACATCTGCCAAAAACTCACAGCTATCATCTTAGTTCGTAGTAAAAACCTGAGTTATTGTCTCCAAAGATCAGGTATAAGACATGACACAAAATGTCTACTCTCATAACTTCTATCCAACATTTCTTAGCACTCCTTAGCCAGGTCAATTAGGCTAGAAAAAGAAATAAAGGCATGTCTTTTGGAAGGAAAAAAGTAAATCTACTTATATTCAAATATGTCATGATCTTGTGTGTAGAACATCTTAAAGAATCTGCTTAAAAACTACTGTAACTAATAAATTAGTTCAGGCCATTCCCTGTCTTTCGCACCCTGTAGCTGGTTACGTGAACAAATCTTGCGAGACAGAAGGGAAATATTCAATGCATGAGGGATGTTTTTGTTTTTGTTTATTCTATTATTTTCCATCACCTCTTTCACCAGTCTTGCTCATATTTTCTCAACAAGACCAAGTTAATTTTTCTCAATCAAAATATGGCAGGTGTAGATATATGATCTACAGCAGAGGGACTAAATAGATTTAGTAGGAGAAGGAAACATTAGAGAAGTTTTATGCACATAAGCCTTTTTAACTGTGGTTGACTTAAAACTTTCACGCTTTAGAATAATTACCCTATGAGAAAGATTTTTTAGATTTCTATAATGACTACAGGAGTGCAAGTAGTTGATAAGATGAAATTGTTGTGTTTTAATTAATTGACAATATGGGGATTCATGTTTCCAGAAGGAAAAAGCCTCATTTAAGGAAGATTTATCCACTTTGGCATTTCGGGAGCCACAAATGCCTTTCTGTAAAATTCTTCCCAGCTCTGAAGGGAATTGAACATTACAAAACATCTGATTTGATTTTTGTCTAAATGTAATTTGGAATGTCATTCTTTATATGGGTGCATCTTAATTTCCCTGCTAAATGTGCAAGGCTCCTGATGGCAGAGACCCTGTGGGGGTCCCCAAAGCATTTTTCTGTGTGTTATGTACATAGGGAATGTGTGTTCAATTCCATTTGTTAAATAGATTAGTCATGTTCTCTCCGGTACATGCTCCTGTTGTTTTATTTCACTTTATATTTCTTTGTTTTGGTGGTGGCAGAAACACCAGTAATTCCATGAGCTCTATGGTGAATGGATCCAAGGAGAAGGATGTAAGTGTGTGTGCCGTCACATCCCAAACATAACTTTGGGATGATGTCAGAAAGACAGCAGCAGGGAAAAAAAAATGTTTGGAAAGGTTTAGTTTCTCTGGTTTTGCCAAAATAATGTTGATAAAGTCAGATTAGCTGGGCATGAGAATGAATTGTTTATGTGAGGATCAGTTGTAGACTTGGCAACTGATAAAGTGCAGGTGCTTAAATCATTTGCTTATTATCAATAATTATTATTTTCCACTCCTAGGCTATGTTGGCTACATAAAAATGTAAGGCCACTTCTACTAGTCTGCATGGAATATCCTGTTGTTAAAATGAATCCACAATGACTGTAGTAGAAAGTGGGATTTTATGCACATACACACACACACACATACACATGCATGTGTGCAATTGTTTGCATGCTTTCAACCTTCATGTAAATAGTAGTATATACTATTTATACTGCATGTAACCTTGCAACTTGATTTCATTTTCCTGATCATATTTTCAGATCTGTCTGTGTTGCAAGATGTAGTTCTAGTTGATGCATTTTTAAATATCTGTTTAGTATCTTATTGTATCTATATACAATTTTTTATCCATTGGCTGGTGAGCAATCAGGTTGTTTTCCTATTTCTGTGATTATAGACGGTGCCGCTAAACAGTCTTATATGTATATCCTTGTGCATATACACAGACACACACCCACATACCTGCATATGTGCATATATAGTATATAGGAAACCTCAAATTAGATGAATAATTCTTAGATATAACACCAAAAACATAACCCATAGAAAAGAAAATGATAAATTTGGCTTTCAAAAAATTTTTGAAAACTTCTGCTCTGCCAAAGACATTGTTTTTTTTATGGTATGTGTATACCAAAGCTACTATTAAGACAATGAAAAGACCATCTATAGAATGGAAGAAAATATTTGCAAAGCTCATTATCTGACATTGAACTAGTATCCAAAATAAAAAATAAATAACTCACAAAACTCAAGTTAGACATTGCTCAGTCTATGCTTTTCAAACTATGTTGAAGAATGCACAGAGGTGCGTCAGGAGTATGAGCTGGGCCTGAGGGGAGGGCTCAGTAGACAGGGGTCTAGCCTCCCTCCACCCCTCACCACTCTTTTCTATTATGCAGTGGTTATAGCTTAATGGGCCTGGGGCCTGTAGCCTCTAAACATGGCCCAGAAGCAGTCAAAAGTCCCTACAAAACACTTAGGAAGACATAGGTTAGAGATAGACAAGTAAGTCATCTTTCAAGAAGTCAACACAGCCAGTTTCCTCTGTAGGTTTAGAATAGTGATTGGGTCAGTGCAATTAGTTGACTTGAGCACCCTATACAACACACACACACACACACACACACACACACTCTCTCTCTCTCTCTCTCTCTCTCTCTCTCTCTCTCTCTCTCTCTCTTTTAAATACTAGGCTCACACTCAGTGCAGTGAGATTCTCACATGATAAGAAACATTTGATATGTGAAATGGATTAGAGTTTCTTGTAAGATTTCATTTGAAGAAAGGGTTATGCAGGCTAAAAACCACTGCTATAATAATACAATGAAAGTCACTGCCATAATGTACCGAAAATGAGGAAAATTGAGTCGCTTGAAGCCAAGTGCCTTCTTTGGGTATTGAAGCAAATTATAATGAATGAGGTAGGCCCAGAAACTGGGCTTCTTGCACTTCAGTGCAGCACTCTTGTCACCTCTCATCCCCTTTTCTGTCCTTTTCCTGTCCTTTGGCACAAGTTCTTTCTATTTTGGTCATCTCTTAAATTAATAACCGAGAAAAGTACTCTTACAGGGCAATCAGAGGTTCGGAATGCAGAGACAGCCTCTCTCCCCACGTTCTGCAGCATCCAAGTGTGCAAAGCTTAGCTGTACCAGCCCCATATCTCAGCACTGTGTAGCAGTTTGTGAGGGAGACAGGCAGTCTCTGGAACGTACACAGCTAGTTCGAAGTCATAACAGGATTCTCTCTCTCTCTCTCTCTCTCCTGAAAAACAATTGCTATTGTCAGCATGAGTTGGGGTTTGGGCACACCATCCCTCTCTACCCCTGCTTCCTTCTTGGTGTCTTGTCTGAGCACTGAGCAGCCAGGCTGTGCAGAGCCACCAGTGGGCTGTGACGACTCAAGGGATGGGAGGGCTGCCATGTGCACTAAAGGCATGAAGATCATGGACATGGGCTTTGGGAAAGCAAGACTTTTGGGAGACAAAAAAGCTCCATCCTTTAGTTTGAGGAGAGAAACAGGGAGCCAGTCTGTGTTACCATACCACTCCAGGTCTCAGCTCTTCCTAAACCTGTATGCATGTGTACACACATGCACACACACACAAACACACACGCATGTTTCCTCATGCCAAAGAAAACAGCTCTAATGGCTAAAGTAATACTCTGGATTCATCAAGGGGCACAAGATAGTTCTTTAGATTGTGGGCATATCATGAAGCACTTCTCTAAATTTAAAAGACTTATCAAAAATAGATCAGGAACACACAAAATTAATATTTATGAACTCAATTATATAGAAATGGACTTTTAGCAAGCATGCTAGCTGCCAAAATGTATGAGGTCTCTTTTCTCTGACTCCCAGAATATATAACTTTAAAAATACATAAAAGTAATTCCGACTTAATGTGATTGTTTTTCTACACTGTGTTTTGGCAGAGTTCCTACAGTTGGTTTAGCTTGAAAGTCAGAGAGGAGAAGGACAGGCTCACGGTGTGGATTGACCAGGATTAAATGACCGATGCAGGAAAAAAAAAATAGTTATGCTCCATTTCTTTTCTTGCTGCATTTTTCAAAATCTGGTGCTTCAATAGCTTTTCTTTTTCTCTTTTAATCCATCTACACTGGGAATCTTTCTACCTTTTCTATCTCCAGTGGGACCTGACATTCAGAACCACGACTCTAAAGGCTGTGGAAGCTACAGCTGGTGTTTAGCAGCAGCGACAAATCTCCACCTTGGTGGTGTACTGGATTCTGTTTATTAAGACAATAAACGGGAAATAGATCCTTACATATTTGAAATTTATTTTTGTGTAACCCTCACTCCATAAGACCGTGGAAACACTGCCTGTGTTCTTCTCTCCCCCAAAGCAAGTTTGTCAGTGATGCGTTTGATGCCGTATGTAAGCACTTGGTCTGTCTGCTGTTGGCGGTGTGTTTCCAGAATAAACTTCGGGCAGATGGCACTTTTATGTCCCCTTATAAACCAGAATGAGCAAGGTGTTCCGCAAACAGCTTTTACCTCGGTTTTATACAAATGATTTCACAGCTGAAAGGAGTAACTGTAAATTGTCAAGGAGAATGTATGTCCGCCGGGTACTCTCTGCAAATGACCAGAAATAACCGTCTTTGACCAGATTCCACATGGTGCACTTTCTAAATGTTCTTTTATGCAGTTTCTCAAGAGTGGGTGGACACGCTTCTAATGTCCCTGGTGGAATTCAACTCCTTCCAGCTAACGGTCGCTGCAGTAAATGAGCCTAATGAACATATTCAATAAATCTATTATGCTGATGTTCACCTGATAGGGTTTAGATGGTTTGTCATTTCTTAGCACACAACAAAATATAAAAACATGAAAGGATATTTCCTGGAAGATGAACTGGAGTCAGCGGAGTGGAACAGGAGACAGACAAAAAACACGCACATGGTATATCACGTTAACCCGTCTGTATTCAGACAAACTCTGGCTAACGTATATTTTCACCAGGTGGCAGAGGGAGAAAAGCCAAGCTAAACAAGTTCAAGAAAGAAACTGGTGGTTGTTGGAGTGTGTCATTCAGTAATGGATGCTGGGCATCTATTTCTGTGGCAGGAATGTAATATGACACATTTTTAAATGGTATATCAATACCATTAATATTTATGATATGCTTTAAACAAAGCAGCTATTGGTGGCACATCCATTTCAGACTTGCTTTTGTAAGTGACATTTGACTCGAGCACAGCCGTGGCTGTCCATTTCTGTATTGTCTGTGGCCACAAGCGCCCTGTGACAGCAGAACTGGGTAGCTGAGACGGAGCCTGTAGGGTCAGGAGTCTAAAACACACACTATCTGCCTCTTTGCAGAAATAGTTTGCTGACCCCTGATAGAGTATTCCCAACTGTCCAGATTTGATGCTAGCCCCCCATTTACTAGTTTCATGACCTTAGGAAAGCTACTTAGATTTTGGAGTCTTGGTTTCCAAAAAAGGTCAAATAATTCCTACCAGAAAACCTCGTTGGTGTATCAGAAAAAATTAAATGTGAAAATAAAGTCATAGCTAGCTGCTAACACGATATAGTAAGAACCTGGTATATGTTAGAAATTACCTTCATCATTAATTATGCATGCTTATAAAAGAGTGGTAAATTTCAACATATTTATAAGCAAAGATATAGGAGCTCTACCAGTTAGAATGGGCACCAGCTGCCAGCAGGGGTCACAGCTGTGACCATGATGGCTCGCTGTGCCCCAGCTCTACCTATGAGAGACTGAGGGATGATTGTGACATACTTCCATGCACAGTGTATTCCAGAGCTCACAGCTTTCATTGCAGTTATGCTGCAATTATGTTTGCTTTGTCTTCTAATGTTTTTATTTGCCTTATTTTTCACTAGATATTTTTGCTGACAGATACAAGGTGTAGCCCACCTTTTAGTTGTTTTCACTCCTCTTCCCTAATATTGCTCACTGGGAAATCTGCTTCATTCTTCTTTCAAATTACCTGCTGGGCCACACATTTTACTTTCCCTTTCTTTCACCCCAATTCCCTAGGATTCATAGTTTCCGTCTGAATATGGACGAATGAAGGCTCTTTCCTTTAGCTCCATGCACTATCCATAAATGGACGTGGTACTATGCTCATGGTACTAACCATGAGTAGTAACACACAGGATTCCATCAGCCACTGTCCACTTCTAGCTGTGCAGATAGAGGGAGACGTATGCATTTTTAATTAGCAGTATTAGCATTTTAATTAAAATAATGCTTATTATTTAAAAAATCTAAACAACATAGAAATATGAGGGCAAAAAATAACCCACATCATAGCACCCTGACACAGCTATTAGCAGAATCAGCTGCATTTCCGTCATTTAAGGACCTTCCTCTACAAGGAGGTAGATGTGAGTGCATAGAGAGAAGGGCTTTGTATTCTATTTTTAAAAAATATACTCTGCATGATGATGCTTTTGTAAAATGTACTAAATTCATTTTGACTTATATGTAACAGAAGACAAGGGATCCAAAATGAAATCCATAAACTTCATATAAATGTTAGTTGAATCCAGAGATATTGGTGATTTGAAACACTCTGGTAAGAGGGGGGAAAAGCCTTCGGATAAGATTAACTTAATGTTCAGCACATCATAAAAACTTTGTTCTTGTTGTTGTCTGAAACGTCTTGAGTTCATTTATGCTAGTGGGCTCAGTTCCACATTTAAAGGATGGAAGAATTGCTCCCCTCTCACTTCTGCTCATGGCTTCCATTCCTAATCATTACTATCTGCCTTACTTTTTAAATTTTATACCATTCATATGAATTTCCAATCTCCACGTTCATTAAATCTTAGTTCTACCTGAAGGTTACACTGCCTGTTTCATCACCAGTCATGGCTGCACCTGCTTGCTGCCCTCCGGAAGTATTTTAAATGTGTCCTTTGGACGCTCAGACTCTCTCTCTACCACGTCCCCTCACATACATCGCAGAAGGGGCTTTCATTCTTTTTCCTTCACCATCATTTTACTGGGATCCCAGAGGTGGAGGGAAAGGAGATTAAATCATGTGTTCAATTCACTGTATTAGACTGGAAATCTCAACGTTTTTAAAGAGCAAGATGCTATACAATCACCCAGGCTTTCCATCGATCCTCTGTTCAATAAGCATTGATTGATGGCCCCGCATGCCAGGCGCCGGGATTTAAGTGGGACCTAGAGGGAGGTTTAATCCTCGGTTGTTGGCATCAGTGAGCTCATTAAGGCCCTGGGAAGTGTTTTCTGCACAGTAACAGACTTCTACTTTCTGGCAGAAATTTCTCTAATGAGAAATGAAGGATTATCTCATAATTAAAGACGAAGCTTAAAACACTGATACCCTCAGGGGAAGTAACTCTGCCTTCATTTGTTTACAGTCAGGTGGAGAAGCGCTGGCTTCCTTCCACAGTGCAGAAAAAGCATGAGGGATGCTTAGAAAAATTAAAATAAAAATAAAAAGAGCGGTGTTGCTGTGGCCTCCAGGACTGATTCGCCAAAGTTTTCAATTTCCCCAGAAACATATCTTCCTCTGAAAAATATTTACCCTTGGCCATTGAGGCAGCTCATTTATACACAATGATCATAAAACCATGTTCTCCAGGAGAGGGGGATTTGGGGAGAGAGGCAGTAACTGAGCACAATGAGTTGCCCGGCGGCAGGACACGGGCGGAGCAGAACGCTCTCAGATCTCCCCTGTGACCTCCCCTTCTGCGTCTAAGGACCCGTGTTGCTACAATGGGCCCACCCGGGCAATCCAAGATCCTCCTCCCATCTTAAAGTCAACTGATGAGAAAGCTTAATCCCATCTGAACACAGCATCACCTTCTGCAGGTAAGATAACACATTCACAGATTCCGGGGATTAGAGCGTGGACGTCTTGGGGAGGGGGCAATAGTCTGACTAACTCCCTTACCCAAACTGTCTGTGATACTAAAGCCGGGCAGCGTACCTGACCCAGAGAGAGCTCAATACAAGTATAAACTTGACCCTGAAACCCAAAGGAGTCTAGGGTGACCTCCTGGAGCCATTGCTCGTTGGTGAAAAGAGAGTTAAGCTTCCTTCCTTTAAACAGCCTGCCCAGCCCAGCTTGTGCCTGGGGATGGGACAACCAGTGAGGAAAGTCATATCCTGAGTGGGATGGACAGATTAGGAGGCCTGGAGGTCCCTGGCATTGGACCGTGACATGACAATCTTTCCACTGTGCAGACTATGAGAATTGCTGTTTTGAGAAACTTGTATTTCTACACATGATACTAAGACCGCTCCCCCCTCCCCCCGGGTGTTCTATGGTCACTCCAGTGACTCTGCATTTAGTGGTGTTCATCCAAACTTGCAGGATTAACTCTCCAGAGTTGAGTGAGTTCTTGTTAAGAGAATCTATTTATAAAGGAGTGAAAGTAATTTTTTAAATTTCTTGATCATTTTAAATCATTTTTATGCAGTCTGTATCATTTCTCTTTTCATTCTGCACCTTTAATGCCATATTCATATTGTCTCATCTGATCTTTATTATTATTATTATTATTATTTCCTTTATCATTCACTGTTATATTTCTAGGATTTGGCACATTGGAGGTAATAAATACATATTCTTGAATGAGTCAAAACTACCATCCTGCTTGGCAACTGCTTTCCGATCTGTGTTTCATCCAGAGGCACTTGTCCCCTGCAGACAGAGGTGAGGCTGCCCCTTCCAGCTGTTTCCTGGACGACCCCACTCATCCTGTATCTCTCTCCCTGTCTCTGTTGGCTATGACATTAAACAGCCCATTCGGCCAGGGCATTGTGAGGGTTCTTAGGTCATTCTGACATGACTGTGAATGCACTAACTCAGCTCTTCTGCGTCCTTAACGCTAAATCTAGTCCCGCACTTTCTTCATTCATCCATTCACTAACTAACCCATTCTCCATTGCATTCTTCCTTCGTAAGTGAATGCACCAGATAACATGTGAAACAGAAGTAAAGGAAATGAATGACAGACCACTGGTACCGTCCAGTGTGTACTGCTGCACAGACCATTTATCTGTTGCCATGATGGGGCACCGATGAGGACTGACTGCTGCCAGCATGCCCCAGGAAGGCCATTTTCCTCTGGATGCAAGACAGATCAAGGGGTGGAAGTGCCATCGACTGGACTGTGTCTTCTCAAAATTCATATGTTGAAGCTCTAAGACCCAGGACACCTAGCACGTGACTGTATTTGGACATAGGGTCTTTGCAGAGATACAGAAGTTAAGATGAAGCCATTAGGGTGGGCTGGGGTCCAGTCTTACTAGTGTCCTTTTTAGAAGAGAAGATGGGATGTACAGAGAGCCACAAGGGGTGTGTACACAGAGGAAATGCCACGCGAGAGCACAGCATGGCAGCAGTCATCTGCTCGTCAAGGAGAGAGCCCTCTGGGGAAACCAAAGCTCCTGACACCTTGATCTTAGGCTTCCAGACTCCAGAACTGGGAGAAGAAAATTTTCTGTTACTTAAGGCACCCGTCTGTGGTATTTAGTTACGGCAGCCCTAGCAGACTAGTATCGGGTGATACATGTCTTTCTCTCTTGTACTGCAGATTCTATTCCCTCTACAGAAAACAATGACAGAGGACTTGTTTTATTTTTTAGGAAAAACTTCAACAGAGGATATAGTTCTGATTCTGCCTTTAGTTTTACCAGGGAGGGGATATTACATGCTCAAAATAGAGAATCATGAATGGGTGAGACGGAAGTAACGGGAAACCTGCCGTTCTCGTCCTTGGATCTAAACTCTGGTTTGGCAACGGGCAAGTGCGTTTCTGCCAAGACTTCTTCCCCCTCATCGTGAAAGGATGCTTTAGATGGCAAGCCTGGGCCCATTACTTTATGAAAAATGATCTGGTCTCCTTTTAATCCTTTTTACATAAATGTGATTCTGAAGATATAGGTGTCATTTAATGATTGTTTTGGACACTGTGGTTCTCTTGCATTTCTATACACATTTTATCATAGGCTTGTCAATCTCTCCAACCAAGCCTGGCGGAATTTTTATAAAGATCCCATTGAATCTGTAGCTCAATTTGAGAATTATTACTATCTTAACAATAATAAACGTTCTTTTCTATGAACATGGACTTTTCCATTTATTTGTATCTTCCTTCATTCCTTTCAGCAGTGTTTTCTAGTTTTCAATGCAATAATTGTGCACATCTTTTATTATCCTTATTTTTGATGTTATTGTAGACAGAATTGCAATTGCTTTCTTTACTTAATTTTTGGAATGTGCATGGCTAATATATAGAAATGCAATTGAATTTTGCATATTGATCTTGTATCCTGAAATATTACTGAATTCATTCACCAATTCTAGTAGATCATCTGTGAAGTTCTTAAGGTTTTTTATATACAGCATCATATCATCTACAAATAGAGATAGTTTTATTTTTTCCTTTCCAATATAGATGTCTTTTTAAATTTTTATTGATTTTTCCCTAATTGTACTGGTGGAACTGCCAGCAAAATGTTGAACAGAAGTAGGGGACATGGCCAGGAACTTTTCTAGTTCCTGATTTAAAATCTTTGTCTAGTTCACCTAGCATCTAGGCTTCCTCAAGGATAATTTGTATTGGCAGTTTTGTTTTACACCTGTGTGTAGGTCATGCTTAACTGACATTGTCTATCTGAAGGTATGTTAGTCTGAAAACTAATAAATTATTGGTTTGAATAATCATGACTGACTATTCTTTTATTTGCAGGGAAGGTGTTTCTAATTTATGCATGCTATTGCTGGGCAAAGACAAAATGCAATGTGAACTTTCTGTTTCTTGAGCTCAATCTTTACCTAAGCCATATGATATATATATCATTATATATAGTATTGATATTTGCCAGGAGACTTTACATAAAAGGCAAGTATAGAATTTGACACTATTTATGTAAAAAGGGGCTGTATTAATATGTACACATTTACGTGTGAACCTGCCACTTATCTGAAAGCAAGTGGAAAAGGAAACTATAAAACTGGATTCAAGAGTGACAGTGAGACTTTCACGTATGCAGCATGCAGGCACACATACTTGCACACATGCCTACAGACACATACAAATGTGTATTCATGTGTGCATACAGACATATATAAGGATATAGATACGTGAAGAAATGACAATAAAATGAATATCCACATTGTTTGCAATCTAGCTTAAGAATTACGACATCACCAATGTGAGCTTACTTTTCCTTGGATAATTGTTAGATCTCTTATTTTTGTTCAGCAGGTGTATACATTCCTTTCAAGAAACAAAATATCAAGAAATAAAAAGAAAAAAAAGATACCATAATAGGTGGATAAATCCCCTAAAACAAAACCAAAACAAGAATCCAAATACATATGACTTTTACAAGATTACACAGTTGAAGAAACATACTTCGGACCTGCCAATCTGGCACCAGTCTGCTCTGTTTCCACTGCCGTGTTACGAGCCTGAGGAGGCAACGTGCCCTGCTGTGCCAATGGCTTTTCAGACCTCTGGGGTGGATGCCTTATCTTTGACATTCACCCAGGAATGAGTATCATTGCTAATTAAAAGTCTTGCCCAGTCAACGACCTTGAGTCTAATGATGCTCCTGCTTGAAGACATTGGTTTGAATCTCTTTCCCAGGCTTTATTTTTGATTCAATGAAGGAAGGATAGAAAAGGAGAGAGAGAGAGAGAGAGAGAGAGAGAGAGAGAGAAAGAGGGAAAGAGAGAGAGAGAGAACAAACAAGCCTGTGCATCTTCAAAATCCAACAGCACCTTTTGACAAAGATGAGCAAGATCTACTCTGACCAGTGCCTTCCTGGAAAGTTCTGGCAGGGAGGCAGGAGAGGATAGGAAACAGTACATCACAGCCACTTGGTATGCTTTGAGCCAGCTCATTGTGTTTAATTAAATGTGATTTCTGTATGTAGCACATAGATTTATACAAACTCAAACAGAAACGTCTGTAGGGGAAACAACAGCTTCTACTTAATACTTAGCAGGTGCATTGCCAGCAGGAGCTGCCACTAGCTCAGTCATTTCGTCACTAGCTGTTTCCTCCTGCTGAAGACAGAGGGAGGCAGGTCAGGAAACAGGTACTCCTGCCTGGGGCCACTTAGAATCGGATGAGGCATCTGGTCCAGTTGCCACTTTGGCTGTTGTCTGCCTCTGAGTAGGAGAGGTTAAAGAATGAATATATTGGAGGAAAAGCAGGAGATACGTGTTATGACAGCCTAGATTGAAATAAGCAAAGAACAGAAACTCTGAGGGATACAACATGATGAGTCCCTGACAGCACTTGAGCTCCAGCTTCCAGCTGTTCCTGAAGCTGGCTCGATTTCAGAGACTGTTAACTCTCCAAACTGCTAAGTGTCCTTTATGTTTCAGCTATCTTGAGTTGGGTCTCTGCCACTTATAAGCTCCCCAGCTCCCAAATCCTGACTATTCCAACCCCACTACCTGTTTAGACTCTTAGTGCCCCCTAAACTGGGGTCATTTAGATAAGGAAAGATTAATCAAAGGACGTTATCTGGTGATCTTTCAAGGCTATCCTCTGGCTCAGAGTGAGTTCATTCATGTGAACGAAACTTGGAAGCCTAGAAACCTGTACCAACGTGAGGCATGAGGGGGGTGGAGTTTTGGCATCTCTCCGGTTTTGGGTCAGTTGGGCTGACATGCAAGACACACCTTACTTTGCAGACACTGGGAGCACTGTAATAGGTAACTCCCCTAAGCCATATTATCATACTTTATTTTCTCTGTTAGCCATTCCCATGGCATTGGAGAATAGAGTTTTCATCTTCAAGCCAAAAGGGTACAAATCTATAAGGCAAAACGACAATAAAAAGCAAAAATCCATGAAAGCAATAGTCTGCAGACTCATAAATCAGAAAAATATATTGCAGTTTTATAGAAGTTCAACCTACTAGCCCAAAGCCAAGGGGAAATGGACTGTCAGAGAAACCTTGTCCTGAGGTATAATGGAAATAATCCTGAAATAAAAGTCTGGAAATCTGGGATTTCAGTGACTCATTGGTCGTGTGATATTGAGAAATTCATATAAACTGGGCTCTAATGTTCTGATATATAAGTGGAGGCAAACATACAATCTTTACACATCTTCTAGGGTTGCATGAAATGAGATTATAATACTTGAAAGTTCTTTGAAATGTCAAACATTTGCTATAGAAATGTCACATAAAGTAAATTTGCATTTAAACCTATCTGATCAGTGTTCTGGAAAGACCTCTACAATTTATCAAATATGTTTGACCCACAGTAATAACTGTATTTTATACTACCAATCAGCTAACACCCATTTAATGCTAAACGAAAATAAAGAAATGTGCTAACAGTCATTATCTAAGGAGGCACAATTACAGCTTTATTTCTTTTCTGCCATGTTTTTCCATTTTCCTGCACTTCATTATTTTATTCTAGTCTTATATCATCGAGATAGGCTAGATGAAGCTGTATTAACAAACACCCCTAACATCTCAGTTGAGTAAGCAACAAACGTCGATTTCTTACTAGTGCTGGTGTTGGTCACAGGCAGCTGGGGGCTGTGCTCAGAATTTTTCTCTTTCTGGAAGATTCACGCTCATTCCAGAACCCATTCTTTAGCTACAATATTGACAATTGTTAGAGTGAAACGTAAGAGAGCCCTTCATCGTCTTGCATTGGCATTTAAATGTCCTGGTCTGGAAATGAATTGCATTATTTCTTCGTACATTCGTACACCCATCAAGCCAGTTTTGTCACTCGATTCCACCCAACCCTAAAGTGGGTCAGGAAGTCGATACAGCCATGTGGCCTGAAGAGAACTGGAAATCCCTGGCTATGGATGACGAGCACTGACGATTGTCACCTTTCTATGCTGGGTTGAGAAATATTCTCAGTAGGGCCAACTAGGTTGGCATCACTACTCACTCATGGTTGTAATCTGTAGCATAAAATCTCTTCTCTGTCAGCCTGACTTTTACATTAACACTGAACTGCTGAGGAGAAGATGACCTTGCAGAGGAGGAAAGTACCCCTGGCAGGGCAACAGGTGTGTGAGAACCGAGAGACAGGCCAAGGCTTGGCACATGCAGGGAAGGGAAGAAAAATGCCATGAGCACAGGACGAAGTTGTATAAAATGAGATCACCGAGGGAACATATCTCAAGCGTACAACAGTGTTCTAGGAAGAGTGAGAAGTTACTGAAGATTTAATTGTGTACATTGAATGTGTACAGCATATGGCATTTTGATATATATAAACATAGTGAAATGACTACTGTAGTCAAGCAAATTAACATATCCATCACCACACAGTTACCTTTTTTTTTTTAAATAGCAAGAGCGCTTAAAATCTACTCTCTCAGCAAATTTTCACGACACGATACAGTGCTGTATTAACTATCGTCCTCATGCTGCCCATTAGATCTCTGGACTTCTTCATCCTTCATAACTACATCTTTCTACCCATTGAACAGCAATTCCCCTCCCTTCCCTGTCCCTGCTAACCACCGTCCTGTTCTGTTTCTATATATTCAACTTTTTTTTTTCTTTTTAGATTCCACCTATGAATGAGATCATGAAACATTTTTCTATTCATGTTTGACTTATTTCACTGAAGACTTTCGAGTAGGGGAGAAGCATGTTCTGATTTATGTTTAAGAGAATTAATAGGGAGCCTGGTGGGTGTGTGGGGAATGGCTTGGAGATTGCAAGGGTGGCTGCTGTCATATATCCAGGTGAAAGATGCAGCTGCCTGTCCTAGGAGGAGTCATCGTCAAATGGCTAAGATCCCCTGTTCAAGGCACTAGCTCAGGCCTCTCTGTAACCTGAGCTGACACGAGAGGAAAGCATGTGTAGACTTCAGACTGAACTGTGAGTTAGACATACAGCACCACTGGTCAGCTGTGTTCATGACAGTGGGTATACCCTTCACTGTTGCCTTCAGCCCACAGGATACCGTTAGCCCCCCAAAAGATGCTGAGAATAAACCACTCTAAGTTGCATATAGAAAGTCACTACATAAGGTAGACGTTGGCAGCTGCTGTGACATATTGTTTATCATTGTGGTTCTTTAAAAAAAAAAAATGCTTGTCCTGATAACAAGCCGTCTGTTGAAACAGCTGCCAAGAAATTCTAGTGTTAATCTCCTATATTAATGAAGACAGATGCTTCTCTGTGCGCCTGCCTCCCGGGCTCTGTGACCCCAGAGCTAAGGAAGTTCCAACTCTGGCAACCACCCGGACAGGAACCTGGTCTTCCTTTCAGACCCAGAAACCCTAATCACTTAGCAAATCCTTTCACATGAGCAGAGTTCCATCGACTTTACAGGAACAGCAAACAGAATGAGGGAGAAAACCAATCCCATGAACAGTGTTACAAGGGGGCCTGGGGGGATTCTCAGAACAGGTCTTGGACTTCCAAGAGCCTTTGTGGAGCACTAGTTTGCATATCCCAAATGGACTTCAATTTTGCCACAGTCTGTTCATATTTAAACAAGTTACCCAGCCCTTTAGCAAGCTCCGCTTTTAATGAGTAAAAGAATGTCATTCTTTAAGGTGAAGGTATTATAAGTACTTAGAGGAAGGAGCACTCCATTTAAAAATATTTGTTAAGAGAGCCTGTTGGCTTTCAGAAATGAGTGAACTACAGAATCATTGGGTGAGCTAGTTTTGAAAGCTGATTGCTGGGCAATTATTAATCCCTGGAGAGAGATTTGGGAGGTCTGGGTATGTCCCTGGAATCTGCAGTTGTGTTGAAGTACCCTCAGATGAGTCTGATAGAAGGAGTCCCCAGAACACTTTCGAATTTGTAACTGAAAGCTAATGATGCAGCATTTGGGTTGAAGGTGAGAGGACGTTAAGATTGTGTGATGAGTGCGATGTGCACTGTCTAGGGAATGGACACGCTTGAAGCTCAGACTCAGGGGGGTGGGGGGGCATGGGCAATATATATAACCTGAACTTTTGTACCCCCATAATAAGCTGAAATAAAAAAAAAATGGAAAAAAAAAAAAAAAGATTCCGGCTCAGCCCACGACGCCTGCAGTAGCAATACGATTCTGAGATTCATGCTGAAAAAAGTCAGGGAAAATGTGCACATCTGTTGTTGAGTCTGTGTCATTTTAGAGACAGAGGGAAAAAATCCAAGTCATTACTGCAGCCCTTTAAGGAGGGTACACTAGAGAAATGGTATCAGGCAGCATAAAGGGCAGAGAGACATTTCTCAAACTCTACACTCTAGTTCAAGTGCAGGAATCCATTGCACTTGAGTAGAGTCATAACTTAGAAAGCAGAACACAGGGCAGTTTTTTTTTCTGGCACTTAATATTTTCTTTAAAATAAGGAATAGCATGGGGCAGGTACTAGGAGAGGATCAAAGAAATGGGGACCTGGGCCAGTATTAAGATGCCAGACAGCTCTAAATATCACAGACACATAGAGCTACATATAAAACCGACAGCAACCTGCCGTCTCGGGTTTCTGCTGTCAAGAGAACATCAGAAAGTCTGGCTGCAGCTTACTTCAAGAACTTGAAAATCCATTATGATTTGAAATTTAAAGCCTGTCCAGTCAGGGCTTCTATCCAAGCTGACAAACATAGCATGTCTTTCTATCATGAGGGGTCTCACATATATATAAAATAGCATTTTCCAGAATTTTCCTTTGACCATTTCTGTTGTTAGTTGACTACTGCCTTATCTCTCATCTTGTCCACTTCTGCTCCCATTTCGCAAAAGGCTAAGGTTAAAACTGCTCCAAGTTTCTTGACTGTCTTGTCCTGGGCTTCACTGAGCTTGAGAAACAGAAAGTTTACGCTGTGTTTTGTCTTTGCCTAGCAATAGCATGTATTTAATATAAATTAGAAACGATATCTGGGTGACAGGCACACTTATCACTACGACTCAAGTATTATAAAAGCGATTCATGTAACCAAAATTATCTGTACCCTATAATGCTTTGAAATTAAAAGTAAAAAAGATATGGGGAGGGAATCTGCAAAGGCACAAGCAGCCCCTGACACTAGGTGTTGATGTAAACTGCTTGTGAGGCCATCATGACATCCTCAGTTAATTGTACACAACATTTTTGCTCCCACATTTATACTTTTGTCCACCATTTGGTACATTCTCTTCAACTCAACTTCCACTAATATTCACATGTATGTATAATCTCCCTGGGGAGCCTGGAATAGTAAAGGGTGTGGGCCTGTCTCATACTTCATTAGGATTATCCATTTGGATTATGGATCTGGGAAAAGAGTACATAATCAGAGAACATTTATTGAATTGATACATGAATGAATGAATGAATCAACGAATGTGATCCTTACATGCATACAAAAAGCCTTTCCATTCCTAGCTTGCTTGCCATAGTTTCCAAATACTGATTCCAAAACTGTTATGTGCTGTTGACAAGCAGTTATTCATTGCAAGTTTAAAGTGATAAACAAATTACCTTTAAATTTAGGAATGATAGCATGGACCTCAGTGAGGCGGTAAGAATATCAAAGAGTCACATGC
Source organism: Lemur catta (assembly GCF_020740605.2). Lineage (NCBI taxonomy): Eukaryota > Metazoa > Chordata > Mammalia > Primates > Lemuridae > Lemur > Lemur catta. The sequence continues at coordinate 29,662,375 of NC_059148.1, forward strand.
GAAGTATTCAGATCAGTGCCCGACACATAGCTCTTTATATATTTTAGATAATATTGTAAGTATCTGTAATGATGACACTTCCAATTCCACATTTTTAGGATTTGGATGGAATAATAAGGGCTTTATGTGGACCGTGGTATGTGAAACCTTCGCAGCCACTGGGCTGAGGCCAGGACTGCCAATAAGCAGAATGCTAAGTCATCCGTCTGCTTTGCAAAACCCGGTGAGAGCAGACCATTGAGCATTTGATATCCTGTCATTTGTGGGCCAGGCTGTCCCGCTTATCTGGTTGTTGTTCTTTCTCTTCAGAAACATGTAACATTAGGCACAGCTATAGAAATCCCTTCTTGAACCTGTTCAACCATTCTTTAATTCACGTCTTGAGTTAATATCATTAAGTGCCTATTACAATAATAGCTAAAATTATTGAGTACTTACTACATACCCGCACGGTTAGAAGCACTTTACACAGATTAGCTTTTTTGATCTCCCTCCACAGCCCTGTATTAACAAGTGCTATCATTATCCTCACTCTCCAGATAAGGGAATTAAAGCACCCCTATGTAAGGCACACTGCCCCGGCACGCTGGTGACAGGCTCATCTGGACACTGTTGATAGACATAGAATGAGCTGCTCCTTCATCCTGATGCCTCCTCTGCAGAGGTCCCTCTCCCAGACCTCCTTGAGGCCAGGAGTGCCCATGGGACCCGGATATGAACGGAGAGTCTTAGCATTGAGTGTCATAAGATGCTTCAGGGGAAATTCTACTTTCCCACTTTTACTAGGCTGCTCCCCCTTCTTCCTACTTCGACTGTGAGCACGTTGCCTGGCATGGTGGTCGTCATCTTGTGACCATTAGGAAGTGGCCAAATCAGCTGCAGATTCAGTCTATCCAGTTTTCTGTTTCCATAGTTAAGCACAGTCGTCACTACGAGGTGGCTGAGCCTGAACTCCAACCTGGAGGATCGGGGAGCAGAGTCCACACACTTGGTCTCTATCCCGACCTTCCTCTCAAGGCTCTGAGACTATCCCAGGGCCTGGAGATTCACTGGAGATCAGGAAACACATGGTGCAAACCCTCACAATACTTACAGCCTAATGATTTTAAATGTTTAAAATTATAAAAATACTATATTTGTAATTAAAAATTATGGGAAAGCTATGCAGGAAAAACTGGATGCTATAAGCGAGAATAATGCAGGGAGCATTCAGGAACAACAAAAAAGGATAAAGTGACACGTGTTAACTTTTTAAATTTCTCTGGTTTGGGTGTACAGGGGAGAGACTGCCTGCCTAGAAGTGGGTGTGGTAGTCAATTCTGGTGCAGAGTTGTTCATATTCTTTGTTTATCTGTGTTGTCCTTTTGAATTTGAGACCCAAACAGGAACTCCATTCAACCTAATATTAAGCTTAGACAAGCAGAAGGTCATTTCTAAAACAAATATTCAGAGACCATTTTGAAAAATATCAAGTAATAAACACAAAACACACTCAGTTCTGTGTCTGCGAGGACCGGTGGGACTCTGGGTGTGCTGAGTGTCAGTAAAGCAGGAGTTCGGGGTAAATGACCCTGATGCTGGTTGACGCTGTCTTAGTCTGGCCAACCTGCTTGGTCGTCTCCGTGTAGGACGGAGCGTCATCTAGGGCTCACAACTGTCTGCTATGAGTGTAACAACTCTGTCTATACTTACTATTTTTACATTTGCAAGGCAGGTCCGTGTAGTAACTGGATTAATGGTCACTCCTGCCCCTCACTCAATTTCCATGTTTTCTACCGTGCACACTTTTCTATTTTTAGGACATGGAAGTTTTGAACATGCCCATTCTCACTGAACAGGCTGTTTGGCTTTCCCTTAACATTGTGGCAGCTTGAGAAGACAGTTCTGTCCTCATTGTCACACCCTGTAGTTCCAGCCACTGTCTGTCTCCTAACTGTCCCTTCTCAAGCCTGCCCTGACTGAGCACTCAATCCTCTGAGTGGCCGGAAGCCGGAATGATGACACTCAGGGTGGAGTGGCTGATAGAGGACATCCTAGTGGGGTCAGCTTTCCTCTGCCCAGAGTGGGGGACCCTGGCTCTTACTCTCGGGCAGAGGCAACGCTCTCTGTGGTCCTTCCTAACAGAAGAGTATTTCCTAAACCGTATTCACACACCACGATGACTGTGCTTGCCAACCCCGTGGGCCACTTGCATTTTTATTTTTTCCAGCACTATTCACAATAGCCAAGATTTGGAATCAACCTAAGTGTCCATTAATAGATTAATAGATAAAGAAATTGTGGTATCTACACATAATGCAGTATTATATAGCCATAAAAAAGAATGAAATTTCAATAGTTTCTTTTTAAGAAACTAAGTTTATAACTTAACAACAAAGTTCAGCTAAATTCTAAAGTCATAAATCCCATTAAATATTGTCATGCCCCTTAGTTTTCTTAACATGCATTAAAATGATTAACTATCAAGAAGAAATATTTATCCAGGTACCACCTGACAGTATGTTGAATATTGACACATTTCCATACTGCTCTAAGAACATCTCACCTGTTTCTTCATTCTAATTGGCCAGGTTTATTTCTCTAAATTCAACTAGTATCAAGTCCACGCTTCTTTCAAGTTCTTTCCAAGGGTCTGTTTGAACTACAATATTTTGTGTTTCTGCCTATTTTTTAAACACATTGGTTGGTCTTTTCCTTTTGTGGCAGAGACCTCAGAAGTCAGCTCTTAGAAAACAGCACTGAGTCCTCAGAAGCCTCTTTCTTCTTTTCACTTGTCAAAAGAGCCCCTTAGGCTCCAACTATTTGCTCTTTTTAGAAAAAAAAAATCATAATACTTAGTTCTCTGTTTTCTCACTTTTCACCTTCTCCTGTACAGAGGTTGAATTTAAATTTGTCTCAGTCTGAAGAACTTCAAAGTAGACAGGAAAGCCTCCAAGTTTTCTCCTCCAGCATAAAAAGATGCAAGGAGTTGATTTCTTATAGACTAAAATTAGGCCTGGGGACTTTTGAAGGTGGCAGTTCCTTAAGTTACTGATAGTTTTGATACAGAATAAGGATCACATGATACTTAAAAATACTTTTATATGGAAGCCCCAATTAAGAATACTAGTTTCTTGGCTGTGGAGACTTAACTTTTTCAAGAGACAAAGGATGAATTATTAATAGCTTAATAGCTGCATGGAGCCTCAATGCAATCTGTGTGTTATGTGAGCCTTACAGAAACCAAATAAGTTGGAAGGGCATCGGCAACAAACCAGTGTTTGAAACGATCTGCAGCAGATCACATGAGCTCATCTGCAGAGGATTATGGAGGCATCCAAATATGGTGACTGGGGGTCTTTGGTTGGCTGTGACAATGCATGTTGCCTGCCATCCCAACTGTCATCACTGAAGAAGGCAGACAAGAGTCATGGTGCCTGGGGTGTGGTATCCGCACTAGTATAAATGTAGATTTCACCTACCAGAGCTGTTTAAAGCATGGAATAACTAAAATTTCTCTGTAACTTTGGTGAGAGTTGGAAGTTTTACTTCCAAGGTTGTCCAGGACAAACACTTTTATACCCGTCAATTTCCCATGATCTTCCCCATGTAGAATGAATCCAAAGTCCAATGAGGGAGTGTATTCTGTTGACTCATCTTGTGGTATTTGGGGTGTTACTTACACACCACGCTTGCCTCCCTGAACCATTTGAGCCTGGCCCAATTCTCAATTGCTGGGTCTCTCTCTGGAAGTATCCGCTAGAGTGTTAAGTTTGGAAATCCAACTTTTCTTGGCTGCAAGCAACATAAGCATGCCCCTGCCAAGCGTTTGGTTCCTTAAAAAAACACCCTCCAATAAAAGCTAGGAAAACATGAATCCTGCAGACCTTTTCTCTTTTTCCTGTAATTAATTTTCCTGTGATTAATTTCCTATGCAAACCCTGAACACCTAAGCTTGTTGTTCCAGCATATGTGCCAATGACACATAATTAAAAGTGCACAGAGGGGCAGGTTCTGTGTTAGCAGTGATTCAAGTGATGCAAAAGCTGCTCAGCACCATATGTTGGGCTTTACCTAGGCAAGCAGGTCTTGATCCTTTTTGGGGAAATAATTTAATGAATTAAAAGTTCTTGGATCCTTTTCTAAGCTAACACGTGTTGGTGGTATTTATTAATCTCCAAAAGTCAGGGATGAAATGATAAATAGGAAAAAGCCCAGGAGATGTGTTCGTATTTGGCCAAAATGGAATAATAGGGACCTGATTTAACCTCTCAGTGGAATCACCTAAAGAACGGACAAAATGTATGAAACAATAGTTTTCAGCTATGAGTGGTTAGACAGTGCTATATACTGATCCCCCGAATAGAGAAAACAAATTAATAAAACCCTACCACTGTCCCAGCATATTTCCTGGAGAACAACATTTCCAGCGCACAGTGCAGAGAAGGGAATCTAAGTAGAGCCTCGTATTAATAGTTTCCAGACTTGAGGAGACAGAGTTGGACGTCTGAGGAGACTGAGGCAGCTAGAGCTCCCAGGACAGAGTAAAGAGATTTGTTCACGGATGGAGAAGAGACATTGCTGGAGATTCAAAGAGGGTTCTCTCCACGTCTTCAGCTAAGCGATGATCAGTGCATACATGTGGAGAGACAACCTTCGCTACGGAAAGAACCACAAAAAACATGCAGAGGGGAGATGCTCTTTGCTTACACTGTGTTTGCAAAGGTTTGTGTTCCCATAAACCAGAGTGGAGCAACTGTATAATATGTGGGGCATCAGGCAGGTTGAGTATCAAGAAGGATAGTGCATCAGTTGTGGGACCAAATTAACCCTAAGCTAAACGATGCTTTGGTCCTCACTAACAAAACTTAAAAGTATCGAAAAGGTCAAACTGGGCTAGGCATGATGGTTCACACCTGGAATACTAGCACTTTGGGAGGCCGAGGAGGGAGGATTGCTTGACGCCAGAAGTTTGAGACCAGCCTGAGCAACAGCAAGATCCTGTCTCTACAAAAAAATGGAAAAATTAACTGTGCGTGCTGGCACACTCCTGTAGCCCCAGCTGCTGGGGAGGCTGAGGCAGGAGGATCACTTAAGCCCAGCAGTTTGAGGTTGCTGTGAGCTATGATGATGCCACTGCACTCTAGGCAGGGTGACAGAGCAAGACCCTGTCTAAAAGAAAAGGAGAAAAATGTCAAATTGTCTCATAACAAGCTCAGGAATATCTATACAATTTTATAAATTCAATGTAAATTTTATAATATCTGGTAGAAAGAATGACACAGATGATAGAATAGATAAAGATATTAAAACAGTTATTATTAACATGGCTCATGTGTTTAGAAAGGCACAGGTTGAGTAGAGACATAAAAGATATTTTTAAAAGACACAAAACAAGTCTTTGGAGATGAATACTACAATCACTGAGGTGAAAAAGACAATGTATGGGATTGGCAGTAGAATAGATATTACAGCATCAAAGAGCAGTGAACTTGAAGACATAGCAATAAAAGTATCCAAGAGAAGGACAGAAACAAAAAAAGACTGAGGAAATAAAGTAGCAGAGAATAAAATGGACAATCTTAGATTCGCTGTCTTCCTCGCGCTAGAAAATTCCAAAAACGGGCAGAAAAATTGCTACATTCAGGACAGTGGCCAGGTTGAGAAAACTCTTTTTCTTTTTTTAAATAAACCCTACCCAAGAGATCTTCAGAATCAGCAAATGGACGAAGAAGAGCTTTGGTGAACCCAAAACCTGAACCTGTCCTAAATTTCTAATAAATTCTGCAACCCCAACCCCATTGTGGCAGCTGCCATTTGCTGCTATGAAGAGAAGGAAGGAATGAGATTGAGAAGCGGAACCCAGGAGTTTTCAGTGTGTCTGTGATGTTCTGTTTCTTAACCTTGGTAGGCTATACATGGGCTTTTACATTCTTCTCTCAGCCGCTTAGCTCTTGCTCACCTAATCCTGGTTTTGTTACTTGCAGGAAACGCTTGCTCTCACGGAAGGAAGCTTCCCTCCTCTGTCCAGTCCTCAGATTTAAACTGGTCAGGATTATGCCTTTCTCACTGATTGGCAGGTGACTTAGTTCTAGCAAGTGAGATGCAAGGGAAAGCTCTGGAAGATTTTTGGGAAATATTTTCTTTCGGATAACCTGAGCCTTGGTAGAGAAGAGTCCTTTATCCACCTGCTTAGATCAACATTGTAACCGTGGCAGTATCCTGCAGCCACAGGCAACGAGTGCAGCATCACAAAGCAAAGATTCTGAAGATGGCAGAAGACAAAGACAGGAAGTGACATCACTGAGCCGCTGAATCACTCGAGAGCCACCTAGCCTCAGACCTCTTGCTGGATGAGACAATGGGATGCCATCACTGCTAACTACAGGCAGTCACAGAGGAAAAGTTGACCGACTGACCGTTAGAAAAGCTGCTTAGTAGAAAACAACAGAAACGTTAATGATCCTTAAAGGACAAGTGTGGAATTGCATTATAGGGGAGAATCCTTAGCCACCCCAGACACAAGAAAAGTTTGTATGAATGGACCATATCTTTCTCCCAGGTCTCCACCTACTGCTCAAGAAAAAAGACTGGGGGCAGAGCAGGTGCCTGGGAGAGTCCTCCGCTTGGTGGTTCAAGTATCAAGGTTTGAGCGTGGGATGCCGAAGTTGGTACCTGGAGCAGGTAAGCCATGCTTCAGGACCTGCACGGAGACATACAGCAATGAGATGCTGTGGCAGGACAGCACACAGCACATTCTTCTCTGATGCAAAGCAAATTCGCCTGCCACTAGAAGAGGGGCAGGAATCCTCCCCACACGTGGATTCTGATGCCGCTTTGACATGAAGGCTGGAATGGTCTGTGATCTCCCTCAGCTACGTATTAAACCACGGCACAGCACAGCTGCGTCTAGAGCAGGGCTTGCTCGCTGCATTGAAGGCCATTTGGGAAGTGCACGTACAACTTCTTGCTTCCTAACGTTGGCATAAAGTTCTTTTCAGCAACAGCAATTCACTTTTTTACAATAGAATTTCCATAACTATTATTTCAGAGAGACTATTACAGAAAGGTACATTGTAAACACACTGGAGGAGGGAAGAAGAAAGTAAACATAAAACTTCCCTAAACACCATAAAGAAAAAAACTGATCAGTGATTTTTTTTTCCCCCCTTGGCTCTAGAAATAGTTATTGGCGCAAGAAATGGAATGTTCTGAGTCAGTGGATTCCCCAGCACGTGGGCACGATGAGCGAATGGAAATGATAGCTGTCTGGGGAGAAATGTCTGATTTTCAAGGCGGAATAAAAGCTCAGATGAAGGCATGAGTGTGCCTACCCTGTTGTGTAAACAGAGGGAATGAGAGGCTGAGGAGCTTATGTCGAACAAAATCTTTAGGTCCTGATGCGGGCGGTGGCGTCTGAGAACGCCTGCCTTGCAGCTGGCATTCGCTGCTCATCTTCCCGGCGAAGGTAGCTTGTCACATTAAAAATAGCAATAATAATAATACTAAGGGTAGAAGAGAACAGAATCCTGTTTTAGGGTCAGTCTAGTAGAAATTGGGGTTGTGTAGTTAAAAACAGTGATGGTAAAACCAATGCATTGCACAGTGCTCAAGACGGGCCAGCTCTAAGAGGGTTGTCCTAAGCAACGCTTTGCAGGAATTAGCTGTTTTCACCCTCCCGACAACCTCCTACATTCTTTCTGACATCATCGCCATTTTGCAAGTGTGGAAATGAAGATGCTGAGAGTGCAGGCATGCAGCTCACGTGACACAGGTGGTGACAGCGAGGGCTGAGACTTGAACCCACCTCCCCTGACCCCACGTTCACACTCCAGCATGGACATCGGTCTGTCTCCTAGTAAGTCTCCTTCCCAGGGAAGCAGAAACTTATTCCTGGGCTCAGGAGTTTCCACTCACTTGTTGTGTATCCTGCTGGGTCTGGTTTTAAAGCCTCTCTCCCTCAGGCTTTGCTTCTGAGCTGGATTCCCGAAATCAAGAGGGACAACAGCATTTGCTTCTTTCGCCCGCACTATTCCTTTGGAATAGAGTGAGAAGACTTGGTGTCTGTCCCCTCCCTCTTAGAAGAAGATGAAACTCCCTATTGAGCCTGGTTTTGCCTTCATGCCCAGGCCAGCATTTCCCCAACTTTTCCTGGGAACCCTGACATTCCTTGACAAATTAACCCTGGAGCTCTGTCTAGATTTCTCAGGACTCCGCTTAAAAATCGGGAAAGCTCAACTTGAGTGAGCTTAAACAAGACTGGATAATTTCTTACCCTCATGAAGCCGTGCTACACACAGATGTGCTCACCATGAGAACAGACTTTGACGGATTGGGGGACTTGAACATCACCAGAAGACAGTCTTATTTCTCCTTCTCAAGTCCTCTTTTCCTTGTTTCTATAAATTGGTCCCATTCTCTGTGCTACAAACGTGTTCCTTCTAAGCAAAAGGAAACACGACTGCGGGAAGCCCTGGACTCGGGCAGTAGCAGAATCTTCCACCAGGGAGGAGGAAGGGGTCACAGGTGGACTTACCCTCTACTTTCTGTATAGTACTATTAATACTAACAATTGAAGACAGGGAAACTCTGACAGTTTTTATTGTCTAACTTTGGAGTTGAACACGTTAACCGTACTTGGTCTTGGGCAGCAGATAAAAACATTTTAAAGAATTTAAATTCCATTTTTTTTGCTTAAAATATAAAATTACCAGTCTTATGTTCAATCCTTCCTTATTCAAGTACTAGAAATATTTTGTAGCTAATATTGATAAAATAATGTTTTAGAGATTGAACAATAGCCATCCTTAATAAAACAGTGAGCTGTTACTATAAAATGTTAGTCCACCAATTTAGCTGTCTAACATCCATTGTTGCTTTAATGGCGATTAATTAATGCTGCTCTAGAACTAAGCTTGACAGAGACATTTAATTGGATAGACTGATGCCTTCAGGCCATTAAAATTCCCCTTTCCTCTGTGTTTTCCTGGGGTGCTCGGAAATGACTTCAGAGTCCATCCACTATTGTTCCCCCGATAGCTAATCCAGCCTGGAGATTGAAGAAGCATGCACAGCTACACACCCTCCCTTTAAACACTGTTATTATCCGTGCATCATTCTCTGAACATACCTATTAATTTTTTAATGTCGTGACTCATGCACTTTGAATATTCGGCACCAAGATGTGAACTTTTGGAATTCTTAATTATTGCCACTAAATTAATTCATGCATTTTGAAAAGAGCACATACATAGTATAGTTTGAATCAAAGAAAGAAAATGCAATAAGTTGTTCTATAAATCTTTTTGTTGGCAGTTGAAACCAAACAATTATGAAATGCTCTAATGAACCCTTTAAGCAAGTGGGTTATTTTGGCAGTAAGCTAAAAAATATTTTGGCATAAACATCGATTGCAAAGTTTCAAGTGCTTATGATAAAGCTGGGATTGGAAGTAAAACATCCTTGTGATGATAAGGGTGTGTTTTCTTACACTTGTTTCAACCGGGGTGGGTTGTGTTGGGCGAGACTGTGTGAAGCGGAGACACGAGCTTTCCCCCTTATTTTCCAGTGTCCTCACACCACTGTCTAGTGTCACAGTGGCTAAAGGACAGTGATTTTCCTGGGTGACCGGTCACCGTCACAGAGCTGGGTATGTAACTTGTGGCTTCTCTCTCTCCTTCCATCTCCACCAAAAGGATAAGTGTTCCCACGGACATTCCTCGTGTTCCTAAAGATAACTGGTGCCCAGAGACCCTTGGGGCTTTGGTTAGTGGAGGTAACTCTTCCCTCTCAGTTTTTACATCCCACAGGGGAGATGGATGTAGAGCACTTGCCCCGAGACGGCAATTCTTATCCAGTGTCCCCTGTCTCTTAGGGGAGTGCTCTGTGACATGGGTAATTTCTCCTCTCAGATGCTTCTTGCAGGCCCATCATGGGTCCAGATGCCATTTGCGTTGACAGTTTCCTGTTAGACCATGACGGAACGATTGCGTTTTTCTACTTTTACCAAAGCAGGCAGTTTTTGACACTTAGAAATTCCATTGCCGCTGCTCTAAGTAGGTGCCAAATTGCTCTCCACCCACTGTAATTATGGCCAATTCTAAAGCTCTCCCACATCCTCAGAGTTTTAGCAAATCGTTGAAAAGTGATATCAGGAGCATTATGTCTTTCTAGCAGGACTGAATCATAATGCGTCTCTTTTCCAAGGACCTGAAGCCGGCTGGTGCCCTGTTGCCTCATCTGCTGTGGCGTTCTAATGCATTATGGTTTAAACGATGTTATCTTGAGTAGTGGCCGGATCAGCTGCACTTGAAAATGATTTGGATGTATCGCCTGATATTTCAAAATGGCTTAAGAAGGCCCAAAGCAAAGTAAAATTCAGTGGTAGGACATGAAATACATTAACGTGTATGTCCATGCACTTATTAAAACGTATCATGTGTTCCTCGCATTACTGAGATGCACATCGTTATTCCTAACAGTTAAATGCACGTGCAGAACTGCTTAAGTTTACAGAGCACCAGAGTTTAGTTTTCTAATTCCAAACTTGCAACAGTCACAGGATGTGTACTGAGATCGAAAAGCAACCGGTGTTCCCAATAAAGTCATCAAAATAAATGGCTGCTCTAAAGCTCAAGATGCAGTTGTCAAGAAAACAGGGATGGGAAAGATAATTGTCAAAGAAGGAAGAATTTACTTAAATTCTGATTTTTTAAAAAAAGATAGAAATTGTTGAAATACTAGTAATAAAATGATAGTAAGCAAAGCAAGATTTTCAGAATAAGAACATGAGATGTTATTTTAATTTATTAGGATGGAATGGCTAAATGAGAGCCACTGGGCTCCTCAGGCCTCACTGTGGGCTCTGCGGAGCTGTCGGCGTGTCCGAGGACGAGAGCTGGGAGGGCGCAGAGGAGTCACCTGGGACATTTCCCCGACTACGGATGAGTGATGACTGCGCTGTTCACGCAGAGCTGCGCAGGTCATCCATCACGTTACTGTGGATTTCCTCATCACGACCTAAACCCCGTCTCCTCTCGGGTCTCATTAAATTGCCAACCCAGAAGCTCTCCTGTGTCACTTGCTCATGGGACCATGGCGTGTTTGTGAGTCACATACAAATCACAGGTGATGGGGCCTAATCCGTAAGCACAGGTGTAGTTGTTCCTTTAATTGTTAAAATGGGGGTTAAGAATTGAGTCCTGTGAAGCTTAAAATTTTTTGCGATTTGTCTAGACAATGAAGCATTTGCTGTAAAAGGAATTTTCAAGGAGATGACAGATGCCTGGCAGGAAGAGTTCCTCCATTAGCTAAAGGAAACCACCACTGCTTTTTTTTTTTTTTTTGTCTTTTCTTTCTTTATGGTTATTATTATTTTTAATTGGGTTATTTTGTCTCTGTCACTTTTCAACTAATGTGGTGAAGAAATAGCCCAGAACCCACTGCTCTGCCTGCCCACACAGGGAAGTTCACGGGTATGTGAACTGACACACAACTGGCAAATTAGGTCTGTGGTTTCTAAAAGCCTTTTCTTATTTTCTTTTCATTTGTATCTTCAACCTAATGGGGAATTCTTTTTTTTTTTTATTTCGGTTTTTTTTTCTCTGTTTTTTTTAACCTTGGGAGACCTGAACTGCATTAGGGAATGAGCCTCTTTCACCCGCTCGGACCACGTGCGTCTGTTAACGGAGACTGGGTGGGCTGGTGTGTGCTGGGGGCGCATTGTGATGGGCGAGACAAAGGACGTTTCCTCACTCCTGAGGCTGTGGTTACAGCAACATTCGAAATGGAGCATCTCTCATGTGCTTGACGTGTTGGAGCCGACTCAGACCTCTTCCCTTGAAGGTGGTTTCTCAGCGGAGCAGTAAACCCACTTCTGCCCTGAAAGCCGCCTCCAGAGGGGAGCATCTATCAAGACGTTAGCGTTCCCAAGAGTGACAGAGGTCACCTCCATGTGCCTGCCACACCTCAGCTCAGACTGAAAACACACAGAAGAGCAGGAAGCCCATTCTCAGATAAAACTTATAAGTACCCACAGTGTTACATTTCCACTCACTTCCATAGCAAGTGAATAATCATTTCCGTGAGAAGCAAGGAGTCCTTTTAACTATTCTTAGATTTGGCATCAAATGACAATTTGATCCGAATCAAATGAAGAGAAAGTCCCTGCTGCCGCCTCCGCTGCGTCTCACTGAGAGTGGGGCAGGGTGGGTTATGACCTCTCCTGTTTCCTAATGAGTTGCTTTTGCACAAACAGGAATGAGGCTCTGCAGTCTCTAGACTGAAGAGAGGTGGGGAAGAATGCAGGTCATCAAATCTAGAAATGCTGTTCCTGGACACCTGGGGACGTCTGTGCAACTCGTAGATATTCACATTTTACCCCAAGGATCTTCCGAGATCCTACACTGGGCTTCTGCCCCGAGGTCTCTGGCTTCCTGGAACGAGGAAAAGCAAGTATCTGTGTGCTTTGACATTTAGGTTCCTTGATTTGCATTCCTTTCTTGAGACAGTTTAATGCTGTTGTTGCAGAACGTGAGATAATATAAGCAATAAAAAAATTGAAAAGGCCCAAAAAAGTCACACCTCTAAAAAATTATCTTTCCTTCTTTCCAGTAAAATGGCTAAAAGGTTCCACCCCCCGCCCCCGATGTCCCAATGTGATAACAAGAGAAAGAGGGAAACCTTGAGTGGACCGTTTCGCACAGAATCTAACCCCGTACAGCTTAGATGGTCGTCTTTCTAGTCCCGTAGCAACTAATGGCTGTAAATGGATTCTGTGGCCGAGACAGCGCAGGAATATAGAAAAAGTTCAGCGGATATTATTAAAAGGCGTTTAATCTATGGGCAACTTAACTAGATAAAATGCATTGAAAGAGTCCCTGCTGTAATCAGGAGAGATGCAAGATGTCTTAATGTCTTTACCTAATAAAGCAGGTGACGCATCAGACTCAGCTACAGGAACTCAATCCACGGCCTCCTCCACCCCACACCTACGACTGTCATCCAAGTGCGTCAATTATAAGGTGATTATAATTTTGCAATGCTCCTACCTCAGATATCTGACGTGTTTATCATTGCCAAGGTGAGAGGGAACTGGCTTCTATTTTAGGTGAAGAGAGAATATTGAGAATTAGGACACTCCCAGTAGGTTCGACTGAGGGAGCAGAGACCCACACCACCCACGGTCTGCCATGATGAAGTGCACATATGTTACATGTTCTGAGTCTCTCCGTGTTGGACTTATATCCCAAACTGTTAAGTGCAGTCATAAAATAGTATCTATTGCATAGTTTTATCTAAGTGGACATTGCTTATTGGTCTCAGCTGACTGATTTAAAGTCAAAGTTGGCATTAATGCATGGGGGAAGATGGAATGGGGTGGCCAGGAACTGTGGACTTCTCCTAGGTTCATTAGATGTCATCGTCTAAAACGATTCTTTGAAGGTCAGAGGAATGTTCTGTGTGTGAAACTATTTAAACAATAAAAAATGTCCCTAATCTTTGCCACACTTAGAATCAGAAAATTGACAAATGCAGCTCTCCTTTCTGGTCAGTCAGGGAGAAATCACTTGCAACGAATAACTATTTTGAGAAGGATATGACGTGTTCACTCATGGGACACCCATGGGCAGGGCTGCCACGTACAGTTGCTCCGGTTGGTCACTGACCAAGGGTACCCAGGAGAGGGGGTCCATAGGACGTGATATTTAGCCCTCACATCCTGTGTTAGTTTAAAGATGGTCACATATTCTATCCCAGGCCCTCCCTAGAGAGACGAGGTCTAAGTTGCAAGGAGGGCATGTGGGCTAGTTTTATGATTAGTTTACCTGTAGACAATGGTCACAAAATAAGCAAGTGTTAAAGCCCCAAATCGGGCCGGGCACCCAAGCCATCTAAATCCAGAACCTGGATCTTCACTCCAGTGATGTGTTAATTGAGGTATCGATTAAAATAATTCCAAAATGCCACCTTGCATTACCCTCACCACAAATACAAAGAGATCATGGAATCAACATTTAGGGCCAATCAGATTCAGTGTGTTTTGTGCTGAAGAGGCTCCCCTTCTAGAAAATGTCATTATCATCTGCATGGGTGACATTTAATACTTTCTGCAACCTCCTGTGACATTTCCTTATTGCAGGAAAAGTGGTGAGTGATTAGTATCTAGAGAACAATAGAACAATTGAACTGGAAATGTCAATCACAAGGAAAGGTCAATTATCAAAATATTCTGAGACTATTTTCTGCACCTGAAGGAGAAAAACATCTTAGGGTTCACACCCACTGCACTTATTAGACAAACCACTTACAGCTCATACATATTCACATCAAGTAACATGTTAGAGTGAATGACATCTTGGATATTTGTTTTGCACCTTCTTAGTTTAGCACAGTGAAATAAATGACCCATAAGCAAGAAAAAAATAGGTTTTCAATTATAACGGTTATAAATATGCAAACAATATAATCCTTATTAGAGTATACAACAAAGAAGTTGACTGCATTTTCTCGATAGAGATTTTACAACGCTCTTATAGGCAGTCCGATTATCCAAAATGGTTAACATTTTGTTCCGTTAGGTTCTGTAACCTGTTTCTGATGATTCTTACTATGTCAGTAGTAACATTGTCATAAATGTTACAGAGGGTTTCGCAAAAAGTAAACCCCACTTCACACACAGTCCTGCCCCCCCACACTCCAGGGCCATGCAGAGAATTGGCTCTTACATCTTTCTCCCCCTCCGTTCCCTACCACCTGGCCAGGCTTCTGTGGTGGGTGTTACAGAGGGAGAGAAGGAATGACACAGAATATTCCAGAAAATAGCATGGAATTTAGATCCTGGTTTCAAGTCCCTAATCTTCCACTTTCAGTGGCACGATCTTAGGTAAGACAGACGGTCCCCTTTCCTCATTTGTAAAAACAGACAGCAATGAGCAAATCCAACTCACGAGGCTGTGTGGGAGGACTCAAAGGCAATGGGGCTAGTATATCCTACTTGTAAAAAAAAAATGAACTCCATATTTGAAAAATTAAACACAAATTATAAAATACACTGAATAAGCAAATCATAAAAGATAAACTGCAAATGTCTAGTATAATTTTTTTAAAGCTTAAAATCACTGGTGATTGATGAAATAGAAATTAGTATAATAGTTTGACATCAAATTATATCACCTTGGGTATGATAAAATTGAATCTCCTCTGTATTCTCCTCCAACAGTTCATTGCAGAGGAGGATAAAGCCCAGAGAAATGACAGGGCCACATGGTGGGCAAAGCCTGGATTCCCGTGTGACCTCGTGGAGCAGAGACTCCCACTCACCCACACTGAGCCATGATGGCACAAGAAACAAAACCTTTTGATTAAGCCAAGGAGGTAACACAGCCTTCTATAACTGCCTAATGTGATACGGTTTCAATGTCCCAATTGATGTTTTTATCAGAGTCTCCTTAGTGTCAAATATGTCCTAAAGCAAAATTTGCAATCTCTCTGCAGCAGGCTGGACCTCAAAGACATTCTCTTTACCTAGCACAATGTAATAAAGATTTTGAATTAGTTACAGCATTTTAAAAATCAAGATATTTTATACAAAACATGGATTTCTAGTATTCTGTAAAAAAAACATTGGCACTATTGACATCATAATCCTCTCCTGCAAAAGTGGCTGGCTCTGACTAGCAGGTGTTCTCCGATGTGCCAAGTTTCCCGTCACCTCTGCGTACACCCTCACTCGCTTGTGTCAC
The DNA here is from genome assembly GCF_020740605.2 of Lemur catta. Classification (NCBI taxonomy): domain Eukaryota; kingdom Metazoa; phylum Chordata; class Mammalia; order Primates; family Lemuridae; genus Lemur; species Lemur catta. The sequence goes on from NC_059148.1 coordinate 29,678,097, forward strand.
CTTCCTTCCCCTTGATTTCGCAACATCCACCATTAACTCATGCTGTAGGCATTTCCTTGGGCCTCAGTCAAATTCCTCAGAAAAGGAGCTTCCAGCCTCCCGTGAGGAGGGTCTGGATCTGGCTGTCATTCCGGAGCACGCCCGGGGCAGAGGCTACGGACCCCAGCACTCAGCCTGCACTTGAGTGTGCTCAGTGTAGGACACTCCTTTGCATCTCTACCTGAGACTTTGCTTTGCTGTTGGCACAGCAGAATCCAATATCTGGGGGAGGAATCCGACGTCCAGGTGTGTGGAACTGGGGAGAGGACCAACCCTGTGGGACAGATGTGATGCTGTTTGATGTCCCCTCCTCACTTATTAGTGTAGGATTTAACTTTCTCAGACCTCCACTGTTTAACAACTTCCATATTTTTATTTTTTTCCTACTGCATCCTCTCAGTTTCCCTTTGTCTCTGGAGTTTATACCTCAAAAATAGAATCGATATTTGTATATTAATGGTGTCGGGAAGGAGTAGGAGGTGTTCAGTTTGACACTTTTGCTAAATGCTGATTCACTGAATTTCTAAAATTCCATTTGAATAATTTAATGTTACATAGACAATATTGTCATGGGCTCCAAAAACGCAGGCTTTTAATTTATTTTCAGCCCCATATGATTATTATCAACCCCTTGATTTTTCCATCTTGATGCATTCTCAGCTTTTAGTGCCTTCTCCTTGCCAGAGGAATACATAAACGCCCAGCAAAATCCACTAGTTTTCTTTCTTCTCTTTCCTAGGAGGTACAGTTTGTTTGTAAATCAAACTTTTATGGAAATGGGGAGAAGAAAAACAAGAACATAAAAACCTGTGAACATTGTTTTTCTGTCTAGACTTGCTAAGATGTGTGATTCCTGGTACCCTCAACATCTTGGCCCTCCAAAAAATTCCATTTTAATCAGAGCATCTACGAAGCTTTGCTCCCCGAAGTCCTATGGAGCAGAGGCAAAACGTCAATATATTTTCATAATGTACATTTTTCCTTCTAAGAACATATTTCTTGAATGGATTTTATGCCAAGTCATGATAATGAGGTCTAATCCCTTGGTCTTATCATGTTAACACTACATGATGATTAATTATTCTGTGAAAAATAAGTCATGTTTGCATTTTCTAGATACCGTCAACTCAGCAGGGAAGTAAGAGGGTGCTTTTGATATTTGGTTTACCCAGTGAGTGGAAGAACCCTTGTATTTTTAAAATTAAAATAATTACTATACATATTGATTCTCTTCACATTTTTTCCTTTCATTGCTATTTTCATCCTCCTATTGGCTATCACTAACATTGCAGAAAATGACACATTTGCTACACGATAAAACAATGTTATTATGATTTGCAAGATTCACATTGAATGATTAAAGACATATGAATATATACTTTTCATTGACAAGATTGAACCCAATGTATTATAAAGAAAATCTTTCTTCCTTTTATCCTCCCTCCCTCCCCCTTTCTTCCTTATTTTCTTCCTTTCTTCACATACACCTTAGTATTTTTGTTTAATGAACAAAGAGCGAGAAGAAAGAAATGACCACAGGGGAAAGATGTTCAGTGATCTATAGTTAATTCACTCATGTGCATTATAAACCAGCCACTATTTTAATTTTGTGTCCTGTATTTGAAATTCCTCATCACACTCTTGTTTCACTCCATCTACTTTACCCCTTCCCTAAAGCTTTGTATTCCTTTACTGCCTTGAGAGTCACCTTTTATAATTTACTGGGAAGTCAAACCTTTAATTTTAGGATGATTGCAACCTACCCCCCCTAGTGAAAAAGGAGCTAAGAGAAGCTGATGCAATCCCTCGCTCAGGAGATGTAGTCCCTCCACCTTAAGGGGTTGGGTGGCAACCGTCAGACAGTAGGAGCCAGAGAAGACAGCATCTGAGGAACCCAGCATCCTCACGCTGGGGTGGGTAGATGCACCCCCCAAGCGGATTCTTACAAAGAGAGTTGTCAGCGCTGTTCACTGTTCTAGGGTTTTAGGAGCAGCAAGAAATTATACAGAAAATCAAACGGTATTCTACAATTTACAGTGGGGTCAAGGGCAACGTGTTCTCCCCCTTAGCAGCATCAAGGTTATAATTCCACAGCACCTTTCTGAATCTCAACTTTGACATTTAACTCGACCACGCTGAACAGTTCCTTCTAAAGCTTCCACAGAGTCACTTAATAGTTAGGGTTTTAGAAATATGTGTAGTGGCTTCAGATCGTGGATGACATCTCTCTGCCACAGACTCTGAATGAAGTTTCCAATGCCGCCTCTGTTGGGAATCTATTTCTGTAAAGGAGTCATTCAGTGACCAGGATTGATTTTTTCGTTTAAAAGTATGCCCTGAGAAGACATTACAGTTTTTGCGCCACCCTTCCTAATGCATTTCCTCTGGCCCTAGGTGAGCCTGGGGGGCATCAGAAACAACCTTGGGTGACAAAGGTCAAGAACTGATGATTGGGCTAACGCTTCTTAGCGTGGAGCTTTTATCCATGTGGTTGTCTCTCCTGAAATCCGCCCTAAAAATCAGGTGGAGTTTGTGGGTTAGTTTTCCTGCTAACCCCCAACTCTAGATGTTATTTCTGACTTACTAGGCAGCCTCCACTGAATCGATACATTCTGCTCAAAATTTTTGTACCTCTGAGTCACCGACCATGTCCAATGGAGAATAAAGGAATCTAGGGTTAAACAATTAATGATTTGTATGTGAAATTCTTGTCAACAAGTAAAGCAAAACAGATGTCAGATTAAAGCTAGGAAAACTCATGCATCTACTATTGATAATAGTGTGTGATTCTACCATATTCCAAATATTTGTATACTCTTTAAGCAACAATGCTTTATTTTGACAATTTTGGGGGGTTATCCTCCCAAAATGTGTTCTGTTTTGTTGCCTTTTAAGCAGGTTATAATGAATATATGATAATGTGTGTGTGTGTGAGTGTCTGACTGAGAAGCAACATGATAAACACTGGCTGTTTTGTTGGGTACCAGCATTCGATGCAGCGATGATGTCTGGTGCTACCTACCTAGTTCTGTTTGTCGCTTTATTAAATGGTCTCAGAGGAGGAAGCTTTTTACGTTCTCTTAGTTTTCTATAGTTTTCCTGTTCGATCTTTTTCCTGCATGCTGTCATTCTTCATTGCTCTCAGGGTGCTTTTTTGTAACAATTTTCATGTGCAAATTTGCTTTTTGTAAGCAACTTTTGAGCAGGGGAAAAAAAAAACTTTATTTTCTACACCGTAAGTTCCACAAAGGAAGGACCTCATTTCTCTTGGTCACCTTGCACGTGGCTGGGCTACCCTGACAGCTCACCACACAGTTGCCGAGGAAATAATCAGTTCTACTGCAATTGTGCCTAACGTCAGAATAAACGGCTCTGAGCATCCAAACGGCTTAACATTGCCTACAGTTCACGGCCCTAAACACAGTCTCAGCAAAGCTGTGTTGACTTCTAAAAGGTTCTTTAAAAACTTCTTGGTTCTTGACTATGTCATCGGGAAGTGTGTTTTCTTGTCGTGGGTTCCCTTATTATTTTTCCCCAAATCCGCTTTCCTCTCTCCCTGCATGTGGTTCTAGAGAACTCTTTCATGATTAACCTTTAGGAAATCCCCACTAAGGCATTTCATCTGAATTTTGCTGTGCAGCCAGTCTGGGGGAGAGCCTTAAAGAAATATGACCACTCGTTACCTTCTGCATAATTTTTTTTTCTGCTACACTTGACTTTAATTACCTCACTCTTCTTTAAATTCTTTGAGTGCTCTCCTGTCTCATTTGCAGCTGTTTACACCCATTTAAATCTCTCCACATCAACAAAGCCACTCATTTTATCCTGGTAATTTACTGGCCCAGATGTTCCTTGCTACTTGTAAGATTTTTTTCACGGGTTAATGTAAGGTCTACCATTTTTCTCTGTCTACCATGTACATCATTTCTTCTACAAAAAAAAATAATGAATCACATTATTGGAGGATGGTAAACAAAGCTGTTTTTATCAACCTCTTTCATTTTATTGGAGATTTTCATGTGAGTCGTGTTATTATGGAAAATAGACCGAGGAAACTAACACCCTGCATACAGTGATGTAGCACCACGGTAATCCTCACTGTTAAAAGGAAGATTACCTTCTAAATGTTTCTGTGCCATCCAATATGATGATTTATTTTGTTCAATTTCACTTCTCAATTTCAGAAAAAAAAGATCTCCTCAAAGAGATTTTTTTGCCAGACTGAAAATGATCATAACCTGATGTCCTCTGTTATTTGTCCCTTTAGAAAACAGAAAGTAATTGATGTTTTATTTTATTTGATATATATTTTTATTTGACAATCAGGTTTACTAACAATTGCTGTTGATATTATAGCTCCTCAAAAGTATGTCACCATTTTTCTCTCTGATCTTGTGGGAAATTCACTTCAGATCCTTCATAAGGTTATTCTTTTTTAATTCTGTCTCACTCCGTAAACTACAGTGTTCCAAATTATTTCTTTTTAAAGGAAGTGAATTTGCATAAGGTTGTGGATTATATATGTGCTTTCTGTTTGTTTTATTTTCTTAATTCTTTGAGGATACACGTGACAGATGAAGGCTATGGAAGGAGTTTCTTTAAAACATCTTTTCTCTGCATCTTATTCTTTGTAGACTGACATTTCTGAGACCCAAGAAAGGCACAAGCTAAGAAGGGAACAATTATGCAGGGTCTTCGCACATATTTGATAGGAAAAGTGGCAGGAACAGACATGCATGTCATGGGGGGAGGGAATGCGGGTGTTGCAGGACAAGGAAAGACAAGCTTGAAATATGCTTCAACTCTAGGGACTGTCTTTTAGCTCTGAGAGAGGCTAGAAAAGGGGAGGATGGACTTATTCATGTCGGGAGAGAAGATCTTATGTCAAATGGTGCTGCTTGCATTTTTATTTGTGCTTTATTCTACTTTTAATTGGCTCCTCCTGCTACATCTCTATGCTGATGTTGAGCTCCCAACACCGTGTGTGCACATGCCGTCTCTGTAGTGGATGGGATAAATGTTGGGAAGAAGAATAGTTTGTGCCAAGGTCATTAGAGTGTCCTGACATTGACACTTACTAGACCTGCAAACTCCCAGGTTAGGAGTTTTCTCTGTTTCCACACAGAGAACGTGGCTTACGATCCCTCCCCTGCTTGATTACAGGGATGCAGGGATACTGTGAGAATTGACTGAGCTATTGGACGTGACAAAACACACGTGGGCAACACATACATGGAGAGAGGGAGCATTTTTACATGGCCGGCCATATCCTGTTAACTGTAAATCCTGGGACCAACTTTTTCCTAATGCGCTCAGAAAATCCTTGAGGGTCTCAGGGAACCATGTTAGGGCCCTGTGAGATCAAAGCACTTTACATAATATTGCTAAGACCATAGTGCCTTTTTTACTCAAAAATCTCTTACAAGTGTGTAGTGGAGTTTTCTACAGGCTACATCATGTGTGATGCTATCACCTCCATGACAACTAATGGAATGGGTGCTGTGTGATCTTGTGTTTCCTAAAGAGCTCCAAGGCAACCAATTTAGAGCAAAAATATGTTCACTTTCAGGAAATAATTAATTTTATTTTTAGCACTTCTACTGGCTCTTTACTATTTGTCTTAAGCTCTATCTGCTAAATCTTGGTAACCTCATTACCATTCAATAAAACATTATTTTGAAAACACAACATTTTCCTTGAACCTGAGAGGAAACAGAAGTACACTATTGTCTAGATTTGAAATAATTTTTTTCCAAAAACTTTTATATTTTTAATAGTTTCCAAGGTTATTATTTTACCATTCAATGAGAGTTTACTCTAAAATATCAGAATATTATTTATAATATGGTTTTCTTATATTGAAAGATGCATAGTTGGATTTCAAAAGGGAGATTCAAAGACTGGCTTTCTCAACTTATAGTTTTACTATCTACATAAAAATGCTGAAAAACTTCAAGATGACTGGTGATATAGTTAATTGTCTCATGAAAGGGAGAAACAGGCTAAAAAAATCTAGGTAGAAATTTAAATGAGAAACAAAATATCTTTCTGTTAGCTTAATAAATGTTAATTTCTTATAACTTATTCACTAGAATATTTCAAATAATAACATGATGTCAGGTAAATTTCAGCATCATTTTGTGATCAATCTTTCAGAGTTTAGAGAAGAAATGGAATATTTTTGATGAACATTTTATGTGCTCATTAAAAGTCCAAACTTTCTTGTTGCTGTTTTCTTTTCTTTCAAATTAGAAGGGGAATAAAAGCACTGATGCTTTCTAGGGGTAAATTATCATATTGCATTTACTGAAGAGGTGTCCACAATAGGTAAGGCCACGTTAAAGCTTCCTAGTGTTGATATTGCTGGATTTCCGTTAGATGAAAAATCTAGTTAAAAAAAAAAGTCACAGAACTGCCACTTTCTCATGATGCAATATCACCGATGTAAAGATTAAGCTGTCTACATGCACACTGAATTGACGTCTCATATGCAGAATCCCATGTTTGCATAAACAGGAACGAGTCTGCATGTTTGGTCTTCCCATTTTGCTTGTATTTATCTGACATCAGCACCAAATACCCATCAGGGGTGTTCTCCTTTGTGGTGGCTTGACAAATAAACAGAGTGGCCCTCAAATACAAAAATATTGAAAAGTTTTGTATTTATAGTTTATCCTGGGACCAGTGTGCTGGTGCCTTAGCGCATCAAGGCAGCGATGTGCAAAAACACGGCAGTCACTGTGAGATTCTCTGACATCACAATGAATGCCCTTGGTTATGCAGTAAAGATCATACTGATATAGTAAGTGCAAATATATAATCCACATACACGAAGGAACTTTAAAGTTATCAGTAATTTTTTAAGATTGTAAAACGGTCCCAAGACCAAAAAGATGAATAAATCGTGCTTTAAAAAATCAGTAACTACATTTTTTCAACAGCTTTTGACAGAACATCTAGCACAGAGTAGAATTTCAATAATCATTTGTTGAATGAATGAGTGAAAGAAATATGTTTCTTCAAACCTAAGTCATACAAAACAGATCAATGGCTACAAGGCAGTATTCTTTGTGTGTCTGTGTGTGTGTGTGCCTGTGTGTGTGTGTGCACAATGCTGACTACTGTTACAAGCAAATCCAAAAATACATAATAGCTCAGAGTTGATAGAAGTTTATTCCCATCCCTTCGAATGCCAAAGCAATTGCCCCTAATCACACACAGCTCTCCTCTAAGTGCTAGTTAGGAACTCAGCCCTGTGTATTTTGCAATTCTGACATCTTCAACATGTGGCTGTCAAGGTGGCCACACTTGAATCCAGCCCACTGACAGGGAATGATCGAGCAGAGGAGATGAAGCTGTATTTTAGGATTTCTGCATCAGTACAACACACATCACTTCTGTTCACATGCTTTTGGGAAGAAAAAAGTTACATAGTCCCACCAAATCATAAAGGGGTCTGGAAGGACATATCGAAGTCACAGCACCACATGACGGAATGGTTTTTAGTGGGCAGGTAAGTTCTTCTGTCACAGTGTATAAATGAATTGAAACATCTAAATTGTGCCTCAAGTTCAATAATCTGTTTTGCGTACTATATAATTGATGCCACGCACTGTAATGATGTGTTGCACTGAGTCTTTTTTCTTTCCCAAGCTTAAAGACACACAATTAGCCAGTATTTCCACAGTTTGATACAAAGTTTCTCCCCTGTCTTTTTCAGCTTCACTGAAACCTTCCCACGCCACATCCATTTCTGCAGTCCCTGAACCTACGGAATACTCACCAATAATATGATTACACGATATTGTATAACTCTTTGAGGGAATGAGTTTTGCATGGAATACTTGGAAGAGAAATTCTTGAGCTTCGGGGGCATAGATCCCATGTATACTTAAAAGTGCCCAGGTAAATTTTAGTGCTCAACATATATGTATATAAAGTTTTAATTTTGAAATATACGCTGCTTTAAATGGGATTCTTATTATCATGCAAATAAATATATTTGTTCTAATTCAAACAAAAATTGATTTTTGGATGGACACTAAGACTTCACAGAATTAGCAGGCAGCTGGACATACTGACCCAGAAATGGGTGGTCCAGGGCAGTGCAGGAAGGCAGAGAGAGTGGGGACCTCAACAGGTGGTCTCTTGTCAGGAACCACCTGGAAGAAAGCAAAGTGCCTTGATAGAATGGGCCTTGAAACGCTTTCAAGTTATTTGTCTGACTGTTCAGAAAGATGTATCTTTTTGTTTTAGTCAGAGATTTTTGCCCACTTTTCAAACACTGGAGAGTAGGAACTGTGTTAAATTTCCACAGAAAATAAAATAAATTGAGGCGCTCTTAGAGAAAAGAAAGAGGCACTAAAAAAACACACACGACAAGAAAAAGAAATATCCACTATGTTTGGTATCACCTTCCTTTATGCTTAACTCAAAGCACATAGTTCTCTTACCTAGCAAAATATTACAATCTGCATTATTTTGGTCTTCCTCTGCTAGCTCATTAGTACCATTGGCAGTATTCATCATTATGTGAACACATGTCTACATCTCAATGGTAGCTCAAAGCATGGCAACAATTATTTTGTCAACAGTGTTGACTCAAATTGATTTTCCACCATGACCTAAATTAAAGTCTCATAGATTAAGTCAATTGCAAGAAGGAGCTGAAGGTTTCTATTGCATTAATTGTTTAACGGTGATGCATTTCAACTCACCAAATGCCCAATACACTGAATTAAAATTTTACATTTTATTCTTTCAGCATTCTCATTCTCAATATGAATATTCTGTGCTACTAACATGACCCTAGAAAAGGAGGAAGAACGGTAGGGATAAAAACTGTCAATAAATTCAACCAAGCAAACTTTTTTTCCCCCTACACACATTTGCCTGAAAGTCTGAGCTGGAAAAATGTGTGTAATATTATTCAATAGGTTTGATTTTATAATAAAGAATAAAGGTTGATGAATTACCTGTTTTTTTGTTTTTTTTTTTTACTTCTCATCATTAGGATCTGTTTCACACTGTATTAGCATTCCTGTCCAGACAATACACTGATTCTCAATTACCCACTTTGAAAAAAAATGTCCACAGTTTCCTCCTGCCTAATTAAACTACCCAGTCATCTTAAGCATCTGATAAAATTCAGTGTGGACTCATCCATATTCCTCCAGTGCTGGAGCCATACGAAGTGTTTGCATCGTTTGATAAAATGGGCTCCAGGTTTAACATGATTTGTGTTTCCCAGACTTTTTGTTGAGTCTGGGTCTCACTCACTCCCCATGTCAATTTACATCTCTAATGTGCACGTGAGACCTTCAGGTTTAACATGGGAATAGCACATAAGATCTGATCACAGCAAAGTCATTTATGATGTTTTTGGATTTCTGTGTGTATGTAACTGTGTATTCACATGTGTACACACACGTATACGAATGTACTATAGATTATATATTTATGTGTCATAAATCTATCTCTTGGATCTCACGTTCATCCATATTCTATTCCTACCCATGATTCATTCATTATTACCTGGAACCTAGACAATCACCTTGACCTCCTTGTTCCTCCTCTAACAATGACATCTAACTACCTTGTACCTTACAAGCACCTCCACATTCTTAGCAGAAACATTCTGGATTGCCTACTTATTATTGTAATTTGTTAATATAATTAAATATCACTTAACACATGACAAATGAGTGTGGGAAGAATAAGATACATTCATCAAAGGACACAACCAAGAAAATGAAAAGATAGCCTATACGATATGAGAGAATAATGGTTAATCATATCTCTTATAAGGTCTAGTGTGCAGACTAGATGAGTAACTTTTACAGGTCAACATTAAAAATGTAAATAACCCAATTAAAAATTGCCAATGGTAACTTAAACATTTGTACCCCTGTGGAATATTCTGAAATAAAAAAATAAATAAAAATTGCCAATGATTTGAATAAACATTTCTTCAAAGAAAAATATACAAATGGCCAATAAACACAGGAAAGGAAGTTCAACATCATCAATCATTAGGGAAATGCAAGTCAACACCACAGTGATAAATACCAATTCACAGCCACTAGGATGGCTGTACAAAACCAAAACAAAAAAAGAATAAAGTAAATAAGTGTTTGCTAGAATGTGTAGAAATTGGAGGCTCATACTTTGCTTCTGGTATTTAAAATGGTGCAGCAACTGTGGAAAACAGTTTGGAAGTTCCTCAAACATTAAGCATAGAATTACATGCAACATAGCAGTCTGTTCCTGATACATACCCAAGAGAAGTGAAAACATATGTAAAAACTTGTATATAAATATTTATGGCAGCATTATTCAGAACAGTCAGAGTAGAAACGAGCCAAATGTCCATCAACTGATGAATGGGTCAGCATGATGTTGTATATCCATGAAATATTAATGAGCCATACAAAAGGAATGAAGTCCATGAAGCACATGCTATAACATGAATGAACCTTAAAAGTACTATGCTAAGTGAAAGAAGTCGGTCAAATGACCATATGTATTAGTTTTGTATTGTAATGTATTACTAAAAATGTAGTGGTTTGAAATAACACACATTTAATTCTCTTACAGTTCTGGAAGTCAGAAGTCTGAAGTGAGTTTTAAGGGGTTAAAAACCAAACATGTATCAGGATGAGCTGCTTCTCCAGGCTCTGGAGGGACACCCTGTTACTGGCATTTCCAGGTTCCAGAGGTGCCAGCAATCCTTGGCTTACAGCCCCCTTGCTCCAAACGCTGGTTTCTTCCTTCCATCTTTTCTCTCTGACTTTGGCCCTCCTGCCTTTCTCTTATTATGTCTCTTATAATTACACTGGACTCGCTAAGGTGATCTAAAATAATCTTCCTTGCTCAAGATGCTTGACGTAATCACAACTACCAAACCCCTGCTAGCTGTATAAAGTCACAAATATATTTGCAAATTCCAGAGATTAGGCCATGGGCATCTTCGGGTGCCATGATTCTGACTATCACATCACATCTCATAAGATTCTATTCATATGGAAAGTCCAGGATAGGTAAATCCAGAGACAGAAAGCGGCTCAGTGGTTGTCAGAGCCCGAGGCGGGGACGGGTCATGGAAAGTGACTGCCTAGTGGCTCCAGGGTTTCTTTTCAGAGTGATGAAAATGTCCCAGAGATGACTGAGGTGATGGCTGCACTGCTCTGTGAATATATTTACAAACACTGAATTGTCATTTGTATAGTATGTGAATCACATTTCAATAAAGCTGTTTAAATATATATATATGCTAACATTATATTCTGATTATGATCTGAACATTTGCTTTTCAATTCTGCAATAGTCTAAATTGCTCATTTAGCTTAGTGTTGGGAAATAATATAAAAATTTGGATGTATTTTAACTAGATAAGTACAAGTATGTTGTTGATTCAACTAAAACTTTTTAAAGCATAATATGGACTATAAACTGCTTTTTTTATTGCATAAGCCCACATTACAAGTAGGCACTAAAACCTGTCTCCAGGAAGAGTAAGGTGCTAGCGCCTTTGATGCAAAAACAATTCTGATATTCAGAAATTCCCAGCAAGTTTGCAGCAATGAAACTAAACTTTAATAATAATATTAATATTTGCATAATTTATAATATTTTACTAATAATAACCACCACTAATTGAACAACACCTAAGTTCAACCCAGAACTTAGTGCTAACTACTTTACATATATTATATAACTGACCCACCCAACTGTCCTGTGAAGTAGATACTCTTATTAGTCCCATATCACAGATAAGAAAATTGAGACTCGTTGAATTTAACTTGCCCAAGGTCACACAGGGCAGCATCAGACATGAAATTCAGTCTCAGTCACTGATGAAATCTTGAGAAGGTCCTTTCACAAGATGGGTAGGTGAAGTTCAGATGCCTGGATGGACATTTCACATGGTCTCTACAACCAAAACAGCCAGGAAGGAAGGCTTTTGGCTTTGTCTCTGAGTGAAGCTTTCTCTTAATGAATACACCCAGGATACTAAAAACTTGGGTCCCAATGCCCAAGGGCAAAATCTGCACTGTGTTGTGAATTCACATTGCCATAAATATAGCCATTATGTTGAGACTGGCACACTTATGGTTCAATATTGTCATATATGTTGAAAGTATCAATTTGTAAAATGTAAACATTAAATAAGCCACAGTTTCTCTCATCCTGTGTTGTCATGTCTCCATGAATAAACCTTTGACTTCCGTAGACCTACGGTAGCCCCTGCTCTGTAAGTTCTGATGGGAAACTGTGTGTGTAAATTATGGTAGGTGTCAGTAAAAGGAAAAGGTCCTCTGGGAGTGGGATGAATCTGGAAACACAGCATCCTTGTTCAGCCCCATATAATCCGTAGTTACAATTATACGCAAATGCACAAACCCAGGAGAACTCACAGAACCTGGGGCTGTTGCCTGCCTTATCTTCCCTTGAAGAGAAGCTTCCTTATCCATCCTGAGGCAGGGTTGACCTTACGTAAGAAATAAATATCTCCTTCTCCCCGTCAGAGAGGTCAGTGGGAAAGCAGGGCACATGTCTGTCCACACAGGAGAGCCCAGAGCTCGGGATGCTCTCAGCAGTCAGCGTGGCAGAGGGCTCAGCTCTCCGACGCTGTGGTCTTGCACTGAGAATGTCACATGCTGTGGGGGGCAGGTACCAGCTCAGCCACACCGACCTTGAGGTTCCCAAATTTAGAAACATCTGCCAGGCACCTGCCCCCAAGCACAGCTCACAATAACCCTCAGCCCATGGCAGAGAGGACGAGTGCTGCTCCACATTTATTTCATTGAGCACTATAATATCTGTTACTCAAGTATCAATATACCTTGCGTGCTCCACTTTAATTAGAGAGAGACCAATGTCTCTAAGGGTAATGCCAGCTCCTTCAAAATAAATGAAATATTGACCTGAGCAGACTTCAAGTGTAAGAATGCAGCCTGGTTAAAAGAGAACTCATTGAAACACTGACTACTGAGTGGTGGGATCACCGTTATGTTTTTAGAAAGGATATATTTCTAGGGTCTAAAGAATTAATTGAGTAGAATATCCAAAAGTGTCTACTCATGAAAAGTATTATAAAAGTTTAGTGTTATTGGTTGGTTCAGCAGCACATTAAAGCATTTTCTGCCTGTGCCTCTGTAACTCTCAATTACTAAATAACAGTGTTTCTATAAACATAATATTCTAACGGTCAGCATTATGTGTTCTAGAGAGAGATACCAACTTTAATATCAAATGTTTCCCAAAGAAAATGATTTATATTCTCTAAGGCTTAAATAAGTGGGGTTTTTTGGATAATAAGAAGGCCAAATACATTTAAGATACCCTTATATACTTTTAAGGAAGTTCAACCCTCCCTAATGAAGGCTCTGTGCAACCTAACTCAGAGTTTAAAATACACTAAACATTACTGCCTGCCTGGCAGGTGGCTTGAGCAATCCTTGAGATTAAAAGGGCAGAACTGGAAATCAATACAAACCATTTATCCCAAAGTCACACCAAGAAATGTAAAATATTAAAACAAACTCTTGTTTCTACTTTACCTACATGGATACACAATGAAAACTTAAATTTTTGACCAAAACATTTTTATTTTAAGGCATACACCACCAACGGTCATAAAACTCAAACTGAAATTTAGTGGTTTTTTTTTTTTTTTTTTTCAAATTAAGTAATTTACATTTCAGTTGTTTCACTAAACTTGGATTTTTTCCCCTACACTGAGTATCTTTCATTAAGAGTGTTCTTAGCAATGTTCTGGCACTAAGTTAGAGTTCATTGAAATTAGCATTGTTACAATCTGTAATTACAGGGAATTAAACTTTTTTTTGGCATTCAGACAAAACTTGTCATTGGACACAATCAAATACCTGTTACATTTTAAACCAGCCTTAATTGTGAATTATGGATCATCTGCAAGAACACAACCCCAAAATAGCAACTGGGACTCTTTCCAAAGTTGGAGTGAATTTACGACACATTTGATATTGACCAATTATTTATAAAGTCTATTAAATTTGTCAGTGCTGCTGGGAGGAAAAGATTTATTAGAACAACTAATGTAAAATGCAATGAAATAGATCAGGTCTCCTTATTAAATATTAATGTCCACTAAATCTGATAAATATAAGTGTATAGCTGCAATCTCTCATTTGTGGATACTCCTAATTTGATTTGGTTTAAGCTTTCATAACCAGAAGCACCCAAAACACAAGATGAAAGGAACTTCTGAGAACGATAAACATCCAATTCAGGGTAATGATTACCTTATCTTATCCCACTTGACATCTGCCAGGAGGGTAGCAACCCCATCCCCTGCCCAGTGCCCCACATCTCGTCTGTCTCTACTAGGGCTTTGCACCTTGAGTGGGGAGACCATTCTGCTCACTGTGTGTTTCCTGCAACCAATACAGTATTTTAAGAGAGTGGAGCTTTCATCAGTCAGGGTAGACCAGGTAATGCTAGGAAGTCAAACTCTCAGTGTCTGAATCACAGTGCAGAGAAGAGGAGAGAGGCAGAGACAAGTGCGAGCAGATAAATGCTTCCATTTTCATTGGCTCAAATATTCACAAGGTTGCTCCTAACGTCAAGAGCCCAATAAAAGCCACCTCCTGTTCTCAGGAGAGGGGACTGCATATTTGTGCACAGTAATGAAGTCTGCCTCTGTGCTCAACAAGTACTTGCTGCATGAACAATTAATCAAACAATGGGTTCTATTTTTGAACTTAATTCACTTATCCATATGTATTAACTACTTACTCTGCACCAGACAGTTTTCTAGGCATCAGGTGACAAACATCGGACCAAATAATCAAACATCCAAGTGGGAGGAAACTATTATTAGACTGTCCATGCAAGTGTGAACCTTGTCACTCACCATTTCAATACTAAACTCTGTAACTTTCAGTTTTAGCAGATGAACATAATTTGAAAATAAGGAATCAACACATGGGATAACATTTTTCAATATGTGTGAAATTTTGTTTTGTTTGTTAGCAAGGCACAAAAGTGCATCTTTGTCACGGTCGTCATTGTCATTAAGCAAACCTGCTACTCAAACCTTTAAGGTCAGCAGTTTTCTGCACGTCAAAACGTGATGAGAAGCTTGGTTGCTGTTGTCATTTTTTTGAAAGCAAGGATCGATTTTATACTCACTGAAACAGAAAGTCTACAGACAGCATGTGGGTTTTGAAAATGCTTCTCCTATAGCATAAAAGGACCCTGGGGACATGACACTCATCTGTCGATTGACTGCTATGTCCTCTGTGTGTGGCACACAGGAGGCATAAAATAAATATTTGTAATTGGTTAATGTGCACTCTCAGTTAATAACCTCTGATACATGGACTATCCCACAAGATGGTAAGCAAATGCCACATCACCAAAGGATCTTGACGAGCTGGAGAAATGTCAGAAAAGAACACTTTCTGGATTTTTCTCCCCAGTCTCCACGTGGATGGAGAAGGGCAGGTTGTGAGAATACAAGGCCTTAAGAAAGGTGGGTGGTAGCTGTCTGACTACAAGAACATGCAAGATACTAAGGCACTTAGAAGGGGCTAAGAAACCTACTAAGCTGGTGCCCACGACAGCCCCCGTCCCGGGTTTCTGGTGGAGCGCAGGAGCATCAGAGGCTGTGAGATATTCGATGAACCTTTTAAGTGTCACTCTGCTGCCTCTGCCCATATCCCAGTGGCCAGAGTCAGTCTGTGGCCACGCCCGGCCTCTCCAGGCAGACAGCACGCCTGTCCTGTGCCAAGGAAGACAGACAGATGACAGACAAGCAAAAGAAAAGATGCTCCACGTCATATGCCAACAGGGGATTGCAAATTAAAACAACAAAAAGATACCACTGCACACCTATTAAAATGGCCCATATTGAGAAGGTTGACAATGCCAAATGCCGGTGAGGATGTGGAGCAGCAAAAACTCTCGTTTATCACTGGCGGGGATGCAAAATGACACAGCCACTGTGAAAGACTGTTTGGGAGCCTCTTACAAAACTACACACATTCTTACCACATGAGCCAGACGTCTTGCTCCCTGGCATTTACCCAGAAGAGTTCCAAGCATGTCTACACAAAAACCTGCCCGTGGATGTTTACAGCAGCTTTGCTCATAACTGCCAATATTTGGAATCAATCGAGATGCCATTTAGTCAGTGAATAGATTAAAAAAAACACCACTATGGTCTATCCATAAACATATGAAGTTAAAGAAGCCAGTATGGAAAGGTTACACATTGTATTATTTCAAAGATATGACATTCTGAAGAAGGCAAAACTGTGAACACAGGAAAAACATCAGTGGCTGCCAGGAGTACGGGGGGAGGGATGAACAGGCAGAGCGTAGAGGGCTTTTCAGGCAGTGAAATGACTCTGTGTGACACTGTGATGGTGGATGCATGACATTATAAATTCTCCCAGACCCACAGAATGTACAACAGCGAGAGAGGATGCAGGGTGGTAATGATGTGTCAGTGTGGGGTCATCGACTCTAACAAATGCACCACTCTGGTGGAAGACATTGATAAGGGGGTAGTCTATCATGTGTGTGGGTGGGGAAGTCTATAAGAAAAAGTTATGTCTTCCTCTCAATTTTTCTATGAACCTAAAGCTACTCAAAAAAATAAAGTGTTTTAAAAAATAAATTCTCACCATTATTTATAATTACATAGTTAGATCAACTCATCCAATTTTGCATTCACTTCTTGCATTAGCTACCATCTAACTTCCCCTCACTCTATTCAGAGTTTCTGAATTTCATTTCCTTTTATGAGAAAGAAGAACTTTAACTGCAGTGATAACTCAGGACTTGACAGACAAAAATTGTATAAAACTGTAATGTCCTTACTCATAATTTCCACAAATGCTCTGCTCAGATTTACATTTTTTTAAGTAAAAGGAAATGCATTAGTTCTTTGTTCATTATGGTTCCAGTAGATAGTGCTTATGTTTCTTATTAAAAGTTTTCAAAGCAGTGCAAAACGGATGATGGACACAGAAACACCCAGCCATATAAACGCTTACGCATCAGCAGTTTTGTTAAAAAGCTATCATTAAGGAAGAAAAAGTATAAATTGCAAAAATGAGGTCAAAATTTAATTGATATAAATTGCAGCCACCTGCTCTCCTTATTTCCAGGAGAAAGGACTTTATGTATGCAATAAAGTAATTTCTTTGGGAGGAGGAATAGTAGCTCTGAAGTCTTCACTACTTAAGCACTATTTCAGTCTCCCAAGTCTGGTCTGCCGAGCCCATGTCATCAGCTAACCAGCAAGTGACATCTGTGGCTGCCTCAGGAGTTGCAAGAACAGCAAGACCATTTCAAATAATCACACATTCCCCAGGACTAGAGGATATGGGTATCCATTGGATTAATTGATTATTGCTTTCCCCCATATAGGAAGACATACTCAAAAGGTCTTGGGTTGGCCTGTGAAATACTGTATAATGGCTTGCAAAATTGCATTAGAGAAGAATAATGCTGCAGGGATTTATGAGTTTTAAATCTGGATAAGGTTTCTTTCAGGTGAAGAGGGACTAGCAAGCCGTGCTGTGGGTCATGCTGTAAAAATGAATGTCTCCGACTATTTACGCTATATCAAAATGCCAAACGTTGGGTGGCTTATCAACAACAGAAATTTATTGCTCACAGTTCTGGAGGCAGGGAAGTCCAAGGCTAAAAAACTGGCAGATTCAGTGTCTGGTGAGGGCTCCGTTCCCCATCCACAGGAGGGGTCTTCTCACTGTGCCCTCGTGTGGTGGAAGGGGAGGCAGCTCTTGGGGTCTCTTTTATAAGGATATTAATCCCATTCATGAGGGTTCTACCTCCATGTCCTAATTATCTCCCACTTCCTAATAGCATTGCCTGAGGGGGTGATATTTCAATGCGTGAATTTCAGGGGACAAATATGTTCAGACCACAGCAATATCCATCATGTAGACTCGGGCTTGGTACTCATCAGCAGTATCAGAGAAATGTCAGCTGTTTTTTTTCTTCATTTCCTCATGTTACATTTTGCCTAAAATTGTACCTTTTTGTATGTATCGCATTATGTTGGAAATGCTATTTTAATTAACAGATATTAAGAAATTGAAGACAGCGTTAGTATTTTATAAAAAATCCTAGATAACCATTTATTTATGGATTCACTAGTGCATAAGAAAATTTACCTGTCATTAATAAATTTTCCTTTGGGATGTAGGATTTTTATCATTTCAATTTTTTTCTGTTTTCTAATCTGCATTTTTCTAATTTTTAAATTTCTGGAAAAAATGTGAAGATGGATCACAAACACTGAAGACAAATTGGCTGCCATAAGCACAAGGCATCATTGTTAGACGAATTCGGAGCCTGTGGTCCACCTACGATCACCATAGCAACAACAAAACCCAAACTCAGCTCCCTGTCTGACTGCACTGACCCACATACCACACTAATGCTCCAGAGGAAGAGGATCCCACATGCATATGGATCCATTCATATGTGGAAATCCTGATCCCAATGTGATGGTGTTTCGAGGTAATTAGATCATGATAGTGGAGCCCCCATAACTGAGATTAGATCCCTCGCAAGAAGAGGCAAGAGACCTCGATAGCTCTCTTTCTGCCATGTGAGGACCTGAAGCAAAGTCAGCAGTGTGCAATCTTGAGGAGGACTGTCACCAGAACCTGCCATGCTGGAACCCTGATTGTGAACTTACAGCCTCCAGAACCATGTGAAATAAATTTCTGGTGTTTATAAGCCCTATGATCTGGGGTAACTTTTTATAGCAGCCCAAACTAAGACAATAGCTTAGCCACCTAGAAATATAAAACTGGCCAACAGAGGCTGGGATAGTAGTTTGAATGGCAGCTGGAATTCAAGAGGCCCACTGCTAACAAGGACTGATCGAGATATGCCATAATTTAAAAATTGATAGATCTCATATCTAGATTTCTGATGGCTCTTCCAATTGAGAACGTCTGCTTTCATTTTAATCCATATCCTGACATGGTGACAGTTGACTGGGCTTGAGAACTGACCCTCCACTGAGATCAACTGCCCAATCCAGGAACGTGTTTGAGTTTGCCCCAGGGTGGTGCTTTGGGACATGAATAGGGTGTGTGTATGTAGGACAGTAGAAGGTAAAATCAGAAAGCAAACTGGGCCATCGCTTAGTTGAAGGAGAGAAATGTCTTGCTCAAGAGCTTCCTAAACTCCTCAGCAGGACTTTTGACTTAATCAGGGGTAGGACACTTGCTAATGGTACCTGTAATCACCTATTCAGGTCACTGTCTGAGGCTGATCTGTAGAATCTGATTCAACCCTGAATTCCATATCAGGATTATTCCAATGCAAGAGTGTTCACCAACTACTCACACGTTCTTGCTCTGAATAATAGCAATCACTTATTTTTGGCAGCACATTATGGTAAACTTTTTACCTAACCAAGTGTGAAAGAGAAAATCATTATGTTTCTCCTGATTGTTGTCATATACTGTTTTATTTAACAGCAACACAGTTTCCATGAATGATTTAATGCAAGGAGACATAAAATATGCATGTGTTTAGAAATCCAATTATTCAGCTGAAAAGCTCTATCTTATTATGGCTTCATTTTCTTGCCTGCTCTACACTTTCCATTTTGCTTGTCCTGAAAGGTGATTTTTGAACCTGACAGACAGAGGACGCTCTTTACAAAATTCATGTGTGTCTAACGCCTTGTCGCTCTGCAAGAGAAGTGGACTATTTGTTCAGGGTCTAGCGGGAAATTTAACTCAGGCCTTGTCATAAAATCAGGTTTAAATCTGTGTTCAAAGACATGGTTAAGGTCTGTTCAGAATCCAACAACTCTTTATTGAATATGTGCTATGTCCAGCACTGTGGGGCTCGATGGTTAACAACACTGGTAAAATCCCAGCGTTCATTACCTCTGGGCGGGGAATGCAATCAAAGAGCAGGCAGTTCAACAGGAGGGTGATGAAGGTCACCGGGGGAGGTACCAACAATCCTGGGACATTGTCGCGAGGGCATAAATCAGGATGTCAGGGGTTAGGAAAGACATCCTTAGAAATTTACATCTAAGCTCTAGCCTAAGGCCAGTTGGAAGCAGGCCCAGCAGGGGAAGCACAGAACATCTCCAGGTGGACAGAACGGTGGCTGTAGCAGACACAAGGAGTGTCACAACCATACAGCATTCACATTGCTTCTGCCAACTTCCAGCTAGAAGCACCTGCGTCGGTGTGCTTGAAGATGTTCCCCACTCTCTCCCTGGTGAAAGCCGGGAGGCAGCCCAAAGGGCAGAGGAAGTAGCATCCCTCCCTCCTGGTGGCACTCAACACTGGAATATTTTCCAACCCCTTCAACCCTTAAATCTGTGTGGCATTATGAGTTGCTCTAGCAAAGGTGGTGGCCCTGCCAGTGTGCCCTGTCTGATTCTAGCTTCAAAAGGCCTTGCATCCTTCTGTTTTTCTTCTTGAATCTCTGCCTCTATCATGAGAATAAGCCTTGGCCAGGCTGTTCGGGATGAGAGACCATATGGAGAATATCAACTATTCCCAACTAAATTCACCCTAAATTAGCCCACCACCAGCTGACACCCAGCTGATAGGCATGTGAGAAAGCCCCAGGCAAAACTAGAAAGAAAAAGAAAATGCTAAGCTGAAAAAAAAATACTAAGCTAACCGCAATCAAGATCAGCATAACTGCCCAGTTGACACATGGTCTTGTGACTGCAAATAATAATACATTGAACAATAACATTCAATTATTATGAATAATAAATTATTATTGTTTAAAGTTACTGAGCCTTGGGATTGTTTGTTATACAGCATTATCACGGCAACAGCTAACTGATACAAAGCATATCATGGTTTTCGATGGCCTTACTGAAGACTCGGGGCTGCAGAAGTCATTTCATTTCATTACATTGTGCGCAGTTTCCCACTATCTTTCTGTTATTTTTCTTATCTCTCACAGTCTTCTTTTTTCTTCTCTTGCTATGTCTTTAAATAATAGTCCATCATTCTTTAACCAGTAGAAAAAAATATTTGGGAAAATGCAGTATGATTAATTCTGACTTTAATTATTAACCACATAACTGTCTTCTGTATCAATTTAGCAAAAGTGAACCTTCATTAACTTAAAAAACAAAACAAGAATAGTTTCACCAATATTATTGGAATGATGCTCAACAGACATGCAGGAACATGCTAACATCTCACAAGACATAATATCCTAGACCTAAAGATCCTTACCTGTTTATTAAAGCTGACTATATGTAGGCATCATTCATCAGCCTAATACTGTATATCCATAATTCTTAATTTTTTTCTATACAATTGTTCAATATTCCCAATTTTGCTCCATGGGCTAAAATTAAACTCTCCATAGTTAAACTTCCCTTAAATTTAACTGACTTCATTGTTCGTCCTGGTAGTTCAGTTGTTAGCTCAGCGTAGGGGTGTTTATCAACCACTGGAACAAATTAAGAGGCTAGAATGTATCAGTAAAAAAAAAAAAAATAGAATATATCAGTAAACAATGTTGATTTTATATTCACATCCATCCAGAGACAATCTGAACCCAGACTGTGCAGAAACCCATTCCTGTTTTACCACTTCGCTGCACCGTTGAAGCTAGTGACATCAATTAAATTCGGGTTTCTCTCTAAAGTACTGTCTGGGTCTATTTCCTCCCTTCAGTTTCCTTCCAGATCAAAGGCAAAACTCAGCTTCCCTTGATGACAAACAAGGGGATGGTGAGCTCTCACCAAACATCCAGTCCCTCCTAATCAGCTGTCGCAAGTTTATTCTGCTTGATTTTTCCTTTTGGGTGACTGCAGAGTATCATTTGGGATGAAGAAAGAAGATGGGGATGACGTCAGTGTGGACCCTTGAGTGAGGCCAGGAATGAGACCAGGAGAGGCCAAGCCCTAATCCTCACCCGTGTTCCCGCCAAAGGGCTGGAATGGACAGGCCATAGAGACCATCCGGTTTTATCTTCATTTCCCTCCTCTGTTATTGTCTACGGAGGTCCCAGAGGTGGCTAAACTGGCAGCTGATTCTATATGATAGTCAAGGAGAAAAAAAAACAGAGAAAGAAATTCCCTTCCTTGTCCCATAATGGCTCTTGCAGAAAATAAAGCTATCAACTTAGATCATTCATCCCAGAATAAAGCAGTGCTTTATTTAAAACTATGTGTGCAGAATTCCTTCCAGTAGGATAAATTTGAGTTTGTCTTGAACATTTTCATCAACATCCATTTTTTCTTTCTTTTAACAAAGCTTTGTTTCTCTATTCCACACCAAGCCCTGAGTCAGGCACTGGGCTCAGTAGTGTGAATCTGGAATAGTCTCCTGCTCCAAGGAGCCATGAGGCTTGTACTATGTCCTATGTCTGATGTTAATTTTCACTGGATTTTCTCTTAACACGCGAAAACATCATGTTTCTTAAAAAAGAATAGACAATTCATATATGAAAGATATTACGGCTTTCATGTATAATTTTCTATCCCTCCTTGCGCTGCTACCTGTGAGAGGATCATAAACCCTTGTCCTTCTGAACTCAGCAGTGAGTGAGCTCATGACTTGCTTTGGGCAGTGTAATGAGAACACAAACCACATGTGCCGCTTCCTCAAAGAAGCTTTAGGGGTTAGCATGTCTTTTGCCAGGTTCTCTTTCCCCACTGCCAGGTTTACTGCAGGGTTCCAGGTGGGTGTGTCCAATCACTGTGTCCCAGAGAGAAGAGGTAGGAAAAACCACAGCCCACTTATAGTGGACATAGAGAATGAGAGAGAATTAAACATTTGGACAGTAGGCATTGATAGGTTAAGGACATTGGTTTCCACAGCATAACCTGCCTTATTCTAATGACACATAGATGAATTAAAAGAGAAGACAGTCCTAATTGTCCCACCCATGGGAGAACACAGTTTGCATTGTGTCTTGCACACTTCCAAAGCCCATCTCTCTCCCTCAACCCTTTGCTTTTCCTCTCGTCGACATTTTATTAATAACTACATATTTTTAAGATTATATTTTTTCTTAAAAGTATATTATACTTGAGTGTCAATAAAAAAATAAAGGTACAAATGTAGGTGAAGATGGACCACATACAGATGGGTAGACACACAACAAGTTGTAAATACAGAGCCACGTTATGCTCACTTCTGCATTTCCGGGTCCCCCCACTCACCTCACACCTATTGGCCCTCAGTAAATTCTTGTGGAATTTGAACAAGCAGGGAGGGCTACTTATGCATTCATGAGCGTGAACTTGCTCTAGGGAAGGGAAAGCATCCATGTTATTCCTTCCTGGCACATGCCCTGCTGACCCTTGAAACTTATTTGCGATTGATGAATATTTATGAAAACTGCCACTTCAATTAAAATATAAATGCTCCCAGCTAAATTAATTGGGCTGAAGGAAAAACATGACTCATTTGCATTCCAGAAGATAACAAATGAGGGGCAGAGGTTGTCTTGGTTCTGAGCACAGAAAATTATTCAAGAGTTACATATTTAAAGAGGGAACTCACCTTGAAATCATTTCTAAACCAATACTCTTTGAAAAATAGAGTTGCCATTTTGACTCTCTGGCCCAAATCTCCAGGGCATAAGACTAGGTTTAAATTTAATGTCCATTACACAGGTTACTGTGGTGCCAAATACCAGAGGATCACACACCATGGGCACACAAGCAGCCACTGCTGCCTTCCTTAAACTCCCCTGACCCCCTGAGGACACACAAGGAGCTCCACACCTTGACCCTCAGTGTTAAAAGACAACAATCTCACTACGCCAATCCCACTGTGACTCAAGTACCTCTTCCTTTTTCTGTTGATGGGAAGACAGGTAGGGGGTGTTCAGGAGGGATTACTAAGCAGGTTGTTTAGGCAGTCTTGTTTTTTCTCTGACTTGTTGCTCCCATGGTCTGGATTTGAAATGTGGCTGAATGTTGGGCAGGACGAGTCTGCTCTAATCCTCTCGGATCTCAGACACTGGAACTGCAGAAAGTGTTCAAAAGTCCAGGGGTAACACCCCAGGGCAGGGAAGTAGCAATAATCTCTCAAAATACCTAATGACCAATGAAAAACTGAGTGCACATGTGTGGGTTTCCCTGTGAAGATTGCATCAACACATTTACCTGTTATTTGCAACAACTGTCCTGCAAGTACCTGCAGGACACCAGGAGGAGGTAGGAGAGTGAGATTCATGTATATCCTTTAGCTCTCTCACTGCTGGATTACTACAAACTGATCAGAACCTTAAAACAGCAATGAACCTCCCCCCACAGCCCTCTCTGCCCTCACCTCCTTTGAGACCCGGGACTCACACCACTTCACACCACTATTAGCCCCAAGGAACCGCAGTATCTGGTGTGGTTTTCTCTGCAATCTGTCAACATCTCGGTAGACCGGGTAGACCGTGCCTTTATCAATCTATCTTCAAATTATGTTAATTTGCATATGCCATATATTTCCTACTGAGCCCCTGACTTGTAAGATTAATAACTGAGTTTTCTTGCCCTTTTATGATCAAGCCATTTGTTATTATTTAGACAATAACTGAGATTTTGAAAATTGGCTGAGGAACAACGATATTGTGATTTTGTGTCAGTTTTCTGGAAAGACAATATTGCATCTTCCTGCTCACCTATCTTCATTAAAGGGACTACATAAAAGTTCAGTTGAGAACCACAACAGTTTTTCTCTTCCCTCTTAGTGTAGCCTTGAGAAAGCCCAGTGCAATTTCTTATTTCCACACTGTCCTAGAAACTCTAAATCCTGTGCACAAATCAGTTTTATAAAGATGAGAAGTGTGCACTCAAGTTTTTTTTAAGTGCTCTGTGTCAAAGAATTCCACATTTTGCAATCATTTTAGACATCTTTGCTGTTGGAAAAGTCATAATTTATAAGAGGCTGAAGAATATTTTAAGCTATACATCTAAATTATTGAGTCAAAGGTTATTACCTCCATAGAATAAAGTCAAAGCACACAAGATATTGAGAACACTGGGGCGATTCTATGGCAAGGCCTGTGGTATAGCACCAGACAGCTTCTAAAGATAACATTTAAAGTCCCCAATTTTTCTGACAAGACCTGTTCCAGACCGGCTTTTAGAATATTTCCAGGCCATTAAATCAAGGCTAGATTCAAGTGAGAAATATTTCTCTAAGTGTTACATGATCTGCAACAGATACACTTTTTTTAATGTTAACAGGTTACTGATTTTTTCTTGACCAATATGTATCTGTTACAAAACTCTGTTCTTATCAATGCTACCTTTACTGCAGTGGTTTCTCTCCTCTCCTCTAAGTCTATTTCTCACACAGGGGGGCTTCCTCTTTACCTTATCTGCTTCAGATTTCTTTTATCTGCATATCGAATCTCCACAGCTTCTCTGGCTTAACTATTTTGTTCATATTGGGGATCTCTGTTTTCGTGAGGTTTCTCCTTTTTGGAATGCAGAATGGATTTTTCATGGAAAAAGTCATGGAGAAGCAAGTAGATGGGAGAAGCAGGCTGTGGACCAACCTATTTAGCAAATGTTACATAGTATAACCTACAAATGTTACATGGTATGACCTATAAATGTTATATAGTATAACCTAAAAATGTTACATAGTGTGACCTACAAATGTTACATAGTATAACCTACAAATGTTACACAGTATAACTTATAAATGTTACATAGTATGATCTACAGATGTTACATAGTATAACCTACAAATGTTACATAGTATAACCTACAAATGTTACACAGTATAACCTACAAATGTTACATAGTATGATCTACAGACGTTACATAGTATAACCTATAAATGTTACACAGTATAACCTATAATGTTACATAGTATGAACTACAGATGTTACATACTATAACCTCCAAATGTTACATAGTATGATCTACAAATGTTACATAGTATGACCTTGGCAAATCTACACATTTATAAATCCCTCAAGTCTGCTCAGTTATTTGTAAAGAGTGAAGAAAAGAATCCTGTGTAAATCTCTCTCTAAAACCCACATCTCCAAAGCCATGGGATCCCAGGCAGAAGATGCCGATGATTCATTCTCATGCAGTAGTCTTTCTAGTGAGTGGGCCCAATTCTCTCTGAGCCAGAGGCTATGTGCTATCTATTCTCAGCCCATTTGGCATGAAGAGGACAGTGAGCAGTAATAACTTAATCAGAGAAATTACTCCCTGCTTTTCATGTACACATCCACTCATTCAAAGAAGTGTTGCTAAACACTGACTAGAGTTAGCTCTTATTTCAGGTAAAGAAGAGAGGTGAGTAAGATAGTATCCCTGTCCTCAGCAACCTTGCAGCCTATTGGCAAGACAGCTTAAGGCAGAGATAATTATGGTATTACATGACTTGCACTATATTCAATGTAGAAACAGAAGGGTAAAGGATCTAGAAGAAAGAGCAACTGATTTTCTGGGAAATTAGGTGGTTAGGCTACTAAAAAAAAAAAGTAGCTGCAACACTGACTAGCTCTGGAACCTTGAGCAAGTCACTTACTCTCTGTGCACATCAATTTCCTTACTTGTAAAATGGGTATGTGAGAAGTAGCTTACCTCTTTGGGTTAAATGAGGCAATTTGTGTAAAGCACAGTCTATTACCCATGCAGTGTGTGTCAGCAGTGGTTATTATGGTCACTCCTACCTGAGGATTCAGCCAGTGATTCTTCATCAGTGATTCTTAAGGGGATGGGGCAAGTCAAACACTCTGGAGGAGGGTATATTGCATTTTGGCAAAGCATTTTACTACTAAAAATAATTAAATACTATGACAAAATTAGACACATCTTATTTTCCTTATACAAACTAAAGAATGCAAGCTCTAAACAAAGGGTTGATAAACTCTTTTCTGTAAAGATCCAGATAGTGAATAATTTAGATTTTTGGGGTTGTATGGTCTCTGTAGCTGCTTCCTTCTCCCCCCCTCCTCCCTTGTAAGTAGGCAGGGAGCTCCAGTAGCCACCACTCTCCAGCAACTGGGCTGAACTACAGCCAGTGTTCTGAACATTGCCAGTCACTGTGGCAGAGGGAAAAAGTGTCTGGGAAAGTCTTAAACTGGAAATTAAATACTCTGATCAAAACACATTGACCAGAAATAGTCACATAACCTCGCCCAACTGTAAAGCGCTCGGGAAGTGCAATGCCGCTGATCATGAGCTCATGCAGTGAAGGGTCTGAGGTGTTTAAAAGCAGCCATGAGTGCAATGCTGGCCTTTGCATGAGCAGAAGCGAGAGGCATCTATGAAGGAGAGGTGAAGCAAAGAGAGGTTGGGTGGCAAGCAGCCTGCCACAATGCAGTGAAAAGTACAATATAAACTCACCAACATTTCAGCAAAGTACACCCCCCAAATCACAAAACGACCATGATTATCTGTGTGTGTTTGTGTGTGTGTGTGTGTGTGTGTGTGTGTGTGTGTGTGTGTGTGAATATGAAGGATGAAGTTGCATCTGGCAGACCAGACTGCGGGAGCTAAACAACTTCAGCCTGCCTGGACATAGGGCTGGTGGATGTGCTGGGTGTTCCTACCACTTCTTTGCAAAAGCCTGGACTCCTTACTCAGGAACAGATCTACGCCTCTGTAATCACACAAGTCCATGGACTAGAGGTGATTGTTTTACTGCTTCTTCCTAAACAGCTGACCCAGCTGCTGCCTGTGGGGCCTCAGCAGTTTTCAGGTGCTGCCGGGATGAAGAGAGCCAGGAGCTCACTCATCAGATTCTCTGGAAGGGATTCCTCCAAAGGGACCTGCTGATCTGCATAAATGTTGTTCTCAACGTATGTTGATTAAATTCACCACATTCGATATGTCCACTTACATTTGGAATTACGTGTACTGCATTTTACAACATCAGAAAACCTCCGGACTTATTCCAAAAGATGTGTGAGTCTCTGAGGTGGAGGACAGAAACCTGTTTTGTTGTTTTGTTTTGTTTTGTTTTTAATTGCAGTATGCAGGCAGAGGCAGGTGATGGTTTAGTAGCTTCCAGGGTTATTCTCCTTTCATTGGGTAAATGGCAGCTATAGGGTAGTGAGTGCTCCTAAATTTGTTGCACACATGTGCTGAGATGGCTGCATTTCATCCATCACAGCCAGAGAAGCTAAAGGCACATGCTGGAATTTGGATCTGAGATCCATTAAAACTGGCCACCAGGTACCTGCTAAGGTGAAATAATATAAAAAGTACCGAAGCACATTGGGACTTATTTTAAAAAACATAAATAAAATTAGCTATGTCAGTTAGGGTTGCTGCAAGAAATAATTCATTCAAAGGATTGACTAAAGAAATTTTAGTGAAGGGACAATTTACAATGGTGTTGTCAGGGTAGTGGGAACCAAGAAAAGATTGTAAAGCACCATGGACTAGCAAGAGTGGGAAGCCCTGTGGTCCCTGTCCCAAGGGGGACATGGAAGAGAACTGTTACTAGAACCTGGGGAGGGCCTGGCAGAGCCACCTCCATGCACAAGGCTGTGTCCTCATGTAAAGGAACACAGGCAATGCCAGGCTGCGATACTACTGAAACAGTGCCGAGAGGATAAAAACTCTGAGCTGTCTCCTCCCACCCTCTGACCTGGGGGCAGTTTATCCCACAAGTGGAAGAAATCTGCAGGCATCAGTCTCCCAGGGCACAGAGCAGGAAGTAGGATTAACAAAAATACATCTGGAGGGGCCAGCAGAAAATATCCAGGCATAACTCCAAGGCCGACGTTGCTTATTTCCATCTGGTCTGCATCCACAGTATCCAAAAGATGGTGATGCTGTATAATGCTGGACCACTGTGTATCTCTTCCCCACTCTGTGATCAGTGCTGTCATGTATGTAGTCTGAAATTGGTCAGTGTGGGAGTATTTACACCAGGAAAATTGGCAAACACTATAAACCAGTGGCTTTTCCCTCTGGAGAGCCAATTATTAAACACTTACCAGCATACCACAGCTGAAGTGTTATTCAGACCTACAGCATAGGCAAACAACTTCTATTCTGAGGATCTCCTTTGAAAAGCAGACATGAATATAAGGTTTTCCTTTGACTGGAAATGTATATTCTGCCTTTTAAGCAAAAAGTTCATTTCAGGGGCAACCTGAAGCAGAATTTCTGGCAGTTAATATTGAGAAAATCACCCCAGTGGCCTTGCCCTACAGGCCTTATGTGGGCTTTTAGAATGCAAAATCTTTCTATTTTACATTTCTTATCCTTTTGAATCAACACCTCACTGCTCCCTTTTTTCCATTCTCTGTGTGCTTCATCCTGCCTCCCACGTGTAGCGGATGCATCAGTCAGAGGACACGAGGCTTGTCTGTCTGGGGAAATAAATGCATGGGCAGGCTTTCAAATAGCTACACAATTTCTCTCTATTCTGTCATCTCTGAAATTCTATTCATGATGTTAAGAATGTACACATCAAACAACTCTGTTTCCAAATCACACAAAAAGGTTGTAGAAGCAAGCAGTTATCACATTGTTCCTGTGGGCAGGTTATGGTTGAAACATCTCTCCAGTGAGGGTTAAAAAATGACATCCACTTTGACAGATCTTGAAAAATGTATTAGACCTTGAAAAATGGTCAAGGAGGATCCAATCAACCCTGTTAGCAACAAGAGGAAGCCACTGCACCCCCTCAGTTGGAGAGGCAAAGGGAAGACGCAGTGTTATTAGAACCCAGGGGTGGAGTCAGCCTTCAGAAGGGAGAACGAATGTGAGCCTCTCTAGGGGAGCTGGAGACAGGTAGGGGGAGAGGCTGGAACATTGTGAGAGATGTCCCATGAGGCAGAGAGGGAGGAAAATAAAAGCCCTGGCTTTTCCCTGCCTCTGCCCCCTCCAATCTCTGGGAAATCTAGGAAACTCAGTCTAGAATCAGGCACCCACCCCTACACAGTAAAGGGAGCAAAACATATGCGGGTCATCCGATAACACCCATTCAGCACGTTGGCAGGTGCCAAAGGTGACGAACTATGGGGAGTTTTTTCTGAGCTTTCAGTCCGCTGTTGCTTCCTTTCCACACCAACACTGGCAGTCCATTGGCGTCATCCTGCAAACTTCTGAATAACGATGACCTCCTATGAAAGTGGAGCCTGGTATCAGTGGTTTAGAAGTACCCCCCAAAAAGATAACTGCCACATCCAGTTACACCTTGTTCCTTCTGGTAAGATGTCCTTACCACTAAATGTCATTCTACATTTGTCTTTATTCCAAAGTCCTGATGTTTTGCAACATGGAAACAATACTTTGCAATTTTTCTCTCTTTTTCAGCTGTGAGTGGCTGTGGAACATAGCCACGGTAAGTGGAAACCTAT
This sequence comes from Lemur catta, assembly GCF_020740605.2. Taxonomy (NCBI): domain Eukaryota; kingdom Metazoa; phylum Chordata; class Mammalia; order Primates; family Lemuridae; genus Lemur; species Lemur catta. The sequence goes on from NC_059148.1 coordinate 29,708,460, forward strand.
TGTGTGGGTTTCTAGAAACAATCCAGTTTCTCTGAGGAATAAAAAGAGGAATAGATGCAATTTCCATGAAACTTTTCCGCTTTTTTCTTTTTTCTTTTTCTGCCTATCAAGAACAAGGCCTTAATGCTTACAGGGAAAACAACTATTTTTATCATGGATCCTTGAGCTAAGGTAAAAGATGAAGCAAAAAGCTAGAAGCAGCCTTGTCTTACCACATCTGTGACGTGAGTAAGACAACCCAAACTTTTGTTTAAACCGTTGCGGTTGTGTTTCTCTTTTTTGCAGCCCAAAGTGATCTTAATTATTAAACTAGCTAAAAACAAAATGTGGCAACCAATGCCCTAATAAATTAGAGGTAGGAAAACAAAGGATTTGAACACAAAACATTTGATTTCAAACCCTGGCTTTACCAATCACAAGCCATGGCTGAATGTCTCTGGACCTCGGATTTTTCATTTATAAAATGATGGTGAGGATAATTCCTGCTGTGTCTGACGCCCTTTCAGTATTACTGCAGCCTCAGAGCCTACATGCATGCTATTCCTGTTGCCTGGAATGCTGTTCCCCTTTGGCCTGTTAAGATATTAGTGAGATCTTACATCAAATTTGCATTTCCTTCAGTATGCTGCATTCCCTGGCCTCTCAGACTCAATCAGATTTCGTCAGTCAGGTTTCAACCTCTTGGGCTTTCTCAACGTTTTAACTTTTCCTTCTTAAAGCAGCCTTAATGACATATTTGTTTCTGTGACTATGCCACTAATTTCTTTCTCCTCTGTGACACTGAAAACTCCACAAGGACAAGAACCATCTATAATTTACTTGACAATGTGTCCTCAGCACCTCCTAGTGCTTGGCATGCAGCAGATCCTCACTACCTAATAAACAGGTAGGTGAATAAATACTGAATTTAAAATCCATGTGTGCATATGTAAAGTGGGGAAAATAAGAATATTTACACTGTTGAATTGTTTAATGTGTTTTTGTTCAGGTGAAGTTCTTGGCACAATATTTACCAAATTCTAAGCCTTTATTACCATGGAGTTGTATAGTCTATTATTACTTAGGCATGCACATAAAAACATACTCTTTCTGATCCAACACTAAGGTGGTGCCAACTGCAAGGACTGTGGTTCTCCTCACAGATTCTTGTTCCTATGGTCACAGAAATGGTGTGACGTGAATGGAGATTATCCTTGACTCAGAGATTTCTGATTTCCATGACTAGGGAATAGAGAAAAAAAAAGCAGCAGGGATTTATTACAGAAATGTATTTTATGTATAAATGTATTTCTTTCACGTATATATTCTCTCTCATCTTAGGATAAAATAGTGGTTATTTTTTACTCTATATAATGGCATGTATTTGCAGCATTGATAGTTATAGGGTATCTCACTACCTTAAATTATGGTTGAATAAAGCCTTTCCACTCTGGTTCCAAACCGTTTTACACAAGGAGACACAGGGTTGGCTGTGGGTAATTTTATTCATTATTTTGCTTCTTGAAAATTTAAAAACTCTCCCTAATTAAATTGGAAACTGCTCTGCATGGATTATTAAAGACTATAGCAGAAACTGGATCCCTAGTCACCAAATCCATTTTTTTCCTTTCCTAGTTTATATTCTATAATATTTTCAGTTTCTTTGCAGCTGTCTGTGGTCATGTGACTGATTTCCAACCAATGGCAGGTGAGCAGAGGCAGCAGAACCGCCTTCAGTACATTCAGTACATGTACTATCATATGAACTTGCTCAGAAGTTACATTACAGCAGAATCATAGTAAGGTTTGCGCCTAAGAGTCCACCTGTAGATTCAGAAGCATAACCACCAACCCCGTCAGACATTATTTTATGTGTAGGAAAAGGCAAGGATGGGGGTCATTTATCTTTCAAGAAATGTAATGACTCAGGAAAGAGACATAAGGGGCCACGTGCTCTGTCCTGTTTTGTCTTCAAAATATCTTTCCAGAGAGCTGCTTGTTTCCACAGAGGCAGGGACTTTGTGAAATGATGCTGGCAGGCAGACGCGAACAAACATGGCTTCCTGAGCTTGCTACTTTGTTGCACAGTGGCAAAGGCAGTTGAACAAAGACAGGTAGGCTGATGCCCAGGTCTAAATTTTTAGCCGCTGCTCTGCACAACTTCATGATAACCTGGGCTCACCTGTCTGATGCTGCATAATCCACCATTGCAGCTACCTAGATTCAAGCAATTTTTCTGCAGTTTAAGTGTAATATTGCTTGTTATCCAGCAACTGGGATGTACCAGAATAAGGATCCTGATACGAGATGTATTGCTTATACTAAAGGAGCTAACTGCAGACCTCACAAGATCCACTTGTGTTGAAGAGAGGGATGTATTCTTATTAACGTTTCCTGCCCCATCCCAATTTATTCTGATAACCAAGCCATTGCCACTATGAAAAAAAAAAAAAAATGTGTTCTGACCAAATATGCCTCTTTCCCTTCCAACTGCATTAGTGCCCCGTTGGTTCAGTTAAATAATCAACCTCCATCCTTACTAACCTCAGAGTTACATAACCCAAACATTCAACAATGTTCATACATAATTTGTAAAAATGCACAAAATAATATAGGTCAAGATTCTGTCATTTTATAATGGTGCCTTCAGTAAATAATTGGGTATCTTATTTTAGCAGTATGTTTTTAAGTTTGTTGACACCAAAGTAGTTTAAAAGGCAATTCTTAATACCCTTTGACTCTCTTTTTTAAATTTATTTTTTTCAATCAAATCTTCCCACTGCATCAGTAAACATCTGAGCCTTCTGACAAGGCCACTTAATTATCAGCGGCACTGACTGGAAAGACTCCTTTATCATCGCAGAGCTGCCTCCTTTGTGGGGGCAGCCGGGGGCCCTGAAAAGGTTCTGCTCATGCGTTAATTACTATTCAGAGATGACTCTCAGGGCGCACCGTGATTTCATTCCTTTTGAAGGTCTGCTTGTCATTGTGGCCGGATTATCTCAGCCTTAAAGCACTCTTCCCTCAACACACCAATCCTCCACAGACATTGTGCTTAAGTCTCAAGAGATAAGCAATTAAGCGACTCTCTGTGAGTGTAGACGAGCCATCCCCATTGGGGCTCAACACGTTGAGATGTTCTGCTCATTCATTTTGGGAACACTCGTTGTCTGTGCCCCCCAAAGCAATAGCACCAAACTGGACGCCAGCCATAAGAGAGGGTTTAGGAATTAAAATCTTGAGTACAGAATTGATGGGTTTTGTTTTATGTATTTATTTTTTTTTTTTGTCTGTTTCTGTTTTTTAACTTGGGAACTGGAGGAAAATAGAGGAGAGAAATTAAAGATTATGTATGTTGCCTTTTATTCTATGCTGGAGAAGGGATTGACTAATGGGTGAATTTTAAATGATCAAGAGTGGAATAAAGAAAAAGCTTCATCATGAAGTTTTATAAGATGGCTTATGTCTTCTCCTGGTTTGTATTCCCCCATGTGTTCGGCAATGAGCTCGCATTGTTGGCCTGGCTCATAAAAATGAAAGGAAATCCTATCTGTACAGTCTCTGTCTGTCTCTGTCTCTGCTATCTCATCTTGGCATCCACTGTGTGTTGGGTTTCATTTCTACGAGTGTAAATTCATTGTCCCAGGATGACTACAGGAGTTCTAAGAATCATATCCCAATATCCTTTTAGGAAAGCATATGGTACGCCAACAAGGAAAAAGGTCATGAAATACACAAAGACTGAAGTGCTGTTCCTTAGTTATGAAAACTAAAGTGAGCTGATGACAAAAGGGGATGAGTGATCCTGGCTTAGATCCTGGACCAGGAAAAACAAAGGGAAGAGAAGACTTGTTTATTTGTTTGTTTTGTTTTATTGTCGGTTTTGGCTATAAAACACACTTATAGTACTATAGGCATGCCTTCCTTGAACCCCAGTTAAACTAACAGCCTCCCCATGACATTTTTATCTGCTTATCAGCTATTATTTCATCTTTTTTTTTTTTTGTCTTTCCATTCATTGCTGACATTGGCACATAAATATAGGTTGAACAATATGATAAAGGAACTGAAAGCTGAGAACCAATATTGTCCCAGGCCCACTTAGTCGGCTAGAGTGAACAGTGCAGTTCATAGGACTGTAGTACAGTTTATGCAGGAAGACAGGCATGGACTGGAATCCCAGTGATTTTTCAAGCACCTGTGGACTTGTTCCTAGTTTTCTTTTCTTTATAAATTACTTTGAAATAATTTTAAAACTAACGGAAAAGTTATAATAGTACAAAGAACACACGAATAACGTTCAAGCAAATTTCCCTAAATGTTCACAGTTTTCCCTATTTGCCTAATCATTTTCCCTCTCTCTCATGTGTATACTCTATATACGTATTGTTTTTCCCTGAGTCATTTGAGAGTAAATTGCAGAAATGATGCTTCATTACACCTAAACATTTCAATGTCTGTTTTTGTTTTTAAAGAACCACACTCTCTTGCATACTCACACTACAACCATCAAAATTAAAAAATTAACATAGATACAATACTTCTATCTAATCAACAGACCCCATTACAACTTTGCCTTGGCACTTTAAGAGTAGAAGTCAGCTACTTTGTAGAATGCCCCTCTGTTTGGGTTTTTGTGGTGTTTCCTTATAATTAGATTCAGGTTTCCCATTATTGGCAGAAATGGGAACCAATGTTATGTTCTTCTCAGTGCAGTACGTGTCATGAGAAGTCATGCCAGCTCACCCACCACGGTGATGATAACTTTTATCAGCTGTCCCATACCTGGGACCACTAATTGTTATCCCTTGCATAAAATGGTGTCTGCCAGGTTTCTCCACTGTGTGGTAAATTAAGGAAATATTTTTCCAGTTCCACCAGTATTCTCTCTACATTTATCTGTTGGCATTCCACTGTAAGATGGAGCTTTCTCTTCTCCCCCATTTATTTATTTATTCATCCATTGTGTATAGCAGGATTCCTACTTATTCAAAACATTATTCTTCATTACCATCATTATTAATCTGGGGGCTCAAGGTGCCCCTGGCCAACAGAGCCCCATCAAATCCACTTCTGTGTCCTTATTAGGTTTTTAGTACTTACTTCCTCTGTGGCACAATAAGCTGGCTCAGGCTCACGTTCTACATGCTTGTCCCATCCACAGAATCAACCATTTCCCCTGCTAGTTCAACAACTCTCCCTCCTTTATCCCCATCACTAACCATAAGCAACAGCCAATATTTTTCCAGGCAGGGTTCAGAATACCTTACGTTCATCATCTACTCATGACCTCTATTTTCCACATGAGCTACGGAGGCACAGAGAATTTCAGTAACTGACTAACACCCCCAGGACCAGGAAATGGAAGGGATGAGACTCAGTCTAGTTCTGTAGGAATCCTGAGTCCAAGCAGTTTTCCAGCCTGTCTACTACTTCTAGGTAGATTTAGTCCTTTGGGAATGTGCTGCTTTCAGCATTCAAATATTAAGTGAGAATAATTATACCTTACAAGGGTCCTGTAAAGATTAAATGAGATGCTACTTAAGATGTATAATGCATTTCCTTGCATTCACTAGGCTCTAATCACTTGGAAGAGGAGACAGCTCCTTTCCAGACAGGGGCAGAGCTTTCAGGAGACAGAGACAATGAATGTATAACCACAGGGAGGACGGCAGGAAGCTCCCATTACCTGGTTTTTGCACACTCACGACCTAACCGAGGGAGAGGGGTAAGGAGGAGGGGTGGGACAGGTTTGTTACTGAGTCCAGCGCTCTGAGCCATAAAAATTCTCAAAAAACAGACCCCAGACCTTTTTGCCAACAATGAGGTGATACACGCACAGACAAACCAGTGGGGCAGAGAAGGAAAAGTGTTCACCAGGGCACTTCATGCTCCACTGTGGACTAAGAGCCAATGCATCCTGCAAAGAGCTTGTGACAAGCGGAACCGAATTGTTTTCATTTTGGGAAGAGAGGGAGATTGGGAAACTGATTAAAAACAATCACTTTTAAAATATACAAATTTCAACTATCCTCCCCAATCTTGTAACCTGTGGTAATATGTCCTCCTTCCTCCTTCTTTGGGAGCCCCGAGGAACAGCCAAAGTCGGGGCTTTTTCCGCCCACTGAGACCCACCTCCCAGCACATTTGCCAGCGTGAACACTTCCTTTTCTGTCACAGAATTTTCCGCACTGCAGCCAGAAAGCACCTCGCCCGGTGGCCTCTGCAAGGCAAACCTGCTGCCATTATCACCCTGAGCCCTTGGGCACATATCCATGTTCCCAGCGCACAGAATCAGTACTCAGTCAACACTTTCTTAATTGATCAACAAAGCCAGGAAACAACAGTAAGGCAAAGGAGCTCTGATCTTTGATACAAGCAAGAGGAACAAAAATAGAAAAAAAATTGCCTGAGCCAGCGCTCAGCTCAAACCTTAACTCTAGATCCACTCGCTCATCTCTGTCCATTCGCATCATGACAGCAACACGAATCCAGGTCTCTGCAGGGCGCAGGATTCAGGTCCCCATCTGCAGAAGATTTAATTAAACTAACATGGGTAAAGAGATATCAGCTGAGGTCAAGCGATGGGTTAGTCACACCTAGGTTTGGAACCTGAGGCTCCACCTCATCCACCTGATGCCTTCTCACGTGCGCCACAATGTTGCCACAATTTTCTTAGTGTCCTCGTGTATCTTGAGGTCTGGGCACCCTCCACTTAACCGGCATTGGTTAATTCAGTATAAAGTCTGTGTTCTGTGCTAGGAAAGCCCAGATAAGTAAGACACAGTTTTCACTCTCTGACGTGTCTCAGTTTTGAGAATTGCTTCAAGCATTTATACATTCGAAAACTGTTTATCATTTTCAAATACACTACATATCAAATTGGGCATGCCAGCTATGGGAACAAAGCTCAAAATCAGTCTGGAGCTTATCTGCATCCCTGGGTGTCTGCCTGCTCTCACTTTTAGGTGAATGACTGCCGGTTACTTTAAAACTTACTTCATCTAAAATGGATGCTTGACTTCTAGCATCTGGGGAAGTAGTGTCAATTTGTATCCTTGACTTCAACTTTTTTTGTGATTACAGAAGAAAGTGGTCTTTTCAAAGAACAGTTTCAATCACAAGGGGGAGAGACTAATATCCTAGAGTTGACCCAATAAATAATCATAAAAAATATTCTTAGGCATGGTCTAGTTAGGCATTAAAAAAAAAACACCTGATATTTGATAAATTGAAATCTAGGTCTTGAAATTAGATTGTGTGTTAGCTGTGCCCACCAGGGGATACAATGCTCCAGGGACTAGAGTTGTGTTTAGTGGCAGGACGTGACAGTGTGACCAGCCTTCAAGGTCAGTGGCGTGAGAACAGCTGCCAGCCTTCACGCCCACACTGGAATCGAGGGAACTTGGAATTCACTTCAGTTTACCTTCCTGCTCTGCTCCTGTTTCCAACCGTGGGTCTGTCTGTGTCCACATACATCAGAAGCTCATTAAAACAAAACAAAACAAAAAACAACAAATATACAAAGAACAAAAAACCTTCATCTGATTCTAACTGGAACCTCCTACAAAACTTCACATGCTGCTCTCTCCAGAGTCCACTTTGGTGGGTGACAGCTGTGCCACTGAAAAAGCCACCATTACGGCTAATGCAGCTTTTGGCTCCGACCTGCGGAGTTAATGTGAGTGAAGTCCATTCTGCTCTCGACGGGCGTTTCAACGTGACGGCAGAGCAGGTCGCCATTTCTCCCCCCACGCTGAATTAATAGTAATAAAATGGAAGAAGATGTCACTTTTTCTTAGCAGGAAGACACTCTGCTCCATCCCCATCCTTGATCCCTGGCGCCCTTCCCATCTGTCTACGCGTTGGATTTTTCCATGTATAACTCTGCCTCTGGCTGGATAGGTTTTGAGAAGGGTTTTTTATGGGAAACGAGGACACAACATCCCCACGTCACTGAGGAATATACCCAGAAGCTGTGCTACTAACGTCAAGTGCCTCGCTCTGCATCTTGTAGAATTTAATTTAAATTGGCAGGTGATTTGGCAGATGTGGGGAGAGGAAAATGAGCAAGCAGTGGCCTCTACTTCATTTCAGCCAATAATTGAAGCATAAAAACTTCTATCAACGTTTACCAAAATCTTTGGTGATCACGGAATCTAGAGGAGGGAGATAGATAGAAAATTATATATAAAAGTGAGGAGGGCAAAGGGACAAAAACGGAAGTATGGTTTCTATGCTTCATTCAGAGTGGTGCCATGTCATTCACCAACATGCTGTGATGCGTAGTGTATGTTTCTGTGTGTGCACACGTGTGTGTGTGTGTGTGTGTGTGTGTGTTTACTACCATATGGTAACGTGGGAGCCTTGGAAACAGGTCCCACAAAACACACAGTGGCAATGTATGTGACCAGGACAGAACTTTTCATGAGTTACAAACATGGAAAGAACTTGACTTTGTACTTTTATTAATTCTTTCATCCTTCTGTGAAGATTTGTCAAGACTTGGCTTATTTTTCCAGGCCCTAAATTTGTAGACTGTATTTACCACAATACATAAAAAAAAAAATCATTCTGTTTATGGAAAATGGCAATTGTAACAGAAAATAAGACACTTCTAACATGGTTTTCATTGTAGTCAGATGCAGCATTGTGAATCTATGTCATTCACATCTGCTATTTAGTGAAAGATGATTTTTGCATGTCTTTGAAGTAAAATACCTTTTATCTCTGGAGTTTAATTGAAAGACTACCAGAATAAAAGGTGTCAAATGTGGAGCTGGTAGATGCTACCAAATGGAACACTGATGAAGATGAATTTGAGGTATGTTACAGACTGCATTAAACAACTCACTTTCATCAAGAGGAGAGGAGATCAAACACGAGAAAAGGCTTTGTGCCTTTCCACCTGGGAGATCTTCATAGTCAATTATCTTTTGCAGATAATTATTCACACACACACACAGCCCCATCTCTGCTTCTGTGACTGGCTCTAAGAAGTTCTCACCACCAATAAATGTCTCACAGAGTGAATTGCCAACTAAGTTCATGGAAACATGAGTCTGCTCTGAGGGTCCCTGGGCATCGTGTGTGCCTATTGGGGTCTTCCTGCTCCCACAGTATGACTTGCAGCCCCCAGGCAGGGTGGGATCTGCCTGAAACCAGCAGACAAGTGGACCATTTCCTGTGTTTGCCTCTCAGAGAGAACTGGGTAAAGAAGCTTTATTTACCAATAAAGTTATGAGGATCACTAAGATATGGTATTAAGAATTCAGTCTCACCAATTGGGTATTGGGTAACATCAGCTAATGTTAACTTGATAAAACTACACAGTGGACCTTAAGTTGCAGAAATGCCACCTCCTTTGCCTTTTGGAGTAGCTAGAACTATGGAACAAAAATGACTACATGTGAGTAAATATTTCCAGGTGGAAAAGTATGTTTTCCTGCCCCATAATTTGCCCCATGGACTCTTGATTTCTTCCAGAATTTTCACTACTTGGAGGGAAACCTGAATGAGGAGTTAAAGTCAGCTGTGGAATGACCTGGAAGAACAGCCCCTAAGCAGATGAAACATGTGCAAAGGCCCCGAGGTTGTAACTAGCTACCACAGTCACCGATCAGCAGGCTTATATGGAAGGTGCCAAGCATGCATGAATTATTTCATGCAGTTGTTCCAGCACCAGATGAGGCAGATGTACTTTTATCCCCATTTTATGGATGAAGAAACTGAGGCATAGGAAGGTTAATAACTTCCCCATAAGTGAGGGAAATAGGAATTCAATTTGGATAGTAAGTCTTCCTTCTAGAAACTGCATGCTGAATCGCTCAGCTGTGTAGGTCAGCTCTGCATTCTGGTTCTATTGGTCAGGTGACACCCCCTACTGACCCTACTGACCCCCTACTGACCTCACGCTACCTCTGCCCTTACTCTCTTTACCTTGGTCATTCTTGCTCCATGTCTGGCCACCCCCATGACACCCACTAGTTCCTATCTGTATTATTAACATGACCTTGGATACCAAAGGGCCTGCTACTGGGGAACAAAACAGAGGCGAGCACAGAAGTCAATAAAGGATGTATCTAACATTTACACAAGAATTTTCCCAAGCAATAAACAGGGGCTATTTCTGTTTCCATTCTGCGTCCATTGTGTTCCTCCCCCTACTCTGTGCATGAAGACAGCAGAGTACCTGTGCCATATCCACTCCAACTCATTTGCCCTCTAAACCACACAAAGGCTAAAACGTAAAAATAGCTGTTGAATCTTTCATTAGTCCTGCTACTTGGAAAAGGGGTTTGTACAATCCCGTTTGGTTGTGTATAAATTGTCCCTGTCCTCACTCAGTCGTGTCTCATCTGGAGCAGGGAATATTGGATACTACCTACTAATCGCTCATTAACAAGCACATATTGGTTGTGATACAAAGAGCTTTTTAAGTGGATTAATTGAAAGTATCGCTGAATGAGCTAGAGGACTGCAGCTAATGACGGTGAAAAAGCACTCTAAACAATTCATGGTGACTAATGAAACTAAATGGCATAATAAATACCACTGCTGGCATTTTGATAGGAAAAGTCACCAGGCAGAGGTCACCCTCATTTCCCAAAGTGGAAGCAGCGCCGAGGAGGTGTATAAGGTGGGGACGATACAACAGAGTGACCTAATTCTGGTTCGTTCTAAGCCCCAAAATGCAGGCTTTTGGGGTCCTGATAAAACATGTCGGGGGACACACCCAGGGCCCCAGTCAAGTCTGTCCCTAAACCTGCATCCTGGTCCCTGAGTCTTGCAGAATTCGCAGAGGTATTCTCAGCCTCGTAGCCTCTCACACACACGTTTTCTGGAATTGTCCTCCAGGGAATATGAGCATGAAAGGCTGTGATGACTTCTTAGGGTCTCTTTAATCTCCCGGAGTCTGGCCTGGGCTTCCTTGTCAATGTCTCAGATCTCTTCTGTACACATGGAAGATTTTGGGTTTGCTTTTATCTTTGTTTTTTGTTTGTGTTTATTTCTACCTGTTTTCTTTCTAGTTACCTTCAGCAGGATTTTGGCTTTCCCAGAATTATGGTTACACAGCACGGGTCACTCACTGCTCTTCTATTTAGCACGTCTTGATTTCTTATAAAGCGAGCAGTTATCCGTGTGCTTCTCGGCCATTTCGCTTATTGTCAGAGAATCCTATTTTGGAATATGGCTCCACGATGAAATTTAAAAATCCAGACATATATTCTAAACTACCTCCGTACTCAAGTCTGGGTTAGTACAAACACCTATAAAATAATTTGGCTATGAGAGTGATGCTTGTAAAATATAAATCCAAGCCCCCTTCAGCAATGACAGGAATAATAGAAAGGCCAGCCTGTCCTCTGTCTTAAATATTTCCCCCATGGTCCCTGCAGATGCCACCTGCTCCTGAAGTGGACTGGCCAGTCCCGAACAGAGAGTTCTCAGTTATTGCTGTTACTGGAGCAAGGACACAGGGAAGTTCATTGAAATCCAACCATTGAAAAAGTTACTAACAATCGCCAGTGGTGCATGGTTTGGGTTTTGTTTCCTCCTCTTAGATTGACAGCTTAAAGCTCAGAAAATTGACAGAGCAGAAAAAAGGAGCAGAATCTAAAAAACAAATAAATTATATACATATATATGTATACACACACACGCACACACACACACATATATATATAGCCTTCAGATGAGAGCAGACTTGTAGAATCCATTTTTAAGAACAGAAAATTAAGTTACTTGAATGAGTGCCTGCAGTGTTTACATAGCAGTAGCCTCTTGGCACAGTGTTACTAAATGCCCTCACCTACTTTCCTGATTATTTCCACCCTGAGAAATTCCGTCCTCCACTTGAAGATGGAAAACTTGAGTCTAAATGCTAATATGTGTTCGAAGGGACCAAAGTCTTCCGTGTTCGCCCTGCAGACTGTGCTCATTCCACTGCACCCAGGGAGTTGCCTGAGGGTGCACAGGACTTTCTGGTTTCTCCTTTCAGTGTCTAAGTTATGTATGAGCCTGCCGGCTGTCTACATCACTGATGTGGTTGAGTGTGGCTGCCTTAAGAAGACCTTGTCTCTTGGCAAAGCTGAAGGAAGCCTCTAACTTCTCCCTTCCTGTGCTTTAACTTGGAGACTTATCATCCTTATCATCCTTACTGTGCTTTGCCTGGGGTAAGTCTGCAGGTAGCTAGTGTGGTGTTGGAATTGCCCCAGGGATTAGAGGCAATTCAAGTGGTTCCTACCACCTGGGAGCAAAGCAGGACTTTTTGGAATGCCTAATTTTACATGAGTGCCTCAAGCACCTTCATTGTTATGGATAAAGCGACATCAACATTCGAATACAAAGAAAACTGGTTAGCATCTTTCCTAGGCTACTAGGAAAGGGAAAAAAATGGGTGACACTACAAAGATGCTGGGGGAAAGGAGGTGTGTTTTGATTTATATTTGCTCATTCTCCTCTAGATGTTTCAGAAGATGTGTAAGAGGACCTTGGGCCAATGGTGTTGCCTCCCCCTCCACTCTGCTTTTATTCCTTCATACATCTCAGGAAATGCATAGTGATAGGATTACTCTGACAGTTACTTCTGACCATAAGAGCCAAAGACAGTGTAGTAACATCAGAAGGTGCCCAGAAATTGAGGCTCTGCTCTGCCCTGGAGATGCAGGAAGGTACATTTGGGAACACTCTCAAATCAGGTGTTCAAGGTGAAATAACATTATTTTTGAGGACATGCACACAGGCGTCGTTATCGGAAAATCACTGTCCCCAGTAAATGGCTTTTGTGAGACCCACCTTAATGGTAAAAGGAGCATGATATTTATTAGAACGATTTTGTGGGTTTAAAGCAGATGCCCCTAACTCTGGCGGCCCTCTGACCCCCCTCCCCTTCCACGTCCAAGCACAGGGCTCAGGCCCCCCTCTCAGGGTGGGGATTTCAGCATAGCAGACTCCCCTCCCTCTGTGCTGGGGAGGAAAGCTGCCTGCTCCTGCCTCTCCCTCTGCTCTGGGTTCCTGCACCTCCCATCACGGTACTGTTCTGTCGTCGTCGTCGTTGTTTTTCTGTGTGTCATACATAGTAGACACCACCCTGATCTCACTGCAACACCTAAAGAAGCTATTTAGGCAAAGCTGGTATCACAGATTCACTCCCACGATTCAAGGGCAAAGGAAAGGATTAAAACAAGAACAGCAAAAGCAATAAAAACCTTGGCAATGGGGCATAAGTCTCTCCCTCTCTCTCCCCCCCCTTCTCTCCCTATTTTCCTTCCCCCCGTTCCTGCATCCCCTCTTCCTTTCTGAGTTCTCTGGTTCCTGATATCTGTTCATAAGAGCTGCAAATTGAAATCCACCATTCTTTCAAGAAAGATCTAACTCTTTCACTAAACCAATTTTCACCAAACTCTAAGCTTTATGTATTTTTCAACTAAGTATACTCAGGTGGTTTCCTAAATAAAAGCCCTGAAATTCTAAAATGAATAGGACTCTTCCCATGAAATGTGGAAGTAGAACAAAAATTATGCTTTACCATAACAAAACAAGCACAGAAATAGAACGATGTCCCATTGCCTTGGCAAGTATTGCCCCAAGGTACCATTGGGAAGCATGTCATATTGGCCACCCACTTCCCTTTCCCCTCATATCATTTAAAAAAAAAAATCAAGTATTGCTAAACTGGTATCAGTTTGACAAAGTTCCTTCCAGTGTCTCATGAGTTATAGGCATGGTATGCCATGAATATTTCACACCTTGAAACACATTTTCTACTTTAGGGAATTGCCAACTATGATTTAAGACAGATAATTGTTTGCTAGACCATAGGTGTGAATCATGGCACTAATATTCTGTGAGCAGCAGTTGTTCCTTTTGGGGACTTCTATTTATCTAGTAAATGGGTACATGCCACATCTCCAAGTGATGTGTATAAATCACCATGTTCTGTGTGCACAAACCCTTCCGTGTGCTCGTTTACCTGCTTTAGTCATTCATTTATGTCACCTCTTTGCTGACTGTGACTCCTAGAAAATTGTGCAAATGACGTTTTAATTGCACCCACAGTCAGTGCTACAAAAGGGAACGAAAGAGGCTGGGAGAGCCTGGTCCATACCAGATGGGTCTTCCCGGGTCTCCTAGTCCCAAGCCCTGAACATTCCTCCCAGTCAGGTTGGCGGCATAAACAATGGCAGGGCAGGCAGGGGACGTCCGTCTTCCCACCCAGCCTCACAGACCAAAGTAATTTCAAGCTCCATTAAGTCATGATTCACCTTTGCTCAGCGACGCACATATTATTCTGACTAAATACATTTGTTTCCAGGAGCTGATACGCTTCCAAAATTGTGTGCACAAGGGCTGGACACCACATTCCAGTGAGCGTGAGGGTTTTAAAGCTGTTGAAAAAATATGCCGGTGGCTAAGAATGATGTCATTCCTGCTATGTTAAACTTAAGCAGGAAGCTGTGCCGTGGCAGTATTTAATTATTTAGCTCTTGGAAGGCAAAACCTTCCCAGGTCAGACATGTTACTTGACTTGACATTCAAAAATTTAACACTGCGTTTTTATAGAGTGACACCATTTGATGAGGCCGGGACTCATGTCATCCGGCCTGCCCCCACCTGCCCTGACCACCTCCATTAATGCACCTATTACTCATATGAAGGGGACACATTTAAATGTTTCGAAAAGAAAAAGCGCCTGCAGGTCCCGGGAAAGATATCCCAAAGTCAGGCAAGTTGACATAAAGAATAATCTGATGTTTCCTTTTTTATTAAATTCAAAAACATTTCTTCATTTTTATATGTTTCCTTAAACCTACAGTTGCTTCTCAGCTAAGTTAGACATCTCGATATTTTTTATTAAAACAAAGAAGCAAGGGAGGGTCTTACATTAGTCTTGCTAAAGCCACATGCTTTTTTGTAGTTCACAAGTCTCGTCCTTATTAATAATAGGCATCTTACATGTGCTGGGCACTAAACCAAGCACTTTAAGGAGATGGTTTCATTTACTTCTCAATAACTAATTATGTTGTAATACTGATGGAGGATTTATCCTGTGCCAGGCACAGTCCTATAAAATATACATGACTCGTTTATTTAATCCTATGAGGTAGCTGACACTTGTTTTTGTTTCCTGTTGCTACTGTGACAAATTACCACAATTACAGAAGCTTAAAAGAACACAGTTATGCTATCTCACGGTTCTATAAGTTAGGAGTCCAACACAGATCTCCCCAAACTGAAATCGGGAAGTTGGCAGAACCGAGTTCCTTGAAGCTCTGGGGATGAATCAGCTTCGAGCCTCATTGAGGGCGTTGGCAGAATTTAGTTCCTTGAGGCTGTAGGGCTGCGGTCCTGTTTCCTTGCTACCTGCCCTTTCTGAGCTTCTGGAGGCTACCTATGCTCCTTGGTTTAAGGCAAGGCCTCCTTCCTCCATCTCGGGGCAGGTCGAGACCTCCTCACACTTGTGATGTCTCTGCTTCCCCACCTGGCTCATTTCAACTCTGTCTCCTTTTCCACTGCATCTCCCAGACGTCCACCGAGAGAACGTGCTCGGCCTGCAAGGGCACCTTAATTACCCTGGGCCACCTATATAATCCAAGATGGTTCTCCTATTTCATGTTCTATAATCTTAATCGCATCTGCACCTCCCCTTGGGCATAGCACAAATTCTGGGGATAAGGACATGGCATATTTGGTGTCCGGTGTTCTGCCCACCACACCACTGTTCTCACAGTTCTAAAGAGGCTGGGACAGAGGTGACAAGACATCCTCTTGTCCAAGAAAGGAGAGCTTACACATGGTGGCAGCAGGAACACCTCAGGCACCTCTCACCTCCTGACAGGTACATCTGTAACCTGCAGCCCATACCGTTTATCCAGTGCCTCATTTCTTTATCAAATGCACATTTATATTCTATCCTAGACACGGTTTCCATTCCTGAAGGATCATCAGTCGTCAAATATACAAGATAAACTGGTAGCCAGTCCAATGCAGTCAAGTGTTTTGTAATATGAGCACACCATTATTTCTGACCACTGTTTCCACCATGTTAAAGCATTTGTAGAATTTCTTTTATAATAAGTATCTGTCACATCTGTTCATTTTAGACATTTTAAACCAGTTCACAAGGGCTGATGCTACATGAGGTTAGCACAAACTTCAGCCTCCATGGGGTTCTGCCAATGTATTTGTTTACATTATATTTGAAGATGTATCTGTGCTTTCAGTGATTTTTAACCTTCACAGCATTAGAATGCTTTTATGAAAAAGTAAAAATCTTAGCTACCTGAAGCTATTGTGAGGCTCGATTTGTGCATATAGCAGAGATTAAGAACGAGGGCAGAGGCAAGACTGCCTGGGTTCAAATGCAGATTCCATCACTTATTGAATGTGAGACTGTGAGTTGCTTAGTCTATTTTTACCTTAGTTTATCTATCTGTAAAATAGGTGCAGTAAATAGTACATAACCCATAAGGTTAGGTATGAGAATTAATTGAATTTAGATAGTAAGCATTTAGAATAATTCTTCTCATGTGGTAAGTCTTGTATAGGTGTTTGTATTTCATGTGGGGTGGGGTTGCTTATATGATATTATTCTGTTCCATAACTCTACCGATTATTACTTAAATTTCTAATCATGACTCAATATAATAATAAATATGCACTTTGATATTGTGAAGAAATATGGAGGCAAATGTCAGCACTATTTAAGTCAGTTGAGCTATTTGCTTCAATAATTAGAGGCCAAAACTGATGCTTTTGTAAGTTCTTGTTTTTGCTGTGTGTATATGCATTATATTATGTTATATTGTTTCTTATTGCTATTAATAGCAGTCACCTACCTATTGTTCATTCTCATTTTCTAATTTGCTATTACTTACTTTATGTGGGTTTAAATACCAAAGAACCAACCTCCTGGTATTAATGTGCAAAACGACTTCTTCATGAGGTTCTAAGGGGACTTCCTGTACGTATAGAACATGGGCTTCACAGGATTCAATGGGCATTTTCACTGCCCAGAGTTCTTTTTCTGTTTTGTTTGATTTGGGCAAGTATCTACACATCCCAAAAGAAGAGGCAGGAGAGGAGAGCTGGGAGGATTTCCCGCTGAATCTGCATGTGATGGGGAATGGGACACTCAAATTGACGTTCCTTCCCCAGAGTGACTGACCACAATGTTGGCCACGAAAGCCCACATCTTGCCATGCACACATGAGTGGTCATCCTCTTTCTGATCTCCTCCAATCCCAGTCACTTGCCACCCTTGGGATGGTGTTAAGCAGCACTTACTAAATTGCAGCATGTGCAGAGATCTTATTAACTTCATTGATTTCATTAAAGCACGACTGAGTCATTGACACATATGTGAATTAACTAATCAGTCTGCAACCAGAGGCCAGAACTGGATGGGAAGAGAAACTATTGCTGGACAACAGTCAGCATAGACTAAAATCTTTCTATTCCAGATGCCTGGAGGATGTCAAAGATCCTTGGATTTAAGTCTTGGAGGTTTCTTGGTTTATTAACCTCACCTAACTTTAATCTTTTGGAAGGACTTTGAGCAGATAGATAATTAGAAAAATTATGGAATACTTTAGTTATTATATTCTCAGCTCTAGAAATTCCTTTTTATTTTTTCTCTAAAATTCCATTTATATGAAACCATTCCAGTTCTATATTATCCATTTTCTCAAATATGTTAATCACAATTCTTAAGTTCATATTCATAAAAGAAAATATTGGCATAACCCAAGCATCTGTTCAGCTTGATTCTTTTTTCTTTTAGTCTAGTACATCAGAATTATCTTGGGGTCTTTATACCTTTTGCAAAATTAGATAATGAACATTTACATTAAAAAGTTGAGCTCTGGGTAATGTCATATTTTTACAAAGAGGTTTTCTCTTAGCCTTGGCCTGCCGTTAGATTGGGGGCAGGTAACATCCATGCGACCAGGAATTGGCTTGATTTGAGGCTTCGCTCTTGTCTTTCTAAGGTTTTATTTCTGGTTCACTTTTAACCCCAGGCCACAGCCATTCAGCGTTTCCAACAGAGAACCTGGGTCACCCACACAGAGCCCGCTTCTCGGCAGGCCTCAGCACTAATGTCTGACCACATTATGGGCACAGTGTAAGCTGAGCTTCTCTGCCTCTTGGAAGCAGCGTAGGAGATGGCAAATGCCTTGCAGGCAAACAGAGGCTCAGTTCTGACTCACGTCCTATAATCCCCTTCACTGTGGAATCATCGTCTGTCAAGTTTGGATTGCCGTGGAAGGTCCAAACGCCAATTTCTGTCTCCTACTCGTGTGCGGCTTCCAGAAGGTCCCTTTAGTGTCAGCCTAGGCTCAGCGTTCTGCTGGCTTCCCGGGCCCTGTCCTCCTGCAGTTACAGTGAGAAAATGCGTCTAGGAGAAGAGTTCGGGCTTCACATCAACGAGTCTTCCTGCTCTGAAAGATCTTGCCTCCATCTTTCTACTTTCATAACTTTCTGACACCTTCAAACATTTTTTTTTTAATTTCAGCATTCCTAGTTGTCCCCGGTGGCAGATTTGATTTTCTGCAAACAAATCCATCACACTGAAAAATCAATGTTCTCTCCAGGCTACTCCAATGCATATTTTCTCTCATTCTATCACCAGCTGAGTGAAATGGACTCCTTTATTTTTATTTGCCTTTATTTGTGTGTTTTCTACATTTCTCTGGTGTGGTTAGCTGATGCATACATCTCCAAGCCTCGCAAAGGTTAATTATGGGCAGAGAGTCTCACTCTCAGTATCCGACACACATCTGAAGAAGAAAAAGATAGTTTTCTCACTCATCTGACTACAGTCACAGCATCTGGAACTACATGTTTATTTCAGCTCCTCCCGTGGGTCTACAAGGAGCTAATTTTCACTTCGATTTTGAGGCAATAAAACCCATCAAGTAATAACTTTTTTCATCCTCAGCAGAAGTTTTTTCGTTAACATCTGCAAGAAGCATTTCATTGGCATCTAAAGTGGTCCTTAATCCAGGGCCCAGGGAAAGGCAGGGAAATTCTACAATGATTAACATTAGCGATTTTTCCTCAACTAAAACGCTCCTGGAATCTGAGAAAATGCCACTTCAGTTTTCAAGGGTTTATTTCTGATAAAGCAGTGCGGGAACAACCACCTCAAAACTACAACAATATCACATGTCTAGTCATTTGTGTCACGTGAGAGTCACTTTCTTTGACTGTCTGTGCCCATAACTTCATAAAAGGAGGTAAAAGTCCTGATTTCCTGTTATATTCAGTCTGTTTTTGACATCCAGAGTCCAGAAAGTATGCCAACACCACCAAATAGAGAAATCAGTTATGTTTTTTATTCAGAGACGCTGTTTCCAAACTACAGCTGTAAATGCATTTTTGTCTAAGTTATGTTGAAGACTTAGATATCGTCTGCAGAGGTAGATTTTAGTACAGAAAAATCTCCCTGTAACCCATAACTGGGTCCCTCTGTTCTAATTGCCCCTTTTAATGGCCTTAGTTTATCGTACTTCCACACCTGTATCATTTGATTCAAGTGGAGAAAAAAATGTGTTAAAATAATAAAAGCTGGAATTGAAATATAAAATACGTAATGAATATCTATTTGAGTGCTGGACTTCAAGACCTTTTATTACACAAATGAAACTGGAATTGTCCATCAAGTCAGGGTTCAGTCATCACTAAAATTATAGCTGGGCTTTACTTCTTCTCTTTGCGAGTCGACTTCATGCTTTGGAGCTGCCCGATCAGAGGGACGACTGCTTCACTCTCTCATTCCAGCACTTTGAAGCATTATCGGCTCTACCCGAAAATAACCACAATCCTCCATTTTCACTGGTGGAAAAGATCAATATCAATTTTTAAAAACATGTTATCCAGATGATAGATTCAAATTGAAAAATAATACTAGAAACAGACTTATAAAAAATTACCAGAGATTGCTTTGATGGAAAATTTACCAAAATGATATATAACCCCAAACTCTTGTTACCAGCTTTTCAGACTCTTCCAGTTCTTTGTGGACTTCCAAAACACCATTTCACCTCAGAGCCATCTGTGCTTTGTGACATCCCTGTTTATGAAGACTGAGGCCATTAGATGGTGTTTCCGGAGCCAGCTCTCTCATTCTCTGCGTTCTCTTTGCACTTGGGTGCAAAGGAGAGAGCATGGTTCTCCTGGGTGGATTCTCAGCCTCTGACTTGCAGCTGATGCAGGATTTCTGATGCTCCAGGAAGACTTCACCCAGCCCCTCCTCCATAGTGATGGATGACACACTTACACCTGCAGGATCGGGTTTGGAGGTGTCATCTGAACCAGCCCATCCACTATTAGTCTTATTTCTCTTATCCCTGAACTTGGAACCTCTACACATCTGCTGGATGTGCCTGTGTTTCCATGGCAACCACATCAGAAAATCAGAGCAGGGACAAAGGATTCAGGGTCCATTTGTTTATGATCATTTTACCTAACTCACTGAAACATGGAGACACATGCGTTTGAGTTTGCAAAGAATCAATAGCTTCCTTTCCTTTAAAAAATAAAAATGTCCAGAAGGTTTTGGTCACAGGAAAAGGAGTCTGGCAAATATCTGTTCAGCCCATCTCCAGGCTCTTTGCATTAAGTCTGAGGTGGTGTGTAGGTGATGCACAGATAAATACTCAAATGCATTTTATACACAAGCATGATGTGATTGTTGGAAAAGATTCAAACGATATTATAGTGCACAGTTTAGAAAATGAAAGAGATTCCTCTTTTCCCACCATCCTACCCCCTCAAGGTACCCACTGCTAGCATTTCAGTACCCAGCCTTCCAGACCCAAATTAACAGTGAAAACTATTAATAGAAGCATGTAGTGAACAGATCAAGGACAGGTTTATTTTCAAAGGGTCACATGAATACACAGAAGTCATTTGCAGTTGGTTTTTCCTCCACCTGGAATATACTCTTTTCCCACTCTTCCACCTCATTCATGTCTTTCTTAAAACATTCCTTCTACTGAAGGGCATTTTCTGACCATCCTAACTCAAATACCAACTCTTCCCCCTCTAGTTATAGGCAATATCTGCTTTTTTTCCCCACTGTCTTGTGTTTCTTCAGAGCACGATTACTGCCTGGAAGGTTATTACATGTTTGTTTAAGTATTTCTTTTATTAAACATCTTTCCCCAGTCGAACACAAGCTTCAGGAGGACAGAGAGTTTTGTCCCTTTGGGTCAGAGTTGGGCACAGTGCCACCATGCCAGCCACAGACTAGGACCTCAAAACGATTGTTGAATGAATGGATGAATGGCAACCACCTGCTGTGTGGGTCTCTATGTGTGTGGCAGACATTTCTAATCACTTGTGGCATTTTGCTTCTCTCATGTGGTCTGCTCATCAGTGAGGGACCCCTCTCCACCTGGTCCTCCCAGAAGCTACTCACAAGGCACGGAGCTACGGCCCAGCAAGAAAGCACCTGTTCCGGTCTAAGGCCTGATGTCTGTCACTTTGAAGACTACAGAAGTTTGACCTTGACAGATCGTATGGTAATAAGATCATTAAAATGATTTCCATTCCCTATCTTTGCCTTCACAAGTGAGCTCCCCTTCATCTCCATGAGATCAGGAGAGCAACAGTACAAAGGCACATGGGCTGTTAACAGAGCCTGTAGCCATTTTGAATCTGGTTTCCCAACTTGCTGGCTTCTTTTTACTTAAGTTTTTTTCAACTCTAAAATGAGGATAGTAACAGTTCTCCATAGAGTTGAGTTGTGAGTATTTAATGTTAATATATATAACGTACATAGAAATCTGTCACGTGATAATTTCATGTTTACTGTTATTGCTGTGTGGTGGTGATTATTATGTTTTTATGTTAAAAATTAAGGATCTGTGTCATTTCTACCTCTGCATCACCTGATGCATAGCTTTCCTCTGTTTTTAACGTGAGCATTAACTGTGACAGGTATTAGTTCTAAAGGAGTGGATTTCAAATGCTTTAACCGTAACTCACATAAAGAAATACATGTGCATATAGACGTGTGTACACACACATGTACTAAAGCAAAATTTCTCAAATATATATTTACCTTCACCAGCTGCAATGTTGTCAGTTATTTCCTATTCTATATATGAATCTCTTCTGTTTTATGCTAACCTAGTCTATTCTATTGGATCTACAAAATAAACTTTGGTTCCTACCCATTAACTTTATTTCACACCCTGAGTCTGCTGTGACTTGCAGCTTGAAAGACATGATCTTAAAAGTAGACCTGGACTTTTATGGAAGCAAAGCTTATTAGATATCTACCTTTTCCTCTGCCCCTGCTATCTAAAGGCTTCGTCATATTTTCCATATTCAATTTTATTTTTCCCAATGGTTTCAGATTATTATATTTCTATTAGCTTAGTGGCTAGTCTGAAAATTCTAACAGATTCCTAGGTTTAACCTTGGCAATTTCATTCATAAAATGCCTATTTTCTGTTTAAAATTTGTTTTCTGGTTTCAGTATATATTCTTACTGATATATTCTAATATTCAGAGTGTCTTCTTATACTTTTACAGAAAAATCTCAATTCCTGGGCATAGGAAGGTAGACGATGTTTTCTTAAAAAAATAGAACAAATGGTAATTAGAATTCTCCATCAGGGAGATGTATCAGATATTGTCTGAAATACAATTTGTTAAAATACTCCTAAGGTTAGTGAGACAAAATTCATGGCTGTGGGTATTATTTCTTATTTGGTAACATATAAAGAGACACGAAAAATCAGTTAGATGTGTACCGAAACCAATCAACCAACTTTAGATGATTCCAGTTTAAGTTCCAGTCCTGCATATACAACCAAATGATTTGGAGGAGTCTTTGAATCTCTCACTATCTCAGAGTCATGATGTATAAAGTAGAGATGCTAATTTCTACCAAATAACGTTATTATAACAATTAATAGCATCTTAGCAGCTGTGTTGTGGAGAAACACAGTGTACTTCAGACAAAGAATATGTTCAGATAAAACCTTCATGAGTCATCTGATTATTTTTTTTAAAGCTAGAGGTCCTAAAATATTTTCTTTCCATAAAAAGTGTTTCCAAGGACTTCATCAAGTTTTTAGCCATGCTAAGTAATTTATAAAATGAATTATTAAATAAAGCATCTGCTCTCTGAAATTTTTAGTCTTTTAATATTGATTCAGTCATTTTTATAAGAAAGAAAAGACCCCGGTTGGGCATGGTGGCTCAGGCTCATAATCCTAGCACTTTGGGAGGCCGAGGCCAGAGGATTGCTGAGGTCAGCAGTTCGAGACCAGCCTGAGCAAGTGTGAGACCCTACTTCTACCAAAAACAGAAAAACTTATCTGGATGTGGTGGCTCATGCCTGTAGTCCCAGCTACTTGGGAGGCTGAGGTAGGAGGATTGGTTGAGCCCAGGAATTTGAGGTTGCTGTGAGCTGTGATGATCCCACTGCACTCTAGTCCAGGTGATAGAGTGAAACTCTGTCTCAAAAAAACACCCTCACTTTTATCTGTTTTTTAATAAATTATATTATCAATAATAAAACATAATAATTAAGCAGTTTCAGAAATATATCAGTTTTTACTGTGAGGTTATTCTTTATCAAGTACAATTCAGGATATGGGAAAAAGTTATATCAATAAGGAGACTTACTCATTTAATATTGTAAGGAACTTTTGCTCTATGTACCATAACTTGGGGTCCCAGAATAAAGTTTCACTGAGGTTGTTGTCTATATTCCCGTATTGCTGGTGCTAAAGAAAAGAACTCCACTGTAATTCTATCTTTACAAAGGGGGGGACTCCATCAGGAAACATCCTTCAACATAAGGAATTTCACGTTCCAACCAAATTTTCCATAACTCATTAACTTTTACTGAAAGTGCCTAACAAATCCTTATAGTTAAATGTAAAAGGAAAAACAAATAAAAACAAAACTGATAAAATTCTGATGAGGTATTTGCAAAAGAAAGACATTTTCTTAGAGCAATTTAAAAGCAATTATTTTTTGAGTGGCAGAACTCTAAGAACATTAATTTCCAATGGTGAAAATTCCATCACTAGTCATAAAGTTTAGGGGATTGCTTTGCTGCTGAAGGTCAGGAACATAAAAACTTATAATACTCACAGAAAAACCTTCGCTATGTTTAACTCTAACAGCGATTTCTGCTCCACTTTGGTTATGGGATCCTCTTCCAAGTGAGAAAGGGTGTGTTTAAATTCTTACTATTTGTGGTAAGATCCAAGGCTCACTGGAGGAGCTGAGAAGTCAAGGGCACCGAAATGGAAATGCATAATGGGGCTCTGGTTTGCAGAATAACGCCCCCCCCATATCTGTCCACATTTTAATCTGCAAAACCTACGAATGGACATATTATGTTAAATGACAATGGAGGATGACAGTGGCAGATGGGATTAAGGTTGCTAATCAGCTGACATTAAAGTAGGAAGATTATCCTGAATGATCTGGGTGGGTACTTAACACAATCACAGTGAACAGTCAGGCAATGCGAGGAAGACTGAAGCGCTAATCGAAGGTGGCTTTGGAGGTGCAGGATGGGGCCAGGAGCCAGGGAACACAGACCACTTGTGGAAGCTGGAAAAGGCAAAAAAAAAAAAAAAAAAAAAATTCCTCCCCTGGGTCTTCCAGGGGTCACATAGGCACTGACACTTTGGTGTTAGCCCAGAGACCCACATACAGCTTCTCCCCCTCAAAATTTTAAGATAATCAATTTGTATAGTTTTCAGTCCCTAAGACTGCAGAACTCTGTTACAGCAGTACTCTTAATAGAAAATTAATATAAGGAGCTTGATCTAAAAATCTGTGAAGACTGAATAACATTTGAAATAAACAGTTTGAACTTTTATTTTCCTGTGAAATAATCTCTCTCTCTCCCTCTCCATCTTGTCTCCACTCTGCACTCTCCAATACACAGCCCTACCCTTGATTCGAGAGGTTTACGGGTGTCTACAGCCTCTTTCTGAAAGAGCTAGTAAGGCAAGAAGCTTTAGTCAATAATAGTGTACCAATATTGGCTAACCAATTGCAACAAATGTACCACATCAATGCAAGATGTTAATAATAGGGGAACTTGTGGAGGTGTTGGAATATATGGGAACTTTCTGTACTCTCTGCTCAGTTTTTCTGTAAACTTTAAACTGCTCTAAATGTAGTCTATTAAAAAAGAAAAAGAAAAAAAGAAAAAAAAAAAAAACAGAAAGAAAAACTCTTCCCAGAACGATATGTATTATATTCACAGTAGTGCACTATTGAATTAGTCAAAACAATCTAATTAAATCTTTTCAAGCTTGGCATTTTAGAAAATCCTCTGGATTTATTTGTTAGGTTCATATAATGCCACTCAAAGTATTTCTGATTTTTTTTTACAACAGCATGAGCTAGACGAACAGAATGAAATGCATCCTTGTATTTTAGGTAATGGGGCACATTTGCATACATTAAGCATGCCTGGGATGTCAATCAGGATATACCAGGAAATCATTTGGGATGGAAGAGGTGGAAGAAAATGTTTTTCACAGACATCCTTGATTGCCTGCAGATTTATATGATCCTAGTTTTAATTTCTGGGATTACCTTGAGCAATTCATTGCTTATTTTTGATATAAATACCATGTCTCCTTTGGTTCATTCTTACTGTGGATCTCCATTACTGTTCACATGGTGAGAAACCTGCTTGAAGTTAATTGTTCTAGGATCTATTTCCAGTGACGTATAATTTATCTGAAGCAGAGAGCTGACTTGAACACCGGCAGGAAACTCCTCTGGAGAGATGCAAGGTCAGAAATAACGATAAACATCAATGAGGAAAAACAGCATCCTCTGCTGGGAAAATTTAGTCCTTTGTAGCACAGACCAGCGGTTCCTCACTCTGGCTGAGAATTGACACATCTATGGAGAATTTTTTGCAATTATCAGTTTCGGGGGGATTCTTATTCAACGGATAAAAATTTGTATGTTGCACTTGCTTCTCATGAAGATGACATTAGTAAGGTTGGGGAGCCACTGGACAGACAAATACCAGCTCTCAACGTGCCCTGCCAAAGCATATGCTGGGGGGTTTTATCAACACCATATTTCTCTCAGATAAAAGGGAGGCATCTTCCCTTAGAGCTCTTCCAAAGTTCTTATGTTACTGAGCTTTCATACACTTATTCTGAGTGACAGTAAGAAAAATATTGCTTGGAAAAAACACATTAAACTTAAAATGACTGAAATCAATGAAGTTTTGGATGCTTATCATTCACATAACAAAACTGGCTAAAGAACAGGAGACAGATAAGCAGAAAAGGGAAAAGAAAAAAGGGGAGCAAAGAACGAAAGGGAGGAAGGAGGAAATGAGAATTTGGGGTCACAGTTTGGATAATAAATGAAAGCAGATTCCATCCAATAGAACAGCGGTCCCCAGCCTTTTTGGCATCAGGGACTGTTTTCGTGGAAGACAAATTTTCCATGGACCGGGGTGCAGGGAGATGGTCCCGTGATGATTCAAGCACATTACATTTATTGTGCACTTTATTTCTATTATTATTACCTTGTAATATACAATGAAATGATTATACAACTCACCATAGGTTGGGGACCCCTGTAATAGAAGACTTGGATGGAAATAGAAGACTAGTGCACTGTGGCTAGGTGCCCGAGACAAAATCTAAGTTGTAATCATTATTAGAGAATAGATTCATTTTATTCCAAGTCTGGATTCTAAAGACAAACAATTGCCTTCCACTAAGATCTGGTAATTCACTCTTCTCAGTGGAAGTTAAGGCAGATGTGCGTACTCCCTCAGAACAAGGCAACCTGGGGAATGCTTTTACAGACCTCGCCACCCGATGGAATGAAATGTAAGTCTAACCCACACGAACTTCTGGCCCACATGGGCTTTCTGTAGGGTTTGGTGCCTTGTGCCTGGGGAGTCCTCAACAATCAGTTGTTGATTTGTAGAAAGAAATATGCATAAGAAATCACTTTTATCAGAGCCAGGATCCAAGAGGAAGAAAATGCCACTTTTTGTAAAAACTGTGTTCATGTTTAAACTGCTTTGCTTAAGAAAAGTCACCTGAAATCTTTTACTGAGGAAACATAATGACCTGTGTCCTCTTTTCCCTCTAAAATATTTTTCTGACTCAATCAACGAGCATCTCAAGTTGAAAAATAACTAAATACATAAATAAATAAATAACACTTTTGCTGATTCCGTGTCTGGGTTAAAGATTCCACATTTAACAGGAATAACTAAGCATCTTTCCTACCCAGGTGATACATAAAATAGGCCAGGAATCTAGGTATAGGAGTTCAGAGGTGCCACATATTTCTGTGCCTTGAATTTCAAGGGAGTGAAAATGACAGTCAGTGCTGGAAGGTAATCATCACCTCCACCCTCCCAGGCTCACTTTGCTGTGGACAGGTGACCTTTTATATAAAAATCTCAACCTAGCACGCCAATTTCCACTTTCTGTGATAGAAAAACAAAATGTTACTGAAGCTCTAAGCAGAAAAATGCAGTTATTGTGTTCAAGGTTCTTTATTTGCCGCCTGACAGCAGAAGGCAAGGATTTGGGGTGATGCATGGCAATCCATTTTGCTCCATCCTTGTCAAATCTGCTGAGCCATGAGCATTCTTCACTCAGGTGCTTTTTACAGAGCTCCTGATTTTCAGGGGGGGGAAAAAAAGAGTAGCCTAAAGGGACCAGAAATAACTGGAAGAAAAGTCAAAAGCCAAAGTTATACTTGATTTTCCACGGGCCAGATAGTGGTACTCAGTTTAATAGCTTGAGTTGGGATTTTATAAAATCACAACCAGCTACAATAGATATCCCAGGATTCTCGTAAAGTGATATTAATAACTGTGATCCAGCCACTGTATTAAGCACCCTCATTTTGCCAATGGGAAAAAAATGTACTTTGGTTTCAAGTAACTTCCATTAGAGAGAACGCAATAATTATGAACGGTGTGATTTATAATCTTTGTCTAGGGGGGAAATAAATCGCAATGTTGGGATTTGGTTGCAACACCAGATCTAAGACACCAGCATTCTATTTGATTCACTGGGATCCCATTGGTTTCTGGAGGGGCCGATAAATCCAGATGGGTTTCTAAATTTTGTAATACGCCTTAATGAAATGTTTTAGTGAGCTCTTATCCAATGTTCCAGCAACTAATGGCTTTCCCTTTACCCGGACCATAAAATTTCAGTTTTTATTATTTTTAAATGATTCATCATTACCTTCATAAGTCAATCTAACCACTAATATATCTTACTTAGTCAATGTGTAAGTTATTTGTACATAGCAACAATAAAATAGGTGTATAACTAACATGGTGTAAAGTCAAGATTATTTATTTTAAATATACCATAAAAAGAAGAGTATTTGTATAAAGGCAAAAAGAAAAAGACACTTTGAGCTAAAAAAATGTTTTTTAATTACTACCCTGAATCAGTTTAATCGTGGCCTCAGATCGATAGTCACAAATACCTTCTTACAAAAAAAAAAAGCCTTCATATACTTTTTTGTAAATATCAAAGAAAGATATATTCATTGTAGACAATTTAGAAACTAAAAGGGGAAATAAATATAACTTCAATATCAATAATAAACTCATCAAGAATAACCATTTTTACTGTATATTCTTCTATACTTATATTATTTCTTATAAATATGTGTAATTCTTTTTCATGCTGTACATGTTGCATTGGGGCCTATTTTCACTTAACAACTCATGAGCATTCCCATGTATTAAATATTTTCCTACGTATCTGTTTTAATGCCTTTATTGAATTGCATCCTATGAATAGTTTCTGTTTCTGTTTCTAGTTTCCTAATGCAGACATTTAGACTAATTCTTATTTTCACTGACACATAAATATTTCTTTGATAGTTACATTGTTCACAAAGTCTTTGAACACACATGTCCAACTATACCCTAGGATAATTTTTCGAAGTGGAATTTCTTGGGGTTTCACGTATTTGCTTGTACAAAAGTACTGTTAAGAGTGGCCCGTTTCCGCACAACCAACCAACCACCCAACCACCCAACCTCAGGCCCTTGGCAAAAAAGTCTTCCTCTTTCAGTTGTTCTCTTGGTTGCAGACCAGCACCACCTGGAAAACGCCAGGCCTCTCGCAACAAACTAGATGAAGGCTGACATCTCCATGGGAAGGAGCCTCCACCCTGGCCCTCTGATTGGCTCAAAGTCAGTCTTTCATATGATGCTGAAGGCTGGGGCAGAATGGAACATAACCATCAGGCTCCTCAGTGATTGAGACCCAGAGAGAGGAAAGCACCTGTCCAGTCCCTTCCAGCCCAGCAACTCACCCACCTGAGTTCACGTCCATGAAAGGACAAAGATAGTTGAAAGAGGATAATTACTCTACCGTCACAGAAAAAAACGGTCTTTTAGAAGATAAAATTCTCATCTATATATTTGTTTTATATTATTTATATGTATATTTATTTGATTTATATATGTTCTATGGTTGAAAATAAATATATATTTACTATATAGTTGGCTTATAATTTTTCATATATATTTATATACATACAATGCACCTAATTTTTATATTTATATATAAAATTATATTATGTATCTAAAATTTTATATACTTTATATTCATATATAGACATAAAATGTATGTGTGTATCTATAAAATTATACATATATAAATCTGGACATCATAGATATGCTAAACAGGCAAAAATAATACCCCAAAATAATACTCAGGCAGCAAATGTAACATTGAATTCATGCCAAATTAATTAAAGTATAACAGGTGTGGAAAGCTTGATACATACTAACAAACTGATTAGCTTGCAAGGCCCACTCCTAGCTCAGGAAACAACATGGGACCAAGAGGAGACCCATGCTCCCTTCTGCTACCCTCCTCTCAAAATACCCACTATCCTGATTTCGAACAGCATGGATTTATGTTGCCTGTGTTTGTATTTTACGTAAATGGAATCACACAGTATATACTACATTTTTTACTTTGATTTCTTGGCAATTCTGTGATGTCCAAAATATTTACAGCATATATTCTTTTGTTCCTGGCTTCTTTTGCAAAACACTGCGGTACCTCTAGTTATGGGTAATTTATTCTTATTTCTGTAGAGTGTTCTTACGTATGATTACACCACAATTTAGCTATCCATTCTGCACTTATTTTACTTTCCTCATATCATTCCCACAAACGCTACCGGAAGGTCTGCTATGGGACAGCAGCATTGTAGGTTTTGAGAACACTATGCTGACCAGGACAGATAAAGCTCAGATTTTATGGGAAGATACCTTTTATAACGCTTAAGTCAGGGATTTTAGTGTTCCCATCACCCAGACATAAATGACATCACAATTTTGGAGAAACTACCATGCGGACAGTAGTGCAGGTGGGGGGTAGGAAATGTTAGATACAATGGTCATGGTATTAAATAGCTCCAGAGAGGGAGTATTTGAGCTGAGACCCAAATGAAGACCAAGAAGCAAGATCACTGGAAGATCATCACAGAAAAAGAATTGTGAGCATGAAAGCTCTACCTTGGGAAGACAGCCAGCTGCCCTGAGGAGCAGAAAGAAGGCCAGTGTGAGTGGAACACAATCACAGGGGGCAGAGGATGGGGCACAAGGTGATTTACGAGGTCAGTGGGGCCCACTGGGCTGCTTTAGAGCAGGAGAATTACTTAATCTTATTCGGTAGGGAATTCTAGCTCATTTCTGTACCCTTTGCCATGCTAACCATTGGCTTAAATAAATGACAAAACAGGTAGGTATGTAAGAGAATACGTAGATTTGATTGGATAATGCAAATGTGAATTTAAAATAAGTGTATGTCAAGAATTCTCATTTCTACCATAGCAAGGCCACTGCACACTGATTCAGTTCACCCAGAAGTGCTGGTAGATGTATTAATACAAACTCCTGTCTTTGTCCATGGCATTGACTTCTCAGATTGGCCATTTCTTGTCGGTCAGAGTGGGTTACATAGGTCTAAAGTCAAACTCATTGTGACTATACTTATAACTTTGCTACGCACAAGATGCATGTGTCAGAGATTAGATTGGACTCCCGAATTGCCTTTGTTTCTTGTGGGGGGAAAGACAACGGATAAGGGATTTGTTTAAAATAGAAGTCATTCTCATCAAGCTATGTCTTTAAAGATGAGTTACATAGACAGATTTTGTAAGAAACAATTGTTCATCTAGAGGCAGAGTGGATACATTTTTTCTTATAACCAAATTCCAAGAATGCTTATGTAGGTAGCATTTCTTATCTAACCCTGAACATAGTCTTCTGCTATCTGTGAAGTTCTTATAAGAACACCTGGATTTGTTATTTGTTTCCAACTTTGTGTTCTCATCGTTATTAAGATGCTACATTATAATTCCTTGTTTATTCTTTATGTGCCACATACTAATGCATATTTATGAGTCATTGTTTTCTGGAATGCTGTTTTTGAATCAATTAAGAAGCAATATAAGCGAAAGAAGCATTGTGCTTTCCAGATTAGTTGGAGGAACTCCCTTTGACTGATCATGATAATGGCAGGTATCTGTTAACTGGCAGTGTGAATGTTTTTTAGGGTTGCGTGAAACAACTTATTTGATTAGACTCCACATGAATTTACTCATTTACATATCCATTCAACAAATATTTCGGGTGCCTTTTTATGGTCTCCACACTGACCTAGACAATGATGCTAAAGAGAGAGAGTAAAGAAATCCGATCTCTACTTTTAGAAAATTTAGATATGAATAGGAACAAAAGACCATCAACTTATTACAACTGTTACAGGTGATAGACCAGGGAGAACTACAGGATTCTCCTAGCCCACATCAAAAGGTATGCCAGATGCCCTCTTTACAGTATAAGAGTTTTACTTGAAGAATTAAGTCTACTTATTCAATGACCTGCATTTTAACCTGATATTTTAAAGATGCCTTTAAATATTTTATTTCACACTACTCATTTTGCATATAGAGTCCTTTTAATCCTAGGTATTAAACATATAAAAAGGACTTTTAAAACCAGTAAAAGAAATTTCAAAGGCAGATAAAAGATGCAATTTTCATCTTTCTAAACTTGTGCTATGTAGTATACCAAGTACAATTAATGATGATCATAATAAGATGATGAAACAGTAAACCAAAGGAATGTATCTGGAGCCATTAACTAGGGAACTCAAAGAGAAAAAAAAATATGTTGAGTGTGTTTGTGTGTGTGTTTGTGTGTTCTACAGTGAGATGTTATTTCCTTTTATTTTTTCCAAATAAAATTTATGCAGAGGCTTTCTCTGGAGGAAGTAATAGGACAGGGTTCACCTTTCTACATAAAAAAGAAATTAAAACAGCTGGACAAATATATGAAACACTTCAAATGCATTGACTATAGGCAATGAAGAACAGCGATTTATGAGAGAAGGGAAAGTAAGGAGATGAATCCCTAAATTGCCGCCATAATTGCCTTGAGGGAGTTTCCATGCCAAGCAAGTAAGGGGGATTCATGGAGAGGCCACCTGACTGCAGGAGTTGAGAAGGAACTTAGAGAGCAGGGAGCAGCAAGCTAGAGAGAAGGGAGATTCACAGAGAAATCCCCAGGGACCCGTGGGGAGACGCCTCCTGCCATTCAGCAGAATGCTGGATGTCTATAGATAAAAAAGAATATATATAGAAACTATATACATATTTATTATATGAGTACACAAAAATATAAATTTCACAATATCCTACATTCAGTCAAAAATTACCAGGCATGCAAAACAAAAATAGGAAAATATAACCTATAATGAGAAGAAACATCAGTCAATCAAAACTGACCTAAAAGTGACACATACATTAGGATTAGAATAAAGGATATTAAAACAATTATTCAGTATGTTCAAAAAGCTAATTGAAAGGTTGAACGTTTTGCATGGAGACAAGAAAGAGATAAAAAGCATACAAGTTGAAATTGTATAGATAATAGCTACAATGTGTGTGAGATGAAAAATTAAGCTGGGGATGGTGCATAACAGATTAGATGATGCCGAAGAAGTTAGTGAATGTGATGACAAAGTAATCAAAACTCTCCAAACTGAACCATACAGCAACCACATAGAAACCATAGAGTTTCTCCAGAGAGGAATAAAAAGATATATACAAAGACAAAACCAAAAAAGAATGGAGATTCATTATATGTAATTGGAGTTACCAAAATATGAGTAAATAATTTAATGACAATATAAACCCACCAGTCCAAGAAGCTCAGTAAAACCCAAGCACAAGAACCACAAAGAACAATACACAAAGAAATATCATAACCAAGTCACCCAAAACTGGTTACAAAGGAAAAATCTTAAAAACAACTAAAGTTACACAGAGAACTCTAAGAATTACAACATATTTCTTGTAAAAAGTAATGCAAGTGAGAAGACAGTAGGACGCCATCTTCAAATGACAGAAAAAAACAAAGCTAAGCTGAATTCTACTCAGAAATACACACACACAATTTTCAAGTCATCAAATAAAGAGGAAATAAGGACATTTCCAGACTTGCAAAAGCCAAAAGCTGAAAGAATTCATTACTAGAAGACTTCACTACGTGTAATGATAAATCCATTCAACAGAATAAAATATACTAGATATGGGAATATGGGTCTAAATAAAGAAATAAGGAAGACTCAAAATGGTAATGATATTGGTAAATATAAGTGTATTATATTATTATTTCTATTGCCTTAAAGGTGGTGAACCACAATTAATTCACAAACAAATGCGTATTAAGCCCCTGTTAGATTGTAGGCACTTATGGTGGCTTTTGAGATACTGCAGTGAAATTTCTGTGCAAAAATAACTTGAAAGAACTACTTAAAAACTGTACCCTAAAATACAGAGTACTATGCAATTTATCTTCTTTACAATAACTTGTTTATCACAAATACAATTATAATCAAAGAACCAAATTTCAAGTTATTAGCAAGTACTAATTTACAACCACTATGTATTACAGCAAACTCAATGCTTCACTGACTTCCATTTATTTTTGCTACTATAAAGGAGATTCATGAATTTGTTTTATCTTCTAACAGGTTGTTATTTGTGTCTATAAATGCAATTGACATTGTATGTTAATGTGATACATTTCTATCTTGCTGAGATCTTTTAGAGTTTGAGTTAGTTTGAGTTAGTTTTATCATTGATGTTCTAGATATACGATCAGGCCCTCTGCATATCACGATGGTTTCATTTTTTTCCCGCAATTTTTATGCTCGTAATCGTTTCCTTTTGTCTAATTGCCTTGACTAGTTCCTCTACAACATTGTTACATAATAGTGAGAATGGTTGACATTTTTGCCTTGTTCATGATCTCTGTGGGGATCTTTCCGGCATCCCCCAGTTATGTAAATTGTTGGCTTTAATACTGAGGTCTATATCCATCATTTTTATTTTCTCAGCATTGTTAAAATTAGGAATGTGTGTAGAAGTAGGCAATTTTTTTAAGCAACTATGGAGATAACCACTTTCTTCTGCCCTTTGCTCTCTGGCCCAGAGACTCCCTTCCATGCTGCTGAGCATATCACCTGGACAGGTGAGTCTCATCTCCACCAGAAGTTTCCTTCCCCTCCTCCCTGTCTGGGCAGTGGCCTCTGGACTACCTCATACAATGAGGGACTTGCTCTGCATGCAAATATGTCAGTGTTGTGCGAATAAACCACGTGTGTGCTACTGCCACCTGGTGGTCATATCTTTTTTCCTGATCAGCCCTGGAATCCTTTAAACCCCATACTCTCCCCCTCTCCTGCCTTCTCCTGCCTCTTTTTATGTTCTTGAACAGGTTAAGGGGCTTTAAGAATTATTGAACAAGTTTTCAGATATTCCTTTGAAAACCTACATTCTGGTCTGTTACCTTATTTTGGAAATCCTGATCTTTTTGTAAAAACTTTCCGTTCCACGTGTGTGGAGCATCTTCTTCAGAAAGAAATGCAACATCACAAGGGCGCTTACTTGCTGGGATTAATACTTAATCCGCAGAGGAGGTGTTACCCTGTGATCTCATTTAATACTCACAAGAAGGAAATCTATTAACATGCACTAAGGCGAAAGAGGCTGAATATTAAACGGGCAAGAAGTAAATCCTGAAAGCAGGCTGGGGCGTCCGGGAATTCTCCACCATCACTCACCGACAGCTACAGATTTGATAGTGATCTGAAAAGAGGAACAGTTTGAACGTACAGATGTCTGCTTACAGCCTTTCTTTTCACTTTGTTGTGTCTCAGGGACTTTCATCCTTTATGGGGCATAGTTATTGCAGGGAACAGTCTTATGTATGCAACAAAACCCTGTGGACTGGATACTGCAGAGTTATTTTAGGAGGTTTTCAAGGGCAATTTTAATACAGTTGTTTTCCGCTTGTGTTCTGAATTTAGAAACCTTGCACCTGTATAAGATACAACCATTGTGTGAGAGTAAGAAACATGACAGAAGAAACAAAATAGTGGAATGCTGTGCCTGCACCCAAAGTGCTTTTATGCTTAGTGGGGAACTGGGTTGTCATATCAGAGTTTTATTCTGATACCACTGTCTGAAGTGACTGTGTGTTTGCTGCATGTGAAGAGGCTGGTGTGGCAGGAAGTGGGGTGTGAAGGGGAAGAGGGCGATGACTGAGATGGGAGAGTAAGGATGAGATCGTGCCCAGAGTGCTGGCAGGTAGTGGCAGGTATTTAAATGTTATTGTAATTCAAAATGGGAAGGCTCTGAAGAGTTGTAAGCAAGCAGAGGAGAGACGATGCACAAAAGTATATAACACTCCTAAAGATGAAGGTAGACTTGAATAGATATGTTCTTCCTTGTTCTAAGTAGGGCATCTCCACGTTATCAATATTTCAATTCTCTCTGACTTAATGTATAACTTTAATGTGATCCCAATAAAAATGTTAATGAACATTTTCTTGGAGCTACACAAGCTGATATTAAATGCCTTGCCCAAAATGTGGGAATTAGTCAACTATTAATCCATCTGTTAAGAGTTGATTAATTAAATAGTCGGAATTAGACGATTGTCCCTGTGATGTCCAGGGTTTGGGCTTTCCTCGAGTGTCTCAGTGACATTATCAGTGAGTGTTGTCTGCCCTCTCGATGTGGCTCTCCTCTGTGTGGTCGGTCACCACAGGTGACCCCGGAGCTGCATATTTATCTTGACGCAGCCTCAGAACCCTAACGGAGAGAGGCCAGGTTCTGCCCAATGGAAGGTCCTGCTGAACATCACAGGGTAAACTGAGGGCCTGTGCCCGTCTCTGACCTGACCGGTCTTATCAGCAGATGGAACACGCTGATCACTAGGTACACACCCCGAAGCAACCTACAGGCAGAGGATGGGGTGGAGGGACCTTCTTAGAGGACCGTCACAGTGCTGTCATCAGAAGACTGAGGAAGGGGAGTCAGAAACAGCAGGCATCTACTGGACAATGGAAGAAGAAAGGGAACAAGGCAACACCCTTCCCCTGGGTTCTTTTGCTGGCATTCGATTCTAACCCTCTTCCACCTGTCTGTGCCTGAACAGGGAGGAGGCGTCCCAGGCACATCAGGTGGTCGTGTGCCTGCATCCCACGCCCTGGGTGGCCTCACCTAGCATGTGCACTCTGTCCCTTGCAGTGTACGTAAGTGCCTCTGCTCACGTGCTTTCACTGGGAGTTTAAAGGAAATTTACAGCTGAGCACTTTTATTCCAGCCAAGCCAAGAAACCTGCTGACAACTCTTGAATTGAAAATAGACCTGGGGTAATATTAAATAATGATGCTGCTTTAGCTGTTTTCTTCTGTCATTTCTATAATGGGACATCATCAGACAGGTCCATAAACATTGATTTGACGTTTCAAAAGTCTGATAATGTTGGCCTGGAGTTATATTAGTCATACATAAGCAAATGCATACTTATATCGATAATGTAAATATGCACATATAGTTCTTCTAAAGTATATCGAGTGAGTGAGTAGCAGGTCCATAAAACACATTTGGTAATAAAAAAAACAATAATGGTGTCACTCAGACTGTGGGGCGGATGGTTAGGTCAATTACACTGTGTCCATTAAATGAGATATTATTTGCCCCCCAGCCCAGACTCTGTCTTGGAAATCCTTTCCCTACAGCTGGGCAGCCATTGCTGACGGATTGGGCAGAGGTGGTCCCCAAGATGGAGCTGATTTTCCACCCTGGAGCTGGAGAAGCCCTTGGGCCTTGTCTAGTTTCACAATTTCTCCACAGCAGACTCAACAAAAGCCCCTCACACTGTCCTGATGCTGATAGTTTTTGGAGATCCTTATCAGAACCCCACCGGAAACTCTTCCGTGAGGACACATTATTCCAAGGTTATTACACAAGAGGGTCGTGCCAACAGGGGCAGCCTTGGTCTTGCTCACTGAGAAGGCGGCATCAGGCTCCGTGCCTGGCATTTGTGGAGATGAATGAGGAGAGTCAAGAACACCCCATCTGAAAACCCGTACACTGCAGTTCTGGAGAGGAGGAATGAGGTCTTGTGTGTTCCCACACAGGAGACCAGGACGACGCAGAACGGTGTGATCTCTGAGCACGTGCAGATCAGGGAGCGGTGTGGCGGTGAGGTGGGGACCCACACCACGGTGGTGCAGGTGTCGGCAACAGAGGATGGGAGCTTGGGGGAACCACATGGTTAGTTCTATCTGGGTTACATGATCCATCCCTGAATCTGGGCATAGAGACCACCTGCAACACATGGACTGAGAATGGGGGAGAAGCAATCCCTAAAGAGAAATTGGGTGCCTGTTGCCACACACACAAACAACGGGAGGATGGGTGATTCACATTAAAGACCCAAGACATGTCCATCGGAACCTCTGAGTGTAGAGCAATGAGTTTCAGGCATTTATCCCAAGATGACAGTATGTGTGGGAGGTCATGAATTCCTGATTATATATGAAGAAAATAGAATACAAGTGACTTTGTAAAGATAGAGCCTTAATAAAGATATTGATTATCACTGCCTTCATCAAGTAATCTTACAAAGATTGATGATAATTTCTCTTGCACAAAATGTCAAAAGGAAAACAGCCCAGGGGGTAAGCTGGTGATTTTTGTGACTGAGAGGTGACTGTTGCACCAGTCCTAGATCATCCTTTATCCTCATGGTTTAATATGTTGGTTAGAGCCTCAGCCATCACATTTACAATCTAGGACAACAGGAGAGGAAAGGGCAAAAAGGAAAGGACACGCCTCTTAAGGAAGGT
This sequence comes from Lemur catta, assembly GCF_020740605.2. NCBI lineage: Eukaryota > Metazoa > Chordata > Mammalia > Primates > Lemuridae > Lemur > Lemur catta. The sequence continues at coordinate 29,746,682 of NC_059148.1, forward strand.
GCCACAAATATTTCACCTTAATTAATCGCATGGCCACACTTAGCTTCAAGGAAAGTGGAAAATGCCATCCTTATCCTGAGTGCTCAAACTGCCAACGATATTTGGGGTTTTCTTATAAGGAGAGGATGGATATTGGTGGACAACTAGCTGTCTTTGCCACACCCTATTATAAACTTTAATACCAGCAAGGATTTGGGTACTCATACATTGTCTTGAATGGAAAAATACAGCCACATGTAGTTCGTTGGCAACTGTATGTAATTGTGGTCCAAACACTGTGGGATACTATTCATGTGAGCATCATATAATGTGTTTCAGAGAAAATGAATAAAAGGCTGATGACAATGATAAAAAATCATTTTTGTATAAAAACAATTTGTCTAGTCTTTATCCTGGGATGAAGGTCCTAAACCTTCAGAACTTCCCCAGTGATAAGAGAGTTGTGATTCGTGGCTGCCCTCTGGAGTTTACTAACGGGATGACTCAAGGTAGGTCTCTGGACAGAATCAGGATGGGGACTGGCTATGAGAGAAAGCTGAAATGTGATTATAGGGTTGGGGCACTGGCCCAGTAAATCTTGACCTCTAGGGAGGGGAGGGAGCTGAAGATTGAGTTCAATCATTCAGCCAATGATTAAATCAATCATACCTATGTAATAAAACCCACACAAAACCTCTGGGCACCACAGCTTGGGCAGCTTTCTGGCTGGGGAACACATGATGTTCCGGGATGGTGACATGTTCTGATCCCACAGGGAAAGGACACAGCAGCTCTGCATTCAGGACCCGGCTAGACCTCACCCTATGTGTCTCTTAATTTGGCTGGTTCTGATGTGTGGTTTTATAATGAAACTTCAATCGTGATTGTAATGTTTTCCTGAGTTCTGTGAGTTATGCTAGTGAGAGGGTCATGGGAACCCCCATGTTTATAGACATTGGTCAGAAGTGCGGGTGGCCTGCTGATGTCTGAACTTACACCTGGCATCTTATGTGAGGGCAGTCTTGCTGGGAAGCGTGTTTTTAATTTGTGGAGTCTGTGCTAACTGTGGGTGATACGCATTAGAATTGCATCTCAATATTGTAACTGGTCTATGTGTAATTAGCAGGGGGTCATGCCTCTTAGAAAAGTCACACATTGAAAATGTAAAAGACAAATGATGACTTGATCTCAAATATATATTTATCCTTAAATATATATCTGTATAGACTAAATAGATTACATTAAAAATCCATGTATTCATTTTTCTTATTAACAAAAGCAACCCAATTTTATTGGAGAAATTTTGGACAATACAGGTAAGCAAAAGGAAAAAAAAAAGTTACCAGCTATACTAATATTCAGAGGTAAACACTGTCTTTTATCCTTTTTTTTTTTTGCAAAAAAAATGCATTTTGAGGACAAAAAATATACTATGTTTTACATAGTGATTTTTAACATTTTTGCCTCTTATTAATATATCATATACATATTTCCATAGCATTAAATCTTTTTCACTCACCTTTAATGGCTGGTTAGAATTCCAAGTATCAACAAACCTAAGTTACTTAATTCAAGAGTCATAAACCCAATACTCAAAAATAAATAAATAAATAAATAAATACTTCAATGACTGAATCATTGGATATCATATAGTAAGTAGTAGTGGGTACCAAGGTGAAATGGAAAATGCATGCAGCATCTAAAAGGAGTACTTGCTACTTAGTTGCAGTCAAATTTTATTGTGATGAAATATTCTGGTGGATTTGAATTTTCAGAAGAAGCCAACATTCAAAAATTTTATACATTTTCTAAAGTTTTTGATATATATTATAAAAGTGGCCTTGAAAACATCAGTAGTAACTCAGAACCTCCATAGCAGCAGATATGAATGTCCATCTCTTAATATAAAATATGAGTATTATCATATTTTTGCACAGGTATTAATAGTGTATATTAATTTTGTCATTAAACTTCACACACACTTGTTTTTTGGTAAGCTTGAACATCTTTCATTTCTTTTTTTTTTTTTGAGACAGAGTCTCACTCTGTTGGCAGGGCTAGAGTGCCATGGCATCAGTCTTAGCTCACAGCAACCTCCAACTTCTGGGCTTAAATGATCCTCCTGCCTCAGCCTCCCAAGTAGCTGGGACTACAGGCATGTACCACCATGCCCAGCTAATTTTTTCTATATATTTTTAGTTGTCCAGCTAATTTCTTTCTTTCTTTTTTCTTTTAGTAGAGACTGGGTCTTGCTCTTCTTGCTCAGGCTGGTCTCAAACTCCTGAGCTCAAACGATCCGCCCGCCTCAGCCTCCCAGAGTGCTAGGATTGGACATCAGCCACCGCACACGGCCCATCTTTCATTTCTTTAGTGCTGCCTTGTATTTCTCCTTTGTTTAATTGTTCATTCTTGTTATTTGTTCATTGTTCTTTCTCTCATTTGCTTGAATTTTTGTTTTATACTTTTTAAAGGTTCCAATTCTACATCGTATTTAAAAAAATAAAAAAATATGTAATGCAGGCTCAACATTTAACCAAATAGGTCATAATATTTCTTAAAATGATTCCAAGCTTTGAAACATACGCCATCCCCTTCTACAATTAAAGTACACTGTTCACTGTTTTATGTGCGGTGCAGGATCAGAAGCACAGGTACACACAACACATTCTATTTCAATAATAGCTTGTTTCTCAACACGATACCACACAGCTGTGCTCCAAGAAGCCCTTAAACCAGATACATACTGTTTGCTGAGATTTAACCTAGAATATATTTCCTCGTCACTTACAACAGAATTTTCCCTCTGATCAATGCCATGTAACCTCATCTCATGCTGTTCCTACTCTCACATTTTAGAGTTTAGTGATACTAAACACCATATAGATAAAGGTTAAAATAGTCTATGTCACATGCTTAGACTCATATAATTGATTTATATTATCATTTCCCTACATGCCGTAATTTTTCAGATTTTCATTCTTGCTCACACATCTACTTCAACCTGAAATTCCTCTCCCCACTCTTTTTGTCAGACTATTTAGTAGTGTCATTATCTCCTGAAAATGTTTTCTGAACCTCCTTGCTGTGCTAAATCCTCCTGTTCTGTTTTTCCATAGCGCCCTATGCAGACCCGTACGGCAGCAAAAGTCATAATATATCTAAATTAGTTATATATTCCTCAGTCTCTTACAATATAAACTCCTCAAGGACTGGGACTATCAATCCTTTAAACATGAACCTCCAGTGTCTTGCACGGTCCCTGTCACACAGCAGTGACTAGGTATGTGCCCTGAGAGAATTAGAAAACAACAGTCCTAAAATCTCTGATGTTTTATTGTATTTACAGGCAAAAGGTCAAAGAAGGAGTCATTATTTTACTTTTTTAAAATTTTTTATTTCAGCATATTATGGGGGTACAAATGTTTAGGTTATATATATTGCCTTTGCCCCACCCGAGTCAGAGCTTTGAGCGTGCCCGGCCCCCAGATGGTGTGCACTGCACTCATTAGGTGTGAATATACCCATCCCCTCCTCCCCCCTCCCACCTGCCCGACACCCAGTGAATGTTACTTCCATATGTGCACATAGGTGTTGATCAGTTAATACCAATTTGATGGTGAGTCCATGTGGTGCTTGTTTTTCCATTCGTGTGATACTTCACTTAGTAGAACGGGCTCCAGCTCTATCCAGGATAATACAAGAGGCGCTAGATCACCATTGTTTTCTGTGGCTGAGTAGAACTCCATAGTATATGTATACCACATTTTATTAATCCACTCATGGATTGATGGGCACATCTTTGCAATTGTGAGTTGTGCTGCTATAAACATTCTAGTACAGATTTTTTTTTTATAGAAGGGAGTCATTATTTTCAATTTAAGACGTGGGAAATGTCAGGCTCTGGTTCCAGCTGTATTTACAGTTCAATCAGTGTTCGTAAAAGTTTATAATGATTTATTATTATAATGATTTATTAAATATGCATCTCCCACGTGGTTACAATTTATCACTCCTCACCCAGGAAACACTGTTCCTCCTTAGAGCTGGGGATAATGCCATTCTTAAGGTGTACAGGCTATTTTGAGAATGGGACTTTTATTTTTCTCACCTCAATCACAGGCTCTGGCTCAGAAATCCTATTTTTGGCACCTGCAGCCTGCACATTTTTCATGCCCATATTGGCTAGAATGGGCTAAATGATTGGGAAAAACTCATTTGTATGGGACAATCTCCTTTAAAGTATTTAATGCCAGTTGCTACAACGGAGAAATCCTGAGATGCTATTGGCTTTAAAGCAGTGAAATTTTACTTCTCCTGTAAGTCCAGTGTGCTCAGGCAGCTCTGTCACTGCAGCAAGGGGAAAAGCAACGTGAGAGGCGCTCTGGCCCTTGACTGCATCAGCCAGGACTGGCACAGATCACTCATGTTCAGAGCCCACGGGTGAGGGACAGCCACATGGCACCAACTTAACATCAGGGGACACCAGGACATGTAGGAGAGCACATGGACACACGCACACATGTGTTGTGTATGTGCACTGTTACACATGATCAAGTATTTCACATCATCATCAAAATTCATTTTAACAGCTAAGAACAAATTCCTGTCTGAAAGAGTCTTCCTTTTCTACAATCTGATACCTTCCATTTTTCTTTCTTCTACTTCTGGCTGAAGTGCAGAAATCCCTGGCCTTCAAGTTATATTACAGTAATTATTTCAAACACAAGAAAACAAACAAAAAAAAAAAACCGCTTTGTGAGAAAATAGATTCAGACAGAGCGAGTGGTTTTTACCTGAACCTATTTTTCTAATTATGATTATTGTTTTACTTATCTTATTCTTTTCTTTTCTTTCCTTTGTTTTTTTTGGAAAAGTTTAAAGTTGATTATTTTTTCAATAAAACTTTTAGAACAGTTTTAGATTTAGAGAGAATTGTGAGGATGGTACAGCGGTTTCACACACAGTCTGTTCACAGGTACCTCATTTATCTGTGATCTTTCAGTATGGGAAACCTGGGCCCAACCATACACTATCCGTTCATGTATTTATTTCCAGAATACCTGCAGAGTGGTTTCAGAACTGTTAAGCCAAACCCCTGTGGGAAACAGTTCTATCAAATAGAATATGGTGTTTATGTGCAATACCTTTTGCTTTGACTTTTACAGACTCCATTAATTCCCAAAGTAACTTAGGTCAGCAACCCCCCTCCCTGAAGCTTCCATGGGGTTGTTTCATACATTTGTAATATGGTTCGGTTTGTTGGCACATTCTGCACTCCCCCTAGGTAAGACAAGAATGTTACAGTGGGATGGAGTGGAAGGTAGGACTTGGCAGTGCAAATTTACCTGGGTATATTTTACCTTGATTGTTTCTTTTTTTCCCATGTCCCAGCAGCTTGAAGGGATCTTTTTTGGGTCTTCACTATGAGAACATGGCAGGTGAGAACATGGGCCCTGGTGATAAAACCCATGAAATGTGGGGCCCCCTAAGAATGCAGTCCCCCAGAAGTTTCTCACCCACATGCTAGTCCATACTCAAACCCCAGAAATTTGTCAAAATTACCTTGTAAGAGTTATTATCATTTACGGCTCCTTCAGCTTCTGCTCCAGTAAGTAGATCTCTGCTGAGTCTCTTTGTGTCCTTCTCTCCAGATTACAGGTGGCAGCTGTGCCCAGTGACCTTAGTTTCCTGATGGAAACCAAGCAGTGCCACTGATGTTCAGCCTTTACACCTTTTTTGTAGTGGACATGACAACCTCCAAGGTTCACATGTGTTGAAGCTGAAACAAGATATAACATGCTTTTAATATACATTCCCAGTGATAGCTGAGATAGTCTATTTGTTTGAAAGAAAAATTGGGAGAAAATGGTTTATTGCAGTTGCTTATATTTTGATTTGTACATGTCTTTATACAATCTTATTCAGAATGTTTATTATAAATTGATGACATATGAGGCAACACTCTCCTCCCAAATTGACCCAGAAAGCACAAGGACATCTTCTTGGTAACCAACAGAATCACACATATATTTACTCAGCTGTGTACGTGTTTCTCTTGCTAGAACATTATAGACATCTTATTCAGTTTCTTGGTGATCACTCACACTACTAAAAAGACTGTAAATCCGCACCAATGGAGGTGGGATAGTGAATTATGTGATAAGGTAACTTCTGGAATCAGACTGCCTGGGTTTATGTTTCTCCTCTGATTTTTCCTGGCTAGCTCTGTGACCTGGAACCAATGACTTAAGCAACCTGAGTCTTGGCGACCCTGAAACATTCTACGTTCATAACTAGTTCACCTTCCAATTTAAGGGAAGTGAAGAACACAGATCATCTTCTCCAGGCAGCCATTCCTGGGGGAGATGCCTGAATGTGTTATTATTAGGGCTGATCATACATATTTTGGTTTTCAGGGAACATGGTAAGACTATATACATTCTCTCCCATTTGAAAGTCAGTTTGGTCCTATGACTTGTTTTTTCCAATGAAAGGTGTGCAGAGGTGGACAGTATCACCTCTGGACTGAAGCTCAGAGAGAGAGTGCGAGTACTGCCAATTCCTCTCCTTTACTCTGTAGTATCCGAGATGGTCCCAGGGTGAGGACGAGGCAGAGTGCAGCACTGCAGCTGCCATTCCAGGGCCACGTTGCACGAGTAAAACATAAACCTCACATCTGTATGCAAAGAAGCACCCCCTCAACAGACACTCTCTCCTCTCACCTTGATTTACTTTTGGCTTTATAACAAAAAGCCACTACCCGGAATTATATTATGTACTGATTTATTCTTCTGCCTTCCTGCCAGTCTGTCTATAGGCGAGAATTTTGCCTCTCTTATTCAGGACCATAACCCATTGCCTTGAATGGTGCCTGAAACATGGCAGGTGCTCCCTCAGGTTTTTCTGATTGAATTTAAAGTGGGTTAAACTGGCACCCTCGCTACCCCCCCCTTTTTTTTTTAACAAACTAAAGCGGGATGAAGCTTTATTCTAGGCACCTTCATACAAGTTACATGCAACAAAAACAACTGGAATGTACCTGTTATTTTGGGAATACTCCCAGCTCACAGCTTTCCCTCTTTAGAAATCGCCACTAATTGGAAATGAAAAGACAATTTGTGGGAACCAGCAGCTCTGATTTACCCACAGGGTTTTTTTGTTTGTCCGTTTTTTAAGTGTGAGCAAACAGGTAACTCTACACCCAGCCCTGGGCAAGAATTACTTTGAAATTTGACATAAGTGGGAGGGAAACAGACAGCAGTTTACAGTGTCGTCCCCGTACCCGCCCTTCCAGTGGCGTCAACTCTCAGCCCCGTTGCTGCGTGTTTTCTTCTGAGAAACGGGCGACTGTTCACTTTCTGAAAGAATTCTTTGCTGTCCGCCATGCCAGGAACTGAAATGCTTTTCCACATCCTTAAAACAAGCAAACAAAAAAACTTTCAAAGAAATTTCGGAAACCATTAGACTGACCTACTGCAACCCGTCCGGGACGCGCGGACTCTGTGACTGACAAGGGCCGCCACCCTGGCCCGGAGCCAAGGTCGCCCCCGCCGTCTGGCCCCGCCCCCCAGCGCCGCCATCTGCGCCTGCGCACAGGCCGCCGCCACACACACGCCGCTCCCCATCTCGACTCCGCGGCGCCTCGACTGTCGCCGTCTGCGCCTGCGCAAGAGAGCCAATCCGCGCCTGCGCAAGAGAGCCAATCCGCACGGCCCTTCACGTTCTCGGCGTGAGACGCCGTGCCGCGCCTCCGTCTGCGCGTGCGCGCGCGCGCTCCCCTACGCCGCGCCTCCGTCTGCGCGTGCGCGCGCTGGTTATGCTGGTCGTCGCGGCGGATGCGGTCTTTGGGCGCGCTAGGGGAGGATCGCGGGGTGAAGAGGAAGAGGAGGGGGCTGCTGGGCGGCCCTGGCACCCGGGGGCCCGCGACCCAGGGACCCTGCGGCCCCCTCTTGTCGGGGACTGTGGGCTGATGCCCACGCGCGGGGCAGCGTGTAGACCTGCGGGAAGCAGTGTGGACGCCCCTCGCTAATGCTGGGGACCCCCCCGCCCCGGGGCGAGGAGGGCGCGACCTCGGGGACGCTCCGCCTCTCGGTGGCGCGGGGCGGTGACAGGGACGGAGGCCACGTGCACCGACACTCCGGAAGCCGCGGAGGCCACTGTCTCCAGCACTCCCAGCAAGACGTGGGCTTCGGGGACCTGGGGACACCCCTGTCCTGCCCAGCAGCGGCCCCCTCCCCGCGCCCCGCGTGCGCACGGAACGCGGGCTCCAGGAGCGCAGGGCCCCTCCTGAGGTCCCCGTGGGAGCTCGCGGGACCCTCAAACCCAGCACGCGGCCTGGGTTCCGTAGGAGGAGGTGACTTTGGGGAAGGGTTGGAGTTACCCACATCGGGACTCCGACAAGCCAACGGGAACAACACGCCACCCTAGGGAAGAGGTCATCAGCCGATGCACCGACTTCAGTTGTCCAAATTTCACGCGATGCCCTTGCTTGTCTTACTGAGACAACACAGCCGAGGAACCCACTGTGTGTGTGCCGGAAGACCCGGCTGTCCCCCTGTTAGCACGGGAAGGCAGCCGTAAGCCTCCTTCCCGCGGTGCACTGGGTAGGACGTCATCCCCCGTCTGTTCAAGGAAGAGCTGGCTGCCTCCGTCCTGCCTTCTTTATCCTCAACCACCAACATCTTGCTTTGAACTGGACCAAACCCATCCGTGTGCTTGAATAAGCAGGAGGCTTCGGCCTGAGGCTGTCTCTGTGCTTTGAGGTCCAACCTTGTAAACTACAACCTAACTTAAACCAAATCCTAGTTTAGTATTATATTAATATTTCTTGTAACAAATAGCCAGGGCTCAGCCAATTACAGGCATCCAGCTAATCAGACCATGCCGAAATAAAGCAGACACTAGCTGAATCGAATAATTTTCCCACTTCAATTTTTTTTCTTTGTCCTGTGAAAGTTTGCTGCTCACACCGCTGGACTGAGCTCTCTGAACCTCTTCCCCTGATGTATTAATTGTTCTTTGCTCAATTAAACTCTGTTAAGTGTAATTTGTCTGGTTTTCTTTTCAATAGAATGTGAAAATCGGTGGCCCTATGTGGGTTCAGATGCCCAGATCTTGACTGTATGCTGTATAGATAATCCTTAAACAGATTGATTTACAAAGCCTCAAACAAGTTTGGTATTCAGAAATTTACTTCCTCTGATAACAACGAAAAAATGCCAAGATCCTTCATTTGGCAGGAAAGGAAATGGCTTTTTGACTGGCTACCACATTGATTTTTAATAGTATTGACAAGCATCATCACCTAAAGCTGCTCATGGAAGAGGTCCTGATTGACACTTGAGTTGAAGAGCTCCTGTTGGGTCCATTTCCAGCTAAAAATGAAGTTATGGTGCTCCCAGAAGAAGACCAATCTAAAATACAGAGTTTATTATTATCATGTCTGCTATTATGACTTCATAGCAAATATCAACTTCTCCTATACTTGAAGATAAAAATTTATTTGGCATATCAAACTGCAACAAATACAGGGGTTGGTTTAGCAACCGGCATATACACATATCAGACATGCAGGAATGTTTGTAGCAGTCTTGTTTAAAGTATTAAGCTATTGGGAATCATTTAGAAGTCCAACAATACTTGTTGGTAATATAAATGATGTCAATAATAACAAAATAACCGTTACAAAATACTTGCTCTGCCAGGCACTATAATAAATTTGTAAATTTTGTAATCCTCAAAAATTTCTTAATCAAGTATAAACTTAATATGGCCCTTATTTTGTGACTATATGCAGCAGTAAACTGTCTTGCACTAGTGATATTTTTTATTAGGCAGCTATTGTGATGGTTCACATAACATTACCAAATTCTTAGTTACTTGTAATTCAGGGACTTACTATTCTTGGCCATAGTCTGTGAATCCTGCTGGAATCTGCTAGACTTTGCTCCAGGTTGAAGGATTGGTTCCATTCTGTTTCATTTTTTCAAGTGTCTTCCATCAGGTTATTGGGAAATTTACAGACTGCTCTACTGAAAGGCTTTATTTCTGTTAAGTGAACCACAGAGGAAGAAGAAAGGAATTTCACTGCAGATCTGTGATGTTGGGCAAAGAAAATAAGAAACAATCCCATTTCTAGTTTAACCCATTGGAAATATGTTAGATACAACTTCATTCTTCAGGTAGTCTTGCCAAAGACTAATAATCTATAGTCCAGTAGTTAATGACTATAAAATCATCACTGAACTCTGTAAAAGAGTCCCTGATGTCATGTGCCCTACCCTAATAATTTGTAAGCATATGTTGCCCCTCTTCTATTTGAAAAGAAGAAAAAAAAATGGTCTGAATTTAAGTGTAATTTTTTTACGACTAATCATGAATTTGCACTGTGTATTAGAACTAGCTTTTATTTTCATCAGTTTGTTTATTCATTTTGTTTATTTGGTTTTTTTTATGTAGTGTTCATGTTTGCAGCTCAAATATTTACATATTTCATCCTTGGGGTGATTTATTTCTATTTACTTTTAATTTCGTCATGTAATATTTCAAATTGTATCACAAGTTGTTGTAAATGCTGCTGCTAAATTATGTAGAGCTATGACATGGCTACTTAATGCTTGCCTCTGATATGGTTATTAAAATGGTCACAATATAAATCACCATGGCAACACAAGAAAGAATTTATAACTCATTTCAAACTCTGGAAGCTGAAAATATTTTACAGCTATTGAAAGCTCCGGTGTGAAGCAATTCAAACATTTAGGCTGCTGAGTAATTGGGGTCCAGAAATATATCACACTAGATACTGAATTTTTGGAAGAGTCAATATTGAATAATAGCTCAGGTGATTTCCTTTTAATTGCCCAGCCATCGGAATGCTTGAACACGTGCACAGTGACTTCACCCATGTGGCTTATTTAAGCATCTTTCATAAACAGGCTACCTTCTGAGAGTTAATTGTGCAGACAGGAAAAGTCACCACCGAATAAATGATGTTCTCCTTCACTGATAAATATCCCTTAATGGTGCTCAGAGCAGTGTCTTCCTTGTCTCCATGGTTACCAATGCTATCAAAGTAGGAAAAAAAAGAGTCTAAAGAGGGGATATCACCAATAGCATACACAAAATATATGCCCAGAATTATAGGAGATACCAGAAGATTATGGGTTTTATTTCCTTGTTCTTGTTGACAGGACACATAAATCACTTGTTGCTTTACTCATTCATATACTAGAACTAAGAAGGTGAGATAGTACCTGTGTTCTCATGCAGGCATTTATGAGATTGACTGGTAACTATGTGATTTAAGAAGCTTCTTTGTACTATGTGTCCCTCCCTCTTCAGCACATGAAGGAATACACCATAACAGAAGAGGTAAAAAAAAAAAAAAATAGTGGGATGGATTGCCTACATGTATGGATCAGGATTAGTTACCTGTAGGCATTATAGGCATTTGGAGAGATGCAGTTCTTCACTATTTGGGACTTTTCATTCACTTCAGGGTTTTCAGAGTCTCTGGCCCCTATCTGTTAAGTACCAAGAGTGCTCCCTGATTAGTGTAAAAATCACACACTTCTCCGTGGGTTTCCAAATCTTTCAGGGAGTTGACATACTTACTACTGTTGGGTTGACAACCAATGAGGGAAATTTAATAAAGCACTTAAGAAATGTCCTAAGAATTCAATAAATGACTGACTTTTGGGGCCATACTTATGTTTATCTAAAGTTGGTCTCTGGTAGCAGCACATTCTTGTGGGATATCTGAGTAACTTATCTCCAAGAAGTTTTTTTTTTTAAAAGTTTTAAACACTCTTCTGAGTATCTGAAAATAATCTTGCTTAATTCATCTCCTCATAATCCCTGTTTACCTAAAGAGTGGGGTAGATACGCTTTAAGAGGTATATTTGGCAAACTCTAGGATGATCAAGACTTGTCCTGATCGGATCGCCATGCTGCAGGTGAGTCAAGGTCATGGTCAGAGTGTGTGTCTCCCGCTCTTGGTCACGACTCCTCTCAGCATGGCTAACTTGCTGAAAACATATCGGTCATATTCCTCACCTGTGTTCTCAGCTCCAGGAAAAAGGAGATGTATCACAAAATAGATTTTGTAGAAATAAAAAATGTACCTTCATTTTTTAAAGACCATAAGCGAGGCAGAAAGCTTTGACAACAGGAGACTTAAAAGAAAAAACATAAAATAAAACACTACCTGAAAGCACATTTGCAGAATTTAGAGAGGCAGGTTGAATAACACCAACCACTTGTTTCTCTGCTTCTAGCATCTCTTCAGAGACCAGCTCCACTGCAGACATCTAGATTCAGGAAAAAGGATAATTGAGGTTGCAGTTGGGATTAAGGCTTCTAATCAGCTGCCTTTAAAACAGAGATTATCCTGGGGTATTTAGGCGGGCCCAATGTGATCACAAAGATGAGAAGAAGACACAGTGTCAGAGTGATGTGATATGAGGATGACTCAGCCAACCATTGCTACCCTAGAAGCTGAAAAAGGCAAGTACGGTTGACCCTTGAACTACACAGCGGTGAGGGTTGCCAAGTCCCTGCACAGCAGAAAATTCTAATATAAATATTGATTCCCCAGAAACTTCACTAATAGCCTACCACTGGCCAGAAGCCTTACAAATAATATAAACAGTCAATTAACACATATTTTGTATGATCCACATACTATATACTGTATTCTTACAATAGAGTAAGCTAAAGAAAATGTCATTAACAAAATCATGAAAAAGGGAAAATATATTTACTACTTATTAAGTGGAGTGGATCATCATAAAGGTCTTCATTCTCTTAGTCTTTACGTTGACTAGGCTGAGGAGGAGCAAGGAGAGAGATTGGTCTAGCTGTCTCAGAGTTGGCAGAGGCAGAAGAAAATTTATACACGTGTGGACCCATACAGTTCAAATCCATGTTGTTCGAGGGTCAACTGCATGTGGGTTCTGCCCTAGAGCTTCCAGTTAGGAGCACAGCCCTGCTAGCCTCTTAATTCTAGCTCGATGAGACCCATTTAGGACTTCTGACTTTCAAAATTTTAAGATAATAAACTTGTATTGTTTTTAAGCCACCAAATTTGTAGTGATTTATTAGGGAAACATTGGGAACCTTTTCTGTTTTCTGTAGGGGCCCTGGGGCTCCTTATCCTTGAGATAAGTCAGTGCTTTCCTGTAGGGTCAACACATGGAGGTCCAAGAAAGGAGGGACCGTGATGCTCTGCAGCAGTCAGGGAAGGCTGCCTGGAGGAGGAGAAAGTGAAGGAAACACAGCTGAGCCCAGCGACAGGGATCCTATTTTTCAACCAGTGACAACATTGGACTTGTCATTCGGGAATCTGTGTAAGCAGTTAACATTGGTGTTATGTTAACCTCTGTTATCTTGTATCACCAGCTGGCAATGATAAAAATCACCTCAACAACATGCCTAAGTAAGTTGTGACACTTTTACCATTTGCATTTTCATTTGCACATGTTCTAAGACCCAGCCATGTCAGAGTTTCCGATACAATTATGTTTGACTCCATGAATTCACTTGCAAATGTATGGTGTTAGACACCTGGTAGATGCTGGGATGCAATCATCAAAGTAGGTTTGGAACTGCACTGAGTGACATTGCAACCCAAGGGAGCTAACAAGCGGCCAACAAAGAGTTACTCTGTAATCAATTAATGTTCTAAAAGTAAGTCTGTTGAAAGATGATGTAAATTGAGGTCTCTGTAGAGTTTAACTCCAATGTTGGGAGGGGTGCAGGAAAGAAGGGCAGAGAGGTCCAGAAAGGGGGTTTTGTCAGGATCTCTCAGAGGCTTGCAGAGACCTGGCCCAGGTCCACGTGTTAATCCTCCTTAGTTTATTGAAAAATGGAGAAAATGTACAAACAATTGTTTCACCTATAAATGTTTCTATTAAAAAACATTCTTATTTCTGATAGACACATGCAAGTGTAACTGTCTCCCACAATGTTAACCAACATGTTTATCTGTGGCCTTCGGGGAGTTAAAAATCTGTGTCCAATGTCCCTTCTGCCTCCCTGCTCCCTGCCCCACTTCATAACGGGCTGTCCATCTTCAATGGCATGATTAAGCCTTGGATTCTGTGATTTTGACAACATAGATGCCAATTTTTTTTTAAATGAAATGAACCCAGAAATACAAAAGGAGAAAGCCCTTGTTAAACTAAAACGGTAGCATCTTCAACCCAGAACTTTAGGCTGCATAGATACATTGCTCCTCTGAACATCTGTCCATGTTCATTCATAGATTAGAAATTGAAGACAGATTCATAGATTAGAAAAGAAACCCTGGGTCTCCTCTTCATTATAGCCAATAAGGGTGGATGGGAATAAATAGCCATAATATTATCTCCTTGCATTGCACCATTATCCCATTATCCAACTTGACGTGCAGTTTCAGGAGTGCCCCTGGAACCAATTAACAGTAAATTATTTATATTAGCAGCTGCTGTGAAGTATATTCCAGCTGTTGCTCCAAGAAGGACATCTTGCAGTTTTCAAATTTTGCCCAAGGCCCCTGTAAGAAACCAAATTCATCATCAAATGAAAAGGATTTTTTTTATCCCATTTGCAAATGGAAAGGCGTAGTCACTCACAGAGTCCCTTCACATGAAAAGACAAAATGCCAATCCTTGCTGCCTGACTTTAGCTATAAGCTTGCAAGGTAGGACTCTTAACTTGCTGTTGTTTTCTGTGCAAGATCTAAGCTAATGTGGAAACAGAAGCCGTGGGTTCTGCCCACCACAAATGCAGAGGCTTTGAGGTTCCGTCATACATTAGGAAAACCAGAGGGTGATGCTGTCAAGTACCTGCCCGGCTTCATTTACGTAATAAAATGCTGCGTATGAACGAGCACGCTTTAACGTTAACCAAAGCAAAACTTTACCAGGAAGTCAAAACAATGACAACTTCAAAAGAGATGAATTGAGATACTTTGGACTTTTCTTCTGATTCCTGTCCACATCAAAACATATCCACTCAGTGCCTCATGCCCTCAATAGCCTCCCTTCTATCCTCAAGATAAAAGCTCAGTAATAGAGAAACTGAACTAGAACAACATGTTCAGGAACTGTTAGCAGATTGGCAAAATTCAGATTCAAGTTTCCATTTTAGTGGGAACCTGTTGGGAAAGTACGGGTTGGAGGGGGGTCTGTTGATGGGAATTTTAGAAACAGTCACAAAAATGGTAATGAGAAACACATCCGAATGGTGTTATATTTCCTGACAACCTCAGCACAATGGAGACACCTAAAGTTCTTTGTTTGTGTTGCATCTTTTCTTTGGTACCATCTCAGGATGCGTAAGCTAATGTGGCCTTCTAAATGTCAAGATCTTTTAACCCCACCAAATAATGTTTTTTTCCAAGACACACTTTCTTCATCCTGTGTTCAGTTTGAAAAGTAGGGAAGCACATGTAATATAATACTTCTTTCATTTCTGTGGATGTTTCCAGCTCTGAGAACAAATGCATATTTGCTCGAGAAAGTCAGAATAACCCTCAGCCTCCACCCACACCCACAGAGACACATGAACATTATTCCACAGAGAGCCAACCATCAGCCAATGGAGATATTTAAAAATATCAGCATAAAATAGTGAAGCTCATAAATGCTACCAAATCCGCTCTGTGTGGGCAGGTGTGGATCTTAAGCTGTCTTCTACATAGAAGTGTGGAATTGTAGAGCTGTAGACTTACAAGCACAGGGAGAAAAATTCCCCAGATGAATAATACGTGCACTTCAGCAGCGGTATAAATACATGTGAATAATAGTTACATAAATTGCTGACAGATCGAGGAAATAAAACTTTTATACCTACCGCAGTGTCAAAATCGTGGCTGATACATTCCACAAAGGAATTTGTTAACAAGAGTAGAGTGAGGAGACAGAAAAATTGCACCCTCAACCACTGCAAAATATTGAGCCTGGTTTCTCCTGGCTGTCCCACAGGGATGTATTCACTTAGCAAATAGTTATCCAGAATCCGCAATGTTCAGTATTAATCACACGTTTCAGGTGATTTAGATGCATTTGCATCAGAACAATAAATAGGTCAGTAAACGACTGACTTCATGTTGTCATTATTTTTCTTTAGTGTAATATTTCTGCTAGCCCCAACATCTCCCCTCCTGAAGGTGCTGCACCCATTCACCAACGCCCACGCCAAGAGTTGTTATTCTGATGCTCCTAAGCCATGGATCACCGGGGTGCCTGAGTAGAACAGGGGTTCCCGTCAGAGGCACAGTTGTCAGCTCTGGCCCCTGTTTATGTTCTTGCTTGCAGGCAGACAGTAGGTTTGCTCACAGCTGTGGGTAGCAGGGAGAGCCCTTAGGCACAGAAGTGCACATTTAAGAAGCGACAAGTCCAGACTAGAGTGGGAGATTCACACCAAAAGTTCCATAGGCTATGGAAAGGGCAGACCACTGACAATGTCTGATATACCTTCTGCCAAAAGATCTGCCTTGGCTTCCTTTCCCTGGCCTATTTCTTATTGACTTTTATGCCTCCGTTTGTATGTTAGCTGCCGAGGGAAGTCTCCTCTGGTCTTCTAACACCTGGGCTTAGCAGCCACTGCTGTAGTGTCTCACAAACTCCCGTCTGCCCTGGCCCGGCACTTATTACACCTTACTGTGACTGTGTGTAGCTGTGTCCCCGCCAGGCTACATACTGACTGACAGCTCAGGCTGCCAGATTAGCACGTACAAACAGAGCCCACACAGCTAAATGTGACTTTTAGTTATAAAATGAATATATTTTTAGTCTAAGCATGTCTCATGCATATTCTACACGTCGTATCTCTTGAGGCTCTTGTGGTACCTGCTACAGAGCAGGTGCTAATGTGGATGAATGAATAAACAGAGGCTTGCGTGTGGACTGGGGGAGATCTCTGAAGAATAACAGCTCGTCATCCTCCATCGATGACTCTTAGGGGATGGAGTTACCGTACCCCAGCTCCCTCATGCTTCAGATGGGAAAATTCTGAGAGACGTGGGCTGCAATGTTTCCCAAAATTTCACCACTTGGTGAAGATCTAGTGATTGGCTGTGGTCGCTGGCTGGACAGAGCACCAATTTCCCACTTCTCCTCCCGACTAAAGTCTAGCATAAATCTACTAAGAGCTGGTATACGTCCACATGGCAATTATTGTTAATATAAATGATTATCAATAAATGAGATTTTTGCAACTCAGTGATGAGGTGGGAAACTGTTTTTTCACCTACTGAGGGTAATTAACCATGAAGGGAATAGTCATAAACCCTGTAAGTAAAAATCAAATTAAATAATTTTATAGAATTTTCATTTTATATAGTTTTTATGCTTAGAGAAGTATAAAATGTCCTACTCATTAGTTTTCATAATTGAGAACAAGAAACCTGAAAGTGTTCGATAATATGATGATAAATTATAGAGATCACATTTAATCTTTTATTTCAATTCTGCATTATGGTCTGTTGGGGAGAAAATGAGGACAAAGGAGGCAGAGGCTCAGGGTGGGGATGACAGAACAGCTGGGAAACTGGAGATTTGGGTCTAACTCGTCTGGGCTCCAACACAAGAAATCTTTTTGGAATCACTCCTGCTGTACAGCAAGAGTTTTAAATTCAGTGGCTCCTTTGGCATCATCCAGATCTATCCATGAACTGGAACCAGAAGGGAGAGAGAGAGACTAATAACTCTCTCTCAGTGATTGGTATAAGTACAAAGAAAAGAAATCAATGTATAGGAAACTTGAGCACCACAATTAAATTTGACTCATATAACATTTATAGAACACTCCAACCACCAACAGCAGGATACCTATTCTTCTCAAGTTCTCATGGAATATTTACCAACATAGAACAATAATAAAGCTTCAAGAAATTTAAAATGATTCAAATAATATAACTTATATTCTCTAACCAACATGAAAACAAGTTAGAAGTCACTAAGAGAAGAAAAGACCTATGAGAAACTCCCAGATATTTGGAAACTAATTAACACAATTCTACAAAAGACCTGAAACCAGACACTGGAAAGCATTTTGCATTGAATGAAAATAAAATGCAACATTTCAAAATTGGTGTGGCATTGCTAAAATAGTCCTTGGGAGAAGTTTATTGCAATCAATGCTGATGTTAGAAAAGAAAAAAGGTCTCAAATTAATAGCCTTGACTTTCACCTTCAGAAACAAGCAAAAACAGAAGGAAAAAAAATAAGGAACCAGAGCAAATAAAACCCAAAGTAGAAAGAAAGAAAGAATGAATGAAAACCAATAGCATTGAAAAGAAAAGCAATAGAGAAAAATTAATGAAAAAAAGCTGGTTCCTCGAGAAGATAAAATTGAAAACCCTCAGTTAGAGTCATCAGGAAGAAAAAAAAAAAGAGTGAAGACAGAAATGGCCAATGTGAAGAATTAAAGAGATGACCTCACTACAGATTCTAAAGATAGTATCATCATAATAAGGGAATATTATGAATAACCCTCTATATTCAACAACTTAGTTGTAATAGATACATTCTTTGAAAGACAAATTATCAAAGCACACTCAAAAAGAAACATATAAAATTAATATCTCTGAGTTTATTAAAGAACTTTAGTATACTTGTGAATTCTACCATGTTAAAAATAAATAAATAAATTATAGAAATTCTACTCAATGTCTTCCAAAGATTGAAGAGGAAGAGATTTTTATTTCCCAATCCAATGACAGCAGCATCATTCTTATGCCACAATCTGCCATAAATATAATAAGAATGAAAACTGTACATCTTACATTCTTAATAAATGTTGATATAAAACTTCTAAACAAAATGTAACCAAACAATGAATATATAAATGATAAAGTATTATGACCTCATGTGGTTTATTACAGTAATTGCAAAGTTTTTTAACTTCCAAATATCAATCAATGTCACCAGTTTATTAACAGACTGAAAAAATAGTATTAAATATGAATATCTTTAAAAGAGTAGGAATTGCATTTGACAAAATAGAACATCTATAGCTGTTAAAAAAGAAGCACATTAAGTAACACTTAGCAAACTAGGAATAGAAAGAAACTTCTCAACCTGGCAAAGGGCATTTGCAGAAATTCTACATCTCTCACCATACTTAATGGTAAAAGATTGACTGCTTTCTTATTAAGGTCAGGGATGATGCCCGCTCTGACTACTTTTACTCAGCATTGTGAAGGAGGTTCTAGACAGGGCGATAAAGCAAGAAAATAGAAGTAAAATAAGTTAAAGCGTGCGTTCACTCCACAAATGATCTCCTGGAATTAATAAATGAGTTTTAAAAGGTTGTAGGATATAATATTTAAAAAATGTATTTCTATCTATCTGGTGGTACCAATTTTGCAAACACTGCATTCGTTTGTCGTGGCAGACTCAGACGTCATGTGGGATTTGTTCCTATGGAATCAAACCTAAATGAGCTTATTTGGGTTACATTAATAGCTGAATCTCTGCTGAGAGACATCAGGAAATAATAATCAGACTCATTCAGACATTTCTGCTGCAAATGTGAAGCCACCCAGCAATGACTCATGGATTTGCAACTTTTAAGGGAGTAAAAAAATATGATGTCATGTGAGGCATGAGTCAAGGAGGAAGAATAGAAATTGATGCGAACTAATCACAGTGGGGAAGAGCAGGCTTTTCCACCAGTCTTGGTTCCAACAAGCTAGAAGCTGGATATGTGAGCAACTTCAGAGCTTGGGGGACAGAAATTCACCTTCTCCCTTGCAAATTCATGACCTCAATTCTTCCTTTGAAAAACATTTTTTAGTTTTATTTTAAAACATAAGTGAATATTTATTTTAAAAAATAGGCATACAGATTAGACAAGAAATCAAAAATCATTAAAGTTCTACTATTCAAGGAAAAATGCTCATATATCAGTGACTTTTTCCAAGCAAATATAAATACAAGTGTGTGTGTGTGTGTGTGTGTGTGCGTGTGTGCGTGTGTGTGTGTGTGTGTGTGCGTGTGTGCGTGTGTGCGTGTGTGTGTGCGCCAACAGCAGTGGTGTTCTTAATCACTAAACAGAGGTTGTTTACAAATAGTGTTCATATTTCTAAAATAATATCAAAAGATACAAAATAATCCCATGTGGCTTCTCTCTTTTCTTGCCGGTCAGTCCTACTTCTGAGCTGATGTGACAAACGTGTGTTGTACAGACTGATGCCTTTGCCATGAGCTCAGGCACAACCTTGCACACGCTGCTGCTCAGAGCTTATGGCTCCTTGCAGCGATGCTCGTAGCTAACTCAGCACAGTAAGCCATCCTGCAATTAGCCGCAGGCCAGATCAATCGCTTATAAATACGTCCCCTGGATTGAAATCGATAATCCATTAGCACAATGGATTCTACAGGTTCCTCTAAAGCTGGACAATGTGTTGTTATTTTAAATGGTCTCAGCTGGACACCTTTTGACCCTAAGAGCTGACCCACTTATGGGTGACCGCCTACTGCTCACGTGGCAATGTGGGCTGGGTGGGGTTAGTGGTAAGTGACTTTGGCAAAAGCTTCTGCAACCAAGATGGCAACAACACTTATTCAAAGACATTGATTTATACTTGACAAAATCATTTCCTTTAAAAATAGGCAAGCAGGTGGCTGCAATTTATATCTGTTAGGTTTCCCCCTGCTGCTGTTCGTTTTTATTCTTTACTGACAGCTTTTTAACAAAACTGCTAATATACATGTATTCATACTGCTGAGTTTTTTTCTATGTCCATTTCCTTCTTGCCTCCATCATGAAAAGTTTTAATCAGAAATGTCAGCACTGTCTATTAGAAATCCAATGAGCAAAATAATTAGTGTACTTCCTTTTTATAAAGAAAAAAACATATGTCTAAATAGATCACTTGTGGAAAATTATGACCAAGGACAGATTCTGATTTCACATTGTGGAGTTGTGCAATTTTCTCCTGCCAGGCCCTGAGCTATCATTATAATCAAAATTCTTTTTTACTTGAAAAATCCAGATGAAATTTCAAAATTTCTAATGAGTGCAAGATGGAGGCACATAGGAGCTAATGCAAAAAGTTAATGGAAACTTAGATCTGTGGATCCCACTGAATAATTACACAAGGTGATATGATCTTCCGTTATTCCATCTCCATCCTTTGCTCTTGCAGCGATATTGAGGGACCCATGTTGGTGTTTGTAAAAGTCACGGCAAGAGGAGAACAGAATGAGCATCTTTGCTCATTCTGCAGACACTTCTCTGGACAGCAGGAATGGACATTGCCCCCTCCCTCATGCGGGCCGGACATATTTGTGCAGCTTATAGTTTCAATGCATGAGCCTGTCCAAACACCGGCAGCCCCTGCGCCTCTACCACCACCACCATCCTTCGCTTCTCACGTCTCACCCGGCCGCCTGGCTCAGCCGTCACATCTACAGAAGCAACACCGACTGCGGCACAGATACAAGTCCCCAAGACCGCCTTATCTCAGCCGTGGCTAGCCACAATTAGGCTGTTGAAAAAGTCTGTTTTTCTGTATAGAGGCACAGAAATATTGGGACAACATGGGCTTTTTTTTTTTTTTAAGATTAGAGAGTTGACACAAGGGTTTATATCTAAATATAAGTTCAGAAAGCACACATCTGGTCCAATTGTTCTATTATGCCGCCTTGTCCATGTTTAGCTTTGAGCTTTCTTGCAATTTTGCAGTTGAAAATAAGCATCCCTAATCACGAGGTTCAGTAGAACTCAGCTGGCTCCCCAAATTCTACCACTTCTTGAATGGTCCAGTGGTGACCATGTTGATAGTACATGAAAACAACGCGGCAATGAGAAGCTGTTTTGATTTTTTTATATGAAACTGCCAAACTGTTCTCCAAAGCGACTGCACCATTTTATATGCCCACCAGCGATGTATGGTGTGAGTGAGCCAGTTTCTCAGCATCCTCACCAGGATTTGGTGTCATCACTATTTTTTATTTTAGTCTTTCTTACACATGTGTTGTGGTGTCTCACTGTGGTTTTTATTTGCATTTCCATGATGGCTAATGATGCTGACCATTTTTAAAGTGCCTATTTGCTGTCTCTGT
Organism: Lemur catta; assembly: GCF_020740605.2. Classification (NCBI taxonomy): domain Eukaryota; kingdom Metazoa; phylum Chordata; class Mammalia; order Primates; family Lemuridae; genus Lemur; species Lemur catta. The sequence goes on from NC_059148.1 coordinate 29,768,719, forward strand.
ATTCTCGTTGGTGAAATATTATAACTTTTCCTGCCTTTTGCATGCATCTTCTCCACCACAGCTTTAAAAGAAAATGATATATTCTCCTCTTCTCCACCCCACCTCCTTACTAGTTGAAATAGGATGTCAAGATGCATCCTCTTGAAACATTTAGCTGGTGACATGTCCTAAGATAGGTAAACATCAAAACAGAAAGTGCCCCCCAGAACCATCTGTTAATGAATGTCTCACGTTTCCAGAGAACCAGGTAAGTGCAAATGACCAGCAGTCTGCACGCTAGGTAAGACAAACATTGTCACCCCTGTCTGAAAGCTGTGAAGACTGGCAATCCAAGAGGCTGATGCCACAGCGAGTTAGTGGTGACATCAGAATTGGAAGTCAGATTTTCCACCTAGAAGTCTTGACAGGGTGGTGACAAGGATAGATAATAGAGTTTTAAAAGCCAACAGAGGCACATTTCCCGGGAGAACCAGTATTTCACTCTAACGAGCAAAGGATTTAAGGGAGAAGGTGGTGACATAGTCCCTCAGTGCTGAAGAGGGCTTTAAACTCTGGAGTAGCAAGTAAAGATCTCAGATTCAAGTTATATTACTGGTAATAAAACATCTTCCCTCCTCTCGTTTTTCCACACAATGCCCCCTGCACTGGCAGGCACTACTACTGCTTACCTCTTGCAATTGGAGAAATAACACATAGATGTTGGAAGCACTTGACCAAGGGCCCTATGTGAGAAAATAAAAGTAGAGAGAACCAAGGTTACTTATTTTTTCTGGGTCCAAGGAATTATTATGGGATGGCTTCAGCTTTCCTTACCATAAAGCACTTACTTTGTTCTGGATGGTATCATTCTCAGTGTGAGGCCAAAGGCCAGAAAACCTGAGGGTGGATGGCGGGGAGCTGGTGTAAATCCTGAAGTCTCAAGGCCAGAGAGACTGGAGTTTGATGTCCAAGGGCAGAAGGAAGAGAGTGTCTCAGCTCCTGGAAAACAAAAGCAAAAAATACCACTTTCTATTCATTAGGCTGATGATAATAAAAAGCATGGACAGTAACACGAGTTGGTGAGGATGTGGAAAATGTCGTCATGGGAATATAAAATGCTACAACTGCATTAGGGACAAAATCAAAGCATCCTTTATTGGTGCTTTCCCCCTCCTGCCTCATTCCTCTCTCCGCCAATGTTTCCTGGAAACACTTTGCACATAAACTACTTGTATTTGAACATTGCCTCAGGTTTTGATTCTGAAGAATGCAAATTAAGATCAAATCCATCTTATTCCCTGTTGAAGGTAAAAGGAAAGTTCCTTCCCCTTGCTAGTTTAGAGAGGAGTGGGGGTTTATTACACTTAGACATCTGTCTCCAAAGAAATCCCCCATCTAATGCTCAGCCTCTTGGAACTTTAATAGTTCTGTGGCCGCAAGAATTGAAGTCTATTTTTACAACCATCGGCCAGCACTTCACTTTGAAAAATGGGGGTTCTCAACCTCTCCATTGTTTTGTTGAACCGCATATTGTCCCTTTATAATTATTCTATTAGAAACATAAGAATAACGGAGCAATGTATCCCACGGTGACTTTAGGAATACAATGTTATAAATACAGTTGAAGCCTCTTTGTCTCTCTTCCCTTTGGAGATATTCACCATCCTGATTTGGGTGACAATCAGGTTTAGTACCCTTTTAACTTTAAGACTTGGCATGTTTACATTCACAGTTTGAAATAAGAGTATCCATAAAGGAGAGATTTCAAATTTAGACTTACAAAAGGACCAGGTTTCATGCATTTTATTTTTTTCATAAAGACACAATCTATTTCATTTACACTTACCCTGTTTGACCTAACAAATCCACACTCACAGCCTGTGTTGACAAATTCAACAGACTTCATAAATCATTGATCGATATCCTGTTTGTCATAAATTCACTCCAAATTTGGAAACAGGCCCAGGAGCTAATTTTGTATCTCTTCTTCCAAATCATCCATAATTCATAATTACTGTTTCCTTCAAATGGGACAGGCGTTTGATTTCGTAAAATGGCAGTTTGCTGACCACATACACACACACACACACACACACACACACACACACACACACACACACACTTTCCTCAAAAAGCAGGTGTTCCTCAAGGGCAAGGCTTTGCCAACAACTCATTTAAAGATACTTTAGGGGAAATAAAAGTAACATTTAGAAGAACAACGCTGTGTATTTGAGTAACAAGAAGCTGCAAGGAGAACTCCCATTGCTTATTTCAGCAAAAAGATGTTAGTTTAAATTTTATGATCGGTGGTGGTATATGGTGGTATATGACCTAGAATAACTTTATTTGTCAAAAATTGAAATGTATTTCAGGTGTTTGGCCAGGTAAATTGAAAGCCCTGGGAATTTTTAGTACCATAAATTTCTGCTGTGGCTTTGGAATAAGTGGGGGTGTATAGACATCAATCCTCACTTTATAACACAAGAACTTATTAATTGAGCATAGGCGTGGTACTAGCAATATTGGGTATGTGTTCAGTGTTGAGGTGGAGCATATATTCTGCCCTCAGTGCAGCACTTAATCTCAAAGGTATATAAAAATATGTTAAAAAATATTTTTCTGTCTTGTCAACTCAAAGGAAAACAAATTATTTAAGCCTCAGAGACTAAAAGTTCTTCGTTGTTAAAAATGCGACACTAACACCAATATTCCTCTTTAGAAGATGAAATGTTGGCAACTAGGATATTGTCTCTTGAGAAACACTGCTACTGAGTAACTTAAAGCTATATGGTACTAGACAGAAAATAGCTTTAAGTGACACTATCTGAATCAAACAACACTGCCCTTTTCAGATTCTTGTTCGTGTTCAGAAGCAACTGGATAAATTCCCAATTAATTTTCAGGCCTTGGAAATAATACTCTTATTAAAAAACAAGCCTAAAAGTATTACCACCACTTAGCAGTCAATTTTCCAAACTGCTCATCCTCCACCAGCCGAAACGTTTACTTTGAAAAGCTACCGTGGTCAATAGTCTATTCATTGGAAACGCTCAGCATTTCCAAGACAGGCACAGGATGGTTTCTAATGAAAATGGGGTTCACAAAATATATTGATTGCTGAGTGAGTGATGTTGCAGGGATCAATGGGCAAACATGGCGCGGAAGCCAGTGGACTCTGACGAGGGCAGCCTGTGTCAGCAGGTGTCTCTGAGTCTAACACCACGAGGGCTGCACACCTGTGCATAAGGGCTCCCTTGGCGTGGGGCGTCCTCAGGTCATTGCTGTGGGATGGAGTGCTGGAATTCCGTCCAAACCACTGTTGACTGGCCAAGCTGCTCCTGGCCTATCTGCACAGAGAGGGGACCCACCTCTCTTAGAGATGGACTTGGAGGGTTTTCTTCCTCCCTTGAAGTCAGCATCACCTAAGGAGAAAGAAAAGAGCAGTTCAATGCAGGACGGAAGTTCAATACGGATCTCTCAGGATGGAAATCCAGGGGCCAGCAGTGCTGTGTTCTGTTCCGGAGGCTGCAGGGGACATGCCTTCTCCTTGCCTATTCCAGCTCCGAGACCCGCCCACATTCCTTGGTGTCTCACCGTCGTCTTCTATCTCCTAAGTGAGCAAGGTGGCGTCTCCTTGTGCCTTCCTTCCACAGTCTCATGTTTCCTTGACTGTCTACATTCTAGAGTTTCTCCAGTTTTAGGGATTTATGTGATTCGATTGGCTCACCTGGGTAATCCAGGAAAATCTCTCATCTCAGAGTTCTTACCTTTCATCTCACCTGCAGAATCCCTTTTTACTGTGTAAAAACGTTATGTTACAAGTTCCAAAGATTAGGATGAGGACGTCTTTGGGGAGGGATTTGGAATATTCTGCCCACAGCAAGCAGTTCACACTCCTAGGGTAACTCTAAACCAACAGGAAATACGAGTCCATGGATGAATGTCCCAGTTTTCTATCTTTATGGGGAAAATAACCAAAGTGTGTTTGATGCAGCTCCTTAGAAATTCCTCGTCATGGCTGAGCCCAACAGAGGCAGCACATACTCCTCCGGGATCTTCCCCTTCCTGGACTCCGTGTCTCCCCTCTCTCTTCTCCCATTTCTATTCTCTGCGGTCACCTCCCGAATAAACTATATTATCCACAGTTGTTGTCTCAGGCTCTGCTTTTAGGGAACCGCAACTGAGCAAATCCAACTTCTCTGCATGCTGACTGAAGATCTGCAGCCTCTTCCCCACATGGAGCACGCTGGAAATGCATCACCGTCTGCAATTTCCAGCTGAGGGGAGACCACGAACCTAAAGATATCTGGGGGGAAACCTGAGAATCTGAGTGAAGAATACTTATAAATTGTTATCAATAGAAACGTCTGAGCGTTATTGTGATATCTCTCCAATTTGACAGCATTTTAAAATAAATGTTCGAATTGAGTTGTTTCTATCCTATCAACTTAGTTTTTGCATAAACAAAAGCCCTCAAGCCTTGTTTGCCATTGATTTACAAAATACTTGATGGCACAAAATAATGCTAATAGCAAGAGAGTGGCTGAAAAATGCTAAAAATAAACACATCAATGAGCAGGCCATTTATCATAGCTCAATTTCCATGTAACGGTCCTTGAATTATAAAAGGAAGGGGAAACATAAGACGGCTGTAGAATCAAAAGATGCACTATGCACTAGAATAAGGAATCTGGAGATATCTCAATTTTTTTTTTTTTTTTTAAGTTCAGACTTTGCATGTTAAACCTCACCAGGCACATTGAAGACACAATCGCTTATCTCTCCAGGAGCAGCAAACAGTCTAAGAAACACAGGATAAACCTGAAACCGGGGGGGAAGTTTCATAAAAAGTAGATATTTTTTTGAGAATGAATGTACAGGAGGTGCATAGAGAATATTTCCCAGAGAGGCATAAATAGCTTAAATAACTTGTCAGTGGATCTTGACACACACACAAAAAAGCTGTGTAGTTACTTTTTAAAAGCGAGTAAGTGGGAATCGGGCTTATTATCCTGGAAAGACGGATGATTCGGTGTCAAATGACTCTAAACAAAAAAGCAAAATAATAAAAAAAAATTCCCAGAACTGTATCCTTTATTACAAAACCTAAAGCTATTGAATGGAATGAAATAAAACTGATTTTTTTCCAGCTCAGACTTTCAGCTAAATATGTCAAACACTGACAGGGTTCAATGCCAATTTTCAAGCCTGAAACTTTCAAACTTTCCCATTGTCTCGAGGGCCTTGTTCTTAGCAAAAAAAAAAAAAAAAAAATTGTGCTAAAAATGGACACTCTAGAAAAGTGAACAATGAAGTCTTTACTCAGCTTCTTGTGTTTTATTAAAGCAATTTCAACACTTTTCAGTTACCAGTAAGAAAACAAACAGGTTCTGTTTTTTGTAGAAATTTGAATTGATTTAATTAGCTACAAATAAGACACTATAATACTTAAACGTTTTAAATATGAGAGTAGTTAATAATGTCAAGTTCTGTAAATCAAACAAACAGAAAAAAGATAGAAATTCACAAAGCTCTGGTGATTATATTTCTGTAAGAGTTTCTGCTTAGTCTGACCACAAAACCGAACATAAAGTAAAGTAGTTGTTTGAGGATCTTCTGATATTGATGCCAAAGACTAATGCAGAGTTGCGGAGACAGAGAAAGAAAAAGAGGAATTTCCCAAAGAAGTGGGAAAAGAGAGCTGTGTGACAAAGTAATAGTGCTAATGATTTACAACAGTGTGTGCCCTGAGACAATAGCCCAAGCTAAAGAAATAATTTTAAAGCTTCTTACATCCTGTGTAGACCCACTGAGTCTATACCTTAAACCCCTGCACTTTGAACAATGGAAATCCCTTTGGATTCTTGGAACAAATTGGTTCCTATTTTACTGTACAATTGCAAGAAGTTTGGTTATTCATTCAACAAACATTTATGGATCAATTAAAAAATGTTTTGGTACTGTATGAACTAGAACTAAATAAATAAGTTGGACAAGTCTCTTCCTCCAGGAAGTCTACAATCTAGAGGTTGTATGGTCTCCCAGGCAAAAGGCATTCACAAGAAACAAATTAGAATGTACGGGCCCCTATACAGAAAAGAAAAATGAATGGGGAGAAAACATCAGAGGATGAAAAGAACTCCATAAAAATCAAAGGGATGATTTCAAAGCACTTGTCCCTCGGAGTTACTTAATAAGGGAACAAGCTGGCTTAGACCAATAGCCACAGGATGGTCACTCACTACATTCCACATGGGTCACAGAGAAATAGCCAGTGCACGTGGGTGGCCCTCTGTCAAACACCCCAAAGTTTGCCAATAGTCTCCCTACATTAAGATTGCAGGAAAGAGGAATATTTTTAGGCAGATTCTGCATTAAAACATGGTTGTTAGGAAGTTTGGGTAGGTAACAGTATAAACGTTTGTTACGGAACTGCTCAATTCTAATATTGCTGGAATATAAGCTTTCTTTTTAAAATTTAATTTATTTTTTAATTGACAAGTAACAATTGTACATATTTATGGAGTGATATTTTGATACATATAATGTATAGTGATCGTATCAGGGTAATCAGCACAGCCACCATCTCAAGCATTTATCATTCAATACCCTCCTTCTAACTATTTGAAACTATGTAATATATTATTGTAACTGTAGTCATCCTACAGTGGCAGAGAACACTGGAACTTATTCCTCCTACCTAGCTGTCATTTTGTATCCCTTAACAAATCTCTCTCTGTCCCTTTCTATTCATCATCTCACAACAGTTTTTCTCTTTCTGTTATCACAGCATCCCATGTTGATGACTATTTTGTATAGAACTTGTATTTCCCAAACAATTTGGTCAGTGGCTCTGATATAAAAAAATCCAACTAGACTCACCAGATCAATGATGATAGGGTTTAGGAGAGAATGGGTGGAAAACTAGAGCCGTCCACGAGTCCCACGTTCTGAAAAACACAGACCTGCAGTTCTGGCTGGGGAGGCAGCAGTGGACCATCGGCACAGAGGCCCGAGGGACACACATTCTGCCCCTAAAGTTGCAGGTGGCACTAAATATCTAATGGCATTTCACAGCAAGTTTGTGAATGGAAAAAAAATAATTTCTGGGAGCTGAAGGCTCATTCCAAGGAATAAGTTTCTTACTAAAAAAGTAATTGGAAACTTAATTAAACAGGTTGAGGCTGGAAGATTCCATGCAGCAGTCAAATTGACTAGGCTTATTTATTGCTAAGAACAAAATCATTCCTCAGTTGTAACTTTGGATCAGAACTGCAGCCTGAGGTGAGCTAAATGCCGACATTGTTATCCAGAAAAAAAGTTCTGAAATTATAAGATTGTTCTAGAGTAGACAGACGCCTCATCATTGCAATATGTAAAACAGCGTTTTGTTTTTCTGGAACAGTTACTGCTGCTACCCTAAAGCAGAAGTGTGAGCAAAAAAACCTGTCTCTGTTATACTCTATGCATTCAACATGCAGATGATCAGTCTATATCTGATCCAATCTCGGTAGGAGGATGTATAAAGACCCAGATGTTTGACAACCCAGACGCATAGCTCACTGTGATGTCATTGCATGCTGCACAATGGCTCGTCTCACATTGCCCCACACCAAGAATGGGGCAATTAGCCTTCTTTCTCCGAGATATCCTTAGATTCTCTCTGTTATCCAGCATTCCCCTCAAGTCTTTACCCTTTAGGGAAGTTGATAGCAATCACTGCAAGCCTAAGTTTAAGTTCTGACTTTCCAGTAGAGGAAAAAAGGTAACTCTTAGGAAAATAAATTTCAGATAATGCATGCAGGCAAAGGGTAAAGGAAATGGAGTGAAACAGTGTGTGATTTTAAGAAACCCAATTACTAAAATAGACATGAAAGATGATGGCTGGTTTTATAACACACACGGGTCAATTAACTACACACAATAGTGATTGCTGTTCCTGTGTTCTTTCTCTATCCATTTTTACTTTCTCCAGAAAAGAAAACAAATACCAAAGTGCATGAGAAAGAATAAAAGGAGAGCAGAGAAGAGGAATGGAGAAAAGAAGTGAGAAATATATATATATATAATATATATATATTATATATATATGTCCTGTACTGTTTTGCTTTTAATTTTGTCAATAAAAAACCTATAACTCCTACATTGAAATAATCGGGTATAAAACTCGTAAATCATACCAAAATCCACCATCTTGCAGAAATATATTTTTCACCCTTGCAGGGTATAATTTTTGATGAATCAAATGACAATAAATATGGCAATACAATAAAACAATAAAAGATGCAAAGATAAATAATCATTTGAATTGTCAAGGTAAGATGAACAGTTTCTTCCTTGGACACGTCAAACAGATTTATTTATTTATGGTGCATAACGATACCCAGTGAACTGATTGCTACAGGTAAGTAATTTAACGTATCCATCACCTCTTAGGTGGTCGTATTTCCCTGTTAAAATAATTCTCTATAGACAATGCAAATGTTTGCCATTTAACATGGGGTCATTAATCATCACATGGTGTTAGCAAGTTAAGACCTTGGGATTAATTATCATTATTTGGTTCAGAAATTCATTGAGCAAACTCAGCTTTAGGCAGACAAATACACAGTTCGTACCTGTGGTGGCCTTTTGCCACTGTCCTCCAGCCTCCAGGAAGCAAAGCTTCAGGAGTGCTTTGACGGAGATGGATTTGTTTATTTCTTTGGCAGACCAAAGGGTACTGAGGAACACACTTCTAGAAGCCTCGGCAGAAAATTAATAAGCACACAGAAGTTTATTTTTTGTTTGTCCTCTTTTCCTCTTCTTTTTCTGTTTCCATGTAAACTACAGCTTTCACTCAAATTATGTCTTTGTAGGGGAGAGAGAGAGAAAGAGAGAGACAGAGAATGTTTACTGTCATGGACTCACAAAATTAATTTTTTTTTCTGCTTAGACAGCACTAAAATCTAAATATTTTGATATGATTCAAAGAGAGAGGCTGAAAATCCTATGAACTAGATTACTTGTTATTTAGACTTTATTTAGACTGTGCTGTTATTTTTGGTGTCATCTACACAGGTAAAATCATCCAGACAAAAATGAAAAGAATTTAGGGAATCGGGATTTTAAAAATTTCTTCCAAAAATGCCATTAAAAGGGAAAAGTACATAAATATTTACTTTTTTTTTTTTTAGGTCTGAATGTATAAGAACAGAGGGATTAAACTCTGGAAACACCCAGATGTCAAAGTGAAGCAATCCAAAAAGAAATTGATCTTAGTCCATACCACCTCCAAAGGCTCAGGAATAGACGGACCAGGTGTCTCTGGAAGTGAATGAGGCAGTTAACAGCCAAAGCTGTGGTTTCAGAGGCACAAACCCTCACCAGGTGGGATTATTATTTGTTCTCTGCCTAATAATCTAGTTTAACAGAGGCTGTTCCAGCCTTCCCATCCTATGACTGAGTGACATCTTCTAGATACACCAGCTCCCCCACCCCCCAATTCCCCTCTGCTCCAGGAGTCCCTTGCAGTCTCAAGTGGAGTCTACTACACTCAAAAATTCTTTCTGAGAGTAACTCATTTGAGAAAATGGAGGAAAAGGCTGAGCTTCATGTTTGGGCTTATGGGTTCCAAACCAGAGACAGAAAACTTCAAAACAAAACCAGTGGAGCTCATACAACAGAGAGAAGCTCTGGGCAACAGTAACTATGTCTGATGAGCTCCTGGATACAGCTGTGCCTGCAGGCCACACTTCCAACAGAAATTCCAGTACATGAGCTAAAAATGATTCTTTTCTTACTTAAGCCAGATACACGTGCTTTTATTATTTTTTTTCTGTTACTTACAAAGGAAAGAGAGTTACTTGATTCATTTCATAAATTCAGGACCAAGTATTACTTAACATGCTATCTCAAACATGGGGAGTTATTGGCATAAAATTTCTGAAGAGAAAAAGGAAGTAAAGATGGAAGCGAAAAAAAGGAAGGAAGGAAGGAGCAACAGGAGTGATATTTAGGTTTTAATTGAACATTCAACAGGAGAAACGGAAAGAATATAAGCCGATAGTGATAATCTCCATGTAAACATGTTCTGCCCCAAGGGACGCTACCCTGGAAACAAAATGCACCATCTATGAGCCCAATCCCACTGTCCCACGAGTGCTCTGCAACTAAACCTCCTCCTTTAAAAATCTCATTATGATTTCAGAAAGTAATTTTAGTTGGGCTGTGAATTATTTGGATCAGTGGGTTTTGATAAACACGTTTGTTCTAAACTGAGATACCAGAAAAACCATTTCTAAAGACAATTAAAAATGAATTGATTTTCATGCATCAAGAGACCCCTTGGTGGAGGTTTCACACAGGAGCCAGGTGGGAGATACTTTTAGCTCCAGCATGAACGACCCACGCCTTGGGCACTGATCCCCAAATGTGGGTACTTTATCCCCACACTGAGCAAAATGAAATGTAGGATTCTGGGTCTGTATCAAAGCAAAACGTTTTTTTTTTTTTTAGAAAATTTTTTAAAAATGTGTACGCCTCTGTTGCTTTTGAAAGAGGCAATGGGAAGACATACGGGCACAGGAAAGGGAAGAATAAAGTCCACCTTCACAAGCGAGAGAAGTGTTTGGCCCCTTTTTATACGCTGAAAAAACAAAAGGGGGACCCGTGATCATTGTCCAGAGCGCTCATCTGGAAACACTGAGTGGGTGGGTTCTCCTCGTCATTTACAGGTAGTTGTCCCAAGTCAAAAGAGCAGGCAGGTAACAGGAAAGATGAGGCCACCAGGGGACGTGATCACTCGGCAACTCCACGGCTCACCGTAAGTGAAAACCGGTACTCACCAGGTGGGAGCCTGGGCCCCGTCGTGCTGGAGTTTTTCAGACTTGTATCTGCTTTCTATTGCTGCGTGAGAAACTGCCACAAATGTCCTGTCCTTTTTTATCTCACAGTGTTCTTGGGTCAAAATCCTTGGCAGATACTGGGTTTTCCACTTGGGGCCTTGCAAGGCAGGAATCGAGGTGCCGCAGGTTGACATTGCTCACGGGGCACTCTGGGGAAGGATGTCCCTCTCGGCTTATTTAGAATGTCGGCAGAAGCCATTTCCTTCTCGTGCTACTCATGTGACCCCTGTGACTTCAAACCATCAACGACACAGCAGGTCCTACCCATGCTTCAAATCTCTCTGACTTCCTCTTCCTCTTCCTCTCTCAGCCAGGAGAAAGCGCTATTTTTAAGGGTTTTGGGAATTGCATTGGGCCCACCTGAGTAATCCAGGGTTCTCTCCCTGTTTGGTGGTCAACTAATTAGTAGCATTCATTATTCCTGCCAAGTCATTCTTGCCATGTAATGTGATGTCTTCAAAGCTAAGAATCAGAGGCAAATGTCCTAAGGTCCCCAATCCTGCCAAACACAAGGAGATGCTGGACATCTACATTTTTGTGACATTTCTAAATGTTTAACTATTTTGTTATCCAAAGGGTTCACCTCTTGGGTCCAGCCATCCTTCACAAGTACAAAATCTGCTTCAAAGTCACTTTGACACCAGTAGAATCTGAATGAAAATACCAGTTTTGGCCCTGGGATCACGTTAGTACTAAGGTGTGTGGGGTTCTGTTGTTTCAGGGTCATAGCACAATATGGGGGTCTTCTCCGCACATCTCCGTCCCGGGCAGGGCGGTGGGGCTCGCTGCTCCTCACAGTCATTCAGGGACCCTTTCGTCTTGCCCATCTGACACGTTCTTAGGGCTCATCCTCTTTTCTAATCAGCCAAAGGGTGGAGCAGAGAGAGTGTGGAGAAGGCAAGCCCGCCCCTAACTGCTTCTGCATAATATAATTAAATATATTGAATTATTTAAAAAATATATGTATAATGGAAGCATGATTGAAAACCCACATAGACAAAATGGACTATGGAAAATGCACCTCCGGATTTCAAAATTCAATCTGTGAAACTTTGAATTAAAAGATAATTTGGCCAAATAGTCTCATCCACAAAAGCTTTTCGGGTATCTGTAAAAGATAATTTGATTAAAAAAATGATTGACTTAAACACAACTCCTCAGAAGCCTGGAAACATCACACACACACACACACACACACACACAGGTGGTCTGCATAGTGGAGAAGACGGTGGGTCTTCGGGGGAAGAGCCTAGCCACCGGCTGTATCAATTGTCATTCTCCTGTTCTGTCGCTGCAAAGGAAATTGAAGTTATTGGTAAGAGAGAAACTGTGTTCGGGGAATAGACTTTATTTCCCAGACTTCCTTAGACATGTGGCTGAGATCTGGCCAAGGGAATGTAAGTGGGCTTGTTGTATGGGACTTTTGGGAAAGCTTATTAAAACAGGTGACTCAGCTGGAAGAGGCAGTTATATATATGACAACTAGAGGAATAGCTGACCCGTAGGGGGGAGACAGAGAGACAGAGAGAAAGAGAGAGAGAGGGACAGAAAGGGGGAGCATTTGCAAGACAAAGTCACTGTACATTTCGTTGTTTGCTGTGCTGGTATCTGCCCATGCTTTATTTTCCTTGATTATAGAGCCATCAGATATTTTACTAATCCTCTATTCTGACACATTTGTATCGTTTCAAAGTTTTTATTGTTGTGATTGTAAGAAAGGGCTTCGAATAAACTCTCCGCACACGTCTACACATATCTGTGTATTTTTAACATAATTCTAAAGAAACAAAATTGCTTTCCTGCAAGTACACAGATTTTCAAAATTATTTTCTGAAATTTGCACTTCCAACAGAAAGGCTTGAAATGAGTTTTTACATTTTGTAAAGATACGGGTGACCTGGTTAAAGTTGATACCTAGTTATTGCTTTTATATATATTCCGTCAATTACCATTGAGTTTGAACTTTGAAAAGTGGCCATTTGTAGTTCATGCTTTATGGCTTGCCCATTTAATGTGTTTTATAATTTATATTTCTCTGTTTTGGGTAATTGTGGGATGTGTTTTAAATCGTGGTGCTCATCTCTGACTGCATGCAGACCCTCACCGGCAAGCGTGTGCCCCCACATGCTCAGGGCAATGGCTCCACTTCCCTCTTTTTCCCACGGCTAATTAGACTCTACCTGAGAGAAAAATAAACTTCCATTGGGTTAAACCACTGAAAGTTGGGGGCTTGTCTGTTCCTGCAGTTGACATTTCTTTTATTAATTCAGGAAAGTCTGGATAAAAAATAGATATTCCCTAAGTGAACGATACAACCTCTACTTTAATTAAAACTTCAATCACTGAAGAAACAGAAAAACTCCATAAACCTTTAAAAGAACAATTCCCATCACTTCTAAATTCAGTCTATTAAACTTAAAAAAAAAAAATTCACGGTGCTCAGCTTTTACAATGATATTCTGTGACATTTGTTATGATGCTATTGTTTCTGAATTGGGATTCATTTTTTTAAAAAGAACACATTACAGACTAAAATAGGTTAAATAGTAAACAATGTCTCTAACCCAATTTCCTTCCAAAGCCTTACAAAAGCCGCATTAATAAGATATACCAAAAATCCATTTGTTAACTGCCCTATTAAGTATTGAAATGTTTGCATATTTAAAACCTTCTATGTTAGATAAAATAGTTCCTCTATTCTTTGTGCATCATTTGTTTTATTGTGTGTTAAGCTAAAAAAAGGCAAAAAGAGCTGACATTCACTCTAAAATGCTACTTAATATAACTATGTAGGAGTCTTAAACACAAATTATTTAAGGAATTCAGCATGAGCGAAACCAAGTGTTTCTCCTCTACAGGCACAAGAAAAGGTTATCGGTGTTTTTCCATGTGTTAATATCATCATAATTGATGCTTCCTGTAGATAAAATTTCTAATTAAATTATGTCCCCAATTGTTATCCAGATCCTAATCTCATCACCTTTCAAAAACTAAAGTGTTAAAGATCATCTATGAATTGAAACTGATGTTTTCTAAAATGGTATCCTTTGCAATCTAGAAAATCCCTAAATCAGACTGATTCTTTTTTTGTGTGTGAGATAGACAGTCTCACTCTGTTGCCTGGGCTAGAGTGCAGTGGTGTCAGCCTAGCTCACAACAACCTCAAACTCCCAGGCTGAGGCCGGAGGATCGCTTGAGGCGCGCACCACTATGCCCAGCTAATTTTTTCTATTTTCAGTAGAGACGGGGTCTCACTCTTGCTCATGCTGGTCTCAAACTCCTGAGCTCAAGCGATCCTCCTGCCTCGGCCTCCCAGAGTGCTAGGATTACAGGGTGAGCCACTACACCCAGCCAATTACTGTCATTTTGAATCATATTGAGAAAATTGTCTTCATCTCCCTATGTATTGCTGAGTCCATTGTAATATTTGGCCTTTGGTTCCAGCGGCCAGGCCTGGGTCATCCTCCCTTGCCCCAGGCCAGAGAGAGACCAGGTATTATTTATTTACCAAGGTGCCCTCCATACCTTGCACAGAGCCTGGCACATGGGAGGTGCTCATTACCACATGTTGAATGCATGAATCCAAGAAAGACAGTTAACATGATAGTAAGCAATTGCAATGTAGGTATTCAAACCTGTTAATCAGCAACTATCCTTGGAACAGCACGGTGTGTCCTGTTCTCTAAACTCAACTCTTCTAACTATAGTCGGCCAAGACTGACTGTTCTCTCAAGGGCATGGCAGCCTTGTTTGGCGTTGGATCTTTTCACGTTAAATTAAATTTGTTTTGCATTTTGCCTATTGAGCTAGAGCACAATTACAAAGAAAGCAATAAACAGATGTCTCTCAGCACAGAAGAGCTTTAATCTTTCACACAACTCTAATTTTATTTTCCTGTTTAATACACATCAGTAAATATTGTGAAATAAAAACTGCAGCCCAAACAATCTAATTTCACTGGAAACTCTTCAGAGTTGAGACAGAGGACACACCGGCTTGACCAAACTGAACAAGCCACACAGCCAGCATTTTAAATTTGTTCTGTGGCCAAATGATCATCCAAAACCTCATCCAAAAGAAAGAAAAATTGCAAAAGAAACTTTTGTTCGGTGCATCCAAACATCAAAGATCAGCAAGACCAAGAAAGGTTACTACTGACCTTGATGTGACTTTGTGGCCACCTCGTTGGTGTCTCCAGGCCAGCACTCAGGGAAGGTTTGGAATATCCCTGCTGTCTCTCTGGACTGGATGATATGCTCAGGTCCATTGGTCAGCAGAGTTTGGGGTCCCACGCTGAAATCCCTACAAGGGCCCGGAAGGCAAATAAATGAGTCAAGTGTGCTGGGGGACTGTCCTTAAGGATACACTTTTCAGACTATTAAACAAATAGCCATATCCTTCGCCTTCCTAAAAAAATCTGAGATCTCCCACTTTTCTGGAAACACCTAGGAACTACCATTCTGGTTAGGGACAAAGTAATTAAGTAGGTCCTGATTCCTTGGGGCAGGGAGTTCTTACAGGATGAGCACAGTGTTCTGCAAGTCACTTGTGGGGAGCTAATCCCTGACCTGGCGGCCCCATGTTGGCCTTCCGTGGACATGTGAAACCAATCTGACCATCTGACCTTCCTGGTGGTTAAATTTTGGAGACAGGGAAACTGGAGGAATTAAGCCTATCTCCTCTTCTGGATATTTTAACAGAGAGAGAGAGAGAGAGAGAAAGAGAGAGGGAGAGAGGGAGAGAAGAAAGAAAATAAAAAAAAAAAAAAGAAAAAAGAAACGCTGCCGCTGCCCTGGGCTAAGGACACAGTGTTTGGGCAGATCTGGGCGGATCACTGTGAATTTTAAGGAGATCCCTCCTGGCACCTGGTATTAATATGTCCCAGAATCTGAACGGATCATTAGGTCTCTGTGGTTTTGATCAATCAAGAGCTGAGAGGAAAATGCCAATGGAGGGGAAACAGAATCTGCCCACGAGGGAAGGGGCTGGGTCTCTGCAGCTCACAGGGTGGTGGCCGGCTCACTGTCCCCCAGCCCGGCCTCATTCCCTCAGCTTCTGCATCCACTTTAATGCATAATTTATGGATGTAATTAATAGCAACCAATCAAGCAAGGCTGTGCACACACTGCTGTGTTTAACAACAGCTGTTTCTAATAGCGATTAGTGTAGCATAATAACAACAACAATACACACACACACACACACACACACACACACACACACACACACACAAGCACACACGAGCCTGGCCATCCGTATTCTGCTGTTGTGCTGACGAGACTGATGGTTTCATCGCTACAACTGCCAGCGAAGGAGACCGGGAGAAAGGAGCTTAGTGGCTACTGTTGGTGCTGGTTTTCCACTTGCCGTAGGATGAGCTGTTCCCATTCTTTCTGACTCAGTTTTAGTTTGTTCCCGAGACTGTGCCCTCTTGGGGGGGTTGTTCTGGGAGAAGAGGGGTATTGTTCAGCTCCTTGGAAGAGCCTTTGGGTGCCGCTGGGCTCTAGGATGGGGATCTTCCCCGTCCACTTCCCATTGCTCAGACGCTGCAGTGCGGCTCGGCGAGGTGCTGCGTCCTTCCAGCCCTCATGCTGGGTCACACGGCTATGCCTGGGTAGGAGACGTGGGTCCCGGTCCTCTCCCCAACACAGCCTCTGCGGTGGGACGCCGTGCACAGCTCCGTGTCTCCAAGCCCCTTGGCTTCCCCCCGCCCTCTTGCTAAAGCTGTAGCCAGGGTTACAGGGACTCGCACAGGCGAAGCATTAGGCAGAGCACCCAGCCTGGAGCCAAGTCAGAGGTGTCATTGTCACCCTTTTCAGTCGGCTTCCTATAAACACTCCCTGGGCCCCCACTCGCAAGGGGAGGCAGGACCCGGACACTCTCACCGGGTGACCACATCAGCTGGAGACAACTAGAAGAGTTTGGGCTCAGGCTTCACATTCCCCAAAGGCCCCAGATTTATACTTTTGACGTCTCCCGAGGAGCCTACAGGGCCAGTGGCAGCCACGCAGAAAGTACGCTCAAAACCGCCTTCGTCGCCCTCTTTAAACTCTGACCCGTCACGAGATCTAATTTTAAAGTTAGTATTTTCAACACATATTTCCATGGTTAATTTGCACTTTAAAATGGTTCACTTGTTCATTGTGAACAGTTAAAACATTCTGCGTGTTTTGAAATCCAATTTTGGCATTTCTTCACTCATTTAAACCTGAACACAAATGCAAAACAACAAACAAGCAAAAACATTATTTCGGATGCCCGGTCCTCTCTTTACATCCGAAAAGCTCTGTCAGGACGCCGAGGTACCGAGGGTGCTTAGGGACGAACATCAGGAGAAACCGGTAAAGCCCTGAAGCGCCAGGCTGATTGCTGTGCGCGTGTGTGCATCTCCCCGGGGGGTGCACCTCCTCGGGGGTGGGGGCTTCCCCTGATTCAATTAGGATAGTAGGGGTGAAGGGAAGAAAAGAGAACAGGAAAGGAAGTGGAAAGGGTCAGGAAAGGGGCACAAAGGCGGCAGCAGGAGGCGGCTCAGCAGAGGTGTCACTGTGGGCGCATCAGGGATGCTGCGACCCAGGTGCGCGCCCCGCCCCTGCAGGACCCGGCGCCGCGGTGCGTTCCCACCCGCCGGCGCTAGAGGGCGCGCGCTGCGCTCAACAGGGCCAGGTGGAAGCCGAACCCGCTTGAGGCTGCGCCGGGCAACCTGTGCAGGTGCGAGGACTCTGCCACCCTGGGGCGGTGGGCGGGGCTGGAGGGAGGTTTTAGCCGTGCATTGTTGAAAGGGAACTTACCTTTTGCAAATCCTGAGGGTTTTTTTTTTTTTTTAGGGAGGTTGGGAGAAAGTGTTGCAACCGGCCCAGCGATATGCAAAACCATCCGTCCCCATGTCTTAGAGTTACCTATGTCTGGAATTTGAATCCCAGCGCTGCCCTTCCCTGTGCGACCTTGGACAAGTTCCCTCTACCCCTAAAATGGGGATCCGGAACTGCTGCTGGATCACAGGAAGTGGACATAGTCACAGTTCAGGGGCCCGGGGGGAGAGGGGGGCAGAGGCGACCCCCTATTTTCATCTTCCTTAATTAGTTAGGTTTCATCTTTCATTCCTTATTTCTGAAGTATCATGAGTTCCTATTGTGAGCTACCATGATGGTATCACAGAAAGCCCACAAGAGCACTTTTTATTTTATAGAAGAATTCCCATTCCTCAAACAAAAATTATTAGCTTTCGAATTATCTTTCTAATTAAAAGGAAGGATACACACTCCTTATCTTTGTTGTTGTTGTTGTTGAGTTGAAAATTAAACCTTAACATTTATCCTCCCATTGTTGGCCCCCAGTATAATAGATTGAAAAGTACTCTGAACATGAGATTCCCTGCCTTGAGTTCAGTAACAAAGTGGCAAGAAACAGTTACAGAAATCGTGTGCTCTTATATTAGGGGAAACTTAGGCTTCAATGGAAATGAGGCTCTCGAATTAAAATGTCTACATCACCCTGAGATTAGTCTTATTGTTCATGCATAAAAAAAAGTATAAACCACAAAGTGGAAAGAGAATTTGGGACTGAGGAAGAGAGAAATTCCAATTATCATTATTGATTTTTCGCTTTATAGGAAGATGGAAGGATTTAGTGTACATATCTTCGTTTATTATTTCTCAGATCAGTGAAGCTGAAAAGAACAAAATATGACATTCTGAATATTATCTCCATTCCATGCAAGAGACTTAGATCTCGTAATAGTTTTGTATAAAGCATAATACTGTATCCACAGCTCACCTCTTCATACCATGTGTTATCCTTTTGAGAAGGATACTTGATTTAACAAAGATTTTCAGGATGCATAATTTAAAAAAAAAAAAACACTGAGAAACTCAACAATTAGCTTTAGTCACAGGCAGCAAAGTTTCATATATCCAAAAGCAAGATTTGATCCTGGCTATTTTCAAAAGACCTTGTAAAAATATCTTAGGAAATAATGGCTTGAGATAAGGTTGTTTCTGGATCAATGATAAATCTTGAGCACTTGAGGCAGCTTCATTCACCCCTTGTCAGGAATGTTCATATCACTCCTCCTGCCTCTGCCTCACAGAAGTGAGTCTCTGCTCCCCAAGGGCTGTTTCACAGAATGTGTGAACAGACCAGTGCTGGAATTCGAGATCGTTATCTTTGCCGCAGGAGATGAATTCAGATGCTAACAGCCATAGAATTAAAAAAAAAAAAAATCACAGGATAATTTTACATTAATTCTTTTTCAATGCCTCTCCTGGAGTTGGTACCTTTTATCTTTATCTAATACTTACAGATCTTCTTTCATAACAAACAGAAAGCAGGCCCCTGGCACAGAGCTCTGATAGGGAACTGAATCTAGCTAGAATTTTAAACCATTATTTTGTCTTAATATGGTTTTGATGACTCCTTATTTGTGGCAAATGATAGCGGCTTTCTACTTAAAATGATGAAATAATGTGTCTTTTGAAATTATTTAAAGAAAACCCGTTGTGGAATTCGCAATCCCCATTTCCACTCTTTCTTCCAAAGACATAGAAAATGTCCCCTAAGCTAATTACCTGTGTGTGTTTCACCTTCATCACTCTTAGGCAAAATGCTGATTTTAATTTGATCTAAAGTTATGCAGTTGCATCGAAGGTTGGATTGGGTCCACCGCATTCGCTTGAAAGTGGCTGCATGGATGTGAGGTGCATTCCCAGATGGCTCCTTTAATCACTGTTGTGGCTATGGAAAGAGCCATGACCAGAACTATTTATAATTCTCAGCAAATGCCCTCAAAACAGCCTTTGGGATCGTGTACGGATACACTAGCTGTCTTTCCAACTCTAAGGGGCAAGTGACTGAAATCCTCACTGCAGTTATAAATCAATTGTGAGGTGTTGGAGAAATCCCAAATTCTGTCGAGTGGAGAGACCAACTTGTTTCAATCTGTCAATATCCAGACATGAAACTGGGACATTTAAAATATGCACAAACTTGAAGAGTTTGGGGCATTTCATTTGCCAGGGACTCAGCTGTTGCACATACCCTTGTTTGCTGCTGGGAGTCTTGGTAATTGGCAATGGTGGAGAATCTTTCTGCTGGAGTCAGACACATTTAACTTAACCAAGAGTGATAGTTCTGAGGCTGAAATACCATCATCATAAACCTTCACTTTTGTTTTGCAACGTAACATGAGTTTGAAGTGAATTTCTATCTGTGAGTAGCAGAATCCTCCAACCCTATGAGGAAGACACAAGAGGATGTACTGAATATTCCCCTGCTATATTAATATGTTTGATTTCACCAGTTACCCCAGAGCAGCAGAACAAATATTATAGGATTCTGTTAAGTTCTATAACTAATCTAGTAAATGAGAGGAATCTCTTATCTTCCGCATTTCTCACGAAGGATGTACTCCTCTGCTGTGTATTCTCCACCATTACTTATGTCATTAATCTATTAAAGTAAAAACCTTTAAAAACCTGAAATTCATTAGGATCTAGTCTCCATTTACAGCATAGGAATTGCTGTCTCTAGTGATATCTCCTCTGTCATTTAATCTGAATGTAAGTACAGGTATTTGGTATAGGAGTCACTAAAGTGAAGCTACAAAACCTTCAGAGCAAACTTGAAACCATGCCCAAGATTTGTATACACTTCTCATCTTTTTTTTTTTTTTTATGTTTTTTAAGCATTTGGTGATATGCCCACATCTTTTTGCTACTTTTCGCATTGAAAGGAGTGGGGAAACCATTGCCCTCTGCTGCACTCTAATCCAGAAATAAGGTACAGATTGTTAGGACATTTGTTCTTGAAGCAAAATAATTAAAACATGGGGCCCAGTTTCTCTTAACATGACCAGTTTGCTAAGGTCACTGTGCAAACCACAGTGGAAATTGACATCTTTACATAGAGAGAAAAATTTAAATGAGGTGGCAAACTCCTAATTCCATCACCTCTAATCCATAAACACTGAAGGGTTACTAAATACTTTGCCCCTCTCCTCACCTTGGGGAGGCATTCTTAGGGATAGGGTGAAATTGATGCCACTGAAGTCCAAATTTTGGGAAAGGAACAAAAACTACAAAGCGAAAAGGGGAAAAGAAATATGATCATTACTTTTGTTTCCTAATTACTAAACCTCTCTTTTACTAAAGTTACAATAGTTCAAACCCTCTAAAACTTTTTGCTTTGGCTGAAATATTTTGTGTGAACTCAGTAGCATAAAAATATGGATTTAATTTGCTAGTATAATGGCATTTGCCAAACCGTGGGAAGTCCCCACCCTGAGTTTGCATTGTGATTTAAGTGGTCCCCAGATAGGACGTTAAAACACAGAATCACAGAGTGAGAAATTTTATTTCCTTTTCAATTCTCTTTCAGTCCTTCCCATTATAACAAGAAGAAATTCTCATTTTGAGGACAGAAATCTTTAACAGCTCTAACATTTGTTAAATCCCTTTTTAACCCGAGAGACCTGTCCTCCTGTCCAGAAATGAGAATTTAACGAGAAATGTGTGTGCGTGTTTGGGTGCATAGCTACCTCAAAGACTGACATTTTACAACCACTTGGCCAAAGGACATCCTGACACATATGATACGACAACAGTACAAAGAAACAGAAATGGTTTTGTTTTGTTTCATTTTCCTACAGTTTAAGTAAAACTTCCCTTAGCCTCATTAGCATTCTGCTCCAATCCTTATGAAAAACTTTTTTGCTGGCTCTCATCAAGTCTAAAGAAATAGAAAATAGGTTCATCTCACTGGCCAATGCAAATCAATCCATAGTTGTTTCCCCAAGGAACTCTGCCTGAGAGGGAATCTGGGCTCTAGCAGGAAGGAGTGCCGCGATCGATTAGTGATGTCTGCCATGGGCACGTGCTGGAGTTCACAGATGTGTATGTCATATCTATGCCACTCTGATTCATTGAGTAAGTCCAAATCCCATAGAAGAGTTCTTTATAGTGGAGAGTATTCATGTGTTCTGCCCACATCACAGCTGCATGGCAGGAGTTTAAATTGTGAACCAAATCCCAAAACATCAATGAGAGTCCCCTTACTTCCTACTGAACAAAAAATAAATATTAATATGTCTCCAAGACATACCAGGTTCTAGGGCTATACTTGACCAGGCCTAATATCCCAGACACAGTCAAAACTCCAGTTCACTAGTAACCCCCAACTGTGGACCTCTGCAGGGCCCAACTGGAGAAGAGGAGATGAAAGGATTCCAGGAAAGGAGGGAAGGAAGCAGGTTGTGATATTTACCAGGCACATGAAGCCGAGAGGTTTGCAGGTTGGCTGGCTCATTCCAAGATTCCCCTGAATTATGCAGAAACAATTCCAGCATGTTAGTTCTTAATTAGAGATGCCAAAGACAGAAA
Source organism: Lemur catta (assembly GCF_020740605.2). NCBI lineage: Eukaryota > Metazoa > Chordata > Mammalia > Primates > Lemuridae > Lemur > Lemur catta. The sequence goes on from NC_059148.1 coordinate 29,790,956, forward strand.
TTAACAAACAATCTAATTAATATCAGAATCATAATGAGGCTGACAGGAACAAAAGGTTGAGAATGCAGCAATATCTATCCCTGGCCAACAGGAAATATATGACACGTCTCCAATTAGAATGGAACAATAAAAGTCCAAATTACCAGCATAAAGAAGGACAAAATCAGGCAATAACATCCAAACTGCAGGACGGCTTATTGTTAGCTGCCTGGCTCCCAGTGATGGGCAAAGGGAAGGAAATCTATGCACAGGAATAGAATGACAGTGCTTTCCTTGCAGGAATTGTTGCCAATCATTTCTAAAGGGGAAAGATATAGCCTCAAATCTCTTTTGGGTTTCTTTGGAAGCCATTGCAGCCCAGAGCAGACAAAGACCCTTTCAAGATAAGTCCATGCAGAGAGGCTGTTCTGGACTCATTTCCTTCATGTTTACACCTGCGGATTCCAGGGACATGCGAAACCCCATCCCTCACCTGTGGCTGAGGTGCGTCCATTTCATTTACCTAATTTCACATTGATATTGCGTCGCACAACACTTTAGCTATGGAATGATAATTATTTATGCTCGGAATTACTCTAGATTTCTACCTGACAACACTTCCATCAGAAGACATAAAGGAGAGAAGAGTTAAATACAGAGGGAGAAATTTATCTTTAATGTCTCCCAAATCTGACTTACCTGCGACTCCACTCACACCACCTGTAAAACTAAGCCTCACCATACCCTGCTCTCGGAAATTTGCACATGAGGCAAATGCAAGAAGAAATTAAAAACAAAAACCAACTGGCCTTGGGACCTCTAGAAGCCTAGGTGTTCCTTAAAGGATTTCCAATGATTACTTTGATTCTTGTTAGTTCTGCTTCCTACGCTGTCATTAGACCCAATCTCCGTAAAAGGCATCTTTCCACTGTAGCATCATTGTCCCCATTTACAAATAAGGAAACTGGGCTTAGAGAAATTTTAGCAGTTTTCTCCAGGATCGTATAGGAAGATGATAGAAACAAAATTTCAACCAACCTCATCTGTCTGAAAACTTAACCAAAGAATTGACTAGCTCTGAATTCTTTTTCTATAAAGTGAGCTAAAAATGCTTCCTTTTTAACTTTTGCTTTTGGAATATATAAAGGAGGAATCTACTTTCCGTCTTCACTTGATGGCCCTTGAAAGACTTAGAAAGAGCCTTCGCTTCCTTCTCTTTACCTTCGGCTGGGCCCTTTCTTCTCTTCACCAGGCTAAACACTCACACTTCCTTCAGGCATCTCTCCTGTGATTTGATTTCAAAAGCCGGAAGCCTGTGGACACCCTGGCGGAATGCCATCTGGTTTTCCGGTGTCCCGGTTACAGCCTAGAAAGAATTCTCTGTCGGAGAGACAGAGTGAGGGCTGTCATTCGCTGCTCACTTTTGGTGGAGACTGGTGTACAGGAAACACCTCACATTGCTCTGAAATCTGCTATCAGAAATTCCAGCAGCACAAGTGCCCCTCGTCCCCAGAGTGGGAGGCGAGAGGGAGTGGTGGGGAGTGCGGGGCATGCACCTCTGTAAATGGCATCGACGGATCCACTCCAGATGACAAGGACAGTCAGGAGTATGGGCCCAGGGCAGCCTGACCACGTGGTTTCTCAAGAGCAGCTAAGACTCTGGATGTGAAATTGATAACCTTGGTATGGTAGAAACTGATTCCAGTTCGAAAATGCTGAACACACGCACACGCGCACACACACACACACACACACACACACACACACACTCACACACACTACTCCTGGGCCACATCTGGCATGCAGTCCCCCTGTGTGTGCTTGTGCTGGGACCATGAACTGATTAATGGCAATGAAGATCACATTAGCCTCGTGGCAGCCTCTTCAAACAGTTGATTCACTAGACATCATTATTGATAAAAATGTTCAGGTTTTCATACTTTTTCTTTCTCTTGATTGCTCTCTCTCTCTCTCTCTCTCTCTTTTTTTTTTTTTTTTTGAGACAGGGTCTCACTCTGTTGCCCAGGCTGGAGTGCAATGGTGCAACCATAGGTCACTGCAGCCTCGAACTCCTGGCATCAAGCAATCCTCCCACCTCAGCCACCCAAAGAGCTAGGATTACAGGTGTGAGCCATCATTGCCCGGCCAGCCCAGACTTTAACACACAGATGTTGCTATTAAGCTGCAGATTCTGAAATCTCTACTAGTGAAGACTTTTTCTTAAGTGGAAAGTGGGTCTTTCTTTTTATCCTTTCTCATCTTGCCAGATGAGGTTAAGGTTTCAGTCCCTGAAAACGGTTTTTTTTTCTCCCAGAATAAACACCAAGAGACAGAAATTACATTAGTTGTTGCCTGGGGTTAGGGGCATAAACAGGCAGTGACTACACACAGGCGTAAGGGATCTTCTAGGGATGATGGAAATTTTCTAAATTTGGATTGTGGGGATGGTTTCACAACTCTGTAGTTTTACTAAAAATCATTTAAATGTACCTGCAGAGGGGTGAATTTCATGCAGTGTAAGTTATAACAATAAGCTGTCAAACAATAGAAAAGAAAATGCATGTTAGATTAGTGGACAGGCATGGGAAGTGTCTAACTCGTACCTGGCACCCAGGGGTGTTCAACAGGTGGCATGTATGTTCCTTGGCATCTTCAAAGCTGCTGGAAATACCTCTACAGAGACGAGACTGAATTCTTCTCCATAAAGTAGCAGACACAGGTTGGCATCTGAAGCTCCCCTGTCCATGCAGAGAAGATGGAACCTTATAACCTTCACCTGCCAAAGGTGGCCATTTTCCAGAGTCAAAGCTGGCTCTGGGGAAGATGGGAAAGGTGGTAAGTTCTGGTCCAAGGTCCAAAGCATCCCTTTTAATGTCTTCTCCAAATGCTCTCACTGGCTCCTTTTCTGTCTTGGAAAAAAATCCAACAGCTCCTCTAGCTGAGACTAAATAAATAAAGACATGATTACTCCAGCCAAGGCTGTCAGTATTTAAGCTTGGTCTTCAATCGTTGGATAGAATCCTTCCTTCATTGATGAAATTTCACAAAGAAATAAAATTCTGTTCCTGGGCATAAAATCTTTGCTGACAGTCCTAATGCCAAGAACTGAGCTCCCTTTGTCTCACACTGGCCCCCAGCCCGGTGCCGGCACACGGACCTCGGTCAAGGTGTGGAAAGAGTGACTTGCAAACTCCTCGCATCTCAACAGTGCTTCACAGTTTAATATAACGGGACGACTGAGGGCTAACCCCTGGCTCATCTCACTCATCCCCTATATCACATTAAAATGATAATCAAAGGCCACAAATGTTCTGATTCACAACAACAAAGTGCAACTATCAGGAGATAAAAAACACCAGTCATCTCTGAAGATGAATTAGATTGTGTGCTGGGAATGAAGGAGGCAAGCAAGATAGGGTTAGCACGGTACTCGAACCGAGAAGAAATAACAGCAGGCAGAAATTAGGATTCATATGAAGTTGCCAATGTCACAAACTTCGGCCAAGTAAAAACAAAACTAATAAATATCCACATGGGAAAAATGGGAAGAAATCTCCAAGTGCCATTTCTTCCACTTTCAAAGACAAAAGTTAAACTTACTGGATAAAACCGTTTTATGAAAGGAATAGAAGCAGGAGGTTACGGTGGTGGAGGCTGTAGTAGCAGCCGCAGTAGCAGCACCTAGAGTCAGGAATAATGTTACAATAATAACTACCAGCTGCACCGTGTTACATTCTTTATTCAAGCTTCTCTTTCTCAATGGTACTAGGGTATTTTAAAAATTAAAAGATATTTTCAGTTATCAATTTTGTGGGGTTTTTTCAATTTTATTGAGGTATAATTGACAAATAAAAATTATATATGTTCAAAGCATATGTCATGATGTTTTGATATACATTTACATTGTGACATGATTAAAGCAGGCCCATTAATACATGATTCACCTCATGTAGTTACTTTTTCTTTTCTTTTGTGATAATCTTACGATCTACTATCTTAGCAAATTACAAATATACAGTACATTATTCTTAACTCTAGGCACCATGTTATACATTAGGTCCCCAGAACTTTATTCATTTTATAACTGCAAGTCTGTACCCTTTGACCAACATCTCCCTTTTTTCACCCACCCTCGACCGCTGGTAACTAATGTTCTACTCTGTTTCTATGAGTTTGAGTGTTTAAATTTTCACACATAAGTGAGATCTTGCAGTATTTGCCATTCTGTGTCTGGCTTAGGAGGGCTGACTGGAAAGTATCCAGCCATTGCGAATACAATGAGAATATATTACATGGCTGGATACCTCCCGGACAGCCCTGGTATTTCAGTTAGCATAACGTCCTCCGGGTTTATCCATGTTGTCTCAAATGGTAGATCTTTTTGTAAGGTGGAATAATGTACATCGGTCCACCCATTATGAAAACAGTCTGGATGTTCCTCTAAAAATTGAAAATGGAACTACCATGTGATCCATCCATCCTATTTGTGGGCATCTACCCAAAGGAAATAAAATCCCTATTTCAAAGTGATATCTGCATTCACATATCCGTGGCGGCATTATTCACAATAGCCAAGATATGGAAATGACCTAAGTGCCCACTGACGGATAAACGGACAAGGAAAATGTGAGGCACACGCACATACACACCCACACAGAATGGGATATTGTTTGTTTTTTTAATGAAACACACCCATCCTGCTGTGGATTATTTGTCTTCTTTTAACTCTAAATAAAAATGAAGTTAACACTTTCACAAACAGAATACAACTCACAGAGTAGAATTCCATTGTTACAGTGTCTGTTACCTACTTATCCAGCCGTCATATTGGAAGGTGCTGGGATTAGGAAGTTTTTCTTCCTATGCTTAAAAATTTTATAATGAGCATGCAACATTCTAAATAAAACCAATAAAGCCTTTTAGGATTTTGGCTGAGGGCCTGGACCCCTTTCCAGGCTGTCGGGTGCCAGGTGTCAGGTGTTGTGCTAAGCAAGGGGTGGGGCTGCAGGAGGAGCCTTCATGACTCACACCTGGGGAAACCATAATTCCCTGGAAGTCAAAGGTCGTGGGTAATCAGGGAGTTGATTGGAGAGAGGAAGGGAGGAAGGGGCGAGGGGCAGGTGCTCAGGGAGCCTCCTGGCGGGAGGGGAAGGCAGGGCAGGTGTGGCCACAACCTGGTCTGTTGGCGCCATCTGGTGGGCGCACCGGGGACTGTCACCCATGATTCCCTTCCCTGGGAAAAGCAGATAAAGCCCATCAAAAACCCCATCTTGACCTTTTGCAAAATTAAAGCCATGCAGAAAAAAAGGATTGCTGGGCTTTGCAAAGAGCTGTGCAAAAAACACTGCATTGGAACAGTTCCGAACCGTGCGTCTTAGGTGAGGCTAATTACTATAGAGCTGGCTGCTGTGCCCTGGAATGGGGGGACCACAGGGAGGGGCTGTGATAGCTACGGCTGCTTCCGTGGTCAGGGGATATGCCACCCTTCAGTTAAATAATTTCAATTTCAACACTACCCTTGAGCATCTCCTTTTTAAGCACACTAAAATACTAATTTAAAAGTTGCTGACATTTATCATATTCTTTGTAGCATAATGTACACATATCATTTCCTTACTTGATCCTCAAAATAACCCAATGAGGTTCTTCTAGTCGAAATTCTAGCACCCCCTTTGCAGAAGAGGAAACCAAGGCTCCAAAGGCTTAGAAACGTGTCTAAGATCTAAAGCTAAAGGAGCTGGCAAGGTAGGATTTAAATTAAGAGGTCTTGACCTCACATAACCACGCACATTTTCATATTTTCTTCTGCTGTGGAGAAGAGATTGTTCCTTTATCGAACCAAACAGAGGCAGAGAAATACCTTGTAGACAAGGGTTCAGGTTTGGCATTTCTAAGCACAGTCTCAGAATTAAAGGAGAACGAGGTGGAATTTGGGAGCAACTTGAGTTCTTTCAAGGCTCATAAACACTTGCATATTTATGACTCTACATGGTGACAAATAGTCTAGTTCATCCATGGACAGTAGAGGTGACTCTTCAAAGAAAATTATTGTTTCAGAATACAGAATTCTGATTATTTTACCACCTTTTTTGGGAGGTGTAAAGACAGCAGCATAAAACCCTTTACATAACTGTCCTCAGTTTTGTCATTCAGGGCTGGTCACTCGAGAAAGCAGAACAATCACAGAGCAGAAGTCTTTGACAGATGTGCCACACAGTGGCCGTTTCCGTGGGATAGGTCGTAAATATTAATGGTATTGACTGACGGAGCCTTAGAAATGCATCATGTCACATTTCTGCCATAGAAGCACCCAGAATTCTAGCACTTTGTTCCTGTGACTGACAGCCACCCATTTCTTTCCTGAACTTGCTTACCTGGCTCTGTTTTTCCCTTTCACCTTCAAGAATTACACATCAGCAAAGGTTTTCCCAAATAGACGCAGGTCAACTGAACCAAACATCTTAATGGGCTTTTTTTCCTTTTTCTTTTCTCCTTAGCCGACTTCAGCCTGTGTTCTGGGATCAATCCCTTTGTATGTTTATATTTTTGAATGTGCTTTAGGAAATGGCATTACATCTCGACTCTGTTACGTGGACATTTTATAGGTTAAAAAACAAAAAGATAATCCCAAGATTAAAAAAAAATTGCTATAATCAAAACCAGACAGAGGAGTCTAACACCTGCTCTGAACACTCAATTTGGCTTTGCAGTCCCCAGCTCTGCAATTCTGACTCACTGTGTACTCTGCCCTATTTCTTTCCGTACCATTTAACTTCTGACATATTAAGTTAGATACTGTTATGTTTAATGTTGCTATTCCTCTACTATAATGAAGTGCCTTGAAGATAAGGATTTTTGCCTGTTTTGCTAACTAATGCATCCCTGGCACTGAGAACACTGCCTGGGACATAGTAGGTGCTCATTAAATATCTGCTCCATGAAAGAATGAATGAATGGGTATCAAACAACAGTTTGTGTGAGTCTCAGGGGAGCATGTGAGACTGAGCTACAGGTGTGGGGAGGAGACAGCCCTGCCGTGGGTGGGCAAGGCCAGGGAATACCCCAGGGAGGGTGGGCTGGGGCTGAGCTTTGAGGAATGGGCTTGCACCACAGGCAGCCACTATGGCCCCACTACATGGAGTTTCCTCATCGCCCCCTTCTCTCCTCTCCTGACATGCTAAGCACTCCCTAAATCCCCACCAACACCATCTCCCAGAGGGGAACAGAGCAAATTCCTGCTCACAGATTCCTTCAATGGAGCAGAGGTTCTTCCGTCCATCCCTCTGCCTCTCACACAACTTTCTGCATCATGATCTATATCTGGCTCCCAGAATCTGGCATGAATAAATCATCTCCTTCTGCAATTTCATAAAATCCAGGCACTACCTCCTCAGTTTTGTTTTGTCAAAGGCAGTTCTGCTTCCTCTGCCCTTGCTGTGAAAATAATATTTCAAGCTGACAGGAAAGGCAGTCCTTGAAAATCAGAGGTCAAGGGCTACGCCGCCAATAAGGTAGGCGCTGGCTGCATTTGGATATTGGGCACTCAGAATGTAACTAGTCTGAACTGAGATGTGCTATACATGTGAAATGCACAGAAAATATTGATGAATTCATGTCAATGTAAGAATATAAACTCATTAATATTTTAAAAAATCGATTGCATATTGAAATGGTAATATTTGGCTATATTAGATTGAATGAAATGTTTAAGAGGAAGTTCACCTACTGTTGCTGCTTTTGCTTATGTTTAATGTGACACTGTAATAGAAACATTTGATATGTAGACTTCCATCTTCAACCAAGGTGGGACAATAGGGATCAGATTTCCCCTCTCATCTGAAACAGATAAAAAGAAAAAAAGAAACAACATATAAAACAATTGTTTGTTTTTTTTATGATTTAAGAATTTGGACATCAGCCAATGAAGGAAAGTGATCCTTCCTTGCTTGGGAGATGAGAGACAAATGGGCTGATATCTACGATTGCCCTAGTAAATCCTTTGGGGGAGTATTTATGTTGTGGTGCAGGGAAACGGGCCCCAGGTAGTGCCCAGCAGACCCTGAGTTGGTGAGACATAATAGAGAAATAATAATCTCTTCAAGAAATAATGATAAATATCCATCCAAAAAAGCCTAGAATCAATAAGAAAGACAAATAACCCAATAGCAAAATGTTCCAAAACATGAATCTGCAATTCACAGTAGAGGAAATTTAAACATTCTTCAAACATATGGAAAGATACTCAAATTTATTAGTAATCAGGGGCATATAAATTAAACAGTGAGATACAAGTTAGCATGCCAAATACTGGCAAACAATTTGGAAATCTTACCATAGCAGACATTTTGGAAAAGAGGTAGCAATATGGAAACTCTCATACATTGAGATGGGAATGTGAATTACTATAATATATTTGCTCTAGAGAACAATTTAGCCATATCTTGTAAGTTTGAAGATGTATTTACTCTACAAACAAGCACTTTCACATGTGTGCATGAGAGAGAGAGAGGGAGAGAGTGAGAGAGAGACTCACCCACGATCTGCCATCTGCAAGCTGGAGACCCTGGAAGGCTGGTGTCACTGTTCTGATGCAAACCTGAAGGTCTAAGGAGAAAAAAGAATGAGGGAAGTCAATGGTGTGAGTCCAGTGTAAGTCCTAGTGCGAGTCCAAAGCCTGAGAACCAGGAGGGCAGATGTCTGAAGGTGAGGGGAGATGAAGGGGGGGATGGATGTCTCAGTCCATGCTGAGAACAAATTTACTGTCTCCTGCCTTTTTATATATCCATGCCCTCAATGGATTGGGTGATGCCCACTTGCACTGGTGAGGGCAGATCGTCTTGACTCTCCAGCAATCCAAACGCTAATCTTTTTTAGGGAACACCCTCACAGATACACCCAGAAATAATGTCTTACCAACTGTCTGGGCACCCCCTGACCCACAAGTTGATTTTAAGTTGATGCATAGAATTGTCTATCACTGTCAGCGAACAGAGAGAGAGAAGGAAATCAAGAAAAGACACATAAGGCTTCCAATTTATCTGTAATATTTTCTCTTAAATTACCAAAGGAAACATGTCAACATTTTAAGAGTTGACAAAGCAGGGTGTTGGGTGAATAGGTATTTGTGTATCTTTTTCTATACTTTTCCATACTCTGACCTGTTTTCTTAATTGAAAGTTTGAATCCCTCGATCTCTCATTTGGTCAATTATGCTGTTATTATTTCAATCACAAATATTTGTTTCCAGCATAAACACTCTAAGAAATCCCCTATCTGATTCTTTAATTAGCTTCTGTAATAACAAGGAAGCAAACCGGTTGTCCTACTTCCAAATCACAGGAGAGTCATCTTCTATTCTCCTTCTCTTCCTCCTTTTTCTTTTCATTTTATCATTTTTAAAGTGAAATCTTCCTTGCAGACTGATAAAAACGACCTTATTTTGCTTAGCCAACACTTTCCCAGAACTGGAAACAATAAATCCTGGTAATGAGCAAAAACTTCGGGCACCTCCACTTTCGCAGCTGCCAAATCCACAACTATTTCTCAAGTTAACAGCTCACCCTCACTTCCAGCTTAGCTGATTTTTATCGGTATAATCGTGACAAGCCTGGAGACAGCTAAGACAATTGCTATAATGATTTTTTTCTTTGCCTCTGTCTGTCTGACAACATCCCAAACCTTCCAGGAAACGATGACTCAGAAAACATTTTAAACTAACTGCTTAAATATAAATTTTAAGAATTGTCCTTCTCTTTGTTTCTTCTTAGTATCACCCTTGATAAAAACACATATTATTCACAATGACTTATTGAATTAATTTCTTTTCAAATATCCATAAGTGAGAAAGACATCTTGGTCTGGGTGACTTAAAAATAATGTGATATATGCTGGCAAAATGCACAGCAGCAGGGCTTTTGAATCTGGTTAACTCTTCCTGCGGGCCCTGGGGCAAAGCTTTTGGGATGAGTGTTCATGAGTCTGTGTGTTTGAGCTTGCAGCCGGGAAATTTGTATTTTGATTTGTGTGACACAATGTCAATTTTTTAATACATAAAACATTTCCAGGATTCAAATTTGAAAAGTATAAAAGATAATCTAAAACTATTCCTTCCATTGCTACCTCCCAAATCCTAAGCTAAACAAAATTATTGTTACTTTCCTTATGAGCCGTCCAGAGTTCCGTGTATCTGCAGGCATGAACCAGTGTGATCATTGACCTCAATTTTGCACAAATGTTATGCATGACGGACTCTGTTTGGCATCTAGAATATTTGAGCTCTGTGATATGAGAGCTTTGGTTGCTCTCTTCCATGGCAATGGAACGATTTGTCCTGGAAGTGATGTCACAACCAGTCGCAGGGTCCCATCGGATCGCAGGGCCAGCGACGACACTCCCCCGTATGCCCAGAAGGTAAGTAGCCCGCAGTGCGCATGACTACGGCACGAGGAAGCCCTGGCGTAGGCCGGTTGCGCAACTACGAAGTGGACCATGCAGGAGTCACCACGTGTCTGACTCCCCATGCTGGGAAAGAGTGAATGTAACACTTATTCTGTGCAAAGTTAATTATTTTAGGGACATGGAGAGGCACTGTTTTTAATGGGCCATATGAGCTATGATCTAGGTACAACAAAACTGACCAATTTGAAGTGTACACTTCGGTGAAAGTAGACAGGCATGGAACAAGCATCATTACACTGCTGGGACAGGGCAGAGCCTGGCGGGGTTTCCAGTGTTCAAACACAGGCTGAATTTCAACTTCAGCTCTGACCCTGCCAGACCAGTGTCTGCAAAGCCAGTTCCTGGGAAAACTCTGTTTAGTCCTAAGAGGATGATGTGGCCTTTCTCTTTGATCCAGTTTGACATATTTGTCCTAATGAGAGCTGTTGGGAGACTGGAAACCACAATTTCTGAACCCAGATTCAAGGCGTGTGGTCTGACACCTGTGAACTCCTTATAGGAACAGAATAATTCAAAGTTCAGAATCTTCCCAAAGTGCAGTTTAGCGCACGAATGAAGGTATAAGGAAAAACTAGAGACAACTAGAGACATGATCATCTGTAGATAGTTCCTAAATCTATCAAATATCACAAACTGACCTCCAGAAGAGTGTGAGGGTATTACTTACAGTCGCCAGTAAACATGATCAAATAACCGTAAATGGGATACGCTGATACAGAAACACCGCCATTCTTTTCTGTAACAAAATTAGTCTAATTAAGCCAGAGTATCTCTGTGCTATTTAGCAAAATAATTACCCCACACCCTTGAGGATGATTGCTAATTTGAGCACTGGGCTAATATTCTAGTCTGGAAATCAATCGCAGAACTCAGGCTCAGGGCAACTGAGTAACTTTTATTATTATTATTATTATTTCAGCATATTGTGGGCGTACAAAAGTTTAGGTTATGTATATTGCCCTTGCCCGCCACCCATCCCCAGAGTCAGAGCTTCAAAGGTGCCCATCCCCTAGATAGTGCGCATCACACTCATTATGCATGTATACTCCCATCCCCTCACCTGAGTAACTTAAAGCCATCACTGTGCCACACCGAAGCTGCCTGGTGTACCTCTGGCCGCACATGCAAATGATGCTGACGTATGCTTAGACTGGCTTTCATCATGAAGAGCAGAAAGTTGCCATGTCAACAGCCACTGTGCACCCACTCAGCGCCAGGTCCCGTGGTCAATGCCGTGTGTACAAGGCAACACTGTCCCTGACCCTGGGAAGCCCACAAGCCCACCTTGGCTAAGAAGCACAGAATCTTCTTGGGACAGTGACAAGTCACAGTCTGTATCAGCAAGGACTGAAAACAGTTTCAATTCATCAAACATTGAAACCAGATATGGGAACACACGGGGAAAGCCATGGCTACCACCTGCGTGTCCCCCAACCCCAAAGCTAAAGGCACATTTGACATTCTGGACCGAGGCAGAGAAAAGCCCACAGAGCCCAGACAGCCGCCTCTCGTCTGGCAGCAGCCGGGGGCTTAGTGACGTCCTGCTCTGAGCAGACGCGAGCCCTGGCTGGGAGGGTGCTCAGCTGCTGTCAGGTTAATACTATTTACCATTAGCTTTGGGGCAACCTTTTAAATGGACGGGTATGAACAGAGCCTTTCCTGGAACCAGAGAAAAGGGATAAATTGCCCTCCATCCCCCACCCCTCTAATGCTGCTCCTCCCAACAAGCAGAAACTCTGGGTGGTGACTCCAGAGCTTCCTGTCAGACCAGGGAGAGCTGAGATTCCCAGGACTCTGCCGACCAGTGACTCATATTTCTCGTGTTAATTTCCCTCCAAATGCGCAGTTGCGGATTTCCAAACAGCCCAGCCCATCACAACCATAAACAGAGAAAATGCAACAGAAATAAAATTCAGTTTATAAATCAAAAAAGTGAAAAGTTATCAACACAAAGAGGGGGAAATCTCTAAACAGCTAACAGAGAGCTGAGGGAGGAGAAATCTGATTCAGAAAGGCAGGTCGCGCTGTGAGCTCAGCCCGTCACCACCCAGTCCTACCGCGGGATGGAAGGATGTGGCCACTCGGGCCAGGCGTGAGCTCCCGCCCCGTCTGCAGGGATGGCGGCTGATGGAGGACGACGAATACTGCACTTGAAACATACCCTGCCACTAATGACAACCCATTTCCCTCGTAAGTAGGATCTGAGCAAAGTAGTCTGGGTCAGGAGAGGATTGAAAGTATCACGTGGAAGCTTCATTTAGCTCAGGAGAAGTCGTTCAATTGCTTTTAGTGTACTTAATATTTGAGAGATAAATTCTTAACCTGCAACCTTTAAGGCAGTCAGAAGTTTCAATTAGCCTGGGGACCAGTTAAGCTTTCTAGCTTATTGGGTCCCAAACTCCATCCTGAGCTTACCTACTCAGATCATTAGCATGAGCCCTTGGGTCTTCGGCAAGAAGCTTTGTGCATGGCTCAACTGCAAAAGAAAAAGCCTACATAATCATATAGAGCTGTTGGGTGCTGTAGGTTTCTGTCCTCCCCAAAATTTATAAATAAAAAATATGTTATAAACAATGAAGAAAGTTATCTTTCATAACAAGAAGGCTGAAGATAGCATTCACAGGACTCATTAATTTAGTTACTTTGTACTTTTCAATTGAGCAACAATGACCTTGTATTTATATATCCATGTATGTATTTATTTTGAGATGATTATAGATTCACATGCAGTTGTAAGAAAAAAAAAATGCAGAGAGAACCCATGTACCCACTAACCAACTTTCCTACAATGGTACAATCTTGCACCACTATAGCAAAATATCACAACCAGGAAGTGGACGTTGCTACAATCCATTGACATTATTTACATTTTTCCAGTTTTAAATACTTGTTTGTGTGTCTTTGTGCATTTAGTTGTATGTATTTTTTTTTCATATGTGTAGATTTGTGAAGTCTGCACCACAACCAAGAAAAATTTCATCCCCACAAGGCTGTTGCCCTTTTGAGTAACAAGAGAACAGAATGTTTTGGGATTGGTGTTTTACACTGAGCAAAATTCCCTGGAGTTTTCTCTAAATTCTTGTGTGCATCAATAATCAGTCCCTTTTCCATGATATGGAAAACAGTTGGGTTGTTTCCAGTTTGGGGCATTTATGAATAAAGCTGCTTTGAGTTTTCACGTACAGATCTTTATGTGTATGTAAGTTTTTCCTTTGCTGGAACACGTGATCAAGCGTGCAACTGCTGGGTTATATGGTGCCTTGTGGTACTTTTAAAATTGCACAAGTAAAATAAATGTTTAAGAAGATTCCAAATACACAGCATGCTAAAAAGGAGATGCTATTTCAATAATTGGAATTATTATATCCAGTTGCAGATCCCAATAAACATTTATGCAAATGAGGGTAATTACCTAACCTCTCCTTTAAGGAAAAGGGAGAAGAGGATTTATGGCAAAGAAAAGATCTCTCTCCAAACCAGCAAACACCACAAATATAGAAAACTTTTCCCAACTGATGAAAAGACAACTTCAATAAATTTCCCCATGAGGGAAAAATGCTTTTTATGAACCCTGCTCTTCCCGATTCAGCTCAATTTTGTAGTGCATGACTGTCTTCTATTTTATTGCCACTAAGGCACCAGAGAAAACAAACAGAATAAATGCAACCATTATTAACAGGTAATAGATGTTTTTCTTGCAGTTTTAGTGCTATATTCAACTTCAAAGGCATCTGTTCACAGGGAAAGATGTAACCACTTTAGTGATAAATACACTTTAATTGCAAGTGTTTAATTATAACTTGTATCCATTTAAATTGAAAATAAATTCAGTTTCCATCCTAAGAAAGAACTATTACCAAAACACAGAGGGGAAAAATACTCAGAGAGGTGGTCATTACCCAGCTCCCTTAAATGGAGAATCAAATCAGCTCTTCCCTGCAGAAATCCCAAAACTTAGGAGTCTTTCAGGGACTGACATTTAGTCACAGGAGAGCCCAAATCAGCATAGCAGCCTCACTCCTCCGTGTCATCATTAAACTCCCTGGCTCTGCTGGAGTTCACAGAGAAAGAGGCCATCCTACAATTCCTCCTTGTACCAAATGAAGTTGACAGCCAAGGAAAGCCTCCGGGATGGAAGAGGTTCCAACTTGACCAAGGCTGATGTGTTGCTTTGTCATGGCTGCCATGGCAAGGGACCACAGACCAAGGGGCTGCAATGAGGGAAATCTATTTTCTCAGTTCTGGAGGCTGCACATCCAAAATCAACGTGTCAGCTTTCTTCTGAGGTCTCTCTCCTTGGCTTGCAGGTGGCCATCCTCTTCCTCTGGGTGTGTCTGTGTCCTAATCTCCTCTTCGTATGAGACCAGTCATATTGGATCAGGGCTCACCCACATCAACTCATTTTACCTGAATTACCTCATTACAGGCCCTATCTCCAAAGATAGTCACATTCTGAGGTACTCAGGACTTCAATATATGAATTTTGAGAGCAAACAACTCAGCCCATAAGTGTTAACTATCAATAGTTTATACGTTTAAACAGGAGGACCCGGCATGCTCTTGGAAGCAATGACTTCTCCCTGCGTTGCCCTTTTAATTCCCTTTCTTAACCGGAAAATAACAATCTGCTGTAATAAGTCACTCAGAGTCAAAGTACACCAAATCCATCACTGCTATTTTTATTTTTATATTTTTTTGCAAATGATTAAATACCACTTTCTTTCCATTTATAGCATAATCTAAGTGATGGCCTATCCATCAGCTCATCCGCGATGTTTAACTACAGCATTTTGCATTCATTATTCCGTTATGAATAATGCTTACAGCGTTCTTTTACTAAGAGGAATAACTTAATTCTGCCTCTTGACAGCAGAGAAATTAAATGGTGAGCCATAAAGATGAGTGTTTCTCTGAAAAACAAAACACCAACTGCAGATCTATAACATCAAGCCAGCAGTATGTCACCCCAAACTAAGATATACAAGGACAAGCTGCTGGAAAAAAAAACTCTCTCATTTCAGAAAGCTGAAAAATCTTCTAACCTCAAGTACCATTTGCCAAGTGGTACAACCACTTTGAGGAGCAATTTGACAACACAGAAAGTCAAAGACACAAATACCCAGGGGTGCGGGGATTGTGCTGCCATGTGCAGACTCCAGAGCTTTGGCATTACAGTTTCAACTGCGATCCACACTAGTGAATGGATTTTGCGTGGCTCTCAGAACACACACGAGGCTGCACACAAACACACACACACACACACACACACAAATCTTTGCATCCACGTGAGCTGGACAGCAATGCCCACTTACAGTGTTGTCTTGGGGCTGGGTTAACACTCCCTAAAGTCCGCAGGCGTCTGGAAGTCCTGTTCACCCCACTGAATGTCACATAGATCCATTACATTGATAACATCATTCTCACTGGACAGAACGAGTGACAGGTGACGAGCGTCCTGCAGGCCTTGGAAAGACCCATGTGGGAAGATTTAGGGACCTGCACTTCAGGTCTCTGACTTCAATGGCAACTTGCTGCCTCCAGTACCACAAGGAAGGAAGCACGACGTCTGCTGGCTTTGGGGGGTTCAGGGGAAACCCATTTCACTCCCAGGACCACTGCGCCAGCCCGAACACCCTGTGACACGCAAGGCCGCCAGCTTTGAGAGGGGCCAACCCCAGGAGAGGACAGCTTCACTGGCGGCCGCACCTGCTGCTCTCTGGACCCACCCCCACGTGTCTGCAGAGACCACCCGCCCACCCCAAGACCTCCCGAGGGTGGAGGGGCCACCACCGTGCGCAGGGATCTGGCTGAATTATTCGGGCCGAGACCCCGCCGAGCGCCAAGGAAGCGGTTGCTACAAAGGAGTTTCTCAGCTGGAAGAGCGGATCGGTCCGGAGCTGTCGCCTCCTTCCCAGCGTCTTCTCTCTCTAGCACCTCCACCGCGGGCCAGGAGGGGTGCCCCGTCCCCGCGCGCTCCCTGGTCGGCCCCTGAAGGGTGCCAGGTCCCCGCGCTCCGGGCCACTTCGCTCCACACTCGCTCCGCCTGCGCCCAGGGGCTGGAGCCGGGCCTGGGCGGCGGGGCGGGGCCGGAGGTAAAGCCAGGGGACCCGGGGGGAAGGGGTGGGTTCGGGGGATGGTGCGAGACAGGAGGTGGTGGAGCTGGTGGGTGTTAGAGGCGGGGGGGGGGCGAGGAACCGAGGATGAGGGAGCCAGGAAAGGGGAGGGGGCTGGGGGAGGGACACAGGTGGGCTGTTTGGGGCGGGGCGCGGCCTGGAGGCGGGGCGAGGGGACCACCCGCACCCGCCACCCAGGCGGCGGGGAAGAGGCTTCCCGGCCCCATCGGGAGCAGACTCGGGGAGGACAGGGCGGATACCCGGCACAGACCTCGAAGGAGTAGCCTGATCGCTTGTTCGGCTGCCGGGGTCCCCGGGGCAGGTGCAGCGAGGCGGGACCCGTCCTAGATGCGCTCGGAACCCGCGGCGTCCCCGCGGCGCAGAGCGCGGAGCCAGGTGCTGGGCGCGCCGCCCCTCCAAGGTGAGGCGGGTGCTGACGGCGCTGGCGCTGGGGCTTCGGGAAGTTCTCTCCGATCTCTGGGTGCGTCCAGGTGGAGGGAGCCTGAACCTGGAGCTTACCTGGGGATCTGGGAGGGCGCAGGTCACACCAAGAGTGCCAGTTCAGGGCCGCTCTTCCCCGAATGGGCGGATCCCGCAGGGAGTTCTGGAGCATTTGGGGCAAATTCGCCGCTTCTGCGTCTCCACCGCGCGGCCCGAAGTGGAGAGGAGGGCGTGGCCAAGGGAGACGTTCCGAGGAGAATCCCCAAACCCTGAGATCCGTGGAGTCCCACTTCTTACGCCCAGGTCAGCCACAGTGTGGCCCTGGACAAGCATGGCTCCTGCCTGGTCTTGGCCCCAGCCGTCTGGTCCTGCCCTGACCCTGCAGGGACCACCCGTGTGGATGGAAGATGGAGCGACCCCCGGCTCCATCCCTGAAACCATGGGGTCCCCCTCCAAATGTGGGGCTGGCTGTCCAAGACCCGAAATCCCAGTTTCGAGCCCCCTTGTCCCAACCATGAGGTCCCCAGAGCCTGCCTTGAACTCCGAGGAATGCGCATTCACAGCCCAAGACTCTAGTCGGAGCTGGAACCACCCTGCGGCCACCAGAAATGGATTCTAAAGTAGTTTGGCGTTGCCGGTGGGGATTATAGGGCTTAGTGGGGCTGGTGTCTGGGGGAGGTGGAGTCTCCTGCAAAGAACTGAGCTCCCCAGAGCCTTGTCGCCGGAGGACTTTTACCTCTGGCCTCTCTGACCAACGGGAACGTGCAGCTTCTTGGAATGGGAGGAGTTGAATGGGCATGGCAGGGTACAGCGCGTGGAACATTCACTAGGCGACCAGCTGGTATTGTGACGATCGTCGTTTTTATTTTGCACGGGTGCAGCCACCTAGGCTGGGAGGCAGGGCGAGAGAGTGGGCGGTGCCACGGGGTCAGGCTCTGCGCCCAGGAGCAGCCGGCAGTGGGCCTTGGACACCCTTCCCTGCCTGGCAGGAGCACCTGCCAGGGTCTCAGAATGGAGAATCCGTACTCTCTCCTGGGAAGCTTTCCACCTAAAGCTCTTGAAGCTGACATTAAAATGGAAAGTTGTTTTTGTTTTCCCAAATGACTTATGCACAACCTCCAGTTCCCTGTAAATCTACCCTCTTTGAAGCTGGAAGTTCCCAGACAGCCCGCCTAGAACTTGTTTTTTCACAGACATGCTCTCTGTGGTTTAAAAACAGTGCCCACTTCTCCCTGGAGCTCCAGGTTTACAAAGATGGGTTGGGAGCGGGAATTGGTGGCCGTGGGAGCAGGGGGATCTTTCTTTTCTCTTATTTTTAAAGGGCAGAAGAGAGCTCCAGGCGCAGGGTGCAGACTAAAACGTGGCGAGGAAATAGTGAACGAGATGGGGCTGTTTGGATGTGTGGTCCCGGAAGCTTCCTTGCCTAGGCTGACTTCGGGGCAGAGGCCTGACTGGAGTTAAAACTGGACTAAGCCTGGTGCGTTGGAGCCACAGCCAGACGCCAGGTGGCTGGAGCGGAGGGAGGGGCAGAACAGGGTGGACCCGTGCAGACCCCATAGGCCGAACGTGGCTGAGGCTGAAGCTGCCCCACCTCAGTATCCTTTCTCCCTTCCCTTCCTCAGGCACAGAAATCCTGAGTTTTAGCTTGACGGAACCATGACTGTATTTTCCAGCTTTTTTTTTTTTTAACTTAAGGTAGGTGTGGCCCTATGATTAACACATGATATGGCTGAGATCATGGTGCCTGAAATTTCTTGAAATGTTCTTAATGGGAGCAGACACGGCCTCCCTATGTCCTGGCGGCTGAAATCCCAGCATCTGTCTTGGACCACAGAGCGAACTCAGGCACGGAAGTTCTGCACAGGGAAACAACAAAGGAAGAGAATCCGGGTCTCTGATATCAGACGGGCTGTTTGCCCCTAGATTTCACTGGTACGAGAGATAAAGGAAACTTCTTTCTTTTTAAGACACTGCATTTTGGAATCCTGTTTGATATCCGAAAGTAAGAAGTTCAAATTTTATTCTAACCTAGAGGAAGTGTTTGGAGGGTTTAAGCCAAGGTGGTATGTGCCTGGTTCGCTATTTTAAAGGCTGGTTCTGGCCACGGTGAGGGATCAGGCACTAAGAGCCCAAGAGTGGATTTAGGACAGCTGTTGAGGGCTCTTGCAGTTATCCAGGTGGAACGTGGCAGGTGGGTGGAGGTGGTGAAGGACGTGTGGGGTGTGGGAAGTATGAAGTATGGATGGATGGACAAAGACATTCTGGGAGAATGGAGGGTGGGCGTGGCCATGTTAGAGTTTGCAGTTTGCCCTAAGGGCAATGGGAAATCACATAAAGAACACCAATCTTGAGTTTTAGAAAGTGACAAATTGACAGGAAGAGCCCACCGTGGTCCGTGGGAGACTGGTGAAGAGACACTTGAAGTGGTCCATGAGAGATCCCGTAACCATGGCAAACCCAGGAGAGAGTCTTAGGCTATGGACATGGTAAATATGGGTTTTTTTTTTTTTTTTCCTACAGGTCTGTGAGAATTTCTCTGCATACTTTGTGGATTTCCAAGAAACTCTTGGGTAGTTTCTTCCTTTTTCTTCTCACTTTACACAAGTTTGTGTGTGCAAGAGCATGTGTAAGTAATAGTGCGGAAAATGTACCTGCTATATATTATTGGCTTGTGGGGACTGTTTCAATCTGCCTCTTCAATATTTTGCAATGGCCTCATGAAGAATTGTGTTATAAGTTGTTTTCAAGATATTCAGAGACAGGGCTAATCAGAGATAGTACCACAAGGTACCTATCGTGATACTGTGTTTCCGACTGGAGGGATTTTGTTCTAAGACTATTTCATCAAATCTCTTAACATAGAACATATCATTTATCTCTAGGTAAGTGCCATTAAGAAAAAGTTCCTACCTCTATTGTGTTTTAAGATAATGATCGCTGTCATTTAGATGAAGGATTTTTAAACTGCCCTAACAATGAGCAGGAAGATGAGCTATGAAACGATGTCATCTGTATACTTTTTAATTATTCTTTTTAATTACGCAAAATTGGGATCCTTTCTGTTTCAGTGTTCTAAATCCACAAGTTTCATTGCAAAGATTTAATCACCTTTCTTTTTTGTTCTTAGAGTATTTTATGCCAGGATATGACATTTAGCACATCTCTTCTGTGGTGAGCTCTTTGCAGGCAGGAATTCTGAGTTGGTGCAGGACGGGTAGACACTCGTTAATTGCCTATTGACTTGAATGGAGTTTGCAACACAGTATAAACAAATCTGTTACTGCCTCCAGAGTCTGTAGTGGTAATTTTTGTTTCCCCCATGACAACACTGTTGCATTTGCTACTTATTAACTGTATCAGAGTGTTGTATCCAAGTAGAAAAACCACAACCTTTAAGCAGTAATTGTGTTTTATTGGGTTTTGATAGAGGAGCTTCCTTTCTTCCCTTGGGTTGAAATGTCAGGATCAATGTTGGGAGCTCTTTCTCCAAAGGCAAGAAGTTATAAGGTCAGCCAGTGAAAGCGGTCATTTTAAATCATTTTGGTTTGGAAATGGGTGATTTATAGGCTCTCCTTATCACTCTGATTGAGTAAAAATGTCTAAGGCACTAGTTTTTCTCTGAAATTTGTGGGGATCTTGCCTGTGAATTAAAGCACCCACTCTAGGAAGTCAGGAGTAAAATGGCAAGTGCAGTGCTCCAAAGACAGGAATTTCTTCAAAACCACCTCCTCCTCCACTCCCCTCCTACACCTGTGCCCTGCTCAAGGTTTAGTCACCTGGGACTTCTGTTGGCTCTTTGAAAACCCAGTCTTATTCCCGTCTTCCCACTTTTTTCTTTGCTGTCAGGCCCGGAAGCTCTTCCTTCTGATGTGGCACGTCTGGCTTCTCCTCATTCCTCAGGTCTCAGCTTAAGTGCCACCTTTCCAGGGAAACCTTCTCTGAACCATCTGAAGACTCCCCACGCCGGTCTCTTCCTGTCTCATACCCAGTGTTACTGCCTTCAGAGCACTCACGCCAATCCGATTTAATCTTAGTTTTGCTTATTTTTAAAATGTGCCTGTGTATCTATTACCTGAGTTTCCTGCTAGACTATCAGCACCAGGAGAACAAAGAATGAGCCAGAGAACCCACCCTGCATCCCCGGTGCCCGGGACAGTGCCTGCTTTGTTGTCGAATGACTTCGCCTTCACATCTGCGATCCAGCGGTTAATTGGGCATTGCTAATTGCTCTAACTAATAGAATATGGCAAAGACAATGGGATATCGCTTTTATTTTATATGTATATACACATGTACACAAATATGCGTGCATATGCATGTATATACATATATATAAAGATCTATATTTATATATCCATCTATATAAAACATATATAAAATATAACTGTATATTACATATATAAATTCATATAATCAATGACCCACTCTCCTCATGGTCTCGGGGAAGCATGTGCTATGTTTGTGATGTTGTGAACTGCCGATAGAGACAGCCAGGTGACAGGGGACTGTAGGTGCCCTCTGGGAGCTGAGACCCTCACTCCTGCAACCACAAGAAACTAAGCTCTGCCAACAACCACATGGGATTTGAAGACGACCTTGAGTCTTCAGACGAGAGTGCGTCCTGAGCAACACTGTGATTGCCACCTGGTAAGACCCTGGGCTGAGGATCCAGTTAGCCCAGACCTGGACCCCGAACAGCAGAAACACTGAAGATATGATAAGAAATATTTGTTTTTCGAGTCGTTAGCTGTTTGGTAATTTGCTATGCAGCCACAGAGAACTATCACAGCGTTTATCTGTTCATTCGGAAGTGATTTGTTAACTCAAAAGTCAGAATCCCTCATCCTTATGCTTTTTAATGACAGTTATGTGCATGTGGACAGACAAAACTGTCTCTGTGTGTGTGTATATTTGTTCACCAATTAGAAGATTTCAAGAGGACAGAATCATATTTTGAAACAGTTTCAATTGTCGGTGCCACTTCTTAGCAATCTGCACCCTGCCCTTTCATTTCAGCCTGGATTTGTACCTGCTTGCTGGGTGTGTGAAATTGTGCTACTCCATCTGTAACCTTTTGGTACTCAATAATTTATTATAATTACAGGCTGTTAAAGATGGCAATAAAAGAAAAAAGAGAGAGAATTGTATCTGGAATTATAAATGAAAATGAGTAGTTATGTTTAATGTTTTTAATGGAAGAATCTTATTTTATGGAGGCTTCATGTTTCAAGAAAAAAAAGCCAGGATTAAATTCCATTATTTACCACGGCTTAAAATCAGGATAACAGATACAGCATTTCTGCCATGGAGCAGGCTAATATAGCATAGCACCTAGTAAGATTTTCTGACTCTAAAAAGTACTGCAAGACGATTTCATGTATTTTTCATCTGGGTATAAATTTTAGTTATTATGAAAATTATTTCAGAAATTTTATTGCCAATAAAAGCATACAATATACTATACTATGTGAACTAAGATAAAAATGGAAGACTATGTGTATGTGCATATGAATAATCTAGCCAGATATTGCTTTTAAAAAACCTAATTCTCATATTTGGAATCTGCCCTACAACCATAGTGACCTTGCTCAGTTAAAAATGCAACATTCGAGACAGATGGTTTCAAATTAAACATGTAAATAGCTTGAAAGTCATCACTCCCATCGGTGCAACAAGAAAGAAACACAAAAAATCTAAAAATCCAAGACTTTTCATATACATATATCAGATGATTGAGGTCACAGCACAGTTACTCCAAAACCTGGAGAGACAGGAGAATATAGATACTCACACGTGACATCAACTTCTGTGGAACAGAAACATTTGGGGCCATAAACCCAGGACACAAGGACAGCCTATAGAATGCCGTGGAAGAACAAAGTTAGAGGACTGGCACTGCCCAGCTCTAGCCACTGTAAAGTCACAGCGACCAGGACAGCACGGTATTGACAAGAGAAAAGGCAGACTGATCAACAGAACAGGGAGCTGGTGACAGACACCCACAGACATAATCAGCTGGCCTTTGACAAAGGAGCAAAGGTAGGAGAATAGTCTTTTTAACAAATAGTGCTGGAATAATTCGACATACATAGGGAGCAAGGAGGGAGGGAGGGGGGAGGATCCACTGTCCGAGGGTGCAAAGCACCGAGTAAATTCATCGGAAGGAACTCGAAATGAAGCATCTCGTCCTTGGCAGCCTTATCTATGGTCCCGCTTCCAAGTCTCTTTGCCCAGCTGTGGAGATCGTGCTTTCCTTTAGTTGGAACATAAAAAGAAATAGGAAACAAAAACAAACACAAAATCTTCATGGCAGCTCTTCTAGTAGAAAAACTGAAGTAATTATTTCTTACAATAATTTTAAATTTATGTTTTGGCAAAACGTACATATTGTATGTGTGTGTATGTGTAAGCCTACACACACATATATACACCTATACACCTCTGCAAAATGTATATCTATAAACAATTAACATTATATATGTATTTTAAATTTTATATTATATCTAAACATGGATTTAACTATATAGGTATATATATGTGAGATAAATATATATACATATATATCAAGGTATAGATTTGCTTATTAGAGTCCAGCTTTCTTAGAAGAAAAAATAAGAATGTAAGTGATTAAACAAGGCAAGGGTAAGAAATGTCAGGCAAATCACCATGTGTGCATTTGGAAAAGTCCACAGGTGCACAGAGAATCTTTCACGTGTGGAATATTGGAACTCAAAGCAGGGCTCTGTCACACTTCTTCCTAGCAGGTGTGCTCTTCCGGCACCGACTGGTTTTCCTTCAAGATGGTTCTAGTTCGCTTCATATTTCAGAAACCCAAATCAGGCATCTCCGAGGGCCGGGTGCTGTGTAATTCGAAAGAGGGGCCTCCCTGACGGCGTAGGGGAGACTGCCCTGCTCCGCAGTCTGGCAGGGCCGGCAGCACCGGGGCCTCCTCTCCAAGCTGATGCGTTTGGAATCCTTCCCACGCCGCGCACGTCTCCGTCTGGAACAGGCTTTCCCTGCCGTGTGCCTGGCTGACCAGGGCCAGTTGCACGCTTTTTCCTCCGTCCTTGTGGTTAATTTATCACGGAGAATGCGGTTTGCTGGGGAATCCAAATTAAAAGTGGCTTTCCAGTTGTCATTAATCACATCCTGAGAGCGCTCCGGTTCGCAGGGCTGGGGAGGAAGTCTCGGGATGCCTGCCGAATGCCGGGAGCTGCTTTGGTTACTCTCCTTGGCAAATGTGATTATGCGGACGGCGTCTTGTGAAGCATGTGGTTCTGAGCAGGGCTGCTTTACGAGTGTTCCGAGGCCTGAGGAGCTGCTTATATATGCGGATTCCGGGGCCCTGCCCCAGAAAGTCCGAATCAGAGTCCTCGGGGGTGGAGTCCAGAAATCTATATAATTCCCCGGTTCGCAGGATGAGTCTGATGTGCTCGAGAGTCTGACAACTGTGGGTACCCAGCACCCCAGCGCCTCCCCTGCCCCAGCCTGGGGAGGCTTTGGTGCTCTGTTGTTGAGCCTAGAGTCACATGGAGTCACGCAGAATGACCGGCTCACCTAGCTTGCCTGGGACGTTCTCTGTTCTAGCTCTGGAACGCCTGCATGTTAACAACCTCCTCATGTCATTGTGTCAACCCTGACAAAACAGAGCCAGAAAAAACCTTGAAGCCAGCGCCCTCCGGCATATTTTCCTGATGACAAGAACCAGCACGAGAGACTGTGCCGGAACCACAGTGCTGCACAAACGCCGCTGCAACCTTGCACAAGCTATCCTCCCGCGAGGACATCTGCCTGGCAACTGTCTGCTCAGCCTTGGGCCGACGCCACCCTTGATATTAATTCTTGCAGCCAAGGATTATTATTTTTAAACAACTTATGTAATCCTCCTCCTTTGACTTTTAAAAAGCCTTGCCATCCTTCGCCTCCCGGAATGCACCCGCGGTTGCCATGGCACGTGTGTTCTGCATGGCAACACCCTGCTGTTCCTGATTAAATTCAATATGTTTAGACAGCCTCTCCCTGCCTGTTACTTAGGTTGACACTTTGTAGCGGTTGTTGGC
The DNA here is from genome assembly GCF_020740605.2 of Lemur catta. Taxonomy (NCBI): domain Eukaryota; kingdom Metazoa; phylum Chordata; class Mammalia; order Primates; family Lemuridae; genus Lemur; species Lemur catta. The sequence continues at coordinate 29,816,007 of NC_059148.1, forward strand.
CCCCACAGCTTTCAGGTGAGATCAAACCCAGCCTGGCTTCTGAGGCCCTTCAGGGATGAATACTCACCATTGTGTATTGTTATCACCTGTTCTCCTTATTTTTTTCTTCTTTACTCCTTTAAATAGTTGCACTTTACAGTGTTAGGCACAAAGTATTTGTTTAATGAGGGGATAAGTCAGTGAGCAAGTGGGTGAGAGCAGGTGTGATGGGCTGGGACTTCCTTCTCCAGTGGACATTGTACGGCAAGGGCTACACTTCTGCTGACTCCAGCAAATCTTGTCTGGGATGGTTTTCTGCCTACTTTTAAAGATCTCTTTCAATGAGTTAGAAGAGGCTGGGGTTGAGTGGTCAAAGCCATCTAAGCACACAGCAGTTGAACAAGCTATTTGGAAACCTAGGTAATTCCAGTCTTGACATTCTGATCACACTCCATTGCACCCACTGAGAAAGGATCTCATTAGGTGAGTGACTTTGTTATCCCAAGAGGCTCTTGGAAATCTGCACACAATTGCTAAACATTCCCCAAATCTCACTTGCAAACACATGGGGAGGGTGAGAGATTTGTGTATTGTATAGAATGATTTCAGCTGCGGTTAGAATACTACTTAAAAGCAGCTGGAATTATAATTTAGTGTATCATGTAACAAGACGTTCATAGGTGGTGGATCCCATGATTTTTAAATCAGTGGCACACTGTTGTTTGCCCAACGTCTCTGTCTTTCCACTCCATCATACCCAGTGCACTGGCTGTCTTCCTTCAGATTGTTTCCTCATGGTCATAAGGTGGCTGCCATTGTTCCAGACATCACAAACTCACCCATTTATACCTAAAGGCAGAGAGAAGGCTGTTTCTCCTCATTTATGTCCCTTTATCAGAGAATAAAACCTTTCCAGAAGCCCTGTCACCAGTCCTTCCTTCAGATCCCACTGGTCGGCAGTGGGTCCTAGATTTAGAGGACTTAGGGAAGGTGAGTATTTGAGATTGTTACATGTCATAATTGGGAGCAGGCCCTGTTGCCAAGGAAGAGGTGTGAGAGGATGACTGCTGGGTAGGCAGCCAAGCGTCAGCCTTTCTCTCTGAAGGTGGCATCTGTTTAATTCTTTGCTTTGTACAGGGGCCCTGAGTGTTTATGTCCCCAGTGGAAGATGACCTCTTGGTTGCTTGGCTTCTCAGGTGGCTTTGCCCAGTGGATGCCATTAGGTACTGTACTAATGACATTTCTCATACAGGTGGAAAGCTCAGGGTGGACTGGTACCAGAAATGTCGGGCCAGGTGCTCAGGCAGCATCCTTAGCAACCTGCCTCCCTGTCTTTCTCCGGGTTGGCTTTCTCTCAGGCAGGCTCTGCCCTCCTGGAGGCACGGTGGCCCTGCGGGCAGCTCCCAGGGTCCATCCGCTGACTTGGCCACTTAGGGAGAAAGCTGCTCTCCCCAAAGACACCAGCCCAAGTCCCAGGGCTGGTCAGCACTGGCTATTTGGTATAAATAGGGTCATGTACCCAACCTGAACCAATCACCGTAGTCAGCCCTGAAAGCAGGGGTGTGATCAGCCCCCCATGAAGGGCTTGGGTTCTAGGGGGGCAGCAGTTGCCAATGGGGACAGGAGCTGGAGTGGGCTGCTCCTGTCACTGTAGTCTCACGGGTCCCGATATTGTGCTAGAGCATTCAGAGCAGGATCTTCTGGCTCTATTCCCTCAGAAATCACTGTGTGGGTTCATAATAGTAATATAATATCTGTGGACTTTGCATGGGGCACATATTCCCTCAAACTATTTGATCCAGTGGTGATGTTTTCAATTTGAAAGACCAACACAGACAGTGGTTATCACTTTTGTTTTGTGAGAATAATGTTTGCATCATTTTTAGAAGAGACAAGAAAGACTGCATGAGAAAAAGTAATTATATAACCAGAGTTACATAATAAGGAGAAGTTCTCACGTTTCAATACCTCTTTCTCCTTTCGTCAATTATGCCCCTTGTCCCATTTGACCTTGCTATGGTGCCAGAAGGGCAGAAAGATGTGCCTTGGCATGACGGGGTGTGCCTATCTGATATCCCAGTGAGACCCATTCCATGATATAAATAAATACGGATTTTTATCCTTTCTGTTGAATTATGCGATCAAATGAGATGTTAAATGCGGGCTCATGAGATGTGTTTGACAGCTAACAAAGTGAATATATGAATACATTTCTAACAAAACATCTCGCAGAAGCTGTAATCTCAGAACTGTGACAACCTTGGGTGGATTCGTTTTAATGGAATATAATGTACAGAAGGCCTGAAATACTGTGATAAGAATTTGAAAAGTTGTTGAATGCAAAGACCCAATGCACTGGGTTAGAAAGGCAGAAAAGGTCTTAATTTAAAATATTTTAGTGAACACTCATTGTGAGGAAATGCGAGTAATGAAGATGAGAACCACGTGATTATAAAAAAAAGGAGGGAGAAGAGATTAGAAAAATGAGCTAGCTTGAAAGTGTTCTAACAGCTAATGCCGAGCCAAAGGAAATGGAAGTCAGCCAATGGGCTTGTCACGTGGGCTGGGTGCACCCACGTAGCTTGACGATGAGGTTATTCCTTAAGTGAACACTGCAGTACATGTTTCCTTGTATGTACCTGAATATATCCAGGAATGAAATTCCTGGGTCAACAGGAAAGTGCATCTTCAGTTTGATTAAATATCGCCAAGTACTTCCCATAAGTGACTGAGCAGAGTGAACTTCTCTTTCATAGAACCTCATCCATACTGCATACTTCAGACTGTGTTATTTTTAACAATCTGGTGGGCATAGAATGCTGTCTCATTTAAATGTGTGTTTGATTACTAGTGAAGTTGAGCGTTGTTTCATCAATTTATTGGCCACTTGGTTCTTTCTCTGAATAACACATTGAAAAGTCAGCTGTTTCCCTCCCATCCTTCACATGCCTGTGACCCACAAAAATGTAGGAGATTCTTGCCCTGTGGGGCCTGCTGGACAGATGGGGCCTGCAGCAGACAGCCAGGGAAATAAGGTTGCACCTAGACAGGGGAACTCAGAGATTTGGGATCCTGGGTTTGCACCCTGATGATGAGTCATGATTTGAAGTTACAGTAAATACGTCTCCAATTCCCTCCCACTTACATTTCTCCATATACAATGACGGCCTTGATTAAAATGCACCATGAAAAAGAAGCTAAACCTCTGTTCTTCTACTTTGCCTAGGCAAAAGGTCATCTATCCCTTGCATAATTTTCTAAACCTTTATATCAATGACATCCATATGATTTTTATTTTCGCGTTACCTAAACAGCTTCATTTTTTATTCATTAGTTCAACCTGTGAAGGTCAAGGTGCTACTTGGCAAAGTTTAATTTCTAGGAAGACTCATTATTAGTATCATTCAGTTTGGAGACATTGACAGGAAAAGAACTGATTTCCAAGGAAAGGGCAGATCCAGCTCAAATGCCTGCTCAGTATCTGGAACGTCCTCCTGCCCATAGTGCAGGTCAGCTTCTGAAACAGACTTCCCTTCCTTGTGGAAGGAGGACCCAGCGGGGGCCTGACGGATACTGCAGGTGTTTTTGCCAATGTAACTACTACCTTTTCTGTTGGGGTGAACCAGTCCCACTTCATTACATTTCTTTTGGAACCACAAACACTGCTTGTCAACAGTGAGGCTTCTACTGGCCTGTGGGTAATTTGTAAAAAATAAATATCGCGAGTAGAATAGAGAGTTTGTCTCTACTTAGATGGAATTAAGGGATAATGACTAGAAGAAAAAAAAAATGATGGCATTCCCTATATATGAAAAAGGGAAAAGAATATTGCCTACCCCATAATTTGCTGTGAGTACTACATAAGATAATTTATTTTAAGTGCTTAGCGTAGTACATGGGGAGAAAAAGTACCCAGTAAATGATCTTTAAACAGAGGAAAGGGTGGTGGGCGGGGGGTGAAGGCTGTTTTCTGTGCAGAAGTTACTGACATTTCACTAATTTCAGAGAAAGCCCCAAGTGACTTCACCCCTCGGGAGCCAGATTAGAAGTGTTTTTCTTTGTTGTCATCTTTTGATCGACCAATATAAATGAATTTCTAAGTCTTATAAGTTGAGTGATGTCAAGGGAGTTTTTGAAAAATGGTAATGATTGTTTTTGTACAAAATCTTCACATTTCGAAAGGTCGGCAACTCATCAAGGTCTTTGACCTTGCTGAATGCCGCAAATAAAACATGTCTGTAGGTTAGATCAGGCCCATGAGTCTCTTAGACAATCTTTCTTTCTGTCATAGGCTCTGGCTGACCTTTCTGAGTTGTGAAGCAGCAGGTCAAAGCGTGGATGCAGCTTTTGTGTCTCCTCCTGCTCGGGCATGAGTCCAAGGTTTCACTTAAGGTCACGTGTGCTGACAGGGCTGAAACGGAACATTTCCCTCAATGCAAAAAGTTATATTGGACAGCATGGTTCTAGAAGGAAAAAAAAATAACTTTCGCTAGTGTCACTTGAAAAATCTATTAATATATAAGAATGGTAAATGGCAATCATGTTTGTAAGTGATTCGTATGTTTCTAGTTGATATGGATCTATATCTACATCCATACATATGTAAATACCCCTTACAATGGCCATTCCCAACATTTAAAAAGATACATTGTATTGACTAGACCGGGCAGTGTGGTTCTCTCCTTTCAGAGAATCAGAGGACTGAACCGGTAACTCCTCGGTTCTTTTAGCTTTTTGTGACTTTACGAAATGCGAGAACTATGTCCTATCGATGTTCCTGCGGGATGTTGAAAGGATCTCAATAGATATTTGCTGAATAAGAAAAATATTTAGTTCTTACATATTAAGTATGGCAAAAAGTAATTGAGCTATTGTTATGGGCTAAATATAGCTTCCATTTGATGGCTGTTTCAATCATCCCCAAACCCAGAATAGTTGTCACATTTTTTTCTTGGGTAACAAGGAGGTTTTTGTTATGTGGACGAATATATTTTTAAATGTTTATTCATAGACCACCAATATCCATGGCACTGAAAGGAGCTCTCGTGTGGTGGTCTACACCCGCCATCAGTACCATCATAATAGAGGCAGGTGGTAATGGGACGTGTTTACAGTATGATGCGCAGGTTAGAATCACATTTCCTCTGACTTTTTAAAGACAAAGACACCCTTGATTGTGTATAGACATCCCCTTCTCCCATCTGAGCACTTGTCATATTTCTGATTTGTGAAAACAATTTTCTCTGTATATAATGGTGACGTCTAGTCTCGGGAAACGCTTAACTGTACTTTCATTTAAAAAAAAAAATCATTAGAGAGAAAGGTCCAATTCCATGTAGGCAGAATCACTGAAATCTCAACTGGTCCTTGTTGAAGAAGGAGATTTTGAGACACAACCTACCTTAAGCTTCACTTTGCTGGGGGTTGTATAATTAGACGAGACGGTGAACACAAAGCTATTTATTTCCTTACCTTTTTATACCAGATAAACACGTGTAATGCCCATTCACTGAAGGGCTGTCCCAAGGTCAATGGTAAATCATAGGAACCCAAAACCAGCTGAGCCCCTTGTCCCCCTGAGGTTACCTCCACTGGGACACAGGACATCAGAAGGCTGTGGGCAGAGAGGCAAGACCAGAGGTGGGGACGGTGGGTTTGAGTCTGAGTTTTTCTTTGGTCTGAGGGGTCGATTGTCTTCTAGATCCTTGGCTGAGTCATCTTCCACTTTGACATGCAATTGTAAGGAGCCAGATTCGACAGCCCTTGCATGTGCCGTATCTGGCTTAAATATTGAAATAAATTACCCTTTCATGCTTTCAGATACCACATTTTGTGGTACTGTTGTGGCTTTGAGCCACATTTTGATTCTTTGTAACACCCATATTTAGTAACTTCTACACTGAGGGACTTGAAGTCCTGATGTATTAGAGCCACTGTTGATTTAATGGTATTTTGTCTTTTATAATTAAAGACAATCCAAGTATATGTCAGACATTACTTTCCTCTGTTACCTTCAGTTCACTGGGCAGTGTTGCTGAGGCAGTAACATGTTTTTGTAGAAGGCAGTCAGTAGCTCTGGGCTTGGCTGTATGATATTAAACTCGGTTCCAGACAAGACCGCAACAGTATTAGCTCAATGCGCCAAATTAGCAACAGGCCTCAAGGGCATAGTGTAATTACTTATTTTCCTAAGTAACACAGACACACTCTGACTTAATTATGGTATCTTTACTAGGAAATAGAATGGCGGTAATTTCCACGTTAGTATATCTCATTAATGAGATTTGCTAACCATTATTGGCAATACTGTGGAATGCCTTTTCATTTCAAATCATTTTTTAAATTGCTAATTTCATCTGTGTTAGAAAAACGTTTCCAAATTTTGTTCTGGAGGTGAAACGTAGATGCTTCAGAAGAGTCTTAATGCTAAATTTTTCCAGATTTGATTGTGCAAACAGATAAAAAAATAATTGTATTTTCTCATATCTGCATGTCTCCAAAACATCAGCATTCAGAATAATATCCACCATTCTACATTCAAATATTATGAATTATTTCACCAAGATCTGAAAAGCTGAATTCACCAAAAGTCAAGGGTCATAACTGGAGTCTTAGCTCTGCCCTGCCAGGTATTCACCTGACCTCAGAAAAGTTATTTAACATGTCTTGCCTTCAGCTGATTCACCTCTGAAATAAGTGGGTCATCCTTTTTTTTTGTTTTGTTTTGTATTTTAATAACTGCTGTGTGCTGAACACTGTTTAAGCATATTAGGGAAACAGCAATAAATGGGGGTAGACAAGTTTCCTAAATTCTAGAAGATGATTTGCTAGTGGAAAAGACACCAAATATAAGGATTAGAAAAACAAATTAGCAATATAAGCTAGGGATAAATTGATGATGCAAATACAATCAGGTGATACAGCTGAGCTAGCCTTTGGGCGTGGTTTTGGAAGGAAGGACAGAGAAAGCCTCTCCAATGACAGTAAACCACTTCTGTGGCAATATGAGTGATAAATAGAAAGGATTCAACTACAGAAACCTTGGAGTAAGTTCATTCCAGGCAGAGGGGGAAGGGCAGAGATCCCTGAGGTGGGCACGTATTTATTTCTTAAAACATCTTCAGCTATACGTTTCAGGGATTTCTGCGCTTGCCGTTTCAGAAGTGTGCAGCCTGTATTAGCCTAGGTTATCTATTCGAGGTTTGGACATAATTGTCCCTATGTGGCTTGACTTTCTTTCAAACTATCTTGTCATTAATTAAATGTATGCACAGTTGACCCTTGAACAACTCAGGGGTTAGGGGCACCAAGCCCCTGCACCATCAAAAATCCACGTATACCTTGAGTTTCCCAAAACTTAACTACTAGCAAGCTACCATTGATGAGAAGCCATACCAATAATACAAATGGCCAGTTAACACATGTTCTGTATGCTGTATGTACTATGTACCGCATCCTTATGATACAGTTAGTCTAGATATGTGCTTGGTATAGAGTCGGCGCTCAATAAATATTTGTTGATTAAATGAATCAGCATCATCACAGTTCATTATGCTACACTGCTCTGTGGATAACGTAGAAATATATGGACAGGTCAATGACAGGGATGAGTCCATAATTTGGGGACAATGTTTATCTCTTTGTGGCATGTTCAAAGTCTGCAGTTACAGAAGGAGCTGAGAAAGAATTAGGATCGCTATTTTAGACTGCCATCTCATGGACAGTGACCAGCCTCACTTTGTAAAAAATAAAGTCCCCATATGCTCAGGACATCATAAGATGTGACAAGGCCATACAGAGTGTGGCATCAGGGCTTCCTGTCCCAATCATGTAAATCAGGTGATTTTCTCATCCACTGTTCTCTGCTGAGCTCAGATGAAACAAACAAACAAATAAACTAGTAGTCTACAGGCAGGGGAGATCCGGGTTTTGTGGGATCCTGAATCTCCTCTCTTCCCTGAGCAGTGGGATGTTAGGAATCATCTAAAATAGTTTATCCCTGATAAATCATTAGTGAAAATGGAAATGGAGGAAAATTCGTGAAACATTGAATCAGTATTTAAGGGTTTTGGAAGCTATGGCATGTACATCACTAATTCAAATTTCAAAATGTGAGTAGTCAATATGCTAAGCAATTATAAAATAATAATTTGCTGAATTAAAAGGTAGCCTGAACATGGATTCAAACTGGGAAGGCTTTTGTTCTTATTTTAATTTCAATTCATGAAATATACTTTCTTCCAAAGCTTAAGTTTATTTTTTATAAGTGAACTTATCAAAATGCAATAAAACTTAAACAAGCTTAATTAATTTAACTTAGAAAGAAATATTTTCTAATGAGGTTACTGAAAGGAATATAATCTAACACATTGACATTCATTGATTGCTGTTATGCAAATCAGAAGTATTAAGTGACACGCTTAATGTCCCGTCTCAGACTCATACTTTTGTTTTAATGGAAAACTGATTTAATCAGAAAACTTTCCCCTCTAGCAACACAGAATAAGTCACAGGAGACTGTCTTTCTAGATAATTAAAGTTTAAATTTAGCTTTTTTGCTTTCAGACATGTCTGATTTCATTATTTTTAATTTACAGTAAGTATCAGAATATTTGGAGGTTGGATGTTTCTTTTCTCTGTCCTCTCTGCAGGGATGCAGTACAGGCATGTGTTTTCTTAGACTATGTGAAAAGCATTAAGGGCCACAATACCAGTGACACACAGAACACTTATGGTAGGTTGGGCATTTTGCTAAGGGCTTCGCATGGCCATTCAGTCCTTCTAGTACCCATTTTACAGATGTGTAAACAGAGGTGCTGAAAGGTGAAGTTATTACCTTGTGGGCTAAGGGCTGGGGCGCTTCTTCCTTTCCATCTCTGAGCTCTGCTATTCTCTGCGCCAGCTCCTGCCTCACTAGGATGCCCCCAAGTGCTGACAGACGTGACCACCAGCATCTCCGGGTTTGTCGTCTGCCAGTCCAGCAACCCCGATCAAAAGAGAACAGCTGAAAGGTTTCTGTCAACAGCCTGCAAGGCAGAATTAGACCCTTTGCTGTAAAAGACATTATTGAGAAATTTGCTGAAATTAGAATGAAGTTTTGACTGTTAACTATTAGTTTCATCCGTGTGAATTTCCTTATTTTGATGGTTGTCTGGAAATGTGTGCGTTCTTGTTTTAGGAAATATACACTTCAGTATTTTGGAGTGATTGGGCATCAGATTGGCAATTTATTCTCACTTGGTTCAGAGAAAGAAAACGTTTCTTTTACTGTACTTACAACTTTTATGTTCCTTTGTGACTATTTCAAATTTAAAAATATAATACATCTTTTAAATTTATTATCCCTCAAACAGCTGCCGATTGGCTGGCTCCACTGAGCCAGGCTGTGCACCTGCCGGGGGTGGCTCTGAGTCAAGTGTCCCTCAGCTCCGCCCGGCCCCAGCAGGCCAGCCCAGCAAGGCTTTTCTCAGGGAGACGGGAGAGGCCCCAGTAATTAGAACAGCCCCCGTCTTTTAAATCTGAGGTTAGGAAGTGGAACAACCAATACTTCCTTCTTTTGGCCAAGGCAAGACATGTGCAGAACTCAAGTCAAAGGAGCCTTTTAATGGGATGAATCGACATCTGTTAGAAATGATAGTTCTTTTTATTTTAATAACTTCCGCTTGTCGCAGGTTGTCTTTAAATAAGTGTCAGACCAAGAAGAAGGATTTAAAAATGTCCTCATTCTCTCTGTACCATTCTTTGTGATGATGAGAAGAAATTGCGTTTCCTGTGCCCAGCAGATGGTTTGAGTTAAATATCTTCAGCACATTCTGGTTTCATTTGCATCATTAATTAAACTTTTTTCAACATGACTTTCACGAATGTTGAATGTAAAATACCTATAAATTGACTTATTATACCTTTTTTTTAGGGATTGGCAATGTGAAAATAAAATGTCATGGTCTGCATCAGACCTTGTAAGTCACCCATAATGCACTGGAGTTAAGATTTGGAGAGAGTGGGTAGTTAAAGCGAAGTCAAAAGGGAACATAGGCTAATCTACATCTATTTAGTTAAAAAAATGTAGAAGAAAAATAAAAGAAAAGAGAAAGGTATAACATTTGAAAATAGTTATGAATATCCGTAGCTTAATACACAGGTCCAGATATCAGCTGAAGCACCTACCTCCTAAGATCCACTGAAGCTTGATTTTCACATAAACGTCTTCCCAGTTGATTGCGAAGGAATCTGAGAATTCAACGTAATTACCTGAACCACTTTAGGATTTGGAAATGATTTGTATGGAATATAATAAAACTTAATCTTCCTCTTCACCCAAATTTATAGTTGTGGTGGATGGGAATTTATTACATGTGGAGTACTGAGTCTATTTCAGAAGAGGATGCCTGCCCACTTACAGTCAGACTCAGGAAGCCATGCTAATTACGATTTACTACCAGAACCAGTCTCTCTCCAACCCCACATCAGTGGTAATTTACGTAGTAATGGCTCCTACTCCATATTTCTCCCCACGTTTTGAATCAAATTTGAATTTGTGTCCTTCTTTTCAGAGTGATATATATTTTACTATCTTTTAGAGGTGGCTGAATGTATTGTAAAAGATTTCTAAATGCAAAAAATGATCTCCTAATTTAAAAAAAAAAAGTCAGAAGAAAACTGAACCACAGAGATAGTGAAATAATGCAATTATTCTGATTTATGATGCATATACTTGCGTTGTCACTCAATTCACTCCCTCGCCTCAGGAGAGAGAGTTCTGAAGAATAATTTACCTAAAGGATACAACTCTTTACTTCACTTGATTTATCTTTATCAGTAAAATCCACAGACATACACCCATACACATAATTATTTTCTAGGACCTGAAATCATTTATTTTTTCCTTTCTGAAGCAAAATTTTGAGTATTGGGAGAAAAGCATCATTATGTGGACACTCTTGACTTTCAGTTTGCTTTCTTTTAAAATAAAAATGACAATAATTTGGCTTCATGGATTTATGTTGATTGAGGGATCTGCATAAAACATTTACTCTGGCAGAGGACTTTGCTGAAAATTTTGAAGACTTATGATTCATTCTTTTGTTGTTGTTGCTATTGTGTTTAAATTTTGAAAGAAGCCAGATACAGAAGGTCATGTATTGTAAGATTCCGTTTATATGAAATGTCCAGGATAGGTAAACCCACAGAGACAGAAAGCAGATTGTTGGTTGCCAGGGGCCAGGGGTAGGGAAGAACGGGAAGTGCATGCAGGGTTTCTTTTCGGATGATGGAAAAATTCTGGAACTCGCTAGTGGTGATGGTTGTACAACATTTTGAACATCCTAAATGCCACTGAACTGTACTCTTCAAAATGGCTAAAATGATAAATTTTATCATGTATATTTTATCGTAATAAAAAATAAAGTAAAAAATTAATCACCTAAACAGTCTATGAATCTATTTTCTTGTGAAATAACTACAGAAAAGTTTAAAGCTAAAATCTTAACAAATTCTTCCCTAATCCAGGCCCATCCCTCAAATTAATCACTGTTATCATTTTGATTTTTATTTCCATATTTTATCTATTTATATACCTATATATGTAGCTGTAGAAAATACATGGAATTATTTTGAATGTATGTTTGTTTTAAGATAAAGTGTATTATATCGTATGTATTGGCTTGCGTGCCCAGTAACAGGTCTTAGAGAACTTTCCAAGACAACCTGATAGTCTTTCCTCATATTTTAAAAACTGCCGAATATTGCTTCATGCTGGATATTTAGCCATAGGTATTTAACCTTTTTCTATTGATGAACTTTCAGGTTATTGATATTTCTAATTTTTCCTCCTCATTGAAGTCTTTAAAGTCTGCTCTGATTTGAGGATGTAAAACAAGTTTCGTATCATAAGTTAATTGGTTATGCTCATCACAAGAGCACTATGATAAAAAGAATTAATAAGACAAATTTGCCCTTTGATGGGAAGAGTGCTGTGATTGATTAGCAATGCCTGCCGTGGGTGCAGGAGTGGGTTGTATACCAGGTGCATCATGAACTTGCTTTTCTGGATCTGGATGTTATGATGGGATTAACCAAATTTCCTACACCTTCTAAGTTTCCAGTGAGCCCTGAAATATAGATTCCTGACTCCAAAGGGTTAATCCATCTTCATAGTGATCAAGAACAGTACAGTTTCACATTGGGTAGTGTGATTAGTTTCTATGTATTAGAACAACAAATAGGTTCCTGTATCTTCAAAAGTTATCTTTGATTAACTCTTACCATGTAAGATTTTGCAGGTCTGCTTCCCAAAGCAACACTGCCAGTATCTGTGTGAGGTGGCACAGCCCAGGGGAGTCTGCCATATGGCTGTTAGCTTCCAGGATAAAACTGAGGCAGGTATACCCTACATGCCTTTGTTAAACTGAAATGAGCAAGGTATTAAGATTTTGCAAACAGCTGTCCTCACAGTTATTACAAATGGCTTTAGCCAGTTGACCATCCTGTCCCCAGCTGAAAGAAGCAATTGAAAATCTCAAGGAGGATGTATGCCCAGTGAACACACTGTGCAAATGGCCAGACATAACCACCTTTGCTGGCGAGGACGAAAGACAGACGTTCTGCAAACGCTGCTGTATGCACTTCCTGCAGAGTGAGTGGCTACACTTCTAACACACCCAATACGAGTCAGCCACCCGCAGCTGAGCTTTATCACGGCAGGTGACACTAACAAGCATCTTCCATTAAACTAACCACAATGGTCAGATAACAGGGTTTGTATGCTACACCATTTCCTAGTACACATTCGGAAATACAGAAATACAAAAGGATTGATCTCAGGGAGCAGCCTGGAGTCTGATAAACGTCGCAGAAAGCGAGAAATAAACTATAAAGGTATTCGATTCAGTTGACCTGCATCTTTTCAGCAAAACCCCAGCTGGTGTGCAGTTTTGTAAGATGGATTGGAAAAATAGACCCAGCTAAATAAGTTCAAGAGAGAAACTATTGTCCCCCAGCCATTAATAGAATTATGGGTGTTTCTGAGGCAAGAATTGGACATGACACATTTTTAAAGGTCTGTCAACACCATTAATATTTATGATACGTGTCAAAAACAGCTATTGTGGCCCCGTGCACGGCAGACTCATAAGCTGGAATCGTTCTGCTTTGCTGAGCGATGAGAGCTGGAGAGGGAGGGGGGTGGCGTGAGGGGTACCAAGCTCCTGTTTTACACTCCCTGCAGGTGCTAACATCATCAAGATACTGTGTTCTCAGACAATAATGCTCTCTTTGAAAAAAAAACAAAACCTCCACCGTTGTTAGGTGAACTGGTTATTTGTGACAACATGGAGTCATGAATACAAAGTTGTCTACGAGAGACATGGAAAGGCATCACTTCCAAATTTCTACCTCCACCTCCTCCCCATCTGAGCTACCTGTGTGGAAGGGTCAAAGCAAGCTCCTTGCCTTCAGTGTGACTTTATTGGCTTCCCTGCTGCTGAATCCAGATGATGAATCTAGCTATGGATCCATTCTGCTACTCTTCAATGTCTTCTGAGGCACATGAGTATCACGTGTTCAAACGGATTCAGTTCAAATCCCAGCTTTCCATTTACTCGCAGTAGAGCCTAGAATTTTTTTTTTTTTTAGGAAGTTGCTTTGATGAGGGATGAGGGATTTTGTTCTGGAAATGTATTGCTGTGTAATAAACCACTGCAAAGCTTAATAACATGAACCAATGACAATCATTTATGTAGCTCATGAGTCTCCGATTTGAAAAGCGAACAATGGGGATGGATTTTTTTTTCTGCTTTATGCTATCAGCTGGGTATATTCAAAGATTGTAGGAGGCAGAAAAGACACCATAGCCAGGGCTGAAGTCATCTCAGGGCTCTTTTGCCCGCACGTCTGGCAGTTGGTGTGGGTTGTCAGCTGGTGCTGTTGGCCAGAACGCCTGCCTCAGTTTCCCTGTGTGGTGTGGGCTTCCTCACAAAATGGCAGTCAGCTCCCAAGTGTGAGGGCCCAGGTGAGACCCAAGAGAAGTCATATTGCCTTTTATGACCTCATCTCCCAGGTTATATTGAGTGATTTATACGAAGCCAAGTTCAAGGGGAGGAAATGTAGGCCTCACTTTGGGATGGGAGGAGTGTTCATGTCACAGGAAGACAACATAGAACATTGTCGCAGCTGTTTTGGGTCAATGCAGCCTGTCTTAGGTTTTACGCCACAATTAAAGAACAAGTGTAAGATTAGGTGAAGAAAACCATAGAGTTTTTAATCGAGAGTAGAAAAGGAGCAAGAAACATTGGAAGAGACCAAGAAAAGAGCCACCGTGGACCTCGGGCCAACTCGGTCCCCTTCCCAGGTCTCCCCAGACTTATCTCAGCTTCTGGAAAATATTTACCTTTGTCTGACGAGGCAGCTCTTTCCTCGAGGATGACCGTGAGGTCCCCATCTCTCTCCAGGGGACGGAGCTTGCAGACAGAGGCAGTAACTCAGCACGATGAGCCGCCCAGGCAGTAGCAAACCTAATGGGACAGAACACAGTCTAATTTTCCGAGAGAACCATGCAGCCACCCTGTGATTTCCACATCCAGTCAGAGTTCCCACTGAGTATCCCTCGTGGGCTGTTCAAAACTCCCACGTGAGAGGCAGCTTTGTCAAAGCAGGCTGCTTCTGCAGGGAGGTGGCCGTGTTCTCTGCTTGTTAGACACCAGCTCTGCCCCGCCTGTGCCGCCCCTCACCTGCGCCGTGAGGCGTGACTCCAAAGTGCTGCTGCGGCCCGTCGGAATTGCCTCGGATTATCATAATTTAGCAAATCATCTAATTTATACGTTAAGCTGTCTTAATAGATGCATGTCCTTTCTCTCTCGTTGGGAGAAAAAAAAAAGGTGGCAAATAATTATCAAATAGAGAAAAAAGAAGTCACACTGCGTCCTTGAATTTGCATAGTTTAATGACACAAAGGAAAGACGGTCCTACCAGACCCTTTCTGAGAGTACCTGGTTCCGACGGGTGGACCGACATGGAAGCAGTTGATAGAAAATGAGACCTAGTCTTCATCAAATCCAGATACTCCTACCTTCTTTCAGCTTAATCTGAAAGATAGTTACTCCAAGGCTTTGGGGAACAAAAGCAAGGTTTCCTTATCAGACTTGCTCATCATGACATAGAACCTTCTTCTTTTCTTTATGCACAGATGTTAAAAAAAAAATAGTCTTCACTAGACAAACTCCTGAGATGGATTTTGCTTCTAGGTGGGAAGCAGGGGAGCCGTTGGGGGGCCATGGCAGGCTCAGGGTTAATGTGGGTGGGGGTGTCAGATCTTATCCTGCCGAGAAATTGCCACCACACCCCTCCTCTGCCCGGCTCACTTGTGTTCTTTTTGTCTGTCTTTCCTTCCATCTGTGCTGTGGGCTTTTATTTCTTTCTGTTTCTTTAGCTCTTGGCCTCCCTCTCTTGGACCTTGGACTTCCTATCTTGCTTTTAAAAATTGGAGTGTCCCCCCACCCCCAACCCTGCTGCTGTCCTGTCCTCCCACTCTTCTCCCATCCCCTTGCTTCCCTCTCCCTCCCCTTGTCCCTCCCCTTCTCCCTCTCCCTCTCTCTCTCTCTCTCTCTTATCTCATATCTCTCTCTCTCATCTCATATCTCTCTCTCTCTCATCTCATATCTCTCTCTCATCTCATATCTCTCTCTCTCTCTCTCTCTCTCTCTCTGTCTCTCTCCCCACCCTGGGAGTATTTCTCTCTGTGGTACTGTCTAATCGGGTTTAGGTGCTAATTAAATAACTGATATTTGCATGCTAGTTCTGTGGCAACTTTGCAGTGGCATTAACTTTTAATTTGGCCTAAGCTGGGTAAGAAGATTCATTCAGTCCACAAAGAAGGCGGTATTAGCAGGTTTCAGATGCAATTAGGCAGAGCTTGACTGAAGTGCCAATAGATTCACACACACGGAAAGAATTAGAGATAAACACTTGTGCGGTCATGATTCAGTGTTGTCACCGGGTCTGTGACTAAGCAGGACTCACCTGAATGAGTGGAAACCCAGACGCACGAAGGCAGAATTGATTCTTGCTGAAACTGGGGTGTTCTCACCTTTTTCTCCGTTTGCCTGTCTCTGTCCCCCAGCCTCTGTCTCCGCCCGGTGGGGGCCCAGGTTCCTGCTACTGCTGTAAGAGATTACCACCAACACTCCATTCCTTTTTGTTGCATGTTACTGGTGGCACGTGTCACACAGCCTTTGGAATTGTGGCCGTATTTGGGTAAATACCCCGTGTAGACAGCAACACAGCGGGGTGCATAAGCCGGAGCCACACAGCATGGATGCAAATCCAGGTTCTAATCCACTTTGATGCCTTGGGCAAGTTGCTTAATATTTCCAAGCCTCAGCTTGTTAATCTTTTTGAAAGACGGATTCTGTTCACCTGAAGGGTCCTCTGGGGACCTAAGGGTTTGCCTTAGGACCAGTAGGAGAAGAGTTGTCAATTTCCCCAATTCCTTCACCTGTCCTCTGTTTACAGCAACCGGGGAGAAGAGGACAGGGTAACTCAGCTTGCTGAATGGGTCTCAGTGCCTGGCTCTCCCCGGGGGGACTTTGCATTGGTAATTTCAAGTGATGGGTATAGTGGCCCTTTAGGATATAAGTGACGTTATCTCCATTTCACAGCAGGAGCCTGAGGCTCGGAGCATTTGCATGCTTGAGACCACTCAGGTATTAAACAAGAAAAGTGGGCTTAATTCACCCTACTCCAGAATCTGTGTTTTATTGGCTAAGAGCTACTACCTGTGATGTATTCTATAAATTAAGGGACCACCTAATGATTCTCACGGGTTTTTTTTTTTCTTTTCTTTTTTAATTAGGTGGCGTATTTATGCAGGATGCTCTCATGAATGGCGACTGCACACCAGTTTCAGGAAGAGCACTGAAGGACTGGGCACCAGAGGCTAAGGTGGATTACAGTCGAGAATGAGCTTTGGACCCCCTGGGAAAGCATTTGGAAAGAAAACCCTTCTGCCTGGAACCAGATGACAAATCGATGTCCTCCACGAGGGACAGCATCTCATTCCACCGTCACACTGAAGATGAGGCGAGCAGCAAATAACACGGGACAAAAAGCAAAAATAAATCAGAAAGGTAAAAACAAATGAGAAAGGAAAAGAGGAAAAGCCTTTAGAGGGGCTTTTCTTTGCAAAGAAGGCATCCCTCGAGAGTGAGCTGGAGTCAACGGAGGAGACTCATACTCCGCATTGTACACAAGTTCATTAAAAAATCAGTAACCTGCACCAATCGATCAGACTTCTGGGACCAAGGCCTGCTAGACAGCACCAAGGCGGCAAAGTGCAGAAAAGTAGACATCTACTCTCCAGGAAGAAGGAATTCTTTCAAGTGAAATTAGTAAGTCCACCTCTACGGCCTGTATAAACCCTGAAACATTGATTGATTTGCTTAAAAAAAAAGAAAAAAGAGGAAAAAAAAAAAAACCCAGAGAAACAGGGCTGATCAGCACTGTTGATACTTCATTTAACTTCAAAGGTGCTTCCGTAATATGGGCAAAAAGGAAGTCAGATCAGGAAGGGAAAAACGTATTTTTCACATCCATTCCAGCGAAGACAATGTGCAAATGAAAATCTGTTCTATTAACATGGAAACTTCCCCTTTGTAGCATGAATGTCTTGTGGAGGTGATGTGCAGACCTTAACCTGCCGGGACTGGCTCACAGGGTGGGGTGTGCAGACTTCAGGCTCACGGCAGAGGCTTCAGAAGCCTGAGGTATAAATAGATTGGTTAGGATTCTTGTTATAAAGGCATGAGTGAGCTAATTTGGGGTTTCTCAATCCTGACATTTGAGGGCTGATACTTCTTGCTTGTGTGTGTGTGTGGGGGGGCTGCCCTGTGCATTTCAGGATAGTCTCTACCCAGTAGATGCCAGTGGCCAACACTCCTGAGTTGTGACAAACAAAGCTGTCCCCAGACATTGCTAAATGTCCCCGTGGTGGGAGCAAAAATTGTCCCCGGGTGAGAGCCCTGGAATTCAACCCTCAGGGGAATGTCAGAAAGGAAGGGAACACATTGGACCCATAAGCCAGTAGCTAGAACATTGGAGCCTTCCAGATGATACGGACGAGAGATGAATTGAGAATGGACACTTTGTTTTTGTTCCTTGTTGCTATAGATGAGTTTGACTTCTCCAGACAACCTTCTTCACATAGTTGCCGTGAGTAGCTTTCTTCCTTCCTTCAGCTGAATCTGGCCCTTAAATATGTTTAGTTTGGCCTGAGAAGCATTTTTTTTTTTAATATATCTATCTAAAATTTTTAAGAAGAGATTTCCTATAAAAGGCCCGATTTTTGACGATGGGAGATGTGACATTCTGGGTGTCACAGTGTTGAAACCCCTGAGGCAAAGCTGGGTGATGGCACAGGAGGAGTGGGGAGACCCCGGGACTCAGGGCTTGTTTTCTAGGGTGCTGCTTTTACAAGCTTCCCTCACGTGTTTCCTTCATCCGACTATGTGATCGAGAAACACGGCGGCCCAGATTAGAACGGTGTACTCGCCGCTGCTTGGTTGCTGATGGTGCCACCAAACAAATGACAGCAACAGAAATATGCTCTTTGAATAGCTCTTCCATAACTGGTATTGCAGAAAGTCTATAAAGAGATTCACAGGATAAATACCCTGGGGGAGAAGAGAGAAGAGGAAGGGAAAACTTTCCCAAATCCCATCATAAATAAGTAATTTTTGTTGTTGTTGTTTCTTTTTGAGATCCTTATCAGCTCATGAAGCGGAGCATTTCTGAGGCAATGAATTCCCCAGCATGGGGGCCTAACGAGAAAAGAGATCACTGCCTGGGGCTGCAAATCTGATTTTTCAGGCAGGAGAAAAGCTGCAATGAGAGAATAAAGTGCCTATCCTGTTGTGTAAACAGAACGTGGATGAGAGAGGAACGGGTTTATATCCCATAAAGCCTAACAGCCACTTAAGTGGATGGCGTTATTTGGGAAGACAGAGTTGGCTGCTCATGGCCACGTTGCCCATCTCCCTGCTTGGCAGCTGCTTAGGTTTAAAAAGCTGCAAGGGGACAGAATCCTGCCCAGCGAGCAGACTGTGAGTGCTGGGGGTGAGAGCCCGATACCCACGGAGAGACATGTGTGGCCAGAAGTAGCTCGTGGCTAGAAATTGAGTGTATGTAGGAAATAAAAACAATGATGATGATAGCTGATGTTTTCCCGAGTGCTGATGACAATCCGGAGATGTTTTGCATGAATCGACTAACTTAACTCTTACAACAACAACACTGCAAGCCCAGAGCCGCTCAGTTCCAGAACCGCAGGACCCTGACTGGTCTGGAGCCAGGAATTGGCACTGAGCACCTGGGAGTCACTGCTTGCATCTCCCCAAACACCACGTCATACATCTGTATCTCCAGACGTAAGTGTGTGCAAGGTAATTCTATGCATGCGTGTGTTTGTGCTGGAGAGAGAGTATCAATAATAATGAGAAATGATGGACAGGAACCATCCATCTTCATAACCCACATTCAGAAATTAATTTCTAAGGAAGGAAGCACAGAAACTCCTTTGCACATAAGGGACGCTGTTGAGATACAATGTCTCATCTGTTTTACTAGTGGACGTTAGTAAACTATAAAATGAAAGCAATCTTTTTTCCCCAGGTACCAGTAGTTCTTCACCCTGGGGGACGCTTGGCAATGCCTGGACACACTGCTGGTTGTCACAGCTGGAGGAAGGAGGTTACCCTATCTAAAAGGAAACATCTGCAGAGGAGGCTTGCCATTTTCCTGAACAACAATAAACACAAATAAATAGAATAATGTTTCAATTCAACAGTATGTAGAAATCTGTTTTAGGGTGACCAAGAAATACTCACAGTTGTTTTCCTAGCAAAGGCAAAACATTCACAGGATGCTCACTGGGGGAGAAAAGCAGTAGGTAGTAAAAAAAAAAAAAAAAAAAAAAAACATAAAAGTAAATGGCAATTCTAAAAATTGTGAAGCAATTGTCAGGGTAAACACAGGGACTGTAAATCAAAGTGACAAAGAAAAAAACGCATAATTTCTGCGTTGCTTTTAAAATATAAAATGTTACCGAATTGACCACAGGGATGGTCTTAATCAGAGCAAGAATTCAAGGGTAGGAAGATGTAATGAAAATTTCATTTATGAAGATGGACTAGCTGCTAAATCAGGTACTGATCAAGAGTGGCCCGTGGTAGTCTCTGCTGAGCCATTTTCCCTCTAGGCAGTCGAATTTTAAGGAGCAGACACAGGGAGGTACTGCAGGAGGCATCTGAGGTGGCTCCATGACTTCAGACAGCTGATGACTCAGCGATTCCGAAGAGAGTGCAGCCATCTGCTGATGCTAGATGCCCATGGATGGAAGCTTCCCAAGTCAGCCTTCTTCATGTCCTCGTCACCTTAGCAGCCTGGAAGTTCTTCCTGTACCTTTCGTGCGTAGGACCATGGTGCGTCTGTGGGCAGCGTGCAAGTCACCGGTGATGTGGGTGTGTCCCTAGGAGCTGGTGTTCAGTGAGTCCTGGGGATGTGAAGCCTTGTGGTTGAGAAGCAAAAGCTGGTAAAACAAACTATCTTTCTTTCTTTCTTTCTTCTTTCTTTCTCTCTCTCTCTTTCTTTCTTTTTCTTTCTCTTTCTCTTTCTTTTCTTTCTCTTTTTCTTTCTTTCTCTTTCTTTCCTTTCTTTCTTTCTTTCTTTCTTTCTTTCTTTCTTTCTTTCTTTCTTTCTTTCTTTCTTTCTTTCTTTCTTTCTTTCTTTTTCTTTCTTTCTCTTTCCTTCCTTCCTTTCTTTCTTTCTCCCTCTCTCTCTTCCTTCCTTCCTTCCTTGCTTTCTTTTTCTTTCCTTCTCTTTTCTCTCTCTTTTCAAATGAAGCCAGCAGACCCAAGTCATTTGCTGTTAAAGATTCTTTAAAAAGATAACTAGCACTTGTAGTCAGAGACCAGGACACAACTCCACGGTTTTCTACAGTGTTCTGTGGGGAAATAGCCCCTTGCCGAGAGAGAAGCACATGCTAATTCAGACGTAATTATTCAAATGAAGGCTGTTCCTTCTGAAAGATACTTTCAATGTTCTCTCCATTCTGATGCTTGACATTTGGCCCAGGCATAATGGGAATTCATTTCTGAAACCGAAGCATCACAATCCAATTACAAGATGAATCATATACAGGCAGGACAGGGGGACTTTGTAGAGTTTTGGGGGGCTGGAGGTGCGGGGGCTTGTCTGGGGGTGAGGGAGGTGATGGATATGGCTTTAGGGACGAGAAGCCTGATGAAAGCAGCCTGAAAAATCCAGCAGGTCCAGTGGCGAGTGCTTGGGAGGCACAGGAAGCAAACTCACAGTTATGAAAATGTGGGAGAAATTCTTGCCTGACCTAGAAACTGCACCGCCTCCCCAAAGAGGGCTTTGTAAAGGAAACATCTAGAGAACGCAGAATTGCTCGTCAAGGTGCCTTCTCTCCAATGCGGTCATGCTTTTCCTTGCACTAAAACTCATTCGGTTTGTGATGTGAAGGACCAAAATAGATGCCCCTTTATCAGTTACGAAGGACCATAAGGTTAAGGAAACAAAAGTTACTTGCAGGTTGAGGGCTCAGGGCTCAGCCGACATGGCAACTCCCTAAATTTTTATGGCTACAAGGAAAACTACACTCTTGCTAAACTTCCTCATAATAGGAGCTATTGGGAAAAACGTCAGCACCCCCAACTCTAATTTATGACCCAGACCACAACAACTCCGACTGGACAGGGGACCAGCCTTACAAACATTCTTTCCTGACAGACAGCTGCAAATCCCAAGCCAGTTTCAGCTGGCTTAGAGGGAGTGGGCATACCTTTTCTTTGCGTCCTATAGTTCACCTCTTGACAGACAGGGCTAAATTCTACCTTATTTCACTCGGCACTTTCTTTCAATAGTTCATTGTTCGCCACACAATGGTCCATTATTTAAATGCAAGCAAAAAAGCCAATTTACGTGGGAGCAAGGTAAAGTTGCCCCACGGACTAAATTTGAAAGGGGCAACAGGAGACAAAAGATAATTTGTGTTCTGGCCCCACATGACATGCTGTGCATTCTTGTCAGTCACCCTGGGAAGGGGACTAGAGCAGACCTTGTGCTGTGGACAAAATCACAGCTATGAAATCACTAGCCATGTTTTCTTCTCCCACCCACCATGTCCCTGGGAAGGTCAGAGCATGATGCTGGGGTTGGCCTCTGTCTTCCTGGTGTGACCTCACAATTGACCCCAGGTAGATGTTGACCTAAACTTGCAGGGAGGGGCTTCTTATCTTGGGAAATGCTTTCAGGGTCCCCTTATTTTAAAGTTTCAAGATCCCTAGAGGCAGGAAGGCATAGTAGTGTTTCATTTTCCAGGTAGAACCCTAGCCATTAGAACTGGCCCACAAACCCCAGTGAGTCGGTGGAGAGACTGCCGGTGGGAGGAAGATCCAAACCTTCCTCCCATTCCGTGGCTCACTCTGATAACTCCAAGTGAAAAGTCCACCACAGCTCTGGAGACAAGAGGATGAGGCTGCTACAGCTATGAGATTTAGTGCAAGAGACAATTCAGCCCCTTTCCCTGAGTCATCCATGCAGGGCAGTGGCCAGAGCATGGGCTGGAGTCATTCCCACATGTGCAAAGCAGAGAAAACTCCAAAGTCAACCCCTTGAGCTAAGAAACACTCAATACAGCTCCGGAAGCTTACGCCATCTTCATGCATTTTACCCCACAGAGATGGATGAGAAAAACGGTGTTGAGTTGGGAAGAGGAGCAGGGAAATGACCTATGTTAGCAGGTGCTGAGAACCTGAATCAGACAACAGTACAGCACTAATAAATGCCCATCCAAGTAGCATGTCCAGTGGCAGCCCATTTAGCATCACGTTGTGAGCTGGAAGACAAAAGCTCAGGAGCTCATTTGTCAAGAGCCAACTTGGAAAAGTTTGGAGAAAGTTCTGAAATAATTAAAGCTGCATTTGAATACTGTGATGAACACGCGTATTTATTTTATGGCAGAGCTGCTTTTGAGACACCTCACGACACTCCCTCCAGCAGAATGCCTGGTGGCAGTGGGCCTGCCCGTCATCATTTGGAAGAAGAATTAGGAGAGTTATTTTTAACTTCCCATTATTAGAGGAAACACACACATCTGGAAATTGTGAAGGGTGATTATTAGCTGTTCAGCTGAGAAATAGCCTGGTGTCTACAATGCATCATTTTCCAATTATTTTGATATTTTTCAATGCCTTAAATACTAGAGGCATATAAAATCCAGCTCATTTAATCTCCCTAAATTATACTTTTTCCATCTGCCATGATCTTACAGCTAATAAAATCTCTACTTTTCATAAGCCCAATAAAATCATGGAAAATATTGGGGGAGCTCAGTTTCAGCTTGGTTTTATTTTTGGTTTTATCGTTTTTGCTTTTGGGGGGAAGAATTGATATATCACAATTGGAAAATAGTTTTCATATTTTCAGTCTGCTAAAAGAGTTTAGGGATTTTTACAAGGCCACTTAACAAGATGACAAAATAATGTACTTTTATATTTTTCTTATGAGATATTCCAAAGTTGTGCTTTTTCACTGGGGGAAACAGAAAGAAATAAGCCCGATCACTCACGGCCATAACTCAATCCCAGATCCCTGTGGCTCTGACTACATTTATCAATCTTTCTTTATTGAAACTGTCTGCCTCACATATCTAGGCCAGAGCTCTAAAATGTTGAATAGAGGCAGGGGATAGGTTTGTGTACTTTGCTGAGTTTGGGCCATGAAATAAATCAATAATCCCACATTCATGGAAGAGTGTTTGACATTTGCACTGGCAAAGAAAGGGTAGTTATGCTAAGGTCAACTTTGTGCTAAAACAACAAGAAATGTTCTACATTTTATTATTAATATTTTTATTATTTTTAGGGCCTCTGGAAAACCCACATGGGAACCCAAAAGATTTCTTCATCTGTGCGTTACAATTTTTGGAATTTCATCTTTAGAAAATCAGTTTCATTGAAAATACTCCAATGTGACCTTGTATTAGTCCCAATTAACACATACTCAGTAGAAGGATTTCAAAAATAGGATCTTTTATTTCATACAAGATGTCTACAGCTGCACATCCACATGGTTGGTTCAGAAGCTCTCCAACGTCTTCAGACACTCAGGCTTTTTCTATCCTTCTGTTCTAGTGTCTTTAGCCTACTGGGTTGGTCCTTATGTTTGTCACCTCATGCCCCAAAAAGGCTGCCAAACACCCTAGCATCATCTCCTCACATGCTATATTCAGAAAAAGAGCAAAGTCGGGTTTCTACACGTATGTCTCTTAAATGATGGAAGAATAGCTTTACAGACATGCCCAGTGAGATTTTCCCACAGGTACCTTTGATGAGGATTCAGTCACATGCCATTAAAAAAGGAGCTCAGAAATCTTCTCAAGTTAGTGGTTCCATCAGAAATAAAAAAGTAAAATAGCTGAGGAGAGGCAACAGAAAGCATTTTACACATACCTAGACTTGATTAAAGCGTCCTTTGATCTCTAAAGCCCTTTGTGATTCATCAGTTTCATTAATTCAGATGCCCTTAATTTGAAATTCATGATAATTTAGAAAACCACAAAGTATAAATTAAGAAAATATCTGGTAAGCAAAGAAAATATTTCAAAATCAATAGCATAAGATGACAAAAGTTCAGAAATACCACAACCTCTTGTGAGGAATAAATAGACGCCGGCACTTATATCGACCTGATAAGACTGTGACAATTCATTCTTACCTAGCCATCAAAAAGGTTTTGCACGAGCCTAATATTATATTATAGTTGATCTCAGATGTTTAATAATTCAAATTGTAATTAATGGGAATTAATTACTCATTGTCACACATCACCACGCACCACCTTCCTGCAACAATGTCTCTTCTCTTATCTCACACTTCTTCTGTTTTATATCACTGTCATAAATAGTATTTAATCCAAAAAAAAGAGTGAAAATGAACATTTGTCTCTGAGTCTATTCATTGCCCAACCAAAAGCCATTTTCCCCCTTTCCCTGCCAAACAATCCCAACTTTGTATTAAGAGTAGCTGGATCACCCACCCCCAGTCCCAGAGAATGAAGCCGATTGCTCTGACCTAGTCATGTGATACCACTCCCATTGCCTGTGTTTGGCCCAAGGATGGGCATGTGACCTCGTCCTGGCCTATGACTGGCCCAAGGATAGGCATGTGACCACATGATGGTTTGTGATTGGCCTAAGGAGGAGCATGTGACCTGGTAGTGGCCACATGGGTAAGTCAGAAATGGTGTTTTGGGGAAGGGTAGGGACAAACAAACAACAACAACAACAACAAAAGTAAAACAAAAAAAAAAAGACCAAAATAAATGACTAAGAAAAAACAAACTTTATACAAAAAAAAAAAAAAAAGACAACAAGATAGAGCCTTTCAAAAAAGATGGGGTTGGTTTGTTTGTTTCTTGCCCACTTTTGACCTGCTTGTGAGGCTAATAGATTGGATGTTTGAAGCCTGGGCAGCAATTTCTGTCTAATGAGAAAGTCTGAAGGAATAGCATAGATACAGACTTAAGTCTCTGGGAAGCGCGTTCCTCCAGGCTGCTTGTTGTGTGAGCTCACTCATGTCTGCATCATTCAACTATTAACTGTGGCTAAACAATGTAACTGGTGCAAATGTCCCTTTCTATTTAGATCCTGACACTCACCAAGGGTTGGGCTTGACACTCATGTTGCCTTTGACTAAGCGGAAAACCAGTGAGGGTTAGAGGTGTTAAAGACATTTCAATGTGAAGGATAGAAAGAGAATTGAAAATGAAATAAAATGACTCCCTATGTGACACTAACTATATTGTTTAACGCTGTCTGGGCATCACCTAAAATCATTACTGCCCATCACCAGGGAAGCTGCCACTCTTTGAAAACATTGTTAAAATATCCAGAATCAATATTTTCATTCCTGTGAGCCTACTTTGCATATAGAGGGTGAAGCATAAGGTTTTTCTGGGTGTGAAGTATTGATAATAACCTCTCGTGATTTTTAAAATAGTTTTTGTTTCTAAACATCAGAGATTTAAAAACACAATTAAAATCACGTATGTATGTATATGTGTGTGAGTGTATGTTTGTAAATATGTGTGTTATATACACAAAAAAATCAGCCCATGAATTCCTCAGTCATTTTAGTTTCAAATTTGAAAACAAGAAATCAATAGATGGTTAATAATGGCTGTAATGTATCAGGCTGCTTTCAGAAATAACAGTAATTGTGGCAGCTTTTAAAGACAAATGCCATTGTCGGCTCAAATTAATTTTGAAGCAACCCAATATTTTAATGATGAAAATCACAACAGTTTGGTTGTTTGGAGACTTAATGTGGTGTGGCGAGACATTGTCTGAGGGAAGAAGAACCTGGAATAGGGCGTGTGTTTTTATATAATTTGCCTTAGAAATTAAGCTAAAGGCAGCTTCCTGGTATGCCTTACAGACCCGTGTCTCTCCTAGGCATCTCTCCTACCATTCTTTGCACAGCATTTTCCAGTTTTCAGGCTTGTCAAACATCCTTATAATTTTCCCTATAATGATTATAATGGTTGTACTATTATCTACTTAACATTTATTTTAAAGGTCTTATTTTATTTACATAAATGTGTTTGAAAAGGACATTCTTAAAGGAAACTGCACCAATACTAAGAATGGAAAGCCATCATCACTTGTTAAAAGTTAATTATGGAAATAAATATAATAAACACAAAATGTCATTACCTAGATACTGTTCCTTGCTTCAGGCTTTGAGCTGGAGTCCTGTTTCCTTTGGTCAGAAAGGAAGATTCCAGAGGATTTGCAAATATATATAAGGGTCGAACACACAACTTCTCCTTGATGTAGCCAGAAGAATCCCAAGGCTTGTGGAAAGGGAATCCCTTAGTCACTGTGTGATTTAACCTCCTAGAATGATTGCTCCCTTATGGTAACAATCTGCTGCTGCAGACCGGGTGGGAAGCCCACCATTGTGGGCAGCTCTAGACACTCCCCCTATCCCAGAGGATGGGTAATGATTGGCCTAATCTAATCAAGGTAATCCCATTCCCCTGTCAATGAATGGTCCAGGGATGGGGCAGGTGTCCCAGTTTTGGCCAATCAAACATTAGGCAATACCATCTGTGTCCCTCTGTGAATTATTTTCCTCTTTGATAATATTAATAATTGTAATGTAGGAAAGCTCACACTTTGCCTCTATCTTCTCGTCATGTTTCAGAGGCTGCTCTGGGTGGGAAGATCAGAAAGACGGCAGGAGTCTAGGCCCTTGATGGCAAAACCAATTCTGCACTTACCTCAGGGCTACTTAAGTAAATAACACACATCCTTATGGTTTAAGGACCTGTTGGCTGAATTTTCTGTACCTTGCACCTGGGCATAGTTACAATTAATACAGTTGTTTATTGTTCATACCTGCTTATGCCATGGTCATTTAAAGTGTTTAACTTTGTCCATTTTGTACTGTCCATTGGCACAGTCTTCTTCCCATTAATCTATACACATCTCAGCTCTCATTTTAGGTCCAAAAACCTAGGGCAAGGTAGATTTCTATGAATGAGAATATTTTTGGAGCGGACTCTGATAAAACAAAAATACTGCATAGCAGATGCAACAAAAACGTTCGTTAGGATATTGTACCTGTCTGGGTTTGATCCGGAAAATAGAGTCACTGTAGATGTCACAGGCACAGTATTAGAAGTTTAACGAGTTTCATATTGGAATTAGACCGTGGGTGGAGCTGAGAGAAGGAAGGTCTAGAGAGATGCAGCTGGAGCATCAGAAGAAACATCACTAATGACTTCAGCCCGAAGAGCAGAAAAGCCCGGGCTCACAGAGTCGTCCCATATGCTGCTCTGAGCTCATGGAGAGCTCTGTGAAGCCAACACATCTGCCTGCATGGCCTCCCAGGAATAATTGCTTTCACTTTATTTCTGTCTTACAAATCTCACTTGATTGCCTCTCATTGGAAGATATTTCTGGAAAGCAGTTCCTAAGCTTAGAAGGGAGTAGGGTGGGGCTACATTAGCTAAAAATAATACAACACAAATTTGCATGTGTCAGGAAAAGAGAATAACCAAGTTTGCAACCCTCTTTCATTCATTCATTTATTCATTCACAAAATACTGAATAATCACCTCTACAGTAGTCACGGTCCTGTTCCTGGGACGACAATCTCTATTGCCTGAATTGTGTTTCCCCCTAAATGCATATGATTAAGCCTTAACCCTGAATGTGGTGGTATTTGGAGACGGGGCCCTGGGGGGTGATTAAGATTAGGTAAGGTCTGAGGCAGGGCCTTCAGGGTGGCGTTAGTGTCCTTATGAGGAGAGACACCAGACAGCTGCCTGTCACTCTTTCTCACCGTCATGTGAAGACAGATCAAGAAGGCTGCCATCTGCAAGCCAAGAAGAGAGCCTCACCAGAACACGACCATGCTGGCATCCTGGCACTGAACATTCCAGCCTCCAGAACTTGAAGACAGTAAGTTTCTTTTGTTTAAGCCACCCAGTTGGTGATGTTTTGCTAATGCAGTCCAAGCAGACTAAGACAGCAGTGAATAATGCAGACATGAGTTGTGTTTATTATTGTTTTTACAATTATTTGACTAGGAGGAGAAGGATGGTGTCATTGTGCCTGTAAAGGCTTACAGGTAGCTGTTATTTCCCTGGGGAATAAATTTTGTGACCATTTTATAGGTGTTCACTGTTTAGAAAGCCTACGTTAAACTGTCTAATCGCAAATCTCTGATCCCAAGCTAGGTGGGGGCTTGGAAAAGGTGAGATAAGAGAAGAAGAAGAAAGAGGAGGAAGGGAAGAGAGAGGAGGAAGAGGAGGAGAAGGAAGAGGAGGAAGGTAAAAGAAAGAAAACAACATACATTCTTGGTGTTTTTTTTTTTCTTTCTTTTTTTGTCCCCAGAAATTAGATTCCTGTGGCATCAATTTCTCCCTAGATTCAGGCAAGCCTCACTGAGACGGTAAGATGTGCACGGTGGTTGGCAGCCACTTCAGTATCGATGGGTTAAGTGGGATGGAATCAGTGGAGTTATCATCTAATGTTCAAATTTTGTCTACTTCCTTGCAGGGTCACTTTCCACTGTTAATGAACTAGTCATGTTGGGACAGCGCTGGTTCCAGGCTCACAGGATTATTATTAGTGAAGACAGCGTGTCCTGAGTTTTAGTTCTACTTCCCAGAAATCCTTTCCAATAAGAGGAAATCAAGTAAGATTTCTACAGCAAAAATGGCGTGAAAGCGATTATCGCTGGAAGGCCATGCAGGTGGATGTGTTGGCTTCCCAGATCTCTCCAGGAGCTCAAAGGAACTCGCCACACTCCTCCGTGAGCCCCGGCTTGTCTGTGGCTGGAGTCATTCGCGATGTTTCCTGGGATCCTCTACAGCCTTGCATTAGAGAGCAGTGGTTTTCCCACTCCTTTCAAGAAGAAAGGTAGTCACCAGACTTTGGCATTCCTCTGAGTGCCACAGGGGAAGGAGACAGAACACGATTTGCAGGCAAGGGTTCTGAGTTTGCTTTGACAATTTTACAGTTTCGCATCAGTGATTCCTGTAGCAAATATAAGTATTTATGCACAGATTAAACTGATGCACAGGTGGAGGGGGAACTAGAGCCAGCAATCCCTGCGTGAATAGAGGAGATCCCCTAATGAATTTCAGGTTCTTTTAGGGTTTTACTTTAATAAATTCACGACACAGAGAATTGGGGAATAAACATATGAGAGGAGAAACGCATTCTAAATGAGGATTGCTGAGACCGGGAGCCCCTGTCATTTACTGGATTAGTTATGGAACTGTACACAAGGCTGCAATATTTGTTTTGCCGCCGCGGTGCCACTGGTAAAATGAAAAGACATGTCAGGGGAGTGCTCGGCAAATGTTCCTCTTATTTCTTCCAACATTTTTATAGTGCTGGGAGGAATCTGCAGCTCAGAGTTAGAAATTGAGATCACACTTGTATGAGAAACAAAAGCGAGGAGATGAGATGGAGACATTTCGGCCTCAGAACAATAACTGCATCAATTGAGTTAAGTGTGTTTAACTGGGGCAGGTGGACGCGCTACCTGTGTGGAAGATTCCCGGCTCCTGGCATCAGCGGAGGGGAACATGTGCAACCCCTGAGCCGGGGGGAGAGCGCCTGGTAAACCAGATGTCCCGAACTCTCGAGTCTGTTTGTTTTAAATGTCTTGGAATGACGCGTGGGTATCGACAGATTGGAATGCATGCATCTCCTGCTCACGGATAGCGTGGGCTCTTTCCAAATGCCCCAAGTTAATTTATAACTGAAGATGGAATTTCAGTCTCTTACTCGGTAGGGCTCGAAAGCCGGTTAGCGAATCCATATGTGCTCCTCGGGGGCATGTTGAGGACATCGGCTGAGAGTTACAAATATTTGCAGTAATGTTTCTCTCCGTACCCACAACAGCATTAAGTGGGGGCCTGTGGGACGGCGGCATGGCCTGCCCGTCTAAGCGCATCTGCTCAAACACGAGGGGCCCACGGCCCTCGGACACCATCGCACAACCAGGGGCTGAATTGAAAGCAGTATTTTGCCTACGAGAGACACGAAGAGGAAAATGTGCACAGATAATTGACTGAAATAATACGCTATGAATCTAGGAGAAACCGAGAATAGAAATCGGGACTTTTAAATTAAACATATATTTATATAAAAACAGGCCGTGGGAACTGCACTCATAAAACTGAGAACCCCACTTCCTCTCGGCGCTCACCCCTCTCCCTCCATCAGGGGCCTCTCCCTTTCTCTGATGTCCCCGCAGGGGTGTGGGCTTTGTTGCTCGTTCATTTTCTTTATCGGGTAGTTTCCGCTAAGGGAAGAGTATATTTCAGAGTATACGGAAAAGTAAAATAAATAATATTTTCCTGGGTCACATAATAAATGTTCTCATGATCCTTGAGGGATGAAAAGGAAGGTGACAGGTTTCCAGAGCTCTCCTCTCAGGCGGTGCCCGTGTGTGGCCGGCCACTTCCCTCTGACAGGTACCCAATCATCCCACTTGGAAACTGGACAGAGCAGATACCCCGGTCAATTTTAGAACCAGAGGCTTGATGGCAGCTCCTGTAAGATAATTTAGAGAAGGTTGTCCTTACCAGGGAGGATTTACTGTTTACCGTTTTGTTTTTTTCGTTTTTGTTTTCCTGTTTGTAGATCTTGAGACCCACATTCAAATGGAAGAGGACACTGATTTGGGACAAGCCGGCACTACCATCAGCCCAGGGAACGAACGAGGGCAGCCCTGGGGTTGTCCCGAGAACATGGAGCTGATGAAGGGCGATTCTGGAGCCGTCCTGGGAGGTCTTCCCCTGTGCCCGGGATCCCAGCCCTGCTCTCCAGCCAGAGAGGAGGTGCATGGGCCGTGAGCCAAGGTGTGTTCTGGCTGCAAAACCGTCAGAACCACCTCTGCACGCTCACCTGCAATGCACTGAATCCAGTCATTTTCGACGCACTCGAGAGGTATTGCACGTAGCCTAGAAAAATGAGGCAAGGGGCGAAGGTGCATTCCTTTTCATGGGATGGGGCATGCACACTAATCCCTGTCCTTGGGCAGGGGACACAATCGGAGTGGGTGAAAGAAGCTGCAGGGTTTCCAGTCTTGGGATTGCTTGAAATCTATCAGCCTATGGCAGTGACAAGACGATGACTTTGGTTTTCTTCGTGGGCTGTCCTTCCTCTGCTTGTGCTCAGAGCCACTCGCGTCACTTCTGTTCTGGTCTTTGCAGTCGGGATGGATCCTGGCAGAGCTGAGTCTCAGGCTGCCACCCCATTCTGGACAGGTGTGACCAGTGGGGTTCAATGATGGAAACTGGAAGAGCAGGTAGAGAAGACCCCAAGTCATTTCTCTCTGGCTCCTTTCTCTACTTGGGGACATTTCTGGCAGTGGCTTCGTCCCCTGGGCAACCATCTCCCCATGGTCCCAGCTCCTCTCTGGGAATCTCCACCTTGGCCACACCTCTGGGGGTACTGTTGTCTCCTCGTCCAGAGTGTGGCCAAGCGGGTGTGTCCTTTGTCTCAACTCTACGGAGTTTCCCACTGTGGAAACGTGAAGAAATGTATTATTTAGCTGATGCCTTCATTTCATCCCCTTTATGCATGAGCATTAAGGAGGGCAATAAAAGTAAAGTTGGGGAAAAATGAAAGCCCTTCTTTAGCTAATGGGAGACATCTGTTTATTCCTTGTTTTTTGTTTTAATGTGTGTTTGCTTAATAGACAAGTATTTTTTTTAAAATGCCAGTCAAGGCTGCCATGACTTTGGGAAATTTATCAAAGTCACAGCCGTTTGTGGGTTTTTTTTTTTTGGTAAGTAAAGATGCATTTTGTAAACGGCTGCTGTTCACTGGGAGGAGGAAGGCTGAGGGAGATGAGGACAAGTGTAGGCAAAAGGGGTGAAATGAAGGTCTTGGGAAGGGGTGTCCCTGAGGTGGGTCCCCCAAAATGTCCTCACCCTGATCCTCGGAACATTCAACTGTGTTACTTACAGGGAAACGGGACTTTGGAGCTGGAGACCATGGAGATTGCCCTGGATTGTCTGTATGGGGCCGATGGAACCACAGGGTCCTCAGGAGAGGCAGGCGGAGGGTCGCTCAGAGCAGAGGGGACGATGAAAGGACAAGAGCCAAGGAGAGTGGGCGCCTCTGGAAGCTGGAAAAGGCGAGAATTGGATTCTCCCCCGGAGCCTCCAGAAGGAAGCAGCCTGCCTGCAGCGTGGTGTGATTCTAGGATTTCTGACCTCCAGAACTATCTACAACAATGCATTTATGTTTTTATTTTAAGCAGCTGGGTTGGTATTGATGTGTTATAGCAGCAACTGCAAATGATCACTCTCTCTAAGCACATTGGTTGCTGAATGCTGGACAGCAAATTCGATGTTGAGATATTTTTCATTGGCAGATGGTCCAGGAGAACAGCCATCAACAGCATTTTATGCAATAGGGTCATAAGCACGATAAAGCTAATCTTTATGGGGCACTTCCTGTGACAGCAGGCACCGTAAGGGCGCCGTGTTAAACGTTGCTCATTTAGCTCTCACGGCACACCTGGGAGGTAGGCATGGGTATCACTCCCAGGCGGCAAACGAAGAGACTGAGGCCCAGAGATGTAGCAGAGGTGGCTCTGGGTCACCCAGGCAGAGGGAGGGAGAGACGGGAGAGGACTCTGGCTGTCTGGCCCCAGCTCCATGACCCCAACCACATGGCTCTGATCTGCCTCTTCTAGGCGTTTGAGTTTTGATTTAAAAAAAAGTATTTAGAGCAATAGAATCAAAAGGCCAATTCGAATGAGTGAAAGTCTGTATTACAGAAATTATACAAATAAATGCCCTTTGGAGACTTGCAAATATGTATTCTGAATTTACATCAAGATTTAACAAAGGCTGCTGAAGGACGGGACTATATAATGCTTTTTGGAAGAGGGATCAGTAGAGCTATTTACTTTTATAGTTATTATTACTGTTATTCTCATTTTTGTACAAATAATACACCATTTAAAAATTTCATCTTAATTTAGTTTAAATATCCTTAATCCTCTTTATTTCCTAGCCCAGAAAACCCTTTCATCTCAGCCACGACAAAGGTACGGTTGATTCCAAATGAGATTAATTGTTCACAGACCCTGCATAAATAAGGGATTCTAAATTATCGTAGCTTTAATAGAATTTGCAAAATATTGAATGGTAATTGTTAAGTTTGATGTGGAGACAAATGATGGTAGATTATTTGGAACATCTGCAAATGACTTTTAAACAGTTTAAATATTATTTCACTGCACCTGTGTAAAAATAGCCCTTTTACTATTATTATTATTATTATAAAATCTGTTTAATGTTTAATTGGAACTGATGATTTAATATAAAATTGAACTTTTAGCATGTGAGTAAATTTCCTTAACATCCTAACTTTAACCTTAAGCCTCTTTCTTGTCCCCTCAATAATTTCAGCACCTAACACAGAGGTAACCACTTATAGTGGTTTAGGATGAATCTTTCCTCACTTTTACTGGGCATTTTATTCATACACACATTGCTGTGTGAGCTATTTTGGGCTTGTTTTCACAGTATACAGAGAATTTCTCAGTTTGCACTGCTAACTACCAGGCTAAGTGGTGTCAGGAACTAAATTGGCTTTTAACAGTGGCTTCAAATTCCCCCTCATTAACTACCTTTCCAGCTCTGCCATTTGTTTGGGAAGCTGGGGTGACAGGTGGTTTCTGCCTTCCTCACTTCTGCTCTTTATCCCAGGACGGGGGAGAAAAGGGGTCTCTGGAGCATGGGGGCAGGGGATGGGGGGGTGGTCCCTCTGTGCAAAGCCCCCCCCATCAATCCCTCCCTCATCAGTCTCCTCTCTCGGAAGTACTGCAGCCACGCCAAGTTGGAGTGAAGAGTTAAATATTCAGAGTTTAAATATAATCCTGCTCTAATGCCAAAAAGGTCGCAGTTTGGCTCATGTAGCTGACGCTGACCTTTCAAAGGATTCCACCAGGTAATTCTCACGGTGCATCAATAACCTTGCACTGACGTGCAGAGATGCATAAATAGTGAATTCCAAATTACTGTGGCTTTAATAGAATTTGCAAAATATTTAACGGTAATTGTTGACTTAAAGTTTGATGTGGAGACAGTCTCTGCACTTAACTTCAGTGCAAGGTTATTTGCACTGAATAGGCTGATCTAGTTCCAGGAACAGAGGAAACTTCTGGGCTTTGGGGTGGTCTGAGGACGGTGGGTAAACACATCCCATCACCTCTCTTTATGTGAAGGGTGATAATCCCATCTTTAAATCTTACGAGTAACTAAGCAGATGTGTTGGGAGCCATCCTTTAAGCTTTAAGAGGAAAGTAGCATCCTATCAGATAGATCTTTATTCTGAGCTTCAAAATCTAATGAAGACTCTTTTTCTACTCACGCACCCTCAATTAGGGGCGAAAATGAGCTCACGCTTTAGGCAATGCGGTCTTTTAGACCACCTGTCCCAGGAGCGCCATCACGCACCTGCCCAGTTCCTCCTCCTCATGGAGGCATCTGGGCTAAAGAAGTGTGCGCTGATCAGCTGGGGATTTGGGGCAGTTTCTTTCCACTTAGGGTTTAGGGACCTTTATTTTCTGTTCTTGTTCTCTGCATGGACTTAAGTGATCCACAAGCCTCAGCCTTCCAAATAGCTAGGATTACAGGCATGTGCTACACACCTGGCTTTTTGAAAAAAAATTGTTGTAGAGATTGGGTCTTGCTCTGTTGCCCCAGCTGGTCTCAAACTCCTAGCCTCAAGTGATCCTCTAGCCTCAGCCTCCCAAAGTGCTGGGTTTACAGGCATGAGCCAACGTGCCCGGTCACAGTTTAATTTGTTTTTAATGCATACTATTGGTCTGTGGACTGTATCTCTAAACCTGTTGTTTCAATTTTTACATGACGTCCTACCGAGAAGCTTTTCAAAAACTTTTATTTCTTAAGTCTTCTCCCTGGCCATTCTTTCTACTACGTGCTATCACTTTTCCCTGCTCTCAGCAATTCCTTTGGCAGGTCCCATGCCATTGAATTCACTCCTTGTGCAGCTCTTGCCTGGGACACATATAGCCTCTCGTGCAAAGAGGGAAGAGAGTTTGTTTATCGTGGTCCCCTGTGCTGGTGCACAACTGTGTTGTTGTACGTCTCTGTTCAACATTTGCTTCATGAATAACTGAAGTGGCTACAGTTAGTGCAAAATAGGAGGAAATTATTCCTGGAACCCAAAGAGCTCCCCTTTGCCTACAGTGCATGAATGTAAATGTGTGGGCTCAGTGGATCTACTGTGATGTCTAAGGAACTTTAAAAACCCCCTCCTGATTGTCGGTAGTGTATTTGTGAATGTGCTACTGCATGCCACAGACATCTGTCTTGTTTACTCAGGAATCTTTATTCCATTTCTTCTGAAAATTTCTCCAGCCTTCTTCTCCTAGACAGGTCTTTGCTGAGCAACCTTTGGGAAATCTCCAGTCAACCATGTCACTTGGGGTTTGCTGTGTGCCCATAATGCTGAGAAATCTTGCAATGAATCTGATCACCCCAACTTCTCACAGTTTGTTCCACGGAATATTCCTGGTTCTCTCTCTCTTCTTGAAATGTGTTCAGTGAGCCTCGGCCTCATTTGCAGCCTTGTGTGTTCATTTCCCTCTCCCAGTCAGCAGAGGACACTTGTTATTTTACTTGTAATTGACTGACAGAGGTGTGGATACCTGTGTTATAACTGAGAACCAAGTGATGACATTCTTCTTCCTTCTGCACCGTGTATGTCACTTCTTCCAGAAATAAAAGATTCACACTATGAGAAGGTAGTTGACAGGTTGTTTGTTTTCCTACTCCTTTTAATTTATTGGATAATGACCTTTTCATATGGCTAATTTTCTTAGCCAGATGAAAATTAGACCCAGGAATCCACAGACTGAATACAGTGATAAAACATGATAACAATTTGCATTGCTAAGAAGAAAGCTCTTTTTGAAACATTTTTGCCTAATGAAATTCTGATTTATTTTCTTCAATTTAATTTGGTCACCTTCAGAAATCTTAAATTGACACCAAAGACATCCACCAAAGCCATTGCCCAATATAAAATTATTTGTCTTTAGAAATACATAATGATCATCTCATTCAATAGCTTTTACTTGAAAGGGTTTTCTATCAATGTGTGTTTCTGATTGCGTAGTTTCCAAAACGTATGTCACTTTATTCGCAACCTTTAAGATACTCACTTGAAACATTTGAGAATATAAAAGCCCTTCATAACACTATCAGGTTTTTTTTTTTTGTAAACATTACCTCCTTATTAATTCTAGTTTCCAAAACTGACATTTATTAAATATCTCAAATACGATTTTACACTGCAGTTTGGATTATGCATAAGCTTCATGTTTAATTTATTTTTCTTTAAGATTAAAGGTGAGAGATGACAGTTATGAGACTGTTTTTTAAAATATCTTCTCTTTGCACCTCTTCGGTGCAGATTGACATCTCTAAGAACTCAGAAAAACAAAAAGTAAAGAGGAAATGAACATGCAGATGTTCTACGGGCATTTCAGAGTCAGAGGCAGAGGGAGAGGCACAGCTATGGGGGTGCTGGGGTGAGGGGTCAGGGGAAGAAAAGACATAACTTGAAATATTTGACAGCTGCAGGGAATCCTCAGATATTTTGAGACTGCAGATTAACCCTATGGGAGATTAGAAAGGGAAGTGATTTTTATTTAGGGTAGGAGAAAAAGAAGAGAAATAATGTTATTATTTGCTGCTTGTGTTTTTATTACAGAACTA
The DNA here is from genome assembly GCF_020740605.2 of Lemur catta. NCBI lineage: Eukaryota > Metazoa > Chordata > Mammalia > Primates > Lemuridae > Lemur > Lemur catta. Next base: position 29,853,351 of record NC_059148.1, read on the forward strand.
CTTTTGCCTCTGTGTCTTCCCTGGTACATTTTTAGTCTGACTGAGGAACATGTGTGTCATGTCTGGGTATATGGCGTCAGCTTTGGGATAGACAAATGCAGGGTACAGCAAGGTAAGGGACAGAGGACACGGAGTTTCTGTTTTACTTTTGTTTTTGTCTTTGATTTTTGGATCCTGCTTCAGCCATTTCTAGTTGTGTGACCAAGGGCCAGTTGTTGGAACTCAGGGTGCACGTCTAGAAATGGCATCAACAATCCCAGCGTCAAGAATCGTATGCGAACACTGTGGAAATACACACACACACACACACACACACACACACACACACGCACACAGTTTGCTGCTAGTGCAAGCTGAACTGCCAGGTTATTTCAAGCTCTTTGTCATTCTCCAAGGGTCTCATCTCGCTTCTCCTACACCTCCATGTATAACCACTTGCACCCTCCTCTGCTCTAGCCCCAGGATCCAACATGACCTCGTTCCTTCCTTTCCTTATACTATGTGTCACCATTACCTGGAACTTGGGCTATTAGGGCAGCTACTCACGTGCTCTTTTAACTTTTATTATTTCTTTGCTCCAATGCATCATATACTGGCCACCAAATTAATTCTCCTCCATGTAGTCGGCATCTTTTGGGTTGCCTACTTGTTATTTAATTGCATACAATAATTAGATGTTATGCAAATTTAAAGAATGAGCATGGAAAGAAAGACGTGCCAGAGCTTTGAAAACCAAGTCGAATGCATCTCTGCTGGCGCCGGGCACAGTCTGCCCTGATTCCCGCATTTCTCTCCTCTTCACCCCCCTGCTGGGCTGTGGGCTCTTCTTTGGAGTCGAGTCCTGAGTCTCACTCACCTTTGTGCATCCTGAGCAGAGACAGCTGCACACATCACCAGGTGCTCGGAGCGTGTTGCTAAACTGCAGGGGCCAGGACATTCCCGTCGTCTGGGAGAGTCTCCCGCTGTGATAATTTGGGGCTAGATTCTCTGTAGCTTCCAAAAAGCAGATTAATAAAGTGCCCTTGCCTTTAGAGAATCTCAGGACAAAAAGATGCCCAAAGGATTGTCAAAGCTGCCCTCTTGCTGTGCATAAGAAGGCAAAGAAGGCAAAGAAGGCCACCCTGGTACTTCATAATCCAGTTCCATGGATGGTTTCAGGCTGTGCCCAAAATCGTGAGCAAAAAGTTAGGTATATGTGAGTAAAACCTTACCGAAAGAACTCAGTAGGGTGAAATCAACGAACGATTTTCTTCTCTGTCATTTAGACCACAACTCCACTGCCCTACATGGTAGCTTGGTGGTAATTGAGCAAAGATTCCCTCTCTTGGGGGATGACCCTTCGAGGGTGAAGGAAAGGTGCCCCATTCTGCAGAGCAACAGAGATCTAGGAGACGCGGCCTGGCAAGGAGCGTGCGAGTTGTCCGCCGCCCCGCCTGGGCGCGCTGTCCATGGTGGCCCTGTCTGACCACTGCCCTCCAAACGGGCTCCTGGTGGGACGGGTTTTTATCCATCCGGGATAAAGTGTTTGTGGATCCCATAGGCTTGTTTGTTCCTTCGTAGTGATATAAAAAATCTTGTTTCCAATACTGAGTGCAGAATTTGGGGGAAAAACAAAACAAAACGCAAAACAAAAACAAACAAACAACAAAACAAAAACTCCAGCTCATTCAGTAATCTTCGATCTCAATCGTCTTGCACCCTGCTCTGTGCAGACAGGAGAGAGAGGCGGGCAGCTTCCTGCAAGCGTCTCCACCTTGCAATGCTCCTTCTGCCACTCTCATCTTACCTTCTGTTTTCACCATTATAGGGTCAGATCCTAGGGAACAGGACAGAGAGTCTCTTGCCTGGGGCAGGTGTGGAGGCTGCCCTGGTGGGTAGGTGTTCAGTCCTTGGTTCTCTCTCCCCTGGGATTTGGTGGTCTCCTCAGAGACTCCCAACCCATGTCCCCCAACTCAGCTCTCTTGGGGTGGGCCCCACGCCTCTGCCCACTCACCTTTCCCGAAGGTCTCAGGCTTCTCCTGGCCAACCCCACGTGGACTCTGCTTGCTGGGGTCTCTGTCCCCCAGGAAAGCATCGCAAGTGGATCCCCTGTCAAGCTGTCCTAGGCTGCCCCCTCTCATGAGGTCCACATTTGGTTCTCACAACAAAATCGTGCTTCCACCACGGCTCGTGTGCAGACCCCTCCCAAGGCAGCCGTCTGTCTCTCTCCTCCCACCTGCCACCAGGTGAGCAGCTCAAACGCCATCTCTCCCTGCGAGGACCAGAGGCCCACCCTTGATTTTCACAAACTCCAACGTGTCAAATTCTCTGAGTGGCTCCCTTTGGAAGGCCTCTCTCTTGGCCTGGGGTGGGGCAAGGCCTCCGCCATACCTACCTACAAAGGACAGAGAAACAGAGACTCCAGTGATGACCTTACAGTGACAACCCTGGCCCTTGAGAAAGACCCCTCACCCTATTTGCACTGACCCTTGTTATCTGCCAGTTAGAAATCAATACATGTTGCAAGTCCCATTTTAATAAAAGAGAAGCCTGTCTTTGTCGTGGAAATGACTACCATTTTCAACTAAATCACTGAGCACAACAGCCTGCAATTTAAGGTAAGCTTGTCGCAGGGTCCAACGAGAGATACTTGAACAATCAGCTAGTAAGTGGTGGCATTGCATTTCTGTGTTTAAAAAGGATATCCTTTCCTAGGTCTGGATATTCTGGTAAAGTATCGGATAAAGGATAAAAAAAAAAAAGCTTTTAAAATTTTAGTGTTGTTTGATTCAGATATTGCCAAGATAAAACATTGTCTCTCAATCACTGAAAAACAGTGTTTCTCCAGTGGAAATATCCTAGCAAACCATGTCGTTTTCTAAACAGGAATATTAGCTTTATTTTCAGATGTTTTCCAAGGGAAATGCTTCTAACGTTCTGTGTGGATTAAATGAATGTTTTTTGCCGAGATAATATGACAGCCAAATATTGGAAAGATATTTACACATAAATTCAAAGAGGTGGAGTGCCCCCCAGTGGATGACACACACCATCCACCACCGGCATGGAATGCATCCCTGGTGTTCGGACAGGGATGGCTAGAAGAAGGTCTCCTCCGGCTGGGAGCGAGGGGCAGAAGACATCACAGCCCATTAACCCCCAAGACGCACCAAAAACCAAACCAAACCAAAAAACCTTAATGCACACAAAAAAATCAAATACCCAGAGTTTCCAATTCACTCTCCTGGATAGGAACTAACGTTAAGTTGTTCACCAAAATGCCGTTACTGCGTGAGATTCATGCTGCCAGCAACCAAAGACCTAAAATTAATATCTTTTTACTGAATTAAGCAGTGTAAATTCTACTGGCAGCTTTATCTGACTCCAATACACATTTTAGTTATTTCTCTGAGCTCTGTTCATTTCTCTGTTATATCTGTAATTTTTTGATCACATTGAAAGAATTGCTGGCAATGTCCTGTCACTGGAGAACCATAAACGCAGTCAGGATTATCAAAACCAGTAATTAGAGGCAAATTCACTTTTATGTGTTTGGCAAATCTTGCCATTTGATACCTTGTCACATGTGAAATCAATGATAATTATAAATGATGGATTATTTGCAAGAAGGCATCAAAAAAGTAGCTACTAGGCCTGTTTCCAAAGTTAGAATAAATGTGCAAAATGAGTTAACATTGACCAATTATATAGGAAGTCTGTTAAATGTGTCAGCACTCCTGGTGGCAGAGGAACTATTAGGCCAAGTAAGGTAAAATATAATGAAATAGATTAAGTTTTTTTTTAATGAAATAATGGAACCCATTAGATCTGGTGACTTTAAATTTTAATGCAAATTTCCTCTTTATGAACATTCTCACTTTGAGTGGTCGACGGTATCATCTTTACATTCTCATGCTGCAAATCACCCAAGTCCCCACTTAAAAGAGCCCCCAAGACTGATACACCAAACTTAGAAAAACGGTTACCTGTAAGTGGAGAGAGGTGGTTTGGGCAGAGTAGCCGGGTGGCTTTGATTATATTTAATATTTTCTTCTTAAGATCAGCGTTGGTGTGTTAGTCTGGGTCTTCTGAGTGCAGAGACCAAGGTGGGATGAGACATGCAAGATATATGTATCAGGGGAAATATTCTTAAGGTAAAATAGGCAGGGAGCAGGGGCGGGGGGGAAGATCCCACAAACCACAAAGCAAGTCCGATTGTCCGTGAGGCAAAGAGGGACGGTGGGTGGACGTTTCTTAGATGGGCAGGGAGTTTGGATCGTTCAGCAAGGTTACTGGGTTACTGTGGAAGCCTTGCCAGGTCCTGCCTCCTGGCGGACTGTCGTCCTGGGTCTTCGGGGAACAACTGATAATGGATACAAAGTTTCTTTGGAGGATACTAGAAAGGTTCTAAAATGGATTGAGGTGATGGTTGCAATGCCCGGTTTAATGGTATCTTAACCTGGCCCCAGTCTGGCAGACTGCAATGTGTCAGCACTGGTGGAATTGAAACAAAAGTGGGGGCTAAAAGGCAGAACTTGAGAGAGATTCAGAGTAAAAGGAGACAGGTGGCCCCGAGGTAGGGCGCTTGGGAAAAGGGTAGGTGACATTTCAGACAGGAGTCTGGGGATGGCTCTGTGTCATCCGACCTGCTGCATTTTATAAAACGTCAGTGAAGCCCACCGGGGCAGCCTCCATCGAGCACGGAAGTGCAAGTGCACCAGCCAAGCCCGGAAAGCTCAGCGAGAATCTCTGCTCTGACCGCATCTGCTGGCGTTTTATCAGCCAAAACGCGTTACCCACATAATCCTGAATTCTGCGGGGCTCTCCTTGTTCCCACACCACCCTCCTAGTGACCGCAGAGAGATAATGTATCTCGATAATTGATAGAAAGTCACCCTTTTTTGTTTTCATTTTAGTAATCATCTCCGTCATTCTGGGCTTGGCAGAGTAGACCCATGACCTCAGACTCGATTCCAGGATGACACTATTTTAAGCTAATTTTTATTGAGCGTTAGGGTCTCTGCCAAGCGTGGGACAGTCTCCACGGCAGAGGCCAAATCACGTGCTTGGACGAGATCCAGGGCTGCGGGGCAGGCCCCACCCTGTGCCTCATCAGCAGGGAAATGGCAAACCTGTGACAATGAGTGTAATAACAGGACCCACCACATCTGTTTCTCCCCAGGATAAGATAATGCACGTTCAAGTGCATAGCCCACTGCTTGGAACAGAGCAGGTGTGCCACCAGTGATAGCTGATTTTATTATTATGGATAAAATTCTGGTACCCTTAGTAGCAGCCCATAGGAATATTAATTAGGCCTTAAATAGCTAACACAAGTAAAGACCCAGTACAAAGCATTGCCTGTCACATGGTAACAGTAGGTGACTCTGGAGGCTGATTTCTTCCCCCAACTCCCTCTGCTCCTCTCTCACTGCACATCCATATCATAGAAACAAGGTGGAATTGGGGCAGCTGAAGTTTTATAAATGAATTTATACTTCTATTGGAGTAAAAAAGGTAAATGCATTTTTGCATAGCAGAGATCCTTTGACAATGTTACTTGGTCAAATTTGGGGGACTAGGATTATGAAAGGTATTGACAGGATGGGCTCAGTGGCTCACGCCTGTAATCCTAGCATTCTGGGAGGCCGAGGCAGGTGGATTGTTTGAGCTCAGGAGTTTGAGACCAACCTGAGCAAGAGTGAGACTCCCTCTCTACTAAAAAAATAGAAAGAAATTAACTGGACAACTAAAAATATATGTAGAAAAAATGAGCCAGGCCTGGTGGTGCATGACTGTAGTCCCAGCTACTCGGGAGGTTGAGGCAGGAGGATCGCTTGAACCCAGGAGTTTGAGGTTGCTGTGAGTGAGGCTAACGCCACAGCACTCTAGCCTGGGCAACAGAGTGAGACTCTGTCTCAAAAAAAAAAAAAAAAAAAGAAAGAAAGAAAAAAAAGAGAAAAGAAAGAAAAGTATTGACAGTGAACAGAATGTTTTAAGTGAATGTTTAGAATGATTTGGCATGTTGTATTATTCTGGTAGAGAAGGAAAGCACAAATAACAAGAGAGTTATTATGCAGGAAAAACAAAACCAGAGGCCATGGCTTATCTCCAGTAATCTTCTCAGATTTTTTTTTAGCAAACATTAAAAATCTCTGCTAGAATTAGCATCTGCTAGTACATATGACAGCTAGTTCAAATCAACATTACTAAGCAGTTAAAAAATAAAAATGCCACAGATAGGGATATACATGTGTATGCACACACACACACACACACACACACTCTTCTCATTTCTCCCCATAATGGACAGTCCATTTTAGGGCTTCAGAAATCTCCCCAAGCATAGAGTAAGAGGAAAGCATTCATTAAGAGGAAAGATGGATCGATTGGAACAACACGTTTGGCTTATTTTATAAGAAAAATAGAGACTATCTACAAATTGGACACATGCTATTGCTTATCATTAAAACTTTGCCAATATTTCTGTATATATCAAAACAAAAGCAGGATGATAGAATGGAAACTGCTTGGAAGATAAATATTTGTAAAATGCTATGCAGATGTCTTATATTTATGCCTGCATTTAAATAATCTTAGCGGCTTATAACACGTGACTATATAAATGAGAATGTGCCTGTTTGTAACCCTCCTGTGCAGGAAGATCGCTGTACCAGAGACACAGGTGCAAATGATGCGAAACTAATCTGGGAAACGGAAATCTCAGCCTGCACCCCAGAAGCCTTCTCTAGTATCAATAAATTTTCTCTCATGGACTGATGTCAGGGTGGGAGTTTGCCCTCGGTTCTTGGTGTGCTTTTGCCGAAGAATGACCAGACTCACCAAAGCGTAAAGTCCAGATTGTTATCCTGGTCCTCGAGCTCCTTTCTTGGGAAAATCACCAGCAGGACCAACTTGACGGAGTAACCTCAGGCAGGAGCAGTTTCACATGAGCAGCTCTTTATCACAGAGTAAAACAGGTCTGTCTTTGAGAGCGGAGAGAGACAGACCCACTCACTCTCTGACTGACTAACTGACAATCTCTCTGACTTCTTGGATCGTTTCCTTTTATTAGCCCAGTCTGGGGGCGGGCTCTTGGGAGGCGTGGGATGTTACAAATGATCAACAGGTGTGCTCAAAATACCGTCTGCATATAAGAGCTCCCTCGTAGAAAGCCCAACTTGTGTTGGGGGTGAACCACAATGCAGATTCAGGCTAATGACATAATAATTACCCTTAGGTTACACTAGGTCACTGTCTAAATCCTATCATGCCTGGGGTGGGGGATTCCCACATTGACAAAGCCTCCCCTCCTTCCCCAGGTGGAGCAGTTGCTGGGATAGGATTGGGGGTGGGGCAGCACCAAAATGGAGCGCCCGCCCCTATCCTTCTTCCTGGGTGGAGCAATTGCTGGAGACAGCACCAAGGCAGGGAGCCCTTGTCCCGAGAAGAGTCAGAGATCTAACCGTCTACCTAACACTGATATTTAGAATTCAGTTGATTACTGGGTTGTTAACCATAACTAAACATGACAGCAGTTCGTCACAGTCTTTGCACATTTCAAGTAATGAACTTGGGATACTGCCAGTCATTTGAGACCACGTGACCTAGTCATTTCTAGAATTTGCTTTGATTCTGTATACTTAATAAGGAATTTATTTTAAAATAGATTTTGGATTAGGAAGAACTTCAGTTGCTGGTCGATATGAAATTACAGTGTCTGAATTTACTACCTTCCTGGCTTACACAACAAATGGGAAAAATACGTGAAGCAAAGAGTTTCAGACATTGGGCACCAGGCATTTCAGGATGACTGGTCACCGAGAGAGGAGAAATAACTGAGGTGAGTCCCACAGTTGCTTAAAGTTACTGCCTGGGGAGAGTCCCAGGCTGTGAGTAAAGAGGGACATACTGGCAGAGCCTGGCTGCCCCTCACAGGAAGAGGCAGGGATGGGATTCCAGAAAGACAAACGTGGCCAGAGTTCCTAGGATGCAGCGGCTGGCAAGAGAGAGTTGCCACAATTCCATGTCCATATTCTACACAAATAATCTCTATCCATACTCTTCATCATATATAACAAGTTAACTCAAAATGGACCAAAGACCTATACAATTTCTAGAAGGAAATTTAGGAGAAAATATTGTGCCCTTAGTGAAGTCCAAGTTTTATCTACTGCACCCTCTTAAGCGTAAAGCATACTAGATTTTAAAAATAATACATCTGGTTTAATAAAAATTAAGACCTGCTGATCAAAAGACACAGATGAATGTAAATATTTGTGAATTATGTATTTTTCTGATGAAAGGCTTGAATCCAGAATATGTAAAACCTCTCCCCAAATAACCTGAAATTAAACAACCTAGTGAAAAAGAGAAAAAAGGCTGGAATATCAGTGTCCATAAAGATGCTAAACATCATTATCCACTAGGGAAAGGTAAATTCAAACCACAATGAGATACCACCGCACTCCTGTTAGAATACTCAAAATTAGAAAGATTCACCAAGCCAAATGCTGGTGAGGACACAGAGCAACAGGAACTCTCGCACACTGCTAGTGGGAATGTAAAAATGTGTATTATTTGGAACACTTTGGATACATTTTTGGCAGTTTTTTAAAAAGTCAAATATTCACCTATCCTACGACTCAACTGTTACCCCCAAGGTTTGACTGAAAAGAAATGAAAGCATATAGCCACACAAGTTGTATGTGAATGTTCATAGCAGATTTATTTACGTTAGCCAAAAAAGTAGAAACAGCTCAAATGTCCATCAACAGGTTAACAGATAAACCCACACAGTGAAATACTAGCCAACAGTCAAAAGAAATGAACTATCCATACGCCCGGTGACATGAATGGATACCCAATATGCAGAGTGAAAGAAGGCAGACAAAAAGGACTACATACTGTCCAATTCCATGTGTGCAAATTCATGAAAAATGTAAACTAGTCTCAGTGGCAGAACATCAATCAGTGGTTGCCCAGAAAAAGAGTGAGGAAATACAAAGGGAAGTGGACAAATTTTGAGGAGTGAGAGTTTTATTCGTCGTCATGACTGTGGTCATGCTTTCATGCGTATAAACATATGTCAAAACTTATCAAATTGTGTGCTTTAAATATATGCAATTTATTATATATAAATTAAAAAGCAATAAGACTATATAAAAAGGAAAATTTTGAAGGGTGATAAGGCATCATGCAAATGGGAGAAAAAATTACTCTATGTAAAAGCACCTGTAACTAGGTAACTGTATGGACTATCTGTCATGTAAAATTGACCCAAAAAAGGAAAAATTAAATGTATTGCCTTCCCTAAGCAATTTACCTAGTAACCTACCAGATTCAAATTTTTGATAGTCTGTACATTGCTTAAAGGAAAACAAAGTAGGGATTAATCATGTAATTTTTAGCTTAGGGTTGAGCCGACAAGTTTAATTTCCCAATTTATTTTCTGGAAATATGATTTGCATATATGAATAAATGTGCACTTGCATTTTTAATATTGCCTTTAGTGTTATTTATACAGAGATAATAAGAAATACATTATTCACTTCTTCAAAATTCATCCTTAAGTCTGTGGGTAGCAGCAGCTCTGGTATCTGGTTATAGTGGTGGTAGTAAGTATCACATAATAGATTTAGGGTGGTGAGGATTTATGATAGAAGGAGAGTCTCATTACTGGCTTTGTATGCATGCCGGTAACATGGAGCTGTTCTGTGAAACAAAAATGACTTAGGTTTCCTTTAATTGGCTTCTGTAAAGATGCTTAGTCACTACTGTCTCACGGTGTTGTGAATTGTTAGCCTATCCTAAATCTATAGCAGATGCAGCTAATCAATCCTGTCACTTGTGGAGAGGAGGTTTTGGTCTTTGATTCCCCCCAGCACGTTACCTAAGGTACACACCACATACGGGGAGTCAGTGCTTGGAATCTGAGCCTCATTTGCCATCCCAGCTCTCGAGAACTCTACAGAAACCCACTGTTCCGGTTGTGTGCAACTTGGCGTGAAATGTGTGATATCTGCCCAATAATTAGGAGGTTTATTAAGGATAACAACAGCAATGGACTTCCTTTTATATAAATTCCTTTTTTTAGTACCAATGTAATACATGCTCATTAGAGAAAATTTGGAAGATACCAAAAATCACAGAGAAAAATCATCATTGCACCTAATCCCACCACCAAGATAAAAACACTAGTGCCATCTTGCGGTGATTTTTTTTGAGACATTTTTGGACTGGAATACAAAGGGTAATAACATACCAGTGAGCACCTGCACCATGAATAGTGCTCAATTCTTCTAAACTCAGTGAGGACTTAGAATGCTACGTGCAAATTTTTCAAGTACTAAAATCCATGTTCTGTGGAGTTGATTCCTGTCTGTGGAGGAAGAACCAGACACAAAGACAAGTACTTGCCGTGCAAACAGGAACCACTGAACTGTCTGGTGGTAGACAGGACCCACGGGTTCTCATATATTCGCTTGTAGTTGTGGATGAGATAAAAGCATGAAAAGTATGGAAAGAAGAAAAGCCTTTATCATGTCATGGTGGAAGGGTTATTACAACAACCCAATGCACTGGAAAAATTTTTTAAATGTGCAATTAGTAAAAAATGTATTTAAAGAAGATAGTCATATTCTGTGATGCTAGATGATGGTATCCATCCATTACCCCAATCACATTGGATCTGTTCTTTAGCATTTAGTAGACATTCTTACCAGCCATCTAGTTTCTTGAGATCAGTGACCACCTGTTCATCATCACGTCTAGAAAAGCGTCATGGGCGTGTTTGTCAAGATGCGCTAGGTTACGCTGTGTTAACAACCCTCAGATCTCAGTGATTTTAAAGAAGGACTCTGCAAACTATGGCACAAGAGTCTAATCAAACCCACGGACTGTTTTTTTTTATAAATAAAGTTTTATTGGAACATAGCCATCCCATTTGTGTAGACATTGTCTATGACTGCTTTCACACCCCAAGAGCAGAGATGAGTACTTCCGGCAGAGACCCCCCAAGAATCTAAAATTCTTACTCTCTGGATATGTAGAGAAAAATTTTGCCAACCTGTGGTTTAAAGCAACAAAAAACTGTTTTGCAATCATGCTAAAAGTCCGCAGTTGATTGGTCCTGGTGGTGAGGCTCTGCTTACTGTATTTACCCAGGGACGCAGTCTGAGGGAAGTCAAGCTTGGCATATGCTTCTGTGATTGCACCACAGGGCTGAGCGTGGAGAGGGGAATGCCAGGAATAAAATTTTCCACCTGTGTTTAATTTCCTCCCACACATTATTAGCTAAACAAGCCAAATTGCCATGCCTGGCTTGAAGGACGCCAACAAACACAGCCCCTCCCCATGTGTTCAGAAGAAGTGGGATACCGGATATTAAGGTAAAATATCTGTCACAATACTAGGTAAAACTATGTTTTTAACTACAAATTCAACTTTTAAATAAATACAGAGCAAGTCAAGATATCTATTTCTGAGTGAGCTTTCAGTGCATGCATCTTTCAAAGAATTTGCGTATCTCCTCTAAGTTATTGATTTCATTGGCATAGTGTTGTGTATTATATTCAGTTTTCACTTTTTCTTTTAATGCCTGTAAAATAAATAGTGATGCTCTTTTTTTTCCTGTAACTTGTGGTCTGAATATTTTAGCTTGTTTTTTGTTTTTCAAGCTGGTGAATTTCACTGATCTCAAGATGACAATTGCAAAATCCATTCACTTTTGTCATGCTTTAATGGTTGGAAGTGAGTCATAGGTTCTGCCCACATTTACGGGAAAGAGGATACTCAGGTGTGACTCACTGAGGAGGCTCTGCCTGCCACAGATGTTCTTTTTGTTTCCGCGATTTTTTCTATTTCTTTTTCTTTTTCTGTTTTCTATTTTATTGACTTTTATTCCTAATTTTATCATTTATTTTCTTCTCTTTCCTCTGAGTTCAATTTGCTTTTTTTCTGATATTTTGAACAATCAGGCCATGGATTTTAATACTTTCTGTTATTCTAATATAGGTGTTTAATGATATTTTTTTTCCTCTAAATACTGCTTTCTTTGCCTTCTACAAATGTTCATCTGCGTTTTTGCTTTTACTCAGTCCCAAGTATTTTCTAATTTCCCTTGTCATTACTTCTCTGACCACAGGTTATTTAGAAATGTGGGTTTTTTCAAATATTTGATTATTTTCTAAATATCTATTATTAATATATAATTCTTTATGACCAAAAAAACATAGGCTATATGATTTGAAGCTCTAAACTTTTATTTAGAGCTGTTTGATAGCCTAGATTGTGGTTTACCTGGGTGGGTGTTCTGCGTGCACCTGAATTGAAAAGTATTTGAGAAACCATATTTTCTACACACAGGGAAGATTAATTTATTTGTTTTTTATCAAATAACTATTGGGTGACGCCATGTGCCAGGCACAGTCCTACACATTAGGAATAATGAAATAAATTAAAATATACTTGTGCTGACTGAACTTATTTTCTAGTGTCAGAAGCAGATACTGATTCAATAATGTTCAAAATCAATGTATAAACATAAAGTAAGATAATGCTCGGAAGTAAAGGTATATGGTGGCATGAAAGTTTTAAAGACTAGCCTTTCAGTGCTTGGGCGATTAAGGGAGAATTCTTTGGCAGAATTTTTAAAATAAAATATGAAGAATTAGCAGAAATATGTTGTAGTAGGTTAGATTGTTTTTCAACATATTCACTCCTATTCAACCATGTCTCTCACCTGACCCACACTAGTGTGAGCAAGAATGTATTTTTATTATTTTCAGTTATTGAGTTGTACAGTCTCGGCTGGTACATCCATTGAGCGCCTCATGTATGTGTCACCAAAGCATGCACATCCCCACCACTAAAGGACCAAGCATAGAAAGTAGCTACAATTTCCTCACTAGTTGGAAAAATGAATAACTCAACACTCATGTCTCAATATGGCAACCCCAACCCAAAAGTGCAACCCACACACACACCATAAGTTTACTGGAAAGAAATTATCTTTCTTTCTGTTAAGACACAAAACCTGCAGAGACAGTGATATGGGAAAATGAAGTGGGTTGATGAAGAACAAGACCGTCTTCTTTCAATTAATTCAACAGCATCTGTTGAGCATCTCCCGTATACCAACCTGTACTCTCAGTCACAGTGGGAAACCCGACAGAACGAGTCCCTGACCTCGTAAAGTTCCTGTTCAAATCTAAGGCTGAAGGGTTCTTTGGCAGCATAGCCGTACGGGGGATAGCACGTGACTCCACACATCTGTTGGTTTTTGCTTTATGGACTGACTGGCAAATTGCTCAAACATGTTCTCAGGATTCATCCGTTACAAAGACTCAGACTTAATATTAAACAAGTGAAAAGGAACAAATGTTAGTGACTGTCCAACCCAGATGCTTTCAGCTACACAAACAGGTATGTCTCAGGGATTCCTGTTTAAGACCCCACGTAAGAAAATGTGCATTTGGAAGTCTCATGGGTTTTTCTTTTGTGTATTTTGTTTTGTTTTTGTTTTATGAATGGCTATCACCTTACTGCAGGAATGGTGAACTAAGGGGAGTGAGATACAGACTACACGATGATGAATATGAACAACAGATGTTTTATAAAATATTTTAAAATGTATGTTTCAGCCCTAAGTGACAGCAACAACATACAAAGAACACAGACGCTTTGCTGTTGCTCGAAAAGCCCCGGCAGACCCTTGTTGGTAAATATGTAAAAAACTCTGGGTAGCTGCTTGCTGTTTACACAAAAAGGCTGCTTCCAAAATGTTCCAGAAGGTATGCAGTGCTTGGAAGTGTTCCGAACAATTTCCTTAAATCTCATTTACTCACCAGATTGCTGGCTAAATCTCCCTCCATAAAGAAGCCTGAGCCGCCTCTGCCCTGGGTGTTGGGGATTTCACCCGCCAGGTGGGTCCTCCGCGAGAACAGGGGATGCCTGTCCCACGGGGGCTCCTGGTGTCCGCGTCACGGATCACAGGGTGAAAAGGTAGAGTGACTTTGGGGTCCCCTGTATTCTCTCCCCATATTCACATTTCAGAGGGTGGGCCAGGTATTAGGGTCTTCCAGATTCCATGAAAGCAAATCTACCTTTATTCCTACCACTCTGCCATTGTTATGCAATGCCTGGGGTCCCCCTTCATGCAGCAGCTCAGCAGCTGGAGGTGCCTGCTGGGGACAGAGCATGGAGACCAGTGTCCCAGGCATAGGCACCAGGGTCTGCTCATGGGGGTGGCATCACTGCCCCATCTGGAAGGTCTCATCTCACCCTTCAGTGCACCAAGGGCCCCACGTTTTGCATTTCAATTACTTATTTTCATTTCATGGGAGGCTTCATCTTCATAGAAAATTCACCCTTTTGTGGCAGCTTTGGAGGATAATTAGAAGGCACAAAACCAAATGAATGAATCATCACAATATTTTAAATTAAATATCACCGGGTCTAGACACATGAGAGGATTTTCATTATTCAGGGACACAGAGGGGCAGAGATTTCAATTATGTCTAACACTATCTCCTACTTTTGACATTAAATGGTGCCTCCGAAATAAAAATGAAACTTGCTCTATTGATGTGATTCTGAGAACAATTCATCTCCTTATGGCAACCGGTATTGCCATAAGAATTGTATTGTTAGCTGTCAATTAAAATTATTAAAAGACTTAAATGTATAAGTAGTAACACCTAAACCATGGCAGAGATACTTATTTATTTCCATCATAAAAGGAGAAAAACGTTGCTTACAAAATGGAATGTCAAGATAAAGGAAAACATACAGCCATACAAAAACTGTACACAGATTTCACAGCAGCTTTATTCATAATAGTCAAAAAGTGAAAAAACTTAGATGTCCATTAACTGATGAATGGATAAAGAAAAGGTCATATATTCACGCGACAGAATATTGTTTGGCATCGAAAGGGATTACGTGCTGATGCATGCTACGACGTGGATGAGACTTGAAAACCCCATGCCAAGGGAAAGAGACAGGCACAAAAGGCTACGAGCTGTGTGGGCCCATTTATGTGACATGTGCAGAGAAGGCAACTCTGCAGAGGCAGAAACTCTGTCAGCAACTGTCGGGAAGTGGGGTCCCGGGACGTGAGATGAATGCTAACAGGTGTGGGGTTCCTTTCTGAGCTGATGGAAACGTTCTAAAATTAGATTGTGGGGTTTGTTCGTACGACTTTGTAAATTCACTAAAAAAAAAAAAAATGAATTTTGCACTTTAACTGGGCGAATTGTATCATGTGTGAATTGTATCTCCACAAAGCTGTTTAAAAATTGAATGGAAGGTGATACAATGACAATCCCCCAACACCACATGTAACTTTAGAAAAACTCATTTACTTTATTCATTTTTTAAGTAAAACCCAAATCCAATCATATTTCTCTGTGCATATTCAAAATTAAATGAAGCCTTACTCGGTAGCATAATTAGTATTGTCAGGGTGCATTTTATTTTATCCACTTTTTTTTTTTTTTTTTCATTTTTCCTACTGACGAGGGATTCCCTTGATGAAAATGCTATCAGGAGACATATAGCAGTGTGGTCTTTTTAGGCCACAGGTAAGAGGGTAACACTTCTGCTCTATTACTTTTTTTCCTATGACTTTGATATCAGCATTGCAATGAGCATAGTACTCATGGATTGAAAAAATGAAGGAGACAGATTTCCACAGATGCCGATACCTGAGTGTTAATGCCAGCACTACATTAAGCTTCTTGTTTCTATGTTCTCCTGAAAATAGTCCAGCCATTTTTAAACTCATGATTCTTAGTGTTACCAAAAACAAAAATTAATTGGTTAATAGTAGCAATGACAGTCTGCACTTACATAGCACTTAAACCATAGGCAGTTGTATAACTACTCATTTAATTCTCAAAATGACTCTATCAGCTTGATTCTGTTATTATGCCTAGTTAATGGAGATCATATGGCTTAAATTAATTTCTGAAAATTAAAATATTAATTGCAATGGCCCCATTAGCTCGATAAAAATTTTAAAATAAAATATGTTTTTTTCAGACGCTGCTTGTTAACTCAGCAAAATGTGGAATTACATTGGTGTTTTTTACTCAACGAAATTGCTTTTATGGAATATCTGATGATACGGATTTTAACCCAGAGAGGCTGAATTTTTGTCATATAAAACCAAATGGCCTGGTCATTCAATCCTGTAAGAATTCGTGTTTGCACCTCCAAGTTGGATCTTTTTCCATTAGCTACACTTTTCTCTTAAGATCAATTATCCAACCTGCCTAATAAAAATTTGCATAATTATTTTCCTGGGCACTGATGCTAGCTGCACTTTCCTTGAGCAGCATTCATTCCGAGTGCCAGCTCTGAGCCCGCTACTACGGTTCCCCACCTATGTGACACTGGTGGGTCACATTGCTTCTCAAATGGTGATTGTGACGATAAAGAGGGAAAATAATGTCCTATGTGAAATGCCTTGCTCCGTGCCTGCCACACAGTAGGAGCTCAGCGTTTCTGTTTCTGCTTGTAACATCAACCGATGGGCGTCGAGGCCATGCACTTTGCACATTTGGGGTCACTTAACTCTTACAACAAACCGATGAGATAAAACTTAATCATGTCCTCATTTTACAGAGGAAGAGACAGAGGCTCAGAGTGACGTCCCCAGGGTTATACCCCTCCTGAACTTAGAAACCAGAACTCAAGCCCAGACATAACTGTCTCTGTTGTAGACTGAATGTGTGTGTCCCCTCAAAACACATAGGTTCAGATCCTCACTGCCCCCACCGTGTTGATATTACAAGTGAGGCCTTTGGGAGGTGATTAGCTCATGAGGGTGGAGGCCACATGAGACTAGTGCCCTGTTTATGGAAGACTCCAGAGAACTCCCTAGCACTCTTCAGGCCATGCAAGGATACAGGGAGAATGTGGGGCCATCTGCAACCCCTAAGGGGGCTCTTACCTGAACGTGACCATCCCGCCTGCCTGATCTCAAACTTGCAGCCACCAGAACCGTGGAAAGTGCATTTCTGTTGTTGGTAGAGCACCGGTCTGTGGCAATGTGCTGTGGCAGCCCAAACAAACCGAGACATTCTCCAAAGCCCAGCTTTTAACCACCCAGCTCCTCCCACTCCCTGCAACGTAGGCATGTAAGCTGTGGCCACGCCTTGGTTGCACACGTGACTGCTATCTCCCCTGCCTTTCTGGAAGAGCCTTCGCCCACTAGAGAGACTGACAATGTCTCACGTACGCCTTCCCACCCTCCCTTGTAGCCGGGGCTTATGTGTCTAACCCAACAGCAGCCAGGGCGTTCATGTTGTGAGAGCATCTTTAGCTCATCAGTTTCCCCTGATAATTCCGGCTCAGAAGTGCTCAGCGTCGTCTGCAGACTTAAACCCCCTCCTCCAGAACATTGGTGGTAAAATATTAAATAACACTAATCCAGAGGCACGTCTGTCTGCAATCCATTATTCAGAGCCGTTCCCTTTGCTTTCTGCTAAAAAATGAATTATTTCCTGCTGACAAAATGTTGATCCCGCGCCCAAGCTAGTTAATGGATTAAGCATGTCTGGATGTCAATCATTGTCTGAGGGTTTTTGAACAAAAGCTGAATTAATTGGCTACACTTGCTCTGTATTTCCTACATACCCTTTTTCTAGAATAAACGAACAATTTGCTTGCGAGATTTAATAAAAGCAAACAGCACTTCATTAACGTCTCATCATCACTGTCACCATCTGTCCCATCAGCCAGTATGACAAGCCGGCATAGCTGAATGAATGTTTCGTGGGACCGTTCTTGGGCTGAGGTGACCAACGGCCTGGAAATACGAGCACCACTGAGACACACTTGATAAATGTTCCTCTAGTGATGGGATCTATCTCTCGGCTATACCTTCAAATCTGCTTTCCCTGAGGTTGGTAGGCCATCAACGATCCCAGGCTGGTGTGTGAATTTAGCAGGGACTGAGCGCTCAGTTCACAGAAGCACTGTGGCAGATAGAAACTTTATATTATCTTGTTACATCACTAAAAGGACATGGCGGGGTGCAGTTATCCCCATTCTACAGTCGAGGACAATGGAGACTGAAAGAATTTAAAAGTTGTCGTAGTGTCACAGAGTAAGCCTACCAGCTGGGATTAGGACCCAAGACTGTCTGACCACAGAGCTTTTGTTCTTTCTCTTACACGACTTTGGTGGTGCTGCAGAAGGCAAAGAAAGAAAGAAAGAAAGAGAGGGGGGGGGAGGGAGGGAGGGAGGGAGACAGAGAGAGAGAGAGGGAGGGAGGGAGAGAGGGAGAGAGGGAGGGAAGGGGAAGGAAGGAAGGAAGGAAGGAAGGAAGGAAGGAAGGAAGGAAGGAAGGAAGGAAGAAAGGAAGGAAGGAAGGAAGGAAGGAAGGACTACATATGGTAGCACTTTTTATCACAAGCCCGATGAGAGGAAATGCTAAGACAGGAGGTTGTAAGTGCTTTGGGGTGTTCAGAGGTTGTTTAGGTTCCGAGTATCTTTTGAGAAGATGCAGTAAGATTTGCTCATAGATTGGATATGAACTGTGAGAGAAGGAGAGGGGTCAAAGAGGAGTCTGAGGACCTTTGCCCCGAGTCTCAACGCCAATGGGCCAACATTTACTAACGTGAGAACGGTAGGTGCTGGGTGGTTTCGGAGCGAACATTTAGAATTCAGTTTGAGGCATCTATTAGCATCCAAGTGCGACGGTGAAGAAAAAACTGTACATAGAGTTTGGGGTGGAGAGTAAAGATATTAGGTGGAAATAAATTCATCCATCCCCAGTCAACACAGGAAGCCTTAGGATTGGAAGGGGTCAGCTAGGGAACCAGTGCAGGGAGAAACAGGGTGTGCAGATGCAGCTCTGGGCATGCCAGGGTGTGAAGGAATGGGACAGGTGGGCAAGAGCCAGCGCAGAGGACAGAGGTTAAGTGGCCAGAGAGTTGGAATAAGGACCAGAGTGACTGAGGGGGTATTAGGAAAGAGGAGCCATCCCCGGGGTTCAATGTTGTTGCAAGGTGGAGTGAAACTCACATTGGCTCCTGCAGCCGCGTGGCCACCCGAGAGCCAGTGGGACCACCCGAGAGCCAGCACACCCACGAGCATATGCAGAATGGGGACATTCCCCAGAGCCTTGTGGGATGAGGGGCGCATCCCCGATGCCCCTGCAGTCAGCCAGGCCACGATGTGTGTAACCCGCTCCCAGAATCCCAACGTCACCGGCATTGTGGGTTGCCTAACTGAAAGTTGTTTGTTCATCTTCAGGAAAAAAACGAAAAGTTTGTGCAAACAAGGACATGAGCCCAGCCTTGAGAGTTTACAAGGTACTTTGGACAAGACTGACAGGCTTAACTGGGAAGGATCAATGTTTATCTCTCCGGTCCTGCTCTGCCCAATCCACGTCCCCGCCGTTTGCGATGTTGATGTACGAGGCAATAATGCCTCCTGCAGCAGAGCGCCAGCGCTCTGTGCTCGTTTCCAGGAAAATGAAGAAAAATGGCCACAGCCTGGAAGCAAACCAGGATCCTGGCGCCCAACCCAGCCTCCGAGAAAAACCCGGACTCCAGGGGCACCGTGTGTAAACAGCACTGTGACCAGATGGCTTTTAAAACATAAAAAAATAAAATTGCTTTAACCTCAGGAGAGGTGTCCCCCCTGCAAGATGCAGCTGAGTGGGCACTGGGGCCGCAGGCAGCGGATTTTTACGGGAAAACTCCCGTTACGTGCGGACTTCAGAGGGTCTTTCCTGGTCATGCAATCTCCCCTTAGACAAATTACAAAGGGCTTTACACATCACGCACGGGTGTGCACATCATATGTAAATTATCTCACAGCAAACAACACACACACACACACGTCATTAGCAGCAGCAACTATTCCTAAAGGAGTCGCGTATCCCTGTCATTTTATACTTAGCGTGGGAAGTGAAAATATGAGCATTCCCCAACATCTGCAACGCTCTCAGGAAGGAAATCAATTCAAGTGTATTTGGCAGGCAGATAATTAATCGAGTATTTAATTAGCCGTAATTTTTTACCGTTTCTATGTACCCAAAGCTGTATCAGACACCCCGGGGGGCACTGGGATGCAGGAGCCGCAGCCTGTGTCCCGGGTGCAGAGATGGGCAGGGGACAGGCGCCTTACCTCGGGGCTCCCACCGTCCTGGACGCTGAGCCCGGCTGGGAAGGAAGAGGGAAGTGCAGAGACGCCCAGACCTGAGAGAGCCGAACACGGGCCAGGTAGGATGAGAAGACGCGCCTGGCGCAGAGCAGGGAGCCAGGCGATCACACAGGGAAACAGCTCAGGTTCCTTAAATATCGGCACGTGCATTCTTTCTTGTGTTCCTCACAGGAACCTTCTAGATTAAAAAAGTGGCATCACATCACATACGCATTTAACTTAGAAAATTTTAATACACATTCTTAGAAAGAGAGAGAGAGATCCCTGAGAGGTGGCAGGGGCAGGTGCAGCCAGGAAGGGCGGCGTCAGGAATGTGAGCCCCATCCCCTCTCACTCGCTGTCCACCCACAAATGCGCAGGTGACCCCCCCCCCCCCCGAAAACCCTGTAAAACTGCCGCCTGCCTACGAGGGGAGGTGGAAGGAGAGGTGTGGGCGTGAGTGTTGGGGAGGGAAGGCAGACAAAGTTGATTCTGCTTAGAAAGCCACGCTGACGCTTGGGGCACAGCCCCGCGGCAGGGGTGACCTTCCACTGGGGCATCTGTATTCTACACTCCACCTGCCCGGGCCTGGATCCCAGAGAGGGTTTTTTTTAAGTCACCCCCAGAACTGGGGGATTATCTTTCCCAAGCCCACCACAGAGGCGTGAGATCCAAAAGCTCTTTGCCTTGTGTTTCTATCTCATACTAAAATACCTAGAAGTGTTTCCAGAAACGCCGAAATTTGGAAGCTTTTCTATGCCTCGGCCTCCAACCACGTGAAACTACGTACCTTTGTCACAGAGAGAACGCACCTGGGGAAGAAACAAAAAAAGGATGAAAAGCTAAAAATACAAAACAACAACAATAAGCAAAACCTTTGGTAGCCGGGCTAGTCTCCCTTAAAATGAAATTTTAAATCAATTCAGTGTGTTCTCTACCTAAGCCCTTTTTAAAAATAGGTTTGATGGGGAACTCAGCTGAACGTCACAAAAATCTAAATTTATGCTGCTGAGGAAATTAAATGGGATCTCTCTAAAGCACAAGGTAAATGAAAGCATTTAAACCGCTGCGTAATATGTAAGAAGGACCCCGGGAAGGGAGCAGCAGCCTCCGCCTCCACGGTATCAATGCGCGGTTGCAGAATGTCACTCTCCGTTTGCCGGGGTTGGGGCATGCAGTGCACCTTACAACTTCAGGGGAAGATACCGAACTTCTCCCAAACCCGGGGCTCCCCTCCTCTTGTCCGATGTCCTTCTGAGGTCACTCACCACCTCTGAGCAAGAACACGTGGTCAGAAACAAAGCAATAACTGTCCCGCCTGCTGCGTCCCAGAGTCAGCACCATGGTCGTTCGGTCACCTTCAAAGCCTGGCGCCTTCTACCCCGGGCCGTTGGTGGGAGCTCAGTATTTCTTCCCGGGAAACAAACCTAATTGATATATTTTCCAATGTGTCGACTCAGTCCTGCAGGAACCCATGGAACTAAATTAAAAGCTATGTTTCACGTTTTGGATGAGATGTTAGTCGTGTCTATATTAAAATTAATGAGACCGGCAGCCCAAGCAGCAAACTTTCAATTTCTTCCAGGCAGCCTGAACACCCTGTCCAAAGTGCCAGGGGAGAAAATGCTATTTGAGCCAATGACAATGTTTTAAACTTTAATAATATTTTGTTTGAAAATAAATAATACAGGTCCTATAGGATTAGAATCTTTATGTCACATTACTTTTTATTTTCACTTTGAAGATTATTATCCTATAATAGCGACCCTGGTGCAGCACTTACGTTACAACATGGGCTCCTCTAAGGGCGTCACCATTGTTACGGTGTTGAATTCTCCGGACAGCCCTATGAGGTAGGTGCTGTGGTGACCCCTCTTTACAGACAAGGAAACTGAGGCACGGACCTGTTAAGTGATGTGTCCGATTTTATGCAGCCAATAAGGGGCTTATCCGGGACTTAAACAGAGGGAGATCAGCTCCACTCTGGATTTGTTAACTCTACAACAATGGCCCTTAAGTGGTTGCTTGTTAGAAATGCCTGGGGCGAGTTTTAAAAACAACCATTTGAGGCTGATTCCTTGAGGCTGATTCCAGAACAATCGGTTGAGAGCTCCCCCCTGGGTGTGACTGTGTAGGGTGAGGACTTTAAAACCTGGCTCTGTCGCTCCCTAACCCTGGGGGGCAGAGAGGGAGTGGGGAATGTAGGTAAAACACTTAACCTCTCTAACCCTCAGTCGTCCTCATCTATAAAACGGGGTAGTATTGGCTCCCACCTGGTAAGGTGATTGTCATTGGCATTAAGTGTAGGGTCACCCCCATCCTAGCATACTCAAACTGAGTGGGTATTGGAGACTGGGGACTTTCAGTGCATAAACCAAGATGGTAGGGGACAAACTGGGATGAGTTGGACATCTAAATTAAACGAGTAGATGCCATCATATCCGTACACACTTTAGCTAGCACTCACACGTCTACAGCCAGCAGTAGTTACTCGGTTAATGTTTCACACATTTCTATATTATTTTAAAACCACCCACACGGATCTAAGGGATTTCCAGGGCAGGAATGGGCAGGCACGTTGGAAGGTATGAGGCAGGCTCGTGTGTGTGGCTGGAGCACATAAAACAAGAGGTTGCTTTTGTCGATTTCAGGGGTAAGAAAAGAAGACAAAACCAGAAAACAGTGTCCGGTGACTAAGCTTCAGTCTTGTCCTATCACCGGCACCACAAGAGCAGAGAGTTTGAGAGGGAAGAGATCAAAGCCATTACGGATCACAAGAGGGGTCTGACCGACGGCATCACTGATGCAGATATAGACTCCAAGCACAGGTGAATTTTAATCTACAAATGACCCTCAAAGCGTCTGCATGTAGTGGGGAGAACCTACAGCAGGTGGGCCCGCATTAGACTAGACCCAACAGCACGGCAGTGAAATCCCATCCAGCAAGGTGACAGCTAACACTGCACAGCAAGGGCTGGCATCTCAGCTTCCCACGAGTGAGCTCAGGGACCCCGTGTGCGGGTGTGTCTTCATATGTGGAAAAGGCAAAGGAAATCCCAGCCACGTTGGTGACGGATTTGGTCACTCACAAAAGCAGAGGACACAATTGAAAAAGAACAAGTGAAATAACAGCTGGGGAGACACTTTGCAGCAGCTGCTAATATGAATAATTCGCTGTTAATTGATTCTGGGGTCACTCCTAAAACTGGCACAGCAAGTGGCATGGCAGGAAGGTGCACAGCGGAAAGTGATAATGGCGTGGACATTTATTCACATCCGCCTTGCAGGTCATGGGGAACAGGTGACTCGGGCTCCCTTGGGTTCCTCTGTGAGTTAATCCTGGATGGATCCTTACAGCGGCAGCGTCTACTGTACCCTCAGTTTCTGGATGAAGATGCTACAGTTTGCAGTTTAACAATGCCTTATTTCTTGTATATACTGTTTTCCCTGAAAGTTTCTGAATTGGCATCCTCTTGACCAAAGTGCCCCCTCCAGAGATGGGTCGTGCCACTGCAGTGTTCAGGGGCTATTATGAGATTAGGAGCAAAAATGGGTAGCTAGGTAATCATGTAACCTCTGGCCTTCGACCCATCTGGGGACTCCCGTGTGGATACGTGTCATCATCTCAAAATCAGTTATTATACCTGAGTGCATAATTGGTTTGCTAATTGCAATCATTAAAATACAATGAATTTGTGTATGCTCTCTTCATTCTCCAGTGTACAAACAGGAATACAATAGGTATGAGCATAGATTTTTCTCAGCCACAGAAAAACCTGTGTGCTCTGGGACCGTCTCCCCACTCTGCCCCTCCCTCCCACAATAGATTTGCTGTCCTTAGCATGCAGACTGCTGTTGAAATTATTCTTCTCTGCACTTACCACGGGGCTAAGGAATTAATTAGTTAATATTGACCAACTCTTGCTTAATGCCTCTCTCCGTTTCCTGATTGTAAGGTCAATGAGAGCAGGACAGGATTTTTTTTAATAGCTCAGTGAGAAGAAAGGAAAAATAACCCTTGATATGTTAGATAGGCCTTGGAGTTTTCCTGTTAAATATGAATATTTTCACAGAGCGCTGACATCAGAGAAGCCACTTTGTGGCGTGATGGATTAAGACCACAATAAGAACCACTCTGTAATCTTGTGCTAACACAGACAAAACACCAGCATTTGCCAAGCCACAAAATCCTGACCGTTTCCCTCTCTCACTAGTGTGAGTGACTGCAGCTTGTTTTTTTAAACAATTATACTTCAGCCTCACTCTGGTCTGCCCTCCTCCCAGATAAGGTGGATGAAGATGTCTAATCACAGAATCGCTCTCACCTCCTGACAATGTCCTGTCCGGAGCAAATCCAGCTTCTCTGAACCTTCCCTTGTGGATCACCCAGCACCAGTCCAAATCCCGTAGCAGGCTCTCTCTGGCACCCTCTTCATGAGATGCTCCACGGTACCCACGATGTGCAGAGAGATAACTGCAACTTGCTCAGTGTCAGGTGTTCGTGACTTTTTGCTGGAGGGCATTGGCACCAGGATCTGGCATTGTGCCTGGCAACAGGGAAATATTTGAAAGTGGATTTGTGAGGTCAAAGAATAATTACACTAAAAAAATGCCATCATCAGGTTCTTGGAATAAGTGAAAACGATAAAGCAAATTGAGTTTAAAAAAATCATCACACACATCTCTGACTTGGTCTAAGAGTATTCTGAGTTTCTTTCTGTGGGATCTACGGAGAGCGTGAGCCTCTTTAAGATGGAGGCTGGCTTCCCAACCTCAGCATTTTGACTTCCTGGCCCCTTCTCTCCAACTGCTTCTGTCTCCAGGACAAGGCGTAGGAGGGTCACCTGAGCCCATTAAATAATTAATTGATTCAATGAAGTGGTGACGGAAACATTGCAAACAGGCAGCCCCTGGGATACACTCAACCCACCGCCCTGTACTCTCACTGTGCTTCCTCCCTGCAAGCCGATGTGCATTCTCTTTTGTGTGAGGATCCGTATTCACGTCTTTAATTCATGCATCAGCCAACAAATATTTATCAATTGCCTCCTGTGGCCAAGGGTTGTTCTAGGCAGTGGAAATTTTTTTAATATGAAAATTAAAATGTGGCTACTATTAACAACAGACAAACATACCATTAACAGAGGCAGCGATGGGGCCCCTCCCGGTGACTGTGCAAGCATCAGACTCAGTGGGACCTAGAGGTAGAACTTGGCCATCCAAAAGTGCGAACAATTTGGTGCGTAGGCACCAGTGAGACACCTATAAGGTTCTACAGGAAAAAAAGAAAACAACAACAAAATAAGGAAGATGCTTTGAGGACAGCTGAGTGCTCCTTTAGTACGCAGAGAGCTAGAATTCATTGAATGTGTGGATAAGCTTAAGACTATAAGCCTGTATTATTTGTCACAACACAGTTGAGAGGGAAATTCAGAATCTGCATGTGTGTCTGTGTGTGTATGTGTGTCTGTATAGTACAAACTTAACTGTGCCATGCTTTGCAGATGGAAAATATAAAGAAAATCATCAAAACTATTTTCAACAGTTATTTCTGAGAGGTGGGATGATGGGTAATTTTTATTTTCTTATTTATGCATTTCCTAAAAAAGGAACAATAAAAACTGATATTTTAGAGACTTAAAGACTAACATTGTTTCAGAGAACCAACCTGGCAATATGACGTAGAGAATAGTGTCTTATGTGGGTTCAGATCCGAGCTCTGTTCCTTGCCTTTATAAGCACCCATTTTTCTCATCTTTAAAGAGATTATACTTAATATCATAAGTGTAAATTAAAATGTGCTTTTGTATCTTATAGGGCTGTTTCGTCTGCAGCTAACAGCATACCTGACCACATCAACTTAAACAGGTGCAGGCATATGTTTCTTACATAACAGGCACTCCAGAAGTAGATAATTTGGATGTCGGTTTAGAAGCTCAGTGCTGTCTACACCAAGGACTTTGTTTTTTCTGGGCTGTTTCCTCATGGTCACAAAATGGCTGCAGCAGTTCTAACCTCACAGCTCTATTCAAGGGAGGAATGAGAAGGAAGGTAGAAGAGAATATGTTGTACCTCAAAAGCAAAAGTTTTTCCCCCAAACCTATGGCTGATGTCCACTTCTTCCCAGTGTGCCCGCGGCATCTGGAAGGTAGCCAGGGAGAACCCGGGCAGAGGATGCACGACCTGCCGTCCACTGTGTGTTCGCTCATCGGGCTCCGTGCCTGACACAGAGCAGGTGATTTGTAATGCTTCTGTTATTCTCATAATGTTTTTAAAAGCATTGCCTTTTCCCTTTCTGAGAAAGTTTCCTGGAAGTGCCATGCACGTCCCCAGAGCACACTTGTTCCCTCCAGCCTTGCCCAGTCGTCGATACTCGATAATGAGTAGATTCGTCTGCAACCCGCTCACACTGCAGCCGAAGCCACTCTTTTGCAGACGTGTCTGGCAGCCCTGCACGTTAGGGACCATCCATCTGGGCCCGAATGGTTTCCGAGGGCTCCCGGGAGAGACACAGCCCCAAAAAGCTCCCTCAAACCCAGAGAATTGGCTGACTGTCAGCAGCGGCTGTGGCGGGACCAGAGGGATCAATGACGCCTGGAAACTTACCGTCAGCGGCTCTGGAATGACACTGCCGTTCCCAGGCTGCAGTCAGCCACCTCCTCTGCAAAGGGCAGGAGTCAGCAACAGCTTTGCTTTCTTATTATCTGTTTAATTTATCCATTTTTTGATTCTTACCCTCAGCCAAACAAGATGGTTTAAAGATGCATGATTGGAAAACTCAATGCTGGTTTTATTTGTTTGTCTTTTAGCCATATAGCAAAAAAAAAAAAAAAAAGAGGAGGGAGGCTGAGAAAATGGAAATCTGAGTGAGTTAATATCCCAGATTTTGCATAGATTTACCCATGTGATCTTTGTCAATAATAATAATAATTGCAATAATAATAATAATTGACGTAAGGTCTGCCACGTACCAGACAACACGCTAAGGCATTTACAATCATCCAGTCATTGCATCAGCCTGTGAGGAACGTTCTGTTTCCAACCCCGTTTTACAGATGAGCAGCCTGAGTCTCCAAGACAGGGGCCCGTTTGCGCACACCGAGAAAGAGCCGGAGGTGTGCTCTGTAATCCAGGGCTACTCTCTGCGTGTGACGTGTCACCGCGTGCAGACTGGCCTGTGCTGTTGCTGCGAGTGTCCCCTGTGTCAACCTCTAATTAAACCCATTAAAAATATCCCATTTGGCACATTTCCCCTAAGGCTCCAATAAAATATCTTATTAATTCTTATTTAACATAATGTAGCATTGAGCTAAATTCTAGCTTTATGTTCCAATTCTTTCAACCTCAGAGAAAGGACTACAAAGCTCAAATGCTTCCCTGTCTGTGTTTTTTGTCCGGGAGTTTAGTCAAGTAATGTCTTTGAATTGAGGGAGAAGGGAATCCAAAAATAATGTTTGTTGCTTTGCTTATTTCTATGGCAGACTGACGTGGCTATTTCTTTCTTCAAGGAATGTGTGTGCCCCCAGGAAAGAAAGAGGAGGGCAGTGAGAGAGAGAGAAGTCCCTCACCACAACCTGTGCATTTTCAGAAATATTTATCATCACACCACAACCCATTCACATTAAGGTAGAAAGAAAACATATTAAAGCCTGCACAGCACACATGTCGCTAACGAGGAGAAAAATAATAGAGATGTGTTGCCGGCACCTCCCCTCCCTCTCACCCATGGGTTCCCGACCTGGGGGTGTCTGGAGATGATCCATCCTGACATTAGTTCTTAATGTAGGTAAACCTTGTCAGTGAGCTAGAGAGAGCCATCCTAGGCTCTCTACAAATAACAGAGTTATACTATCGAAGCCATTGTTTAACTCAGACTAGAGAGTTACGAGTTACATAAATGTTACCAAAAGGCACATAAACCATGGAAACTATTCAAAAGTTAATAAAGTACCTACGGAAGCTAGATTCCTGTTGCGGAATGAATTTGCAAAATCCAGTCACATTCGAGAGACACATTTCAATTACTAATGTTCTTAGTCAAAGCCCAAGAAATCTCTTAAATCATGATCCTTGGGAATATAAGTGCAAACACAACTATAACTCATGGTAATTTCCCACTGCTACGGATAATTGGGGGAATTAGCTTTTATCAATACCTACAACCATTTTCCAGGATATTTCTGGTTTCCTCTTCAATTATTCCTTGCCTTTTACGATGGCGTCACTATAGGTATGAATAAAATGAGAATTAATATCTTTCCAGAAATCAGTTAAAGAAGTTGTGCTTTCTGGCGATATTGCTCTTCAATTCTTCCAGCCACACCCACCTGCTTGGTGCACATCCTGCTACTTGCTGCCTCACTGTCTGGGCCTGGCTATTCTGTCTACATTAAATGTTGCTAAGCTCGTCCTTGCTGCTGCCCTCTTATAAAAAACCTGTGAGTCTGCAACGTGAGCTAGTAGCCTCTTTTCAGTGTTGTTCCAACCACTACACTTGCTTTATTGCATTACCCTGAGCTATATAAGGGTTTGGATGCACTACTAGATTTTAAGCTCCTTGTGAGCAAGACAATGACTAATATCAACATATTTTTGTGGAACCAATAAATAAATGTGTGTCAAAAGCTGTGACCCACCAGCTCTGCTCCAGTGAACTTCAAATAGAGGGGTAAGAGGTCGACCCAATAATTGTTTTAAGAAGAACATACCCAAAGAAATGCAAAATGATTTAGGATTCAGTAGTTGTTGTCTATTATATTCCCCCCCAAATTACTTTCTTTTGAGAAATAGCATGCATGCTGTAAAGCACAAAAATCTTAAGAGAAAAATTCAAATTTAAACACCCACTTGACCACCGCACAGATCCAGATGTAGAATGATGCAGTAGCATGTAATGTATTTTACCTTTGATTTTTTAATAATTTGAGAATTATTGCCTCTCTATTTATGAGGGATATCATCAGTAGTGTGCTTTTCTTGTAATATCCTTGTCTAGTTTTGTACAGGGTAATGCTTGTCTAATAAAATGAATTCAGAAGTATTTTCTCCTCTCCTACATTCTAGGAGATATTGTGTGCAATTCACATTATTTCTTATTAAATATTTAGCAAATGTACCAGCATGCCATTGGGTCTAGGTTTTTCCTTTTTGAGAAGTTTTGTTCCCCTCCCCTTTGAATTAAATTTCTTTGAATTATGTAGGACTATTAAAGTTCTTTATTTCTGCTTATGTGACTTTTGTAGTTTCTGTCTTTCAAGGGCTTGGTCTATTTCATTAAACTCAGTAATAAAGTCGTTCGAAATATCCCATTATTTCACTAGCTCAATTTTCTCAAGGCCGGTCTACCAAAGGTCGAGCCGAAAAAATGAGGAGGAAAAAGCTTAACTCTCAGTGAGTTATTTTTTCCTGAGATTGCTGGGTGGAACTTGCTATTAACTAAACTATTTTATACTTTTTGTGAGATCTGTACAATCAATCAAAAATGCTTCTTTCGGAATTCTGTTGATACACACAAATATGTTTATTCATGACACAATTTGACAGCTTTACTAAGGAATCATTAACATTAAAATTGTTATATATATTTAAAAGTACAATTTCATAAATTATGATCTATTCATACACTCATAAAACCATTCATCACCACGATGAGATAACTAACATGTACATAAGCCACAAGGAATTCTTCTTGTCCCTTTGTACTCACAATATATAATACACACACACACACACACACACACACACATATATATCTCCTATTGCTTCTGTCTCCTTTGAGAACCCTTAGTAATCCATATAGTGTGTGCTCTTTTTCAGGCTTTTTCAGTCAGTATAATTATTGAGAGATCTGCCTCTGTTGTTTGGCATACCAGTAACTCATCTTCTTTTGTTGCTAAGTGGTTGTATTGTATGGATGCACCATGATTTCTCCATCAATTCACTTGTCGGTGAACATTTGGGTCTGACTGTTACATACGAAGCTCCTATCAACATTTGTGCATGTGGCTTTGTGAGGCTGTAGGTCTCCCTCGTCTTGGATAGATACCTAAGAGTGTTATGACCAGTAGCAAAGTGCCCAGTAGCTCATGAAACTTGTATGTACAGAATTACTCCCAAACGCAGGCTGATTTTTGAAGACAGAGTGCTGGAGAGGAAGTTGCACCCAGGAGTGCAGCTACGTATGCCAGGAAACCCGGAAAGCAAAGGAAACTTGGCATTTTGAAAGATAAATGCAGACATGACGTTGTCATCTGTAAGAGTCCATCAGGAAACAGACCAAAGGTGGGCGATTCTGTATCATGCCTGTGGTGAGACTTGCGAGATGTCAGAGCTGAGATGCTCGAGACAGGAGCGGGAGAAGGGAGGCCACAGAGGCTGCAGCCACTTGCAGAGAGCTGGGCTCAGAGCCATTTAACCAAAGGGAGAAGATGTGCGGGGTGAGGCGTTCATATGGCAGAGATGACCCCGGATCCACAGAAGCCTGGAGAGAGGAGCTCAGCAAAGGGATCTCTAGGGCCCCAGGAAAGAGGAACAATCTGACCTTGTCTCCAAGGAGACATTGACGAATGGTCGGGCTCCAAATATCTTTAGCGTGCCCGTCACTTTGCTCAGCATTGCATTTCCACCAAGGGAGCGTTCAGTTGACTGCAGGCAGAAAATACTCTGAGCTAGCAGGTCGGGATAACTTCATGAAGTGCATCCAACACAGGCGTGTAATTCCCCAAAGCAGGAAGGGTGCTGTGTATGGTGAAACGTGAAGCATGTGTTCAGGAGAGAAAACACAGAGCAAAACTGCTGCACACACTTCACAGCTTCCTCCCTGCCCAGTTTTTTTTTTTTTTCCTTCTTCCTCTGTAACTATTTTAACATTGTTTTTAGAGCTGTGAGAGCTCCTGATCTTATTGGAAAATGTTTGGCCGTCAGCTTTGAGCTATTTCACAATCTGTCAGCTGTCAATAACTGATAATTATTTTCCGTGGACAAGACAAAATCTTGCTGGGAGGTTGGCACATTTTACCATGGGAATCTCTCCTTTGATTCCTTGCACTTTAGCATTTCTCGTTTCTTCCTCCTGCATTAATCAGAAAAGTCCCTGGGCTTTTTGCACTTTAACCTGAACACTCAGGTGTGGATTGAAAGCTCTGGACTGTCTGAGAAGGAGCCTTTTCCTTTTTCTTTTCAAGCTGTGAGCAGATGGGGTGAGCATTTAATTACCAAACCAGTTTTGGCCAAGGGGAGAATATTGCTTCCTTGGGAGGAGGAGGGGAGGAGGAAGGCCCTGCAACCCTGCACAGTCTGGGCTCTTCTCACCCCACCAATGTGACTGAGACTCTGAATCCCCTTTTTTCCTCCTTTTGTAACAGAGGGAATGGCCTGGGGGAAAAAAGGACACCACGATGTTTTCTGTCTCTATAAAACTTCCCCCACTCTTGGCCTGGCTTATATCCCTGCAGGGAGAAGGTCTTTTGTTCTTGTGTTACAGGAGCTAAGTCAGCCACATGAGTTACATGCAAGCACTGCTGGGTTCCAGTAAATCTTTATTTACAAAAACCGGTGAGGCTGGACTTGGCCTGTGGCTTTAGTTTGCTGACGCCTGGTTTAATGATACCAGCCAGGTTATCTAATTCTGAAGCAAACATTTCCTTTGAGCTATTTTACAATCTATAAATTGTAGATAACTGATAACGATGCAAAGTAATTTTCGTAGATAAGAAAATAAATTCCTTCCAGTGGAGATCCGATTAACTTCCCTCTCCTCCATGGGCAAAGTTTCATTTCATGTGACTTCACTTCCTATACATTGTTTGGCTTTTCCTTCGAACTGCTTACCAGGTCTCTCATTCAACACTATATGTGGCCCCTCGAGAATGAGGTAAATGATGTATTTATTTTATTTCTCTATGAAGTGTCATGATTTTATCCATTTTTAAAAAATTATCCATTAACGTATAAATTATCCTGTGCAGTATCGGCCGAACGATGTCCGTTCTCGAGTGTTAACAGGTGATACGATTTCTACCTTCTCTCATCTTTGTGACGTGTGTCTAACGCCACCTCCTTACAGGGGAGCTTCTCCCTTCTGAAACCAAACCCCGTAGGACCCCTGCCCCACCTACCAAAGAGCCAGTGAGGTGGGTGAAGACTCAGCCTAAGACGTCTGGCTGCCACCAACCCAGTGTGGCTGCGGACAGATAATAATAGTCACCGAGAATAATTAGGCACTTGGTGTGTTCCGGGATCCAGACTAAGCTTTCACATGCATTTTCTCATCTAATCCTCACTGTAGCACAACAGGAGAGATGCTGCAAATGGGAAAACTGAGACTCAGAGAGGTCAAGTGACCTGCCTGTGATCACACAGCTGCTGAGTGGGGTCCTCACACCCGGACCCCAGGCTCTTAACCACGGAGTCATCCATCTGTCTTTCTCAGCTCAGTGTCCTCTTTTATAAAATGGCACAGATGTATTTATTCTGTGGGCTTCATGGATGGATTAAGTATCATAGAGTCTGTACCTGACACAAAGGCTGGTCTGGTGTTGTGCTCCCCGTGGGACCCCAAATGTGCAGTTCCTGGCACAGAGCAGGTGAACACTCTGCATGCAGACACGGAATCTGCAAGAATCTCCTGGATGGTTGGTAGGTGCTTGTCCACTCAAGTCAATAGTGGACATGTTGAGCTCTGAAGCCACGCAGGGCAATATTCTACCCCACAGCCTGTCGGTTTACGTAATTTAGAATCATGAATCTCTCACAGTGCGTGCATTAATCTGCCTGGTTCCCAGGTACCAGAATATGAAGTTCCATCAGCTTTCTACTGCTGCAGAATAAATTCCGGGGAAGAGACATTGCTATTCAAGTGACATTGTATAACAGTAACCCTGTTTAGAACCACCGATGCAGAGACTGAACTCAGAGACAACTCTAGAGCCAGAAGAAAAGAATCCAGATCAAATCAATCTCTTCCTAAGCTTTTTTGCTCCTCCCAGGACAGCACAGTTGGCTCTATCAAGAATGCACATAGAGTCATGATAGCAGCCAAGCTTATAAAATCCCAGCAGGCTTTCCGACAGGTGGGAAGTTAGTAAGAAACAGCTCAGGTTAGTCAATACCAACTCTTCCAAGGACTCAGTACCAGTCGACTTGGATGGATCCCTGGACCCTGCGTGACTCAGCTACATGTTTGCATTACATCATGCCTGAGCCGTTAAAAGAGCCGTACAATTTTTTTTCTCAGGCCCAAGATTATGAAACAGGCTATGAATTTATGCTTTTGTTGCCAGGGTAATTTATGTTTCTGCTGCTTTAATAACCTCATCACACGGAGGTAATCAGAAGCAACGTGGCACCTCTGCATAATTCAACTCCAAACCGTTCGTAACAACTCTCGGTGCCGTTTGAAACATTGCATAAGGAAATTAAAAGCAAATAGAAATAAGTCATCTCAAGCCTGAAACCCATAAATATTTGAGCAGGGAGCATAAACACTCCAAGAAAGAGCTTTGATGGTAGGAACAGATATTTCTAATAAATGGTGCAGAACAATAACATATTTTAAAAGAAATAACTTGGAGGCATTTTTTGTCTCTCTTCAAAAGGAGAACAGAAAATGCCTGCCTTCTAATGATTAAGATATAGCATAAAGTTTTACAGGTGTCCTATATTTTTAGTCTCGATCACTTGCCCATAGATATCAGCTCTGGGCTGCAGACTCCTATCCTGGGAATGCCGTGCCCCATCCATGTTCTCACCGTTCTTTTTGGTCTGAGATTTTTGATATGTTCCTTTTTCTAGTCCAGTGAAATGTTTTCTTTCTAATTTAACAGCCATCAGGTGAAGAAGTCCCTTTAACTTTGAAACTCCCTTGATTTACCATTTTAGGTGGGAAAAGCACAACCTTGAAGATGCACGGTAAAGAGATAAGAAAACAGGGGAGCTAAACAGTTCTGCACATAGAGTGCATAAATATATGCAAGTTAGGAATAACAGAAATAGCAAAAAAATAAATAAGTAAAAAGGAGCTGGAAAAAGAGGGAGCTAAGCAACTGAAAATGATGGCTGATGAGAAATCCCCAGTGGGGTCATGGCAGGACTTCCTCCCCCTTTTGTAAGGCTGAATAACATTTTATACGCACACACACATACACACACTTATGCATACACATACACACATATGCATACACAAACACACACAAGGTACAATATATACCTTATATATATATATAATTTATACATATTTAATACCTTATCCATTCACTTGCTCAGGGACATTTAGGTTGTTCGTTTCTGTATCTTGGTTCTGAATAAGGCTGAATAAGGCTCCAGTAAACATGGCGGTGCAGGTATCTCTTCCAGATCCTGATTTTTTTCCCTTTGCACAAATACTCAGAAGTAGAATTGCCAGATCCTTTGGTGGTGAGAGAGCAGAACGGGGGTTTCCAGGGGCTGGTGAGAAATGAGAAAGGGGCAGATGTTGGTCAGAGAGGACAAAGTTTCAGCTCTGTGTAAGTTCTGAGCATCTAGGGCGCAACAACGTGACTGCAGTTGATAATAGTGAGTTGTGTGCTTGCAATTCGCCAGGAAGGTGGATCTCAAGTGTTTGTCCTACACACACACAAAACGGTGACTATGGCAGGGGATGGCTATGCTAATGACTTTGATTATGGTGATCTTGTCACAATGTATACATATATCTAAATGTCACGTTGTATACCTTACACGTATATAATTTTTACTTGTCAATGATGCCTCAATAAAGGTTTAAAAACTATTTAAAAAATAAAGACATGCTGCTAACGTTGAGGTGAGAAGGAAGAGAAGGAGCGAGTGGAGGGTAGAAAAGGGCGAGTTTCTGGAACGCGGGAGGAGGAGAACAAACCTGGACGTTGTTGGGAGGTCATCCCTGCTGTGAACCGAAGCCACCAGCTCACGGTGCTTTTACGGAGTTTCTGTTTGTTTTTCTCTGTTTATAAGAAAGCAAAGGATTAAATTTATTAAATTTATATCCAAATAATTTAATATATTTTCTAGGCATAGGGAATTAAAAAGCAAAGCTCTCACGAGGACGTTTCGTTCCATGCTCACAGTCGCTGAGCTGCAATTCTCGGCGGAAGCCGGCGGTGGCTGAGCAAGGACATGGTGCCATGTTGCAGAGCCCCTGCAAGTCATTAACTGCCTTGGATTCTGACCCTGTCATTTCCAGAACTCATCAAAGCACAGTAAGCCCAGAGAGCTGAAGTGAAATTACCTCTTCTTTTCTCTGAATATCACATAATTGACATAAAACATCTGAACCCAGAAGCCAGCCAGCGCCCACGCTCCTAATCACTTCTCAGAAAAGCCCCAGAGCCGGGCTCCACACGGCGATGCCCACGGGGAGTGTGGCCTTCCCGCAGGGGACGTGGGTGCAGCCACAAGGGGTGACGGCCACTTCCAGTTTTTTTCTACCTTGTTCACATCTTGGCAAATGAGCTCACTTTTCTTCTTGAACAACCTAATGGCAATGAGAAGATGAACAACACATGGGGGAAGCAAACCCACAGGCAGAAGCTATGAGCACGAGAGAGTCACAAGACCACAGACCAGAGACTCGGGCGCTCAGCATGGATTTTGAGCTAGTGACGGCTCCTCACGCCCCTGCCTTGCAAGCCCCTGGGACGTGGACACAGTCACCTCTGGTTTGCCCTCTGCAGACTGTCCTGTCCCCTCCAGGGCTTTCAGAGACCAGCTCCCAGCACAACCTCCATCTCTGGGACTGAGCTCTGAGACAACATGAAAGAATCCTCTGATTAAACCTACGGTGGCCACTAGTCTGTCTTCTTTTGAAAAGTTTCTGTTCGTGCCTTTTGCCCCCTTGTTAATGGGATTGTTTGATTTTTTCTTGTTGATTTTCCTGAGTTCTATGTAGATTCTGGTTATCAGCCCTTTGTTGGATGTGCAGCATGCAAATACTTTCTCCCATCCTGTAGGTTGTCTGTTTGCTCTCGTGATAGTTTCCTTGGCTGTGCAGAAGCTTTTTAATTTGTTCAGGTCCCATTTATTTATTTTTGTCGTTGCTGTGATTGCCTTTGGGGTCTTTGTCATAAACCTAAGCTAGGTAATTTGAACTGAGAGAGAGAAAACCTAGTAGAACAGGACTTTGAACCCTCATTCCCACTGAGCTGAGCTGGTTTAGGAGGAGAAAAGAGAGAATTCCTGCTCTCTTGGTTAACTCCGCAGTGTCTCACCTGGGGACGCCCAGCACCTACTGCCGTGGGAGCCCCGTGGGCCCGAGGTCTGGCCAGGGTGGGAAGAGCCACATTGAAGGAACCTCTCAGATGGTAGACGGGACGAATGCTGGGCTGGGTGTGGGGAGCCCTCCTGCCCTCAATACTTTCGGGGTCTCAGAGAAAGAGCTTTGCCGTGCAGGACGCCAGGCACAGACTGCGGGATGCCCAGCACAACATAGTTCTCTTCCAAAAATGAAATGTGCTCATGCCAGCTTCATTACCAAAATCCCTGAAAATAGAGATGGGCCAGAGATAAAACTGAAGTACTCATCCTCCCTGAGAGAGCCGCTTAACTTTTAGCACTCACACACGTCTACATTTATACACACACAGACACACGCATGTGCATGTACCTTTGCATGTATGAATACAAAAGTCTATGCACTCATTAAATAGATACATAATAGATATTTAAGCAAAAGGCATTAAACCCCATTTTTTCCTTAAAATGACATTGTGAACATCTATGCGAGATTACCTCTTTGTTTTTCAAATCTTCACTTTCTCTTCGCAGTAGATAGAAACAGACCATGGACCCTGCTCCACGTGACTTGGGAACATTCCTCCTGCTCAAGTCCTGACCCACTGGTTTGGGGCTTCGTCATGTGATACTCTCGGCCCCCAGACATGGATTATAAGCTGTGACACCATGAACAAAACTAAACGTCCTCGTGTGTGTGACTTTAGGTCCTTCCACCAGCCGCCACGAGGACAGCACACCTGGGTAGCTGCTGGTCCAAGGAAGAGACACGACAGGCGGTGTGTGTGGCAGAGCTGCCCCTGTGCGGCCATCACTGTCACGCAGACCCTCCAGCAAGGAAAGCACCTGCTTGTGGTTGGAAGCCACTGAGAATCGAGGGAACACATGCGCTCTCCGGGTCTCTTTTCAAGAGTATAAACAGTGCTCACTCCCTTCCATCAGACGGATTGCTCTCAAGAATTCTACCAGACTGACTAGAGTTTGTGTATGCAACATAATTGCTACTTTATTTTTTTGAAAAAACCCTCCTGTCCCTAATATAGAAAGGAAGGAATGGTACTTACAGTAGTAAGGTTATTTGTAACTCAGACTAATTATTTTAATAGTTTTGTTTGAAGAATGTGTTTGTATAAATGAAAGGGAGTGTTGGCTTTCAGGATATCACATTTCAGGGAACAATGGATTCCTTTTTTGAAGTGAAATGTCATCTGTTTTTCTACAGAAGAGAGGCCTCCGCAGCTGAGCTGGGAAATTAACTGCTAAAATAGCAGGAGGGAGGGAACTGCTGGTAAGGGAGACAGATCGGCTGTTCCGTTCCATTCCATTCCTATTTATTTCCACGCAATTGTGGACGGGTTTCAGCTCAGCCCTGCATCCCCTTCCTTTATCCTTTTGGCAAAACATAGAGACAAATCCTTCGGGTGGACCCGTGTGCAGTGTGCCAGGGGTGGATTTCAGAAAAGGAAAGGCTGTAACCCGGGAACAACCCCAAAGTCACGATTTCATTATGTAATTGGACTTGCTATTTGAATTTGTTTCTAGACCCCCAAGGTAAGGCTTCACTCAGTTCAAATTTTAGGGGAAAATGAATCCCTATTTTATTCATTCCTTAATTGATTAACTCAGCAGACATATTAATATATTGAGCATCTCCTGTGCCCGGTGTTGCACTGAGTGCTAATCCTGCAGGGAGGGTGGGGATGAAGGACAAAGTCTCTGCCTCACGGTGCTTCCATTCTAGATGATGAGGCAGACAGTAAATCAGGAGGAAAGGTATGCTGTGATTTCAGAAAGTGCCAAGTGTGGCAAATATTTTTAAAAATAAATATTAATAAATCGAGGTGAAAAGAGAGTCTCTGAGAAAGGAGTGCTGTTTCAGACTGAGCACCAAAAAAGGCTTCTCTGAGACGTGGTATTTGAATAGAGACCTAATCCAAGTCACGAGAGAGCCCTGCAGAGACTGCGGGGAACAGCATTCCAGGCAGAGGGCACAGAGAATGCAAAGGCCGGGAGGTGTGAATGTGCTGGGTGCATCCCCCCAAGAGCAGCAGGCAGCCTGGAGTGATAGAACGTAAGGCCAGAACGGCCACCAGGACCTGAGAGGCAGGACCTCGTAGACCAGAACAACTGGTTTGCATTTTACTCAAAATAGAATGAGGAGTCTTGGGGAAGGGGTATAAAATGATGTGGCCGACACCCTAAAACAGTCACGGGGGCTTGGAGGGGCTACACCCAGCAGATGGTCCCACAGCAAAACTCCGTGCGGATGATTGGAATCAGCTCTATCGTGGATAATCACGTCCTGCTCTGTAAAAACACCCAGCTTGATGTCTGGAGGGAGAACTTGGCCTTTATCATTTTTATAAAATTATTATAAAGTCGAATTGTGTTCTGATGACAGAGTAGCGGAATGATACAATTTCAGACTTGGAGTAATTTTCAGTGCGTCTAGCGTAGCTCATTCCCATATGTAAAAAAGCTATTAGTTTGTCTAAGAGTCAGCATCATGCCGCTGTTTACAGCTTTTCTGAAACTGGAAATTCTATTCTTCACAAAGACACCTCTGTCCTGTGGTAGGTCTAATTATTTTCTGCAAATAAATATTAAGGAGTGAAATCAGGGGAACAAACAGTGTTCCATTAGACTTAGACTCACATTGCAACATTGTTCTCTAAAACACACTATGCAAATGCCCTTTCCAACCTGCTCTACCAATAAAGGAGATCATTTTTAAAAATTATTTTCCAGGTTGAGTAAAATATAATATGTTGAAGTTTTGTTTAGTGTTTTTTTAATTAATAATGAAGTTGAATATT
Organism: Lemur catta; assembly: GCF_020740605.2. Classification (NCBI taxonomy): domain Eukaryota; kingdom Metazoa; phylum Chordata; class Mammalia; order Primates; family Lemuridae; genus Lemur; species Lemur catta. The sequence continues at coordinate 29,892,551 of NC_059148.1, forward strand.
TTTCTAATATATACATATGTGTATATATATATATATATATATATATCCTACATTATATTATTTTCATTCCTGACTGGTCTGTTCATAACCTTAACCTATTTTATTATTATTAACGTGTCTGTGTTTATATTGGTTGATTTATAAATGTTCTTCATATACTAAGCATACAAATGCCTTGTCTTCTGTTTTACAATTATTTCCGCAGTTTTCATTTGCCTCTTAGTTTATTTACAGTGCATTTTAATAAACTAGAGTTTTAAAACATTGTATAGTCACATATGTAAGTCCTCCTTTAGGGCATCTTAATTTTCTTTTAGGATGGAAAAAACGTTCCTATCTATATATCAGATAAACATGCACCCTCTATTTTTATGTTTATTAAAATGGGTTTTCACAGTGATGTATTAACTTATGCATTTCTTTTTGTTCCCGGGAATTTCTTTTTCTAGCCCATGATGTGCTTTTTCTCCCATTTAAGCTGCACCAGAAGGCACCGGCTGCCTCAGAAAAAGTTGGGTGGTGAGAATGGAGAAATGATGGAATGACAGAAGCTGCTGTGTGTGTCCCTAAAGGAAAGATCTTTTCTGCTTCCTGCCTCCCCAGCAGTCCTGTCCCGCTGACCCTGGGGACTCCAGGGCTGGGAGCAGCAGGGCAGAAGTGTCACGGATTCCTGCGCTGTGTTTGTCAGGGGGTCTGGGACTTGCCCAGGCTCACTGCGTTCCCAGCTCCTCCGTGAGCATTTTGGGTGGATGGTCCCAAGATGATGCACGGACCCTCCTCTCACCTGTGTCACGATTGGAGCTTCCGAATGGCACCCTGTGCCCGAGGTGTGCGTGGGACAGACTGCAAGAGAGCCCAGGGGATGCCGTGGCAGAGACCTGGGGGAGAAGACAACAGCACCAAGGACGAGGTGCCCACTCTCCGTTTCTACGCACTCTGTGAGCCCCTGCACACGCAGCCACCAGCCCTGGACCCTGAGCTCGCTGAGAAAACCCCACCTGGGATTCGATTAGAATCTGTGCTGCTTTAAGGAATGAGCGCTACAAATAAAAATAAAGTAATAGAAGAGTAAAAGGGCATTTCCTGAACACCTGAATTTAGGGATTCATGTTTGTATCCATTAAGTTATTTTACGGTGTGTGTGTGTCTGTGTGTGTGTGTGTTTTGCTCTTTAAGCCAGTGAATTTATATCCGAGTATAATGCAAGGTAAAGATTTACCATTTTAAAAAATTAATTCTATGTATCTTGTAGGCTGGCTTTTCAACATTTATAAGTGTGTGTGTGTATGTGTGTGTGTGTGTGTGTGTGTGTGTGTGTGTGTGTGTGTATGAGAGAGAGAGAGAGAGAGATCTACCACAAACTGGAAATGGCACATTTATTGTGTTTCAAACTCTAATAAAATTCTAACAAATCCCGAATCTGCTGTCTCCAGGCATTTTATTCTGTGCATGGTCTTGTGTGTGTTTTTTCAGGGGCATCACATGGTCTCAGGTCATTACTGCAATCTTGAAATATGCTATAGGATGAGGCAGAGGAACTCTCTCCAGCAAGAACTTCTTTCTCAATATCTTCCTGGAATTCTTGCGCATCTGGAAGTTTCTTGCCCTAACTTTGATTTTATGAAACGGTTTACGAGCGTTTTTTCCCCCTTTACTGCATAGACCTTACAGTCCAGGATCATGGCATGTTTTCTTTTATCATCTTCAGTAGAATTTTATAGTTTCATTGATGTGGGTTCTGCCCATCACTTACAGGGTTTATTATGAGGATATGGATGCTTTTGTGTTTTCTGCTTGCTGCTTTCATCTGTTGTTTGCTTATTTGGTTGTTATTTTGCTGTTATATTGGGAACCAGTAAAGGCCCATGTCCATTCCAGCAAAGGAAGTTCATGGCTGTGTGAATTTTTCTACCTATTTGATGAAGCTATTTTACCAGCCTTTATTTTAGGTGTGGGGGGGATTGTTCCTCAAATATCTTTGTTGACAGCATGACACTCAGTAATCAAGGTCTATTTGCAAGTGGCAAAATTGATCCTAAGCAGCAGCTACAGCATCCCCCATGGAGAAGGATAAACACAGAACAGCTCAGCCTTTGAAACAAAGGCAGGGGACAATAATGACCCACCTGTCACACCTAGAACGGAGCCACGTGCCGCTGGCATCACTATGGTCTTTGATCCATTTTTAAAAATTAAGTTGGAATCTATCTTTATAATGGAAAAAAGGAACTTCAGGGATGTGAAAAAAATTCCCTACAGATAAATAGTCTCCATTTTAATTGAGTTTCTTTTTCCTCATTGTCCAAAGTATATTCATTAGTTCATTCATTTCCTCTGTGACAGAAGTACAGTAACATGAGCCCCTTGTGTCTGTGTGTCCCAGGCCCGGGGAGACTCAGTCCCTGCTCCATAATTAGCAGCAGTACCTCAAGCTAGTGATGGTCAAATTTTCCACATGGTCCAGTGGGACCCGAGTCCAGAGTGTAAAATTATTTCCACACTGAGGATAAATAGGTTTATCTCCTCTTAGCAGGACCTAAAAAAAAATCCGCTGGGAAATGACTTTTAATCACGCAAACATTTCTCTCTGGCCCTTGTTGGGTTCATGTTCTATAAAGAGAAAGTACTCCCTCATAGTGAATAACCCTACGTACCCCCTAGAAACGTGAAACTCCATAAAAACTCCCTTCTAAAATAGACGTATACTATTTGATAATTGTACCACTCTACCTTGATCACAACTGCACTCGATACTTTAGAAATGTGACTGTATAATGTTTCAATGATAAAGATTAAAAAACATTCAAAACCAACCACTGCAGGAAAAAATAAGATTAAAACGTGCCTTCTGTCCTGGCACAATTTGTTGCTCCTCCAAGGATATAAATCATCCCAGAATCCATAAGCTGTATTTAGTATCCCTCCTTCAACCAACCACAGCACCCTGTGTTTAATTTTAGCAGTATTCAAATTTATCTAAATCATCCCTTTATATATTGGTCTTTCACTTATAAAATAAGATGATTGAACAATATTTCACTATATGAATATATGTTTTGTTTAATCAGTCAACAGTTGATGGACATCTGGGCTGTTTTCACCTTTTGCCTGGTGTTAGTAGCGCTACTGTGAACATTCGTGTACAGGTTTTTGTTTGGAAATGGGATAGAATGTGGATGAACCTGACAAACATTATGATTATGCTGGTGAAGGAAACCAGACACAAAATGTTACGTGTTGTGTGATTTCATTTATATGAAATGTCCAGAATAGGAGAATCCATAGACATAGAAAGTAGATTAGTGGTTGGGTTTAAAGGATAGTTAGTTCGATGGGTACAGGTCTTCCTTCTGGGATGATGAAAATGTCTTGGAACTATATTGATGTGATGGTTGCTAGGCACTGAGAGTATTCAGTAAGCCACTTAATTGCTCACTCGAAAGTGGTTAATAATTTCATATCATGTGAATTTTACATTGAATATGTGCACACACATATAAATGTGTATGTACACACACACACACACACACACACACACACACACACACACATATATATAATAGAGAGAGAAAGAGAGAAAAAAAAGAGTGCATTATTTACTTCTAAATCCCCGTGGTCTAGCTCAGCCTCTGAAACACAGAAGCCATTTAAGAAAAGTTTGAAGTAAATTACAGGAATTAGAATTAGATCATTTATCAAATCCACTTCAGGTCTGCTATTTGATACTATCTATCGAGTAGATGACCAAAAAAGGAACCCGTTATTCTTAATTCCAGGTATGTGAAATGTCAGGCTGCCGGCTCCAGTTTAATTCACGGAACAGCCACCTTTGGTAAAAGTTCCCCGTGATTTATAAAACCTGCTTATGCTACGTGGGCACAATTCATCACATCTAACCCAGGTAGCTGCGTTTCTCCTTGGGGCTGGGAGAAATGGCACGAGGAAGGCATGCAGCCTATTTTAGAGTTGGGGAACTTAAATTCTCTTATTCGACAACATCCTCTGGCTGAAGCCCAAGGACTCTGTTCTTGGATTTTGGTGTCGGATGATAGTCATGTCTGCACAGTCTGCTTGGGCCTGGAGAAAGGTGAGGTGTTGGGCATTAGAAGGGATAATGACACCTGCTTTCCCAGAAGACAAACCCTGAGTAATTAGTGGCATGACACCAGGAAGATTTACTTCTCAAGAGGCCCTGCTGTGAGCTGGCAGCCCTCTCCTACCAGTCGCTCCTGGGGTGACCAACCTTCCCACACTTCCCAGGACTGTCCTGGTTCTCACACTCAAAGTTCCACATCTCAGACAATGCCTCTCCCAGGACAGAAAACCTGAGTGGATTTGTAGTGTCATGTGGATCTATTGAGCCAAGTGTCATTGTAACATGGACCTGGTATGAGTACATCCAACTGTATTTAAGTTTAAAAACTACATAAGAGAAGAGAAGGCTGTCCCCAAGGCCACAGGCAGTTCTGAAAACCGTCTCAGCACTGAGACGCAGTGAGGTGCATTCCCTCGTCCTCACTGGCACAATAAACTCGTCTCCAAATGCTTTTGATTCTGTTTAATTTCAGGGCGGGATAGCAGGCCTGATTTATCAGCTACAGCCATTGTTTACCGCCGATTAATCAGAGGCAGGTGATGACCAAATGGAGCCATTCACGGATCTTGAAACCACAATTACACTGATTTCAAGAGAGATGATTTAATTAAGCAGAAACTTCCATTGTTTTCTTCCTTTGTCAAATGCATCTCACATGTTCGCTCGCAAAAACCCACAGATGGGATGAGCTCTTCCTGGCGACTATTTTTCTAAACCACACAATGACGGTCCCCGATCGCCATTCTTCAGTGAGAGGGCCTTGACCCTTTTCTCTAAACCCCGGCTCCATGGAAACCTTTTCTTCTGGTCCTCCCAGCTGCAGCCTTGGAGGAGCTCAGCTCAGGGTGCTATTTTGGGTGCCCTCATTAGACACAAGGTCAGTGTGACTGTGTGTGCCAAACGCAGCCTCACAGAGTGCCAAGATGCAGGGCACTGAAAACGAACTCGGGCTGTCGTCTCCTGCTTCTAACTTTGTCAGCTGCATCCTCCGGAGGTGTCATTATCCGTAACGAGCTTGCCTTCCCACTCAGGTGGGGAGAGGGATGAGCGTGGGGCCATCTTGGTTGTCCTGGGGACACTTTGTGTCTGGCTCTCTCTCCCCCAGGCTCACGGTGGTCTCGCCCTCTAAGCCCGCTTAAAATTAGGTTCAACCACATGCACACTGGCCAACCCATCTAAGCGGCTTCTTCAGACCTGCTTGTGGCAAAAAAATAACCCCTGGCGAGTTAGTTTCCAGTTCACAGAGGCATCAAGGGGTTGGGTGAACAAAAATCACAGGGCTTATGAAAAGACCCGGCAGCATAAGGAAATGGGAGGAAGTCAGCCTCGGGGTGCAGAGGAAAGGCACACTTCTAATAAAGCTTTACTAAAGGGGAAATACATAAAATTTAGACAGCACCTGCTTTGGGCCCAGAAATAAGGCCAGGCTACAGAGCAGAAATGAGAAGACCTATTATTGTTTTAACAGGAGCAGGTATCCAGAGCCTCTGTAGATATTGCCTTTGGCTGTCATCTATTTTAGCAAAGTGATGGCATTAGGTAGAGGAGCCCGGGAAAGTGTGAAAGATGAATCCAGCAAGCTGAGCAGCCCTCATTCCATTCTGCTCCCCACGCGATTAATTAGGCGGCGAGCACAGACAGATAGACCCGCTCAGTCTGCCCAATCCCAAATGCTTATCCAACCCTCTCTTTCACCTGCAAACATGCTTCCCGCAAGACCACATCAACTCCATCATCTGATTCTCCCAGAAATGCAGGGAGTGGTGCCACCAGATTTCACAGTAGGTTTGTTTTTATTTTGTAGCATAAGTATGTCCCATGAAATATGTGGGACAGACTTATACTAAAAATGTATTCACGGTTTATCTGAGAGTCAAGTGTACCTGCCTGCCCGTGTTTCATCTGGGAACCCCGGCAGGAGGAGGTGCGTGTCGTGGGGCTCACGGAGGGAATCAGCCGCTCGGAAGCAGACGGCTCACAAACTAGAAAGTCTAAGAAAACACGAGGAGTAAGAAAATTAAACTGGAGACACCCAAGCTTGCTGCAGTAATGATTCTTCAGAAACTTAATCAGGAAAAGATTCCTTGGGCACAAAGTCTGGGGTTAAGAAGGCAATTATTTTTCTCCTTCTTTTGAATTGCGCTCTTTATTCCACCGAGGAAACAGAAAATATAATTTTTGTGTGCCATAGCTCTGGCCTTACCATCTCATACCACTAGCAAAGAAAGATTTATTTATTAGTATTTTCATAAATATTTAGGACTACGCATCCAAGCACCCATGTGAAGCCCTAAACACTCACGACTTCCAAGCCAACTCGTAGAGTCTCCCCAGGGAGATGTTCTATTTTCTCATCCTTGGGAAAATTAAGCAAATATTTGAAGAGAGCTGCAAAATTAGACCAAGATATAAATAATTCAGAAGGAGATTAACGGATTTTATTGAAAGGGCTGTTCTCCACACACCGCCACTACCTTTCTTTATTTTTTTTCATTTTCTTCTCTCCAGAAGCTGCTACAAAGCTCCAAACCATCACGGCCCTTCCTTCTCATGCTGTAAACCTTAAAAACACACCTTGGTCTAACTGCTTTGCCATCCCTCCAAAGGAGGAAGAAGAGAGACGTTCAAGAAATCTCAGAGCAGAGCAGATGGGCACTTCCATTTCTGGGCGGATCCCAAGTGATGGCTTTACAATCATATTTTAAAAGAGTCCTTATTTTTTAACATGCATAAGGAAGTATTTGTGTATTATATGTAAAAAAAAAACCCCAACAAAACAAAACCTCAGAAGGGTTCTTTCAACCTTGCAAAATTTTCAGATCACATTTTATTCCTAAATTTTGCTTTGTTTGTATTGCTTTTCTTGTTGAGGGTAAGCTGCCCTCACTGCCACGACATTTAGAATGCAACTCGCTGTTTCCACAACCACAGAGAGAGGTCATATCCATTATGCTTCATTCCTAAACATGGGAACATTTCTTCTTCAAGAATGTGCCCTTCTGTAGGCACTTAGCCAAGAGTTTCCATCTGAATCTACAGCAATGAGTTCTTTCATGGCCAGTTTTGAATCTCATGTACAACAGAAGCTTCCAAATGGGCTGTTTGGCCACAATGAGAAATCTTTATTGAAAAATGCCCTGAATGCAATAATTGAATAGACATAATTGCAATGCTCTGTGCCATGTAAAATTGTAAATAACACTGACAATGTAATTTATGCTCATTTATGATACAGTAGCTCATTATGGTTCTAATTTCCATTCCCTTCATTAGCCAAGCTCATCTGTTTCTCTGATAGACATTCCTTTTGTATTATCCACTGTCCTTTGCCCAGAGAAATGCTTATAAATGTAGAAGTTGAGAACTGAGTGCTGGAGGGGATGGGTGACAACGTACGTGGGCACAGTTATGACCTGAATAGATGTTGACACCACATCAAAAGGGAACAGATGCTGTAGAAAAAATGGGAGGTAAATACTGCATTTGAATCATATCTGTTATGGCTTGGCTTTCAGGAATACCTTCTAACAGATGAATAAAGTTGCCCACCACTAAAATTATACCCATAATGATCATGGCATGAATAGTACCTTGGGAGAGCAAGAAGCCTGCAATCAAATCCATATTCCTGGTGGATACGTCTAAGGAAACCTCATTCTAGAGATTTGTTCTGTCTTAACTACTTTGCAAATCATCTGGTTTATTACTCTTCTGTAACTTTGTGTCAAGGTGAAAACCATCACTGGCCTGTGTAGCAGCCACAGTGCTTGTTTCTCTTGAGTGGCGGCTCCCAACGAGCAGGAGAGCACGCCCCTCCCTCCCCACCTGTCCCAGCCGGACAGTGACATAGGGCTGTCTCGACTTTCAGGAGTGTCGGAATGAAACCGAACGTCTCCCTCTCCTTACCTGCTCACCTCTGTGGGAGGTGGGAGAATGTGTCTGACTATGGAGATGGCAGGATACCAACATCATTTGTTCTGTTTCCTAAAAAGCAGGGTTAATATGCAAACATTGTGGTCATCCGTGGCCTCGCTCGTCAGGTTCCTGGTTTATTTATGTTTGACCAGGTGGGAGGCAGCCCTGGTCCTCTATATAAGTGGACTCAAGGAAGATCTGTTATGCAACCTTTGTTGCTTTGCATTGTAATCTCCATTTTCTATTACGCCAGGGAGAGGTAAGAGGTACCAGGATAAATCACTGGGTTCCAGGTGAAGTCCTTCTTGCTCCTCTTGTGTAGCAATCACCTAATTTCATTTTGGTAATTTGGACCCTTGACCCCAGACAGTAGAGTAATCTTTCCCTGCCTTTTGGCTTAGAAGGATAAATATTCACAACGTGCAGGTGGCCAGCTCATCTTCCAGCTTGACAAAACCATTGCTGAGTCCTCTGGCGGAAGCAGTCCCTGGATGGCACAAGGGGCCTTTGAAAATCAGCAGAGCTCAGACTTGCTGAGGCAAGAACATTGTCTTATGACCTTTGAAATGCTATGATTACAACAGTGATTACTTCAGGAATCTCTTCAAAGTGACCTTATTGCAAAGTTCATGCCCTGAATTTTATTCTGTTCATTGACCTATTTCAATTCTGCAACTGGCCATTGAAGTGACCATTGTTCATAAATCAGAGCACATTTGAACAGCTTTCAAAGGCTGAGCCCTGGCCCCTGAGCCAGCAGTGTCCGTTTTCAGCAATGTGGATGCCGAACAAGCAGGGTTCCCCAGAGCTGGGGCCCAGAGCCCTGACTTTCAAACTACGGCTCACAATATATTAGTGCCATAAAATAAGTTCAATGGATTGGCACCAACTATTAAAAAATAGTATAAGCTAGAACAGAAGAGAATAGAGAATACAGAAAGAACTGTCAGAGCACATTGCAAGAAGGAAGGGTGCACACAAATGTGTGAGCCTGCTCTTCGAGTTCTGAATGCAAATGATCATATACTATGACATCAATACAAAATATACTTCTTACTGTAGGCTACGGTAGAAAAAGGAAATTCACTTTTCTAGGACTTATACCATGAAATTACTCATGTTTACACTTCAAAGCAGAGAACAGACACTGGTGGGTGATATAGCCACGGCACTTTAAGAAAAACACTGACCTGTGGTATTTAGCTTTAAATTAACAAAAAAGATAATAGTAGTAACACACTCACTCACACACACATATAATTACTGGGCACCAGGCCACCTTCTAAGTGCTTCTGATCATTGACTGATTTTTCAGTACCTCGTTTAATCACTACCAACAGCCCTGGAGTTGGCATTGTTATTTATCCTCATTTTGCAAATGACGGAACTTAATCACAGAAAGGCAAAGCAATTTCCTGAAAGTTGCAGCGTTAGGAAGTTGTGGAGCTAGAATTCAAACACAAGCAGAGAGCCTATGTTCTTAAAACTGTTTACCTGGCTCCTTTTGGCAACACGTTTTTATCTTATTATGTAGAGAAGAGACGTGAGTGGGAATTTGCTTTAATAATCCTATTCGCATCAAGCCAATTTCTTTCTAATGTGATAGGCATGTGGCCTTAGAGTAAGGAGGATGACATCGTGTGCATACTAAGCAGCAGTTCCAAAGCTTTGGCCGCCTCAGGAAGAAGAATTGTAATGTCATCTGTGAACTTAGTGGGAAAGTTCTGTGTGTGATTAGCAATGTCTGCCATGGGTGCAGGATTAGACAGTGGTGACACGCATGCCACCACGTTTGTGAAATTCATTCTTTCATTAAAGCAACATGTATCGAGAGCCCGGGTTCTAGGTCCTGAAGATACAGAAGTGAACAAAGAAGACAAACTTTCCTATGAAAGCAAGACAGTAAAGATGAATAATAAAATGCCCAAGTAAATACGTAGTAAAATTTTGGATCGTGACTTTGGGGAGTCAGAGGGAAAATAAAACAGTGAGAAGGAAAGAGCTGGCACAGAGGTAGGCAGCTGATCTAAGGTATCAGGGAAGCCATCCCTGATGAAGGGCTATTCCGGTAGGACAGAGCACAGGAGAGAGCAAGCCCACCACGTCTGCAGGAAAAGCGTTCCAGGTAGAAGAACAGCAGAGAAAATGTGCCATTTCCTTGGCTTGTTTGAGGAACAGCCAAAAACTTGTCTTAAACGTTTCACCCATCCATCCTGTAGCTTTAAATTGTCCGTGGAGTTCAGAAGCACATGCAGAAAGCCAGGAATATTTACCTCCAGAGAAGAATGTGTGAAGGGGGAAGGTGTCTTTCATTTTCTACTTTGTACAGTTCAATGGGTTTTTTTTTTTATATATGAGAGATACATACTACTTTTATTAAACAAAAGTACTAAAATACTTTATAAATTGTATAAATGCTGTCTCAATAACACACTTGAGGTAGTAGTTTTGAATTCTTTCCAGGTCTTTATAGCATGCATGCTAAGAAGATGCCTGTTAACATACCTCTGCCCACAAAAGAAAGCTTCTTCGGAATCAGCTCATTTTAAAAATGATAAGTAATTGTACGTTCTATGAGATCCCATCGAATTTGGTCCTGTGTTACAAAGCATTTGTCCAACTAGGAGTGATTTCTCCCCACAGGAGACAATGGGAAAAGTATGGAGATTATTTAGGTGTCTCAAGTAGAGAATGTTACCGACATCTAGTGGGCAGAGGCTGGAGATGTGCACAAACATCCTCCGATGCATAATACAGCCCCCACCACAAAGAATTGTCCGGCTTGCAATGTCAATAGATCTGAGACTTAACAGCCCTGATCAACATAAAAGTATCATAAACAAATGGACTCTGCACCCCATGTCTCTGTTCTGATTTTCTGGTGCAGTTGCCATGGAGACCAGGTGATGCACGCATGCAAATCCAGCGGCTGTGTGGACGTTTCAAGGTCAGGGTGAGGGAGAAAGACAGGTAGGAAATGAAACTGCAGAGGCAAGACTAACAAGCAAGGTTCTGCAGGGGTTGACTGTCGCATCCATCATACTTGGACTTTGCCTCGGCAGAGCCGCCTCCTGGAGCAAGGGAATTCTGGAGTCATCACCGTCTGTGTCAACGTTCAGAAGCAGCGTCAGGAGGGCGAGCTTGTTTTCCTCTCACCCTCACGTTCAGAGAGGAGTCCACAATGCAAGAGCTGCAAAAACCCTTCCGAGGGAGAACAGTCATCACAATCAGACTGTTTTGATTTGAAATCACAATATCTCAAAACCCGGGCAGCGCAGCCTGATTAGAAATGTGGTTTGGAACTTCAGAAAGATCTAGACAGTTTGCTAATTGGATAGCAGACCTATTGCATCATTTCTTCTTGTGGTAAAGTTGACATTGAAATTTGGATTTGATTGTTCTTTTCTGGTTTCAGTTCCCTTCTGTTTGACTTTATTGTTACCTCTGAGAAGGCATTTAAGAAAAAATCTTGATATTGATCTTCTTAGCAGGGAGAACAGAAGAGTGAGGCCATTTCCCCAGAGAGTTATTAATGGTCTATCAGTGCACAAGAGGACAGATGGGAAAACTGAGGTATCGCCTGTGCAATGAGAGCATTCAGTCTTCTCCAAAGACGCTCAGTCGCTCTCTCTGACAGCTAATACCAGGGTCTTATTTTAGCTGTAATTGAAACTTGACCTAGTGGACTAATGGTATCAGGCTAACACACCTATAGAGAAAGAGAAAGTCTTTAGTTATCACTAGGTGCTGAATATATGCTAAGTACTTTTAACATACTACATCACTAAGAGAAAATCACACAAGTAAATGAGTGAATGTACAAATGAATCAGCACGTTTTGGAAGGCAATTAGTAGTTGTATCAAAAGCCTGATAAATGTATTTATACTTTGAACCCGTATTTCATTTCTAAGAATATATCCTCAGGAAGTAATTTCAATGATGTAGTTAACTGTTGCTTCTGTCTACCCTGGAAACATTATTTCTTCTGCTACAAGTATCCTAAATTTCCTCCACGGGGGCTTTTCTCTTACCTACTCTCCATCCATGTGTTCAGGTGTGGCGAATGCCTTCCCCAGCTCAGAGAGAGCAGCCCGTGACTCAGGTCTAAGAAATGGGTGCCTTTCATTGCTTTGGCACCAGAATCTGTTCGGGATGGGAATGTGACCCAGTTTAGTCCTAGGCCAGGCATGTCCCAGAACAGGTAGGGGACTAGGGAAATAAGAAGTTCTCTTTTTAATCAATCTTATTACTGGAAGAATATAAGCTTGAACATGGAGGGTACCACCACATGGAAGAGCCTAGCTGAGAGTTTATCTGTCACAGGAAATATTAATAGCAAAGCTGAGAGCATAAGCCTAGGTTGGGCTTCTTACCCCATCCTCAGCTAGATTATTGGCTCTATGAAGGCAGGTTGGATGTGAATCACTGCTTCCCTACAGTGTCACAGGCCATTTTCAAGCTGCAGAAATAAATCCTGGAGAACTGAAATGTCATTTCCCCAGACCCCTGATTCGTTGTCATGGGAAATACTTTGATTATGTTAATCACTATATAATCCCCCCTTTCTGCCATCCAGTAAGCCCTTGTTTAAAGCTTATTACTTAAGTTTTAAACAGTCAAAGGCTTTTTTCAGATAATAATAAAACCCCTTCCTTGGGGACTAATAAATTGAGTTATTGGGTTTCACTGCCCACCACTCCAAGTGAACGCCAGCGGAAAGCATGTTGATCTGAAAGCTGCTCACTTTATAGCTGTACTCAGGTAAATGAGAATTGGGTTTCAATGTTCAAATACATTGTCTTCCCCCAGATTAAACTCTGAGAGACTCAGAGGTTCTTGACTGGGTCTCAATAAGCCAAAAATGGCAGCAGTACGTGAGACCAAAAAAAGAAGTGTGTAAAAGATTATGTAACAGAAAATATGGAAAGGGTATTTGCTTCTGGGTATAATTTCCAAGATTGAAGCCAACCAAGGCTCCTAGCAAGAGAAAATAAAGAATACCTGGCCAAAACATTTAAAAAACACATTTCTGAAGGCTTTGGAGAGCTACCAAAGGAGACAGGTGATGAGGGATAAAGACCTTGGTGAAAAGGGGTGTTGTCGACGTTGGATACCTTTTGCACAACTGCACCCGTCAGCTATTCACCGGCCGCACCTGTATTGGGGTAAGAAGCTCTGAATTCCAGCGGAGATCCTAGCATGAAGCAGAAGCCAGGTAGCATTCCCAGCAGCTTCCTGAGGATGGAGAGACCAACACTGGAGTTCGTGGCCACCCAGGTAGCTAGAATGTTAAGGGCTAAGATCCAGGAAACAAGGAAAAAAAGTGAGAAATGGACTTGGTAGTGTAAGGCTCCTCTCTGCCCATGGCATTTGATAATGCCTCATTTGCGCAGTGGAAGAAGCAAAGAACCTGCAGAGCAACCTCATTAAAAGACTGAGAAGCTAAACATAGCTTTCAGCAGTCGCGTAGTTCTGGGGAGATGAAAATTACAGTTAATGGTTGTCTTGATTTATGACAAGAACATGGTACAGTGGCAGCAAGAATCATTCTTTCAGTACATGGTGCTAGATCAGATGAATATTCATAGGGACAAAAAAAGAATCTTGAGTCATATCTAAAATTTGTACACAACATTCTAAATTGTCTGCACATCTAGAAGTAAGAGATAAAATCATAAGGCTTCTAGAAGGCAACATGGGAGAATCCTTTCATGTCACTGAGTTAGGCAAAGAGTTTTTAATTAGTACAGAAAAATCCTTATAGGAAAAGATCAAATTAGCTACATTAAGTGGAGGAATTTTATTTATTAATAAACACCAATAATTAGCTGGATTACAGTGATCATTTCACTATGTGTGTGTATATCAAAACATCCCATTGTATACCTTAAATACATACAGTTTTTATTTGTCAATAACACCTCAATATAGCCGTTTTTAAAAAAAAACAATAAAAAAGGCAAGCCACAGAGCCCCTATAAACATATAAAAAGAGAAGAAATTCAATTAAAATACTGGAAAATTTTTCAACAAGCATTTTACACACAGGAAAAAATCCCACATATCCAAATTGTCAGTGGAAGTCAATATGTTATTTAATTCTTAGGGAGGTGGTGACACAGGGGTGGGAAGGGGGCTTTCTGGGATGCTGGTGGCATAATTATTTCTCAGTTTTGGTGGCGGTTATACAAGTATGTTAACTTTTTAAAAAGTAATTATTAAGATCTACACCTATGATTAGTGCATTTTTCTTTATATCAACTATGTATAGAATATTTACTCAAAATTATCCAATTCAATTTTACTTTAAAGAGTAGAGAGCACTTCTCCTTCCAATAAATGTGGAGTAACAGAAGCTGGCTTTACTGGCTTTCCTGATACAGACAAAAAAACAATGGAAACAATGGATTTCAAGACACTGGATGTCGGTGATCCCTACGCATGAAACAGAAGCCAGGTGGCATTGTCAGCAGCTTCCTGCAATGGAGAGACAAACGTTGGAATTCATGGCCATCCAGGTAGACAGGATGTTAAGGGCTAAGATCCAGGAGAGATGGAAAAGACAGAGAAATTTAAGGTGCACAATGGGCTGTTTTGATGCACAGATACATTGGGAAATAATCACTATAATCAAGCTAATTATTGGTGTTTATTGATAAATATAATTCCTCAACTTAAGGTAGCTAATTTGATCTTTGCCTATAAGGTTTGTTTTCTGTACTAATTAAAAAGTCTTTGCCTAACCCAATGACATGAAGGGGAAAAATAAACTAGATGGGTACTACAACCATTCGGGCTCACTGCCTTGCGGGATCATTGCTGCCGTAGGGTCGAGAAGGAGAAGGAGACCCGGCTGCCTCTCTGAACTAAGGAGACAGAGCTGAGACTTTGAGAGACCAGCAGAGCTAGAATCGACGGAACAACATCCTGATGGAGAGAGGGCTGCACAGGGGAAGACTCCGGAGTTCTCCAGAGGAGCCCCAGTGAATTCGAAATAGGTCACGGTCAGCCCAGGCATATGGCCTGAAGCTGAAGAGAGAACTCCTTCGAAGAACTAGTGGTAAGAGTATCAGAGCCAAGAAGAGTCCCTGTTCTCCCCAGCCAGACTGGAAACTTCCGTGATTCACGGAGCAGGGGGTACAGTGCACAGAAGGATCTCAACTCAGGCAGCGGAAAATCTTCAGTCCCACAACGAGCACTGCTCAAGGTGCACCTCAAAGGTTGAAAGGTCGTAAAAACAAGGTCTGAAAATGACAAGCTGTGTACATGAAATAGAACGGCATCCCAGAACAAAAACCAAGGCTATTTTTAGGAATATTAAAATAATCCCTCCCAACTAAGAAAATTTTACAGTGTCTAGCATCTGATCCAAAATTCTAGGCACAGAAATAAGCATAAAAAATATTATCCCTAGTAAGGAGAAAAATCAGTCCCTCAGAAACAAACGAGGAAAACGACACAGATCTTAGAATTATCAGATAAGTACATTAATGAGGTTATTATAACTGCATTACATGTGTTCTAAGAAGTAAGCAAAGATACCTCCTCTCTATCTCTCTGACTCTCATAACGCAGACGTTCCTTGACTTACAATGTGGTTATGTCTTGATAATCCCAAGGTGACAAGTCAAAAATGCGTTTGAGATATGTAATCTACTGAACATCACAGCTTAACTTAGCCTGTCTTAAGTGTGCTCAGAACACTTACATTAGCCTTCTGTTGGGCAAAATCATATAACACAAAGCCTATTTTTATACTAAAATGTTGAATACGATACCAAAAGTGAAAAATAGAGTACTCAAAATACAGTTTCTATAGAATACATTGCTTTCACACCATCACAAAGTTGAAAAATTGTAAGTAGAACCATCATGTGTCCGTGACTGTCTGTGTATATATGGACATATATGGGCATATATATTTATATGCATATATGTAGTTTTTCTGCATCTGTACATATATAATATAGAGATATAAATATATAAATATATAGATATAAAGTGAATCCAAAAGCTGGTTTCTAAAGAAAATAAAAACTATTGATAAACATCTTCCAGATTGATCAAGAAAAAGAGATACACAAGTTAATAATATCAGCAGAGAGAGAACATCACTACACGCTCTAAAAATGTCAAAATGATGGTAACAGAATAGTGTGAACAGCTGTGTAGCAGTAAATTTGAAAACATATACAGGAAAAAAACTCTTTCAAAGACAAAACTATTAATAACACAGCTCAAGTCATGAAGAAAGGGCTAAACTGAAGAGCTCTATATCTAATAGAGAAATTTTCATTTTTAGTTTAAAACCTTCCTCAAAGAAAACTCCAGGCCCAGATGATTTCACTGTTGAGTTCTGCCAAATACTTAAGGGAGACACGACACTAATTCTGCAAATGTACTCCAAAAAATTGAAAATGAGAAACCATTTCACACTTTATGCTATGAAGCCAGCACTGCCCTGAGAGCAAAACTAGACAAAACATCACAAAAAAGAAGCCTAAAGACCAATATCCTTCATGAACGCGGATATAACAATTCTAAACAAAATTTTAGCAAATTCAATCTAACAGTATATAAAATGGGTAATACATCAGGATCCAGTGGTATTTATCTTAGGATTTCTAAATTGGTTTAAACTTCAAATATTCACCAATTACTTACTTAATATCAACAGACTAAAAGTACAAAGTCATCAGATCATTTCACTAGATGCTAAAAAGTATTTGACAAAATTCTGCATCCATTCCTGATTAAAATTTAAATAAATAAACCTATAGCCAAACAATGTATCAAAAGGAGTCCCCACAATCCACACGGACATCTATCAAGAATCAGCCCTACTGGTGAAGCCTAAATGCTTTCCCTGTGAGGTCAGGAACAAGACAAACATGCCTGTGTTGACAACTTCTAGTCAACACCATACTGGAGGTTTTAGCCAGTGTGTTAAGGCAATAATAAGAGATAAAAGGCATCCAGATGGAAAGGGGTCAGGAAAGCTGTCTCTGTCTATGCACCATATGGAGAATGTAGAAAGTCCATGTAGAAAATCCGATCAACTCTGCAACAAACTTATTAGAACTATAATGTAAATTTCGGACACTTGCAGGATTCAAGCACAAGATCCTGCAAAATCAAAACTACAAAAATTAATTGTATGTCCATATACTTGCAACAAACTGACAGCATGATAAAAGTTCCACTTATAATGCATCATAAATATGAAATATGTAGGGATAAGTGACAAAATATGGGAGACTTATACATGGAACAGTACAAAACTTTGCTGGCAAAATTAAAGGAGACATATACATGAAGAGAGATGTCACGTTCATGGATAAGAACTCTCCGTACTGTTAACATGTCAATTCTTCCCAAATCTATCTACAAATTCAATAAAATCCCAGTCAAAATCATGAAGGATTCTTAAATAAAAATCAACAAACTGATTTTAAAATTTATATGGCAAGGCAAAAGACCTAGAATAACCATAACAAGTTTGAACAACAGCAACGAAAGAACAAAGTTAGAATACTAAAACTGTTAGTACTGATCAAAATTATTAACTGCCTTTTTATAAGACACTACTAAGAAAATGAAAATAAAAGCCACAGCCTGGGTGACAACTTTGCAAATCATATATTTGACAAGGGGTTTGTATCTAGAATATAAAGAACTCTCAAAATTTAAAAAGAAACAAACAACACAACTAAAATGTGAGCAAAAGATTGGAACAGATGCTTCACCAACACAGATATATGGATAGCAAGTGTACAATAAGATATCAACATCATTAGCCATTAAAAACATAAAAACTAGAACCACTAAACTCTTACTTAAATAGCTACAAATGAAAAAAAAACTAATGGTGAGGATGTGGAAGAATTATTTACGTTAATAAGTATGAAATGTCCAATTTCCTTAAGTACTAAGTTTGACAGTTGATTTCCCTGACATTTCACTTGGGCACTTCTTGTTTTATGTGTATTGTGAAGGTGCATCCTCAGTCTTTCAAATACATGATTTGGCTTGTGATTATCTTTCAAATTTTTTAGAGCAATTTTTGTGAAACCATGGATAAGTAAAAAATTCATGTCATTTTCGAATATAAGTTCCATCATGGAACCAATGCATCACAGACAGCTCAAAATATCAAGAAAGTGTTTAGGAAGGATGTGGCTAATGAACGCACAGTATGCAGATGGTTTGAGAAGTTCCATTTTTGTGATTTTAATCTTGAAAATGAGCCATGTGGGCAACCTGAGACCAAGGTGGACAATGATGAGCTGAAAGCTGTAGTGGAAGCGAATTCATCTCAACCTGCGAGTGAATTTGCAGCAAGGTTTACTACAGAACAAGGTTTATGTTACTATTCCAACAATACTGGATCATTTGAAACAAATAGGCAAGGTAAAGAAGCTGGATAGATGGGTTCCGCGTGACTTAAACGAGCACCGGAAGAGAAATCGTCTTGAAGCTTGCCTTTCTCTGCTGTCACGACATAAAGGCGAACAGTTTCTACACCATATTGTTAAGTGTGATGAAAAATGGATTTTTTTTGACAATTGCAAGCGTGCAGCACAATGGTTGGATAAAGATGAAGTGCTGAAACACAGTCCAAAACCGAATATTCATCAAAAAAAGCTAATGGTGTCTGGTTGATGGTCCAGCACTGGTATTATCCACTACAGTAGTGGGAGGGAGGGATTGCAGAGCGGTGTGAGAAATCTTTCAGAGACGGATGTGTTCATTGTCTTGACAGTGGGGACTTTTTTCACAGATGCATACATGTACCAAAACTTATCAAATTGTAACTTTCAATATATAGTTTACTCTGTGTTAATTATCCTTCAATAAAGGTATTTAAAAAAAACTTGTCTACAATTTCTTTGCCAATCTTTCTATTAAAAAGCAAAATATGAAATAGAAAAATGTTTACAAGTAGCAATGAGTCAACAATGTTCAGTGTTACCCAAACTTGCGTAATCTCCTTTTCATCTATTCTTATTTGGTGGTGGGCGGAGCATATTTATTTCCTGTTTGAGTCCTGAGATTAAAACCTGTGCTGTCTGTGGAAGATACCCTAACATGTCACTACCAAATTAAGCCAGGCATCATGAATAATATCTCTGAAGTCACAGTTTTCTATGCTAATTATATGCCCTCTAATACACATTAAAATAAATACCTATTTCTTCATCATCCACTCTATTGCCTAAGAATCAACTATCGCCAGTTTTATGCTCATGGTGAAACAGTGTCAGAATGTAATGTGCTTAGTGAAAGACCTGTCTCTGTTACATTTTGTTTCCTTTCCTACCCCAGCTATTTCATTTCCTCCAATTATGGTGGTAATTTAAAAATGTGTGGGTTTGCCTCTTCATTTTCACCTCTAAAAGATTACAGTAAGAGATTGTACTTGATTGTTTCATAACCATTAGCGTTACCTTTGTGCTTCAAAAACTCTATCTAGGACAGCCTCTCTCCCTTGCCAGTGGTGTTCCGATTAGTGTTGGCCAGCGAGAGTCACTTGCAGGGGATTTGAAAGATGGACAAGCAGGGAAGGTGCTGTTGCCAAGCGGCAGGTGCAGAAATGAATGTGGGCAGTGGTGGGTGGGTATGAATTGGTTGCCATGGGTTTCCTGGATTCCTCCCAGGCAGCAGATACTTGAGTGCTGGAGAAAGCTGGCAAAATTCACGGGGGCTTCCAGCAGCCCTTGTGACCTTGCTTGCCCACTCCTTAATATTCCGTATAAAACAATTCCTATTAAAATCTTCTCGTGGCTGCACATTTATTAATGGAACCAGCTGTTATTGTTTTCATTTGCTTTCTTGATTTTGTTTGTTTTAATTCACTAAACTGTGGGTATTTTTTTTTTGAATTGTGGCAAAACACACATAAGATGCATGCTCTTAGCCATCAGTAAGTGTATACAGCTCAGTGGTATTAAGTACATTCAGATGGTTGTGCAACCGATCTCCAGAACTGTTTTCATCTTGCAAAACACTGTGCCCATTAATTAACAGCCCCATCTTCCTGGCCTCTGGCAACTCCCCTTCCACTTTCTGTGTCTAGGAATTTGACTACTCTAGGTACCTCCTATAAGTGGGATTCTACAGTGTTTGCCTTTCGTGACTGGTTTGTTTCACTGAGCACAATGTTTGAACCAGTTTTATTTTGTCATATTTAATATGTGCATCCCTGGCCTGAGGAATAAAGCAGGTGTTTGATCCTGATACCATAAAATATCTTCCTCTCCTAAAATTCTAAACTGTTAGATTCATGAAAAGAGTCACATAAATTGTTTCTTACTTATTTTGTAGTTATCTGCTGCCTCGGTAGATGGTCTATCCGAAGGGTTGATGGTAGTTGAGGTTCGTGTGCCAGAGAACTTCTGCTGACTCTTACAGCCCAGGCATCTCCCCTCACTGTGTAAGTCTCTGCATGAGACATACTCCCGCCCACGCTGAGTGTGATCCAGACACCATTTCTCTCTGAAGTCTCTTACTGGCCTTTGGCTGCAGACAAACAAGTTAATTCACATCCGTGTCAATAACTCAGTCACACTAAAATTGAATCAATGAATGTAATTAGATCTCCAAGTACGCTGCAATTTGGCAATGACTATACTCATAGAGAGACGGTCAGATTAATCATCGGGTGTCAAGAATGAAATACTCTGGTTCATGAAGAATCCAGCTCGAATCCCCTGGCTGGGATGAGGATTGGCAGCTGTGGGCTTCCTTAGACATCATCGAATGCCCTGAGGGGAGCTGGGGTGAACGACCACAGAAAGATGGCAGTGGGAACGTTTCCGTCAGCTGGGGACTCAGGGTCAAATGCACCGAGGCTTTGTTTTAGCTGCCCAGGTTTGGAGGAACATTAAATACCTTTTGTGAGTATAGGAAACCTGTGGTCCCTCAACTATGCAAAAAAATGGAAAAAAAATTGAAATGAAAATATTTAATGCAAATTCAAAAGCTCATCCATGAAAAAATAACAACTTGTTTTGCACATAAATATTCTGAGTTTGGTTGTTTAGGGTTTAAACCCACAGAGGATCAGAAATAGCAAATTACAAATGAAATAGAGCAAAGTGCAGATAAAATGGCAGTGATCAATAAGGGAAAATAATATGCAGAGAGCCGGCAAGGGACCTCTGGAAGCACATGGGTCTGGGCCATTCAGTGTGGGAGGACATAGCTCTGCAGTCTCCAGAAGGTCCCACGTTTATCTCCAGGTTCCACCATATTGTCAAGAAGGGTGTTTATAATTATGGCATCCAGGTACTCCAAGGAGACTCATAAATCCTGTAGTCTGTCGAAGGAGTTACGGAATGCCGCGGTATGTTTAAGGACGATCCCCTCTCCCGCATATTAGCAGACTCAGACATACCTCTTAGTATGTGCCAGGCACCGTTGACCAGTATCAGAAGAGGAAACTGAGGCACAGAGAAATTAACTAACTTTCTCCCATTCACGGAGACACTGAGTCGTGCGGCATAAATTCAAAACCCGGCCGCTGAGCTGTAGCGTACACAACTCCCTCAAGACGCTTCCAGACAGCCAAGAGCTTTATCTATTGAAACAAATGTCCCACCACAAGCTAGATTAAAATAATTGGACACACGTGATGTATCTTTAAAAGCAAATTAGCAAACGCAACTCTCTGGATCCCTGTGGAGGCTGTGCTGTTCTCATTAAATGTTAGCAAGAGTGAGTTGATTTTAAAGTTTATTGAATGAATAAGTGAGGGAGACAAATTAGGAAGGAAACTATTCAGATGGATAAAAAGGATAGGAATAGAAGTCGTATGGTTATACTGTCCTCATGTATGCTGATGTCTGCCCGTGTACACTGAATCCTAAGGACCGGTGGTTTTGCAAGCACACTGGTCTCCTTTGGAAAGAACTCACACATGCATTTGATAAACTAGCTCAGCTCTGGGGAAATAGTTTGGGCTGCGGAGTACAAATGACTTTCATGTTTTGTGGTATAATGATAATGTGCTATTGGGTGAGAGACCCAGATTTGATTCCTGGCTGTACTGTTGATAAGCTCTTTGACCTTGTGCAAATTAACTCCTTGTATACTTCATTTCCTCATCTGCAAAACCAGGAAAATAATAATAATACGTACCTCCCCGAGTTATAGCTAGGAGTAAATGAATGTATGGTATGGCACTAGATCAGGTGTCAGAAAGCTCTTTTCTGTCAAGTGTCAGGTTTTAAAATATTTCCCGTTTTGTGAGTCACATGGGCAGAATTGCAGCAACTGAACTCTGCCCTTTTGTGGGAAAACAGCCAACAGACGATATATTAATATAAGTGAATAGGCATGGTTGATTGTGTTGCAATAAAACTTTATTTTTCAAAACAAGCGGGGAGGCAGATTTGATCTCAGAGCTGCAGTTTGCTGATGGCTTCACTAGATCAGTGTTGGCTTTTGTCATCAATCCATTTTGATGAGAAGTAAGTGACACACTGCATGTAAAGTATGGGGTTCAGCGCCTTGCACACGGAAGTCATTTGACAAGTGACAGTTATCGTTGTACGTTAGATATTTTTTATATGTAACCCGTAAGATCACATATGGCTTTGTGAAGACAGATCTTAGTACCCTCTGTCCTCGCTTCTCAGTTTTCTTTGGAGGAGGTTAAGAGAGATTAACTTAGCTAAGAAGCAACTATAGGCTGGAATAAAGATGAGAAACATGAAATAACTCTGTTACAGTTCCAAGATTCAAAATAGAATGCAAAGAAAGGCCAGTTTCTCCCTTATGTGGCTTTCCCTGCCCAGAAAGCTATAGATTTTTTTCCCCCTTTATAAGGGGTGATTCAGTGTGATCACCTTATATCAGTAGCAGGTGTATTAATGGGAGTGCTTAGGGCAGGCCGGGGACAGGCTGACTGACGTGAGTTCTTGCCTTCACAAATGAGCATCACTCCATAAAAACACAACATCGTTTGTTGAATGTCAAGTAAACCAGAATTTCAGACCCGGAAACATTTGCCTGGAAGCATCAAAATAATTGAATGCCGTAATGCCTCAGCGCCTTGCTTCAAGTTACAACACCAGGATTTACATTATTCTTAGCCACGGGCATATTTTTCATCAGCTTTTAACAACCCACTTGCCTCCCCGTTCCCCTCCCACTCCGTCACAGGGAGGACTTGCCCGGCTTTTAGGTAACCGATTCTGGAAGCACATCAGCTCCCGGAAACAAATGCACTTAGTGAGAAATACAAGGACATCCGCCAGCAGAGATGAACCCTTACTTAATAGAGCTTGAAATTACTATAATCTGTAAAGTACAATGAGCAAAAGAAGTTTCACCTGCTTGTAGCATCAGCGGCTGACCGTCCGTCTACTTGGACGGATGCAGAGGGACCCAAGCCCTTCGGAGACAGGCTCGGAGCTGCCTGGCCCCCTCCGCCATGGTGCAGATCACAGGGGTAATTACATAATTATCTGTGCAATTACTTTTGTCAAGAGTTACGATCTCAAATTCCAAAAGCCATCGGAGAAATGACATCAACGAATGAAGCGGGTCATTTGGGAGACCTTAATTAACAGAAGAAGGTGTGTATCCATAAAGAGATCAGCCTAGACTCATGGCCAGTCACCTGCTTCCACGCCAGAATGCCCCAGGGTTCACTGATTTTCCACTTTTCCAAGACAGCAGGAAATATAACTTTAATACACTCTTATTTCAGAACAGTTTTGAATTTACAGAATCAGCTGCAAAAATAGTAATATCAGAGTTTGCATACACCTGACAGGGGACACCCAGTGTCACTTATTATTGATGTCTTATAGTCCTCTGGTGCATGTGTCACTGTACATTTATTATTATTTACCAAAGCTCATATTATACTCAGAAGGAGATAGGTAAATGTGCTGGTATTTAAGTATCAATCACTGGGACAGGCAGAATAACTAGTCTCCTTAAAGATGCCCCCCAGCACACAGCAGAATGATTGGTCCCCTCAAACGTTCCAAAGATGCTGTAATCTTTCAAACCTGCGAACATGCTGTCTTAGGTGGCAGAAGGACGTTGCAGATGTGATGAGTTAAGGATTAATTTCACAGGGAGACAGGAGCTTGTCCTGGATTATCTGCATGAACCCAGTATAACCACAAATGTCCTTATTAGAAGAAGGGAGGTGGGTCGGAGCGAGAGGAGAAGTGAGGAAGGAGCAGAGGGAGGAGTGATGTGGCTGTGAGCCAAGGACTTCCAGAAGATTCTAGAAGCTAAAGAAAGCAAGGAGATTCTCCCCTAGATCCTCAGAAGGAATAGAGCCCTGGGGACACCTTCCTCTTAGCATAGTAAGACCCATTTTAGACGTCTGACTTCGAGAACAGTAGGGTAATAAATGTGTGCATTAAGAGTAAGCTTGTTGCAATTTGTTGCAACAGCAAAGAGAACTAACAGGTCATCAATTCAATTAGTAGGAAAACACCCCGCCAGTCAGGCACAGACTCGCCTCCAGGCTGCTAGTTTGCAGGGCCCAGGTCTGCTGGACTGTCCCGTCCCTTGGGTGACATTAGTCCCAGTGGGGACTGGGATTCTACCCTTTGCATCTCAGACCTTGAACAGCACTTGGCTCAGAGGAAGGGCTCAATGCATGTGTGTTAAATGCACTGCACGCTTTTAGCCCATTAAAAACTGCTGGATAAATGGTTGGTATCTTTGAGCAAGGAATGATACATAGTCTTTATTCTTCTTGGGCAAGAAGTGTGGGACATATTAACTCCATTTATCTCTGTCCACTTAGGGCTTCTGAAATACTTATCCTTATTCCGAAGCTACTCTAAGTATGTCTTTGATTTCTTATTATGGAACAAGATGAGATGCATACTTAACAGTTTGCAGATGAAGCATCACTGCAGATAGGGTAACCGCAGTTTTGAAAATTATGCCAACAGGGAGAGCACCCTTTCAGAGTTCATTGTCAGTCTTCCGCATTTCAAGTGTTTATAGAAAAAAAAAAATAATCCTCATTGGCCTATTTTGGTTTCTCTTAACTAAGACTTTGTGAAGCTTTTCTTTTGTTTGAGTTGAACCCCTGGAATAAGTGCCTCATGACTCGGAGCCTGAACAAAGGTAATGTTGGACTAACGAGGGAATCGTCACCATCATTAATCCTCAGTTCTTGATAAAGGCCAGCGCGTCAGCACCACTAGACCTCATTTATCCTTCGGAAAGAGGGATCAAGGTGGCGTGAGGGATCAAGGTGTGCTTCACACACATGTGAAGCACAGAAATGGGGACCTGAGTATCAGCAGAGGCTTTTCTGAACCCCCACCCTCGTCCTCCCTCCCTGCGTAAACACACGTGCAGACCTTCCCACGGAACGTCCCTGCGTCCGTTTCTCCTGCTTCCTCTTTGACCCCTGCAGAATCCGGTTAGGCAGAGACTCGGCCAATGCCGGGCGGGTCCGTTCTGAGAACAGTCCCCGGTGTTCGCTTGCGTGGGGTCGGGTGTCTCCTCCACGCGTCCCTGCGAGCCGCACTGCTCCTGTTGGTCCCTCGGTCTCCTGAGGCTGCTGCGGTTCCACCTGTCACTCCGCAATTATGTATCTGTGGCCGTCGCTCTTCACAGATATTCCAGAAGCAACTCAAGCGAGATGTGGTCAACAAGGGAGATGGTCACAGAAGTGGCTTCTCTCCTCTGTCTTCTTCAGGGAAGTTTGGGCTTTAAAATCTGGTTCTGCCGATACCTGGCTGTGGCCGGGGTCCCCCTCCCACCCCCCACAAAGCCTCCCTTTTTCCACCCACATAAGGGAGGTGATCGAATCTGCCCATCCGTGCTGTGAGTTCACCATGATTCCCCCGAAGCCCTGCACATTCTTGGCTGCATGTTTGTTTACATATTCCTATATGTGTACAGCAGTCCTCCCACATCTGTGCTTCAATTTCCCACAGTCCAAAAATGTTAAGATATTTTAAAAGAGCGAGGGAGACCATATTCACATAACTTGTATTATAGTATATTGTTATAATTGTTTGATTTACTATTAGTTATCACTGTTACTCTGTTAGTGTGCCTAATATTCCAATTATATGTTATCACAGGTATGCATGCATAGGAATAAACATGGTGTATACAGGTTTCTTATTATCTGTGGTTGAAGACATCCACTGGGGTCTTGGGATGTATCTCCTGCAGGTCAGAGGGGCTGCTGTATCTGCACATATGTACATACATGTGTGTATATGCACATATGTACATACATGTGTATATATGCATGTATAGATGCAGCTACAGGTGTAGCGATGGGTGGATCCAGGCATAGGAGTATTCATAGAGAGAGCAATAGACATGGAGATGTATTTTCCATCTTTAAAGAGCATGCACTTAGGGGAAGACAGAATTAATAAACTGGAACATAGGTCTGGGGAAATTGCCCAGGACACAGCACGGAGGGACAATGCACACAAAAATGCCCAACAGAAGTCAAAAGACTTGGGGACAAAACAAGCAGGTGTCCCATAGGGACAGAGAGAAGGATTGGGTAGAGGCAATATTTGAAGAGCTAAATTTAAGCATAATCTAAAATTGATTCTTTTTTCAAAATGCATCTTCAAATTCAAAAATTTACATCGGATCCCAAGCAGAATTTTTAAAGTCCATGTCTAGAGAACATATGGCGAATAAATTCAAGCAAGCTTTAAAAATATCAGTGAAAACAGTAAGAATTACGATGAACTTAACAATAATTAAATTTGAGAGTGTTAAAATTAGGTGATGCTAAAATTTCAGGTAATATAATTCTGGCAATTTGGTATCATATATTTTAAGATTATGTGGTTAGGTTCATAATGTGAAATTACGTTACTTTGACCTAATATTTAGATTTAAAAAGCCAATAGGATGAGTCATTTAAAAACACAATGATATAGACAGAATTCTAGAAAAGCAATAGAAAAATTATATACAATAAATATCAATCAAGGGACACCTGATGAAATTTTATCAAATGTTAGAGAAAATAGTATGCAAGGCAAACATTTTATAAATATAAAGAGGATACTAAATAATTAAGAAACACAATATAGGCCAGATAGGCTCATGCCTATCTACAATCCCAGCGCTCTGGGAGGCTGAGGTGGGAGGATTGCTTGAGGCCAGGTGTTCAAGACCAGCCTGAGCAAGAGCGAGACCCTGTCTCTACAAAAAACAGAAAAATTTAGCCAGGCGTTGTGGTGCATAACTGTAGTCCCAGCTACAATGGAGGCTGAGGTAGGAGGATGGCTTAAGCCTAGGAGTTTGAGGTTGCAGTGAGCTAATGACCATTGCATTGTAGCCCAGGTGACAGTCTCAAAGAAAGAAAGAAAGAAAGAAAGAAAGAAAGAAAGAAAGAAAGAAAGAAAGAAAGAAAGAAAGAAAGAAAGAAAGAAACAATCTATAAGAAATGTGTGATGAGTCTGAAATTATATGTACCTAACCACATAACTTAAATATAAATTATTATACATAGAATTATTAGGTAGATTTGGCAAGTAATTTATAAGAGTAGGAAGATTTGTCATATCTCACTTAGAAGTTAATGTGCCAAACAGATGAAAATTAGTGAAAATAAACAATATCTGAACAAGCTTCAACTAAAGGACTTATATAGAACCCTTACGTGAAATAATTTGCATTCTTTTCAAACACATCATTTTAATTATCTCAAAATGTTTCAAACAATTATATATAACAAAACACTTTTTTATCAGAAAACATTAAAAGTGAGAGACAAAGCTTTATATATTTGGAATTCATGAGTGAAAGCAGAAACTACAAGTGTTGAACACCAATAAAAACAACACACATAGGTCATGAGAGACACACCAAAACACTGAAATAGTATTTAGAGGAAAACAACCATCAATGCATTCTAAAACTGGGAATTTTTTTAAAAAATTAGAACAAAGAAGCAACAGCAAGTAGACAAAAGAAAATGATTAAAAATAGATAAACTAGTTAAAAGGAAATAAAAGGAGTAATTGAAAGAACCAATAAAGCCAATAGGAATTCTTTGTTGAAACTAAGAAAACAGTGAGGGTTGTATGTGTATGCTTGTGTGTGTGTGTGTGTGTGTGTATGTGTTTCATAACCAAGATAAAGGCACAAGAAGAGATGGTTGTAGATAAATCAGCATCTTTGGAGAAAAGAAGAGACAGTTTTCCTCCTAATTGCTGAATTTCTTTCTCAGCTTCAGAGGAAGGAAGTGAGAACAGTGATTATCTTGTAGGGCATTGCAGGGAGAACTTAAACTTCAATTTCATTCAGCCCTTAGGAAAAACACACAAGTCACCCCCTGTCTGAGGGACAGCACTAATAAAACGTGTGGCATTCTGGAAGGATTGGGATCACACAGGATATTAGGAGAGGAATTAATTGTTAAGAGAAAAATATGCAAACAGTGGCCTCTGCAAACTTATCTCTATTGTGAGAACCTATGAAAACAAGGGTAATGTTGTCAGAGACTCTGAGCAGGTGTTAATGAGTTTCTGATGGAAAATGTGTCTTGCAACCAAAAGGGCTGGTGTGGGCCTCCCCCGCCGCCTTGTGAACTTCCCGTGCCCAACACCTGCATGGGCTCTGGAGCCCACACCCCATCTTTCCTGTACTAGGGGGAGGAGAGTCTCTAGGGTGGGGCTAAAGATAAAGATTGACGAAAAAGGGGTTGTCAAGACTTGATTAAAAAACTTAGTTAGAAACTGAAGTATCCCAATAATGGAAAAATAAGCACCACATGTACTCACCATCAAATTGGTTTCACTGATCATCACCTAAGAGCACATTTAGGAATAACATTAGTCGAGTGTCCGGCAGATGTGGGTGGGGGAGGGGATGGGTGTATACATACATAATGAGTGCAATGCGCACTGTCTAGGGGTTGGACATGTTTGAAGCTCTGACTCAGGGGGGTGGAGAGGCAAGGGCAATATACATAACCTAAACTTTTGTACCCCTACATTATGCTGAAATAAGAATAAAAAAATAAATTAATTTAAAAAAACTTAGTAGAAAGAATACTATTTAAAATATCGAATTTGATAATTTTTACAATATCAAAATTTGGTCTGTTTGCTACTCTGTGTGGGAGCTGTACAAAAGTTTATTTTTCTGAACAAGAGGGATGTATGGGAAAATGGTTAGCATTTATAAAAACATTGCATTATTTTAAGTCCCCTTAGGCTAGACACCTAAAATATAATAATAACTTATCTTAAGAAAATTGCAGGCAAAGAGAGATTGTTATACCCATTTTACAGATATAAAAATTTGAGGCACAGACTAATTATAGCAGAGCTATGATTCTCATCCATGTCCATCCAGAACTAAAATCTAGTTCTTTTTTTGATTCATTGTTATCCTCTAATTAGAAGGAAATGTATAGATTGAGAAGTGACATCTCGACCAAAATAATCGAAAATATTTTTGTTGCCAGAAGGCCCACACTAATGGAAATCTCAAAGGCTGTTCTTCAGGAAGAATGAAATAATACCACATCTTGGGCAAAACAAAATAAAACAAAAACAAGAACAAATTAAATCGCTAAAAAGGGTAAATATGCAGAATGAATAATGACCACATAAAACAACAACAACAACAACAAAAATCACTTGAGGCATTTAATGCACACATGCAAACACTCAGAGTTAAAATGCATGGCAAAATGACATAATTCAGAAGGTACAGAAATGAAGTTAAATACTTCTAGTATTCTTGCTTTTTCCTAGAAAAGAAGAAAAGTCACAATCAATATTAAACTTCCATATGTCAAATATCCATATTGCACTTTCTATGGTAATCATTTAAAAATAGTAACATTATTTAGAATTTCCTAATTCATAGAGAAAAAAGTAAGTAAATATTTTCTAATTTAAAATAAGACAAAGGATAGAACATGCAAAATCAACAGAGAAAAAAAGCAGAGTAAGTTGACAGCCCAAATATATTAGAAATTGCATTATATAAAGAGACTGAATCTCCCAATTAAAAGACAAAAATAAATGTCTCTCTGGATTAAAAGGAAATGATATTTATAGGCGACTCACTTAAAATGTAGAGACAGAGAAAGATTAGAAAAATTCTACCATGCAAACAATATCAAAGAAAGATTGTGTGTCTGGAAAAATATCCGATAAAGTCATCTTTAACACAAAGAAAGACATAAAGAGACTTCATAGAAGTTTAAAATCATTGAGGACATATAATGATTCTAAATGCACTTGCATCTAAATGGCATAGCCTCAAAGGGTGTTTATTTTGTGTAGTATTGAATATATACGGCTATATGT
Source organism: Lemur catta (assembly GCF_020740605.2). Lineage (NCBI taxonomy): Eukaryota > Metazoa > Chordata > Mammalia > Primates > Lemuridae > Lemur > Lemur catta. The sequence continues at coordinate 29,922,862 of NC_059148.1, forward strand.
ATTTTCTGTTTTTAATCTCTATTTCTGATTGTTTACAATAAATATAAATTGGGGCTGTTATAGGGTTCAATAAGGAACCACTCATAATTTTTCAACGTGGTGATTAGCACCAAGCAAGCGTTCAATACATAATAACCGATACCATCATACGTATCATCACCATCATATTACCATTTTTTTAATCAAGATGAAACAAGGCTAAAAATGGGAAGAGATAGGAATTGGTGTCCTACAAAGTAGACTATTTTTACTGTAATTTATTCATAAGAGCAGAGCGTGACAGTCATTTGTCTCTCTCGATGATGAAGATGGTGGCATTTATGAACCATCCTCCATGTGGCATTTAGGGCCCCTCAGATGCAGGGCCCTGGAAGATGGAAAAGTAGAACCACAACTGAGTATTTCTGTCCCCCCCATAGGCCATGTCTCTGATCCTGGTAGATTTAGTTGTGTTTCCAGAACTCTGGGTATCTTACCTGTGGGAGACTTGGCCTTGAGGAGAGGGGTTGGTTGGTTAGTTTAACTCTCTCGGGAATTTCATGCAGGAGCCCCAGGGCTAAGGCTTCCGTGAGTGACTCTTGGCACCTGCTGTCAGGATGGGGTCACTGGTGTGTTCCTTGCATGTCGAGATCCCACGGATGTTGACTCAGGCTGGAATCTCCTTGTTGGGTTTAATAAGGGTCACAGCTGAACTCCAGGGTCATGAGTCCAGAAGCTTTCATGAAAGCCAAATGGAGGAAAAAAAAAAAAAAAAAACCAACAACAACAATGCTAAAACATGGAGTAGAAGCTTTTACGGTGAGATTACATAATAGTTAGAGCCGATATTTCAGAATCTGCCCCATAAATTTGTGTTCAGATCCTGATGGCATAACTGCATCCCAGTTAAATAACTCCTTTGTGACTCAGTTTCTTCATCTGCAACTGAAAACAGGACTTACAGGATACGATTGTTATGAAATGGAAGAAGTTTAGACATATATGTGTTGGAAGAGTTCCTGGCTCAGAATAATCCCTTAATATATCAGAGTTGTTAGTAACCCTAAAACTGTGACTCATCCAATCTAATAAAGCTGTTTAATCAATCCGATTTACTGCACAATGTCTCTCCCACATTCATAAAACAAAATTCCTTACAGGAGATGGGGGCCCTTTCCATGTTTTCTGTTTTTTCTCCCAGAGCCCAGAGCGCTGCAGGCAGCTGCGGATAGCTTCGGAAAATAGTAAATGTGCTATATATACCCACTTCTTTTATCCTCTGCCTTTATTCTAAAATACAGGAAGGCTCTGGTGTAAATATGGCCGTGAAGTCTTTCCCTGCTCCTATTAATGTGAAATGTGCTCGCGCTTGCGTGATGCACTCCGATTGCGTCCAAATCATTCCTGCTCCTGCTGGGTTACCATCTCCTTGGACAAAAAAAATCAGACCTTTTGCAGTCATCACACGTTAATAAGCCGGCATTAGTTGAGGCACAAAGAGCTCCCTTGTAGACTGATGGAAAGTCTCGCTGTGCAAGCTCGAGAATCTCGGCTAGTGACATTGAATGCAGCACTCTTACAATTAACGATGATTAATAAAAACTAAACAGCGTAATAAATCTCACCGCCAACATTTTGCTAAGGAAAGTCACTGGCCTGAGCCTTTCTTGTTTCAGAACTTGAAACCCTGCAGACGGGCTACACAGCACAAAGGTTGAAGTGTGAATCCTATACGCAGGCCGGTGAGTTTAAATCCTGGTTCTGCCAGTCACTAGCTGTGTGACCTTGAGGGACCAGGCGTGCTCTGTGAGCATTCCTTTCTTCACCTACAAAATGAGAAGGATGAGGAATCCCAGTCTCGTATGGCTGCTGTGAAGACAAAATGGACCCGCAGGTGTGAACACACCCAAAACAGGACCTGGTATGTAAACAGCACAAGGCAAGCATTGTTAGTAGTAGTATGATCATTATCATCATTATCATGAGGGCATTAATTAGCATCCTCCCAGGAAATACATGGTACACCCAAAGTGAGATTGAATTTGATGATGGTAGTATTTAAATAAATTGGGCAGGATTAAAGGATTAGGAGAGGGCACTGCCCCCAGGAACCAGCAATAGTAAGCAGCAGTTACACTCACCCCATACCCCAACCCCAGCCACAGGGACAAGAGGAGGGGACAGTTGCCATAGCAACGAGAGCCTGGGCGGTGAGAGGGAGCCAACCCAGGTCACAGAAGCTAAGGCACAGGCTATGCTGAGCAGGACAGCAGGCAGAGGGGGAGGACCACAAATTCCTTGACTTTTCTCTTCTTTGGGCCCCAAATCCCCATCTACACAGAAGCCAGGGGGCCAAGGAGCCGGGACACGAAGAGATGAACCTCCAGATCCCAGCAGCGCAGGATGCACTAGGGTTAAGAACAGATTTGGAGGAGGAATTGGAAAATATCAGCCCTCAAGGACAACGATTTTAGGACCATTTATATTATGCATGCAACCAGTAGGAATAAATTGAGCAAATACCACCGATCTAGCTGTATAGACCCCATTGCCAAGAAACGCTCAGGCAGCAAATATAACTGTGGAAGTGACTCAGTGTGGCTTCGGGACTGCAGACAGGAAGAGTGATAATCCTAACACAAACAGCCTGGACAAAAATAGCAATGGCAACCGGCATGTCTATACGACTTCATAATTTTCAAATCACCTTCTTGTGTGTAGTCACATTGCAGCCTTATAATAACTCTATTGTAAGGCAGGTATTTATTCCCATTTTAAAATAAGAAAATTGAAGATGAAGTGTTTTGTTAACCAGGATCAAAAAACCCCTGTGTGATTTTGGCTTAAATTTCTTAGGGAATACATTTACAGATATTGATATTCTTGCACAGGTTTCAAGAGTCCGGGATGCGGCATTGACTTCGTCACCGTTTTACTCAACAGTGTGTGGTGAGGGCTTGTGACATGCCAAGCCCCGTTCCAGACCATGGTGATGTAGCAGTGACCAAAGCCCTGCCTCTTTTTGTCTTTTTGAGCTGTACTTGCTTTGGAAAGGAGTCAGGAAGTTCCCCGGAAAGTTAAAAGAGTTACTTATGCCCCAGACATCCCAACAGAAGTGAAAACATATCCACACAAAATCTTGGAGATGAATGTATGCAGCAGAATTACTCTTAGGAGCCAAAACGTGGAAACCAAAATGCCAGCAACTGAAACAGAAATAAAATGCAGTTTATCCACACTGTGAAACACTACTTGGTAATGAAGAGGAATAAAGTACGGCCACATGTGATATGAATGAATCCTAAAAACATCATGCTGAGTGAAAGAGGCCAGCCACCAAAGTGTCAAGTTCAGACTGTTATCCTGGTCCTCGGGCTCCTTTCTTGGAAAAATCACCAGCAGGGCCAATATGACAGAGTGACCTCAGGCAGGGAGCAGTTTCGCACGAGCAGCTCTTTGTTGTAGAACAAAACGGGTCTGTCTCTGCTCATGGAGAAAGACAGACCAACTCCCTTCCCTTCCCTTCCTTAGCTTTACCTAATGGCTTTTGAAATGGCATATCAAGTCTCCTTTTGTTACTGCTGTCATAAATAAATATATTAAGGAGAAAAAAAAGCACAAATGAGGTTTTACAAGCTTTTAGTGTAATCGCATTCAGCTGTTAAAAAAACAGACTTTTGCAATATCGATAGCAATTCCTTTCAGAAAATTAAAAATGATTAAAAATTATATGTGCAGAGAATTCGAGGGAAAAAAGAATCTGAAGGGAATAAGTGGGCACCTGAGAAGGGCTGGTGACATCTTAACCTTCGCTCTAGTCTTGAGTTTGGAAGTCACGTGGGATTCCTGAACTGATGGAGAGTAACCCTCAGGTATCTAATAGCAAGCGTATGTATTATGGAAATTAATACAAGTTACTGAAATAAAAAAGGGACGTGTCTTTCCTGCATACCTGAGCGTGTAGATTGAGATTCGCACCTCCACAGAACCAAGGACATTTAAGTTGAATCTTCGTATACATCTACCAAAGGAAAAAGAAATCCTCTTGTCACTGTTGAAGTCCTTAAAGCTTTGGATGTTGTCAGACACCTGCAAATTGGGTATCACAGAGAGAAAAAAGACAATACGCAGCCCTTGTCGACATTCCCTTTGGTGAGATTACATTGAACCTCCCCGTCTCCCTGTAGCCTGCTGATCCCCACATACCGGAAGCCAACAGCGATAAAAGCGACGGCAGGAGAGTAAAACAAGAAGAAAATCTTGCCAATGTCTGACGTGGGACCCTGAGCCGATCACTGTCCTCTCTGAGACTCAGTTTCCTTACTCGAAAGTGTGTGAGCTGGTATAGCTCATCTCTCAGTTTCCTTTGGGTTCATTGTATAATTTTATAGTTGCAAGTAAGTCCCTTATCGTGTGTTCTGAGCTTGAGTTGTTATTAATGTTTGCAACTCCCTAGTAACTTTGTATAATTTCTCACAATGAATTTTTGTTTTGAGGGGAGAAGAAACATGGGTATAGCCCAAACTTTAGGTATTGTGTTGCTCGGGATTAAGCCCTGGATTTAAATTCATTTTATTAACCTAAAACTTGAGAATAATAGACAAAACAGTTCTCTGAAAAAAAAAAAAATAGAGCCTCAAAACTGCTGAACATTCAGAAATGAGACTTGTCCTTGAAGTGTTGAAGAATCCCGTCGGAGCAGAGAGGACCCCAAGCAATGAAGGCTGCAAAATACGGAAAGGAGGTAGCGTTGGAGCAGGGTCCTTTTTTCAGGTCTTGCTCTGAAGTTTGAGGCTCCTTCACGCTCTTGGTGACGCCAAAGTCTTGACCCTTCTCCTCTGCAGGTGCTGAGCCTGCAGTTAAGACGGCGTTTTCCTTCCAACCACAATTACCAGGCAGAGAGTATCTAGACAGGTATGACAAGCACCTGGGTGTGTGTCTGCACCTGCGTGGGTAGAAGCGAACCCAACCATCCAGCAAGAGAGACGGGATTGAGAAGTAAAAAGACTGAAACAGCCTCTTTTCATAACAACAAAAAAAAAATCCTATTTTGTATCTTAATTAACATTGCATATTTTAAAATTTTTTTTAATTTCAGCGTATTATGGGGGTACAAATAACACTGCATGTTCTAAAGCAGCATTTGTTTTCTAGATTTTTTTTTTCTTAGCTTTCCTGAAAGACACGCAGGATGGAAAGCAGGCTCTGACATGAGAAGCGTGGATTAGAGTAGGCTCCGGGATCGAGGCATCTTCAGAGTTTAGTCATCAGCCTCCTTTGGAGCTCAGCAAATTACAGCGCACAGGCGAAATCTTGTCCGCTATTTTTGTTAATTCAGTTTTTCTTGGACCACAGACACACTCATTTGTTTACGTATCGTCTATGACACTCTCTGTGCCACAATAGTAGACTGGAGCAGTCGCTGCAGAGACCATATGGTCCGCAAAACCTAGAATATTCACTATTAGGGCTTTTTACAAAAAAATATTGGCTCATTGCTGGCACTTATATTTATGAGAGTTGATGCTCAGCAGATGAATATGACATTTTTTTTCCTAAGTAAATTCCTACAAGGTGGGCAGATAAATAACTATCCTGGCGGAAGAGTGCAATGATGGGAAACTGTTATCTCCACTAAAACCAGGGGGTCTGGACATCCTATATGTCCCTTAGAGGAAGCACTGTGTGGACAGAGCCACACCCTGCAGCTGTCTGCAGCTGTCTTCATTGTTGGTGTTTGGCAGTATGTCTCTTTCAGTGTGTACGCACGGCAAGAACTTCTTCTCATGGCCCAGCCATACTGGGATGTGCCTGGAAGCATCTTACCTACCCTGTACAGAGTTGAATAGTGTCCCGCAAGAATTCGTTTTTTTTCCTGAAACCTCAGAATGTGACCTTATTTGGAAATAGGGTCATTGGGTTATTATAGATATAAGTAGCTAAAATGAAGTCACTTTGCAGTAAGGTGAGCCCTTAACCCCATATATCTGACGTCTTCATGAGAACAGAAGAGACCCAGAGACAGACACGCACAGGGGAAAGATGATGTGAACGTACAGGAACAGGGTCGTGTGACGACAGAGGCAGAGACTAGCGTGATGAGCCTACTAGCCGAGGAAGGCCAAGCACCACCGACACCACCTGGGACTAAGAGAAAGGCACAAAACAGACTCTCCCCTCGACCCTTCAGGGAGCACATAGCCCTGCTGACACCTTGATTTCTGAGATCTGGTCACCAGAACTGTGAGGGAATAAATTTATGTTGTCTTAAGCCCCCCAGTCTCTTGCATTTTGTCAAGGAGTCACTAAGAAATTAACATAAACTCCGTGTAACAGCTTGCATCTCTGATGATCCTGGATTCCTGTATGAATTTTTGATCAGTGCTGTAACGAATTACCTCCAAACTTAGCAGTTCAAAACAATACACATTGATTACTTTACAGTTTGGGGGATGCATTATATTAAGGGTATGCAGCATACATTGCAGAAGTCCAGCGTGGGTCTCGCTGGGTTACATCAGGGTGTCTGCAGGGTTGCATTCCTTCCTGCAGGAGGTACGGGAGGACCAGACCCCTCGCTTGTTCTGGCTTCCAGAGGTTCAGCCACATTTATGGGCTCCTGCGTCCCGTCCTCCATCCTCAAAACCAACAACATCGCCCTGAGTCCTTCCGACGCGGCCGTCTCCCTGATCGCTCTTCTGTAGTCGGTGTGCTCTCCGTCTGAAGCCGGGGAAGGTTCTTCAGCTTTGTGGGCGCCTGTGAGGAGATTGACCTCACCTGGATAGTCTGGGATGATTTCCCTGCCTCAAGGTTCTTAACCGTAATCACATCTGCAAAAATCCCCTTTTCCAGGTAAGACACTCTAGTTACAGTTTCCATTTTACCTGTTTTTTTGGGTTTTCAAAATGTGGCCCCTTTCTTTCCTGTTATCTCCGACACACGTGTCTTAGAAGCCCAAGGACACTGTACTTCAGGTCACGCGGATGGTGGAACTTGGTCAGGTGTCTTCTGCCGGCTGTGAGAAGTCCAAAGCCGCCATGCATGATGCACACATGTTACATGAAGATTGCCAGGTGTTCTGCGAAGGATTTTCACTTATCTGCTTATTTCATCTTCTCACCCACACTCCCAGGTCGCTGTTACTATTATTTTATAGATGAGGCGATGAATATGAAAGATGTCCAGTGACTCACCGGGGCCACAGGGTAGATGGTGGGGACTGAGCGGAACGGGGCTTTTGTGACAGTCACATCTGTCTTTTCAATCCTCTAATATGAAGATGGAGGCATCTGTTCGATAGGGTGGCAAGTGCCAGGCAATGTGCAAGGGGGAAAGTGACATCTTTGGAGAGATACACCTCGAAATTTTCTTCAGTGATACTTTGAGGAAGTTTTGGTAAAACTGGAAATTACAAACTAGGCTCCATTTCCTTAAATTTCAATCAATGTTGGCTAGAAAGTACCACTGAAGCCAATAGAGGGGAGCCTCACTTGGCAGTTTGCAGGGGACCTGTGGGCTCAAGTGCTTGCAAGGGACAAAATGTTAATACCTCCCACCATATGCAGAGATGGGGACGTTAGTGAACATCTATACACCAGCTGCCCTGACCTTCAAGTTGCATCTTGACCTGGTGTATATATTACCATCATAAAACTGAGATTAATGTAAATCATTTATAGAGGAGGGCAAAGAGGTTTCCTGGACATTAAAAGGTTTGAGTTAATAGCTGCAGGATCACTGACTTACAACATTGAGACGATGAGTGCTTGCTACGGGTGTTTGTTAAGATGCCTATTGCAGAAAAATGTGTTTGATCACTTTGGGGTCATCTATGACCCCTGTAGGAAACTGATTTAACCTTCAACATTGTGATCATTAACAGACAGCCCGTGGCCTCACTAAGTTCATTCCGTCACTTCAGCACTGCAGAAGTGATCCAACCTTACATGGTAGTCACAACTCGTGGTCTTGACTTTCTCCCTGAAGCCACATATAAGTCCCTTGCAACTCTAGCACGCTCATTTCCAAAAAGCAAAACGCACGTGTGTTTTGCTCACAATTCTCTCCACACAGAGAAGACAACACCGTCCTGCATCTTCCAGGCCTGGCAGTCTTTATCTACTCACTGGGGGCTTGAAGTTTCAGGGATGCAATAATAGCAATGAGACAACTTTTGAACATGAACCACGGAGAAGAAACACTTGAGGGTGAAACATCTTTGCTGAGCTTTCTGCGCAAAATGTTGCACTGGGGATATAAAGTCAGAGAGAGGCTACAGATGGAATTTATTGCAAATGATTTTTTAGCTACAGGGAAATGGAATATCATATTCTGGTTCCCTCACTTAAGTGTATGCAGTGTACACCGTACGATGCCACAGATAAACCGGCTGCCTCCACAAGGACTTTTTTCACGATAAGTGATCTTTTTCATAACGCACACTGGCCACTCCCCAGGGGGCTTCCCAGGTGCCTCCTCCCCCCAAGTCCCCAGGGAAGCGCGGATGCAGGTGAGTGTGTAAGTACATCTCACCTGGCCAAGGCACTGCAGTGTCAACAAGAAATCTCACAAATGACTTCTTCAGAGCCCATTTTCTTCCACCCGAGCTATTTCTGGGATGGCAAGCGTTTTGTTACTTTTTCCAATATAAATCAGAAAGTTTGAAGAGCTGTTAAAAAAGAGCCCTGCGTGCACTTTCTGTCCTGACGTTGCTTTTATATTTATAGCACACCGACCTCCTAGCTCCCATACCCGAGGAAACAATAATGTTTTCCAGAAACACTCGTGGATAATGTGTACAGAGAGTTTTTAAAACTACGTGCCGAGCAGGTGGCACATTATTCTGTTGTCAAAGACTCAATTCACCGGGCGAGCCCTGGTGCAAAACTCATTTTAATGAAATCCTTTTTGAAAATCATAACTGGAAAAAAAAAAGTGATCGGCATTGCTCTTCAATCATGCGTGCACTAAGCCGTAATTACATTTTAAAAAGTAAAAATTTTTTACAAAAAGCGTTGTGTGAGTAAAAGATATAAAAATTGCTTGGATTTAGATGGGCAAGGACCGGTGAATTAAAAACGCTCATCTTTTATTAATCAATACATTTTGCACAAGAAGTTTATTTTACTGGCTTGGACAAACATAACTCAAGTATTTTACATAATCATGGGAACGGTTGGGCTATGACAGCTTAATGCTATTTTACAAAACCATAATTTTCTCGGAGCTCAGATGAGCCAAATGTGCTTGGTTGTTTTCTTAACTTCTTAATCACAGACAGCCTTTGAGGCCAGTATGCGCAGGCGAGGTTTCACACGCATCTTTGGAGTATTTCCAGCTCCTACCTAATCATCCCACTCTGTCCGATTTGCACCGCGATGCTCCCAGAAAGAGAACAAGGAGCCGTGGCATTGGGAATGAATGCCTCCCCTCCACCTGAGCAGAATCCCGTGCTGCAAAGCTCTCTCCCTCGGATTTCTGAAGACTAGAAGACCGAAGTTACATGTTTTGTGAACAAGGCTTTTTAATTATTCTTGATTTCCATAATAAGTGTAATTCAATGGACACAATTCAAAAGAGAAATGAAGTAACCCACGTTAGGTTGATGGATATTCAAAGAAACCACAGAGAAGAACCTCTGCTTCAACTATAAATAGCTGCCCCAGGATTCACCTGCACTCACTAGACTCTGAAACCCATGGTTTTCCCATTATATCCCATTGTCTTGATCGTTGCCAATGAGAATTAGAATCCTTTCATTAAAAATGGGGAAGCTTTGTGGGGGGGAAAGAGTGTGGGTTTTAGGAGTTGCTTTACTGAAAATTAAGCCAAACAAAATAAATTTGTCTATAGATGGACATAATATTATGAGGTATTTTGTTTGGTTGAAAATAACACCAGTCACTCCTAGAGTGGCATAACTATGTGGAGTTCAGTTTTCACTTCAGATTAGGCAGTTTAGGGCTGTTGATGTGGCTCAATGGTGCCATCAAGAGGTCAGTTTTCCACTCTCTTTATCCTGAACCAATATCAGGATGTGATTTTTGTCCTCATGGTCACAAGATAGCTGCTCTATCTCCAGGCATCATAGCTACATTCCAAGGAAGAAAAAAAGGATGAGAAATCAAAAAAATTTTTCTGTTTGACAGAATTTTTTTTTCCTGTTTTTTGAAGGAGACACAGAAGACAGATATCTGTTCTAAGGATTTCCACTTTCCTGTCCTTGGTGTTATTGGCTCAAACTGAATCATACAGTGACTCAGAGTCACAAGCTAATCAGTGAAGTTTATTGTTCTGTTTTGTTTGCTTTTCAGCCTCTACAATAGAAAAAGACAAGGGAGAAGATAAGAGCACAAAAGCAGCTATTGTAAATCCATTTGTTCAAAAAGTTAAGTAGAAACACGGGCAGTATTTACAAAGACCCAAATTAAACTTCTAAAGATGAAAGCTGTAAGTGCTTGGGATTAAAAAATAGTATCTGGAGATTAATGGTGATTAGACAATGCAAAAGCAAAGATCATTGAACCTACAAGCACAGTGATATAAAATATCAAAAAGGGAACACAGAGGAAACAAAGAATCCCCCCAAAATGGAAAGAACCTCAGCGAGCTGGAGGGCTGCGACCAGCAGCTTAGCATGAGAAGAAACACGTCCTTCTTGATGGTTTGATACTTTGTAACCCTGAACATCAATGCCCGTTTCATCCCCCAGCCCCGCAGTGGGGTGATTATGTCTTTCCCCCCAGGGAACTATCTCACCACCATTATTCCACTTGTAACCGGACAGTATGTTTCTCTTGTGAATTTATTACCACTCTATGTCAATAGTTTGTACAAGGATCAATAACGTATTCTGACACATTGTGGATATTTTATGTTGTAAACTCAACTAGGCTCTCATTTTATCTGTGAGCAAATTCTGTATCGACGTTGGCCCTGAGCGGGCACGTCCTGCCCTGGCACAGGTAGCGGCAAATCCTCCCAAGGGTGGCAAACTCCGGTGTCTGAGTGAAGGGAGGGACTGAGGGGCAGGGTAAGTGTTGAGGTCTGTGGGAATCTGGGGGACCCCTAGGGCAGGGGGTGGAGACTCCGCCCCCACCGCTCCTTGCCCTGGTGGGAACACGGACTGAAATAGAAATGTTCATGTGAAATCTCCCTATTTAAATAAAAAAAATTAGTAACCAATTAAATATAAACACTGAGGACCTTAAAAAAAAACCCACCGTGGGAAAGATTCCATCTGAGAACTACCAGTTAGACTGCGAAATGTATAGTCGTATAGTACCAGAGATTCCTAGTTTCATACCTGTTCTTTTTTCTTCTCTTTTCTTTCTTCTTTTAAACAGGTTTCATTGTTTTAGGGCAGCTTTAGGTTCACAGCAAAATTTAGTGGAACTAACAGAGATTCCCCACATTCCCCTGGGGACACACAGCCTCCCCTGCCATCGATGCCCCCCACCAGAGTGGGACATTTGTTACAATAAATGAACCTACGTGAACCCATCATTGTCACTCAAAGTCACAGTTTGCATTAGGTTTCCCTCTGGGTGTTGTAAGTTGTACGGATTTGGACAAACGTACACTGACGGGGACCCACCGTTGTGGGTTCACACACAGCAGTCTCACTGCCCCACCTGGGGTCTTTCTGAGCTTACTGTGTCATTAGCCTGAACAAAGCTCTTTTTTTTATTCCCTTGAAGTTGTTATCATGTTTCCAGCGCTTTATGGCTAGGCTTCGAGTTATGGGGGAATCTAATTTCGCGTTAGAAATCACACCTGGTTCGAGAAAATTAAGAGCCTCCGGTGTGAGAAATCAGAGCTGAAAGGGGCCCTGTTGCAGGAGTTACGTGGTCATTTAAATATGTTCCCCTTTCTTAGCAGATAAATCTGAAAAATGCTATTTTGCCGTCTTAGTTGCAAGCAGGTCAGGTTGAGTTAAAGAGGGGTTAGTTGAAATGCTTACAAATAGGTTTGTAAGTCATGGTTTTTAGATGTTTTCTGTAAAAAAAGAAATCCTGGTTTTCATATTTTTGACGAAATCCCCCAGCTCTTCCTAGTTGAAACTATTATTAGGAAGAACAAGCAAAGAACATTCCAGAGAGCAAACAGATTCCAGCTGTGAAATATTATGAAAATAGGGCACCTGATTAATTATATTTGGCATTCACTTTTGAGCTTATCGTTTTCTATTGCAGACCTCAATTTCTTCCGGTTGAATGAAAAACAGGTAGAATTCCTGAATGGGCATCAAAATTCCCAACTTTCTTTTTTTCCCCTTCTGAAGTGACTGATGAAGTTCTAGTGAATTTTTTAATGCTATGGAAAGCTGTCGTGCGGCAACAACACGTTAAATAATCATGGTCTCACTGCAAGTCCTGGCAAAAGTCCCACGACACGCTCTACTCAAGGAGGGTCTTTGCTGCTGCTGCTGCTGCCCGTGAGCCCACCTGACTCAGCCGAGTCACACAACAGATTCCAGATAGGCCCCACAGGAATGTCAAGGACTCAAGACATTGCAAAAAAAAAAAAAAAAAATGGCAGGATGATTAAAAAGACTGATAATAGTATGACCTAAAATTCAGAAAAATAAAACTGCCGTGGAGCCTTCTGGATGCTTCTAAATTCCTGTTTCTTGGCCTTGGTGGTGGTTACGTATGTGTGCCTTTGCTCACTTCGTGATAATTCCAGGCATGATGCACTGACGATTTCTGTGTGCATGTGTGGTTTTTTATTAAGGGATAATTAGGGAATTATGATTTGTTACAGCAAAAGGTTAAAAATTATAAACATATTATCTACCCCACAATGATAAAAAAGAAATAGTACTAAAAATATTGGAAGAAAAAATTGCTCCCAAACCAGTGCTCTGTATCCTGGGACCACTCCACAAATACTGAAAGTTTTGCATTTTTTACTGTGAGTGATGCAGTAGCATTCTTTAAGAATAAACGTGAAGGAAAAGTAGAGTCCAATAAAATCTCATAAGTCATGAACCGCATTCTTCTGAAGAGCTAGAGTCAACCACATCCTTATCTATTAAATTGGTGTTGCACCACTACCGGGCCTACATTTTAACGGGTGAGAGAAAAATCAGAATGTGCTATATATTTATTGCAAACAGAGAGTATAATTATGATAATATTATTTAACAGGTATTAGTTTCTGGGGTGTCCTCCCCCCAATCACCAAATTGAAAAAAAAAAGAATCTGCTAACGGACTGTTAGACTGGTGGAAAAGACACTTTGTTATTGACTTGCAAAAAATGCAGACACGTTCCTGTTACAATGAGGCATCAAATACACTGTTAAGGACGAAATGGGTGTCTTCTCTTAGCCCGGCAGCATCGTTCCTCGCCAACACTGACGCAATGCGTCATGACCAGCATGAGCGATGGGGTCTCCACAGCTGGGCCACACGATTCAGGTCATTTATTTTACATTGATATACATTTTCCATTACCCCGGAGCAAAAGTAGGTATGGTCATGCCATCTCTATTCTTTTTCTATTATAAAAGTTAGTTTGGTTATTAGAAAAATGAAAAAGAAAGATGACATTTGTAGAAAAGGCTGCTCAGCATAAAAATGAAATGTTTTCCTAACAAGCTTTCACTTCCTCTAGAAAAAGAGACTTTTTTCATCAGCTGTAAGAAGGGCACGCAGATCAGACAGCTTAAAGAATTCCATGCACAGCTGTTAAGAATTAATTGCTACTGAGGGTGCTTAGTTCAGAGAATAGTAAACTTGATATATGCAAATCATCTCACATTATAAATATCGATGGTTATATCCCTTTTTCATAAACTGTGAAAAAATCACAGTAAAAATGTCAAACGGCGGTAGGAAAAATTGGTCCTTGGGAAGCTGAAGGAGGGCATTTATGCTTGTCTTTATTAAATTATGTACCTATTTATTGTCTAAGTTATTTTGCTTACAAGCTTTCATATTCTAATTTATTTCCCCAGACTAAACTATTTCTTTGTGCTCAAATCAGCTTCGTAATATCTAACGGAGTTTCGTTTTTGGCTTCGTTCACCAATGTGCTTAGCAATGACGGAGTTTGGTCTGAAAGGAGAATTCCTCCCACCCACCAGCAGCCACCTTTCAAAGACCTCCTTCTCCAGAAAACTGTTCCTCGCCGTCCCACCTCTAAGTGAACTCTCCTCATAACTGTCGTGCGTCCAGATGGTTCTACCGAGCTTTATCCACATGGTGTGGGATGGTGCAGAGTGCTCAACCTGAAAACTGGCAGCCTCCCTTCCAACACGTCCACATTCAGTAACCTCCACCTGTACCCCCGAAGTCCACAATCTGCACTTTGACTAAAACAGGTGTTGAAAGTTCAGTGCTGTCCTGGTTTAAGTGTCCACTTGATGCCAAAAAATTGGCATCAGTGCCAATGAAGATGCTGAAATGGTAGGATGTAGCTTGCTGGTAAAGCAGTTAACTAGATTATCCTGAATTTGCCCACAGTCAGGAATATGCTTACAAAAGGAAAATGCTAAATTGAAGATGTGCTCGAGAATAACTAGTAAACTGAGAACGTGAGAGATACCATTCCACACCCAGCAGGTGGGAATTAGTGAGCTGGCTGCATTAATTCCAAGACTCGGTAAGGCTGTGAGGAAGCGGGACCTTGTGCCAGGCTAGGGGCAGGGTAGGTCTGGGTGAGCCACTCTGCAGAGCTAACTAGTGGCATCAGGTTGATTGGTGACAGCAAATGTACGTACATCCTTTGTCTGCAGTCACATTTGCAGTCATAACCCAGAGTCACCCTCACATCGAGCCATGGACAGACACAATCAAGAAAAATCATCTCAGGGCTGCGCATGGTCATGGGAAGATGGAAGCAACCTAATTTTTGATCAGTAGTGAGTGTGTGTGGACATCGTATAGGTACTACCCATGGAGTGCAAGGTAGCAACTAGAAATAACAAACATAATATACAGGCAATCATGTAGGTGCATTAAAAATAAAATATTGGGAAATCCCAGTAACCTTCAAAGTACCGAGAAGATAAGGGATTTGGGCCAATCCCGTTTCTTAGTTTTTCTCACTAGCAGCAAACCATACATAGTCTTCTTGGATCATTTTGAACCAGGGGTCCATATTTCTACCATATTAAAAAGAATTTGGAATTAGAATAGTTTCCATTTTCTCAATAACATACTGGAAGATAGAAAAGATAGATTATGTCTAATTTTTTAAATATTAATAAAGAGATAAAATCCTGTTTTAATATTTGGAAGTATATTTATGTTTTTACAATGATTATTTTTTTTAAAAAAAATTTAAAGAGCTAATACATGGAACAGCTCCCAGCAAACAGTGACCTATCAATAACTAGTTGCTTTTGCTATTGTTAGATTGAGCTATATGAGGACTGTATTTGTAGTGGGTTTTGGGTCAAAAATCAGGTGTGTCCCATCTCTTTTCTGCCTCTTCCCCATTTCCCTGCATATGATAAATGTTTAAGTGTGATTGAACCCGGGCAATATGTTTGGATGGGAAACACAAAGACGTCCAAAGAAAAAGCAAAAATAAGAGTTCTGAGTTCTGAGCCCAGGATAAGGGAGTTGGTGCTGTGGGATTTCTGGTCTGTGAAAAAGAAGTCTAGACCGAAGGGATGTTTTCATGCTCTGGAGGAAAGGGTGGCAAACTCAAACGCCTACGGGGGCTGCTTTTCTTGCAATTAGCCGTTCGATAGTCGATCATTGGTGCTGTCTTGAGAAAGACACAGGCACCAGAAACAAGCCTCTTTCCTCATTACCGGGAAACCAGCAGGGCGAGCGGATGATCTATTGCAGTGACATTGTCTCAGCAAGAGAGCGACAGGCGGGTGGCGTTGAAGCCGGCAGGCCACAGTCCCGCGGTGCCCGCTGTCCAGGGAGGTGGCTGCAGCCCAGCCCCACCCTGCGCCCTCACGGAAGTGCAGCCTGGAGCACCAGAACCTCAGATGTTCTAGGAGACAAAACAAGCCTGGACGTTGATGCAAAAATCTTCAAATGGTAAAAAATACCGACTTGAAACTGTTTAAAACACTTCCTGCGCCAGACGGAAGGTGCCGCATGACTGCAGAGCAAACTTAGTACAAACAGCTCGTAACATCTTTTTTAAAGTCCCAGAAAAGAAATTATCTGTTTGGCACCTTTGCCATTCAGATGGAGTCTGAAGCCCAGAGAGAAGAAAAGGTTTGCCCAAGGTCGTTGTGAACTAAAAATAAGCACACGCATAATCCTGTACCTTCAGTCCAGGGCTCTCCCAAAGGAAAAGAAAAGTCCAGGGTGCGCCGCCAATAAGTTTATTCCTGTATGGAAGAGAGAACCTGTCCTCTTCACATTCACGAAGTGCCTCAGGTGTGCACTTTCAGAGTTAAACACACACGCCCCTTACATCTACGCTGTGAATTGCATAATAACAACACTGCATTTTATGGGGGTTAAAAGCATCATTTTTAAAAAACTTAAACATTTTAATATGCTATTGTTTTTTTTGCCATCCTATTGGGCATTTACTCTTTTAAACAAAAAAACCTCAACAACGATTGTGTTTCAAGTTCTCTTGATCTATGTGTGACGAATAGAAATTTGATGCATAACTTTTGTCATCTGTAAAGTGGGGATTCTGTAGTCACCCCCAGTGCTGTGGGGAGAGGTGAATACATGTCGTGTTAGAGTCAGACCCCCCACATTCACGGAGAGAGAAATAATATTTTGCACGTAAACATTTTGATAGTGTGCTCTCATCCAAAAAGACAAAAACAGGAAATGATTTTTCTCCAACAGTGTGAGCTGGTGCATCAGACACAATTCTCATTGTTTTATTTTAGAGCAGGCATTATATCCGTGAGAAGAAAGCCGTAACTCAATTCTGTATTCTTAAAAGAATTAACTCCAGTGGCTCATAATTGGTTTGAATGTTAATGTTTGCATAATGCATGCTTTCTTTATTAAAAGGCCACGGCAGAAACACATATTATCTCATTTGGAAAAAAAGCGTCAGGAAAAAATGTTTCCTGTAGCTTCAGATGATTTAAAATTGATCTCCTATAGCTTGTCCTACTTTTAGATGCTTAACAACAGACAAAATAGTTTCTTTCAATTTTAAGTCAAACTGTTTTGAGGACAGAGGATTGAGTTATGTTGCTATTTTCAGAGTGTATTTCAGAGTTTATTTTGTCTTTCCTTGGCAATCCCATGGCAGAGGGGATGAAAGATGCTACAACACTTGTTTCAGATTTATTGATGCGAGAGTAGCCTTGGCTTTTCCAGCAATCAAAGAGGTATGGTAAACAGGTATGTTTGTCCGGGCACACCTTCCCGTGTGTGTGTCTGCAGGTACCTGCGCGGCACTAGAAAACATATTTAAGGAGGAGAAGCTGGTTGAACTGAAGCTCCCATTAGAAGAAAGTGACATCTGCTTTTCTAGCAAATTGTCCCGGACCATCTGCTGCTGACCCTGTGCCGGACTGCGTGCGGCTGTGGAAATCAGAACACAGCAGGACACGGGCTTGACCCTCGTGGTTCTCGTGCTCTGAAAGCGAAGATGCGGCTTGGGAAGCAGCAGCCGTCGTCCAAGTCGGCCCAGGATGCGGAGATGCCCAAAGGGAGAGTTGGTGGAACTGCAGCCCGGGGGTCGAGCCTCAGTTTCCCCTGGAAAAGGAGAATCTGCACAGTTTGGGGACGTGGGCTTTGAGTTGGGCTTTGAAAGATGCCTTTGTCAAGAAGGGAATGAAATTTCATACTAGGATGATGAAAAATGGGGGAGGGGGAAGCATGTTTCAAAACAAGGCTCAATAGAAAAGCATCCTTCACCGATGGGGAAGGGGAGAATGTTTCTGATTTTCCGGGCCGTCCTCAGTGACCTTGGATGCGTGGAGAGAAGTGGCCACCTCCTGACATAGGACCAGAGGTCACCCACTTGGGCTTCACCTTAGTCTCATGCGCCACGGGTTCAGGAAATACTTTATGATGATGGACTTTTAGATAATTAGAACCTTAATTCAGATTCATATACATTCATACAGCCAAAAAAAATCCCCAGGTGGACACATACATCCTAGATATATTAATGTATGAGAAACAATGTTGATTGAAAAATATTAGAAAGAAGGATGAGCACAAATGGTAATTATGTAAACGAAAACCACAGCGTATTCATAAACACACCTTCGTGCACACACAATAAACACTGTATCAAGGACAGATATCATGCGTGCTAGAGTTGTGCTTATGGACTGAATGGGAATGGAAATAGGGAATAAAATGATAAAATGAATAAAAATAATAAAATAAATTAAATAAGAGGGGTCCTTGCATAGGCCAAGATATGTATTAATAACAGAAAATTTAACTTAATTCTGCACCTGCCGTCCAATTAAAAAGAAAAAAGAAATGAAAATAAATTAGTAACTTAAATAGATTCCACAGACCACCAGGTGTGGAGTCATTCTCCCCCCCTGAGCACACATATCTGGATCACCAACTAAATAAACTCTCATAGGTTAAAGGTCAAGTTTCTGGCGGTGAGGGAAAATGCTAGAATGGGATCAGTATCTCTGGTCTTGAAAAATTCCATTTCTTCTACTATAAACAGAAGCCATGGACAAGACTGGAAGTCACAAACTCGCATGCCTACAGGGCCCAGGCAGGTTATATAGATGAATAGAACTGACTGGTGTGAGGTAGTAGGGAGCACTGGGGACTGTGGCTCACTGAGGAGCTTTCACGCTGTGACAAGAGGGCAGTGGCTACCACCCACCTCCCGCTGATGGGAGCTGTTTAAAAGCATTGTCATATCTCAGATTTTTATTTTTAAATGAAAGCTAGATATCTCATATTTCATCTACAATCCTCTGGTATTACTTGGTGGCAACGAGTGCAAACCTTTTTAAACCATCGGGCAAATCAAAGGAAACATCTGTGAGCTCAGCTCAGCCCATTCATTGTCCCGTGTTTACAGTCCATGGCTTGGAGGAATGCTCAGAGCCTTCCCTTGCTTCTCCCATCCATGTCTGTGGGTGTGCAATTTGCCAACAAGATCCTCTCTATAAAAGGTCTTCGAGTGGGAGGTTCTCGGTGCAGAATTCCCAGGGGCAGCATTTGAGAAGGCGTCAGGGAGGAAGAGCTCCCTGCAGGAGACAGTGATCTGTGCTTGAGCTGCAACATCAGCCTCCAGAAACCCCCGGGGATGTTCTAATGCTGGGCTGGCTTTTCTGGACCAAAGCAGTGGGGCTGGGCCTTTAGGGAACCTCCCTGTGCCATGTACCATTATGGGATGCAGGCTGCTCCAGGGATGGTGTGTAAGTTTGAGAAACTGTTCCCTCTGCCCGGAGAAATTCCCAGAGGAGGACCCAGCTCTGAGCTGTCTGCAGCCAATGCCTCTGGTAGCTTCTAATGAGGGGACCCGGGCAGGCATTTTAGTGACCATGATATGTAAAACCCAAATAGAAGCCGAATGGCCCCATTTTTCAAATTATAAGAATAGTGTTTAAAAAGGTAAGTTTTTTGGCCAACTTAAATATATAAAGTTTTAGAGATATAAAGTCAAACAATCAATATAAGTAATTCATTTAGTTTCATGTGTGCATTGTACAGCAGGGCTCCCCTTTAGAGTTTATTTTTGGCTGGGTCTGAAAATTAAATTGGCATAAGACAGCCCAGCGGGAGAAAAGCATACAAATGTATTTAATGCAGGTTTTGTGTGGCACGTGAGTCTCCGTAAAGCAATGAAGACCCAAAGAAATTGTTAGAGGCAGTTACTTATATGCTAGACTGGACAAAAAATAGTAAGCTGTAAAGAAGCAACTAAATTGTGTGGGAAGACATAAAAGGTAAGAGTTATTTTAACAAGGTCTGTACAGAATTATTTTGGTCTCTACTTCTCGTCTTTGAGAAAAAGGATGTTATTTCTTTTGGTAGAGGGAGGGAGCCGTTCACACGAGAAATTCATCTCTGGCTTTTAAGAAACAGAAAGGAGGTCAGGATAATCTTGCACCTGCTATTTTTTGAGCGCCTTTAACTCAAAATAGTCAATATGCCAGGATGATATACGCTTCACTTCTTTATTTATTTAAAGTTACATATATACAAATAATTATGCATGTTCACTCCCATTTTATTTCACATTCTTGCCATGTAGTTTTGAAGTCATTATATTTCTTTCCATCACTCTTCGACTCATGTCATTAATTCATTTTTTAAGATGTCCCTTTTACTTCTTGGTAATGTGAGGAAAGGCTCTTTGTATAATTATTTTCCTAGAAATATTGTTCCCAGCCACAGATACCCATCTTCATTACATCAGGGCGTTTTTTTTTTTTTCCATTTTATCTCACCTTAAATGCTTGCTATTAAGAGGTCACATTCCCGGAATAATCATAAAATCCATACTGAATGTCTCTGTCTTTCTTTGTGACCGAGAGGGTCAGCGGAATGGTGGAAGCTTCTAAAAATAGCAGCGACTGAGCTCACTTTGGGTGCTTGGATCTTCTTTAACCATCATAAGAGAGAGTTTCTCAGGGGTCATTTTGGTGGAGCCTCAACTTATATTTGTTCATATAAAGCACTTTCAACCTCTTCACCACACGATGGGTCCTCACTCACCGATATGTTTCCAGATGGCTACAGAGAATCGCAGATCTAAGCGAACTTCACTCTCATTTCTGATGCTATTCTGCAACCACGATAGCCTGAGATCTCTGGACACCAGTCAAACAAGGTTTGGACGTAGCCTAGCTGGGAAGGTCCTGGTTACCGCTACCTTCTCTTCTCGTTTCAGTAAAAGACCACGCACTCACTAATACTGCGTCGGCCCATGGGGAAGGCACAATGATGTTTACTTTGGCACAGACCAGTGAACTGTGGCAAGCACTGTGTTATCAGAACACGCACTGGCTGCTTCTGGTTAAAAAAAAAGAAAGAAAAGAACTAGAGGCAGAATCTGAGATCGCTGGGCGTCTCCAAAATGCACCTGCATGCTCACAGTTTCCCTCGTGTGATTAGATGCTCATCACTTCTTAGAAGCCCTCAGGACACGTCTAGCTCTCTGTTTCCGCAAACATGAAGAAGGTGCTTCATTTCAGTTCTGTCCATTAATGTCTTTCTGTTCCCGTTCCCCAGCACCTCCCTGCCTGTCATCCATCAGGAAACTGATTCACCTGAAATTGGAAGGATACATGCCTTGGTTGGCAAATCAGCCCAAACGTGCAATGTAAAAGCTCAGGTAGGTGCATGCTGATGGGAGGTTTTGTGCTGAAAAGTTTTGACTGATAGGAGGCAGAGACCACTCTGCATTTATTCTCGATAGGAAGCAGAGACCACTCTGCATTCATTCTCCTCTCCCCACGTCCTCAAATCACCTGCCACTTGGAATGGAAGCCCCAAAACTGCAAGATACCATAGCTTCTAGGTCTATATCCCTATTTTGTGGAGCGATGATTCTCCTCCACTAATGTAGGAAAGGAGTTTTGCATAAAGAAACCCAACTCAGATGCCCTGAGGAACGGTCCCAGGGACCAAGGGTAACGATAAAGGGTTTCCTTGTGTTCAAATAAAAGTGACATCATATTATTATTAATTAACGGGAGCAATGAAATCCTGCTCTGTCATCACGCTGAAATGTCTTTAGAGGTAAAATTGAGCTTCACCTACATTAATTCCGTGAGTCAAAGCCAAAGGTTGCATCACCCATAAAGGTATTTTGTAGGGCTTAGCTGCTCTCAGATGAACGTGTAATCTTAAGAGAACAGAGTTTCAAATTGTGGGTGGCTGTACTTAGAATCAGATGGGTTTCTAAGAAATTGTATTGTCGTGTGGGTACAGGAAGTTTCTCACTTTGAAACATGAGCAAAGCACGAATGTGAAATCTGAAATGATTTTCAGGTTCTTATTGATTCAAACAACATGAGATATGGCTGGCAGCTGCTCTCTCAGCATTGAGTGTAAAGATGTTCCAGGAGCATGTTCTGCAACCCCAGACAACTTTATTTTCACTCTCTGCTCCAGGGAGAACAGTCACAGACATTTCCTATTCATGTATGGCCATATATAATACTTAATCCAATTTCAAAACACGAAGGTCAATGGATCAAATACAAAGTTAAAAAATTGCTTCCCTATACAATGTGAAAGTGCTGGGAATAGGAGATTTTTCCTTACAATTCACTCATGAATACATCATTCATGAACCAGCCCAGAATCTATCATTGTGCACTATGGCACAAGCATATTAAAACTGTGCCTGGAAAAGAATCCAACCTTTGTAATATGAAGAAAATTCAATTCAAGTATACCAGAGGACATTTTATATATTTTATGTTTTTCTAAACACTAGAAATCAAGAGTTTTTTAAAAATAAAATACGTTTGGTGCTTGGGAGGCTGAGGCAGGAGGATCACTTGAGCCCAGGAGTTTGAGGTTGCTGTGAGCTAGGCTGACGCCACGGCACTGTAGCCCCAGCAACTGGACTTTGGAGGGTTGATCACTGGGTAATCTTCACTGTATATATTTACACATAAATATGCATTACCTTTATAATAAAAAATTTAAAATCTCCATAAACTTGAAAAGTCCTGATGTGATTGGTTTTTATAATTATAATGCATGCTGCATCCTAGAGCTATTGGGCCATGGGAAGCCATGGTTTGAGCTTTACGATGCCCAAATGAGTTCATGGAATCACGGTGCATTCTCAGCTGCTACTGCCGTTGTACCTTTTGAACATCTCCAGACCTGGCTGGAGCAGGCTTGCTCTGACTTGCCCCCTCTGCAAAGCCAAATTCAGGTTTCTTCACTTAGCAATTTACTTAGAAACCTCTGCTTGTCCATGGGCCCAAGGAGATGCCACCCTTCCTCCCTCTTCCCATTTTCAAGTGACGATTGATGCAACGTTGAAACCTGTCACTTTGCAATTTTATTTAGGGATCTAGAGTAGATTAAATGAAAGGGTGTCTAATGATGAATAAGACACCAGTTCTCAAATCCATATTCTCTCAGGAATTGGTTTTCATTAGCTGCAAAATGGGAGCCCGTAGTATATCAAACCCACGCTCAGATTTCCCGTTAGTCTCTAACAAGTGAAATTCAGTTACATGATGTGTCGACAGGGTTCCTACAAGGAGAAGTTTGTGCTGAATGTTGACACCGATTCCCCAGACCTTTCTGGAGCCCACCTTGAGAAAAAGATAATGGAAACAAGTCCTCTGGAGCCCAAGTTCGGCAATGTAATTAGCAATGGCCTTAGGCAGCCCTGGCTCTAACGTCAGACTCTGAGGCTCATTCCAACAGAGTTTGGAATTGCTGGCCACATTTGTGAAACCTTTCTTGTTTTTTTCTGAAGAGCTCTTTGTTCAAAGTCTTTGTCTTTTAACAAGGCTCCGAAGTTAACTAGGGAAGAAGGAAGGATGGGTTTAGCTTTTGTCATGCATGCCACTGCTTGTACTTCCAAAAAATGGTTTCATTCTGTTCGGTACATAGGTTTTGGGCATCTGCTCTTTATTTCTCCCAAATAACAGGAGCTGAGATAGAAATCTTTTCTTCCGTTAAGAAGAGAGAGGATTTAGGAAAGTGCTTGCAATTGGGAGAAAAAAGCTATGGGCTACACATTTTTTTTTACCCCAAGACAAACACAGAGGGAAAAACATGTCTTCATTAAATGTCTGGAATAGTTTTTGGAGGCACATTCATTGGATATCGCCCACAATTCCAATCCAGCCGGGGGGATTGTGAGGGGAGCCTTATCACACTCATTCCACACAGCAAAGTTTAGGAGTAATTGCCTGCAGGAGATGACGGGCATTGTGTCTATTATTCAAGTAATAAACAGAGAGAACAGATTAATTGCTTCATTATGGAGTTTCCAGTGGAATCTAAGGGCTCTCTTGGTAACGGGCAAGAGTGTGCACAGGGAGGGGTGTGGGGCAAATGATCCTGGGCCTTGAAAGAACAAAATGTTTTCAGTGTCACCTGGGTCAGGGAGCACTTCTGAGGGTTTCCTGACAGTGAACTTCACCAGTTCACTTCCCGGTTGTGAGCTGGCGATGCCAGCCCAAACTCCAAACATCCGATAACTGGCATTCCAGTCTCCAGGAAGGGGTTGGCAGACAGAGCCCTGCGTCTGATAAGGCATGGGATGAAGTGTAAACCCTTGGACCACATTCTGTCTCAGGGTGTCCTGAATGTCTCATTCTCATTTAAGTAATCAGATTGTGCAGCCCTGGGTCAAGGAGGCTTTCTCGATTTTGGCAGACCACGCAACGGTCTTAGCATGTCTCAAGGAATTCCCCCACAGGAGGGGACCCCAAGCACGGGTCCTGAACAATTAAGCAGAGAGTGGGCAAGAGGCAGGCTTGGAGGGGCTGGGCAATGGAGGGTGGCCCACGCAGAAGCAGCAGCAAGTGCAAAGTCCCAGAGGACAGAGAAAGTCGGTTCAGGGACTTTATAGAGCTACATTTGGCTGCAGAAGGGGGTCCACTGGAGGAAGCCACTAATCATCAAACACCATCAGTAAAAGGCACCAGATCCCCCCGGGGCCGTGCTAACTGCCTGAAGAGATTCCATTCTATCTTGGAGCAACGAGGAGCCGTGACAAATTTTATAAATTGCAGTGGCATGGTCAGAATTGTACTTTGTAGAACGTCACCCCGGGCAGCAGGGGATGAATTAGAGCAAGGCCAGTCGGGGCCTGCGCAGGGGTTTAGGTCGGGATCATGGGGCCTGGAGAGGATGCTAGCAGTGGTGGGAAAAGGATTGGGCGCATACGAGTGCCACTAAGCAGGACTGCATCGCACCAGTTCAGGCTCACGCTTGCTGGGGGGACAAATACAGCCTATTAGTGATCTACTCTCTGTCCTCACGGAATCAGCCTTGTCCTTTCAGGATGATTAGGGTCCTGTGAGTGTAAATGGACTGATCTCTGAGTCTCATCGAGCCCTTTGAGGACTAACCCTCCTGGAAAGTGGAGACGGCATCTCCCTCCTCCGTTCTGACCTGAATTTCATTAGCCACAAGGAGGAAAAATTCAGTCACCGGGAAAGACAAAGGACCCTCCCCTTGGGATGTGTCCCTCGGCAATAAAGAAAGGCAGTGGGTGATGAGGCCTAAAAAGTTAGCTTACACAGAGACAGCAAGTGGATTAATTCTGTGCATTTGTCTTAATCAAATGTCCCGTGATCACTGGCCAATATCCACCTTAGTGAGCCACTCAAAACCCCTTAAACAACCAGGTGCAGTGGTGCATGCCTGTAATCCCAGCACTTTGGGAGGCTGAGGCAGGAGGATCGCTTGAGCCCAGGAGTCTGAGGTTGCAGTGAGCTAGGCTGATGCCACGGCACTCTAGCCCAGGGGACAGAACAAGACTTTGTCAAAAAAAAAAAAAAAAAATCCCTGAACCAACCGGGCACATACCTTGGACTTGATTCCTGGGACTGGGTTTCAGTTGGCTAATTTTTCTTTTCCAAGTCCTCGTGCATCGGAAGGATGATGGAGCCGCACCCATTGAAATAGCCATTTTAGAAAACACACCTAAATCACCCTATTAAGAAAAGAAACATATGTGTGTGATACAGACAATTTGTTTTTAAATTTCTAAACAATATACATCGTTCATCGTGTGGCTATTCTCGATTTTGAAAGCACCGTGTTTAAGTGTGAACATTGTCTAATTACAGCGCATAACCTAGCAATTGAATACTAAGGTCAGACATCCCTAGGTGTGGTATGACGTCAGACTGCAGGGCGGCCACAGAGTTCTGCTCCGCGGTGCCCGGCCCCTCCCTGCATGCTGTGTCTGGGATCCGAGGAGGAAGAATTGCACCAGCACAGCGCCCCCACTTCCGTCATCTTCAAAGACCCTCTTTCCAAATAAGGTCACATTCTGAAGTTCTGGGTGGACATGAATTGGGGGTGGGGGACACTCTTTTACCCACTGCAGGGACCGGTGGCCTGGATCTGGCAATGCTGTGATCCAGGCCTCTCTCTGGGCAAGGGAAGCCACTTTTCTATTGTGGCCAGAACAGCTTTTCTCTTAATTAAAGCCAACGTCACTTACAAGTGATGGTCGTAGAAGATAAAAATCCATTGACAAGATAAACTAGTTGATAAACGTCAACTAGGTCCTCTGGAGCCTTTTTCGCCACGTGTTTAAAACCCAGATGCTATTGCAGTGTCAGTTGTAATTACCCCAAGCCCACTACAAGGCCACGGGAAGGTGGCACTTGAAGAAATTGTGCAGACGCTGAAACCGTCTCCAAGAGCCCTCTGCGTCGCCCCAATCTGAGCTCAGCTGAAAACACGTCTTAAAATAGATCGACGCCGAATCTCCTGCAGCCGGCAGGGGATGAGAAAGCTCGCAGGGCAGGAGAGCGGCAGGCGGGTTCCAAGCAGGGAGGAAAGTGGTTTCCTTCCGACTCCATCACACGAGCCTATACGTGACATCTTTCGTTCTGCTGTGGACCACCTGTCCCCATCATCAACACCATCTTCATCATTGCCGTCATACTCAGTGTGCTTTAGATTCCCATGTGCCTTCCTGGTCTCCTTCCAGAAAGAAAGGCCTTTGCCCCAGCTGCCGGGAATGCTATCAGCAGAGTCTCAGCTGCCAGCCCTGTCCAGGACGGCCTCGGCTGCAAGGAGCTGCCCCTCCTAGGGCCAGCTTCCCCCAGGGCAGCCCCTCCCCGTGACTGGTCCATGCAGGAGTATAACTGCACGGCCAGCTCAGCTGCACGCGACGGCCCTACTGGGCTGGGCCATTCCAGAGCTCGCTGTGGGGTCAGCCCCGGCTGACTTTGGACATTGTCCTTGCTCAATCCAATTCCCTCTCCTGCCCTTTCTGAGTGATGGCCCCAGGGCGTTATCTAATAAACATTCTCCATGGGACGCTCCACCTTACAGACGTGTCCCCAGGTACGCCCCCTGCAACAATCATCATGGCCAACATTCCTCAAGCATTAAGCTCTGACGATGGCCAGAAATCGTACTAGGATGTGTAGTATCTCACTTCACTCACGACGAATCCACGTGGGGTGTCTTGTAAGTGAATGTTTCAGACGAAGAAATTGGGGATCAGAGAAGGGAAGTGGCTGCCTTATAAGTGGCCTATCTGGGACCCTGCACCCTGCGGACGGCCAATTCCCCTGCTGTGTGAATGTGCGATTCTGGTTTCTGTTGTGCAACACCAGCTGTTGTCATGAGAATTTCTGTATGTAAATTTGGAGTATTGGACTTCGGACCCCAGAAAGCAAGTTAGGAAGGCACATAGGTATTTCCACATCTTCCATAGCTACCTTTATGTTCTTCTGACTTTCTTTTGACTCAGAGGAGAGTCATGGGGGGCACCTCTCTAAGACCCTAAAAAGCCTCTTCCTGGGGCAATGTCCACAAGCACGTTCTGTGTATGTTTCAGGTGGTTTATGGTGCACAGTGCATCGTTCTTCCTGTCTTTTGGGTACACTGGACTCTTGCGATTAGCACGCAGCCTCTCTTCCAGGGTGCTCACTCCTCCAGGTGTGATTTAAGTTCTAGAAAGCACTGCTGCCTCTGGATGTGCCCCTGCTTTCTTTGCTTGTCACATCATTTCACGCACGTGTCCTCCGTTTGCAGGAGAAATTTGCAGGAGCTGGGCAGCAAGCAGTATCCATCAGCTCCATTTACAATGGTGGTGTCCATAAAAACAACATTTTTTAGCCCAGGGTGGAAGGGCCCATGAGAGGTTGGTCACATTCTAAGAAACAGCAAGTGCAGAAAAGAATTAGAGGGGCTTAAAATATAGACTCCATTGCTCTAATGAGACGTGTATTTTTTTCCCAGATGCCCTGCCTGTTGGCGTCTATGCAAATCATTTTTTTCAGGAAACATTTATCTCATGGATCTACTGTGCATTGTGGAGAAGAATCACAGGACAGAATGAAATGCAATAGAGTTGTACACCCCCCCCAAGAATGGACAGGGCACTCTGGGATCTGGGCTGGGGAGCCCATGGTCAGCCCACATGTGAAGGTTTCCTGGGAGAATTCACAGGACTAGGAACACGGGAAACCCCGCAGCTGTGCTTTATTACCATGAAAGGATACGATGAACGTGCAGTAAAGGGAAAAGCACGGGACAATGTCCCAGGAAAACCAGCAGCAAGTGCCAGATTCCCCTCCCAGTGGGGTCACACAGGATGTGGTCGGTTGGTCCAGCAATGAGCTGTGACAATCAGTGTGAATAAGTTGTGTGCCAGCAACGTTCATTAGAGAGTCAAGGACCAGGGTGCATGATGGGAGCTGTTTACCTGGATACCCTCTGCCGAGCATGTGCCAAAATTCCAGATCCTCAGCAGGAAAGCAAGTGTTCAGCATAGGCCACATTGTTTGTATAGACAGTCCAGGCACCGTGAGCCACTCTTAATAAGAAATGGTAGAAACTTCTCCTAATTCTAAGGTACCATATGCTAATCAAGGGCCAATTTTGCAAGAAGCCTTTCTAAGGATGGCAGTCTCAGACCGAACACTTCGTTGATATTTTGAGCTGTCTGTGCTGCATTCATTCCTCGACGGAACTCATATTCGAAAATAACATGAATTTTTGACTCATCCGTGGTTTCACAAAAATTGCTCTAAAAAAATGTGAAAGATAATCACAAGGCAAACTGTGCATTTGAAAGAATGAGGTTGTACCTTCACAATAAAAATAAAACAAGAAGTGTTGAAGTGAAATGTCAGAGATATCAACTGTCAAACTTAGTACTTAAGGAAATTGGACATTTCATACTTAATAACCTTTAGCGAGCTTATTGTTAAACATTTGTCACCGCACCATAAGGAAGGGATTATTTTGGATGTTTAATGAACTATAATTAATCAATTCTAATTGATGTATGGTTTCATCAAAAATAAATAAAATAAAACATCTTGGCAGAGCATTTGCATCAGTACTAGATACATATGTATGCACAATAAATATTTGTGGAATGAATTTATAAGTAAAATAAAAGCCAATTTATCATGCATTCCATCAATGGTAAAACATTTAGCATGTCTACACAGCTACCCCGTGGTCATAATTGCTGTGCATGAGCAACAGAAAATGTCTAAAACCACTTATGGATTATGGTAACTTTAACCTGAAGGGCTATGCAGACAGAGAGATCAGTAAATATTTGTAGAATAAAAGCTTATTTTTCTCCAATAGATTTCTCTCAAAAGAGCATGAATACCCATTTGATATATTTTATAACACAAGCACAGAATGGGCTTCTTTGTAACACATCCCGTTCCTCTGAAAGGAAACATTCTAATTTGTGAATAGAGAGAGGTTCTGGGTAGAAAGTTGTTGCTTTTACCCATGAGGAGCTGTGGTCTGTCATGGTCAAGGGCACGCTGTGCATCCTGGTGTCCAAGGTGGACCAGGGTCACCCGGCCGCCCTTCCCCAGTGCAGGGAACAGTGGGAAGACAGGGGTAGCACTCATGATTTGAATCACACACACCATGTGGGCTCTATGACCTCTCAGTTCCTTTGAATCTTTTGGGTCAGACTTTGAGAGTCTCCGTCTGGCACTTATGTCCCTTCAACACCACTTTAACACTTGGGAATCTCCCTTTTCACAAAAAGAAAGCAGCTGCAAGCTCCGATCTTCCAGCCTTCTCCGGGCAGGGGACTCCAGCTGGAGTTGGATGAGGGTGGGGCGGGCTCCGCTCCACGGGGTGACTCAGGACCCACAAGAAGGTGCTGCCACACCGTGCCACACCCCGGAACGTGAAGAGAGCCCCGAGCCTCCTGCAGGGTGGGTGGCCCGGCTCCCATCACTCCTCCCACACTCCCTCAGCCAGAATTTAGTCACATGGTCCCAACCAAACCGTAAGAAGGGCTGGGAAGGGTGGGTCTGGCCACATCGTCAGGGGGACGGGGGGGAACCAAAGGGGTCTGGTGAACACATTGTCTCTGCCATGGCCCCGGAACAAAGGCCTTGAGCTTGTGCCTTCTCTCCCAGCCAGTGTTTATTAAGCTCCACTTGCCCCAACTGCAGGTCTCCAATCAGGGCTGGGCCATCTCACGGGCACAGGTGTCTCCTAGGGAGCCAGGTGCGGCCCTCTCTCATTTTGGAGGCAATTTTTTTTTTTTTTTTCTATTTGCTGAGCCATAGCTCCCCCTGGAGAAAAGCCAAAACTGTCAGAATATCAGAATGGAAGACCCCAACCTTATCAACTTCTTGCAGCCCTTAATGGCCTCAACTGACGGGAGGACCCAGGATCAAATAATTAATTGCTTAAGTTAATGAGGGGAGAGCTGCTGTCTTTCACTCTGCTTTATTCTATTCTAGAAAGCAATAACCAAAGAAAGCAGTAACATCCTTCCAATAGAAAAGTCAATCGCATCTATAGACATAGATCTGAAATGCAAAACCCCACCCTGCTCTTGTCATTCCCAGTGTTCCTCTGTGTTTATGAGTTCACGTTTAGAATCACAACAGCCCAGGAAATTAGTCAATCTTCTTCTGAATTGGATGATTCTGAGGGTTTTCGTTCCAAACCTTTTGCCATCCGCAGTAGGAGAGCTGCACCCCAGACCCTGGCTGGGTAGAGCCAGGTGAGAATCACACAGCCGGGAGGTGTTCGTTTGTCTGTTCATTTGTTTATCTTTTTTTGATTATTATTTAACATAATTAGCTTAGCTCGTTTATTTTGGAAGTCTCTACAAGATAAATTTTCCTACTTTTCTCTAAATTTTAAACTTGTTTATTTAAAAAAATTTAATTGACAAACGATAATTGTTCATATTCATGGAGTTCATAGTGATGTGTCCATACATATAATACACAGTGATCAGATCAGGGTGATTAGCATATCCGTCATCTCAAACATTTGCCATTTCTTGGTGTTGGGAACATTCATTATGCTCCTTCTTGATACCTGAAACTATATGATACACTGTGGTTAACTGTAGTCGTCCTGCAGTGCTATAGAACGCTAGAGCTTACTCCTCCCATCTGGCTGTGATTTTGTACTTTTAACTAATCTCTCCCTGTCCCTGCCTTCCTCCCACCCTCCCCAGCCTCTGGTATCCTCTGTTCTACTGTGCCTTTGTTTTGCACTCAGGTACCAAAGGGTTCAGGTGGCCACACACCTTACTTCGTGGAGCCATGATGACAGGACCACCCACAACCCCTCTTCGGTGACGTTGTCCCTAGTCCTAATTCTCATCGTCATCGCTCCTTAACAGTGTCTCCCCGGCAGAGAAGACTCTACACAGCTACCTG
The DNA here is from genome assembly GCF_020740605.2 of Lemur catta. Taxonomy (NCBI): domain Eukaryota; kingdom Metazoa; phylum Chordata; class Mammalia; order Primates; family Lemuridae; genus Lemur; species Lemur catta. The sequence goes on from NC_059148.1 coordinate 29,954,074, forward strand.
TTTTGCTTGTGCTATTTTCAATATTCAACTTCTCAAAGCAAACATTGCAAAAACCATGTTCTTGCCAAAGCCTTCAAGTTCAACTGGAAAATTTTAATACCCCCCCTTATATATCTAGGATGTTAATACAGTTTTAGAAAGAAGTTTTAATAACTTAGTGAATTACGTTCCTTTAAATATCTCAAAAATATGTTCATAAATTTTATGTATCCGGCTGCTTTTTAAGCAATATATGTGCCTAATTAACATGGAAAGCTTTCTCCAAAACTTAAACAGCCCTAGTAAATCTCACAAATAAAACCTACAGAGGACTCTTGAGTTCTCCTAAATGGTCCAGTCTTATTTATACTTAGGTAAATTCTCTTATTTTTCAGCTTAAAATTGTAAAGCTAAAATTATTATTTTTTTGATATTGCTATACTCAAGATGATATCCTTTTATTCACTGTAAACCTTTATGAACTACCAAGTTCAAAGTTAATTTCTAAATGCCTGTTTTAGCTGGAATCACCAGGCTCATCTCTAACCTCCTGTGATAAATCATCTTGAATATTAGAAACGCTCTCTATACAAAATACCTCCCCATAATTACTGTGCTTAATACAAAAATATTAATTAACATGATTTACTTTATCACCACTATTTGAATTATTAGCCTTTCTGGACTCTAGACTCACTAAGGCAATAATTTTCCCCTCTCTAGTAAATTGTGATCCATCCATAATACTTGTGATTTTCTCCTCGGCGGGCCAAGGTGTGGCTGATGCAGTTCCTGCTTTGCAGGTGGACACGTCCTTGTGTGTTGGCACGTGGTGGGGAGAGAGACCACGCTCTTGTGTGTCTTCCTATATGTGCACTAATCCCCTCCACGTGGGCTCCACCCACGTGACCTAATCACACTGGCGATTCAGGACTTCAGCATATGCATTTTAGGCGACCACAGACGTTCAGTCCCCAGCATTGGCCCAGACCCTATTTCCAAATAAGGCCACCTTGACACAGTCTAAGGGGTAAGTCTTCAACAGCTTCTGGGGAAACATGATTCAACCCATAACAGGTACGAAACTCTACAAGGTGTATCTTTTTTCTGCAAAAGTTTCTTTATATATAATCTTAAACATACAGTTTACTGACATTCAATCTAAAATATAGATTAAGTAAAATTTTGGAAGTCAGGAGCACTCTGAACCCCCGGCGGAATGGAATAAGAGGGTCTGGCAGGTCCAAGTTCATTACTGAAGGTTTGTGCGGCTTCAGGCACCTTCATCAACCTCCGTGAACCTCCCCTTCCCTATGTGCAAGTGGAGATAGCACTAGTGCACAAAGTTGTCGTGAAGATTAAATGGTGACAATGTGCCTAAAACATCTATGATGTGACATACCTCAGTAACCCATTCCTGCTATTTCTGATGTTGCTAATAAACTGTTCCTGATACTGACAGTTCTGACAGTAACAGCTGCTAACGAGGATGGCTGGTGTGCGGGCTCTGTGAAGAAGGCATGGACTGCCATCTGGTGGCGTCATACTGTAGTGTCAATTCTTGTTCTCTCCACGGTGAATCAGCCTCCTGATTGCTTCCTCTCTGATTATAAACAGAGAAAATGAGAAACAATGAATCGTCACGTAACTACACCACTGACACTATAAAATGGAAATTCTAAGTTTCAGACTGTGTGCTTAAGCTCAGACGATTTTGAAAAGAGAATTTGCCTCCCTGAGCTGTCTCTCCCTGCCGCTGTGGGTGATGGAATCTAGGATAGACAACTTCAGCCTGAATAAATTGCCTTCCAGCCCCTCTTATTTGCAGGGCCTGGCAATAGACTGGGTGTTTAATTGATAGTTTAATTGAGCAAAATAATGAAGGACTTACTATTAATAATAATAATAATACTTCATTTTTATTGAGCACTTAATATGTGCTGGACCAGTTCAAAGTGGATTACCCAGGATATGTGGACTATGTCAGTTTTCACAGGAACTGGGCATGTGACAAGGAAAAGTCCCTGCTCAGAATATGTGTAGGAGATAATGGGAGTAAAGCATTAGGACTAAATGATGACTCAGAAGTCAGTTTAGCACTGGGCTTAGCACTAGTACCATGGACTTTACAGATGCTTAAACGTCACATCAAGATGAGAGTCCCCATTAAACAGAGAGAGCTGGTAAAAATGATGAGAAATTTGTAAATACATTTCAGGTTCAAAGCTTGTGATCCATGGGGGCCGTTTACCTGCTCAGGTGAATCTGAGCTGCAAGGTAAAGGCGTGGCCCACGCACTCCCTGGATGGAATGAACGGTGTGATGAGAATGATTCAGCGAAAAGGGAGAACTATTGCGGCTCTTCAGTGACGCTGCTGGGCCCTGGAGCCATGTCTGTGTTGTCTTCGTCCAGGCTTCTTACCACTGACGCGGCCGGGGCCTGTCGGAGAAGTCACCTGTACGAGAGTATCTTACTACCTGCCTTTGAAAGCATCCTGACTGAAATGCCTTAAAGTCATCTACCCTCTCCTTTAGCTCTTGGTATGATCCTTATCACAAAGAAGCCTGCACGTTTGCTAAATTCCCTAAAAGACTAAGTTCTTGAAAGTAGAGACTGTCTCGTTAGCTTTTACGGACGGGCCTGTTTTTACATTTGTGTCTCTGTGTGTTTGTGGCTGTGCTGTCTGTCCGATACACATTCCTCAGCTCACACAGTGAGGACAGGCTGGGAGCCCCCAACCCACCGTCCCCAACCCTCCATGTGGCTTCAGGAGTGGCCACATGAAGTGTCTGACCCATTGAGCATCTCACCCCCAGCCCCCTGGGGACGGGTCCAGGCACCCATCTCAGTCACACCAGTGACACTCGGTTCCGCGGCTTCTGTGAAACTGATACGCAGTGAGGAAAAAAATAGAAATGTCACCCTGGGCTGCTGATGGTGTAGCCCTGACACTTTTATGGGTATTTCCAACGGGAGGGACTGAGCAAAAAATGAACCCATAGAAGTAAGAGCAGAGTCCAGAATGTTGACAGAAAAACCACCATGAGAGCCGATAAAGGCTCTTGTGTTCTTAGCAATCCCCATTTCTTGACACCAAGAGTTCCAACTAACATACATTTTTTAAATCTTCCCCCCCAAAAAACACACATCATATTGTTTCTGTAATTCTTTACTTAAATAAATCTTATCCTGCATATACCGTATACTCCTCAAAATTTGAAAATAATATAGACTCGTTTTTTTCAAATCCATTATTAAAGACAAGTCAAAAAATATTCTAAGCAATTCCCAGATCCAAGAGCCCACAGACTTTCTGCCTCTTGTCGGAGTGACACACGCATGCACACAACAAAGTCAAGAGTGGGTTGGAAAGCTCAAGGCCAGCTACACAAAACCTGGAGGGAAAAGGAGGTGTTAGGTAGATGGTTAGGATCTCTGGCTGTTTTCCGGACAAGGGGTCCCTGCTTTGGTGCTGTCTGGAGCAATTGCTGCACCCGTGAAGCAGGTTAGGGGCGGGCACTCCATTTTTGTGCTGCCCCACCCTTAATCCCATCCCAGCAACTGCTCCACCTGGGGAAGGAGGGGAGGCTTTGTCAATGTGGGAATCCCCCAGCCCAGGCATGGTAGGATTTAGAAAGTGACCATAGTAACCTAAGGGTAACTATTATGCCATTAGCTTGAATCTGCATTGCGGTTCACCCCTCCACCAGCCCGTGGGCTTTCTTAGCGGGAGCTGCGTGTGCAGATGGAATTTTGAGGACCCCTGTTGATCATTTGCTAACATCCCACGCCTCCCAAGAGCCCTCCCCCCCACTGGGCTAATAAAAGGAAAGAATCCGGGAAGTCAGGAGGAAGTGAGTGGGTCTGTCTCTCTCCACTCGTGGAGACAGACACGTTTTGTTCTTCCACAAAGAGCTGCTCCTGTGGAACTGCTCCCTGCCTGAGGTTACTCCGTCATGTTGGTCCTGCTGCTGATTTTTCTAAGAACGGGGTCGGAGCACTGGGGTCATGGTCAGGACTTGACACTCTGGTGTGTCTGGCCACACTAAGAACCAGGGGAAGACTCCCCCCCCCCCCCCCCGACACCTGTGGTGCCAAAACCCTGCAGGGTCTGACAGAGGTTCGACCCGTTTTATATCATGTTTAAGGCAGACTGAACTGAGGATCCAACGTTGCCTTTGAACACATCCAAAAAGGTGTGACACTTTGGAAATGCACTGTCCCCCGTGCTGTGGGGGAAATGAAAGCATTCACGGTCTCCTTTTTTGCCCCAGGGCCCCTGTTCTTGGCACTGCACCTTCCTGGTGGGTTTAACCCACTTGGGGACCCAAGAGTGCCCATAGGTCACTGTCACGTGGGGCTGTCTTGCTCCTTGCAGCATCCCAGTGTCCAAAACATCTTCCCCTTTACTGACAGCGCCTTCTGTGGGGGCTGCAAGCTCTTCCACACCAGGGGAGAAGCCCCCACCCACGTTTGCTCACGGAGCACACAGGAGGGGACAGGTCTGGAAACAGCAAACGAGGCAGGGCAGCAATAAGAAAAGAGAAAAACAGAGGCAGAGGCTGCTATTTTTAAGTAGGACATTCTTTTCTCTTTAGAACCCACGTGTGGAGTCGGGAGACAGGCAAGTTCTGTGCTGAAAATGGATTTTTATTGACAGTCAAGTACTTGGAAATGGGAATCTATTTTTGACTAGCGCTGAAAACAAAGTCCTGCTTGGGGGAAATAAACCATGATTGGCATTGTGTTTTGTTTGTCATTCACACACCATTTTCTCCAGCAGAACGAGAAACGAGTTTGTTTATTTATTTAATCAGACGATTCTCTCTCCATCCCTTTGCAGGATGCCAGAGTTAAACTTTTGGCAGAGTCTTGTTCACAATGAGGAAAATTAAGTAGATGTTTAAGCTCCCGGAGTTCTGGCCTTGGTTCTTTTAGCAGGTCTCTCTCTGGGGACCCCTAAATGTAAGGTTTTTGCCATCGTCATTAACCGTTACAAATAGGGATTAAGCTCTTACTCTGTGTAAGAAAGTATAGGAGAATCCAGAGAGGGATGGAGGTTAGTTCCTTAGTCTGAAAATTGGGTCCCTTAGAATCTGGGTGCCACAGAATATTTCACCTTTGTTAGGGGCCTCTAAAATGTGCCCTTCCCAAGTAACGGTTTTCTTATGTTTTATGGGGAACTTCTCCCAACACCCTAAGGGTGATTCCAAGACTGTGTACAAGATCACTTGGAGATACTGTCTAAATTTGAAGCCCTTTATAAATGATCTTGTCTGTAATGAGGTTCCAGATTTGCCAATATGCACAGGTTCTTGGAGAAAGCAAACCAGAAAAGAATATGGAAGAACACCAGGGCCACACAGTCTTTTTAGGGCAATTTGACCTTTTATTATTATTTTTTTCTTTGAACCATTGTAGACCAGGATTCTTGTCCTCACCCTGTCCACCCACCCATCTCCTGCACCATTTAACAACATAACGTTCAGCTGGATTTTTCAATGCCTGCTGTTAGCTAAGTAGTTCTCTTCTTAGCTTAAAAAAAAAATCAAAAACAAAAAGCTCAAGAAAAAACAACAATAAAAAAAAAACCCTCCTCCTTTGAGGTGGAGGAGTAAAGCTTCACTCAGAATTCACCAGTTCTGTTAAATAATCAGAACCTAGACTTCTGTTCTCAAGCTATCTATTTGCAATGCTAAGTTAAAAGGCTTCCATGCCAAAAACCTTAAGGTGTTGACAAAATTGCATTTTTTAACACTCTATATTCATCACAAAGCAACTGCATTTTTTTTAAAAAAAGAAACACATAACTGGTAACTAATTTGCAATACCAATTTCTTTAATCACAGATGAAGGATGTGCATTTGTGGGAGACATTTCCTTCGACGCATTACCAGGAAGGCTCATCTGATGCTGGGTTTTATTTATGAATTTATTTCTTGAATTCACTGATCATGAACTTGAAGAGTCGCTCAATGTAAAACTCGTACCTGAAGGAATCCTAGATGCAGTTTTATTTTTATACTTTTTTCCCCTTAAAAATAAAAAGGGAAATCTTGGGCAAAATACATTTCTGATAACAATCTGCAAATCAGATGAGAAGAACAAGGAATAATTCACGTCCAAATGACTTTGTGGATCAATTGGAATTGGCCCCGGCTGCAGGTCAGGGGGTGAATAAACTGCACCTCCCTGTGCTTGTGTTTCTTTGCTCATGGCTTCTTGACTCTCATACACAATCTCTCTGGAGGATCGGTGGGCTGATGGGACAACAGATTAACGCCAAGGCAATCCAGTCACAATGACAGACAAACCCTGAGAAAGACTGAACTAACGGCGTGCTCCAAGAGTTGCTCCAACAGCAATGAGAGCACAGGCAGCAGTCTGTGCCGGGACCCTGGTTGCTGGCACAGATGAAGCAGCTCCGGGCTGGTAAAGGGGCCTCTCCCATCAAGACAGCCCATAATTCAGTGGCCTTGTCAGGAGCGTTAGATGTTTATTGATGCAGCGGGAAGATGTGATTGAAAAAATAAATAAAAAAAGGCTAGTAAAAGAATACTAAGAATTGCCTTTAAATCTCCTTTGATGTCAACAAACTTTAAGAAAACACACTGCGGAAATAAGATGCTCAATCCCTTACTGAAGGCACATTATAAAAAGGAGGCTGAGCTTGACAGGAGCCTGAAGGGTACTTTTGCTCGATTCCTAATGCTTATGTATTCGCATTGTTGAATTTTTAGCTATGTAAATCGGGGCTTAGTAAGGAGGGAGGCTGCTTATTCGACAAATGCACAGGCAGAGCTCCCAATGCACTTGGAGTGAGGAGGCACAGGCTTGGCCAGTGTGCACCCACCTCCACAGTGATATCACCGTCACCAGACTAGATGGACCAGTGACAAGCAGAGTTAGCACAGACGCATCACCTTCTTCAGAGCAAACAACCCTGTGAAGCCTGCAATTAGCTCATTGTTTAGTATAAGCAATGCAGCCCTTATCAGCACCATAATTCATGCACATCGTAATTATTAAGCAGCAAACGATAGATTGTGAGCACAGTGTCAGGTCAGGTGAGTGTGGGTGAGGTGTCAGTCAGGGTGGGGCAGGTTACACAGAGAAGGGGTGGTGCCGTCCCTAACTACAGCTTTGGCATGAGAATGCCAGTGTTCAAATCCTGACTTGGTAGCTACTAGCCGTACACCCGTGAACAAGTGTATTTCTCTCCACATCAGTTCCATCCTCTGCGGTATGAGGATGACGGGTAAAAGACTGAATGTAAAAACAGATGACAGTCAGGCCATACATGACCTTAGAATCCGGACTCGGCGCCTGCGTGAAGACCAGCCCAGGAAATCAAGCCATAACCTCTGCAGCAACAGCTCAGAATAGTCATAATTTTCCTGTTCCCCCCTACTTCCTACTAGAGCGAGCCGAATGTGCTCCCCAAACCCATCCCAGAAGATATACTGCCTCTAGTCACTCACCCCCGGCTTCCCCCGGCTGGCAGACTCTGACCCGGCATTCTGGAAGCCTCCCTTCTCTTTTTTCATGATGGATCTTCCTCACTGCTCTGCCTGCCTTTGAGTCTCTGCCAGACACAAATGATGGTGGCCGACTCCCTTGTTTTAGTAAGATCCGGATAAACAGCCCGTGCGTGTTCTCACCTGGGAAGACTTCATGTGCTTCCATATAGTATCAGCACTCACTCTGTGACGTTGTGACGACTTGGTTAGTTAATAAACATAAGCGGCTGAGAACATGCCCAGCACTTGGCTGAGTATTGGCTACTCATATTGTTAGTGTCTGCATTCTAGACCCTTTAACAATGGCCTTAGGAGTCGAAGGCACCTCTGTTTTCTCCCTGCCCCATAATCTCCTGTGCCAGTGAACTCCTGAGCTGAGTTTCTGCTTGAAGGAGGAAAAGAAAACTAGAAAATTAAACAACCACCAAAAAGGTACCACCCCGAGTATTGTTTTAGTCACATCCATGACAACAGCTTGCAGCCGTTTCCACCCTCTGTGCATATACACTATCACACACACACACACCCTGACCTAACAGGGAAGTTCTCGCAGGGCCTGCCTTTGAACATCAAGGGAGACACATTTCTCTTGGTCATATGTACAGGGAGTTAGCAGCTCTTTGGGGACTCTTTGGCTATTATCCTGCCATTTTCCTCTGGAATCAGCCTAGTTCAAGATATTGTTTTGCATGTACAAAAATAGATTTCCCCAAATGGATGTTTTGGCCCAAGAGATGATAAATTGTGTTGTTCCCCTCTGTGCAAATCAGAAATGGAAATAGATGAAGCGAGGCTGGAGCAATGGTGTGGCAAAGGGGTCTGGGTTTCTTGGGGAGTCTGTCTTCATGCTCATTTAAGAGGTAGGAGGTGGGGGGTGGGGAATGTCCGCCGTTCTCTACACAGAGATAGGGGGCTGGGGTTTGTGTTTCTACAGTTGTGTAGCAGATATGATCAAGATATGATTACTTATTACTGATAAGTAAGTAATTCTCCAAGGGATGATTCAGGGGCCAGGCTCCTTCTGTCTTGTGGCTCCTTTATCTTTAATATTTGGTTTCTGGGGTTGTAATGCAGCTGGGTGTGGAGCTGACAGAAGAGGACAGGACATGAAACCTCATGTGTGGGAGGTGCACATAGGAAGCTGTACTGGGAAGGCAGGTGTAGCCGTCTCTGACCTGCCATTGGCTGGAAATCAGTCACATGACCACATCTCTCACCTGCTATTGTCTGGGAACCAGTCACATGACCACAGCCTGCTGCAAAGAGGCTGGAAATAGAACATAAACCCAGGAAGAAAAAAAAATGAGTTTGGTGATCAGGGATCCAGTCTGTGCTGCCATATTTAAGAATCCATGCAGAGCACCTCACAGTATAATAAATATAATTGTAAAATTCCAAAGAGACAAGAGTGGAGCACAAACACCCACTGCCTGTTCTCTCCCAAAAATAAAGTGATTTTAACCAATATGAGAAAGACTTAATGCATCCATAATTTTAAAAATGAAATGCTCCATGTAGCAGAATATCTAAATGCCACAAAGTGGATGTCAGTACGCAGAATACAAAAGAGCCACTTTTTCCCCCAAGATGAAAGAGAATTGCAAAAAGCAAAACAAAACAAAAACGCAGGAGGTTAAAATTTATATACAAGTATATTTCAGAGAGAAATTTGTGCTCTTACTTTAATTTCATAAATGTGGAAATCCGGCAAACTTTAAATTAGGCAATCACCATAGAAACCATTTGTACCACCGAAGACACAAGAAGATGTCAAGAAAGCAACAATCTTAACAATTTCACTCACCACTGGTGGGGAGTCACAGAACTTACATAAATATCTGCACGGCCGGGCTAAAAACGTAAAATAGTAATACCATAGTGAATGTACTAGTTTGGTGTCAACCATCACTTTACCTGCCATGATTCTTGTTTTAATCGAACAAAACCCTATGAGGTAGGTACTAGTATTCATTCCTGTTTTATAGATGAGGAAAGTTATGCAAATGGATCAAGATGTGGTTTTCATTCATCATCAGAGAGAGGTTTGTTAAAAGATGCCCTCAGGCATAGTGAGGTACTGGCTTCATGCTAAACAGTGTGAGAGAGAAGGAACAGGACTGTGTTTTATGCATAAATTCTTAGCATGATGTGGAGCATTTCCGAGTTAACAGGGGAGAGCAATCAAGTGTAGATGCTCACAGTCCTGCCCATGGCTTTTTGTCCCTGGGTGGGCACGGCACCTGTCCTTCCCCTGGAGTGTCCAGGCTGAAGGACAGAGAGGTGGAACGAAGGAAGCGAACAGATTCGGTTCAAGGAGCAGGGATTCGGCCTTAGAAGGATGGATGTTCCAATACCCCCATGAGGGTCTAGGGCAGAGCACGGGCGTGGTCTTCTCAAAGGGTTTTGCAGTCTTGCTGGGGTCGACACTCGCTACTCACACGTGCCAGAGATGCTGCCCTCCCTGCTGGAGAGTCCTGTTGAGTTTTGGAACCCTGGGTTCAGCCACCATCCAACAACTACGATGATACTGTATTTCCAAGACAGTGCTGTGATGTTCACACCTCTGCACAGGGTGATTGTGCTACCAAGGGCTTGGGATTCAGAGGGATCCTTCTCTCTTCAAGTTCCCCATCTGCCGTTTATCACTGAAGTAACTTTGGACAAAATACTTCACATCTTAGCATTAGTTTCAGTCTTTCTAAAGTTGGGACAATAACAGTTCCTTCTTAAAAAGCCGTGTGTACGTGTGTGTTTGTGTGTGTCTGTGTGTTTATTAAATGTAACTGTGTACCCCCGTAATATTCTGAAATAAAAAAGAGTTGGAATAAAGGAAGAAAGAAAGAAAGAGAAAAGAAAGAAAATTATTCAAGTCAAGAAAGTAGGCCACATATATAATTTTATATTTTCTGGAAGACACATTAAAAAAGGGAAACAAATGACATAAATGGAGGAGCCCTGGCGTGCGTGTGCGGGTGGAGGAGGCAGCCTGCCACCCCGTTGCCCACTGCTGTAACCTGAACCTTCCCACTGTTCCCCGGTGAATCTTTCTTCCAGCGTTTGTGCAATTCATCCTATAAATTCAGAATTTTACCATCCGCCTTTCCCCATTGGCCTCCGGTGCCACCAGTAGCCTCTGTGCATTCCAGAAAGTCTGCAGATGGTTCCGGAAGAAACATGCAACTCAAAATATTTCCCAAAACCTCTTGTCGGGTGATGACAAGGAGGCTCAGAAAGCTGCCTCTCCGTTCTGCAGTTTCTAAGTGTGGCGGCTGCTGTAAACAGACCTATAAATGGGTGGAATAAAGGTTGAATTAAGCACCTGGTCTCCACCCCATTAAATCAAGGTGGCATCATTACTGCCGGTAAAGGTCCCTCGCGGCATCCCATTGCAAGGTGGCTCGGGGTGAGGAGGATTTTATTTTATCACCGAGCAGTGATAGAAAAGTCCGTGTTCACAACAAAGGGACCAGGACCTTTAGATCTCAAATAACGCTGGGGACGGAGGACGGGCCCCCGTGCCTTGCTTCGGGACCCCGAAGGAGGAAGCAGGCTCCCAGAACTTGCAATCTGCCTGAGTTTTTTTTCTGTTTGTTTGTTTTCTGAGTTTTTTTTTTTTTTTTTTTTTTGCTTGTTTGTGTGTTTGCTTGGTGTCTTTTCATCTGTTTGACCCTCTCACTGGAAACCTCCTCTCCGCACAGAGAGAAAATGTGTCTCAAGTGGCTTTTCTGTGACAGCCCCCAGACCCCCGCCAGCTCTGAGCGAGTGTGAGGAGCTCTGAGGCTCCCACTGCCCCGCTCGGCCTGTTTGCTGAGGGAGATGCCACCAGCCCCTAGGCTGGCGGGGAGGTGGCCTGCTCTTTGCACAGCTAGCAAACGCTGGGGACCCAGGAGCCAGAGCGGAGGAAAATTCAAATGCGGAGCCTTGGGCTCTCCGTCAGGGACATCATTCAACGCTGCCGGTTTCCGTTTGGGAGAAACAGGGTGTTTTGCTGCTGGCCACAACCGGTCCCCGTTATCTAGCCCAGAGGGAGCTGGGGCCTCCCCTCAGACACCCCCCACCCCAGCTCTGCCTCCGGGTGGCAGGGGGCAAAGGATGTGCAGGTATAATTGGTCCCCAAGCTGCTACGATCTGTCCAAAGCGCGCACAGCTGGGAATACGGATGAAGAAGGGAACCGTGGGTGCAGCTCTGTGCGTAAGTTTCTTCCCCCCACAATTCATGCAGGAAATAAAGGGCTTAACTAAGAGTTGGTAGAATTAAGAAGGCTTTTTGTAAAGGCAGAATTCCTGTACGGCATGAAAGGCACAAAAGTGCCTGGAATTTCAGAGAGCAGGAGGGATGAGTTCTAAATAAATCTCCACAACTCTCATGCTCATGACAGTAAACAATCCAGGAAAAATAACAACTTGTAGGAGTAAATGGGTCTTGACTTGGGAATAGGGCTCGGAGTGTTCGGGGGAAGACAGTTTCTCAGCTCCCACGTATGAATAAGAACATGTGATGCTTGTCTTTCTGTGCTTTATTTCAGTTAACATAGTAACCTCTGGTTCTGTTTATGTTGCTGCAAATGACAGGATCACTTCATTTTGTACCGCTGAGTAATATTCCATCGTGTAGATATACCACATTTTCTAATGCACCTATTCCTTCGTAGGCACTTAGGCATATTTCATATTTTGGCTATTGTGAATATTGCTACAATAAACATGGGAGCGTACGTGCACTGATGTCTTTTCTTTTGGATATATACCCAGGAGTGGAATCGCTGGGTCATAGGGTAGTTCTATTTTTCGTTTTTCGAGGAGCCTCCATGTGGTTCTCCATAGCGGTCGCACTAATTTACATTCCCAGCAGCAGAGTACAAGGGTTCCCCTTTCCCCATATCCTAGACAGCATCCGCCATTGCCCGTCTATTGGGTAAAAGCTGTTTTAACCGGGCTGAGATGGTATCTCACTGTAGTCTTGATTTGCATTTCTCTAATGATTAGCAATGTTGAGAGCTGCTGCGTACACCTGTTGGCCATTGGTGTGTCTTCTTCTGAGAAACGTCTGACCTTTTTCCTCCCTGAGACCCTGCTCTCTCAACTCTGTGTGACAGCCTTGAGCAGCCTCTCCTCCTGATTTGCGGCTTAGCAGCTGCTGTGAACTAAAAAATCAGATACCCAAGATGGCTGGTGTTCAGTATAAATAGATCCCGAAGTCTTTGCTCAGAAATATTGTGAAATACATTTTCATTTTTGGAGTCACTTTTTATTAGTAACATCCTGATTGTGGAATATGGTAAATAAGTGACTTGCAGTTGCCAGTTCTCAAGGTCAAAGGAAAGGGATGCGGGACGGATCTGGTGTCTGGGTCCCCCAGACCCAGGTGCTGACCCGATGCCAGCTCTCAGCAGTGCAGGCCTGGGTGGGCCCCCTCCCAGGCAGCCTCAGCCAAGACCCAGGCTACACCCTTGCAGCCCAGCCCTAGACTGAGCTTCCCTTTGTCACCAGGTGCAGCAAGAAGCCTGGGACTGACCCCTCTGCTCGTCCTGAGCTCAGCGCTATTAGCAGAAGATGAAGCAACTGGGACTAAAGAAGTCCTGGGGGAAGTGACCAGCGGTGGAGCCGGGAGAGAGGGTGGGAGAGCATCCTGCAGGCCCCACCACATGTTGGTTCCAGGGAAGCTCATGTCTCCCAAAAAGCGGAAGAGACTCAAACCGACCTCAGTCTTGCTCTTGTTCACCCAACAGACCCCCCACGAGTGGGAAAGTCAGCCCTGACCACACTCTCCTCATTGCTCCTGACTGCTCTTAAGATTAAAATCCAAGGTCTCTTACAAACGCTGTGATTTGGGGTCCATTTTTTCACCTTTGTGGTTTTTGGTCTCCTCCAATGAAAAACCACAGATTTGTGAATATTTAATTGTCTAAGTGCACAATAATGCCAGATTCATTCCCTTGACCTCGGGGGGAGTTAACCACTGCCAGAACTCTTCCCCACGCCTTGAGGCCGAGAGAGGACAAAGCAGGGACCCGGAACATCCATCACTCCCGAGCCCACAGAGGACAGATGGGGGGCTGAGCCCACTATCACCCACCCAGTCCAGACTCCGGCCACTCTCCCTAAAGGTCAAGGTCAGGCCGAGTGTCTTTAACTGAGGGGTTATTATACCAAAACTCACCTCCTTTGATGTCTGGTCTTACTGGTGGCCAAGTTGGACGAGACCCTGCTTGGGCTAACTCCATTAATATTCTTCCTCTTACTGACTTTGCTATTCAATAATACATGTTTTGCATCTTTGCCTTGAAGTTTCTATTTTGTATTATACAATTTCCCCAGATTTCTTTGAATCTATTTAGTCAGAACAGAAAAAACAACCACCCGGCCTGTCACCCCTTTCCGTTTTACTACTCAGCATGATCTTAAATTACTCCAATATTTTGCATTCACGACAGAAATATACAAAGGTGACAGACGAAATGTAGGTCATGCCACGTCTTTTTTTCCCTGCTGGCCCAATAAAAATGCAAGTCCTCTAAAGAAATCTTTCCCGGCAATTATGAATATGGCAAAGTAAAGTAAAAGTGCGGCATTTGCGATTGAGGCCGTAGTAATCGTTTTGCAGCAGTTACAAGCGCATTGGTGGGTGAATGTACCTGTTTCTCTGTGCCACCCAGAGCCACTGCTGCCACATACGATTCTGAGAAGCCCTTAGAGAAAAAAACTATTGTTTGCTAAGCAAGTTGTCGGACGAGATCAGGGGAATAAAAAAAGTATTAATTTTGACGACGTGAACCTAAATAAGTTGTGGGGGGAGGTAGGAGCTGGGATGGTGTCTCTTCCAACAGTAAAATGCTGGGATTCTAGGATGTAATATGCCCAGTGTATGCAGTACTTTGATTTTGCATTTAGCATCAATGTAGGTCAAAAAAATTAGAGCGTTTAAACTGCAATTGATCAAAAGCATTTTCGCTATGGGCAAATTTCAGCCTGTAAGTTAATCCTTTGTTGTACCTGACTTATAACACTTTGGCCTTCCAGAGGTGGTGACTCCAAGAAATCATACACACAGGTGCCTAGAACTAGGTCGTCAACGTACATTTTGGGGGGACGTAATCCAACCAGCGGCAATAAGTATTAGTAAAATTAGAATTAAGATTTCTTGTCTCTCTTGATAAACCCGAATACCTGTGCAGGCTGGGCTTGGATTCCCACAGCCGCGGGGGGCCTGGGGCAGGGGAGCACAGACCCCTCAGCCCGGGTGCCGACCTGGCTGCAGTCCGACCTGCTTCCCTCACTCCTGTTACCTGGCTGGACATCCTGAACGCGCGAGAGAGGTTATCCAGATGAGGACTACTATGGGAATCTACCTTTGGCGTCTTCAAATCTTAAATCCATGAGTAAAGAAGATGTTAGTCACAACACCATAAAACTACAGACACAATTGTTTGAAAAGAAAGTGTGGGGCGTGAGCAGACAGGTACACTGAAGATGAGTGTTCGAATCCGGTGAGATCCAGCCGCAGCCGCACATCTTGTTTATCATTTGATTTGACCTGGGAGTGGCATCTGGCAAGTGGGGCTTTCTTCATTCAAACTGAAATACCGCTCAGTTCACGGTGCTCCACACCACCGGCCTTTGTCTTCACTCTCCACTTCCTTTTCTCCGCTGGGTCTTTCTTTGCAAGCACTGAATTTAAAACCCTGGTCCTGGACTGTGGCTTTCAGCAAGACTGTAGGTGCTACAGAGTTACTCTGACTGACACACTTACTAATATCAGTTCAGTTTTTTAAAGTAAAACCTCACAGTTTCACTGGGTACAATGCAACTGAGAGTTTAAAAAAAAAAAAACCTACTTTTTTTTTATCTTTCTTTGTGTATAGGTTTAGTCATATGAGCGAGTTATGATCTGCTAGCTGTAAATGAAAATGTTGCATGGAACTCTAGATAGAAGGAACGGATTCTGTTGGAAGGAGCCCTTTTGTCTTCCCCATCTTGTTTTTATGCCAGCCTGACAAAACAGATGGGATGGCTGGAGCTTTGGCAGCCAATTTGGGCCATGAGGCCACCTTGAGTATAAACTCATGCTCATTATTGAATAATGACAGCAAATAAGAAGCCAGGAGCAAAGTCCTCGGTAACACCATGGAGCCTGGATTTCTAAAATCTAGACCACTTTTACAGGAGAGAAAATAAATTTCTATCTCAGTCTCTCTTATTTGGTGAAGAAACAAATCTTAGAAGCGTCACCAAGCACATCAGCTACTGATGACCTTATTGCAGATGGGAGGAAGGCATTTCTCATAGCACAGTGGTTCATGCCTATAATCCCAGCACTTTGGAAGGCTGAGGCAGGAGGATCTCTTGAGCCCAGGAATTCCAGACCAGCCTGAGCAACATAGTGAGACCCCATCTCTACAAATAATAATAATTAAAAAATTAACCTGTTGTGGTGGCACACGCCCATAGTCCCAGCTACTCAGGAGGCTGAGGCAGGAGGAACGCTTGAGCCCAGGAGTTGGAGGCTGCAGTGAGCTGTGATACGATGACACCACTGCACTCCAGCCTGGGCGACAGAGTAAGACTCTGTCTCAAAGCAAAAAAAAAAAAAAAGACACAATGAAAAGATGAGACACAGACTGGGAGAAGATATTTGTCAAAGCATATTGGAAGGAATTTGTACCCAGAGTATATTAAGAACTCTCAAAAGAAAAACAAAAATCCTAATACAATTGGGCAAAATACTTGGATACTCTAATTTCAAAAGATACAAACATACATATGAGAAAAATGCTCATCACTATCAGTCATTAGGGAAAGCAAAACAGAATCATGAAGAGACACTGCTAGACCTCTGTGGCAATTCTGCTGTTGTTTAATGGTGATACCAGGTTCCAGGAAGTACACAGAGCACCTGGAACTCTCCTCACACATTGCTCGTACCTGTCCACAATAGTACATCCACTTTGGAAAATTATTTGGCAGTTTTCTATAAAACTCAATATGCACTTACCCTATAACCCAGTGATTCCATTTAAGACATTTACCCAAGAGAAAAGAAAACACATGATCACAAAAAAACCTGTAGGTGAATATTTATAGTGGCTTATTCATAATCACACAAGATTGGAAACCACCCATGTGCCCTTTATGTGCTAAACGGACAAACCGTGGTGTGTGCAGATAATGGATTACTATTCAGCAATACAAAGTAAATGCACATGAAAACACACATCAGAATGCTTTTGATATATGAAAAAAGCTAGACTCAGAAGGCTCTGTCTGTATATGATTCCATTTATATGACATTCTGGAAAAGGTACAACCACAGGGACAAAAAGTGTATCAGATGTTGTCCAGGCCTGGCAGTGGGGTTAGAGGCTGAGTTCAAAATGACACAAGAGAATTTGGGGAGAGCGGCGAGAACTTTTCTATTTCTTGATTGTGGTAGTAATTATGTAGCCACATACTTTTGTCCAAACTCAGGACCATGTACTAAAAAGGGTGACTTTCACAGAGTGTAATTTAAACTATAAAAAATACATTCACTATCACTTTCAAAAAAGAAATATGGAGACAGACTTCACGCAGGAGGGGCCATAGGATAAAGAAATAAGAAGCAGATATGAGCGTGCTGTATTTGTTGACACAAACAAAAGAAGAAACAAAGAAAAGAGTCCATGAGAATTAACAGAAGAAGAATAAGGTTGGCGACACTTCACATTCCTTGACGCAGCGGGATCAAGCAGCACTGCCCAGTGTTCTGAATCCTGAAACTAGGCTCAAAAAGTCATTTTTCCTAAACCCAGCACCCTACAACTCTGCCAGAGGTCTGCCAGTGAGCATGATGTTGATGGCCTTTGTTTTCTATCCTATTAACAATTTGTAACTTTTTAACCATTTCAGACACAAAGATACTGCATCCTACATTGCAAAGTTTGTGCCCCTGATGTCTGGCTTTAAGTGTTCTATCCAATGGTTAATACTATTAATAATAATAGTACCCCCCCCACACACACACTCAGACTTCGGCTTAGTTGAATCCCTTTGTTCAGGAAGCAGCCATAGGGTCGTGATGGGTCACGATCGGAAGCAGTTGTGGGATGGTCCACATCCTGATACCTTCCCCTAGGAGAGTGTCCTGGCTGTCCCCACAGCCAGTGGTCCCAAGTGTGCCACCTCTCGGGACAGGCTCTCGGGTCACAGGTCCTTCCCCACTCATGAATGGCAGCTGTGTGTCGGTCCGATTAGTGCCTCAGGGTCCTGCCTGTGGATGAACCTCCATTTCCCCAGCACCCGAGTGCCCCCGTGGATGGTGAGCAGAGTCAAGTCAAGGGGTATAGAAAATGTCCCATCCTTCACGTCAGCCACAGCCCCACGGAACAGCCACACAAGCACACCTGACTGTTAAATGATGCATCGCAGTCTGAAAGTGCTGGAGGGTTTTGGGAAAAGAAATAAGCCAGGAAACAGGATGGCCCCAGCGTAAGGCCAGGGACTCAAGATGAGATGCTGGTGCCGAGGTACATGGGAGGCAGAGGACAGCCCACCCCGGGGAAGGGAATTGCATCCAAATTGATTCTTCCTCTGCTGAGTCTCGTTGCTTTGGACATCATCTTTTAAAAGTACAGGATTAAGAAAACATGGACCAACCCTGCCCCCTCTCACAAAACAAACCCACACAGCCTCTTCCACCCTCCCCCACAGCCAAAGCGCAGGTTCAACAGTGGGTTTGCACGAGGACGAGGAGCAGAGCTATTTGGGGAAAGCGCTGTGTTTCATTCTCCAGGTCGCCCCTGGAACAGCCCAGCAAGACTCTTGCTCTGAGCCGCCTGCTGGCATCATGCACAGAGTCACCGTTGGGATGGACAGCGAAGGGTGGTGGTGACTTCCAAGGTGCAAGCTCAGGACACCGGCTTGTCCCTATCCTTACAAATGTCTGGGTGGAAATGATTCCTACTAATGACTTTCACTACCAAAACCAACCTCCATCCATAGCCACGTTTCTGGCCCTTCTTGGTTTGGGACGTCACCAACTCCATTCTGGGGTGTGCATCACTAGGACTCAGCAGCTCACTTTGCAAAACGCAGTTGACCCGTGAAACCCACCAGCTATCTTGCCTGCCAGTGTCATTTGCTCAGAGATCTCCCTCCCAACGGAACGGAGCTCAAATCAACCAAAATCCTTAGGGGGAAAAATAATGAGAAGCCATTGCATGACATTTTGACCATTAAGCTTATGATAACAAACATCTCTCAAATATTGAGGGTTTTTTTCTTCATTCCAGTATTCCTAGCAAAACCAAGGACTGAGAATTTACATTTAAGTTCTGCTGTGTAGAAAGCTGGATTTAATGTAATTGTTTTGGGAGGTGCTGATGATCCATTACAGCTACAGTGAACACATCACCTTTTTCTATAATAGGAGTAGGTTAAAATTTAGTTCATAAGTCATGCCGCCCAACCGAGGACTCACATTTAGACATCACGGAACAAAAATTACTGAATTTTCTAAGCTCATTTACCAATACTAATCTTCATGAAGACTGCATAGAGATCCCAAAGAGGAAGAGAAACAGGGAGAGGGACAGAGAGAGAGAGAGAATTTGTATGTATGAAGAGTAAATTTTGTATTCTTTGACATTTAAGAGAATAGTCTCAGTATTTATGTCCATAGTGTGTTTCAAATAAGAATGCTCTTTGAGGAAAACTCCGAGGTGACATTTACTTATTTGTACTTTTAGGTTCCGTAGCTTACCTGGGTGATGCATAATTCATGCCAGAAATCATCTGGCTCAACAGAAACGAATTCAGTTTATCCCCTTCCAATGCAACTTCAAACACACGCATGACAAGAAGTGTGGATTTGGGGCTGCAGTGTGGTAAGAACACGGTGAAGCAAGATGAAATATTTCATTCTGGAGCTTTTAGGGGTCTTCCGATAATTTTTTTTTTCTCATTGTACGAAACTCTTGATTTCATTTCTTTCTATTACAGTCAGTAGTCATAGCAAAATTAGACATTGCCATTATCGGAGATAAGAGAAAATGAACTAGCACATCTTCCTCATGTGCTGAAATTCCTATTCTGACCATAGCATAAAAATGCAGAGTGATTAGTATTATCTTACTATCATATGACAATCGCTTGTAACTGAACACTAAGTGCGTCTGAACCAGTTACAGACAGGGAATCCTGCATCTTCAAAGATGTGTACTATTTTCCTATCTGGAAAATTTCCTTCTCAGCACAATGGTCAGCTCTCCGGCTACAGAGCCACCAAGCACTTAGACCCAATCACTGAAAGGTTTAACAAGGACAGAGGTTGGAAGACTCCCACCAACACCCTGAGATGTCAGTTAAGTGTCTCGACAAGGCTTCCAAGAAGTCGAGTCTGCCAAACCCCACAGGCTTTAGCAATGAATTTATGATACGTGAAGAGTAAATAATTTCATCACCCACATTCAGCATCTTCTATCCATCCAAGCATCCTCCTAGCGCTACATATACTTCCTGCCAGGTAGCATTTTTGGAATATTAACTTCTGTGACAAATGCATAGAGTGGAACTGCTCCCTAGCATAGCTGTACCTTAGATAACCTCCAACAAAGACCCCGATGTCATCCGCGCCCCAGAGCAAAAATACCCCGTGGCTTCAGATAAGCCGACCTGCTGAGTGACAGGAACCTCTTCCTGGGGCTGTCATGCTGTGTAAAGCTCGCAGCCCGGCTCTCCCTGTGGAAGTGGGTGGAGAGTTGTACTCGCAAAATAGCACAGTTATTTCTCTAAAACAAGAAGTTCCAATAACAAAGCTGATTTTAAGAGCCGTGGGTCTTTAATATTATTAAACAAAATCAAAGTGTTTAATAATAACTGTATCAAGTGCAGTTTTAAAGAAGCACAGAGTTCTTACCCTGCAAGCATTGCTCCAAGCCTCTTGCCAAGGTTTACTGTTTTGCCATTTACAGCAATAAAGGCAAGATTATGAAACCCATTCTACAGACAGGGAAACAGAGGCTCAGAGAGGTTGTGTGCCCTGTCCAAGACCACACAGCTTGTGAGTGGGAGGCCAGGGTTCAAGGGTAGGCGACTGCCCTGTTCGTGCACATCCTCAGCCTCTGCAGTGCATCAGCCTCCCGGGAGAGGTGGACCTGTGGTTCCCAGGGCAGCAGCTTCCTCGAGACCTTCCTTCCTCACCCCGTCACCCCTGGCTCTTTTCACCCTTTCACACATTTTACCACAAGCAAAGCACAACTCTGCTTTTTGTGTTAACAACCTCTAACAGTGTTTGGTGTTTTATGCTATTTCCCTAAACATTTCTAGGTCCTGGTCCTGAACAGCTGACAGCTCAATTCTGCTGGACAGCGCAAGCCCGGGGTGCCAGAGCGTCCCATGGGAGTGAGGGAGGACAGCCCGCCAGAGTCCCCAGACCCGATTTCCTGCCAGCCACTATGGTGGGAGCTGAGCTAGACTGGATTGCGTTTAGAGATATAAAGAAATGTGGCATTTGTTGCGCTTTGAGTGCATGATACTTGTGTATTGGACTATTTGGGGAGTGTGATAGGCAGAATGCCCCCCCAAAACACACACACACACACACACACACACACACACGATGCCCATTCCTTAATCCCCAGAACCTGCGAATAGATAGGCTAAGTGAAAGGACAAAGAACTTTGCAGATGTAGTTAAGGGTGTAGACCTTCGGGATGCGGAGATTATCCAAGTGGGATCCATCTAATCACGTGCACCCCTCGAAGCACACAGTTTTCTCCTGCTGGGGGCAGATGGGTTTCAGCAGAAGTCAGAGAGATCGGGAGGATGACAGGGAGCCAACATCTCACTGCAGGTGGTCTCAGTAAGCGGAAAGGGTCGTCTGGCCGACGGACGACGGGGAAACGGGGACGTCAGCCCTACAGCCACGAAGCCTGGATCCTGCAGGTGATGCGAATGAGCCGGGAGCAGATTCCCTCCCAGACCTCCGGGTAAGAGCCGCGGCCAGCACGGCAGAGGGGCCAGGAGAGCCCGGCTGGACTCCTGACCGGCAGGACGGTGCAACAACACACCTGTGTTAAGTCACTACATTTAGAGCAGACACGGAAAACGAACTCAGGGAGGGAAACGGACCAAGCTTTACAACAACTGCGCAGAGCGGGAAGAGAGAGGGGTCAGGCTAGACCCTCCTAGGACGGTGTGTGATAAATGGGACACATTTCTTGGCTCCCACATTTTTTAACCCTTCGAGAATTTTACTGATTAGAGAACATGAACACTGAGCAAGCAGAACATTTTCCAAAAAGTGCCCAGGTGAGTTATTCTGAAATCAGCAAGGGGACCCTGGGCCCCTAACGGTCCTGGTTGGATGCCCAGACTCTGACAGAGAGGAGGGGAGCGGATCAATGAACATGGGTCCAAACAGTGAAATAAAGCGCAGTGAACATAACCATTTTATGGGTTTCTGTTTATTTGTCTAGCATTTAGTAATGAAGGTTTTCATTGAGTTGCACTGTCTCAGGCCGAAATTTCTTTGGGGAAAAAAAATTCATTTCCATTGTTTAAATAGGAAGTAAAAAATCAATCTACATGACAAGGACATTTTTAAAGGCTAATTTAGTGAAAATTGTATGAAAAATGTAGAAAATCATTTTTCCCCTAGTAGTGTAGATCTGAGTTCTTTTCTATTTATATGCAAATGTTGGGTGACTGAGCCTATTTTATGTTTTACAGTTTTGAAATATTACCTATTTCATAAAACTTAGATTAATGAAATCCTGATATGATAGTGAGGCCTTTTGGAAAACAGTTTTAAAATATGCATTCCTGAATATAAATTTTTTAATAAGGATTTCTTCATTCTGCATAAAGCCACAATGGGCATTTTTAATTTTTAACTATAATGTATTCAACTTCTTCTTATATTCCTCTAAGAACATGTTGATTCTTCTTTTTAAAGAAAAACTATTAAATTTTTAAAAATTTTAAAAAGTTAAAAAAACAAACAAAACAGCAGCAGCCTCTTAGAAGCAAATCTAAGTAGCCAACATCCCAACTTGGCCTGGAATTATCTGCAAGCTTCTACCAAGGTAATGACCTTCTCTTTCAATGTCTTTTCTTAGCTCCTCAATATTTCCCTGGGTTTTATCTGACTGCCTGCATTTTAACTGTCCTTAATGTCCCCTCAGGAAGAGAAGCTTATAATTCAGATCCATCGTAATTATTTGTTTTAATTCACTGCTGCATAATGAGAAATTGTAAGACACTTTGGTTCTTGTAGAAAGATGGGCTGCCCGAGAGCGGTTGCTGTTTGGAGAAAGTTTTCTTATTGTTAACAGCCTGCCTGGGGTAGGAGGTCACGTTGCTGCTGTTTATGCAAAAGGCACAAAACGGTCCTGGGGGATGTGGTTGTCAGTGAGGCCACCCCAGCCCGCACTGAATGTGACGAGTGGTTTCTCCCAGCTCTTCCTATGACTTCATGGCTCTGATTTTAGGGGTGTCCTCATGTTGGGCTTTAGACAGGAGACTCAGGCTTATTCCTGAGCCCTCACCGGGCAGACTAACTAACCCCCTGGCTTTCCCCCCCACCCCCCGTGTGCACAGAAACCAACACGGCACGCAGGTGTGACAAGCTGCAGACCACACTCACCTGCAGGAGACACGTCCCCTGGGGCTTCGGTTCTCCTTCCTCTTCCACTTTGTGTCCTCAGAGACGCTCTGGGGTGGGCAGCAGGGGAGGAGCCAGCCTGCCAGGCTGCACCTGAGGACACTTGGCAGCAACCTGTCCCACTGATGATACAGCCCTGCTGTTTCATTTCCCTCGCAGGAACCCTTCTCCGTTAGCACTCCCAGCGTGCTCTTAAACTCTCTTCATTTTTATTTCATTAACAGGAGGCAGCACAGTCCCGCTGTGAACTGGGGCAGGTGTGGTTCTGCCGCCAGAAAGCGTTTTCCACCTGTGCGAGCCCGTGGGGCCCGGGCCCAGGTCCACAGCCCAGCCTGGGCGCTCTGGGTGGGTCCTGATTAACAAGGAGGTTTCTTTCTCTGGAGTCAGAGCTCTGAGAAGCACTCACCTTCCCACTCTTGCTGTCATTTGGGCTGCTAATTGTCACCGTGTGAATCGGATGCTTTTGCCTAATATTTTGGTGTCCCTTGACATAAGGTGAAATGGCAACGAACAACTAAAAGGCAGTACGTTTGGTTACCTACCCATCTGGATGAGCCGGGCTGGCATGCGTGTGAGTGTGTGCACGCATGCACGTGCATGGTGTTAATTTGGTATCAACATAAAGGCCACTAGTGATGGGAGCCACAGTATTCATTGCCCCCTAGCGGGACTTACCATGCGCCAGGCTCTACATCTCAGACCATCCATGCAATTTTTATTTTATATACATTTATAACGCTTAGAGATAAATTTCATGAAAAAGACCTTTACGCTGAAAACTAGAAAACATTGCTGGGAGATATCAAAGACCTTAATAAGTAGAGAGAGATAAACGGTGTTCATGGGTTGGACAACTTAGTGGTGTTAAACTGTTTAGTTTCCCCAGAGTGTTCCATAGATTAAATACACTCCAAAGTCACCTCTAGCACAAGCCCAAGGAATCTAAGCCATCATGACAACTAAACGTATTAATATTTTGTAACAAGGTGGCATAGGATCCTGGAAGAGAAAAAGGACATTAGGGAAAAATTAGTAAGATTTGAATAAAGTGTAAAATTTGTTAATATAACGTGTATCAATATCGGTTCATTAGTTCTGATCAATTCACCATGCTAGTGTAAGATGCTAACAATGGTAAAAACTAAGTGAGGGGTATGTGGGAAGGCTCGACTATGTTTGCAACCTTTTTGTAAACATAAGACTATTCTAAAATTAACAGTTTATTTAAATTTTTTAAATCAGGCAAAATAATCCTGGGAGGCTTTTTTGTAGAAATTATTTTCATGTTATTTTTTTCTAAAGTTCTCCACCACATTATTAGCTCATGTTTTTGAAATAACGTTTTTAATAATGCAAGAATTTAAGCCCATGTGTCATGCTCAGAGGCACTTTTGGATACACTCATAATTCCGATATCTGCTGTTCTCATATTGTAAATAGTGAACAGGAAGACAGACTACCAGTTCAATGAGAGATGTTTAACTCAAATATTCATTTGATGAAAATTAAAATGAGTACTTAAAATTTAAAACATGGAAATGTGGGGGAAAAATAATGCTTTATTTTGTCCCAATGGCTGCTCCAAATTTGGGGACTGGATCTGCCTGCAATTCTTGACACATGGCTGATCACCGGGCTGCTGGGATGTGCATCCCTATGTGCAAATATTGTCTGCTGCTCTCGTTACATGGGATAGAGGCTCTGTGGACAGAGAATAAATACGGAGAGGCCGTGTCCCTCCATCCAGGGGCCAGACTTCAAGGCAGGCGTCACCTGTGGGCAGGGAACAGCTGGGATTGGATCCACCGGGGACGTCCCCGATAGAAATGAAAACAGTGGTGGGGAAACATTCCCAGCTCTGAACAATGTCTGTGGGAATTTAACTGAGTGTTGAGCCGAATAAAGTGGGCATCAGAGAGAGGAGAGACATTGCAGGAAGAGTGGACAGTAAGAGCTAACATGTGGAGGCAGAGAAATGCCTGCTGGGCAAGTGTCTACACCCCCTGCTTCGCCCTGGTTAATCTGGTTTATGTCCACTCTCACAGCCTGTTTGTTGATAATACCCCGTCTCCCTCTTGGATCCATCCTGGTCTGAACGCTAAATTAGGCAATTGCCTTTTGCTTAGTGTGGCTGAAAGAACCAGACTGGCTGCCACCCTGATTCTCGGGCGTACTGAATGCACCACTTGGCTACTGCAGTATCACAGCCCTCAGTGCCAGGGCCTGGGCCTCTCTCCTCCGTGCTGACATGCACAAGGTGCACCCGGGAAGACAAAAGGCAGACAGCCATCCTCAACGCGGGCCCGGAGCCGGCTCAGGGTGCAGCAGAGGAGGGAGGATTCGCCTTCCCGTAAACCACAGAGGGAGAGGGAAGGATGGGGCGGATGACTCAGCGCAGGTCATGCGCTTGGCAGGAGTCAGCCGCTTCGGACTAATTACTGTCTGTCAATAAATGTCAGGATCTTTATAAACTCAGTGCAAGGGGAGGTGTCAGAACTGGGTTACTTAACAGTCTGGAAGGTGCATGCATGCAGGAGGCTTTGAGAAAATCTTTTTGTTTTTGTCAAATTCTTAATCACTGCAGGCATTTCAGAAACAGAGACGGGAGAGGAGAAGGTAGATACACGGGCTGATGGACAGGGAGGCATCAACGAGCAAAGGCCTGCGATAAAACACGACCCCGGAGCCCCGGGCCAGGGCCGGGTGTCTGGAATTCCAACACGGATCCGCGCTCACACCCGTGTGCGTCCTCACGCACAAACACACGCATTTGACCATCGCTGTGTGCGTGTCGTTCCGTGCAAACGTTGTTGTCTTCTGAAGGAATATGTTACAAGGTAAAATGTATGAAAAATAACTCCTCCTTGAAGGACAGAACCTGCCTCCTCCTGGTCGCCGTCTACCGAGTGCTCCCAGAAACTACGTCCTAACCACGAAATGCTGCTAAGATTCAGCAATGTCTACACGCATCCTGCATGCCTGCTGCAGCATTTTTTTTTTCCTGCCTTGGATCGCTCCTGAGAGTCTAGAAACACGGAATTTTCACTAGGAATCCAACTCTGCCCTACTCTAAAGCCAAATGCCCGCCCTTGAAGGGGGTCGCATGACCCGTGCTGGCCAATCAGTGTAAGCCACCCTGGGCTACCGTGATTGGATCAGGATGGTCATGTGACCCTGGCAGAGCCCCCGCTTGCTGAGTTCCACCGAGCAGCTTTAAATGCGGCCTTGCTGTCGCCTTGCTGTCGCTCCCGGGCTCTGCAGTCGCGCGTTTGCCGCCCACGCAGGCTTTGCAGGAGTCTCGGTCGCACAAAGGGAGGCGAAGCTGCACTTGGCATTTGCCAAGTCTCGTCAGAGGGGAGCCTGGGGTCACAGGAGCTGCAGAGTGATGAGAGCCGGTGGCAGCTTTAATGCAGACCCTGCTCCGGCCCCGGTGCCTGGTGAGCGACCTGTTATTGCACCCGCGCTCCAGGCATTGATTTTCCCATTTACTCACAGCATATGGATTGGCCTTGGTGTCCCATAACCACGTCTGCCCCGGAAGGCAGCATCTTAGAGTGTCACTGAACAGAACTGTCCCGCGGGAAATTACCTGCTGCATCTGTGGCCTCCAAATACACCGCCCCGCAAGGGATCTCCAGGTCGTGCACCAGAAAGGCTCACGGGCCACACTGAGATGCTCGAATTAGATGTTCTGTTAAAAAACATACAGCAAGAAGTAAGGAGAGCCCCACAAAACTGCACACAAATGTTCACAGCAGCATTATTCACAAAAAGAAGAGAAACAACCCCAATGTCCATCAAAGGATGGAGGAATACACAAATGTGGTGAATACACGCAGTGGAACGTTATTCAACAATAAAAAGCAATGAAGGACTAACACACGCTGCAACAAGGATGAACCCCGAAAGCGTAAGGCAGACCCCGTAGATGCAGAGATTCGGGCACGAGGCTGCACCATGCACAGAGTCGCAGGGGGTCTGATGCGGTCACAAGAGTCCTTGCAAGAGGGAGGGGGGTGGGTTAGAGTCAGAGAAGGAGATGTGGGGGTGGAACCAGAGGCCACAACGATGACAAAACAAGAGCCAAGGAACGCCCCAGCCTCTCGAAGCTGGACAAGGCAAGGAAACAGGTTCTCCCTGCAGCCTGTGGAATGAATGCTGCAGCACCCATGCATTGATTTTATCCTCTTAACAGACATTTTTGTTGTTTGTGATGTTTTAAATCTCTCCGTTTATGCTTGCTATAGCAGCAACAGAAAACTAATATAAGCTCCTACCCTAAGAATCCATCTGTAAGCACCCGCTTTTTAAAATACTTTGAAGTTCTTTCCATTGTGGGATTCTCCCTCAGAACTGCAGGAGAACATTTAGGATATTGGTATTTGCAGGGAAAACACTCTGCTTCAGAGGGTCTTCAGCCAAACCCAGGTCCACATATCCAATCTGCCATGGCTGTGGACACAGTCCTCCTCAGTGGTGTGCCTCAGTGACTAGGTCTGCAAAATGGGGATAATATTATATCAGTGCAATTCTTGGCCCAAGCATCAGATAATATATATAAAACTCTTAAGTCGGTGTAAAACAAATAGTAGATAGAGGCTAACAAGAATTGTTAGGAGGAGGAGGTCATTCTAGCCCACAATTGACCACAACCGCATCGTATCCAGGAGGGGGACCAGGCCAACAAGAACTGTCAGTCTCTGTCACAAAGAGTAACAATTGGCCAAACTGTTAGCATTTTAAATAACAATGTGCATGGAAGTTATTTAAAAGGGTCTCAAAAGACATTTGTCTCTCTCTTGTGTTAAAATACCACTGTGCTACACAGAAGAACACACTGTACATCAGAACTGCAGCTTTGGCTTCGAGTGAGTGTGCAGAACATAATGTCATTTTCTGAAGGACTCGAATTTCAATCAGACCCACACTATGTGGAACAGGTGAGGATAACACTGGCCTAGGCCACATCTCATTGACTTCTCTCTGAGCTAAAGGTACATGTTCTGTCCATCGCGGAGGGAACTAATCTTTAAATCCGGCAGGTGATGAGTTCATTGCCTGACAGTTATGACAAGATCTTCTCCAAGAATGCTGTTTACGACAGAACTCGGGTTGACATTTCCCCAATGTTCCAGTGTGTGGCACCTGATGTTGGCAGCAAATAAAGCTCCAAATCTGTAAGCCAGGTGTGTCCTTGGGGAATATTTTTTTTCATGGATATGTATAGATGCGAGCAGTTTCCATGAAAAGAACAAAACTTGGGCACAAAGGCTTGTTGCTTAAATTCCCCAGGGCTCAGCAGAGGGTGTGCTTTCTAGCAGCAGGTACAATGGGTCTGGGGTTTGTGTGTGGCAAAATACGCACACCACATAGGTTTACAACTGCTAGCCTTCATCTCTGCATCGCTTTGAGATCCTGCCAGGAGAAAGAAGAGCTAAGAGATGAACAGACAGAAATAGACACACACACACACACACACAGATGCTTGACAACACTGAGCCAGCACCTCAATCCCATCCCGCTTGAAGCTTGAAAGATCCTACTCCTGAGTTTTCCAGTTACGTGGATCAATATATTTTTCATTTTGCTTCAACAATTTTGAATTGATCTTTCATCACATGCAGCTGAAAGAGGACTGCCTGATTAAGATAATATAATTTTAAGTAATAATAATGATTATAATAGTTATTGAGTAATGACTACACACTAGGCACTATGTTAAGCATTTTTTTCCTAGACTATTACAATTAATCCTCAAAATGCATTATCTTACATCCATTTTACAGACCTAAATCACGAAACAGAGGAGCAGTCACTCTGCGTGAAGTAGGGTTTAGACCCAGTTGGTTCCAACCACTGTTATATTGCCTGTGTCTTTTAAATTTCACAGACAGGTAGATATTAATATCCACACTTTACAAATCAGAAAACTGAAGCAAAGAAAACTTAATCATCTTGCTAAAGACATAGTCAAAATACAGGGTGCATCAATTTTGAAATTCCTTTCTTTGGGGATTCAGAAAACCCCCTCTTGAAAATTCAAATTCCTATGGAAGATGCTGAAGTTGAGCTCTTAAAAGATAATCTGAAGATTAGAGGTAGAGTTTGAAGTATTGACTTAACATTTTAGACTGAAATTTCTTCCAAAGAGAGATGGAGGTTCTAAGGAGTTCTTGAATTAGGACTCATACTAGTTCTATCAGAATTCTTTCTTTCTCTTTTTTTTTTCCCCTGCTGCCAAGAGTCTAACAATAGTCAAGAAAATATTTGTTTTTACTGTGTGCGTGAGTGTGATTGGGATTCTTTATTCTATCCCTTGTATGTTTTTATTGAAATATTGATTTGCCGGCATATACTGTGGCAAGCTGGGTGGGAATTCGGTCAGATTTATGGGGATTTCTGTCATTACTATTGTGGCTTGATTTGCTTTTCCTGCAAGTAGAGTAGAGGAACTCATTCTAGATTTTATTTATTTCATACTGTGGCTTGGTGCTTAGTCACCGATACTCTCTGTATTATAGAGCTGGCGTTCATTTGCACAATAAAATGCACAAGGTAAGCGGCACCATTTGCCAGACTGTGTGTGATTTGGTTCCGGTGCCAGTATTTGCTGTTGCGAATTTATTTCTTATACTAAGCTTTGCGATGTTATTGTTTATTTCCAGGGCTGAAGCACTATTATTTCATAGCCAGAATTGTTTCCTATCACATTGCAATAGAGAGTATGTTGGATTTACAGGAGCAAAAAAAAAATCTATATTTTTTTTCTTCCAAAATTACTTCCAATGTCTCTATGATTGAAAAGTATTGAGATTTTTAATTTCCCCGTAAAAAGAATGTGTTTCATACTCTGGCATATCTCATAAGTTAGCAAATTAGTACTTCAGGCTTGTTCTGCAGGGGACCCTGAAAGGAAATCTCAGTAGCATTGACTGAGCATTGCGTTTTGCACGGAATATTTTATTTAGTCCTCAGACAGCCCTGAGGGAGGCTGTGTGGGAGGTCCCCGGGGACAGGCTTGCATTCATACCCAACCTGCTAACAAAAAGACCACTTAGGTGGCCGACAAACCCTGCAGACTAGATTTGGAGGAAACATCCTCCCCCTTTCCTCTTTAACACACATTGCTTTGTCAAAAATGTCTCCTTTCCTTTTCTAAGTTTCCAAGAAAATCCAACTTTTACCTCTAAATTCCTCGTGCTTGTCCAGCCCAAGCCTTTGAATTCCACTGAACCCAAATGTAATGATTACACTTTGGGCTACACTTTTATGGCTGGTGACCTATAAACCACCATAAAGCTACGCAGTAGTCGAGGAGGTGACGTTTGGAGAAAGGGAAGAACCATCTTTCAGAACATGATTAGTGGGCGCTGAATGTGTTAGTCCTCCCGGCGGGAGACTGGGGGAGCTTCTGAAATGCAGGTGCAGCTGAGATGTGACCCGTCATTCTGCAGATCTGCTCACCCCGGGGTTAAAAGGACACCTGAAATCCAAGGATAATTGCGCTGGACTCCGGGTGCTGAGCGGCTTGCTGGGAGGTGCTGGGTCAGATAGAGGGAAGGCACGTCTGGGGGCTGGAGGCGTTTCTGAGTTGATAGTAGAAGTTTCCTGAAGACAAAATAAAGCTCAAGAAGGTGATAGTCACATAGCTTCTGAGCCTTGCACTTGCAGAAATCATTTTAAGGCTTCAAACTAGGCTCCCAACACCTCCCCTGCTGATTTCATTATTGGAGATGTCTCTTCTCATTGATCTTAGTCGAAGGACTAGGATCCCCTAGGGACACACAGAGCCAATTTTTTTTTTTTTTTTTTTTTTTAGTTACCTTTTACAATTCCCTCCTCCTTTAAGAGCTGTGGATAGGAAAAAAAAAAAAAAAACAACAACAACACTTCCTGGCCAGGCATTTGTCTGATAGTCCCCCGAGTTAAAGTCTGTCTTCTCAAAACCCCACGCTGTTCTGCAGAAGAAACAACACACAACACGGGGAAGCAGAGATGCAAAAGGGACTTTGCAGGTGTGATTAAGGATCATTAGATGGTGGGGTGATCCCAGATTACCTGGGTGGCCCCATGTCATCACAAGGGCTACAAGATGGGAGAGTCAGAGAAGGAGAAGGGGCAACGGAAGCAGAGGTTGGAGTGATGCATTTTGAAGAGGGGGAATGGGCTGCAAGCCAAGGGGTGAGGCAGCCTCTAGACCTGGAACAGACTCTGCTGGGGCCTCCAGGACCACATGGCACTGCTGCCACCTCGGCTTTAAACCTCCGACCTCCAGAACTGGAAGAGGATAAACATACGGTGTTTTAAGCCAGTGAGTTTATGGTAATTTGTGCAGCAACAGAAGACAAATACCCCAGGTCCAACACTCACTATCTAAACCTGGAGACAGTTTCCCAACACACCTGAACTTCAGGTTCCTCTCCGCAAAGTGAGAACAGTGATCATAGCTCGTAGATTTATGGTGACCATTGAACACGTTAATAAAAGAACCTAAGAATAGTTCCTGGTATATACTAAGTGCTCAATAAAGTTAACCAATATTAATATCACTCCTTCCCAAAAATCTATTCCACAAAACATAATTGAACGCTATTGACTTTGCTGAAGATTTCATGGAGAGAAAAGCAAATTATTTATATGTGACTGGGCTTAATAAATGCACAGTAAATATTTCTGTCCTCCCCAGTGTCTTCCGTTTGTTTCGTGACACAAATGGAGTTCTTGTCATCTGTCTTCCCTCCACATTAGCAAAACTCGCTCATAGCAGTTGCCACGGTTCTCAGTCCCTGCCTGTTTCTTTTGAAATACAGTGTAGACCAAGCTGTACGTGCAGTGTCAGTCCTGATGCTGAGATTCAGGGCGTCACCTGGCCTGTGGCCCCCAGGACACAGGGAAGAACAGTGGAGAAGTGTCCTGTCCACAGGGACATCAAGGCTGGGGGTCCTCACCTCTGTGAACATGCAGGACATGAGGGATGAGAATGTCTTTCACCCCAAGAGTGAGAAGGGGACGGGGCTTCCAGATTCCACTCTGCCTGGATGCTCCCCCCGAACATCACTCTGAACTGGAGAGAGACAAATTAGGGCTTGGTATTTTAAACATAGAGCATGATCATGTTTAATTGTTTTAATATGGAATATAGATGTTTTAAAAATGCAAGTTTTGTTAATAAAGGCAAATAAGGTCAAGAAAGGACTTAGGCAGGAAAATGAAAATTTATCTTTTGGGGAGCCACTTGACTTTTACTCTTTGAGGTTGTCGGTGCAGGGAACTCCTGGATGTGCCAAAGTTGAATCTGGGTCCGGGGAAACCTGTATCGCTGAGCACAAAAGAACCCTGGCCCTGCCACCCAGGAGCCCATCGGCACCTTGCCAGAGAAGGGGCCGGAGGCTGGAGAGCCCACAACCCCGCAAGGGTTCCCTTTAAGAATTGGATCTCTTCCATGAAATCTGCATATTCTCCCACAAATCAGAACTTCCACTTGGAGCCAGTAGTTTGGAAAATCAACTCAAAGTTTCCTCCTGCCTTCTCTCAAGAGACCGGCACCAAGTTCAGGGTGAGAAATTCAGAACATGCAAATGGATTCAAATTAACCTTCTCCGCGTTGATGGATGGGTCCCCCTGCCGTGGCCGCCACCTGGAGTGTGGAAGGAATCCAAGGCGTCCTCAGTCGGCTGATCACGGAGAAAATGTTGTCTGATTCTACTAATTGGCTTTTCGCTGGGTCCCGGGTGTCAGCTCGGCTTATCGTGCCACGTTCCTCCTGACACGTCTGCTGCCCTCGGAGGGACGAGGCCATTAGCCATGCGCCGGGTACCGGAAACCTCTGCAGTGCTGGAATTGAACAGTCGTCGCTCAACACTGCCAGGTGATGGAGAGGGAGCATTGATTTTCCTCCAGGAATAGAAGAGGGGGAAAGAAAGGCTCTGGGTTGCGGTGAGAACCTCAGAATAGCAATCCACCCTTCCATCTGCACAAGGGACGCAGGCAGGGACCGCGATGGAAGCTGGAGGAATATCTGCATCTTAACGATGAACTCCACCATCTGTCTTCTTTGTCGGCCATGCCCCGGGCTAACCAAAGCTCCACTCTCCAGCAAGCCTTGTTGTCTGACTTCGTAGACACGCTCATGAGAAACAGTCAACACTCCGGTTCCCGTAGGCAGCCCCGTGCACAGCCCCTCTCTGCTGGAACTGTTGCTGTCCCCTCCCAGCACAGTGGACAATGCTGGGGGACATTTAGGCTGATGCTAATTTTCTAATAGAATCTAAACACAGTGGGCTCGTCTCGGTGGGATTTGTGTGGAGGGTGGGCGCAGGGTTGATGTTCGGGTTTGACTTTGAGTTTGGACTTAGCTTGGAGAATTTAGTTTACTCACCAAGGGAAAGACACAAGGTCTTAGGAATGGAATATGGAAAGAGGTGGGGAGGGGAGAGAGAGAGAGGAAGGAAGGAAGGAAGGAAGGAAGGAAGGAAGGAAGGAAGGAAGGAAGGAAGGAAGGAAGGAAGGAAGGAAGGGCTGAGGGAAGAGAGGGGACGGAGGGGAAGGAAGAAGTGAACTCCAAAGGAGATTAAGGTGCTTTGGTCATAACTATTCAGGGTGAAATTGATGAGACACCAGGAAGGCTCTGTCAGTTACACAGGAGGTCACCATGGTAACCCATCAGCGGTAGTGATCATCCCAGTTCTGGGCTGAGTCTTTTAAACTGATGGCGAAATCCTCCCAAATGCTCTGCAGCTAAGGGCCACCTCTCAGGGAAAAGCAGGACCGCCTGTGCCCAGAGGCCGGAAGCCACATCTCTCCCCTGGACTTCCCAGCCCCCTCTGTCCTGCTCCAGGCCGAGCATCCTCCCCCTACCTTCCCTGTTTCATCTTGGAGCACCTGGCAGGCAGGACGGCAGGACTCCCTTGGCTAAAGCACAGTGAGACTTTATAAAATACGAAATTTCTTTACGTACATTATCCATTTCTGTTCCGTGGTGCTGCCTGTTTCTGCAGCAAAGCCGCACAGTGAAATTATCAGCACTCAAGACGCTTCCACACCTGCCGGGGCAAACTACCACTCCACCACCTGCACCTCGACTCGCCTTGCGGATTTTCTCTCTCGTATCACAGAACTAGAGAAATGACCAGAGTCAAAGTTATGCCTCCCTGACTCTACCTCCCTCGATAGTGGAACGTAGACTTCGAATTCTCAATTACTTGATGGCTTCCACAGGTGCTTGGCATGTACAGCCTGTCTCCTTTAGAGGTGAAACTGTGTCAGTGTGTGTGTGTGTGTGTGCACGTGTGTCAGTGTGCGTGCATGTGTGTGTGTGTATGTGTGTGTGTGTGCATGCACACGCTGCAACCTCAGAAAATGCACTTCCTCCCAACAAAGCAGCTGATCCGCTGACTTAAAATGAGAAAATGACCCTACATTATCTGGTGGACCCAACAGAATCGTAAAGGTCCTTGAATGTGGAAGGAGGTGGCACGAGTCAGAGTCCTTGAGAGATTCTACATCACGATTTTCATTTTTAACCGTGTTCTCCTCACCGACACTTTCATCCCAGCTTCCCAGCCGCGCTCTGAGAAGCTTTTCTCAACCGCGTTTTGCCAGAGAACGAAACCTACAACAAAGGGACTATTTTCCCATTTCTCTCAAGGATGGTGTGCAGCTGTCCCTCTCGACAGGAGAGGATTTGATCGTGACATAAATGGAGCCCCCGGGCGTTAGTGGCCACGGCTCCAGCCACACTTCGAGAAGGCTGCTCTGCCGTGCAGGGTGGCAAGGGAGGGATGGCTTTGTCCCCGTTCAAGGGACAATGGAATTGAGTCACAGGGATTCTCCCTGACTTGTTCTAAAGCCACACAACAAAGCAACCACAGGACCAGGGAGAAACTCCTCACCCATCCCAGAAGCTTTCCCACAAAATCCTGCCACGTCCCTTGGCTGGGATTTCTCCTTGGACAGTCAAACGTCTCACCCAGCGTTCCAGGGCTGGCCCCGTCCCTGGAGGTGAGCAGACAGCTCTTGGGTGGCTGGCATCCAACCACCTTAGCATTCTACTCCCCCAAATATAATCATGCTCCACTTAGCACAGTCTCTATTTTATCTTCCTAAATGCACAAGCTCTCCCAAATGCTACTTAAACATTAACTGCTTGCATTTCCTCTACTTGGGGGAAAAATCTCCCTGCAATGAAATTGAAGCTGTTATGGGCACCCAGAGATTCTGACTTTCCAATCCCTAATGCGGCTTCTTAAGCACAAATCAGTAACTACGAAGTGCCTGGTACCCTAGTTTTAAACGACAGAGTCTTGAGTATAATACCCCATGGAGTTTGAAATACTTGAGGAACCCACGTAGGACCATTTTTGGTGAGTTCCAAGCCAAACAGCTGGTTGAATCTGCTGCCTGAATCCAGTCTGCACCGTGATCCTCTTGAAGAGCTCAGCAGGTTGAGGAGGCATTACCAGGATAGATTACCAGTGCTCCAACAAGGGGAGAGGCTCACGTGAAAATACTAAACGTTGTCATTCCGTACAAACTGTTGAAGAGAAAGGCATTTCACTGTTTAAAAACATAATGGCTGCTTCATGGGTACTAACAGGTACTTCTTTGGGAGTGTAGGGAATTGTGGAAAAGACTTCCTTTTACCTTCCTGGGTCCTTTGGCTGGGCTCCAAATTGAACTGACATGAGGCAGATTAATGGGAGAAAATAGTCTTAATTAAGTACCTATGCACAGGAGTCCCACAAAAACATGAGACTCAAAGAAGGGCCAGGTGACTGAAGCTCATATCCATCCTGAGCTGCAGCAAAGAGTAGAAGCTAGGGGCTTCCGACGGTGGGAGGGGAGGAAAGGTGCGGTGAATAAGGGTGGTCTTGTTATGCAGGTAAAAGGTGGTGTGGTTAGTAAAAGTTGTCTCAGAGCAGCCTCTTCCTGTAGCTACTTTTACTAAAGTAGATTTCTTTTGTAGATGTCATTTTTTTTTTTTTAACCGAAGGGCAGCTTTTCAGAGCTACTCCTATGTCTGCAATTTCTCAAAATAATCAGCTCAAAATATACGAAAGGAGTATATTTTGGGGGTGGCCTATTCTGGTCTCTGATAGTCATATTTTGGGGTGCTGTGTCCAGAGCCCCAGCGGGGGTGATGGGAAAGTTCTGAAATGAGCTGGTGGCGATGGCTGTACGGCACCGTGAGATTTCTCAGTGACCCGGAAGGTTCCCTCTGAAATGGTTAAGACAGTTCACGTCCCGAGGGCCCCGCCTCCGAACACCATCCCCCGGGAGTCAGGTTGCAATGTGCGGATTTGAGGGGGCCGCAGGCACTGAGGCTGCAGCAGGCGGGTGTCTCAGACCACCTGAGACGTAGGTGCCTCCAGAGAGAAGTAAGCGGACTCAACGAGACGTGCGTTTCTCGTTCACCAAACTGTGGGACTGCAATGCTTTCCTGCTGCCGACGCAAATCACTGCGTAACTTCAGGAGAAAAGTGGCTGCTACCGAGGGCTCAGCCCCTGCCTACATCCTTCTGTGAGAACCGGCTCCCCTGGCCCAGTCTCCTTCTCCTCCCCGTCCTCTCTCTTCCCTTCCCCCCATCTGATGGTCACCGTGGACCGTTTCTGTCTGAGTCAATGAATCTTTCCCACAAGCTCGTGAAATCAGAGTTAGGATCACTCCCATTTTATGGAATGGAACACTGAGGTGCAGCCATGCAAAAGGTTCACCCGGTGAGTCTGTGGCCACCACAGAGCTCCAGCCCCACGTGGTCCGGGCCACGTCCTAAGCCGTGGCTTCCTCTCCATTTCCTGTTTTTCCTCTATTTGACTTTCCCTTGACTCTGGATGAATATTTATATTCTTATTTTTTAATAAAGGAAGACGAGGATTGGTTAGGGAACGCCGCAGACCGCGGGAAGGAGGAGGGCGTTAAAAATCACTTCTCCTTGTTAGCTGATTACAGGATTCTTTCGGGCGCCCTGCAGCTGCGGTTCTGTATACAGGCGGCTCCAGATTGCACCCGGGCAAGAGAAGTTTCGCAATAATCATGCACAATCTATTTATTCCCAGCTGTTAGTGTAGACACGGTCCGCCCTCTTCATAGCTGAGTAATTAGAGGAGCAGCAGAGGACAGAAGTCACGCTTGGCAGAGACAGCTGCTGTGGGCTGCTAGCTGCGCCGCTCCCCGGAGATGCCGCCGTTCTCTCTCGGGGTCCCGTGCGCCGCCCCCACCCCGCTTCTGAGAAGCCCCTCTACTAGAAAGAGGGGGTATGGACTGTGGTGAGAGGCGGTCCTCCTTCATGGCTGCAGGGGACACCCGTTGGCCATTTCCTTTAGGAACCTGCCCCTGCCCTGTGGCTGGGAGGCTGAGCCAGTTTGCAGTTCCAGGGACGGACGTGAGCTCGAGTCTGGAAAATGCAAGACCCACAGCCTCAGCCACAAAGGTGGGCTCAGCAATGGGCAAGGACCCAAAGCAGGCATGGGGGCACTTTTTTGGACATTCTAGTTAGTCCCCCTGTTGGGAGAGCTCTTCCCTCCGGCCGCTGAGGTCGTCCGGCTGTTGGGTTACAAGCCTGCAGGTTTCCGTCTCGCCTCCGAGCCAACCTGCGCATCCTCAGCACCCGAATGCGCGGTGGGTTGGGCATCAATCAGTTCAGGGCCATCCGTTCTCCCTGGTAGCACCCACGAAATGTCTTTGCATCCGCTCAGGAAGAGCCAAGCCCCTCCACAAGGTTCTGCGCCCCTGGAGAGCTGCCCCTCACAACCACCTGCCTTCCCGCCCCTCCCACGGCCGAGCTGCACCCCTTGTCCCTTGCTGCTATGTGTGGCCACGTGGCTGGGTCCCGACCTCGGCGATGCAGGTGTGGCTCCTCCAGCCTGGTCCACGCATTCTTCCAGCGGCACCCTCTTCTCTCTCTTGTCTCATGGAGCATCCAGTTGTCAGCCCCCAGGGTCAGCTTTGTCTGCACGTTCAGGTGGCAGTGCCTCCACCAGCCTGGGCCCCGAATGACAAAATGGAGCTGAGCCCCCTGCCCTCCGTCCCCACCCCTCCAGCCTGAAAATAGACTTCTGTTTGTTAAGCCCCTGATATTTGGGGATTATTTGTAGTAGCAGCTGAGTTACCTTAAAGAAACACCATCGCACGCTTCTTCCACTCACCATCCCACGTGTGGGGAACGTTTATCCTGCCCCCGGTCACCAGGGCGAGACTCCTCTCCACCTGCCACGCCTCTGGCTCTGGTTTTCCTCACCTGTCTTCTCTCTGTTTTTCTGGGACTCCTGTGATAAGATAACACCCGCCCAGATGACCTTCCTGAGGTTGAACACAGAGTCAACTGATCGGCAACCTTAATTACATCTGCAAAAGTTCACTCACCCAGGAGTATGATATAATCTCAAGCAGGTATCTCATCATATTGACAATACCTGAGATTAGAGAGGGAAGTCTCAGGGGGCCGTCTTAGAACTCTGCCCACATTCCTCCTGCACCCCGTCCTTCTGCCTGGAGCACAGATGTGACACCTGGAGGTGCAGCTGCCACCGTACAACCCTAATGCCACCAAATGCAAGTGATGGTGGCAGAAAAATACTAGATCCCAGGGCCATGTGGCCAAACTGAGCCACTTCACAAAGTCTGGAATTTCTACCTCTACACTTTTGGGAATGTGCAATGAATAAACTCTTATCTGCTTACACTACAAGGAAGGGAAGGTTCTGCCAATCTGCCCAACACAATCCTCCCTGGCCCTTTCCACTTTCCCCACATGGTTTAATCCATGCCAACTCGCATGTATTTTCTTGACCAGGTGTGGAGGAGATGGTGACAGCGGCTTCCAGACCCGAATCTCCTTGATGTGTCTCGACGTCTGATCTCTGCTATGGGGCACACTCGGGGCTGGGGCACTTCTCCAGGACTCCAGCTTTGGCCGTGGGCTTGGTCACAGCCTCACTCTCTTGTCTTTCCTGCCCTCCCACTGCACATCTGAATTCAGAACGCCAGCTCACGCAGCAAATTGCACCATCTTGCTCTACCCGTTTGCCAGCGAGGAGCCTAACAAGGTCGGACAGGTAATGTAATTCTCTCATGCTCCCAGCGCATCTGAGTAAAAAGGAGTTTGATCTGATTTTTATTGTGTAAAGCGGCCACAGCATATTGGCTCAACACGAAGAACGTCTCTTTTCATTGGAGCCCGGACGTTCAACGTTGGCTTTGTGGATGGAATAAAATAAGAATCTCTGGTCTTTTGACAGAGCCATGACTGTATCTCTTTGAAGCATCTGCCCCACTTTGCAATGTTGGGGGAAATAGCTTCAAAGCAGCTGGAGTCTTGGAGTTTCTCTTCTTCACCTAGGAGTCCAGAAACTACTGAATGTCCTGTAGCCCCCAAGCCAGACGCAAGGTGACAAGCCCCCTGGAGAAGAATAGGTGATTCATTAGTCATGTTAGTGGCATCTCTACTGGGTTCCCATTGGTGGCAAGGTGTTTTTGTCATGGTTAATATGAATTGAGAAAATAAAATAGATGAGTTAAGATTCAGGGAAGCTAAGCTCACACCTACAATTACTGGAGCACTTACATCAAAGCACTGCCTTCGAAGAGGGGACAACAAAAATCAAAGAAGCCCGTTTCCAAAGGTATCGGTGAAGTGTCTTCTATTCGCCTGATCAAATTAGGGGGGCCCTGAGTGAAATCTCTGTGGCTTATGCATGGCCTTGTCTGGCAACCTTAATCAGACAGCGGAGAGACCTAACTGGATGCAGTGCTGATAAGAAGCTGTCATATGCAGGCAGATCTCTGAGAACCCACAAGCGTGTGCTGAGCTGGCTGCTGGTGCCGGCCTTCCCGGGGGCCGACTTGTGGCCCGGGCTGGCCCGGCCGGCTTGCTGCAGAATGGGAGCTGGACGTGCAATCCGGAGCCCGGCCAGATGCCAAAGTCTCTGCTGCTTTATTCCCTGTTCACTTCGAGCCTCTTGGTTTCATGGTGGTGTCCAAACGTGGAACAATAGGACAAGTGTGATGAATCTGAAAATGTCTGCTGTGTGTGTAACTTTCTCCCAGGAAGGTCTTAGAAAGTAGTAACTGCCCCCTCTCCCTGAAAGAGGGAAATAGCAAAGTCCCAGCACTGCAACTGGGGCAGATCAGGATTCAAAGTCCTGCTCCGCCACTGTCCAGCTGTGTGATCTTGAGCAAGTGGCTAAACCTCTCTGAGCCTTGGTTTTATCGTCTGTGCAATGGACAGGCAACCACGCCTGGCTGGGATGCCGTGCTGGATGAAGAGACACATTTTGGCTTGAGGAGCCCAGCACATACCAGCTGCTCATTCCTTTCCCCTTGGCTTTCTGTGGCCAAAGCCTACTTCTCTAATCACTGAAGCCCAAATAAGCTAAACCACAGGAAATTAAAATTTCAGGGATCACAAGGTCCTAGAGATGGTCTCGGGTGATGCTCTCGTTTACAGATGCTATTAAAAGAAAGCTAAAGAGGTCAAGTGGCAAGTTCGGCATCACAGCAGGTCAGCGGCAGAGCAAGGGAGGGTGTGGGGGCCAAACAGCCCTCGATGCTTGCAGGGACTGTGTATGGCTGCAGCCACAGAAAACAAAACTGACGCAGCCTCAGGGATGCTAGGATCTATTTTCTCATTCATAAAAGGGCATCTGAGCCAGGCCTGAGTAATTTATGTAAGTCAGGGACATCTCCGAGGACCAGGGTCTTGCCCTCCTTGGGCTCTGCCATCAGATGCCAGCTGTGTCCTCAGGCCACCCCTGTCATGGTGACAAGTTCAAGATGCTAACTTTCACTCACGGCTACGCCTGCAGGAAGAAGAGTCCTCCAGGATTTATTATGCAAAAAAGCAACAGAGTTTTCATCCTCAAAGCATGAAGGGAATCGCGAGTCGTTAGGAATGGGTTCCAGGCAGCCAAAGGGTTATGACATCGCTTGAATGACGTCATAACCCAAGCCTAGCCCTGACAGTGGCCCTGTGACCTCACACTGACTTGGGCTGGTGCCCCTGGCTATGAGACTGGCGTTTTCTTTTCTTGAATTTCCCTCCTTCTCTGCCTTTGCATGGCCCTAAGAAGTCCTGCACTTACAAAATTATAGAAGGAGAAAGGAATCTTTGGTGGCTTTGACTTTAAGATCATTATGATAAAATATCGTATGATGCTACAGTCTAATTCTAAACTATTGCCCTTTGTTCTAGAAATCGTGTTGAGTGTATCACGGAGGCGGCTGCTCGACTGACTCCAATTACCACTCTGCAGTGACCTCTAGTTCTTTTCAACCCAAGCCCCAGATTTCCATATGACCTATGTGACAACTCTCCACCGCACCTGGCCTGAGAAATGTCCCAGAGGCCGGGGACGGGGACACTCTGCATGGAAGCTCTAGGTGTTGTCTGCAGGACAGTGTGACCCACGTGTCCACTACAAGCTAAACGGGGCATCTGCCTCCCGGGGAGGCTGTCACTTCCTCCTTGCATCATTAAACGAAAATGAGTCCATTCTTTTTTCCTTCCCAGAATCGTCACATGTGAGAGGTGGCAGCAAAATCAAAACTGTCTTCACTGAGATTCTTTTTTTTTGCAGTGCAGCTACCTCCCAGGAATGGACTGAGAGCTCCAGAGGGAGGCATTTGGGAGCAGGAGTCTGTGCTCGGGTGAGATATTTCCGAGGTGGGGTTGGGGGTGGAAGCAAAGACGGAGACTGGGTGTGAGCTGCAGCCCTGAGCATTTTCTTCTCTCTCAGTGGTGCGTGTGTGTGTTTTCATCGATGTACCTAATTTCCTGTGTTGACAAGTTGCTGCTGACATGGGTAGAGCCTCCGTGGTCTGCACCTCAGTTTTCAGATGAAATCTAAGGATTCAGCAAAAATAAATGAAGCGATGCCAAGTTTAATTTCATAATTGTAAGAATTTGTCAAACATTTACCTTCTTTCTTTAAAAATAAGGTATCACCGCCTACTGATCCCTCTTAAAGGGCTTCACCACTCACAGAGTCACCACGTTTTAAAGGGAGTACGCAGTGGCCATAGGGATGTGTGACATGTTTGCTCAGTTAGGAAGAAAGTAAGTTTCCAAGAATCTCTGCCCTGTAAGTTTCCAGGGTAAAGTTGGCCAAACCTGAATTCATGGGGTTGGAATTCATGGATTCATAGACTGGGACAGCGGGAGAAGCAGCAGTCACTGGGGACAGTGACCACAGGGGACAACAGAGGGGGAGCTGGTCCCAGCTTCCACTGTCTCCCCTCCTGCCAGCACCAGGCTGTCCTTGGTGACTGCTCCTTCTGGAAACCAACAGTGGCCCAGAGGTGAAAGAACAGTGACAGCCTTTAAAAAAAATCCAAAGAATATATATATATTAACATATAGTTTGCTGGATTCGCTTTGTTAATATTTTTTAAAGGTTTTTGTGTCTATGTTCATGAAAAATATCGGATTGTAACTTTTTGTAGGGTGGCTTTATAAAAATGAGTTGAAAAGCATTTAATCTTCCCCCATCTTCTGGAAGATTTTGTGTAAGTTTGCTGTTATTTCTTCCTGAAATGTTAGATAAGATTCACCAAAAAACCAGTGACCTGGAGGATTCTTGTTGGGAAAGTCTTTTGATAAACATTTTGCAGTAGGTAAAATAACGGTCCCCAAAGACGTCCATGCCCTAATCCCCAGAAACTGTAATTATGTTTTATTCCATGATAGAAGAATCTTTGCAGATTTGGTTAAGGGTACGGACCTTGAGGTGGGAGAGTATCTCGGAATACCCAAGAGAGGCCAGTCTAATCACGGCATCTTTCAAATCAAAGAACACTTCTCAGCTGAGTCAGATCGTGCATGAAGGATCCAGCACTGTTGCTGGCTCTGAGATGTGGGGCACTCTGTACAACCACCCCAAAAGCCCTTCAAGAGCCAAGGACGGTTTCTGGCGGACAGCCAGCAGGGACGTCGAGACCTCAGTCACTCTACACCTGCACAGAACTAAATGCTGCTGGCAGGTGAATGAGTGCAGGTGAATTCTCCCCTAGAGGCTGCAATAAGGAAAGAAATCATGCCCTGCCGGCCATCAGTTTGGTTTGATTCAAACTAGAAATGTCTCTCGGGCTTCAGCAGAAACAGTGCAGTTCTTGTATCTTGCTTAGAGCCTTCCCCACGCACACGGGGTTCGTGAGTTATCCAAAGACGTGTGCAAAGTTTACACGAAGAATTCCTCTGGGGGTCTTCCTTTCTGGCTGTTTCCTTTGTTTCCCAGACACATGCCTGGAGCTGTGATTGCTCCGTGCTTGGTGGTCTGGTTCCTCAGGCCAGAGAGGGTGGGCTTCTGCAGGACAGTTAGTTGTCCCCCACAGCAGTGACTGCAGCC
The DNA here is from genome assembly GCF_020740605.2 of Lemur catta. Taxonomy (NCBI): domain Eukaryota; kingdom Metazoa; phylum Chordata; class Mammalia; order Primates; family Lemuridae; genus Lemur; species Lemur catta. The sequence continues at coordinate 29,997,555 of NC_059148.1, forward strand.
TACTCTTAGGAGAAAAGCCACAATGAGGGGAAACTCACTTCATGCCTTTTCCTTCTTCCAAATCTCAACTCCCTTCCAGAACCCCCACCTCCTTCACTCTTCAGAGCCTTCTGGAAGGTTTTGCTTTGTCCGTGTGTTTGTGCTTCTCTTTCTGTTTTGTATTTTATGCAGTGTTTATGGTTGTTATGTGTGAAGATTGACCCAGTAGGTGTTTATTTGTCTGCACCAGATGCTGGGCTCCTTCAAATATTTTTCAAACAGTTCCCCTTTCACCATCCTGCTCTGGTACCCGAACACACCCACCTCCCCAGACTCCCCTGCCAGTTCCAATTTGTCCCCCCAGAACAGACCAAATGCCCAGCCTGTCCCAAACCCCACGCCCAAGCGCTGGAGGCTGGTCAGCCCTGTCTGCTTATCCTGGGACTCCCCCTTCTGGCTTCTCCCTCAGTTACGTAAGATCTAATTCCTAGGATACGTTTCCTATTCACAGGGGTTCTGCTTGGCTCACCAAACCCTGACAGATACAGTGGCATTTGCACCCCGCCAATCAACGGAGAGGCAGCCTCCAATGCATGCTGAATGCCTTCTGCGGTGGGCAGGCCACGACTTCCACTCCTTCCTTCACCAAGCTTGCCCCTCGTCCCCGCTGGCCCGAGCTTTAATCTCTCAAATGCTCCATAAACATCTGATTTCAGTCTCCGGAGCTCCATTAAGGCCACGGCTTTAACAAAAAACCAGTATTTACTGAAACCCCATCGAAGATGGGCCCTCCCAGGAGGTATCCAATTTCCTCACAAGTCAGAGGTAAAACAGCCAGCAGTGACCACTGTTGCCTCTTGGGAACAAAGACATTCAGTAACGCAAAGCTGCTGATCTTAGTGACATTCTTGCATCATGAGCCACCTGACACAGACGCGAAAAAAATCTGAATTTATTTTTAATCTGCCAGCAGCAAATGCCAGACAGCGCCACGAGAGGGCGCCGTTGACCCCATAACCATTTGCAGGCCGGGCGCGGGTTTGGGCAGAGCTGCTCTAGGTCTCAGATTATTAGCAGAATTGGCATTCCGTTGCTCCAGGTGTCAAAACAACAAAATGCTGGGCAGATTTCCATCTGAAGCTCCGTCTTTTTTTTTTTTTTAAACATCAGAGAGTTTTAAGGAGAGTTAAGAGCCACGTAACATCCTATGAAGCTCCTTTGTTACCCAGATTGTCCAGACCTGAGAAAGGTGGTTGAAAACAGCGACTTGTGTGTCAAAGTTGCCAGTGATCCTCCTCCCCAGCACCTGGCCAGATGGTCACGGATCAGGAGTCGTCATTCTGACCAGGGTCACCCAGGAGGGGCATTTTACAGGTAGGTCAATATTGCAACTTAGCTCAGTGTTGCATCTCAACAGTGTGGACGACTTTGTGTTGAATTATTTCCTATTCAAAATTCAAAATTTAGGTCCTTATGAATAACTACTCTAAAACTAGAGAAACAAAACCAAAGACTTCGGGGTGGAGAGGGTGAGTCAGTATCACGGCTGCCCCCATCCAAACTCAACGCCGAAGATGCTGGACTTAGCTTAATCCCACCGTTTCTTCCGGCTGGTGGTCACAGTGCTGACGGCTGCAGCAATTCTGCTCCCGTTCCTGCCTTGTTCTTTCTGCCGTAAAGACCCTGTTTACTTTTCTTTCCTTCCATTTTCACTATTAATCTCCCCCCGTCCCTGAAGCCTGTGATCAAACGTCACTTCTTCAAACGTACCTTTCGGGATTTATTCAGCAATATTTACTGAGTGCTGGGTCCTGGGGTTGTGGCCATGGGAAGAAAGACCTTGCAGAGAGGACGACGTTCGAGAGGGGAGGGAAATGGTAGCAAGAGTGTTTCACGGAGAGAGAACAGCAAGTGCGAAGCCTCTAAAGGGAGAGCTGAGCAGAGCCCACCGAGGAATGGGAATAAGGCCAGTATAAGTGGATGAATTGATGGGCACCTGGGTGACTGTGAATGGTGGTGCAATTCTCCTTTGTCATTAAACTCCAGGTCTGTGTCTGGCTAAGGTAATCTCTGTGCTGTCACGTGCTAGTGAGCGGCTCAACCTCCTCTATTAGCTCTGGTTTCCTCATCTGTGCCAATGCTCCCCCCAGGACTGCTCATCCCACAGTCCTCCCCGCCTCTGTCAAGGGCACCTGCAGGTACTAAGCTGTTTGCACCAAAACCCTGGACCTTCTTCCCCTCCCACTACCCACACCACTGCCTCAGCAGGTTCTGCAGACTCTACCTCGCATAGGCATCCTTACCTGGTCCACACCTCCACAACGCTGCTCCTACCTCAGTCCACGCCTCTGGGACTCCTGGGTGGCTTGAGTCAGCTCTTAAGTGGACTCCAGGCTTCCGGGCTGCCCCCTACGTGCCCTACAAGTGGCCCGAGTCATCCTTCTGGGAGAAAAATAAGATCCTTTAGGCCTCCAGCTTCTGATCTCGTAGTTTTGGTTTTCTAAGCCTGAAAAGGTCTTTTTCCAGAAATCTGTGTGCTCACGCTCTCTTTCACCTATCCTCTCAAAAGTGGCATCCCCCACCCAGACGTTTCCCTTATCCTGCTTTACTTTATTCACAACACATATCACCGTCTTATGAGATGGATTTGCTTGTCTATTTCTTTAGAGTCTGTATTCTCCACTAGAAGGTAAGATCCCCGAGTTTAGGACCTTTGTCTGTTTTACCCTTTGTCACTGCTAGAACCCCAGAACCCAGGCCTGACAGATGGTAAGAAAGTGACAAATATTTGTTGAATGAATGGATGAAATGTCAAAGGACAATAATAGTACACCCTGTGAGTATAATGAGGATTAAATGACATGGTGTCTGCATACATTAAGAACAACAACAGTGCAGGGTGCTAAGCATAGACCTTTCTTCCATCTTTCTTCCTTTTTCTTTTTTTAACGTGTTATAGTAAGCACCATAGTTGAGACATGACATTGGGTTTGCAGGAAGACCATAGCTGCTTTAGGAGGCCAACATATAGCCCTTCTTTTCCATGTCCTCATTAATATAATATATGCCTATAGGTTCTTGGCCAAGGGGCAGACAGTGTAAGAAGTTCCTGAGCTAAATTCACAAGTTCCACCCCTCGTTTTATGTGACAGTAACAATTTGGAAATTAAGTATGACCAAAGGGGGGAGGAAAAAAAAAAACAAACTCTGCAGTTGCCTGGTTGACTTAGGAACCCCGAGCACATGTGGCAGCAGCAGGTTTCCTCTTTCCAGTAACTCTCCTTGCCTGTAAATTATGTTCATTACTTCCATGTGCCCACAGCCCGGAGGGAGTTTTGCAACAGCCTTTGAGGAGATTAGCAGCCTCTGATGTTCCTTATGAAATTCAGAAAAGCATCTGGAAGTGATTTAAGTTAAGGAATTAATGATTTTGGGGTTAAATAATACATGACTTTAAAAAAAATAAATACAGCAAACTTTATTGGCCCATGAACCTCTGAGTTCACACCTCCATTTTGGTGGATTTACCTAAATAGACTATATTCATCTCTTGTTCAGTTTTGTGTGCTTGTTTGACTGATTTTTAGCAGGGCACATGCCAGATTAGATGGGGTCCTAAATTAAGGTTTGCAGAAGAGAAGCCCCCGTCTCCTAGGTCTGCTTTGGAATGTTCCAGAGGGACTAGGAAGGAAGGTTCTTGCAGGGGTCATAGTCTTGGGGGGACATCTGTGATTCAGGGACATCTGAAGACAGTGGACGTCCTTGGGGTGCTGTGACTCAGGACCCCTTTCTCTCCACTCCGCCCATTTTGAACAAGCCTGTGTTTTGTTGTGGCCTGTTCAACGCCCCTCTGTTTTGATTATTTGCACCATAGCGACCTAGCCCAGGACCTGGACTTGTCTCTGCGGTGGGCGGAGCAAAGCTCCATGCCAGATGGAAAGAAATGACAGGCAGGGAAGGGGCCTTATGAGCCTGCAACAGAGCAGGAGAGTGGAAGGCACGTCTGGGGGCTTTTGTTTTTTGTTCCCATTATCAGATAGGAGAGAGAGAGGCATGAAGTAGATCCCAATGTTCAGTGGCAGATAATGGCATATGGTGCATTTCTCCCCTGTGGCAGGAGGCTAGTAACATTGAAATTAAAATACTCATTCTCCGGTGACTTCCCGGCTAAGAACTATGAGAAGAAAATGTGGCTTCCATGTAGGGGCCCAAGCCCACTTTACAACTGCCCCCCAAGGTCATGTCTACACCAGCAGAATGAACTGAAGAACTGGGCAGTTGTCAGCCCAGTTCTGATCATGTTACAATCCACTTAAAAAATCCAGTCTCTGCTATCCGGGACTATCAGAACCAAACGTTTGCAGCTACCTCTGGGGCCTGGCTACTCTTCTGCTGCCTTCTCCCCGGAACAAGCCAGTGGAGCTGTCTGGAGAACCAGAGTCCATCTTCCCCCTGGGGCTGAGATGCGGGATGAGATTTGGGTTTGCAGTGTCTGGAGGATTTCTTTTGCCTTTTATTTTGAAATTCTTTCCTGGACTGATGGTGAGACGTGGCCCAGGCAAGCCTCTTCCTGACTTGGGACAGAGCCAGCCCCGGTGACAGCAGGGCGCTGAGCCCTGTTGGGGAGAGGCCCAGGATAGGAGGGGACCCCCCAAGATCTGCAGGGGGGTTTGGGTGGAGGCCCTCTCGGACCAATCACCTTTCACTGCCAGACATGAGAGAGGGTCCAGGCCTGCGGGCAGATCGCTCAGCACCCCGCGTGGCAGAAGAGGCCCAGCCTCCGTCACCGCGCGGGGAGGCAGCCGGGATCCGCGCGGGGACGAGGGCAGCGCCAGGGAACCCGAGAGAGAATATACAGGACACAGTGGACGGGGAGCTCGGGTCTTCCCTGTCTGACTCTGCAGAGAAACTGCTACTGCGGGAGCAAGTCTGGGGGAGGTAGCTATGTTTCCCCCCGCCCCGAATAGTTAATAAAAATACATGGGGGGGGGCCCAACGATATACAGATAGGCAGTGTAAAATGAGCCTTTCTTTCACCCTGCGTTCTAGTCCCCTTCCCAGAGACCGCTGTCACCTCGTGCCTTCCCCCACCCAGACGCACGCCCAGGTGCACACGCGCATCTGTGGACGTCGCGTCCCTCGCGCTCCGCACGGTGCAGTTTCCCACTCAACGATCTACCCGGGAGATCTGCCCGCCGCAGCTGCAAGGGCCTTTAATTCCAGATGTCCCCGGCCCTCCAGGCTAACGCAAGGCACGACCCGAAGTTGAGGAAGGGGGAGTGACGACCACCAGGCGCCGCCGCGACCACGGGATTCGGGGAAGGGTCCACTCCGCGTGGAGCGGCGCGCACCTGGCAGAGCCCTGGGGCGGGAACCGCGGGCGCCCTCCCTCCCGCGCCCTTCCCGCGTCTCCGGCGGGCGCGGTGGGGGCGGGGCTGGAGGGGGCGGGGCTGGAGGGGCGGGCCGGGGCGGGGCCGGGGGCGGGGCCCGGCGGCGGCGGCGGCCTGTGGAGAAAAGTTGTCCCGGCCCGAGCGCGAGCAGCCGCGGGAGCCGGAGCCGGCGCGGCGGCGGTGTGGGGCGGCGGGGACGCAGCGGGCCCGGGCATGGGGCAGCCGGCGAGGGCCGCGGGCGGGCGCGGCGCCCCGGGCCGGCGGCGGGCGGCGTGAGCGCCGGGACGCAGGATGCGCTCCGAGGGCGCGGCCCCCGGGCCGGCGGCGCCGCTGTGCGGGGCGCTGAGCCTGGTGCTGGGCGCGCTGCTGGGCAGAGGTAAGGCCCGCGCGGGCGTGCGTGGCGCCCGCGAAGTTCCCCCGCGTCCCAGCGAGCCGGGCGGAGCGGAGCCCGAACGTGGGGCTGTCTGGGGCATGTGGGTGAGGGCGCCGGGCGGCCGCTTTTCTAGGAGGCAGGATCCCCGAGTCCCCTGCCCCGGACCCCCCAGACGCAGGGCTACCGGGGGGCGGAGGGGGCGTGGCCGAGGGACGCCGTGGCTTGTCCGTGCGTGTCTGCCCCCAGCCCCCAGTCGCGCCGTGGAGATGAGCGTCAGGGGAAGGGGCCCGGCCTCCGCGCCCCCCACACGCAGCGCAGGCTGTGGGACTGACGGGACATCCAGTCGGGGAGACCAGGTCCTTGGCGTCCCCTTTCCGCCACCACGGGGCCCCAAGAACCTCTGCTGGCCCACGGAGGAACACGCGCTCCTCGCGCGGCTCGCTAGGGATTGGCAGAAACCCGGACTGTCCCCCGGGTACCTCGCGTTAGTCCGGGCGCGGTTGGGGAGCGCGGGCGGGGCGGTGGGTGCGCCTGTCGTGGTCACAGCCGGGTCGCCAGCAGTCCTGTCTGGGAGCCCTTTCGCGCCCGTGTCCTCCCCTCTTCCATGGGAAAGACCGCCCTGCCCCAGGCTGGAGAGATTTCAATGCGCTGAGGCTCGGCGCCCAGAGGGCCCGCAGGAGGTAGCCTTGTTATTATTACGACCATTATCGTTACTACACGCGTGCGGGACCGGGTGGCCGCGCGGACTCGGCGGCGGGAGGGGCGGGGAGAGGGGGTCCCCGAGCCCCAGGAGCAGCTGGGCACAGGCGCCCGTGGCCGCGGGGCAGGCGGGGAGCGAGGCCTGCGCTCTGCCAGGGACAGCAGCTGCCCGGAGTCCCGGGTGCGGTCAGCCGGTAGAAAGAGGAGAACGTCCCTTTCCTGCTGTCCGCGCCCTGGGGGAGGTCTCGGTTCATTCGGTGAAACCGAGGTGTAGACCAGCGTGTCCTGTGTCTTTGCGCAGCGCCGCGGTTCCCTCCCAGCCCCGGGCGCCCGGCAGACAAGCCTCAAACCCACCCGGATGGGAATCATGACCTCTCTCCCGCCTAACGCCGAGGCAGGGCCAGACGTGCATTGGGACAGACAAGTCGCCGATCAATGTTAAAAAGTAGCGTTGGCATTTCAAAACTCATTACGCACTGTCTGAAATTCCAGAAAAATCTATTTTCCTTGAGACTGCAGTTTCCCAGACGCAACAACTGGACAAGTTTGCTATGTTTTGTAGCGTGTCCCTTTCTGCTAGCGGCACCAGGTAAACAGCAGTGTGTGTAGGGGTGGGGGGGCACGTTTCTCTGTTATTGAAAAGAACAAACATCTAGAATCTGGTGCCCAAATTCTGCTATTAATCAGCTCTAGGTTCAAGCATGTCTAGAACTCAATTGCCCTAAATGTAAAGTGGCTATTCAAAAATTCCCTCCTAACCCCCCCACAGAAGGGTTTTGAGGATAAAATGATTGAACAGGTAGAGCACTTTGTCAAGGAAGTTGGTGCCCTGCTGTTGGAGCCGGGGGGACGGACCACCTTCAGGGTTTCTCCCCATGTCCTTGAGAGCAAGTTGTGGACTTTTCTTAACTGAAGCTCACACTGCCTGTGTGTGTGTGTGTGTGTGTGCACTCACACCATTTAGGGGATTTCGCCTTTGATTAAGTGTATGGCTATTACAAATGTCCATGTAGGCTGTGCTGGGGGCACAGTTTGGTTGGGGAGCAGAGCTGTGACTTGTTTTGAAGATGCCACGTACAGGGCTCAGGGGAGTAGAAAAGAGGATGGGCACGGAGAAGCCTCACCCCTGCCCAAACCGCCCCTGCCTTCAAACTTAGTGCAACCTCGATTTGGTGAGGTTTTCTCTCCTTACTTTTGCTTTGCAAAGTTCACCACATAGTTTGGGGTGCCTTAGGGTCTGCAACTCATTAGCTATAAAATATTTTTTGGTTTGTTTCTTATGATTAAAAGCAGCCATTCATGCCCCTCTGCGATTCCTCCACGAATCAAATGTGTGCCCCATAAGATAGCTCACAAAGAGGAAGGTCCTGACTCTTGTGCACATCCCTGCTGTCTTTAAAAAGGAAAAAGAAAAAAACCCTCTCTGACTCTTCCTGCACAGGGATTTAAGTGCTGATTTCTGGAATCCTTGAAACCACTGATTAATTTTTAATACCAATTGTATGTTTATTTTTGACAGTGGATTTAGAGGCTCTGCAATTCATCAGGGTTTGAAAAAGACATAATTATTCTTGGGAGGTTCCATAAATAGGACAGGGCATTGAAAGAAGGGAATCTTTTCTTGAGATTTAAGACATGGGCTGAGGCTGAGCAGGCACAATATCCTTGAGTTAGAGGTTGACGAAGTGTCTCTGTGTAAACAAATGGAAGGTTGGTGCTGGACTCAGATGCCCTTAGAAGTTTAGTGATGGTCATAAGTCATTTTTCGTCACTTAGGGGACCCCCCCCGACCCCTGGAAAGGTCATACAGGACCACAATCTCTATTCTGAAATCTGTGGAGGCAAATATATTTCAAGATTCAGTATTATTGAGATCTTTGAATGGCAAGATGGATGGATGGATGGATGGAGAGAGGCACAGGGTCGTATGCACATGTGTCTTGGTCTGGAGTTGCATCCTGTAATTGCACACATTGGTGATTTTGCATGAAAAGTGTGAGTATTTGCATAAGGAGGATAATAAAGACCCGCAATGACTTCACGTCATGTCAGATCAGGGTTGGACACCGAGTGCATTAACTACAAACAACCAAACCTTTGGGATGACGATGCTCTGGAGATTTTGGGTTTCTGATAAGGGATTCGAGGGCTGTCGTGGGGAAGACTGAGTGCGAGCAGGTTGTCAGGGTGGAGAGGTGTCATGCTCACACCAGGAGTGATGCTCAGGCCATTCCCTGTGTACGCGGACAACATGTGCACCCCACACACTTAGCGCGGACACACAGGTTTTCTTCTCATCCATCCTTTGCTGTCCCTCAAGCTGAAACTCCACACTCTGCTTCCGCTTTTTGGTGGTTATTTCAGCATCTTGGAAACCACCCTGTTAAACCGTCAGATCTGAACTTACCCTGGTTCTCTCTTCTGTACCCGAATTTTTTGACTAGTGCTTGCAAACTCCATGATTTGTGGACAAAGTACTCTTTTGCCCACACAGTGTTTAAAAACGTGGACAGGCTCCCAACATTTAAAAATTGGGAGAGTTCACCTATAAAAATCAGGAGTTCCACAGTGCACACATATGTCAAAACATCATGTTTTACTCTATAACTGTATATCATTTTCATCTAGCAATTTAAAAGAAAGATTTTATTCCCAGTTTTCTAGGAGTTGCATATAGAATTTTATCAGATGCTTTTTGGTGTCTGCTGAGATGATCAAGTAAATGTTCTCCTTTATTCTAAAAAATGAGAACATCAAGAATTCCAATTTTTCTAAAAGTGTGTATACTCTGCCAAACTTGGATGTACATTCCTCTATGGCTACCTTGTGCCAAAGCTGAGCAGGGCGTCCCTGTGTCCTTGCTTCACACGGGGACAATGCACCAACCTCTAACTCAGGTCCTCTCTGCCCCTGTTCACCCGCCTGACCCTTCCCTTGGATGGTTGAGTTCTGTTTCAACCTCTTCTTAGTTCATCTCACTGTCCACCGTTAGCTTAATCACAAGGTGGCTACAGTCAGGCCGAGAAGAGCTCAGAACTCCCAATTATATTAGTAGTTAACACCTGCATGAACAAAGGTTAAAACAAGCATTTGGATGTATGAGCTATTTCTTAACATCCATAGTCATGCAAAGCAAGGTTAATCAAAATGAGTCTTTGGTATATTAATTGCAGTCAAGGAGAATATTACTGAATTAATGGAATAAATGGAAATCTGATTGACAGAACATTTTAAAAAGCCATCTGCTTTGTTTCAACGTCAGGTTTATTAAGGTATAATTTGCATACAATAAAATTCACCTTTTTGAGTATGCGGTTCTAAGTTTTGACAAATGCACAGTCATGCAAACATCACCACAATTAATGTGTAGAACATTTCCATGACTCCCCAAATGCCTGTGTCTCTTTGTAGCCACCTCCTTTCTCTACCTCCAACTCTGGCAACCACTGATTTGTTCTCTGTCCTTAGAGTTTAACCTTTTCTTAATGCCATAAAAATGGGACTGTGCAGCATGCAGCTTTCGAATCTGCTGTGTTTCATGTAGCACAATGCATTTGAAATTCACCTATGTATCAAAGGTTTGTTCCTTTTGGATGCTGAATAGTATTCCATTGAATGGATGTGCCACAGTTTGTTTTGTTTATTCATTTCATAGTCAAAGGCCATTAGGATTACTCTAGTTTGCAGCAATTATGGAAAAAGTCACTACAAATATTCACAAACAAGTTTTTGTGCGAACATACGTTTTCATTTCCCCTGAATAAATACCTAGGACTGGTATTGCCAGGTAGTATGGTAACTATATAGATAACCTTATAGGAAACTGCAAACTCTTTTTAAACATAGTTTTAACATTTTGCATTTGTACCCACAATGTATAAGAGTTTCAGTTGTTTTGTATCTTCAGCAGCACTAGATATTATCCATTTTATATTGTTTGATTTTGTTTAGTCATTCTAATAGGTATATCATAGATATTCGTTTGAGGTTTTAATTTTCACCCTCATGACTATTAATGTTAAGCATTCTTCCTTGTGCTTAATCTCTATCCTCACATCGTCTTCGGCAAAATGTCCTTTTCAAATACTGTGCCCATTTTTTATTGGTTGTTTATTTTCCTATTATTTATCTTTAAGGGTACTTTGTAGATTATAGATGCAAGTCCTTTTTCAGATATCTGTTTTACAGATATTGCTACCAGTCTGTGTCTTTGGAAAAGCAGAGGTTTTAAATTTTAATGACATTTAATTTATTAATGTTTTCTCTTAGTGATTGTGCTTTGGTGTCACATCTAAGAAATCTTTGCCTAACCCAAGGCCACAGTGATTCTCTAAATGTGTATAGTGTTGTTCAGGTCATCTATATTCCTACTGATCTGTTTGTGCTATTAGTTCCTTAGAGAGAGGTATTGAAATCTTCAACTAAGTTATGGTTTTATGTTTTTCTTTTTTTTTTAAGATTGTTATGTCTTTTTGGTGAATCAATCACTTTACTATTATGTTATGCTTCTCTTTATTCTTAGAAATATTCCTTGTCCTGAAATCTATTTTATCTGATATTAATTAAACCACCTCAGCTTTCTTTTGATTAATAGTTACATGATAATATCATTTTTATCTTTTTACTTTTAGCCTGTACCTTTATATTTAATGTTGATTGTTTATAGCCAGCACATAGTTGAGTTTCATTTGCTTATCTAATATGATAATCTCTATCTTTTAATCATCATGTTTAGTCCATTTATATTTAACGTAATTATTCATGTTTGTATTCAAATATGTCATTTTCCTCATTATTTTCTTTGTGTCCCATCTTTATTTTTTTCCCTCTTTTTCTGCCAGATTTTAGATTGAGTATTTTTTATGATTCCATTTTATCTCCACTGTTGGCTTGTAATTTATACTTCTTTTTAAATTTGAGTCATTGCCCTCACATTTACAAAACACATCTTTAATTAATCATAGCTCACATTCAAATATGTTGTACTACGCCATATGTTGTGTAAGAACCATAAAATAGTACACTTATGATAGTTTTCCTCTACCATAATTATTTTCAAGTGTATGCATCCGTATACCCTAGGTGTGATTAAGAGAATTGGCAATTAGTTATTATTTTTGTGTACTTTAAAGAAGAATAAAAATTGTGTTTAATTGTCTTGCTTTAGTTTCTGAGTGGATACTTCTGATATTCTTAAAATTGTTTCCTCTTTAAGACATTATTCTCTCTCCTAGCTATGTGCTGAGCTCTCTTGTTTATATACCCTAGGAATTTAGAAGTCACTGTCTTCAAGGAGAGAACAAAGGTGAAATACAATTCATCTACAGTCTGAATCAGCAAAATTTCCAAGATGATGGGCTCTAGTTACTCTCCCAAAAAGAATGGTTTCTTGTCTTCTGCGGTGTGTACATGTTCTTTTTTTCTCCTGATCAAGGATGTTCTTAATGGTATATTAGGAATGTGAAGTTTATACTTGCCCCTAGCTGGGATCCTAAAGCAATTGAGCAACATGCACAGTTGTCACTATGGATTAATTAGGGAGGCTCAGCGTCACAGCAACAAAAGCTTTGGTGTGAGCTTCTATTCTGCCGGTCCCTGGATGGATCCATCAGAAGTCTTTGGTCAGTGGCAGCAGAAACATCTTCCTGCCCCCTAAGTAATAAGTAATAAGGGATTGGAAGCACATGACTCCAAAAAGAGCTGAAGGGCCCAGATTCCCAAGCATAGGAAGCTGCCCATTCTGGAGTCATTATCATTATCTCAAGTCCCTATGGTTGTCATTGTCTCTGGCTTCTTTCAGGTGCCACTTTGGGTTACAGGGGCTCAAATCATCTTATTTACTTGTGTCTCTATGCTCATGTTTTAGAGTCCAGGGAGAAAGCAGCCCATGGTTGGCTGAACCAACAGAAGTGGGATCTTTGGTAGGGGTGGAGTAGGGGCGGGCACAGAGACAGGGGTGATCGTTTTTACTCTTTAAAAGCTCTTCAGGTCATTCTAAGCATAGTCAGGGGTGTGAAGAGGTTGCCCAGACCCGTCTCTGTCTAGAAAAGCATAAGACAATGGTGATGACAATGATGTCATTGACCATCATGCCATTTTGTATTTCAGGGCGAAGGGTTTATTCCTAGAGAGAAGCTGAAGAGCTGTTATTGAAGAAGGTGGGGCGGATGCTGGATGCAAAAATCACCCGTGTCCATCCCTGCGGCTGTAAGACCTAGTGTGCTAGTGTGTGTGTGGTCAAAACTGTAGTAAAGGTCAGCTCTTCTGAGCCTCAGTTTTGTTCTGTAAGTCGGAATGATACCTACTTTGTAGGATCATTGAGAATATTTAGTGAAAAATGAGCTTAAGATGCAGCCCAGCCCACTGTACTTGTCTCCAAGGACTGTCGTAACAAACCAGGTAGCTTATTGTAGCAAACTGTATCCTCTCATGGTGCTGGGGCCAAAAGCCCAACATCATGTGTCGGCAGGACCAGGCACCCTCCTAAGGCTCCAAGGAGGATCCTTCCTGCCTCTTTCAGCTTCTGTTGGTGCCTGGTGTCTGTGGCTTGTGGCAGCATCACTCCAGTCCCTGCCTGTGTCTTCACGTGGCCATCTTCTCCCTCTACCTTCATTTCTCTTCTCTCCTATAAGAATACTTATCATTGGATTTTTTACCCACTGTAAACCAGGATGATCTCCCTTCAAGATCCTTCACTTAATGCCATCTGCAAAGACCTTTTTTCTGAGTAAAGATGCATTTTCAGGTTCCATGTGGATAGATCTTTTTGGGGCCATTCATACAGTAAGACTTGGCACTTAGTAAAGTTCAATAAATCACAGCTATTATTATTTGTATTATTATTAAAGCCACAGAGAAGAAGCAGCACCCAATATGATACAGTGGATACCACACATAGATAATTTTTTAAATACCTGAGAATAATTTAAAAACAAAACAAAACAACAGTGCCTTTGACAATATCAGAAAATAGAAAAAACTGGTCAAGTGTGAGGTATCCATTTATTATAGACCTAAACAGAGAGTCAGGGGTTTATATTCTGAGACATCCCTTGACCATTTCATGCTTAAATACAGCTTAGACATAATTCCATTTGGCTTAGTTTTATAATGCTCTTGATGCTATGTGAAATACTCTTTCTCCTCCTGAGTTCTCAGAGTCATCAAAACCATCCACAGCAGCTCCCAGGTCTCTCCTAGGTTAATTTTTTTCTTCCAATTCTGCAGTTGACTTTTCTCATCTTTCTTGCTCAATTGGTCCCTCTGGCCCCATAATTATAATGTTTCTTCTTTGCTGTGTTTCCTCACTGTCTCTGCAGACTCAGATGCTGTGGAATGTGGGTAGAACACTCCCCACTTTGGCACAGGGTGGTCCATTAGCAATTCTTTGAGGCAACAAAGGATTCTCATTTTCTAAAAATAAAAGAACTTTAAAGACCCCCCCCCACCACAATCCACATCCACACACACACACAGACACACACCACTAAGGGCTAGTTTCTGGTCTTATCATTGACTTACAGCTTAGTGATGATTTTAAGCCAAAACAAATGCAAAACCAACCAAACAAACAAATTAAAAACCCTCGTGCTGTAAACAGGATTGACACTGAAAATGTGATTTTTGTCTCCATTGGAAACAACGAGGTTGTGTTTGAAGCACCAAGGCAATTTTTTCCCTACCTGCATGATGGAAATGTTCTTTGAATGTTTCCAGATTATTCAATTTCTTAGTCATGACTCCATTAGTTGCAAACGCTGAAAAACTCAGCTTGAACAAACCGTACCAAAGCAAAAAAAAAAAAAGGTGGGGGATGTGAAAGCATTAGCTCAGGTAACTGAAAAGTCCATGTAGGCTTCAGGCACAGCTGGATCCAGGGATCAAGCAATGTCACTAGTCACTGTTTCTGTTCTCCCCGTCTCTTGGCTCCTGTGTCCTCCATACTGTCTTCATTTTGGGGAGGTGATTGTTGTTCCAGCAGCTCCCGGCACATATTTTGTCCACATAGCCTACTCAACTAAAAGAAAGTGACTTTCCAAATGATTGTAGAAGCAGTTGCAGGGTGAATTAATGGCACTCACTAAGGTCCTGGGCCCAACCCCGAGCAGTCACCGTTGACTGCAGGGAATGGGATTTTCTAAATGGTCAGATGTTGGGCACAGCGGTTGTGGGAGCCCGGGGGTGAGGTCGTCTCCACCCAAACCGCTACTATAGAGCATGCAGCAGGTGTGATGATGCACAGAGATGCATCGGGCTGTATTGGACGACGGGAACAGATGGTGAGCAGACAGAACCCCATCCCACCAACCAGACCAACAAAACGAAGGAAACCAAATGCCGCTGGATAGCTGCCTCTCCCAGGCATACTCCACGTTGGGGGAACAGCCAGCAGGGAGGTCAGCTTGTTTCTCCTGCTTTTGTGTAAACAGCAAAGTCAAGGACATCTCCACTGGGGGGTCTTCTCCTCTTCCCCACACATCTCCAATTCAGAGTGGCTTTGCTTGTTCTGTGCTTGCTTTGGCATTCATTCATTCTTATTTCACGCATATGCGTCCTTCAGACATCCCTCCAGTACCGACTGTGGACCGGGCACTGCAGTAGTGACATCTGTCGCTGACCCTCCTTGCAGACTGGGAGAGCTCACCTCCTGCCCCAGGTGCTCACCCCCACGACTAGCTGGGCTCTGCGTTGAGTTCCTAAAGCCTGTCACCTTCTAACGCGTCTGCTCTTGTGTAAGGCAACCCCAAAAGGCTTCCTCTTCCAGCATCCTGATTTAGGAGGGAAATAAATTCCCTGCGGAGCCTCCTTTTTGGGGGTATTTGTTCAGCACCGGCTGTCTTTCGTCTTTCCTTCTTCCTACGTGGCATCAGCTCTTTCCTTCCATTTATGTAAATCTTTTGGGTCAGTACACAGCCCGAGGTTATCATTTTCTTTATTTTCCATTTTTTTTTAATTGCAAGCGACAAATTGAGTCAGAGAGCAGACTTTTCTCATTTGCCTTCACACTCCACATTTTCATCTATTGTGCTCGTGTCCTATTAGCAAAATGACATTTCATAGCTGGAATCTGTCACTTCCTTCCGCTGGTCAGTCATCTCCCAGGCCCTGGCCTGGCCCTTGGACGCAGCCTCTCTGCCCGCAGTGGATGCCGTGGAGGTGTCAGCCAGCAGTGGCTTCAGCTGCAAGGTCACCTGTGAGTCCTGGGGGCAGGGGTCCACCCCCCCATTCACGGAGGCGGGAAGTCTGCAAACGTTAGCTTCTTACTAATCCCCGGTGGTCGGAGGGTCTGTGATGCCAAGTTTTGTGTCAACTTGTCTGGGCCGTGGTGCCCAGCTATTTGGTCAGACATTATTCTAGATGTTTCTGTGTGGATATTTTTGGATGAGAGTCACATTCAAATCGGTGGACTTTGAGTAAGGTCAGTGATGCTTTGATAAAGTGGGTGGGCCTCGTCCAACGAGTTGAAGGCCTGAATAGACCAAAAGGCTGACCTCCCCTTGGAAGGCAGGAAGGAATCCCGCTGGCAGACGGTCTTTGGACTTGAACTGTAGCGTCGGATCTTCCCCGGGTTTCTGTCCTGCCAGCCCACCCTGCAGGCTGTGGACTTGGCAGTCTCCAGAACCGCAGGCACCAATTCCTTAGGATAAATCCCTCTGTATACACATCTTATTAGCTCTGTCTCCCTGACTAACACAGGGTGCTGGGAGATTCAGTCTCGGGCAAGGGACATTTTTATTTTCTCTCTCAAATGTGTCAATTGTTTATTTTCCAAGTGCACCCATTGCTAAGGGTTTGGAGTTGTGGTTTTCTTATTCAATTGCTGCTAATCCTGTGGAGAGGGACAATCCTTCTTGGTAGGGACGGGGCCGGATGAGGAAGATGTTGGACAAGGGACAGACAGAAAGACGGCCAAGAAGGAAACGCTTATCTCTACCAAATGGTGCTGCCTCTGTGAGCTGTGCGGCAGCTTCCCCAGCACTGCTGTGGCTGGTGTCTGTGACGCATCTTGCTCCTTCTTTAAATTATAAAATCAGGGGGCCAGGCACAGTGGCTCACACCTGTAACCCGAGCACTCTGGGAGGCTGAGGAGGGAGGATTTCTTGAGCTCAGGAGTTCGAGACCAGCCTGATCAAGAGTGAGATCCCATCTCTACTAAAAAAAAAAAAATAGAAAAATTAGCCAGGCCTGGTGGTGCCTGTAGTCCTGGCTACTCAGGAGGCTGGGGCAGGAGGATCACTTGAGCCCAGGAGTTTGAGGTTGCTGTGAGCTAGGCTGATGCCACGGCACTCTAGCCTGGGTGACAGAGCGAGACTCTGTCTCGGAAAAAAAAATTTTAATCAGAGTTTCTCAATCTCAACCCTGCTGACATGTTGGGCAAGATCACTGTTTGTGGCCAGGGTTTAGGGGTGTCCTGTGCAGGACCAGATGCCAGTAGCAACCCCCACACACACAGTTATGACAACCAAAGTGTCTCTAGACATTGCCAAATGTCCCCTGGGCACCCTGGGAGCCTCTGGTTTAAATACTGCCCACTGTGTCCAAAGTGATTCCCGCATCAAAATATTGTTTTAAACTTTTTTCTTGGAAGTAATTTTAGCCTTTCAGAAAAGTTGCAAAAATAGTACCAAGAATCCCATATACTTTTCACCTGGATTTTCCAAGTTAACATTTACCATGTTTGTTTATCATTATTTTTCTCAGTACTTATGTCTATTTCTCTCTATGCGTGTGAACAATTTTTTGAACTAATTTTGAATAAGTTGCACACGATACCTCTTTCTTGTGTATTCCTTAAAACAACACCATTCTTTTACATAACCACTTTACATTGCTCAAAATCAGGAAAATGGCAATGCTATAGTGCTGTTGCTCATCCACCTGGTTTGTTTAGATGCTTCCAATGCTTCTATTAATGTTACTTGTAGCAAAAGAAAGCAGCATTTTCTTGGTCCAGAATTGCATGCTGTGTTTCCTTGTCATGTCTCTTTAGTGTCTGTTAGTCAGAAATGATTCCTCAGCCTTTTTTACAGGTTTTTTTTTTTTTTGGTCTTTCATAACTGATGAGTTTGAAGAGTACAGACCAGGTTTTTTTGGTAGAATGTCCCTCAGTTGGATGCATGTTGCTTTGGCAGTAACAGCCGTCTTCAGTCCAAATTGATCCAGCCCTTCTGGATGCCGGGTTCTGAATCAGGTGGTTGCAGTCTTCATGTCGGGGGTATTCCCAGTGATCCCCGTGGGGTCCATGCTTCCCTTTCCCATCCTGGTTACTGTGGCAGAAGGGCTCACAGCCCCCTTGTGGGAAAGCCTCCCCGCCCCACTCCGGCGTCTCTAGGAGAGTCCTGACCTATGTGTGATTTCTTCTGCACTTGCCTCTTTAGCTTTGGAGTGCTCTGCTGCTGGGGTCTCCCTGAGACAGATGTGGGCACAGCTGTCCCCCAGGCATGGGCTGGGGCAGGGGTGCTGCTCCCAGTTTCCCTAGAATGACAGAGACTGGGTTGGGGGATTCTAACTGGACTTTCTAAAAGGTGTGAAATGACAGGGGCTGTGCATCGTGGCTGAGTCGGGCATTCTTATGCGCTCCTGCGTCAAACCCACTCGTCTCTCCAGTCTGACACACACCTCGGTCCTGGAGTGTCCCAGGTCGGGTCAGTCCCTTTTCACCACCTCCCAGGCTGTGAGCGTTAAGGGAAAAGCACATGCTCTTGCTCCCCCCACCCCCATACTGCCCTCAGCTTACCCAGCTCTCCTTGGAAATGCTTAGACATGCACACACATGTATGTTCATGCACACACATGCACTCACACGTTCACAGATGAACCCAGACACACACTCCCATGCTCATTAACACACGCACACACTGATACATGCACACTCGCACACTCTCATGCTCATGAACATACACATGCACACACATGTGCATGCTCTCACATGCTCATAACACACACTGGAACACTCTCACACATCTTTAACACACAGCCACCTACACAACCACACGCCCTTTCATATGCTCATTAACAACCCACATGCACACACACAGGAACAGATACACATGCACATGCGTGCACCTGCAGGACTAGCCACTAGTTTGGGGGCATAAGGGAATCTAAATCCAGATTTAAGAATAAAGCAAGTTCCTAACTCTGTGGTACACAGTCCTATTAGTTCACCTATTTGCCTGACTGAACAAAACATTTAATATCTTCATGCAGGTTAATGGTGACTTCAGTTTCCTCCAGGAACATAGCATACCTGGTTCATAGAAATGTGGCTGAAAACACACACACATGCACACACACACACACACACAGCTCATTTTGGAGAATATTTTGAAAGAAAGGAAGTATGCCCAAGAGGTGTGTTTAAGTCCCCATCTTCAAAGACGGAAAATTGCTGGTAACTTTTAAATCAGCATTTTCTAATTTGCAGTCTGCCCTATATGATTCTCTATAATTTTTGGCATATATTAGTATCATCTGCACTTCCATTTACTTAATAACAGTTTTTCTCTATTTCAAATCTTTTAATCTGAGCTTTGCCCTAAGCAATCATTTCCATGAAAGTCACTGTTTTACATACTAACTGCATTTCCCCCCCAAACATTCAGATAAATACATAACTGATAGCATGTTTAAAGGTCCTTCTGTGTCTTACCCCAAATTATCTCTTTTTCTGCACTGGCACTTGGGCAAACCCTGGCCTGGGGCCCAGGAGCAGATGGAGCCAGCAGATCTGGTATCAGTGGCTTTTTCTGCCCTGATTGGAATCTCCTGATTGTGTCCCCTGTCATGCAACTTAGAAGGAGGGTTTCCAGAAAAGGTAGGGGAACGGTTTCCTGAAATTATGAAAGGGAGAATCCAAAAGCAAAGAAAGGAACACGCTTTGCAGCCGTGTTAAACACGGTAGAACATTTGATGACAGGACACTGAGGATAAGGATGATGAGTGATTGTACCAGGCCGTTGAATTGTTACCAAGGTAGTGTCCTCCTCGGTCAGGTGCCAAATTGTTCTAGACTGGGACATTCCTGGGCTTCTAGTCAATCAACCAGCATCCGAGTCAGCATTTCCCAACTTTAAACATAGATGCTCATTTTCAAATACATATAAAAACCAGAGACTTTTTTCCCCACTCCCTCTCCCAAAAAGGGGGAGTATATCATTCCTTAACGATCCTGCTCTGTCTTCTCCAAGCCACAAAAGCAGCAAATAGATGAACTTTACCTTCTGTAATGCAGCTATCATAAAACATAAGTAATTTCCCAATTTCATAATATAAATTATTGAATATGCATTTTAATGGTAAACATATCCCCAGGATTCTGACATACACACATCCCACCCCTCAACTGAGAATTGCTGGCCCGAATGGACGTTGAACCTAACCTTCGGAAAAGAAACCCACCGAGGCAGAAGGTGCTGGCCATGTGAGCGCCGCCCTTGTGGCCAGGTAAGGTGCTGCAGCTCTCAGACCTCGTACAGGATGGATACCCCCAGCCTGGAGGAAACTGGGAATTCTCGAGGCACCTTGCTGTGACCTGAGCCTGCTGCTAGGAGGAGAGCCCAGCATGCTTCTGAGAGGACTTGCAAGAAGAAGTACATTTCCAGATAAATCTCCCAGTAGCCATTGCCACCAATGAAGTCCAGCCCTGTCCTCTGGTCTGGGCACCACTTCAACCCCGTAGTTCCGGGTTTCTGCCTCCACTCGCTAGGTGCCAGCAGCTCCCATCCTCAGTGGTGACAACCAGAACGTCCCTGTGCATTGCCAAGTGCCCGTGTCCTCTGGGTGGGCTGAGCTGCCTACAGCCGCGCCAGCTGTGTGGCGGGGGCTGGTCTGCCGTAGGCGCAAATGAAGCTGGGTGCTGAGAGAAGCAGAAATGAGGGAAGGAGAAAGGAGAGTCTTGATGGGATCGGAATCCTTAGTTTAGCTTCCTGTGTTCCCAGGGCTGGGTTGTCCTGCTGGTCCTGCGACTCAGGGATGCACCTGGAGCTCTCCCAGCAGACAGCTGTGCTGGTTGATGGGCTGTCTGTCCCCAGATCCATCCCATCTCCCCTGCTCACTTCTGGACCTCCCGGGTCCCCTTGCCTGCTGGATTCTAGACATGCACACACCAGTCCACTGTGAGGCAACAGGAGAACACAGGAGGGGAGGGAAAGGGAGGGATGGCGTGGAGATCTCCTTCAAAATCTACATCCTGCTCTTGCTCTGCTTCCTGTGCAGCCTGTAGCTGCCCCCGGCTCTTCTCAATAGCTTTGCCTGTCCTGTCCCAAGGCAGCCCCCTCCCACCCATTTTGCCCTCCATGGTGGGCCCTGGACCCTGGAAGACCCTTCCCCTAGGCTGGCTGTGGCTCCCAACAGCAGCTAACATCTGAATCTCTCATCTTGGGCTTCTTAACCTTGCATCACTATGGAATCAATTCCTTGTGTTTAAGCCCCTCTGTTGAAATAACTACAGTGGTTTCTGTTTTTATGGCTGGATGCTGAAAACAGTAGCCCCCCCCCCCTTTTTTATCTTATGTTCATTCGAGTTTGCTGTCTGTTTCCTGCAGTCAAAAGAATCCTGACCAAAAAGGGTGAAAGGAAACACACTTAGAAGAAGGCCCTTGGACATAAAGCCTGTCTCCACCAGACTCTTGCTGTGCAAAGCAGGGTGGGCCAGCCCTCCCCCACTCTGAGCCTGTTTGTGTGTCCCTGAGAAGGAGGTTGACAATCCCCGCCCAACTTCCCCTCACCGAGGAGTGTCCAGAAGGGAGTTTGCCATGTTTTCTCTAACTCGCCCCACTAGAATGTGAGTTCTCCATGGCACGGATTTTGTCTCTGTTGTCGATACGGAAACCTTAGTACCTGGACCAGTGCTGGGCACAGAGTGGTCACTTCATACATATCTGTTAAATGAGTAATAAAAAATGCATCATATGCAGTGAAATCTACTTAGTGGACTGCTACCAGCTTTTCTGTTTTATAAATAGAATAGAATAGAAGCTCTATTCTAACTACAGTAGATTTCATGTGGCGGGTCTGTGTATTCTGCATGTGTGTGTGTGTGTGTGTGTGTGTGTGTGTGCGCGCATGTGCACCAACTTGCATTGGATAAAGCAGTTCTTACAATAAACCTTGATTTTAAAAGTTTGAAAGCCAATGAGTAGATGATGGATCAGCTTTTTGTGACCACTAAGGAGCTGTGTGGATCTGACGGTGGAGTGTCTCCGCATTGCTCTGGTGGGCGTAGAGGTTCTCCTTTAACACCTGGGTCTTCCACCTCTCTGGTCTCGTCTCCAACCTCTTCCCAGTATAAACCTACTTTCTAGCCTTTCCAAAAAAACTTAATTTCCTCATCTCAGGTGGTTGTTTCATGAAGACATTGTTGCTTGTTGGCAAACTTAGTAAAGTATTAAAAAATGATTTGGTCATGATTAATAAAAGTCACAGAGTGAGTAGGTTTGATTTCTTATCTTTCATGCATAATATAATTCCCCCCACCCTGACTTTTTGCTTCGTTGTACACCCCGCCCATAGGGAGGCCAGAAAACTTGCATTTCTTTCTAGCAATGGCCCGATACAGAATTTCAAAGAACCTCGGGGCAGTTGAATGTCGGTATCTATTTGTATTATAAAACAGGATGAATCATTTCTTCTTCAGGAAGGATTTTCTTTTGCTAGGGGGTGAAGAAGCTTGAATTAGTTTTATTTATGGGGAGATAAAACCCATCTTTTTTTGAGTTCTTGATCTCCATTTTTTGGAAGGGAAGCCCATTTATAAACTCTCTGGTCTCTTGTCTTTTTGTTTTCCAAGCTCCTAAGCTCGGGGATAATTCTTATGACAAAGAGTGAACATCCTCGTGACAATCCAGCCTCCCTGGGAACGAGCCAGCACATATATATCAGGCGTCCTCGCTGTCACCTCCCTGGTTTTATTTTAATTGCCAAGCTCTCCAAAAGCACGGTTCCTATTAAATTATTCATGGTGGTTTAATGTTTATGTGATCAGAGTAATTATTATAATTATGCATTGTGAATTTTCATAATTAATGACCTCACGCAGATTTCATTTGGCACAGAGCATTTCCGAAGGGAAATCGGATGATTTGATCTGCTGGGGGAGTTGGAGTGACATAGAATGGTGACCTGTCTTGGGTTTTGGGAATGAACTTTAGTCATGCACCTCGGGGAGTGGGGATGGGGGGGGCATCTCAAGGAGAAGTGGAAGTAATGAGATCTGCCTCCAGGGGTGCATTGGGGGTGCCTCTTTTCCTGAAAGCCCCTGTGTGAAGCTGCCCAGAGACGTCCTGGCAAAACAGCCTGGTAGATGCAGAGCAGCAATGAGGGGAACAGACACATGAGTCTCTTCTTGTGGTGTGTTGACTGGGGCCTGCTGAACCCCCTAAAAACCACCCGGCCACACTCAACAACAGCAAGACCATTGCCTGGTGACCCGTAGACAGCAAGGTGGGCCGTGCTCAGGCTTCAGCAACTGCCCCCCAATCCCCACCCCCGTTCTTGAGGGAGTATAACGTGTGAGCAATAGGGGAAATGGCTAAATGACGCCCTGAGCATGGGAAGAAATACGATGTTTTATGATTGATACTTGCCTCAGAGTCTGTTCTGGTTGCTTTAACAAAATACCATAGACTGGGTAGCTTCTCAATAGCTGAAATTCATTCCTCACGGTGGTTTTGCAGCCTGGAAGTCCAAGATCTAAGCGAGGGCAGATTCAGGGTTTGGGGAGAGCCACTTCCTGGTTCATAGATGGTGCCTCTGTCCCGAATCCTCACCTGGTGGGGGAAGTAGGTGCTCCTTGGGGCCTCTTTGATGAGGGCGGCAATGCCATTCGGGATTAATCCACCCTCCTGACCTAGTCTCCTCCCAAAGGCCCCACCTCCTAAGACCATCACCTTGGGGCTTAGGGTTTTAACACGTGGATTTTGAAGGGACATAAACATTCAGCCCAGGGTCAGATTTCAAGTATTTTACTTTAATGTCTCGATTTCTTCATCTTCGACTTGCATCTGAACCAGTGCTTGCCGGGAGCCCTGGATAGATGTTCTGTGTAGCTGTTGACAAAAGCCTCCCATCTGCATTGTCACCTCTCAGCCTCAGACCTACTGGACAGCAGGGCAGTGACTGTTCCCATTTGATAGATGGGGAAACTGAGGCACTCAGTGTCACATAGAAAATAAACGACGGCCTCCAATGTCTGGTGTCCAAGGCCTCCTCTTTGCAGTGGCCCGTCCCCTTCCACCCTCTCTGCCGGGTGTATCGTAACCCTTTCCTTCATTTCCCCACGCTTTCCCTTCCGGGTGAGCCGGGGGGCTTTCAGTTCCTTCAGAGGGGAGGCAACTTTAAAAAATAGACAAAAGAAGAAGCAAAAGAAAAGCCGTGCGTATATCATCCTGCGGGGATCAGAGATCAGTCCCGTCCTGTCTTTCAGATTCAAGCCCAGCTCAATAATAACAAACCTGAGTTCCCTGCACTTCCTGCCTCGTCCCTGCAGAATGTTGTATAGTTGGTGGGATGTCCCCCTGCCTCTCCCTCTGCTCTGCCACTCCGTGAAGACAGGGGCCATCTCTGTGTCTGCAGGACTTGGTGGGGCCTCCAACACGTGAGGAGGAGGGAGAGACTTCTCAAAAGAGTGAATAAATGTTGCTTTCCTCTGTGTGTGGTTTCCTCGCTGCCCCCCTGTCTTCCTTGTGTCCCCGATCCCTTTGTCTCTCCGTCCCCTACATGGGGACAAATGCAGCAGCAGGCATTTCAGAGAGCATTTGCTGACTTGATAATCAAAGCTCATGGCCTGAAGCCTGGATGAGGAGAGAGGACTCAGGGTGAATCTGGTATTTAGACCAGGGTTTCCCAATCATTGGCCATCCGGGTGATATAAGTAGGATGCTTTGGGCTGCACATCTTAATGACTTTAACCCAGTCTGCTTACAGGGTAAGGAAATGTATTATCTTAGAAACGCAAGCTCCAGAAGGAGGGTGGATCTCAGGTTAGTTGATGTTGTGGCTTAGTGTTGCCCCCCACGGTTGGGGTCTTTCTGTCTTCCCCACAACGTCCCCAGGGCTGGCTTCGTCCACAGACTGGTGGCTCTCAGGGTCACAGGAGAGATGTCTGTGGTACTTAGGGTGCATGGTTTATTTGTGTACGGCTGGAGGGAGAGACTGGGTTTTCAGGACTTTCTCTCAAGAATGAGGGAGGGCTACCTTAGCGGTTCCCTTCCTTCCTGTGTCCCTGGCCGTATTCAGAACACAGAGCCGTTCCTCAGCCCATCTCTGGAAAGGGAGCCGGATCAGCCGCAAGGGGGTCGAAATAGCATCCCGGAGCTGAGGATGGAGTTGCTCTTCTGCAAGGTGGATGGCCGTGTGCGTGGTGGGGCAGAGCATGAGTGAATAAAACCAGGAGCAGGTCAGGAATTCATGTTTTTCTTGAAATCGACTCATTCGTTTAGCAAAACTATTTTTTAAAAATCTCAGGGTTTGATATACTTTCAATGTGTTCTTTTAACGGGCGTTAAAATAAATACATGATAATATAAATAAAAGATGTTTACCTGTGTACCACTTGGGGAATGACTGGAGTTAGACTCCACTTCCCAACCTGCATAATCCACTGACACTCACCCCGTGACCTTTGGATGGAATTAACCCCACCTTTTCATGGATGTAGGAGATGCAGCTGTAATTCTGCCAAATAGTTCTTTCTTTCTTTCTTTCTTTTTTTTCCCCCCTAATTGCAGTGTGCATGTGTTAGTTCTTGTCTTTTTAAACTTTCATGATTCCATAGCAAGCGTGCAGAGTCTGTTTCTAAGGGTTGGCCGGGCTGACTTCTCACTCGTTGCTGCCCTGGAATGAGTCGCAGCAAATAGAATAAATAACCGCAGTGCAGGAGATAATAATGGTATTGACTGCTCGGCCCGGGTTAATTTTCTGTAATATGAGCACCATGCCAGAGCCGGGCTGGACGTGCCGGTCCCCTGCCAGTGCGGGGCCTGTAGCTGTGAATATTATAGGTTTGTAAACTCAGAAGGGCTTTAGTGTGGAGCCAGATTTATTTAAAGTCATAAATGGATTATTGGATTACTCCTTGGTCATGCCTCGGAGTAATTGATGGCCGCTAGCAGGGCTTCGGGTCTCTAATAAGCTCCGTCCTCCTCGGGATAGGGACTGTCTTGCCTTAATTAATGCTGAGTCTTCCCAGGGCGTCCCTCCAGCTTTGGGTTAACATTTAACTGAGGCCTGCAAAGGCTGGCTGGCTGGGGGGGGCTCTCTGGCTGCAAACTGAGAAGCTTTCACTTTAATTCTTAGCTCCCTCCTCCAGTCTATTTGGAGAGTATAACAATAGCTCCTGCTGGGCAAGATGTTTTAAGATGTTTTCTTTTTATTTTGTTTTAGGATTCATTATCTCAGCTGAACTTTTTCCTCCTGACGCCCACATGATGATTCTAAGGGCAAACGTTTCCGTGCATAATGATTTGTTTTCATTTTAAAACATAATCCTTTACCCCGGACCTGATCAAATCCCTTAGAGTCCCCAAACACTGAGGACGAATTGCGGGGCCCTGCACGTCCTGTCTGCGACTCAAAATTAAAACAGTGCTTTGTCATCAAGCAAATGGGAGAAAGTTCAACAAAATATTTGTTTTCTCATGACTATGACTCCCATAGCAAACACCTTAGGAGAAGAACCCTACCATCATTTTAGTTTCTCTGTTTGCCTTGTGCTTGGTGTGACTCCCGGTGGGGACATCTGACCCTGCTTTTAGCTGGGAACGTCAGCTAGGAACGTTTAACTTTAAAGGTTATAATGCATTTTCCTATTTTCAGCCCACTTTACCCTCTCCCCGTCTGCCCTAAAAGGTTCAGGATGTTGCCAGAGAGCACCCTTGAGAATGCACGGGTGACCATGCCCTTCCTTTACTGGAGACCCTACAGCCGCCCTCGTTCTGAGCATCAACCCCTGATGTCCTGTCATCGGCGTCTGAGAACCTTCCCACCCCCCCTTCCCTAAGCCTCAGCCATTCCCATTTGTTTAATGTGCCAAATGTCCCTCCTCCCTCAGGGCAACTTGTTATGTTCTTTTTTTCTCTGTCAATTGGTGTTTTAACTTTTGTTCTGAAATAGAGATTCTCAGGAAGTTGCATAAAATGGTGCAAAGAGCCCCACTGCCCTTGACTCAGCTTCCCCCGGTGACCACGCCTTACGTGGCTACGGGACACGTGTGTGCGTGGCTCTATGTCACTGTGTCCCTGGTGTCCCTGCAGCCACTGTGGGTGGAAGACACAGAGCCGTGCCCCACGTCACAGCCTCCCTCCTGCTGTCTCTGCAGCCTCACACCTTCCCGCCACCTTCCTCAGCACCACTGACAGCACCACTCCATTCTTCATCTCTGTAATTTTGTCATTTTGAGAATGTTAATAAACTGAATGATGCAGCGTGTGGCCCTTTGGGGTTTGCTCTTCACTACTCCTTTTTATTTATTTTTAAATCCATTTTTAATTACGTAAATAATAAGCGAATACATTCCCCTTGGGGGAAAAAAATGAATGTTACAGACCAGGCTGGAGTCCTCCCTGACACCTGCCGGCTCACGCGTGGGACCTCGGCTCACCTCTTCTGGAACGTTCTCCCCCAGCTGGGAGTGGGCTGGGGCTCAGGTCGAGCGCCGTGTACACACCCTTCCCTGCTCTCACCATGTGTGTAGACACGTGCTCAGGCGTGTTGTCCCGGTTTCCCTTGAGGCTCCGTGAGGACGAGGGTTTTCTCACTTTTATTCAGTGTTATTTACCATCGTTTGCCCGGCGTGGCATTGGGTTTATGGAGCAGTGTTGTGCTGGATGCTGGCAGCAGCTGGGTACCTGGTGGCATGAATGAGATCACTGCCTCACGGTGGTTCCCAGGAGACTGTGCGTGCAAGTCCACGTGTGCTGACGCTGAGCCCCGTGTCCACTGTCTACCTCTTAACCACCACTCTGGGACCTCGAAGGTGATGAGTGTTCGAAACCGCAAGCCCTGGAGATACCGTCCCGAGACTCTCGCAGGGGCTCGTGCTGCTGTCGGGGGGCTGGGTTCCGGGCATCCGGGCATCAGACCACGTGACTTCCGTCTTCCACACCCACATCCACGGCAGATCGGAGCTGAATCCGTGGTTACTGTTTCAACCCGACTATGTTTTGGAGTGGTTTGTTAACGTGTCGCTGACTGATACCCTGGTGTTGCCAGAGGTCATAGTCACAAAAATATCAGCCTGTCAGAAACGTTTTTGAAGAGACAAACACATCCTCTTATGTGTCTTTTGTGAAGATGCGGTATCATTTTTTTTCTTCACTTGAAAACAAATGTAGGATCGATGGATGAGCTTCCCTAGGAATTCAAAAATGGCATTTGTGTGTGTGAGAGAGAATAAGTGCATGCTAAACTTTGGAAACAGCATTTTGTCATCACTGAATATAATCTATCTGGGGAGAGAGCATTAGCACATGTGAAAAAATTAAGGGGGGCTTAAGTGCCAGGTCCCGTGGTGCCGCCTCAGTGGTCCTTTCAGACTGTGTCCACTCATAGGTCCCACAGCTCTGTGGGTTCAGGGGTGGAGAAACGTGAGTCTGACCAGTCCAGCTGGAGAAGGCTTTTTGGATAGGACAGGATGGGACAGGATGGGCACCTTGGTTTGGATGCAGGAGGGAGCTGGGGGTCTATTTTAACATGACAATGCCATGAGCCCATCACAGAGGCTGGAGTTGCCATGGACGGGGCTGACGGTCAATGAGAGGGTTGACTTTCAGTGGGTTCAAGACATGGGAGATGGGGCTGCCCTCTTTACTGTCCTCCAGCCAACCTTTCCTTCCAAGCATCGTGTGGGGTGTCGCAGTCTGAAGAGTGAGAGTTTTATTTGGAAGCAGAACGAGACTTCACGTTTTCATTATTATGATGCCATCCCCATCTTGGCAGTGACTCTGTTTCCCCCAAATTGCCCAAACCCCGGAAGGCCTGGTACCCGAAGTGACTTCCAAGCTTGAGAACTCCATACCTTCTCTAAATGTTACGTTTCCGCTGAACTTTAGATGATTCTGTGACTTTGTGGTTTTGTGGTTTTGTGGCTTTTTTTTTTTTCCATTCAAAATTAAATTATCTGGAATGATGAAACCGCAGCTGTTAAGCAGTGGGCATTAGATGGCATTTAAACATCATTATCGTATGCACTAATGGAAGCATTGGCTGCTGATTAAAAACAAGACCTCCCAGCAGCCGCTGCAATTGGGAGAATTGCCCTTTGCAAATCGCCCGCTTTAAGAAGACCCCTGAGTCTGTTGCTTGGCATTTTCGGAGGAAATGTAACACCAGTGTCACCTGCTTCTGGATTTCTGAAGACTATTCCGATTTCTCCAGAACTTTCCAATGTGCTCCTGATGGCTCGGAGCTCACCTGTATAGATGGTGCCTGGAACTGACAATAGCCTGGTGACATTTGCAGTTATGACTTGACTCTTATCTTAGAGATTATTTCAGGGAGTGAGTCATCCATTTTCAGGGTTTGCTTGAGATTTAGTTCAGGCATCCAAAATCTCTTCTCATGTACAATTAGCGAAGTAGGTCTGAGTCTATATTTTCCATGATAGTGCCGTCTTTGACACCAATGAGAGTAGGTTTCGTTTTCTAACCAGGTATGCGGGGTTTTCCTCCCAAGAAAGACCTCCATCCTAGTGCCTTCGATTTAAAATGTTTAGCAGTAAAGTAAAAATTTCAGCTTAGAAGTTGCCTCTGTACCCCATGAAGACATTCTAACGTGCAATTTGGGGGCTCGCACTTTCTCTTCCATAGTGTTATTTTTAGAAGGCTAAAGGGGGATCGTAATGGTTGTGTGAGTGTAATATTTATCTGACAGCAGGATTTCTGCAGTAGGTATCTATTTACCTACTTTTAGCGTTCTGGTTTCTGAGGACTTCAGAAAGAGCACGTGAAAGGGAGGGGCCTTTGCCGACTTCCACTGCGACTCAGTTTCCCATTTGTCAGCTGGATTACTGCTCAGCTTGTGGGGAAAAGGGAAAATGAAAGAATCAATGGCAGTTCACGAAAAATTAAATTTTTGCAGAAATGTGAGATGAGGTTTTGTATTCTGGTTGGTATGTTGGGGACAGGGTGGGCGTACTGCATGGTTAACCACTGCATGGGCTGGGGGTCTTTGACCCTAAGCAAGGAGAGAACTCTGTCTAAAAAGGGCCTGGGCTACCCCTAGCCCCTAGTGGGAAGAAGAAGGCTGGAACCTCTGAATTACTTTTGGAGGAATCAAAGGAAGGAATTCTGCGAAGCCTTTCCCTATTGCTGGAATGAGTGAATGAACTTCCTTCTGGCATCCTTAAGACTCTACATCCTTGGTGAGGGTGCAGTTGACCCGGGTTGGGTCACACACCTGCCACTGACCATGTGGCATGTGAGAGGAAAGCAGCTTCCAGGAACCTTGTCAGCTTAGCTCGTCCTCTTAGACTGAGCAGAACTGGGGAGGAGAAATATCTGCTTCTCCCCCAAATCAGGGAGTTATCATGAAGGGAGAAAGGATATTGAGTTGTCAACATGTACAAATACTTGCCCCAACTAGGAGCCAAATTATGTCTTAGAAATTCAGGAATGTTTGAGTAAAGATGTTCAGAATCCTCTGCACATAAAACTGTAAGCTCCAGCTCTCTGGATTTGAAAAAAAAAAAAAAAAAAAAAAGCAGCCCTCTCAAAGGCCCATATTTTAATGTACGTTATTACATCTCACAATTGTTTTGCAGCAGAAAGTTCTATCAGGTGACATGAAAATGAGGCCAGATATTTTCATAATCTCCTGTGACCCAAATGTATTATGAATTCTTTCATCCAGTTTTAATGTAACTCTAAGTTATTCCTCGATGTCTATTAATAATTAAGGGAAGCAAAAACTGTATTATCTCTTTAATAGCATTTTGACTTTTTAGTTTCTTTTTGGAAGAGACGTTCCCAGTGTGTTTCTTGCTATGTCAGGATTCCAGAGAACCCCGGGTTACCCTGTTTCTTTTTTTTTTTCTTTTTGAGACGGAATCTCGCTTTGTTGCCTGGACTAGAGTGAGTGCCATGGCATCAGCCTAGCTCACAGCAACCTCAAACTCCTGGGCTTCAGCAATCCACCTGCCTCAGCCTCCCGGGTAGTGGGACTACAGGCATGTGCCACCATGCCCGGCTAATTTTTATTTTAGTTGGCCAGATAATTTCTTTCTATTTTTTTAGTAGAGACGGGGTCTCGCTCTTGCTCAGGCTGGTCTCGAACTCCTGACCTTGAGCGATCCACCCACCTTGGCCTCCCGGAGTGCTAGGATTACAGGCGTGAGCCACCGCGCCTGGCCTCTTTTTTAACTTCTTTAGGGCAAAACTTGACTTGAACTGCCATGAGCCTAACCTTAGGAATGGGTGGGAAGAAAGCAGAGTCAGAGTTAAGCAGTATTTTATTGGAGAGCTGTGGCCCTGAAATGAGAAGCGAAAAAAGCGAGAGAGAGAGAGAGAGAGAGAGAGAGAGAGAGAGAGAGAGAGAGAGAGAGAGAAAGATTCAATTCTTGCTTTTCTTCTTTTTCACTCTGACCTTTGGTGAGTCACCTACCCTTACAGAGTCTCAGGACCTTCTTTGTGAACTCGAAATGCTTGGCGCTCGACAAGCACCAACACGTGCATTTTTATTATTATTATTGAGGTGAAATTCTCATAACACACAACTAACCATTTTAAAGTGCACAATTCAGTAGCATTAGTGCATTTACGACATTGTGCAACCAGCACCTCTCTCTAGTTCCAACACTTGTGCGTCGCCCCAGAAGAGCACCCTGTACCCCTTAAGCAGCCCCTCCCCACTCCCCTTGCCCCAGACCCTGGAAACCACACTCTACATTCTCTCTCTGTGGACTTGCCTGTTCCGGGCATTTCATGGAAATGGAGTCAAACAGTGAGTGACCTTTGCATCCGGCCTCTTCCGCTTAGCGTTGTGTTTCTGAGTTTCACCCCCCCTGTGGCACGTGTCCGCACTTCATTCCTTTTCAGGGCTGGGTAATATTCCCTTACGTGGCCAGCTTATACATGCATTTATAAGGGGATGGAAATGCACAAGTATTTGAATTAGAGATGATAAATACTACAATTAATTATTTATATTAATTAAATGCCATTAAATTATATTATCAAAGGATCCCATGAAGACAGAGAGTTGTAGAAGGGTGGGGGGAAAGGGGAGAAGTTGGTTAATGAGTACAGATAGATGGTTTGAGAGAAGAAATAAGACCTAATCTTTGTTCCATCAGTAGGGTGGCTGTAGTTTATAATCTATTTTACATTTATATTCCCAAATAGCTAGAAGAGAAGAATTGGAACGGTTCTAGCACAAAGAAAAAGCAAATATTTAAGGGGATGGCTACCCCAAGTACACTGCTTTGATCTTTCCAAATTATACCAGTGTATTAAATGATCACACGCACTCTAAAACTAGGACATCTATTATGCATCAATCTAAAAAATGAAATTTCAATTTATAAAAAATAAATTCTATTATCAAATATTCTTGTTAACTGCTATGTGAATACTATTATTCCTGTGAATATCAGTTATAGTAATAAACACGTGGCTCACCCACAGAGCTAATTGGTCAGACCTAGAGGGCAGGCGTCTGCTCACTCTTTTATCCACATTTTCCAGGAGTTCCAGCCGACAGTCTCACTCTGATAAAACAAGATCCGAGTCCTCTTTGGCCACCACTTACTAGCTCAGCTGAGCTACATCCAAAGGTTGCACGCCGCACCGTGTCCCTGCCGTCGTTGTCTTCCCGTTACTCGTGTAATTACGGGATTGGGAAGTGTCGCCCACGCAGTAAGCTGCCTGCTTCTTACCCACTTAGAGTGCACCGCAGGGGACCGATTCCACGGCCCCAGACGAAAGTGATACAACAGTTGCTGGTCAGGAGGGGACCCACTTCTCCGCCTCTATCCTCCACTTCTGTTTTTTAAAGGGAAACGGCGGACCGTGTTGCCATGGCGACAGAGGTAGCACCCGAATGATGAGCAAGTCGATGCGATTTGCCTGGAGGTGCGTTTAGCTCACCCAGGGTACTTTCCCAACAGTCCTTTGTTCCCTCTCTCCTCCGTGGGTGAGACGTGGTCACACAGGGTGATCTAGGCGAGGCTGAGTCACCCCACATTCCGTGCCCCTCCGCAAGGTGACTCGCTTGGAGATGCCCTTGCTTCCCCACGCTGGCTGCCTGCTCAAACCTTGTTGTCCAGCATGGCCGGCAAGCCCCACCTCTTCTCTGACACCCGTGACCCAGGACATCCTATCCCCAGCCCTCCCTGACCCCCACTGTTTAGTATTTCCCCATGCCACCCTGGACTGTGTTCCGCAAGCGGTGACCCAGATTCCGAAGCTGAATCATGTCCTTTGGCCTCATTCTAGGCTTCTCTCCGATTGGGTTCATCGGGATTCTGAGGGGCAAGTGACAGAAATCCAACTTCAAAGTGCACCAAAAGGGACCCACAGACCAGGCTGACTCATCATTTGCAAAGCCCAGCAGTGGAGACTGCCTCAGGCACGGCTGCCTCAAGGTGCCCTGAGGACACCATAGATACCTTCCTCTTTTCATTTTGCTTTCTTCTGGGCTGCCTTCTGTGGGTGTGAAGAGTGTTCCTCCAAAATGTTATGTCCACCCCGAAGCTCAGAAATGTGACTTTATTTGGAAATAGACTTTGCAGATGTCCTTAGTTAAGATGAGGTCATGCTGGATTAAGGTGGTTCCTCAATCCAATGACTGGCGTCTTTATTAAGAGAAAAGAGAGGGCGACGTGGACATGCACACACACACACACACACAGACACATGCACACACAGGGAGCGCTGTGCAACAACGAAGGCGGAGGTTGGAGTGATGTGGCCACAAGCCCAGAAGCACCGAGGATTCCCAGCGACCATCAGAAGCTGCAGGGGGGCGTGAAAAAATCTCTCCCAAAACCTCTAGGAGGAACCAACCCTGCCGACACCTTGATTTCAGACTTCCGGCCTCCAGCACCATGAGAGGATCAAGTTCTCTCCCAGTTCGTGATAATGTGATTTGGCCACCCTGGGAAGGTGGTACATCTGCATTCGCAGGCTTGTTCTCACCAAGTGACATCAAAGACGGCCCCTGGCTGCACTCAGCCTGCAGGCAGGGCTGGGGAGGAGGGAGGCTTTCCCCCTGATTTTTATGTTTCCTCCCTGGGGGAGCCGCCCAGGCTGCACACTGAGCCTTCCCCTCAGCCCCACGCTGACTCTCAGGAAAGCAAGAGGGCCCCGTGTGACAGCGAGGGGAAGGGGAACCAGCTCAGCCCCGGCCGCTGCTCTCTCTGGAGGCCTCATGCCTGCAGCAGGGACATCTCATCGGCTCGGGGCCAGCAGGCAGGTGCAGCACTCGGGGAGATGGGTCTAACCCACAAGGCAGCGCAGCACAAGCCCTTGAGGGAGTCCCCTGGAAGCCACATCTTCAGGGATTTCCTCTGTCAGTAACAGCTGCCATTTTTATCTCTACTGTCTCTCCCCTGTATACACTCCCCCGGGGGGAGAGCTCAGAGAAGCTGTGTGCCTAGTCCCAGGCCACCCGGTGACATTAAATGGCAGAATCAGCCTGGGCTGGAGTCTCTGTCTCCACGCCAGGAGTCCCTCCCCGCTCTGCTGCCCTAAGGCAGACCAGAGACCCAGGAGCAGTGCGATTTCTGTACCCAAGGCCGGAGTTATCCAGTTCTCGTGCCAGGCTTTTCTCTGTTTTTGTTAACAGTGAGCTGAAAACACCTCTCATATGATTGTGCGTGTGTTGGACCAAACAGAAGCAGCCATTTCCTTTCTGCAAGGTCCTGCAAGAGCAAAGGTTTCTTTCCCCTGGGATTAGCTTAGACCCAGCCCCTGGCCTGGTGGATGGGGTGGTGGAGGAACAAAAGCAACAGGTCACAGGTCCTGCTAGGAAGGAGAGGAGGGCGCTGGTGGTGATGTTGGATATTTCTGCTGTATGGGTTGATTGCATGGCCCAGACATGTCCATGAAAACACAACACAGTGTGGGGGGGAAAGTCAGGGGTAGCCAGGAGGGCGAAGAAATGGCTGAGCATGTGGGGATTAGCTTACTTTATTCTATCTGTCCCCTAAGAGAATCTGTGAGTTCCCACAAAGAAAAGAAACCTGCCCCTGCTTTGAGGTTAGCTATTCCCTTCGTCCTGCAAGTTGTCTGAGAAGTTGATTAAATCCATCACTCACAGCTGAGAAGAAAGGGTGGGAAACTGCAGAAATGGTTAGGGTCCCTGGGAGGCACTTGAACTTGGAATCTACTTAATAGCTCTTGGCACGAAAGCAAACAAGAGTCTCTTAGAGATCAAAGGACTTTTATCTCACTCAGTGGAGAAATCTGTTACTTCAATCACTTATTGTTTGAGCCAAAAATATCCCTGGAGTGAGAAAAGAAGGAAGAAATGTGTTGTCCATTTTGGTATTTATTGCAAACCTGAGTGTTTGCTTTTCAGGTGATTTCTGAACTTTATAAGGAACATTTTTTTTTTTAAATTATTGAAGGCACGAATTCATAGCTGAGTTTTGGACCTTCTGTTTGAGGCTGTGCAAAGTGATAGTTGAATGTGTCATTGGTAGGAAGCCCCATTACTCGTTACGCAGTCTTTGATCAAGAACCTACCGTGTACCGCCTGCTGTCATGGAAATTCAATAGCGTACTAGATGGACCGTGTTCCTCAAAAAATTCCTGTCCACCCCGAACATCTGAGCATAGCTTTAGTTGGAGAGAGAGAATGTGCAGATGTGATTAGTTAATTTGAAATTAGGTCCTGCTGGATCAGGGTGGGCTCTAAACCCAGTAACTGGTGTCTTTACAAGAGGGGAGGAGACAGAGATGCACACACGGAGAAGGAGCCCGTGTGAAGATGAGACAGGAGCTGCCAGCAGCCACCCGCAGCTGCAGAGGACACAGGGCACAGAATCTCCCTCCAAGACACCAGTGGGGACCAGTCCTGCTGGCACTGTAATTTTGGACTTCAGGCCTCAGAACTGAGAGTAAATTCCCATTGTTTCACACCACTTAGTTCATGGTACTTTGTTCTGGAAGCCCCAGGAAACTAACGACTCACGAATCTCATATTCTACCTATGGGGGTTGTGAGAGGGGACATAGACAATAAGCAAAGAAACAAGTACTTATTTTCATAAGTGTTATTGGAAAACATTAAACCAGGTAACATGTTGCCAAGAGTCAGGTTACGGATGGGACGTCTATTTGAAGTTGGATGGAAGGTCTGGGAAGTGTCTTCAGACAGGAGAGGCATGACGATGTCCCCTCTGCAGACCTGGACGGGTGGAGGGACCTGCCGGTGACCCCTGCGGGAAGTTGGCCAGGCGGAGGGAGCGAGTGTGGAGTCTGACGTCCCCGAGACACCAGCGCGGCTACGCCCAGGGAGCCGCATGGGGAGAGGGCAGAGGGAGCCGCGTGTGCGGGGGCTGTGCTCCAGACACTGATAACATATTTAATATGTATTTGAAAGGAAACAAAAAGCTGAGCACCAGGGCCAGACAGATGATGCCGGGAAAAGGCAGAATTCGAGGCTGCCTTATTTAAAGGCTGTGGAAGGAGATGACACTCATTTCACGTGACACTTGCTCACGGTTCCACCAGCATAACCATGCCCTTTCTCTTAGCGAATCCACCTGATTTTTTAATAACTTATGCGTTCAGATTGACTGTCTTCCTTCGGGAAAGGATGGGGACTGAAGACGAGTGTGGCGAGACCAAGGAGAGATGTGTTTCTGAAGCAGGGCAGTGTCCTGGATTGACCAGTCCCCCCCACAAAAAAATTGTGTCCATGCGGGACCTCAGAATGTGGCCTTATTTGGAAACAGGGTCATTGCAGATGTAGTTGGTTAAGCTGAGGTCACGCTGGAGAAGGCGGGCTTCTACACCAATGCCTGACACCCTATTAAGAAGGCCACATGAAGACCCAAAGAGAGACCCAGAGGACGACACTATGCCACGTGACGATGGAGGCAGAGATTGGAGTGATGCTTCCATGAGCCATGAGACTCCGTGGACTTCGGGAGCCACCAGCAGCCACGAGACGGCGTGGAGAGATTCTCCCCTCGAGTCCGAGGTGTGAGCGAGGCTCTGCCAACACCTGGATTTCAGTCTTTGGCCCCCAGAACAGTGAAGGAATAAGTTCCTGTTGTTTTAAGCCACACTGGGGCACTTTGTGATGGCAGCCCGAGGAGAATGTTATAGACCAGGGTGTGTTTTGAGAATCAAAAAATAAATCCCCAAGCAGGAGAAAGAAGCGCTTTTGTTTGTATCTTTTGTTTTTGATGTAGGGCCATCTCCCAGTCATTTGAGCATATCTGTCCCCTTTGCCACCGCTTCTCTGACTGTGTTCCAATGGGAACCCCCAGGGACCCTGCTGGGGTCCGTTGCGGCGGCTCTGAGTGTGTGGGGTCCCAGGGAGGCTGTCTCGTCTCAGCGCCACTTGTAAAACCACTGCGGCAAGTTTCTCTCCCTCTTCCTTCCTCGGTTTCCGTTTTTTGTTTTTTTTTTTTTTGTCTCTCTCCCAATAGTAAGACAGACCCAACAGACTTCTTTGAGGATTTTTGGTTGATTTTGGAGATGGGACTTTTCCATCCCGGGGAAGGGCAGGGTGTTCAGTGGGCAGCAGCTTTAGAAGGAAACCGTGTTAGGGCCAGCTGTGAAGTCCTTGATGGAAACCGGGCTCTGCAATTAGAAAATGCAGCCTTTGAAAAAGCTTTGGGGCTCTACGTGTCACAAACACCGAGGGACCACGGTGCAGCTTAAACATGAAGCCTTTCCATGAACAGGAGGAAGAGACTGTCTCTGTCTCATTATTGTGAACAGCTTTTGGTTTGCTTGTTTTATTTGAAACTTGTCATGTTCTATCATTTCAGTTTATTTTTTTGTTTGATTATTATCATTCTTACTATTATTTTGACCACAGGTGCAGAATGGGCTTAATCATAACCCTTGTTCTATAACACACTCTTCTTTGTGCCATCGGTGACTCACTTGTGTTTATAGAGTTACTTGCACACAATAAGCACTCAGGAATCCACCACCCAAAACAAAGCCTGGGACCTTAACAATACATCAATTTAACCTCAATTTTTTTTTTAGTAGCTATCACCCTTATGTACTTTAAAATGCAGTTACATGAATACTCTGAGGGCTTGATTTTTTTTTTTGCTCAGTAACCCAGTCTGTTTCAGACACGTGTTTAATCCCCAAGTAGGGACGTTTTGGTGCTTAAAACCGAATAGTCCATCATCATCTTCAGGGTAGACTTTTCTCTATTGACCTGCACCAAATGAAATTCTGTACTCAATTTTTTTTTTCTAAGCAAAACTTTCTCCTTTCTTAACTGATTTCTTTGAGGAACAAAGCCAAGAGCAACCCGGGTTGCCGTGTGGTTATTATGTAATAAAAAGAAGTAAGAACAGACATTCAGCAAACTCAGCTGATAACAAGCGTATCTGTCCAAGCCAGAAATGTTTATTAAGCATTTAGGGGTTCCGGTTCCGATAGGTCTGGGATAGTTGTGGGAGTTCAAATACTAAATGGTAAAACACAAAGAGAGAAAAACAGGCACAGAACATCTATCAAGAAACACACCAACCGACAAACACAAGATGAGTCAGTAAGTGGAGAAGAAAATTTGATGTACTCTACATGTCTGCTCTGTCTCCTTCTCCATCATACCTGCGGGGATTTTTAGGAAAAGGAGTGCTCTGGAGAAGAATAAGGGTTATAAATTCG
This sequence comes from Lemur catta, assembly GCF_020740605.2. Classification (NCBI taxonomy): domain Eukaryota; kingdom Metazoa; phylum Chordata; class Mammalia; order Primates; family Lemuridae; genus Lemur; species Lemur catta. The sequence continues at coordinate 30,035,803 of NC_059148.1, forward strand.
TGGAAGTTGTAGAGATTTCAGAAGCAAAAAAAATTGGGCTCTGCCATCCATTTATACTATGATCTCAGATAAGACATCAATGATGTCTCGTAGACATTTCGGAAGAAGGGCATTATGTGTATGTGTCTTCATTTATACAAGACGTGCTTATTGAGGGCCTGCTAGATGCCAGGCCGGGACTGGGCTTCAAGGTGAATGAAATGGACATGAATTCATCTCTCACTCTTACAGAGGAACAAAACAAAAACAGAAGTTTGGAAAAGATATTGAATGTGACTTGTGTTTGAAGATAAATTCCTAGAGGCCCAGTCTTGAGTTCCCTCTTCTGTTTTGTTGGACCTTTATCAGTAATGAAAAGCAACTCCCAGCTTCTAGCTTCCCTGGATCTCTGCAGGGCAGGTGCTCGAGAACTGATTTTGTTTGCATTTTCCTGGCACTGCGCATCCAACCAGCCCATCGGCTAAGTGCCCATGAGACATCGTTTTTGGTACTTAAATGATAAGTAAAAACACACACTCCCCTAAGGGAATGATTTGACTTGCCAAAGGCTTTTGTACAAGAACAACAAGGGCCATTATGTGTTCTGGTGGTGCATGATGTCAGTGCAACTTCAAGAGTTAATTACATTCTTAATTACAGCTTTGTATTGAATTAGGCGGCCATCATCCATAACATAATTGAAACCCTGCTGAGATCATGTCTGTTGCCAGCTAATTGCATGCCATTTTTCACTAAACTTTAAATAAAAACCAGTATTTCATTTGTCTCGGCTTTAATTAATTGACAGGAGAAACTTAATTGGGGTTTTATCGATAGATTGAATATTTTCAAGTGATCGCGGAGAGATGGGTTACACTGTAGCACAGCAGCCTCAGAATACCAATCTGTGAAGGTGCCTCCCTTGCATTTAGAAAAGATCCCGAGTAGACAGAGTCTGCTACTCTGCGAGGCAGGTTGGCAGAAGAAAGGATCACTTCGCCAGGAGTCAGAAGTTGTGGGTTCTATCCTCGCATGGGTCCCTTTCTTATGATGACCTGTGGCCACACGCTTCTCCCCTAGGGCTTAAGTGTCTCTGTCTCAAAAATGAGAGGTCTTTGGGTCTGTAAAAATCCCTATTAACTCCAATATCCTACTTCTATGACTTAGGGTTAGATGCCCAAGTGACGGAAGATAGACCGGATGTTGTCCATAGGCAAACTATTAGGATGTGGAGTCTCTGCTCTTCTTCATAGAGCAGGGCTCCTCGGTGGTCTGCAACAGAAACTCTCTGGTGACCTAATAGAGAAGGGATTCCAGGAAAGACGTTAGGATAATCAGGACCAGTGAGCGCTGTCCTTAATAAAGATCCCAGCCATCAGTTGAGGGAAACAGAATGGTTCTGTTGGTGTGTTGCTGATGGGATGCGGATTCGTGTACCTTCTCTGTCCTCAGCTCCACTTGGGGTTCACAATCCTTCGAGAGAGTCTGTGGGGCCAAGCTTGGCTCACATGTTCTGTCTTGGCTGAGGGAGATCGGGTTCTTGTCCCTGACAGTCTTGCAGAGGCAGTTACCATAAGGAGAAATCAGGGTGCTGTGACCAAATAAAGGGGTATTCAGTGTTCATTCATATGAGAACAAACCTCACTGTCCTTCCCATCTTGACCCTTCTTGATGTGTGATGTGTGGGAGAATGCCCTGCTCTTTGTGAGATCCTGGGCATTCCCAAGTGATAAAAATGTTGGCAGCAGTGTTTAGAAAAAAACTCTATTTCCATAGAGTTCTAGAAGAGCGTTTTGTAATTGTTGACTTTTATTGACTTTGGAGCATGTTTTATTTCTTGAATTATATTTGTTGTGCCAAACTTACTAAAGATCGTGGATCTCAAGCATATTGAAAAAGAAAGAAGGAAGGGAGGGAGGAGGGAGAGAGAGAAAAAAAAAGGAAGAAAGGAAGGATGGAAGGAAGGAAGAAAGGAAGGAAGGAAGGAAGGAAGGAACTTTCTTTAATCATCTCACCAAATAATCTAATAAGACACAATGTAAGTCCCCAATAGTTGTTAGTTAGGATCCCTAATGTTTTTGTACTTGTGGGTTGTGTTATCCAAGTGTATTTTTCTCAGATAAATTGTCTTTGTTATAAAATTAATACATTTTATTTCACCATTTGAGCTGTAGAGAAGTGTAAGGTAGGGTGCGACTCTGTAAGCTTTTCTTTGCATTTTAAATGCTTGCACATCTATATTTCCATAGAGTTGTAGAAGAGCGTTTTGTGATTGTTGACTTTTATTGACTTTGGAGCATGGTTTTTTCTTGAATTATTTATTGTGCCAAAATATTTAGGATGTGCACTTCCATCATTTATATTATTTTGCAGATTCATACTTGCCTTTTAAAGTCCAGTGGACACTCACACATTCAGATGGTAAAGATATCATAGTTTAATAATGAGGGATTTTAAAATAGGTTTCTAGGAAAGGAGAGGCCATATCTGTTTTTGGATCCAATATCTATTTTTAGATTTGTGATGTGAAGCCCATTTAGGAGTGTGTCAATTAGGCTTCTTTGGTTGCCTGCAATAGAAATTGATTTGGACTAATTTACGCAAAAGCAAACCTGTCAGAGACCTGTCAGGATCTCACAACACCTGGCTTGTAAACCGAGACAGCTAAGGAGGAACCTCAGCTGTGATTTGCTGTGGGAGATTCTGTGCAAGGCGCCATTCCTGAAAAACAAACAAACATCTCCAGCCATTTCTTTTGCCCTATGTCATCGCATACAATGAAACATTTTGGGAGAAGATGTCCTTCCATAGGGCAATGGCTAAACAAACCCTGCTACATCCCTCCCACAGAATACTACTTACCAATTAAAAGGAATACACTATTGATACCTAATAACAACTTAGGTGAATCTCCAAGGACATGTGCTGAGTGATGAAAAGCCAGTCTCAGAAAGTTATATATTGTATGATTCCATGTAAGTAACATTTTTGAATGGACAAAATTTTAGAAATGAAGAACAAATTAGTGATTTTCAGGGGTTGGGGATGGGAGAGGGGTTAGGGGGATGTGGCTTTCATTATAAACGGGAAAAAGGAGGGACCCTTGTGTAGGTAGAACTCTCTGTATCTTGGCTGGTAGTGGCAGATACAGAATTTCCAAATGTGATGGAATCGTTAGAACTAAATACACAAACACACACACCATGAGTACCGGGAAAACTGTGGCCATGTGCGAATTGTGTCAATGTCAATATCCTGGTTGTAATATTTTATTATCATGTTGCAAGATGCTATGATTGGGAAGGAGACCTCTTTGTATTATTTCTTGCAACTGCATGTACGTCAATAATTGTCTTAATCAAAACTTTTGATTCAGAAAAGACATTCTGGGAGACTGTCCATTTGGCCTATTGCCTACTCAAAAACAAGGCTGAGTAGAGGACATGAGTTAAGATCCAGCAGAGACTCTAGTTTGTGTGGTTGGAAGCCAGGACCTTGGCTCACCCAGTGTGACAGAATGTGTCTCCCCAAAATAGCCATAGTAATTTTTCCAGGCTCACACACTCTCCCAGAATCTTGCCAGTTTCCAAAAAGAGATGAAAACTTTTTCCCATCCTTTTCAACCTGGGTAGGCTTGGGGCTTATCCCATGAATCAAGCATGCTGGTGATGCTATGTGACATTAAGACCATGTCATAAGAAACAAGGTGGCTTTTGCTGGCCTCTCCCTGTCTCTCACGTGTTGCTTGCTCTTGGAACCCAGCCGCCATGTTGTGAGGAAGCCCAGGTAGCATGGAGAGGCCACCCATGAGCGTTCCGGCTGACAGTCCAGCTGGCAGACAGATCGAGTGCCAGACGGACGAGGGAGGAAGCCTCCTGATGTTTCAAGCTATCCCAAACTAATGCCACGTGGAGCTGAGACAAAATGCCCCCTCTGAGCTCTGCCCAAATCACAGATTCATGAGAAAAACCAATGTTGCTTTAAGCCAGAAATTGTTGGAATGTTTTGTAGCACAGCAGTCAAAACTGGACCGCCTTCTTTCCAAACACGACCGCAGCGGGAAAAAGGAAGTTCCCTGGTAGGATGATGCTGGACAGTTAAAAACAACATATGGCTGGTCCTCGGGGGCATGTGCCAGTTTCACTTTCCACATGCCTGTCGCTCGTAAGAGCTCACTTTCGAGATGCTAGGGAGTTTGGGGGACATTGGTGGCCAAAAGAAATCGGGTCCCAGAAACCACCCCAAAAGATCTTTTTGAAGCATCTAGTGGGTGCTATTTTATTTAATATTCTGTGCATCAATTATGTGTAAGCATTGAATAATCTCTAGCCAAACACCCCTGTTTACTTTAAGGTTTCTTAGCTTTTCCATAGACTAACTCGTTAACCATGCTGCTCTGTCCTTGTTGAAGGAGAGATATCTGTTTAAATGAAAGGCAGGAGAACAGACTTGGGGAAGACTAAATATGCACTATTATTATGTAAAATAGAGCCGAACCCATCCATTCCTTCAGCGTACATTTTCAAGTGCCTGCCCCATTCCAGGCCTGCAGGTGCACCTGTGAGCAAGGGGACAAGGTCTCTGCTCCTGTGGATCTGCTATTCCGGTGGGGCAGGACTGAATTAAACAGGCAAACAAGCAAGCCAGCCAATTCCATCTTTACGGGTGAAGCCTTGAGAGCATCACAGAAGAAAACTTCTGGCAAAACACAGAATTTAGATGCCAACTCCAGGAAGAAATATTTCAATGGGGTCCTGGCTCCATGCAAGGAACATGGAACAGAAGCCAAGAATTCTGTCAGTTAAAAGCAGCGAAGTTTCCCGAGCCTGGGTGGGTTGGGGACGTGGATGGCAAGGTGTCAGGTCCCTCCCTGCAAGATCGGCTCGGAGCCACTGCCCACAGCGTGGACAGCCCACCAGCCTAAGGCGGGAGATTGTCAGGCGTGACGAAGCAGGAATTTTAGCTGGAGAATATTCACCAATTGCAGGCCAAGAGGGGAGAGGGGATGTTAATCTCCTCTTCACAGCCTCGCTCCTTGGGGGACCTTGCTGCCCTTTATTGTTAATATAAAAATCAATATAGCAAGAGGCGAGTCTTTGCTGTGATAATATTGGCTCCTTTCGCCAGGCGTGTGGAATCAGATTACTGATAGATGCACCTCTGTCCCTCCCCAGGCTCCAGATAGAATCTGCGGGCTTTGCCAATAAGCACAGTAACAGAGTGTGGATGGTGAGCCGGCGGGCGGCCAATCGCAGCAGAGAAAATGTAATTCCCTTGCAAGGCACCGTCCCGGAGGGAGCGGGGAAGCTGCGTGCCTGATTGTGTATGCTCGGCTGCGCCCGGCCAGCCGGAGTCTTTGAAGGGAAGCCTGGGTACCTGTGTGCAGCTAAGACGCCGGGGAGGTGGCATCCTTAAGAGAGGATGAGGGGAGGAAAGAGAAACAAAGGAGGAAAGGCAGGGAGGGGACAGAGGGGGAGGGAAGCCCAGAAGGAAGGCCTGCAAGCAGCTCTTTGAGAAAACTTCCCCTAAAGGCCTTTAGTGACAATGTAGTAGTTTGAGTAAAGGGACAGGTCACACCTACATTTTCCAAGATGTGCTCTGCGCCACATGGGAACTAATTTTTGAACACGTGATGTGCTCAGAGACTCCCTGCGGGTGAGTCTTCATTCAGTGTCAGCAGAGTCACGTGGCGGGGAGCCTGCCTGGAATCATCTTCCCTAAGACCGGAGGTGTAAGTGCACATTGCAGACTGCTCAGCAGATGTCAGTGGTTGGCACTAAACAGGGGCAGGCTTAGGGTCATGTTTTTTCAGATTATAAAACTAATAGAACCTATAAAGAATGAAATGAAAGCTACCAGTAGTCCCCTCTCAGCTGTCAATAATTTTTATGGACTTCCTGCCAATTTTTCTTAATCTGGTCCTCACTTGTTCACTCTCCATATATGCATGTGTGCACATATCATATACGTATAAATCCATTATATAATGTGTGCATATACATCATCGATGTGTGCATAGGTATATAAATAATATCTGTTTACAAAGTTCAAACCAGGTGGTTTGTACAGGTTTGTCATTTATAATCGTATTGTGAGCATTTCTTGACTTCAAGAAAACATCTCTGACAACAAGACATCAGTGATTATGTCTTATATTCAACTGTATTCGTGGATATTTCAATTACTTCCATATTTTTACTATTGTAACACTTCATAAACAGGCTTAGGTGTAAATCACGGAAAACTTTTAAAGTAAATCTACATACATTCCTAAAAGTACATTTTTTGGACTGGATCCCTAAAAGTGGAGTTACTGAGTGAGGTGATGTTTTCTGGTGTGTCTTGGGGATGTTTTCATGTTAGCAGGGACTTTCCTGCATGGTGTCACCATCACTTAGCCGTGACTTACTGCGGGACACTGTGCCTATTTCCAGTTCCACCCTGCTGTTCCCTCATTTGGTGACCTGGAGTGACCTGCGCATGCTTTGCCGCAGTGACTAGACCCCCAGGCCACCCTCCCACTAAGCAAAGCCCTCGGTGGGCTGTCATCCCCCTATGGCCGTTGGACAACTAGAAGTTTCTCTTTCTTTGAGAGGAAGTTCTGTTGTGGCAGCTGCTTGCTCCTGGGTTTGTGGCCCTTGTCCTGTGAACAGGACAGACATGGTCCCTCCTTGCACGTGGATGGAGGGTGTGCTCGGAGGTATTCCTGGGTCCTGAAGCAGCACTTGGGACGCTGCCATTATCCAGGCAGCACTGAAATGAATGAGTTAATAAACAGATGAATGCAGGTCTTTTCAAAGATAAATATCATTTCGACCAGTTACGTGGAAAAACATCATCTGTTACATAGTATTGTGTTTTTATAACTGTACGATTATTTATGGAGTTCCAAAGGAAGCGGGAAGGCAGACATCTCTCTTGGTTTTCGTGTCTCCGTTCATCCCCACCCTCATCGCTCAATGACGCCTCCAGCCTCCCCTGACCCTTCTCCTTTTCTGGTTCTCTGGATTTGAGATTGCTGTTGTGCCCAGCGTAGCAGGCTTTCACTTTTCAAGTTGCCAGATCTGCTAGAAAAAAAATTACAAAGATGAATACTTCTGTGCCTTTGGCAGATGCTCATTTCCCTCTGGTTCACATATCTGTGCAAATGCAGATTTGCAAATCATCCCACTTCTCCAGGGGGCTTGGTTTTCCATCCTGCGCTGAGCCTAGTGTGAGGCCGAACAGCCCCCCATCCATGGTACCTAGAATTGAAACAGTAGCCCCAGGAAAAGAAAGTGTGCTTGGAGGCAGCTCCCACAAAGCCCTGAGACTGCAGCAGGGGTAATTAGTCTGTCACTCTCCAGGAAGGGGGGACTGAAGCAGGATCTCTATTAGCCTTTGTTCCACCTCCTCCCAAGACTGAGCCTGCTGGGAGGTAAGAGACAGAGAAGTTTGCAGATCCATCACGTGTCTTTGTGGCTTCAAAATCTCATTATTTCACAACATATTTTTTTCTTTTCCAGCAATATAGTGAAACAGCACTCAGAAATTAATTGTATTTTCAATAAAGCAGAGCATAGTTTTTTGGTTTTTTTTTTTTTAACATTAAACTTGCTTAATACTGGGAAGCTCAAGATTAGCTGTGCTGTAGGAGGAAAAGAAGTTAGAAAAACTATGTAAGTGAAATTCCCTTTTAGGGATGTTATTTTTACTTTTAGGTTTTCTTTTTCCCCCAAACCCCTCGCTGTTTTGACAAATTACATCGTAAGACAAGTTGAATCATCAGCGTCCATCATATTATTCCTTCACGTACTCAGTGAACAGAGCTGCGTGGATTCTGCTGGGCAGAGAGCCCTGGACGTGGGTTTACCCAGGGAGGGGGACAGGTAGAAGCAAACAGGTAGATGAGGGAGAGAATAGGGTTGTGATGCAAATGCATTAAGGAGTGTGGAAGGGGGTAATTGGAGGGCTTTGCGTTTAATTCTAGGCTGAACTATTTCAAAACTACTAGCTCATCAAACCCTTAATATCATAGATATAATTGTTGAAGGCAAGGCTAATTTGTAGGTGAGCTGGTGAAAAAAATGATCATTAGGTGAAAAATACCACTTTTTTTTTTTTTTTAGTCTATGGATAAGGCCAGATCGGAATGGGAGTTTGCACAAGACCATGGAGAAGGAAATATTGTGGTAGAAATATCACTTGCCCTCCAGCCACAGTGAATAGAGGGCAGCACTATTTGCCACTGTGAGTTGAACCAAATACAAAGCAGGGAGGTTGGTGGGACTCTGCCTACCCAGTTCTCCCTCTGCACACCTGGGGAGCAAAGACTTGGATAAATGTTGTGATTTATCACTGGTTATGCATTTTGCTCTTTGGTTTTCTTCGTGTTTTCTTTACTCTTAGTTTCCATGGGAACTTCCATTGCTATTGTCCTGAGTCTGAGATTTCTGCCTTGAGCTGGGGACTGAGCAGGGGAAGGAACAGGCAGGCTCCAGGAGCAATGAATCCCGTGCAGACACCATTGGCCAAGGAAAAGGTTTTGGTAACCTAGAGATTTGAAAAGCATTTCTATCTGTATCAACTAAGTAATTCCGTATTTCAGTCTTATAGACCCCAATATGGATGAACGTTGGAATTATTTCAGGCATGAAAACTCCAGTATTAGCATAGTAAAGTTTGTTTTTTTTTTCTTTCTGCTCAAAACACATTTTTTTAATACTCTGATCTCTGTAAACTCTGTCAGGAAGTCAGGAAGAAAGGAAAGGCACTGGGAAGGCTAAAGTTTAATCCTTTGAGGGTCTATGACTGCAAAGCCTTCTGGCCATTTGTACAATGCTGAAGGGCCAGTGTTAGGTAGTTCTCTGGCAAGAGGATTAACTTTTATTGGTTTGTGAAAATATCAGTTGTTAGGGAAGAAGCTGAACAAAGTTATGTTTTTCCGCCCTGGACTCTATAGAGGATCAGAGTTCTGTGGTCTTTTTTTTTTTTTTTTTTTTTATTGTCTCTGTTTGCAAGACAGGGAGATGGTTTAAATTATCATCCTGCAGATGGACGGATGCCGCTGGATCAGAAGATGGCATGCAGAGCTCTGGCTGCCTCCTGCTGTTTCGGTACTGGCCGGTCAGCTCTGCTGGGGGTCGGGGGCGGCTCCCAGAGCCGGCCCCCCCATGGAGAAGGCATGTGCAGGCCATTAAGCTGGTCCCAAGATGTCTGGGCTGCTAAACATTAATAAGAAAAAATGTTCCTCCAACATATAAAGCCAAATATTTAGTTAAGATTGTCCTCATTAAAGGTGCTGAGGTTTGATTTGTCATGTTGCGTGGAAACTTGTCAAAGGCGGCCTCGAGGAGGTTCCTGACAGCCTCAGTGCTGCGTGCCTGTGCCCCGTGCCCATGTGTTTCCCTTTACTGCCCACATGGCGTGCAAGGCTGCATCTGCCTGCAGGCGGGGGCCTCTTTTGTTCCGGTTGTGTGTGCACAACACCAAAGGGGACTCGGGGGGCTGAGGAAGCCGGTGAGTAGAAAGTAACACTGCAACCTCGGTTGTGCCTCGTGTCCTGAGAAAACTGTTTATCTGAGTTCAGCTTTATCACTTGGACAGAAAGCACCTAATTCCAGGTAGCCACAACCCACAGGTGTCTCTGCAGGTATACAAACACGTACGCACACGAGCACACACATGCACGCGTGATATGTGAATACCCCATGATGTGCCAATGCAGCCCCTGCAACAAAAGCCCACGTTGTGCCTGTGTTTACCCTTCTGTTGCCATGGCAATCAATTTGATTGAGTCAACTAACAGGATTTGAGAACCTGGTGGCTATTCCTCTCTGCTATGTGTTTATCGTAACTAGCCTTGAGCATGTTATGCAAACACAAAGTCTGTTAAAAAGTCTATTTCTCACAGATGGATGTGAGGAAATTCATTTTATAGACGGCTTCCTGATGGCTCCATCTAGTCAGGATCCCTCCAGACTCTGTTCCCTTCATTTGTAAAATCATCCTTTTGCGTGCCTCGTGTCTGATGCCCCCACTCGGAGCCCTTAGGAGAGGTTGGAATCCATCGGTTTTCAATTAGGAAGGTAGAATCAAAAGGAAGCTGTTAGAAACATCAGATTTCCATATGCATGACTGTGAGCATTTCCCTGTTATAAAAAAGAAAAAGCATTAAATATATGTATACATCAATTTAAAATAGAGAATAGTATAGCGAACGATAAAGCTAGCATCTGTCACAAAATTACAAATGTTAGAATCACATCATGTTTGTTTCAGATCTATGTAAAAGTAAATGAAAGAAAGAAAGAAAGCAGACATCACTGATAAAGTTGAAACGCTCTTTGCACCCTCCCAGGGCACATGCCCTCTGTCTTGCTCCCCCAGTCCCTGGTTGCTTGGGTCATCCCCTACGCCCACCCTGTTTTCCGTCCTCTTCCCCTTCCCCAATCCAGTCCCCCCCCCACTCCCTTTACCAGCATCTCTACCCCTGAGTCATTCACTGACATGAACACGGGTGTTACTGTTTCCAGTCTGTATCTTTCAACGTTTAGTAACATACCCATTTCCATAAGCAACAAAGTTCTTTAGTTTGTTTGCTACTGGGTGTACCGAGTGTAACAGTGTATCTTTCTCCACTTGATTTTTTTCAGCCAACATGATACTTTCCTGTTACTGTTTCCAGTCTATATCTTTGAACGTTTAGTAACATATCCATTTCCATAAGCCACAAAGTTTCTTAGTTTGTTTGCTACTGGGCGTGCCGAGTGTAACAGTGTATCTTTCTCCACTTGATTTTTTTCAACCAACATGATACTTTCAAGCCCAGCAGGGATGATGATCTGTGGGTCTAGCTGGATCCTGTCACCTCCTGCCTTTCATGCCATCCTCTGCTGATGCTTCACACTTGCAAACATTTCTTTGGTGACAGGTGTGAACTAAAACAAAATCTTAAGGCTCCTCTCCCCTAACCAGTGGACTGAATGGACCCCCTCTTGGCCAAGGGGATGTGCTAAACTAAATTGTATGCCAGGAAGAGGGAGGTCAGACATGCCTCATCATGCCCCCTCCCTTCTTGGAGACATCCTTTGTAACCCATCAAAGGCCTAAGGCTGTGCAAGACAAACGTGCAGGTCCTCAATTTATAGAACAAATCTATGTCCTGAGACTTGTCTCTGATTAACAGTTCCTTATCTTAAAACATTCCAAACCTTTAGTCAAAGCTTCATGTCTTTAATCAATTAAAGTCAAAGAATCTTTAAACCCACCTATAACCTGTAAGTCCCTGCTTTGAGACATCCCACCTTTTTGGGCGAAACCAATGTACGCCTCCCACATATTGATTTATGACTTTACCTGTAACCCCTGTCGCTCTGAAGTGTATAAAACCGAACTGTGACCCATCCACAACGAGTCCACTTGCTCAAGGCTTCTTGGGTGTGGCTCCAGGTCATGGTCCTCAAATTTGGCTCAGAATAAATCTCTTTCAAATTATCTTTACAGAGTTTGGCTTCTTTTCCATTGACACAGGCATGTGTGACATTTTCTTTTTCATTATTGCACCCAGTGATGCCCCAAGTAGCCCGGCACATGTGAAAGGGCTTCTCAGGGAGATTATTTAAAATGTGTGTCTTAACGTCTGACGACATCTAAGCCCCGTGCAGCTCTTTGGCTTCTTGGAAGGCAGAGCAAGGCGATGCGTTTGAAGGAGGTCGGTCCGCCCGCTCCTCTGCGGTTCTTTTCCTGTTGTTAGAAAAGCTGTTTGTTCACCCAACCCTGGGACTATCATCTGAAATGTTAATATTAAGAGCCACATCAGTTTTCTGTCTTCTGTTTCAAAATTGTTAACAGCTCTTCATTGAAGATACATTCCCTCTCTCTCTCTCTCTCTCTCTCTGCTGTGAGTCACAGTGGTTTTCTTGGAAGTGATAGACCATATAATTCTCACATGTCAAGGTTCTAAGCCAAAGCCCGCAGGCGCTGCTTCTGATTTTCTTGAAGGATTAAAAATGAAAGGTCCTAACCCTCTCAGCGGGCGGCTGCACCTGTCACCCCGACACCTGGCGGGGAGGCTCCGGGTCCAGCACTGCTGGAAGGTGCCACCCCTGGGGATGAGCCTCTCCCCTGCTGTGCCAGCTGAGGAAGCCAGAGGTGTCCCATTTCCTCCAGAAGGGGGATCAGCGTGTTCCCAGTCCTCTCTGAGATTATCTTCTTCAAGGAGCTGCAGTGGCCTGGGATCTTGGACACCCACCCAGTGGCTCTGTGAGGCCCTGCACCCTCCAGGCGGCAGAGAACCTGCTACAGAAAACGCCAGTCTTGGAGTGCATGGCTAGGACACGTGGGATGGGCACCCAGTGTCAGGTTTTGAAAAGTTAGGTGTAGTGATTATGTGTGTGTATTCTGTGTATGTGTGTGAGTATTGTGCGTGCTAGGTGTGTTGTGTTTGTATACACGTATGCACAATGCTTTATCCCAGCTTGTTAAATTAGATCAGTGTGTGTTGGGGGGAAGTGTTATTTTGCCTCTGTAGTATTGGGGTTTAAGTGATCAGGGTAATTTTCCATTATAATTTTGTGTTTTAAATAAATAGAACCTTGCTTTATTGTGAAAATACTTGTCTAATATAGGGCAGGAAATGTTTAAGTGATTTTGGTTTAATTACTAGTCATACTATTGCAGTGCATAAAATAGAATTGTTCTTGAGTTTGTTCATTAGATGGGAAGAGGTTGCATTTATAAAAATATATGCATGCCTATAATGCTACATTTAAGTATGTGCATATGTAAATAGACACTTATTTATATACATGGTCATTATGGAGATGTGTAAGAAATATAATTTTCTCTGCACGATCTGTAGTTCCATGGGAGGGGGATTTGCTGGCACTATGTGGCCGTTTCCTAACAGAATGTCACCAGTTAGGTAATTACATGATGAAGACATCCCAGCTGCGACTCTATATTTAAAACCAAGTTACTATTTCTAGCAAGGCCATTCTTTCGAAAGGTTAAGTCATTCCTTTTATTTTGCTTACAAGTTAAATATCAAATGTGTGTCATTTTTCTCAAACGTGGAACCATTTATGCAAAGAATCTACTGCTGCTGCATTAAGGGGTGAACCATGCCGATATTGATGAGGAACCATCTCAGTTAGCCATCTGTCTGTCCCCAAGCTGCAGTGACATTTCCACTCCCTCACAGCGGGACACACACTAGGTCAAGTGCCATTTACTAGGAAAAAGTCTCCATGACTCAGCTTAACTTCAAACAGCTTTAAGACCCCTGCATCTCTGCCGTTGTCTTCTTCCTGTCTCTTCCAGCAGTGAGGAAGGAGCATATCTTGGTCTAGGTCAAGTGGGGCTTCCTGGAGGTGGTGGCTCAGAGTGAGGTGTATCCTCACGTTCCATCTGGGCATTTGTGCAGTCGGTCTGAGACTCTGTGGCTTTTACATGCAATGTTTCTATTTAATCTCCAGTTTGGCCTCTTTCCAAGTTGGCATGACAAACTTCAGTCTAAAGCCATGGAAATCAGAAACCAGCCAGCCTTGAAGAAAACGCTTCAGGAGAACAAGAGAAATAAGCCGTAGAGAAATTTTGCTTAAAGAGAGAGAGAGAGAGAGGGAGAGAGACGGGGAGAGAGAGAGAGAGAGAGAGACAGAGAGAGAACTTCTGGAAGAAAGGGGGTGGTAGTTTCTTTTCTCCTTCTGTTTTTTCCTTTTGTTTCTTTTTTTTTTTTCATGGTCTCTGATCCTGTTAGCATGTTCTTTCATTACTACAGCTGTTTCTGCAACATTTTGCCTGAAGATTATAGTGTCTGGTTTATTATATTCAATGGGGGGAATGACTCGATAAGAATAATTATCACTGTGCTGGGGTTTGACTCCTTGATTATATTTTTCCATTGTTCTCAGGGACTTCTGTTGTGTTTGCAGTTCAGCCTCCTCATTAAGTGTTAGCAGAGCAGGAGTGTGATGCTAGCCCTGTGCTAAATAAGGAAGAGGCTTTGGAAGAGAGTATGGGCATTTCCAAGGAGGGTTTTTGGGGACATTTGTACCTTTTCCTGGTTGCTCAGCTTGGAGTGCCACTGATGCAAAACGTCTCGAAGCCGCACTCTTACTTGGCTAGAGCAAAAATCCTAAGAATCATGTCCCTGGGTTTCTGGAATCCAGATTAGCCTGTGCACTGCCCAGAACCAGTGCTGGACATCTGAGTAAAGTTACATGTCGAGGGGGGTCTCAGGGTTTGGAAGTTCTTCCCTCTCTGCGGGCATCACTGTTTTGTTCCCTGCAGCCCTCTGCGATTATATCAGTCTCCTCACTGTTTCTTTGCTTTGGGGGAGTTCAGAGCACCCCTTCTCATATTTCAAACACTCTCCATCAGACCTTTTCATCCTCATGTTTGGATGATTTCCTGTCTGCTTAATTTCTTCCTTGTGGAGCTCTGGAAAATGGATGTACTGACTTGAAGGTAGATTTTTTTTTTTTTTTATCCCAGTTCACAAACATGTGAGACTCTTGATGTTGTAGTAACACCGAGGATACCAACACCCCAGGGACAGACCAGCTGTGTGATGTTCCTGAAATAGGAGCCAGGAAAAGAAAGCCCGCGCATCCCCGACTTCATTCTCCTTGTCCCCGCGCTGAACTCCTTGCACTCTGAGGCGCTGTTTCACATCTGCCTTTTTTCGCCTTTGATTTTTACCTGCTGTCTGGAGAAGCTCTCAAAGCAACGTCCTGGATTCGCAGAAGCGGCAGACGTAGGGTTCTCTCTTTTGTAGGTAGGCCAATGTCATGAGTCACTGGTTAGGTTTGTACCTAGCGTCTTTTAGATCACAGCCAGGGGGGAATGACTAGTCCTCTCAGGAGGAGGTGACACTCCTGCATGGGGAACTACTGAATAGCAGAGAGGTGCATATTCTGATGAATGGCAGTGCAATCACCAGAACTGTAACCGCTTAGTCATCCAGGGCAGAAATTATCTCCAGGCACGTGACAAACTTCTACGACTGTTGAAGCAGAAGATCAGGCTCAGAATTTAGTCGGGGCTATTTTCCGGTTCATCGTTGCAAATCTGATGGACGTGTGCTTATACCAGCTTTATTCATAATTGCCAAAACTTGGAAGAAACTAAGTTATCCTTCAACAGGTAAATGGATAAACAAACTGTGGAACATCTGTGATGGAATATTATTCAGGGATAAAAATAAATGAATTATCAAGCCATGAAAAGACAGGGAGGAACCTTAAATGCACATTGCCAAATGAAAGAAGCCAGTCTGGAAAGACTAGATACTGTGTGATTCCAATTCTGTAACATTGCGGAAAAGGCAAAACCGTAGGGACAGTAAAAAGGTCAGTGGTTGCCAGGGTTTGAGGGGAGGTGGGGAGGGATGAACAGCAGAGCACGGGGGACTTTCAGGGCCCTGAAGCTGTTCTGTATGGCCTGGTGATGGTGGAGACACTTCACTGTACATCTGGCAAATCCCGTGGACTGTACAACACAGAGAGTGAACCCTACTGTGAGCTATGGACTTGCATGAATCACTATGTGTCAATACTGGCTTATCAATTGTAGTGCTATGTGTCCCTAATGTAAGATGTTACTAACAGGAGCAGCTGTACATGTGTATGTGTATGTGTGTATGTGCGTGTGTGTGTGTGTATGTATGTGTGCATGTGTGTCTACGTGTGCATGTGTGTGTATAAGGGGGAGAGGAAGAATATGGGAATTCTCTGTACTTTCCCCCTCATTTTTCTATAAACCTAAAATTGCTCTAAGAAATGAAGTCTATGAACTTTTAAAAAAATGCAACCTGCATTCTCCTCTCCTGCTGTTCCTTACTTGGCCCTCCCTTCTTTTTCCACGGCACTTAACATTCTATTATAAAGCCTATTTATGAAAGGGACTTATGTATTATGTATGTCATTTATAGTGTGTGTCTCCCAGTCTCGGATAGGATGGAACCTCTCGGGCGGGGTCTCTGTCTTGCCCACTGATGTCTCCACGTGCCTTTGTACGGCGGCGTTTAGCGGAGGGGGGTGGGCTGCTCGGTCAATATTGCTGAACAGAGGCATAGGCGCTGGGGAAAGTTCTCCAAAGCAAGAATTCTCAGCGCACCTCCTCCCCCTCCTGGCTAAGCCTTTGGCTGCCTGAGACTGTAGCTCTCTGATCAGCCAGCTGATTACACTCAGCTCCTCTTCTCCTTTCTTGTTTCCCTTCTGCAGATATATATATTTCTTTTTTCTACACAGAAGATGAAATCCATCCCAGGGTCTTAAGATTTATTAACTGTTGCCTGAGTCGTTTCACATGATGTGGTGGGGGGGGAGGCAAGCCCCGGCTTCACTTGGAAGTACCCCGCACAAAGGGGCTTTGGGTAATTCCCTTGATTTTGTAAAGATGTTGGGCTGGCTTAAGCGATTAGCATGAGATCCTTAAGGAGGACTTAACTTAAGCATTTAAGGTTCTTCTGTGTCTCTCTGAGTGTGCCTTCTGGGCTGCCTGGATTTGCACATCTGGAAGGAGAATTTAAAAAGGGTTTCTGAGCCTCTCTTCCTCTCTGCTTACTTTCGGAGCCTTGTCTGAGTAGTGTCCGTGTTGAGGGGGGTCCCTCCTTCAGAGCTGAAGGTCAGCCTCCTCCTGCCAGCATGTGGTCTGCGTTCGGGGAGACACGCCAGGGACCTCCAAGGGCTTCAGCTCTTCCAGCCAAGGGGGATCAAGTTACAGGGGTTTTTCTTTTTAAGTTCATCTGGGAGGGCAGCCAGGTCAGCCAGGGGGGTTGGAGGTCTGTCTCTCTCCCGGTGTAATCCTGCCTGTGCTGGTTTATCCAGAGGAGTCAGGAGGTGCGGAGAAAGGAGGGTGTCCACCGATTTCATTTCACTTGCATATTAAGGTCTGTGGTTCAGAGCAGCCCGTTGTTCACAGGCTGTGCCTGTTCTGCCTGGTTCAGGCTGAGAGTCTCCCTTTCTGTCCCACCCATGCAGTGGTCCCAGCACTGGGGACTGCTTTCTTGGTGCTGTGTTGTATTGTCTTCCCATGGATGCACTGGGGTCTTCCTCCTATGTCCCCCGCTAGTCCCAGACTCCAGCACTTGGAAAGAAACTCCGGGCAGCGTGCCCTGCAGTTCTCCATGCACCGAGGAGGCTAGTCCTTCCAGACATGGTCCTGGGGCCAGGGAAGAAGGAGGGTTGGAAAGTCTTTTTCCCATTCCAAGCAGCTGCTGGGCAGCTTCAGGGCCCTGTCTCCCAAATGCCAACCAGGAGCCCACAGGCCGGGGAATCTTGGCAGAACTATGTCCAAACAGATGCTCTTTGGAGGACGAATCCTGGCCATCTCTTCATGTTGCTGTAACACAAACATGGTCATCGATGCACATCTTCATCTCTGTGGAGACAGCAGGATAAAAAGATGGACGGTAATATTTGGATAGTTGCTTTGAGTTGACAGGGAGCTTCCATGTTCCTTCCCACATCCATGTAAGGCACCAGTAACTGTTTAAAATTATTCCTGGGTGCTGTTCTTTTTGTTTGTTTCTTGTGTTTTTTCATCGATAGAGATACCCTCTGTTGGAAACTGGAGGAACACAGTAATCTTAGCAATTGGGAGGCCGTGAAAATGAGCGGTGTTCACATGGAAAATGTTTTTCTCACATTTCACCCTGTCTGGCATCTTCATCTGATACCTCTAGGTTCAAAAAGTTTTCTAATTCTCTTTGTCAACTTGGAAACTTTACCTGTGGCTCTTCAATCTGAATTGTTTCATTTAAAGACCTATTATTATATGGTGAACTAAAATAAAATCTTAAGGCCCCTCCCCACCAGCTGACTGAATGGACCCCCTCTTGACCAAGGGGATCCCAGGAATGCCCTAAAGCTGAGCTGCTGGCCATGAGGAGGGAGGTCAGACAGCCTCATCGTGCCACCTCCCTTCTTGGAGACGTCCTCTGTGACTCACTAGCAGGCCGAAGGCCATGCAGGACACAGCTCCAACCACACCTGCAGGGCATCAATTGACACTACAGATCACTTGAGTTTCCCTAAATGTCCGGTGGCTGGTCTGTGATGAACAGACATCCTTATATTAAGTTAAAACATTCCAAGCCTTTAGACAAAGCTTCATTTCTTTTTAACCAGTCGCAAATCAAAGAATCTTTAAACCCACCTCTCACCCCCATCCCCCTTTGAGATGTCCCGCCTTTTCATTGGTTTCAAGCTAGACCAGTGTACGCCCTCCACATACGGACTTAGGGTCTTGTGTGTAACTCTTGTCTCCGTGAACGCACGAAACCAGACTGCAACCCGCCTGCCACAGACACATTTTCTCAGGACCTCTTGGGGCCATGTGCTCTGGGCCTGTCACACACATTCGGCTCAGAATAAACCTCTTTAAATTATTTTACAGAGTTTAGAGCTTTTTCCGTTAACAACATTAAAGTTTGTTTCAGCTGCAACAAGATGACCCAGGTATTTTCTTTTTAATAAATAAAGAGCTGTTACAAATCCGTAAGGAAATATAAATAGACTAGCAGGGAAAAAAAACAAGGCAAGGGCCATAAATAGTTGGAGCAAAGACCCAGGATATTAAAGGGATCAACCCACGAGTTAGTCTGTGAATTCGGGTATCAGCAGTCTTCACCCATCTGAACTATTAATCACCCTGAAACGGGGTTCCGCAAGGACACAATGAAACATCAATGTTTGGGGAACAACACTGCTCAGGGTCTTGGGGGTGCAGACTTTTTCTTTGGTTCTCTGCTGGTAAAGGCTGAGCCAGCTTCTGTGCTGCTTTGAATTTATTACCCAGATGTCCGAATGGAAAGGCGGTCGGACCACGTTTGTTCTTTTTACTGATTTTGGCGGTGGGGGTGGGAGGAGGATGCTCAGTGAGTATTTTAATTTGGAGTTGTAAAGGAGGATAAAAGTAGTCTGTTGATGTAAAAAAAAATAATTGCTGCCATTACCAATTATTCCTCTCCCAAGGTGTTTTATTTTACTCCAAATTACTTCAAAATATTTTAAATAGCTCCACATGAACCATACTTTGGGGGGACTCAAGCAACATTATGTAGGTTACCAGGAAAAAAAAGACCCAGCCTCCCCTGAAGTTTCGTGGAGCTAACTGTACAACAAATGTAAATGGGCATGGAGTGTGCAACGTTTAGGAAGTGTTTCTAAGGGGACTGAGGGCAGACTTCTTCCCCTTTCTTCTTGCTGCTGGTTCGAATATAGATGTAATGGTTTGATCTGGTGCAGCCATCTTGGGCCATGAGGTAGAATCAGAGAATGGCATGTAGATTTGGAGTTTCTCGTACACTAGAATTGTCAACCCAGTCCTTGGACCACTTCACTTCTTGGGATTTTAAGTGCGAAGGAAATAAATGTCTAACTACTTTATAAACCACTGGTGATTTGAGTTATCCTAATGAATATTTCTATATTTTGTCCCCCACCTCTCCCACTACCACGGTCACCTCTACCTCTCTGGTTCAAAGTTCACCTGGCTACATTTTTTTTTTTAACTTGTTCAATGAGAAGCAGGAAGGGAAGAAAAACATCCTTTTGTGCTAAGTTCTTTTTCAGAACGCCTATGTAACTACCACCATAAGAAAGTATTAGTCAGGGAGTTGTGTTATCTTGACAACCTGAGACAGAAATTCTCCCAAGCCCTTGGAATGGGAGAAAGCAGCCCAGGCAGAGCTCCCAGTGGGGCCCCCCGGCCGAGGTGTCACTCAGCGCTCTCAGAAAGTTTGATCACAGGCTGCCGTTTCCTGCCTCCTTTTCTTCCGTTCTGTGGGGTGCTTAAAAAAGCCGGGCAAGTGCTGAGAAGCCTTTACATCTCATCATGCTCCACGAGCCAAGGCTTCTTGTCCCGCCAGATGGGATTGGGTTTCATCTCACTTTGATCCTTCCCAGGGATGGCAGAGATGGAATGGGGCCTGACATCCCTGGTTTCCTCCTCTGCTCCCGGGCCCTGCGGGGTGCTGGGGGATGTTTTCTATTAGTGGAGGCCAGACGTTTTTTCTTTTTCCTTCATTCCCTTCAGAGCAGGGAGGACCAAGCCTGGCCAGCTGTGACGTGTGTGCATGTGTGCTGTCGGCAGAGGGGAGAGGGTGTTGATGGGGCTCTGTTCTTGGCAGTTTTCAGACGGTCTGAACATCCTGATTATGGTGCAAAATGAGCAGGATCCCTGCGCTTTCCCCCAGGGAGACTTAGCGAACGGGAATAGCAGGGAGGCCAGAGAGAAGTTTAGGGCGACACAGGATGCCAAGTAGCAATTGGGGACCGTTTAGGACAGTTTAGGAGTCTGCACAGGTACACCCAGGGAATTCAGAAGGGCTTACACTCTTACTTCTTTAGATATTCAGAAAGTGGCTCTACACTGTTGCAAATAACATTGTCATAGGTTGGACAATTGTTGGACCTTATTGAGTATCGATTCGTGGAGCAGGAAGTGATTGAATTATTCCACTAAATGATTTTTTTTTGGTTTTTTCTTTAATAGCAGTTTTATTGAGACACAATTTACACGCCATAAAATTAACCCTTTAAAAGTGCACTACCCGATGGCATTTAGTACATACAGAGTTGTGCGACCATCACCACTACCTAACTGTATAAGTGTTATTCACCCCAAAGAAACCCTGTTCCCATTTAGCAGTCATTTCCCATCTCCAATTTTTGCACTGGGCAACCATTATTTACTTTCTGTCTCTATGGGTTTGCTTATTTGGGGCATTTCCTATAAATGAAATCATACAAGTAAAATTCCATATGTGCATATATATATATACACATCCGCAAAAAAACTTATATAATGTAATATGCGGTGCTTTGTAACTGGATTATTGCACTTAGCGTAATGGTGTTGATGTACATCCACGTTGTAGCATGTGTCAGTAATTCATTTGTTCTTATGGCTGGGTGATATTCTAGTCTATGGATAGACTGTATTTTGTTTATCTATTTGTTGATGGACATTTGGTTCCTCCCACTTTTTGGCTGCTGTGAATAAGGCTGCCATGAACATTCATGTTAAGTTTTTGTATGTATATATGTTTTTATTTCTTTTGGGCATATTCCTAGGAGTGGCATTTCTGTGTCCTATGGTCACTCTATGTTCAACATTTTGAGGAACTGTCAGATGGTTTTTCCAAAGTTACTGCACCGTAGAATCCCCAAGAGCAACTCTTGGGAGGACTCCAATTTCTCCACATTCTCACCAATACTTCTTATTGTCCCTCTTTCTTTATTTTAGTCATCCTACTGCCTTTGCAGTGGAATCTCATTGTAATTTTGACTTGCATTTCCTGAATGACAAATGAATTTGAGTATCTTTTCATGCACTTAGTGACCGTTTGTTTATCGTCTTGGGAAGAATATCTATTCAAATCACTTGCCCATTTCTAAACTGGGTTATTTGTCTTTTCATGGTTGAATTGTTAAATATCCTTTATATATTCTTAATACAAGTCACTTATCAGATACATAATTTGCGAATATTTTCTTCTATTCTGTGAATTGTCTCCTCTTTTTTAAATTTATACTGTCCTTTAAAACACTAAATTTTAAATTTTGATTGAGACCAATTTATTGTTTTCTTTTGTTGTTGCTTGTTCTTTTAGTATTATATCTAAGAAATAATTGCTTAATCCAAAGTCACAAATATTTATACTTGTATTTTCTCTGGGAAGTTTTTTTCTTTTTTTTAGTTGTAGCTCTTACATTTAGGGCTACGATCTATTTTGAGTTAATTTTTGTATATGGTATGAGATATGCATCCAATTTCTTTCTTTTGCATGTGAATATCCAGTCGTTCCAGCAGCATTTTTTGAAGAGACTGTGATTCCTCTGACTGAATGGTCTTGGCACCCTTGTCAAAAATCAATTGACCATCAACACAAGGGCTTAGGTCTGGGATCTCATTTTTATTCCATTGGTCCATACATCTGTGCTATGCCAGCACCACATAGTCTTGATTGATATGGCTTCAGGATAAGTCTCAAAAGCCAAAAGTGTGAGTCTTACAAATGTGTTCTTTTCATTTGAGATTGTTCTGGCTCTTCTTGGTCTCTTGCAATTCCATATGATTTATAGGATCAGTTTGTCATCTTATGCAAAACAGGCAGCTGGGATTTTGACAGAGATTGCACTGAATCTGTAAATCAACCTGGAGAGTATTGCCATCTTAATAACATGTGTCTTCTGTCCAGGGACACAGGATGTCCTTTTATTTGTTTAGAACTTTCTTTGATTTTCTCCTCCAGTGTTTCACAGTTTTCAGAGTACAGGTCTCACACTTCCTTTATTAAATTTATTGCAAAGTATTTTATTCTTCTTGAAGCTATTATAAATGGAATTACTTTCTTAATGTCATTTTTAGATTGTTCATTGATATCCTACAGAAATACAGTTGATGTCTGCATAGTAATTTTGTGCTCTGCAACCTGGCTGAACTCATTTATCAGCTGTAATTTTTCTTTATGGATGCCTTAGGATTTCCTATATGCAGATCATATCATCTGAAGATAGAAACAGTTTTACTTCTTCCTTTCTCCTTGCTTTATATATATATATATACACACACACACACACACACACACATACATATATATATATATTTTTTATTTTATTATTATTATTATTATTTTTTGCCTAAATGCCCTAACTGGAACCTCCAGTAATACACTGAGTAGGAGTAGGGAGAGCCAGCATCCCTGTTTTACTCTTGATCTTAGGGGGACCACATTCAATCCTTCACCATTAAGTATGATGGCAGCTGTTGGCAGCTTTTGTAGAAAATAGGCTGGTATTTCAGCCCCTTTCTTGGGGGTCCAGCCATCCTAGTTTGCCTGGGATTGAGGGATTCCCAAGATGGGAGACTTCTCGTGTTAAAACTGGAACATTCCCTGGCAAACCAAGAAGCGCTGGTCATTCTAGCGCTTTCTGCTCTTTCTGCACGGTGAACATGTTTACTTATTTCCTGAACATAAGTCACCTTTAGGGCTTATCTTTTCAGCCCAAACACTCAGTTTCTTTACATCCCTGTGAATCTGTTTTTCCTTCCTAAAATGTTGCTACAGCTCTGAAAAGAATATAGAACTGAGAGAATTGGCTAAAAATACCAGTTGCCAATTGCAAAGTGTTTCCTACTTGAAAGATGCTCCCGTTTTGAGGGATTTTTTTGTTTGTTTGTTTGTTTGCTTAGCCCTGAAGTGGTAGGGGGCCAGCAGAACTCAGGGTGGTCTTAGAGACTGAGTCTCTGTTCCAATAAGACAGAACCACCACTATCAGGTGACCTGGGCTGCAGGGCACAGCTGCCAGGTGAGCAGCATGGCCCACAGAATGCCACCACCCTGAATGCCATCTAACCTTTATAAATATAAAAGGGCAGTTATTAATACATATGTTACGAGAGGCACTGCTAACTTCCAGGAAGTCACCTTAAGTGCAGAGGCATGCCTCCTTCCTAATGGTTGGAATGTGAATGTAATGGCAGGACTCCAGTCGCTAAACTGGGTCAAGAGGTAACCGTCGGAATATAAACAAAAAGAGGAAAAGAGCCTGAGTCTCTGACACCATCACAAGCTCCGCCTGTCAAAGGGCCTGGCAAAGAGAGGAACTGTTCCCCTATTTCTGCCTGTGCTATTTGGGGTCTTTCTGTAACTCACAGCTGAACCTAAACCTTTCTCATTCCCCATGGTAAGGACTTTGCATTTTATTTTAACTCTATAGGAAGCTCTTGGAGAGTTTGGGGCTAAGGAGTGACGTGATTTGATTCATCTCTTAAGAGGCTCACTCTTGAGTGCTGTGAAGAGATCAGACTCCAAGGGACCAAGAAGGGAGATAGACAGAAAGATCTGTTGGGGCCACTGTGGTTACCCCGGCAGAAGATAATTGTATTAGGGTTTTCCGGAGAAACAGAACCAATTAGAAGGATACTCATGTACAATATATACTCATATATGTCATATATTCATATAAATCCTATATAGTCACACACATATTTATATATAGAAGTGTGTAGCAATGAGCTATGTGTCATATATATATGTGTATATACATATGTAAAGAGATTTAGAGATTTATTATAAAGAGTTGGCTAATGTAATTATGGAGGCCAGCAAGTCCCAAGATCTGTGGAGTGACCCAGGTGAGTCACTGTCCCAGTTGGAAGGCCATTGGGCAAGGGGACATCTCTTACATGGGAGAACATCGCTCTGTTTGTTCTAGTCAAGTCTTGCCGATTGCACGAGGCCCACCGATGTAGGAAGGGCAATGCGTTTTACTCAGTCTGCCAATGCAAAACTTAATCTCATCCAAAACCACCCTCAGAAACACAGCAGAACTGTGTTTGGCCACATATCTGGGCATCCCATGGCCCAGCCAAGTTGACACAAACACAAAATGAGCCCTCCCGGTGGTGGTGGCTCAGATGAGGGAGGGAGAGAGGAAGATGGTGAGATACTTGTCACGTTTGAGATACTTTTGCCTTCAGGTGCATAGATTTGATTTGTTGTATCTTAACATTCTCTTAAAGCTCAGGACATGTAATAGCTCACACCTCTGTGGCTGGTTTTGCTTTAATATTTCCAGCAGTTCCCCTCCTGGCACTCCGCACGGGTCCCTCTGGAAGCCAGCGCCCGGCACAGTTGTCATTTTCGTGGTTCTGATGATAGAGGAATTAGACAAAGGAAGGGGATGCCACTTTCTGATTCAGCCCCGTGAGAAAGTGTGATGTGGACGCTGAGGACAAGGGAAAGGTCCCGACTGGGAGAGAAGCAGGTCCCTGTGAGGACGGGTCTCAGAGGCACTGAATTTCTGTTCTTAACCTGGCTATGCTGCCCCTTTGCTACAAAAGATCAGAACTAGCCCTCCTAGTGCATACGGCAAATTAGAGAAATGACAGAAATTAATATAAACCAAGGCCAGAGAAAACAGGAATGGGGGTAAAACCGAGAGGAAAGAATTCAAACACTGTCACACAGGCCAGAGTCTTCTGTGTTTACTGACAGTGAATAAAAATGTTACTCCTGAGGTTTCCTGGCAGCAAGAGTGAAAAGGGAAACTTGATTAGACACGCGATTCTCACTCTCACACCAGCGATGTGGTGGCAGCAAAGATCTCCTGCCGCCCAGGTCTGCAACATCGCACGAGGGGGTTCACAGAGAACAGAGGTGCTTCAGCTGTGGTCTGAGCCCCCCGGAGTCTGCTACTCCTTAAAATTCTGCCGGGGCCACCTGCCCCTGGAGAGGCAGCAGCCTTCACAAAAGCCTCCTCCCGTAGCGTTTTCTGAGCAAAAGCCCAAGGCACGACACAAAGGCCAACTCAGAAAGAGCCGTTTTATTTATGGCTCCTACTCTGCTCAATTCCTCCCCTCGTGAGGCTTTTTATTGGGGGAGTTGCTTCCTGTGGATGTGTCCGGATAACGATGCCGATTGTTCTCCCGCGCTGGCAGGGAGCGCGGGAGGCAGGCGGCCTGGCTGGACGTCCTGGCTCTGCCCTGGCTCTGGGACCGAGGGTGGGTCCCTTAACCTCCCTGCGTCCCTGTTTTCCTCCTGGTAATAGTAGCCGGGACCCATAGGGTCGGTGTGAGAATTAAGAGGGGAATAGTGTCAAGTGCTGAAGAACAGCGCCCGGCGCAGAGACGCGCCCAGTAAGGGCTGTGTCCTCGGTACTGTTGCTACTGTTTTCAACTTGTTTCTCCTTTTGTGAAAAAAAAAAAAAAACAACTGTTACTTTGAGCTATCTGAATAAGTAAGACAGTTGACACATTAGGTAATTAAAAAGTTGGATTCTCTAATGAGGTTTCTATACACACGTATTAAATGGTCCGCAGGAGGAGGGGTGGACCCTGTGGGGGGTTTGAGTCTGTGCACCCTCAGGTTACCCAGTTGGGATAATCACCGTCTGCAAACTGCACAGTTACCTTAGGTGGAATAAACTGCAGGTGCTCAGAAACAGAGAGGAAGAGGGACAGACAGACAGCAAGGACAGAGGAGCAGACTGACCTCCTCCCGGGGCCTCTCTGTGTGTGAGAGGCTCCATGTGTAGTGTGTACATGTGTGTTGTGTGTATAGCATGTATACGTGTGTGTAGTGTGTATACCTGAACTTCCCATAGAACCAGTACAGGGTGTGGTAGTTTTAGGGGTTAAATGTATTGACCACTTGGGACCCAGGAAGAGGCCCTGGGCCTGCCCTGTGGTCCCCACAGCAAGAGCACCTGCCTTAGAGTGAGGCCCAGAGAGGCCCCAGAGCCAGTCAGGGCAGCCGTAGTGGGACTTTGTGTGACACCCAGGCAATACGTGGACCTGCAGAGCAACAGGAAAGAGAAAAATGCACACCCTGTGCAGTGTGCACCTAGGCTTTCAAGGTGTATGGCAAGAACCCGGCTCCTACGCTGATGTTACCTGTGTTGGTTTTCCATGCTCTGCTTCCCAAAATAGAAGGAGAGTGCTCAACCCGGTCCAGTCACAGGAACAGCGGTGTGAGCCCGTACAGATGCTTGCACGCGCCAGAGCTCATGCCGAACACGCACACGTCAGCCCAGCCCGTGCTCCCAACAGAAGGGGGTAACGGTTTCCCACCTTACAGATGAGGAACCTGAGCTTCCGAGAGGCTGCGGGACTCACCCAGGGTCACGACGTGGCAGAGCCTGGGGCTCACTTCTTAGTCACTTTGTCATTCTACCTTCTTTGTCTTTTTGAAGTTCCTAGAACCTTCCACTGGTCATTTCCTTTAATTACATGAGAAAAAAAAAACCCTACCCATTTCTATGCCCTGACCCTATTCTAGAATCAAACACACAGTAAGATTCTTACTTCTCTTTGTGTTGTCTGAGATTGTTCTCATCCTGCAAAGCCCCTTGATGAAACGCAGTCTCGGGCACCACACGTGTGGCATCTAGACAGACCGCAGGCACCCCGGGAACACGCGGAGTTCTTTACGGGTGGTCATGTTGGTACCGCTCGTCACAGAGCCGCTGCTCTCGACAGGAACTTGATTGGTGCTAATTTAAAGACAGCGGCTAATTAGTCTTTATAGCGGGATAAAACTAATTTGAAGCATGCTAATGAGAGTGAAGTTTTATCACGGGGAAGGCAAAATATTAATTTAGAACCCAAGAGGACTGGTGATGAAGGATGTTTTAATTTTTTAATAAATTCTGAGAAATTGCAAGTAGAATGGTAATGATCACTGTGGTGGGTCTGCATGTTGTGCGTGTATTCCGTTCCACGGGGGTGGACTGGGGGTCCGTCCGATCTATGCTCACGGTTTGCTCAGCACCCGACACATGATGGCAAAACCAATGCAGTGGCTGTTCTTGGAGATCTATAGCCTAATAGATCTTAAAGTATAATAGATCTTATAGTCTAATAGAAGAATCAAATATGAGAGGAGTAAGGATACAGTAACAATTTTAGGTGGGTGAATGCCACACACACACACACACACACACACACACACACACACACACACACAAGCCCTTAAAGCAGGGCGATATAAGAGAATAACAGAAGGGACCAGGATTTGATCGGAGCAAGGCTGTCCCACAGCATTTATGTGACGATGGAAATATTCTCCATCTGGGCTTCCCAACATGGAGGCCACTTGTCACCTGTGGCCACTGCATACTTGAATGTGACTCGTGAAACTCAGGATCTGAATTCTTAACTCTGTTTAATTTTAATTAATTTGAATTCAAATGTCCACAGGTGCCAGCTGATAATGGCACCTCCTGTTCTCAAGGGAACCCCCTGTCTCCCATTCTTACCCCATATGATCAAGAATAATCCATTCTACCAATCACTCCAAGGCAGGGCATAGATCCCAGCTGGAATCACCAAAAAAAAAAAAAAAAAAAAAAAGCAATAACCTGGCGGCAATGAATGGTAAAGGGATAAACCCATTAGATGGTCTCTTCCTGGAGGTGAATCTTGAGCCAGGCTATTGGAACTGATTAATTCAGGGGTGATACGCCCAACAGACTCTCAGTCCAAGAAAGTTTTAGATCTCAAAAGCCGCCCTCATTGGAGTTCTTCCACGCCTGCTTCTTGGACTTCCCCATCAACTCTCTACGTGTCCCCATCCCAGCCAGAGTGCACCAGTAAATTCTTTTCCTGCAGACATGAGCCAAAGTTGTTGCCCTTTGCTTGCAAGCCAAGATCCTGTCTCCTAGAGTGTCTCCCTGCTGACCACAGACGTCATTCACTGGCTCGACACACATTTAACGCGCTCCTACTGTGTGCTACGTGCTGTTTAAGGTGTTGGGGATCCAAAAATAAGATAGAGCCTTTGCATGTACGAAGCTCACGGTGCAGGAATAGGGTGGGTCCCGCTAGGTCTCAAACTGTAATACCTGAGCTTGATCCTAATTGTTCTCAAGGAACTCGTCCCCTCTGTGTGCCTGAGTTTCAGCGCCTGTAACCCGAAGGGCTGGCCAAGGCAGACCAGGCATTTCCCTCTGTCCTAAAACCTGTGTCAGGACCAAGCAGAGAGCTGGTGGATGGAACTGAAACTTTGGGGAGTTCGTAAGGAGGGGAGAGACTTGAGGAGAATACTTGAAAGGCTCCAAGGACTGCTGTGTTCAGACGTCCACGTGTCAGCCAGAAGTTCCCAGGGCGTCTTTGTGTCCATGTGGGGAATCGCAAATCAGTGGGCACCAGAGAAGTCGAAAGGTGCCTGCCTGACCCTGGCCAGAGAGACCTTTTGAAGTCAGGACTTCCCCAAATAGCAGACGTCTCCACTGGTGGTCTCAAAAGGCTGTAATTGGGGAAAGAATCCACGATGATTGCTGGGCTTGGTGGGCAACATCTTGAACTGTTTTCAAGCATTTGAGTCTCTACCAAAACTGAAACATATTTCTCCAGACTCCTCTTTCTTTTTATTTTACTTTTTAATACCCCTGTGCCTGTGGGAGGAGAAGGAGACCATATGCTTTCAATTCCTGAGCACTTAACTCTCCAAAGTGCACTGGGGTAAAAGATGTTTGATGTGCAGCCGTCCCGGGGACTTGGAGCCCTTTTGATCAGCTTTTTCCCCCTCGCATGTTTCCTTAGGAGAGGGAGGCGCCTCTTCTCCCCGTTAGAAAACAAACGTGAGTCACAGAGAGGTTTGAAACTCCAAGATTGTGCCATTGCAGCAGGTTTACAAACGTGTAGAATTCATTCATCAGAGAGCGAGTAAAGATGAGAAAGACTCTGGGGCGAACGTGGAACAAGCAGGTCGGGGGATGCCGAGTTCTGTCTGCCCCAGATTTCTCAAAGAGAGGAAACTGTTTTTTTTTTTTAAGACATTGAGAACCTCTCCTTCCCCGGACTGTGCTGTCTCCGACCAGACTCCACTTTCTTACTTTGAAATGACCAGGGTAGGCAAGCACCAGTTGCAACCTCAGCTCAAAGTCCCTCCTGGTGCCTTTCCCAAATGCAAGATATGACAATGCAACAATATTCCAGGAGCAGGTGGTGCAGAAACTCCAGGCAAAAGAGTAAATATGATCTGGAGATGGGGCAGGGGTGGTGGGGATGTCCCATCATTCGTGAGTTCCTACAACTTGTGAGAAGACCTCTCAGCAGCCAGACGGTCGTTATGTGATTGCCTGTTATGAGATTGTTGTTTTCATCTCAAGAAAAGATTCATTAATGGTGTCACTTGTGAAGACACTAGTTAGTTGTTGCAGCTATCATGAAATGAGACTCGTTCTGTTCACTCTCGGGTTTGGGGGTCCTGGAGATATCCGCCAATACAAGCTGAGTATCGCTTACCCAAAATGCGTGAGACCAGAAGTGTTTCAGATTTGGGATTTTTTTTTTTCCTTTTGGAATATTTGCATATACATACCAGTTGAGCATCCCTCATCCAAAAAGCCAAAATTCAGGATGTTCCAAAGTCTGAAACTTTTTGAGCACAGACGTGACGCTCATAGGTCATGCTTAAAGGCGATGCTCATTGGAGCATTTCGGATTTTGGATTTTCGGATGAAGGATGCTCAACTTGTATAATGCACAACAGCACAGTGTTTTACCAAGTGAGTTTGCCAAGCTTGCAAAAAGATGCAGGATTTTCTGAAGTCCATGAAAGCGACTTTTTTAGGGGAAGCTTCTCCAACCACATGTAAAGCTGCTGAAATCATGGCAAAGTGAGTATCTGGTGGGCTTGCACCAGCCACAATCCAAGAAGAAGAGAAAATAAAGAGAGAACGATTTGAATACTCAAGGACTAAGAGAGAGCCTCAGCAAAACTGAGGGAACATTCTTAGCCTTTGCAAAAACAAAACAAAACAAACCACGATGGCCTTCCTGGTGACTGAGCTGCCAAAGTCATATATTAATATAAACAAAGATTTGTTTATAATACCATCACTCAGTTTTGCAGGAAAAAGTCAAGTCGCCATTTTTTTTTTCCACCAAAAGTAACATTTCTTTCATTCTGTCTGTGCTAAAAGTGAGCACATGGTTTTAATTAAAATTTCAATATTTTGCTAACAGGCAGATCAAATACAACTGTTTTTTCACAACGTTCACTTTTCAAAAGGAAATCCCAGTCAAATCTCCTCTCCCCACCCCACTTCAACTATTGACAATAACATTTTACTTTCCGTTTGAAGTAGATTCTTTATACTTTTCAATTCCCGGGATTAATCACTCTGGAAAAATGAGGACTTTGTACACACTATGGGGCGGCCTAGGTAAGGTGCCCACATTGTTTCAGCATTTTGACGCAATCACAGTACAAGTAATAAGGTCTGTGTTGGACACTCCCCTGGGCACTGGAGAAACTATATAAATAAATAGTAAGATGGGATCCCTTACCTCAAAATCACATGCTCCGTGTAGCAGGGCAGGTGGAAATCTACACATTCCAATAATTGCAGCCCAGGGAAATAGCATGTGAGAGAGGAGGGAGCAGCCCTTCCTGGAAGAGTCTGGGGAGGCTGCCTGGAGGCGGTGACATGGAGCATGGTTAGAGCATCTCCTGGCTGGACAACAGGAGATGAAGCAAATCAATCTTAAACCAGAGATTGCAAAGTTGGGGTTCATGATCCAGGATCTGACCCATAGCCACATTTAAGACACCGTAAGTTGGGATTAGTTTGCAATATTTATAGAGCACCTCTCTCTCTCTCACACACACACATCTATGCACGCACACTTGCACCAACCAACACTTAGGCTCAAGTAGAGTCTTCCTCTTAGAGGACGTGTCTGTTTCTTGCCGTGCCACCCCTCAGTGTCCCCCTCATTCACCCGGGCACGTAGGTGTGCACCATGCTGAGCAGGAGTCCCCGTGTGGCCCCTGAGGGCAGAGTTTCTGGTGGAGTCTAAGAGATGGGCCATTTTTCCTCAAATGGCTCCATCTTTCTCACCCTCCGTCTCCTCGGCCCCCAAACATTTCCGTTCAGAAGCCAATTGGAGGCAGTGTGTTCACAGAAGGAAAGCCAGGTGGCAGGTGTGGAACAGGGTCACCTTCTGCCTCCACTGAGAGTGTCGTTGGGATCCTGGGAAAGTTCCTTTCCCATCTGAAACCACCGTGACCTCACGAGGGATGTGGCAGAGGTGGTCTCTAAGGGCCTCTCCCAGCCTTGACGCCCTGGGTCTTCCAGTTCGCTCTGATGTGAGGCAGAGCCATGCCTGGCCTTCTGCATTTTGCACTCAGAACGGGTGTTGTGATGAACTGGGAACCCCCAGCTCCCATTGGGGGAGTCGCTCAACTACAACACGGATTTGGAAGGCAGCGGAGGACGTCAGCCGTCTGTGGGGTCGCTCGGGGTCCCCAAAGCTCTTCCTGGCTCACTCTTGTTGGGGCTTTCTGATCCACCCTAGCCCATTCCCTCAGGATTGCTGAGGAGGGAGTTGAAGAACTGCCAGGTTCTTATAAAACAAGCCCCAGGCGGGTTTTAACAGTGAGAAAGGAGACCTGCTCCTAGGCGGGTGTTAAGGTGAAGCCGGTGGGGAGGAGCCCACCTGGAGTCACATCACATCACTCGCTCCTCTCTCAGCCCTGCCGTCACCCCGCTGCCTGGTCAAGGCCAAGTTCTTTAGGTCTCTTTGCCCCATCTGTAAAATGGGATCACAGTGCCCACGAGGCAGGGTGGTGAATGTGTAGTTAAGGGGATGATGATGTTCAAGTGTTTGAACATCCAGCCGGCTCTGTGTGAGTACTCAGTCAAATCATTACCCGTGGCTGCGGTTGTCATTGTTGTTATACTATTAGATGTTCTCTTATACGACTATACTGTTAATCCTGTTAATTCACCAACATAATATTTTGACTATTAATTACCAGCTGACTTGACTAATTTAAAAATCCCATCATTCTTATACTTCTTTCCCAACCAAATGCACATTTCTGAATTCCCTTTTGTTGGAATCCAAAAGCATATTATGTCTGAAAGCTAGAAATCCATGCAACCCCCCCCCCTCCATTCTAGCCTTGGATTTTGGAGCGCCGGGTTCTAGCAAGAACTGTGGTTTCCACTGAGCTTTCAAACCAGACCAGATGCAAATCTGCGAGGATGGTTCCCCTCCCTGCCCCCACAGTCGTGTTGGGGATGGTGTCTGAGTTTCATTTGTACAAGGGCCCCTTGAAAACCCCCAGCCCCCTTTGTCCAGATGGGGACGGCGGAGGCGGCCAGGCTGCCCCTGCGATTGTGCGCGGAGGAGCCCTCCCCGGGGAGGCTGTGATTTATACGCGCGGGCTTGTCACGGGGTGAAAGGAAGGGCCACTTTTTCATTTTGATCAAATGTCGGGTTTGAAAGCCACCCACTGCGGCAGACTCCGCTGGATCTGCGGCCCGAGATCAAACACGTCGCCCGCTTCGTTGCGCCGTGAACGCGCCTCCCTCTGCTGCCTGGCCCGGCGCGACATGGGCTGCGGCACCACCGCTCCGTCCGGCCGGAGTGGAGAAGGAGCCGCCCGCTGTCACCACGCGGCGCTCCTCCTAACAGGCCGGAAGCTCCGGGTGACGTTTCCTCCAGACCTGAAATACCCGAGCTCTGGGTACTGTGCTCGCTGTGCAAAGTGGTCTTGAGGAGAGAAGGCCAGTTTTCTGGTGGGTTACTGTTGGCGGCTGTGACTAGGTGACAACCCCCACCCCAACCTCACAGGGCTGGAAAACAGTATAGAGGTGTGAATTAGCAGCAGCCCCATTTGATGCGCTGTTGAAATGAGCTGGTCCACACTGAGCTGTGCTGTAAGCGTGAAATACCTCATGGCTCCAAGTTGAGCCAATAAACCCCGGCACAGTCCGCGTCCCCTGGCGCTGTCCCCGGCGTGCTAGCAGAGCCCACAGGCCACTGGAGCGGCCACGTCCTGCAGTCCAGATCTGCCCCGTCCAGCGCAGTGGTTGCACGGACTAGTGAACCCTTGAATGGGACTATTCCACATTGAGGTGTGCCCTGCCTGTAAAACACCCACCAGATTTTGAAGATGTAGTACGGAAAAAATGTAAAAAATCACATGGGTAATTTATATAATGATTACATATTCAAATGATAATATTTTGGGTCTATTGGGTTACATACAATGTCATTAAAATTAATTTCACCTGTCTCCTTTCTACTTTCTTAATGTGTCTACCAGGAAATGTAGTATGTTTAGTCCCTATTTGAGACTTGCATTCTGTTTCTACTCACCGGGGGCGGCTGGTCTGGGCAGTGCCGGCTGCCTGTCTGTCGGACTTTGCAGGTGAAGGGAGTCGTATCGTATAGGGCATCATCAGAGCTCTGGACTTAGACGCGGCAACTTTGCATGAATTAGAGAAAGCTACTGCTCCTGTGCAGACTAAGGGGGAGAAAAGACCCCGTCTTTCAGGAAGTCCCAGCCCCCAGCCGGGGCACACACCTTGGCAAGTAGACAGGGGCATAGGTCACCCCGCTCTGCCCTGATGGCTGAGAGCCCATGAAGGTCACAGTGTGCACAGCAGCACGTAGCAGCCCACGACGAATCTGTTCCCTCTGCTCTGCCATCAGCCAGAACTGAAGTCACTTGGTTTGAGTGCCAGGGAACTGTGTCTCCAGCAAGGTAGCACCGTGGTCAAGACGGCATCCCAGGGACCAGATGTGTCTGAGCCCAGTGCAGCTCTGACAACTACCTCCCAGTCACCCAGCCTGGGGCAGCTACTCACCTAAACCCTCTGCGCCCCCACTTCTCCATTTGTAAAGGAGCAACGCTTACCATAGGGACCTCCTGGCTTTGGTGAAAGGACAGGTCTCAGAGCAGGTGACATGTGTGGATTCCGCTCTGCGTGCCGGGGCAGCTTCAGCACTGTAAGCGGGGCTTTGCTGTCGGATTTTTTCTGGCCGCCCATTTTTCCCTTCGGAAAAGGCTTTCGCGGATAGTGATGACTGTGCAGCTGTTGATCACCAGGAAGCTGTAATCACTAAGAGAATGTTTGGAATCATCAGTTCAGGATTGTCAGAAGGAAGTAAAGCAAAGAAACACTGCAGTGGCCCTCCCTGATTATTTCTCGGGCTTAAAGTAACCAGGTGCATTGAAGAGATTACTTTTCCTCTTCTGATTTACAACGATAGGCTCAGGATCTAGATTTTGAAACTGCTGATAGAATTTGTTCTGGGATGTTGTCATAGGAATCTGAGACTCTTCGATTTGTGTCACAGTAAAATTTCTTTGATTATTTGCTCAGGGGTTTAATAGGTTTAAAAAAAAAAACCAGCCTTCAGGAGGTCTCTTATTTTAAAACATCAGCTTTAAATATCAGGAGAATTGTGGGATATTTGAACTTGAAGCATTAGGGAAACCACTCAGGTTCTAGGGGGTTCGAGATTCGGGTGCCGAACTGTGAGTCCACTTATAAAAGGTGGGTCCAATTTGTGAAATTATTTAGAGTCTCTTGGGATTTGGGAAGCTAGAACAGTGCTTTCACCAGAATAGGCATTCAAAAAAAATGTTTTTGGATGAACGAATGCTTATTTTACAGATGAGAAAGTAGACCTCATACAGGATCGGCCTCTCATTTTGTATTTACAACCAGAAACCTTAATAGAAGAGCGACCTCCATGCAAGTCTATCTATTTTCTCCCCGAGGGTCGTGGCTCTGCTGTGCTTTCCATAGAGTGAGTTTTCCATAGAAAGATATGAGCAAAGAGATTTTTATATTGTTCCCCACTGTGACACTTTCCTGGGAGTTTTCTTCCACTGGTACATTGGATTCTGCATGTTGCCTCACGGGCTTGCTATAGACCCTGCCCATCACGTAAGATGGGATTTCATTGCAGCCTCCACTGGTGTTTTTCCAATCACAAGTAACCACCCATTAGAAGGAGGTGAGATAAATGCAGCAGGTATTTAAGAGTAGAATGGCATGGAGGGACACGGGACCGAAAGGGACAGAGTAGAAAACAGAGCATGTTGCATCATGAAGCTTTCATTTGGTGACACGAATTTGGGTATATGTATGTGTGTCGCGATCCTGATGAAAACGTCTCAGATCGTGGGATGCACCTCGAAACATCAGAAAGCCATCGTCCTTGAATCCACTTCCCATCTCCTCGTCGTTAAGTCTGGAAGTGCGGAAAGCGCTGACACTGTGTGCTTTAGGTTCACAAATAGTCACCTTGTAGATTTGTCGATTAATCAGCATCGCTCTGGCAGTGGGGTTTTCTTAAGAGCAGTGGAGGCTCCTTCTCTCAGGCTGCAGTTGCAGTTATGAGGGTGACTCTGAGCTCTGGTTTCTCCACCTTTATGTCTCCAGCATCCTCCGCCTCACCGTCACTGCTGACAAGTTACTTGTGCTGGCGTGATGTCCTGAATTGGACCTGAGCTACAAGGACCCATTGAGCATGGAGCCAGGAACCTGAACCCTCCGACCCGTGGTTTGGGTTGGTTACTGTCCCCGTTTCAAAATATCACTTGGAAGTGTAAAAAGCGAACAGGTTTTTTTTAAGCATCAAGTACCACTTGTCATTTACACCTTCATCGCCCAGCGAGAGCAAGACGTAGTAGAATAGACACATTCGATGCCACTCAGGCTTTGACAGGAGAGCACAGTTTCGAGGATGCCCTTGTCAAAGTGCTAATTGGCGCTATTAATGCGTCTCTCTCCCTGAGCGAGCTTTGCTGGGGGAAGGAGTTGTCATAGTAATGCTTATTTCCGCGGGCTCAGAGAGCAGGTTGAGGATCAATTTGCCATTCAGCGGGCACAAAACATGGCTGGATTCCCCTCTGCTCGGGACAGCGGGAAGGGTGGGAGGTGCCGTGCTGCCCCGGTTGTTCCCTGGCATCGTGCATTCCACACCGTGTGTGCGCCGAGCCATTGCATCGGGTTAGGGTGTCATTGGTCAGGGAGAGGGAAGTAGGGGAGAAAGAGACCTGGTTAACTTCCTGGGTGACGTTTGTGCAAGTCAGCCGAGTAAGTACCCCCACGCCTCACCGTACTTTGCTTTGGTGGATCAGCCCATGCAATTTGGGGGGTTCTGATTGGTTTTTCTCAGCGAGGCGTTTTACCACCTGTGTTACTTTCCTGGGGCTGCCACAACAAACGGCGACAGACGGTGGGACTTCAAGCCACAGAAACGTGTTTCCCTTTAGCTCTAGAGCCAGAAGTCCAAGCTGCACCCCCTTCTGAGGGAGCTTCTTGCCTCCTCCAGCCTCTGGTGGCTGCGGCGTCCCTTGGCTTGTGGCTGCATCCCTCCGATCTCTGCCGTCATCTTCACCTACCTCCCTCTCCTCCCACTGTCTATTTTCCTTCTGTCTCTTAAAACGACACCGGTCATTGGCCTGAGGGCCCATCCTACATGCAGGATGCTCTCATGTCAAGATCTTCAATTCCACTTGCAGAGACACCTGTTGTGAGGAAATCAGGTCACAGGCTTAGAAATGGATGTGTCTTTGGGGGACAAGATATTCAACCCACTGTAAACCCAAGAGAGGAAATAGACTCTACTGTGGTTGGGGTACAGTCTGTTTAGGAATTATTTGCCAAGCCTTTACCCCGTGCTATATGCTGGGGCCAGTCTGCGAGCACAGGCGGAAACATGGAAGACCAGCCAGCCAGTGGCCATTGCGGTTCTGCTGTGGATGGGCCAAAGAACTTCTGGCAAGAGCTCAATCTCTCCATCGTTATCTGTAAAATCTCATGTCTTTTGCTCAGAAGTCATCTTCTCAGTAGGATCCGTGATCACTGTATTAAAAAAAGAAACCCACTTCCTTGCCCCTCTCCTGTTTCTTATGTTACTGCCCAGCCCTTGCCAAATCTGGCGCACTGCGTGCCTTGCTTACTGGGTTGAGTCTCGTCATCTTCCAGCAGAAAGTGAGCTCCCGAGAGACAGGATGTCTGTCTATGTTGTTGACTGCTCCGTTCCCAGCACCCAGAACAGTGCTTGGCACATGGGAGGTGCTCAGGAGCTGCGTGTTGAACCATGAATGAGTGACGGTGATGTCTCGGGGCACGCTGCCAGGTTTTTGTGAGAAATTAGTCAGAGACTCTGTGTGACAGCAGATCTTGTGTGAATGTGAGTGAGCTCCTTTGCCCTCTCCCATTTCCTGAATTACTTCTGTATCAGACCCGTAATGCCTTGGGTAGCATTCGTTCACAGCAAGAATTATGCCGCAGGATCTTAACTAATAACGAAGCAGAATGTATTGTTTGAATGTTGCATCTTTTGGCAGAGGTACTGGGGAGAAGTCCAGTCGATTTTCGATATTCAAGATGGTTATGCTCTATAAAGTCTCCGTGAACACTGAATTAGTGAATACTGAATCATTGCTCTAAGGGAAATACAAACCTCTGGTCACAGCATGCTCATCAATTGATCAATATATAACTTGGCTTTATGTGTTTTCCTGTATAAAGACACCTGATTTAATACATGATGTCGATTCATTCACCTTGAACTCTTGGGCCACTGCACTATAGCTCGTGCGTAATGGAAGCTTCTCCAACACACCTGTTGTCTCTGGAGGGCACAGCCCAGCCTGAGCACACGTGGGGACACTAGACAGCACTTCAGCCCCACGCTCGCGGGATGTTTTCAACAGCAAAATCACCCACAGAAAAAGCACAAAACGGCCAAAACCATGAAACTAAGCAGACCGCAGACACTTGTTTATATACTGTTTGATCCCTGAAGCGGGAGGCAGAGCCTGGCCTGGTTTGACCTCAGCCGAGCACGTGCACTTCGGGCCACTCAAGTGTGTCCCCTGCACAGCCCTGCCGGAGACCGACCAAGGAATGCCAGATCGACACACTGTAGCACACAGGTGCATTTGCACGTAGTGAGGGTCGGCTGCGTATCCATCCCATGTAGCTGCAGGAAAGAGGCCACCTTGTCCTGCTGGTT
Source organism: Lemur catta (assembly GCF_020740605.2). Classification (NCBI taxonomy): domain Eukaryota; kingdom Metazoa; phylum Chordata; class Mammalia; order Primates; family Lemuridae; genus Lemur; species Lemur catta. The sequence continues at coordinate 30,074,059 of NC_059148.1, forward strand.
CCGCTCACCTGTCCTAGGAATCACAGAGCTGTCCCTGCTAAACACACGTGGCAAGTGGCGGGCACCCTCCCCTTCTGTGGAGAAACGGCTTTCTGGAATTCACGAAGGACTCTGCTGAGTCAGTTGTGGCTGCTCCTTTGAAACCCACGGGTGTGAGCGAGGGAGTCAGTTCATTCTCAGTCCTTCCTGCGGAGTCACTCCTGGAGGAAGCGCTGCCCCGAAGGCGCCATGGGAGGGCCGCCGTGGTCCCCGGGCAGGCCCTGCAGAGGCAGAGAGCTGAGGGCAGAAGCAGCCGTCCCAGCTGGGAGGCTGCACAGGGTTCAGCCTCTGCGACAAAGAGCCGCTTTGAGGGCGATGGCATCTGGCGGCTTGAAAGAGTGCCAGTGCAAGGCACAAACTTCGATGGCGCAAAGACAAGCACTTCTCGGAAGCTTCTCTTGCTTTCTGTCAACAATAAAAAGTGGTGGGCGGTCTTGCAACCTCTTAAGAGGAAAGGGGGTTGGCTTTTAAGAGGAGACAGCCACCCAAAGGGGAAACTGTCCCTCCCCGGGTGCACTTGGTCTCTAACCTTCTCCTCTTCATCCTGGTGAAAACCTTTCTCCACACTCCTCACGGGGGGTCGATTGTGTTTTCTTTATTCATTTTTAATTTTGTTTTAGGTCCGCAAATCATACATAAATACCTTAATGGTAAAGCTAATTCAGCAACCTACCACCACTCCATGACATTTCAGCCTCCCCTTCGCCCAGGGAAGCCGTGCTCTAAGCTTGTCGTGAGACCCTTGGACACGCAGATACGTGCCCATGGAAAAATGCATTTTTCCCCTCGTTGTAAAAAGTCATGCAAATGCTGCCGTGCTAGTGTACAACACCCCCTGCCACTGCGGGAATACCGTCTCCCTTGCCGTGTAAATGCAAAATATTTTTAATATGTCTGTGTATGTGTCTGTATGTGTCTGTATGTGTTTGCCTGTGTGTGTACATGTGGATGTCTGTGTTTCTGCAAATGTTTGTGTCTATGTGTATTAGTGTGTGTATGTATCTGTGTCTCTATATGTGTGTTCATGCTTGTGTGCATCTGTGTCTATCTGTGTGTATTTCTCTGTGTATGTGTATGTGTTGGTGTAAGAGTCTATATGTGTGTATCTTTGTATGTGCAGGCATGTGTCTGTACATGTATGTGTAGATGATCATGTGCTCGTGTCTTCATATCTGTGTATGTGTATCTGTGTATATTTCTCTGTGTATGGGTTGGTATAAGAGTGTGTGCATCTGTATGTGCACACATGTGTCTGTACATGTATGTGCATGTGATCATGTGCTCGTGTCTTCGTATCTGCATATGTGTATATGTGGGCACATGTGGGTTCATTTCTCTAGTGCAGAAACTTGGGGGTGGGCCCAGGGGAGGTGCATTTCCCGCCTTCACGACTGCCGACTGTGCCTTGGCCGGTTCCTCTCCACCAGCAGCGCGGAGACCCCGCGTGGAAACCGGAGGAGCTCGCGGCAATGCCCGAGGCCGCCCGTCCTCCTCGGGGGTGGATGCTTGAGCCGTTTCCCATGGCGCCGGGGCTCTGGCATCCGACTGGGGATCCCTGGGTGTCCCCGGATTCAGGACAGGATAAAGGCAGGTCAGATTAGTGACACAAAGCCTGCCTGTTCCCCTAATCATCTTATCATTCCTAAGTTCAAACGGAATTTCTCCCTCCACCCCCAGGGGATTCGATTCTCCCCCTCCCCGAGCTTGTCTCCACAGGGCAGGGACCCTCGGTGTGTCTGGAGCTCGCCTGAATGAGTTTTTCCAGGCGAATACTTTCCCATAAAGGCACAATTAATGCAGGAAGGAATCAGAGGCCCGGGGACGGAAAAGGCTGAGCCATTCTGCTTTCTTAACAGCTTGAAACGCTCTGCTTTGCTTCGAGGAACCCTTGTGTCGTAACCACTCTCTCACCGAGAAATCCCTCGCTATCAGGATACGTGTGGATTATCCACATAACTACACTGTTTAGACTATGGAGAGAACTGCGTCTGTTTGGCTGGCCTACCTTGGCCCAACTGCTGATACCAAAGGGTGGATTTTAGCCAAGCTGCACAGTTGAGAAACAAAACAAAAACAAAACAAGCCACCCACCCCCCCGCCAAAAAAAAAAAAACCCAAACAAACAAACAAAAAATCCTAAAAAACAAAACAAAAGGAGGCAATCAGATTCTGGAAAAGCGAGCAAGGGAAAAGTCAGGTGAACAACCTGCCGTCAGTTATTGGACAGTGAGGTCTGACCTGCTCCTGCTTGGAAGGCAAAGGAAACGGTTTAGGGAATGAGGTGTGAATCGAATCAAGTTGATGGTTCAGGTGTGCTGGGTGTGGTCCAGGCCGTGGAGTGGACACAGAGCTGGGGGGCTCTGCTCTCCCCCCAGGAGACCCGTGGGACAGAGGAGCTGCCTGGTGACAGGTCTGGGGGTCTCACCTCCCGCAGCCGTGTGTTCCCGGTTGTCATGGCAGTGGTGGGCAGGGTTGCCCTGTTGGCGTCCATCAAACAAGAAGCATCAGGAGCTTTTAAGGATGCCTTCAGGGCAGCGGGCAGGGGTCTCTATTTTCCTGTTAAAGATCAGACACCAAAGTTTCTATGATGCAAAGCAAGGTGAGCCTTGTGACCATGGCTTTGGTGGCTTTTTCTTTTGTTGTTTGCTATGAGGCCACACTGTCGGGGACTCCAGTCACGGCTCCTAGTCTTAGGAGCACCACTACAGTTTCCTGAAGTTAGAGCGTGGTTCTTAAGACCTTTATTCTTAGGAATCCGTCTTGTTCCGTTTTGATTCTTACATATATTTCTAGAACTTTCGGTTTCACTTAACTAGGGCTCATGTAGTAGGTGAATGTCCCTTCCACATCCCCCCACACAGTGGTGGCACCAAGGGCTGGCTCGGTGAGGGGACTTCATTCGCCTCCACCCCAGAGTCATACCCGTCAGTCCTCCCTTCCGTGATGCAGAGCACGGATCCTAAATCAGCCTTACACTGTCCCCAAGCAGGATGTGGCCCTGCCCAGGCTCCTGAAGCTTCAGTCAACTCTGCTACTCACGTTCTCTGGGTCTGGCAAAGTCACCCAGGACACAGCCTCCAACCTGGGTATTTGTCACTTTGTCTCAAAACATTTGAGAGCCTTTAATGGGCTGCCACAGCCCCCTGCAGATTCAGGTAGCAGAATGTCCTGGAAAGGGCTCGGGTTTGGGGTTTAGATCGCTCTCCATCGAGATCCTACATGATCTAGAGAGTGAGTGATTCTCTCGGCCTCACTCTTCCCATCTGTGGAATGGAGACAGCAAGATCTACTTTGCAGGATTACTGCAAAGACTAGAAACATCCACGCCAAGTCCTAGCACCGTGCCTCATGCACGATCGGTTTCCTTTCAGCCCCTAATTTTTTTTGTTTTTCCGCTGAAGTGAGGGCCACTCTAAGAACACCCAGCCCGTAGACTCTGCCTGCAATATGTATAAAATTATCATTCCACTTTAGGCAGGATACGTTTAAAGATCCATCTTAGCATCTAAGCCATTGGAGGGGAGCTGAGAGTCAGGAAATGAGAAAACATCTTTGAAGTTAAAAAGTTAGAGGGGAAACATAAGAAATTCAATTTGTGTGCAAGTACTTCACAGAACCTCTGTTGCATAAAACCCGACACGGTGAAAACAACTAGAGAGGGACGATGGGGTTGCAGCTCAGGGTTGCCGTGGCAGAGAAGAGTGTGTTCGTGGTGCGGTTTGCTCCGCGGGTTGCTTGTGAACATCACACTCGTGTCTTCAAAGTGCACCTCCCGCTCTGAGCTTGGACCTCAGGCTCACTCGTGGCCTTGGCTTTTACACAGAGGGCTGGGATTAACTTCCTCCTCGGAGATCAGGGGGGCTCAGGTGGAGAGAGGGAGGTGGCCACCCCAAGGAACACAGCAGCCAGGTGGGCTGGGCAGGTGGGGATGCGGGTGACCGGAAGAGCAAAGGGGGCTTCGCCCCATTGGCTGCAGCCGATTGCACCCGGGTGGGAAAGCCCGCCTGCTATTGCCCCAAATTCCAATTTTTCACAAGGTGCTGAGAATCTAAGTTCTCTCTAATTTTAAAGAATTGCCGGTGCAGCCTCTCCCTTGCTGCCTCCTTCCCTGTCTGTCTTTAACCCACCGTGCTTTGCAATCAGCATGTCTGAGGCCCCCATTTGAGAGCAGCCCCCCCGAGAAGATGCTCCCTGAGCAGCTCTGGCCAGTGCTGCAGCCCCTCTCCACGGCCGCGCAGTTGGTGGTCCCAGCGGGAGGGCCGCGTTCTGGGTACCCCACGGGCCTCGCTGGTGCCACAAGCAAGGCTGCTGCGTGGCCGTCCCGGGAAGGAGGGTCAGTCGCCCTCCACGAAGGCCGTGTCCTTGCCACAGCCGACTCTGACTTCTTCCCTCCTCTTCCCGCGTCTTTGTTTTGTGCTGTTTGTTTCGGTTGCCCTAGTTTTGATGCAATAACTGGGAGCATCTTGTTTCCACTTTTGAACAGAGTGTTGGCTTCACACGTAGCTGCAGGAAAACAGTGGCAGCTGCCTGAACACATACCAGACACTGAATTCACAGGAGGCAGCTCTGAAAAAAAGGCTGCCCGGACAGCCAGAAGAATGTGACATGTTGTGTTTTGTGGACTGTGCGGCTACCTTCACACGCCGCGAGGGTCCTGGGGAGCGAAGACTATAGACCCCAGTGGGACGTGGAAGTTAACTCGGGCACCTGGGGACTTGGCGGCCCAAGGTCCACAGGGTCCCTGCATGTTCGCTGTGTCTGCTTGCTTGTTCATTGCATCTGTGTTGGGCACACGCGTGTTCCGGATGCCGCCTGGGCACTGGGCATAGAGGAGATAAGGTCTCTCTTTCCTGGGCTTCCCAGTCTAGGGGGAGAAGAGAGACTCTAAGCAAAGAAATCAGCCAATGCACGCAGATGGCTTTAGAGAGCGCGAGAAGAGCCCGGAAGACGGGACAGCCCGCGAGCCGCCGGGGATGACTGGGGGGCCGGGGTGAGGCTGCTGCGGCTGGGGCGGTGGGGAAGGAGGCTCCTGAGCCTGGTACAGACACCACCCGTGTTATACTGTCGAGGTCTGTTCCCCGCCTGGAACGTGAGCACGTCGCTTGTGGGAACTTTGTCTTGTCCCCACTGCATCTCCGCTGCCCGGAACAGAGCCTGGCATCTGGTCGGGGCTCGATGAATGGTGTTGAATGGGAGAGGGGGCACCTGCATGCGGGAAGAAGAGCCGGGGAAGGGCATCGGGAAGAGGGCACGGCCAGCCCGGCAGCTCTGAGTTGGCGTGAACCTGCCCTCACACATCTTTTTTTGGTTTGTGAGTTTCCAAAGGAAGGTGCATCTTTCTGGAACAATTGCAAACTTCAGTGGCCTTGAACACCCAGCTACAGCAGTGCGCCAGGTCGGGCGGGGTGATGAGGGCATCTGTATTCCCTAGAGAATTCAAAACCAGCAATAAAACTAATCAGAGTGGGTCTGCCTTTCATCCTCACCATGGTCGGCAATTCCAAACAGACGTAGGAACATGGCGCTGCCCAGTGAGGAAGACCCCCTGCCATGCCACATGCCCGGGGGGCATCACCTCCTCCAAAGTACTGCTCCCAACGTGCCTCCCTGGCATTGCTCTGCTGCCTCCCGATCCCGCAGCCCGGGGTTTCCTTGCTTCTCCCCACAGAACCGCCTATTTCTAAGCAATTGTGAGGGTGCCAGTCTTATCTGCTATACACATGGTTCCTTCTTCCCATGGGAACGCTTCCGCATCGTGGCTGCCTCCTCTCTGCTTAGAACCCGATGAGCGTGATAAACATGGTTTAATTATCCGTATATTCCCTGCAGAAGCAGGGCAGCACCGGGCACAAAAGAGCCTCTTAGTTAAAGTTTATTGAGGGAAGATTCTTCCCGATCCTATCTCCCAGTTGATATTTTTTCCCCTGAGATTAACGTGAAGACCAGGATTGATGTCCTGCCCCTGCAATATTAAATAAGAGCCGTTGTAGGCTCGGTGGGCTCACCCGTCAAAGACAGGGTGTTGAGTATCGGGTATCTCAAAACGACAGTGGGGGGCATCTCAGGTGGGCTTAAACCGTGAAGGGAGAAAGTCTAGCAGCCTCTGGCTTCAGGCACGGCTGGATCCAGGAGCTACTGCATCTCCCAGCTGTTTTATTCTCAATGTTAACTTCATGCACTTTCAAGATGGGATTTAGCATCTCTAGACTGACGCAGGCGTTAGGTAATCACAGTGCTGTCACCGTCACGTTTACCAAGCACTGACACTGTACCTCCACCGGAGAAGTATCCCTGGAAGTGAGATGTGAACTTGAAATCAAGCCTGTACCCTGAGGCGGTATAGCACAGGAGTGGGCATGTGAACCCCAAGTTCAAATTCTGATCCTGATGTCAGCATTCCTGGCTGGGTGGCCTTGGGTAAATTACCCACTCTCTCTGGGCCTCGATCTCCTTATGTATTAATATGAAATGGGGATGGACAAAGGACTTAACCCACGGGGTTGTTGAAGGTGTAAAGAACTCAGTATTCGATGTGCGGTACCTAGACCTGCAGGTTGGTGATGTTGGACTCACCTTCACCCTCCTGCCATCTTGGTGATCCAGGTTTCACAAGGCCAAGATTCCACCTTCAATTTGAGGGATATATTTTTCCCCTTGACTTTTCCAGAATTCTCCCCTGTAATTCTCCATTCCCCTCTTGGAAGGCTCGGTTTAAACGTCCTTTTCACAAGTTACAGGCTATAAAACGAAAGAGAAAAATTGCTTTCATCTTCTGGTATATCCTTTTCTGTTTTTTTTTTTTTTGTTTACTCAACCATCAGGAAAGCATTTTCTACTTTGTACCCTAAGACTTCTCATTAATATAATCATCCTAAACACTGGTAAAACCAAACAAAACTACAGATGCTAGCTAGTACGCAAATGAGACTCTCACGTGGGGGGAAATGTGGATGACTCAATGATATAGAGAAGTTTTTTTTTTTTAATTATCTGTAATTAGCAGGAAAGAAAATATGTGGACTCTATTAAAAATAAGCTCTTTATTTTTGAGGAGAAAAGACCATCCCAAAGAACAGGAACGCTGTTCCTTTTTATTTACGTGAATTGAGATAATTTGGACTCTCTGGATTAATGTAAGGTTCCATGATAAATAATACCACCATCTGCGATAAATGGACGCCTTTCTCTCTGAATGGATACAGCTCAACATTCTCAAACCATATGCTATGTGAGCAGCAAATGCAGTTATTTAAATTCCGCTGTAAATGTGTACATTATACAACTCTACATCCCTCCTCAATTTTTTTTTTTTTTTTTGGTTTTCATTTCCAAATTGTTTTGGAAGCATAGTAAAAAACCATGTTTACCTCTTCAATCCAAGGTAAACCTGGTATATAATTCAGATTGTAAAGCGCACTGGAGAAAACACTGAGAATGTTCTCATCTGCACGAAACACAACTCGGAAAGCCTTCCTCTCTACCGGGGGTCTGCAAACGATAGTGGAAGGCCACCTCCAGCCCACCGCCGAATTTTTGCATGGCCTGGAGACTAGGAATGTTTTTACATTTTTAAATAGTTGGGAAAAAATGTTAAAAATAGAGTAATGTTTCTGACATGTGAAAATTCCATGCAATTCAAATTTCAGTGTTTCTGAATAATGTTTTATTGGAACGCAGACTCGATTATTTGTTTACATCGGTTCTGGCTGCTCAGAGCAGGGCTGAGTTGTCGAGACTGAGACCATCCAACCCCTGAAGGCTGAAATGTTTGCTCTCTGAGCCTTTACAGAAGAAGGGTTCTGACCCCTTCTTCATGTGACTTGTGAAGCCAAGTGACTTCAGTTTGGATAAAGCGAAGGTGTTATCATTTTAGAAGGTTTTAGCTGAAAGTAGGAGCAAACCCTGTGCGTGACGGAAGTCCACTGGTTCATGTACCTGCCGCCAGGTAACATCCAGGGTGTGCTCATCTATGTTCCCTGACTGTTGTCAACACCTCGGGGCCTGAAGCTTCCACTGTGCCCACCCCCTGGCCGACTGTCTCTCTATGGATGTCACTCATAGTTTCAAGATGGGTGATGGTATTAATGTCATGACTTGGCCCCTACTTGGCCCCTGGAGCCAGAAGGTGTTTGCTTCTCTTAAAAGTGAGGGAAGCTCCTTCCCAGAAGCCCTAACAAATTTCTCCTTGTGGCTCCTTGGCCCAGACTGGCCTGGGGCAGGGCTTCCCGACCTCAACATGTCAATCTTCAAGGCCATGTAATTCCGTGTTGTGGGGCTGCCCTGTGCTCTGGAAGGTGGGGACCCGCGTCCCTGGCCTCTGTCCACAAGATGCCAGTGGAACCCCCCGACACCCTAATCCTGACAATCACGATGTCTTCAGACATTTGCAGATGTCCCCTGGGTAGCAAAATTGCCTCTATTTGAGCACTACATGTTTAGGCCTATGCATAATGAAAACAGTGACTGGAAACAGGTTTGGAATTACTCTGTTTTATTTAGACCAGAAATTGGCAAAGTACTAACCATGGGCCAAATCTAGCCCGTCACCTGTTTGTGTGGCCTATAAGCTAAGAATGGTATTTACATTTTTAAATGGTTACATAAGTACTTATATAATATTGGTTTTGTCTCCGAGCCTGCAAAAGCCTAGGATATTTACTCCACGGCCCTTTAAGAAAGAGTTTGCCCACCTGTAACCCCAGTGTCTGGGGAGGCTGAGGCAGGAGGATCACTTAAGCCCAGGAGTCTGAGGTCGCAGCCAATCAGAACCCACTTGTGGATGGACTGGGGTCCACGCCGTGTTGCGAGTGTCTGGCAGGGGAGGGCAGGGCAAATGTGGAGGAATCGGGCACGACATGGGCCAATTGCCAAGCTCAACTTCAGGAAATACTAACACCGTGTAGTTAAAACATCCCATGTTAGATTTATAACGTTGCCTGGTAAATATTTCCCTCTGTGCCTACTTAAGGTACCATTCTCCTGCTGACAGAGTCTGAGATTCTGAATGTTTTAGAGCATTTGTCTGTGAAACACCGAATCCTTCGCTCTGCTTCTTGGGGCCTGCTTGAGTAGCACCTGAGAGTGATTAGAGAGTTCTCCCAGAGAAACGTGGGCAAATATCCCCCCAGGGGCTCCGAGGAGAATGCAAGTACCTGCTGTTTTAAAGGAGAGTTTTACTGTTATGAAATTGCAAACTGCACTATGTAATTTCAGCGAAGGATATTCGGGGTTTGTTCAGAAGAGCCATTGAAATCAAATAATCCATTTATCAAGGTGCCTTTTGTTTCGAGAGAAAAGAAACAACGGGCCATATTTAGCATGGAGAGACATTCCGTGTCTGGGGAATGTTAATAAATCACAAATGGAGAGAGGGGGAAAAAAAAAACATATTGAGGCTGGCTTGTGTTTCCAGTAAGCTGCAGTGACTAGGGAGGAAAATCCAATCAGGGCTCTCCTTGCAGCATATGGGGAAAGGCAAGCTCTGTTCTGCAGGTGTCTGGTGTCATATGAGTAAACCGGAGATGTTTGACGCAGAATATGCAGCCGAAGTCATGAAAGAGTCTGCCTGCCTTGATTTCAGATCTTTTTTCCTCACGTGGAAGTCGCCCAGTTTTTTTTTTTCACATACAAAGATCACCCATTTTTTTTTCACCTTTCTGTAGCCTTAAAAGCTTTTTAGTATAACTTATCAACGTAGTTGAAATAATGTTCATAATAATAATAGCAACATCCACCTCTCCCAGTTGTTAAGCATGTTGATTCCTCTGCTTATGGCTTCAGTGAGGTGGTTTTATGTGATTTCTATTATAGAGATGCGGGTTCTGAGGCTCAAAAGTTTAAGGTATTTGAAAAAAATATCCTTATGGAGGAAGTTGTGGGGTAGGATTCAAGGATTCATTGTTGCATTTTGTCTGACTCCAGGAATGTTCTTAAGCGCTGTGATACATTTCTTCTTTCTGGGCTGGAGAAGGCTTTGGTTAAAATCCTTCCTCTGTTTCTTCCTACTTATGTAAGATCTGACAAACCACTTACTTTCTGTGTGGATCAAGTTAGATTAGGGCTTCTCAATCTTGGCACTGCTGACATTTTAGGCTGGATAATTCTCCATGGTGGGGGTGCTGTCCCGTGCATTGGAAAGTGTCTAGAACTTTCTACCTGCTAGATGCCGGTAGCAGCCCCCTCCCAGCTTAGACAACCCAAAACGTCTGCAGACATCACCAATTGTCTCCTGCGGGGGGGGGGTGGGAATCACCTGTTGTTGAGAACCACTGACTTAGACGCTATTTTTGAAAGTCCTCTGCATGCTCTAAAATAATTCCACGTGTGCATCTGGACTCTTCCAGGGGATTTTATTTTTATTTTATCCAATCGATGAGGAAAGCAGGACCTAGTATTTTTACCACTCCCCGCCTGACTCAGAGCAAAACCTGGCCCCATCCCACCTGCCTGGACCGACTGCCCACTCCTCACCTACCCCAGTCCTCGGATTTCCCTCTGCCAGTCCTGTACCTTGGCTGATCCCATCTCAGGAATCCTCACCCTATTGCATCCCACCTCCCCAAGTCCCACCCCTCCTTCGCATCCCGGCCCAGAGACTATCAACCCTGAAGACTCCATCCCTGGTCAGGCAGCACGTCTGAAGGTGGAGCATCCTGAGGAAGGTGGCACACCCCGTCAGCCAAAAGTGTCGTTTCCCCCCAGCATTTTCCTGTCTGGCCACTGAGTGACGTGGCCGTCTGCTGTGTCCACTATCTCGGCATCTCAAAAAGTCAATTTCCGGCAATGGTTTGGTGGTGGGGCTCTCCGATGAACATCTGATGGAGGAGGACACAATATCCCCAACACTGGCCGGCGAGTGCAGATAAAGAAAATGGACAAACAGGAAGGGAGGCGGCAGATGAACGTGCTGTCAGTGTGGAGGCCGGACAGACAGGTACAGCTGTCACCTGTTCCCCCCTCCTCCCCGCCACGGCCTCGGAAACCAGCATTGGACTTCTCCAGGGGTATTGTCTAAGATCAACACAAATGACTCAAGTGTCCTATCTTTCTGGGAGACGATGGTGTGAACAGATGAACCCGAGTGAGAGGAAGGATGGAAGGGCATTTGTCAGAGCTCACAACGCCCTGGGATTGTTTCCTTGCAATCAGGAGATAACGTTTCCTGAAAGAAAACATACAACAAAAGCTGGCAATCACCTCTTGTTCCTTAATCTGCTAGATCCGGGCTGAGCTGTGTGAGTGAGATGAGTTTCGGTGACATACACGGTGTCAGGGTGCATGAGGGTGCAGAGGGCTCTGCACAGCTCCACAGGGTCGTTCACATGGGCGTCTCCGTGCACGGCTGTTGGAGGTACGTGGACATAGCGTGAGATCACCTGACCCTCACAAATGAGAAAGTGATTCCCTTCCCACTCCTGCTTGAATTGCTCTATCTAAGAGGAAAATCTCATTTTGCTGTCGCTCGATCTTCAGCACCCACCACTGGATAATCTCCCCATTTAACAAAGAAATGGCCAATCTAGGGCTCGGAGCTGTAGGCAGGTGCAATTGGAGGGTGGGATCTTGGTGTTTTATTTATAGCAGGATTATTTAAACAAAATTACTAATTCATTGAAATGACTACATTATTAATTGCAGCTCTAGTCAATACAGTTATCAATTATTAATGAACTGCATGACTAAGTGCATAAATATCTGGCTAATGTTGTGAAACTGATGGATGTCTGAAGCTCAGGAATCGCCACCGTCAGTTGACAGGCCAGACCCCACTGCCTTCTTCACAGGGTCCGTCTCTTCCTGGCTGGAGCGGAGTCTCTCAGGGACTGGCGGAATGCAGAGCGAGGACCGACAGGGAGGGGTGGGGCAGGTGCTGTCCTCTCCCCACGGAGGGGAAAGAGTGACCTGCTCCAGAAACGGAAGAACCCTACGAGAGAAGACAACGTGCCTGCTCCGTCTTTATTTTATAGAAAATGAGCTCAGCATTTGCTTAAAAGCAAAGAGTTTACCTTTTAGACCTTTTCAGTTAAAAAATAAAAAAGGAGAAAAAAGGAATGCTTTCGTGCAGGAAGAGTGAGGCATGACGAGAAAGCGTGTTGACAGACGCTTCCTGCCATGGCCTGCAGCCAGACACACGTGGGTCCGCGTCCGGTGCGTGGCCCCCTGCAGAGTCCTGGGCTCCACCGCGAGTCTCTAACTCTCTACGCTTTAAGGTTTAAGAGCTTTTTTGGACAGGGATGAATACATCGAAAATAAAAGCATCCGATGGGGCGATTAGTCTGTTGGTTTTTACAAAATATTGCAGGTTGCTTACATGATGATTATTTCAAGGACAGAGAGCTGGAACTCCTTCTGGAATGTGGTGCCTTGGCAGGGCCTCCTGAATGTGTTTTAAATGGTTCTGGAAACGGGCTTAAAGTAGGAGTATTGAGCCATCCATGAAGAGACAGAAGCTAGTGTGACCTTCTTACCGGTGACCTCAGAGCAAGGCCTCTGGGCCGAGGACAGGAAGGAACGTGTCACTTCTTTGAAAAGCCGTCTTGACGACCCAAGTCCTTCCGCCTGGCTGTGGCAGGGAAGGCAGCTTTGATGTCCTGGCTGGTGTCCCTTCCGGGAAAAGGACCAGGTGCCCCCAGAGGAGGGCAGAGCCGGCCGCCGCACACACTGGTGGGCTTCACACACCGCCCCGCAAGGGTGGGACCCGCAGGAAGGCTGGAACGAAGGGGGCAGAGAGGAGCTCTCCTCTTCTCTCTCAGTACACGAATCCAGGCTCGTTTGGGTTTTCTGGGGTTTTTTAAAAAAAACCAGAGCAAGGAGTTGGGCTTTCTTGGGTTTGCTAAGTTAGCAATTGGAGCAATTTAAGTTTTGGGGTGCTGGGTATGTGGCAAGTTCTTAGTGGTGCCCCCAGCAATGTAGTATAAGCCCGGGGAAGGATCTAGGTGCAGACAACATTCAAACAGCAAGGAGCCCGCTGGGTGTGCTGTCAATGTCTGTGATGGGGGGGATCCCAGGAAGACGGGGGGACGGGCCGCTCTTTTCTGCCTTGGTGTTGACCTCTCAGCACCCAGTACGTACTGACTTGGCCGCTGAATGTTCTACATCAGGGGTCTCAAACTCACATGTACCCAAGGGTCACACAGAAAACACCACTGAGTGCCGGGGGCCGAGAGCAGGATGAGCCGGCTTGAGCGCTGCTCACTGTACCCCATCATCGCCGGCGGGGAGAAGGCCTAAGCCCCACCGGTCCCTCTCACATTTAAAGAGAAGCTGGAAACCCAGAGACTCCCTAGTTTTTAACAACTGGATTTCAACTCATAGAGATTGTTTAAAATACCATCAGTGCCCACTGCCCGGTGCACCGAGTCCCAGTGGGGGGCCCGGGGGGGCCCTGTGCCACCTCCGATCAGGGCTCCGTCCAGTGGGGACATGTGACGTGCTCATTCGTCTGTCTCATTGTACCTGGAAGCCTTGATAATGAGCACTGTGTCCCCAGCTGTGAAGGAAGATGACGGTGACAATATAGTGTCTTTGGTGACTAATGACTAAGAGTCACTCTGAGCAAATGGGTCAAGATTATCAAAGAATCTGAAGAATTTAGGACTAATAATAATATGGTGTTACATTTCCCCATTATTATGGAATAATATGAGGGAGATGATTTCTCTCATTACTAATTTTCCTAACAGATGAATAAAAATAGGCCAAATCTCTAGGTGAGAGATGAGGAACAACAATAAAAAAAAAAGACCGAGATGTCTTTCTTACGTTTTATTTATTTCATTAAACATTTTTTATTTTGACACAGCCTGAGACTAAAAGGAGAGTTGCAAGAATAGTAAATAGAATTTTCACACACCCTTTACCCAGATTTGGTGAAACTGGACCATATCTGGTCCCCCATGCGTTCTCCTGGAGAGCCATTCTCCGGCTGGTTCCGGGAGGGATTTAGCAATTGTAGGCACGTGGGCTTCAGAATGTCTCTCCCTCCTTTCTAAACGGCTCACAGACCTGGCAACTTCTGAGGAGCTCCTTAGTGATTCCGACTTTGTCTCTTCTCTCTTTCCCCCTCCTAGTGATAGAGGGTCGTGGAGTCGCAGACAACGTGCAGCGATTCTCCTCGCTGCCGCCTTACCTGCCCGTGAGCTACCGCGTCCTCCGAGCAGAGACGTCCTTCTTCCTGAAGGACGCCAGCCAGGCCCTGCCCTGCAACTCCAGCCTGCGCTCGCGCGTGGAGTCCTTCTTCACCTACAGAGCCCGGCAGCCCCCGGTGGTGAACGCCAGCTATGGGCCTTTCTCCGTGGAAAAGGTCGTGCCTCTGGACTTCATGTTGACCTCGAACGTTTTAGGTGCCTCCAGTAAGCTGGGTTTAGACTGGAAGCTGAAAGCCCACGTCCTGCGGGAGAAGATCTACCTGAGCCGGCCCAAGGTGCAGGTGCTGTTCTCCATCGTGGGCAGAGACTGGGGCGACCGCGGCGCCGGGGAGAGGCTGCCGTGTCTCAGGGTCTTCGCTTTCCGGGAGACCAGAGAGGTGAGGGGCGGCTGCCGGCTGCGGGGGGAGCTGGGGCTGTGCGTGGCCGAGCTGGAGCTGCCGCCCGCCTGGTTCAGCGCCCCCACGGCGGGGCCCGGGAGGAAGAAGTTCGCGGACCCGCCGGAGGGGAGCCCCGTGGAGCTGTACTACACCGTGCAGCCGGGGACCGAGCGAGGGGACTGTGCCGGGGGTGACTTCAGGAAGGGCAACGCCATCCGCCCAGGGAAGGACGGGCTGGGGGAGACCACGTCCCACCTGCAGAGGGTCTGCACCGTCAGCCTTTTCCGGGCCCAGGACAGCGCCCAGCTCAGCGAGCTGCGCCTGGATGGCAACGTGGTCATCTGGCTGCCTTCCCAGCCGGTCAGGCAGGGGGACGTGGTCACTGCCTATGTCACCATCTCCAGCAATTCCACCGTGGACCTCTTCATCCTGAGGTAGGTGCCCAGCCCGGCCCCCTCGGGTTATCTTTGGCATCCCTGGTGTGAGACTGGGCTCTGGGCTTGGCGGATATTCGGGAAGAGTCGGTTTTCACTACCTTCAGGGACCGTTCAGGTAACAGTGGAGGCCAAATTGTGCACCTGCCACCTGAGCTCAGCCGCTCTCCTTGCACTGTGTGTTTTGGGGGAGGAGGGAGGGCAGAAACTATAGCCAAAGGAGCAAGGCCAAAGTCATCAGCCTCTTTGACCTTGACTTACCATCACATTTGAAGAGAGATGTGATTTGTCCCTTGCTTAGGATTCCTTTGCAGATGTGCCAATGTAGGCTGCACGAGCGGAAGTCTGTGCAGGGAGCCCACGAAAAAGCACAGGAGTTGTGATATCTCACCGCGGGTGCATAGATGAGAAGAACCAACGATGATACACTTTTTAAAAATTTCAAAGTCTTACAGGGGTACAAAAGTTTTGGTTATATGGATGGCTTTTGCAATGCTCGAGTCAGGGTTAAAAGTGTCTGTCGCTCGCATGGTGTTCATGGTACTTTTTTTTTTTTTAATTGGGTGAGGTTAAATGTTGCAAGTTAGTGGCTGGGAAAGCCTACATTCGTGAGCATGGCTTAGCAATGATTAAAGGAACATGTCCAACAGAAAACTCTTTAGCAGAGGTATTCTATCTCATAAAACAAGCAAACAAACAAACAAAAACAGTCAAATTAAAACAAGGTAATAAACCACCTACCCTCACCTTTGCTGGTTCGGCAGGTAGCACCAAAGTTGTAACAGGGCTGCTCCATCACTCTGTGTGATGATTCTAAAATTTGGTACCGGGCTCCTGTTTTCTGAGGATAATTTATCCTGGGGGGAAAGGCATTTGAAGCAAATCCTCTTAATGTGTGAACTAGAATGTCAAAATGATGAAACAAAAAATTGCCTGTGATTTGTTTAAAAAATGAAGATTATAAAAATAAGGGGTTTTTCCTAGTACAGTTAAGAAGGACTTAGGTTAAAATTGCAACCTGTTAGAATAAAAAAGTATATTGAATGAGCTGCTTGGAAACATATTTGCAGAATACAATGATAGCATGCTATACCATATTTCAATTTTAACTTTCGTAATATGACTAGAAAGATGGTCATTTTTAAAGTTTTGTTTTGTTTTTACAAAAAGCGTTCAGAGGTTTCAATTAGTTTCTCAAAGTGTTCCCTAGGTCTTCAGATTCAGATAATTGTCTTCTGAAGTATCAGTCTTGTCATTACCTTTATAATTTTTCTTTTAATTTTTTATGTGGACTAATTTTGCAGCTCTTCATTTGTTTCTAGATGTGATGGGAGGAGATTTATGTCCTTCCTTTCAGGGGATGTTATGAAATCCTACATCTTTTACAAGATGTGAAGTTTGCCGTGCAAGGGATTCCCGTCACATTTGCACTGAAACCTTCTGCGGTCATTGGGGGACTCACTGACACCATGGTGGGGAGGGATGGACCTGCTGTTAGTGCATCGGTGGCTTTGTTGAAAGTGTCATAACCTTGTAACTGCAGGGCCAGGAGGGTCAACATTCAGACAAAAGGATCCAGGTTTGCTTCCTCCTGCCCTTGATGAGGAAAGATAGTGATCTAGATCTGAGTTTAGTGTTTTAGTAAGTCCCTTTGCCCTCTTAGTTTCAGATCATTCAATCATAAAATAAATACATCCAGCCCTGGCTTTGGAAACTGAAGATGGAAAGGGAACTGATAGTGTTGTTAAGGAGTTGGAAAAGTTTAGAGTCATCATGATCTTCCCACTCATGCTTTGTTAACTTCCGTCGTCAGAAAGTGCAGGCTCTGCCGTCTACCTGGGGTGGGGGTGAGCCCAGCCGCCAGGGTCCCCAGCTCTAAGGGTCCCAGTGCACCACCTGCTCTTGGGAGGCTCAGAACTGGCTCATTGGAGATGAGGGTCTGTTTGCTGTTTGTATCGTCGTGAAGACAGGCTTGGTGACAGAGAACTGCAGTCCTGCACCCAGCTGACCTCAATGCTAATCCTTTCTCTTCCACTCACAGCCTGTGTGACTTTAGGCAAGTGACCTAACCTCTCCTATGCCTCAGTTTCCCCAGATCCAAAGCGGATATAATGATGGTACCTGCTTCCATAAGGTTGTCGGGATTCCAGGGGCTAACATTTATTTGCAAGGTGCTTATCACAGCATCTGGCACATTAAAGTTCTCTATGCGTGTTGAATATTACTAACAGGGCCATTTTTAAACATCCATCAAACCTTCAATAAGCACTGGATTCTATTTTAGCAGTAAAAGGACCTTGTGCTTTGTACAAAACAACCACCACCAAGTTTGTTCTCAAAGCTGCATGGATTTCCGTTTTGCTATGTTTGTGGGCACTAGCTGCCTTTAGCTAGGCAACGTCATGGAGACCTTCGAAGACCTTAGCATCCAGCCGGCCAGCAAAGGTAGTGCCTCTGGAATTTAGTCCTGCATAAAGCTGTCTTTGTGAACGGCAAACCGTCCTGAGCATCGTGGAATTGCATAGTGCGCACATGCTCCATGTTCAGTTATTCTGCTCTTCAATTCCACAAGGAGGAGTCTTGGCTCTCTGCTGGCACACCTCTACCACTCCAAGAGCACCTGCTCATTTTGCTTTTTTGGCAAAATGAAAGATGGGTCACTGACAAAGCTATGATATTTGGAGAAAGTTAGACTTTTGGGGAGTTTTCATGGGACGAATAACCTATATAGAAACTTGGCATGAGCTTCCTTTGCAGGATCATTTTCACAAGTGACACATGTCCATAGGCAAACAGAGACAGCCTGGATTTTGTGTGCAACTTAACAAATTGAACTCAAAGGCAACCCTTGCTTTAGGGTCCAGTTAGTCAAGGTGTAGAAGCTGGAACCTTTGTTTCCTGTATCTATAATGTTATTTTGGAAGCCTATTATAGGAAAAAAAAATAATTACCAATATAAATGAAGAAATACGTATGCAGATGTGTTTCACAAATACTCATAAGCATGTTCCATGAGGGTCTGTTTCTCCACTCATTGCTGTGTCCCCAGCCCATGGCATATGGCTTAGCACAAAATAAAGCCCCAATAAAAATGTGTTGAATTAATGTAAAACCAAATAGTTTTGCATATAGAATAGCAAATCTATATCATAAACATTTTTTTTCATGGGTATATTTTTTCATAACTGACTAATTGACATTTCTTGGACTAAAGATCGAGATTCCTAAGTGCAAGCATAAGCACCCTTCACTATTCCAAGGATGTTCCAAATATATGGATGATTGGGGTCCTCAGCTCTGAAAATTCCTGTTGCCATCACGGTGTTCCTCGGTGCTCCGGGAGACCTCAGAATGCTGAGGAAGAAACTTCCTCCATGTGACTGTTTCCCCAGTGCCCAGCTTCACGCTGAGTTTGCAGAATCTCTCCACGGTTGAATCGATGTTCTCATAACTCAAGTTGCAGCTCTTAGGTAAATAGGTCAGTTGTGATCCCGCAGGTCATTAAAGAGAAGACTTGAGGCAACCATGAGCCTTTCAGCCTTGTCAGTGAGCAACTGAAATTGATACCTAAGGAAGCAACAGTGGTGATCATGTGTCCTCTCCAATTTAAAATAAGCTTAACTGAAATATGTAATTCAATTCGTAGACACGGAGCGATTTGTTCTCCACTTGTAACCAATTCTGAACCCTGCATTAGGGATGCTAAGAGAGTCATAAAGAATCCTCCCCAACTAGGAGATTATATGATGGTGCTAACGTGAATATATGCGTAGTAAATAGACAGCTCCCATGTCTGGACATAATGAAGGAGGATGATTAGCGTAGGAGCTGGCTTTGTCCATGCCAGGGTTTCTCAGCCTCAACGCTGTTGGCATTTGGGGCCAGGTAACTCTCTGTGGTTGGGCTGCCCTGTGTGTGCTAAGATGTCTAGCGGCATCCCTGGACTCTCCCCACTAGACCCCAGTAGCATCTTGATTCCTGCTCCAGTTGTGACAACCAAAATGTCTCCGGATATTGCTAAATATTCTCTGGGGGATGCAAAATCATCCTGGCTGACAACCAGGGCTCTACATCCTTGATGTGCAGAGAGTATAGACACCCGATGGTCTGTGAGACTGGGTCCTTGTGATGTTCCTCAACAATAACTGAGGGTGGAACAGCAATCTGTGTTGCTTCTTTGTCCCTTGCTGGGCAGGTTTGCTGTGCCCGGACTGACAATGGAGCCTTCAGGACGTACATCTTAAGAGACGATTTTTTTTTAAAAAGTAAAACACCGTGAAGGAGGTTGGTCCTCCCTGAAGAACAAAGATGGCGCAGGAGACAGGCTATTCTAGCATCCAGTCTTTAACGGCCCTCGCTTTGTAGAGGCAGGTTCACAAGATAAGAGAGCGAGGAGGGACTCTCAGCTGGGGTGCAGGGCGGTGTTTCCATTCTTCCCCCATTGGTGGACCTGGGGCCTGTGCATTCATTAGTTCTGTCCCGGTTTGCCTGGTGGGGAGCACAGGCATTATCGGTAGTAACTAAAGTTCTCCCCTGCAAGTCCACACAACGCCTCATGTGCTCAAGAGTGGCGGTATGCTCCCGGCATGTTCCGATAAATAAACAAAATGCATAAAGGGTGGATGCAGGGAAGAAAGCTCTTGAAGAGTTGTGCTAAGGCAACTTGTACACAGGAACACTGAGAGAAGTATTATTTTTCCAAGCAGGGTGTGGTTTGTAGGTGGATTCATTTCTGGAATCTAACTGTGTGATGAGAGAATTCAGGTAGAATTCGAAAACCGGCTCTTACCTTTAAAAACACTTGGTGAGGTTAATCCATTGCAGATAGACCTAGTTCCTAACTAGCCCAGGGCAGAGGCCAGAGTCACAGGTTCCCACTGGTGGGTGGGAGGTGGGGGGATTCATGGAACACGTGTGTCTTGATAGGCTGAAGCCGGTCGTGGGTCCTCAGAATTGAGTCCACTCGTACACACAACTGCACAAAGTACACAGATGCTCGTAGCAGCGTTTTGCATTGTAGCCAAAGCATGAAAACTACCATCACCTGACAGAGGAACAAGCAAAATGTGATCTATCCATACTGTGCTACATTACTATTCAACTGAGAAAAGGAGTGAAGTTCTGATCATGCTACAATGTGCGTAAACCCCGAAAACAGGCTGCTGAGTGACAAAAAGACCAGACACAAACGGTCACGTATTGTATGATGTCATTTACATGAAATACCTAGGACAGGCAAATCCAGAGAGACAGAAAGCAGATCGGTGGTTGCCAGGACCCGGGGGAGCGAGTGCTAATGGGTGTGGGGTTTCTTTTTGGGGTGATGAAAATATCCTGGAATTCAGCTTGACCTGTGTCATTGTAGACGCTTCCTTTGCTACTAGGCAATGTAGACCCCTCACGAACAACCTGGCTGTGCCCAGACCCAGCGTCAGGAAGGGGAGACCCTGAAACCCAATCGAGTTCACATTGACTCCAACATTTGGAGCTAATTCAGAAAATTCTGGAAACTCATTTTCCCACACTCTAAAATTCATTTCCCCTGTCGAATGTCTCCAAAGGAAGGGTTTGTTTTCATTTTCTCCAACTTGTCATTTTAAATGCATTCTTCTGGAACAGAGAAGAGGAACAATTTTCTTTCTGCTCGGGAAGAAGTGAAGAAATAATGTTTCCTGCTCCGTCCCCGGCCCCTCCCCGGTCCCCACAACACATCTGGGTTGCCAGGCAGCCCGGCTTCCACGAGACAGTGGAGAGCGATTTTACTGTTGTGGGAAACATTGAAACACAAAATTGACTCCAGCTCTGTGAAAAGAGAAAGGAGCCAGAGCCCTCCCGACCCGAATCCTGCCCTCTTTCTTCCACATTCTTTAACCCATTTAAAAGTCATCTTCGTCTTCGAGTTCCCCAAATCACCGCGTTGTCTGTTGTAAACAATTTAACACAGGAATCAAACGGCCCCGTGACATCAGTCCCTTCCTATCTGGCGGTCTAAGGTGGTCAGTGACAATTGCAGACATAACGTTCAGTATTTGGGAAGATGGAGGGATTTTTAAATACCCAAGTGCTGCCACTTGGTTTGGTGTCATTAACTCCAGCGTTCCTAAATATCAGAAATCTGAACCACTTATGTCTTAAAATCCCAAGCGTTATTAGCTGAATTAAAATCTTGGGGAAAGAGAGAGAGCGAGGTGTGCATACCTGTTTCACAAGCATTCTGATTGCATCCTCCCTTGCTTAAAATCTTTCTGTGCTGTCTAATGGGACGTAGCAGCAACTGAGAGAGGATCCTGGCTTCGTTATCAGGATACAGAAGATCATCAGTGGGTTGCTGGCGAAGTAGCTCTGCTGATTTGGGAATATTCCGTTAAGATGCATGTTCCTGGGTATCAACACCGACAGCAAGCAGATGCCAGCGTGACTCAATGCCATGAGCACTGGATGCCCAAGCCCCGGAGCATGTAGATCCTCCTCTAGGGGTGGGGGGTCCATCAGCTGGAGTGCTTCCAGCTGCAGTTAACAGCCCTCCACCAACAGGAGCTTACAGCAGTGGTTCTGACTTGAGTGGGGGGCTTACTAAAGCAAAAAGCTGCCGGACCCCACTCTTTAGAGTTTCAGACACGGGAGATGTGAGAGTGGAGCCAGAGAATTCATATTTTTAACAAGTTCCCAGGTATAACTGTGGCTGAATTGTGTGGAATTGTGTCCCCCCAAATTCATATGTTTTGAATACTAGGTAACAATTCAGTACCTCCGAGTGTGGCTTCCTTTGGAATAGAGTCGTTGCAGATGTGATTGGTTAAGAGGAGGTCATACCGGAGGGCCCCTAAACTGGTAAGACTCATGGAAGATGAAGGCAGAGATTGGGAGTGCCAAGGATTAACAGCAAACCACCAGGAGTCCTCAGAAGGAACCTGCTTTGCCAATATCTTCATCTTGGACCTCTGGCCCCCAGCACTGTCAGAGAATGCATTTCCGTTGTTTAAACCACCCAGTGCGTGGTACTTTGTTATGGCAGCCCTAGGAAACGGATGCACCAGGTGCTGCTGCTGGTCAAGGAACCCAACTTTGAGAACCAGTGGTTCATAATATAAGCACATTAATTGTGTACTGAGCAAGGAGCCTGGGTGTGGGCAGCCCCACAGCATCACGAACTCGGGATTTTCCCATCATGCTCCACTGCCTTCCTCAGGACTTACCCATAATGCATCATGGCTCACAAGATGGCTGCCACCACTCTGAAGATAAATTTCCCGACTGCGAGTGGCCCGTGCAGGAAGGAATGGGGCAAAATAAACAGGTAAAGGCCATCTCCTTATATGGCTCTGCCTTTCTGGGGAGGGAAATCTTGGCCACAAGCCTGGCAGCAGACTTCCCAGTACGTCACATTGGCTAGAACCGGATCCCGTGAGCACCCTTAGGCCATCTCTGGCAGAGGGGAAAGGGAAATTATGCTATCATAAGTTATTTCTTTTCTTTCCTTTTTTAAAATGTCTGATCTTATTTATTTGTTACTCTTAGAAAATTATATTTCTGACGGGACTCAGAGTAGAAACCCTCAGAAAGGACAGCATCCGTCTCTTGGAAATCTGTTTCTGATATTTGACCTTGGCTTGTTTTAGTCTCTTGGTCAAAAGCTTAGTGTCTTCTGTGGTCGCTTTGCATTTTTCTTAGTATATTGTTTTTTTCAGAGTCATACACTGACGTTTGTATCCTAGGAAAAATGAAATAACAAAATGCTGAATCTTAGGTGCTTTGGTCCTTGGTTTCTTACCTTCTTTGTTTGGAGGCTTTCTCAAAACATACTAGCGGAAATCATGTTCTTTGAAGAGATTGGAAAGTTTTCAGATTCTGTTAGCTCTTTCAGACTTTAGGTGACCAGGCACAGTAGTATCAGTCAGTCCAGGAAGATCCTTCTTAAACTCCCTGCTATGGTTTGAATGTTTGTTCTCTCCAAGACTTGTCAAAATTTGATCCCCAGTGTTGGAGGAGGGCGCTCATGGGAGGTGTTTGGGTCATGGGGGTGGGTGGATTCCTCATGAATAGATTAATGCCCTGGTAGACGGGTGAATGGGTTCTCACTCTGTTACCATGAGAGCTGGTTGTTAAGAAGAGCCTGGAGCCTCCCCTGTCTCCCTCTCTCTTGCTTTCTCTCTCACCATGTGATCTCTGTGCACAGGCCAGCTCGCTTCACCTCCTGCCATGAGGCTCTTGCCAGATGCAGATGCCCAATCTTGAGCTTTCCAGCCCATCAGAATCATGAACCAAATAAACTTTTTTTTCTTTGTAAATTACTCCCTCTCAGAGATTCTGTTATAGCAACAAAAACTGAAATAAGACACCTCTCACTTTTTTTAT
Organism: Lemur catta; assembly: GCF_020740605.2. NCBI lineage: Eukaryota > Metazoa > Chordata > Mammalia > Primates > Lemuridae > Lemur > Lemur catta. The sequence goes on from NC_059148.1 coordinate 30,097,411, forward strand.
TCAGGTAGAATTTTCATAACATACAGTAACTATTTTAAAGTGATGAATTAGTGACATTTAGTGCATTCGCAAGGTTGTGAAACCACCACTTCTATCTGGTCCCAAAACATGTTCATCATCCCAAGAGGAAATCTCATACCCACTAAGAAGTCACTCCTCCCTCCCTTCTCCCCAGAGCCCCTGGAAGCCACCAATCTGCTTTCTGGCTCTCTGGACTTCCTGTTTTGCACTTTCCTCTACCTCGTTTTTATTTACAACAACCAAGTTGAGAACACTCAGATTAGGATGCACAATGCAACCCTAAGCTGATATTGCATTTTTTTCCCCTCCCGTTCTCCTTGGTCTGTAACAGGAGTGCCCCTCATTCCATACCAGGTGGACAAGGTCAAAATACCCTGCTTCATGGGGAAAGCTTGTTGGTTGTTCTGCCCACTGATTTAGACCCCAAAACCCTTCTGCATTTCAGCAGGATGTCAGCAGCAACTTCTGTGACCATACGCTTCTCATAAAAGGTAGAGAGTTTTCATTCATTGTCCACTTCAGTGAGTTTCCGGCAGCCATTCGCTGGGAAGGAGATGTTCGTCTTCATCCCGAAGCAGCTACTTGCCTCCACAGTACCATGAAAAAAAAAAAATTGAAAGTTATTGCTTGTGCATCCCGTGAGGCTGGATACATGCTGCCCAGATGACACGGGGAGCCAGTTAGCCAGAAAGATGAGGGGATATTTGTCACGTAGGGAATGAGCAGTGACTGCCACAGAGGATACTATCAACTCCCTGAGACTGATTTCTACCGTCTTTTGAGATAATGGCCTGAAAGAGAAATTTTTGTTCAATTACCGGGAGAGGAGTGCAAACTCTGAGTGTGTAGGATGAGATTTGTACCTGTTAGATTTATTACCCAAGAAGAAGAAATTGTCTAGTACTTGACAGCTTGTTTGGTGGAGGTGGTGTCTGTAGTCAATTCGTTAATACCTTACACCCTAAATACTTCCATAAAATGCGTGAAGAAGAACCTTTCTTTTCTCAGAAGGATGAAGCAATGATGCTGCTGCCCGCTCCCAGCACAGCCTACTCAAGGCCATCTGGGGACCCAGAGGCCGTCTCTCCCAAGGACTATTTTCATCTTTCCTCTCCGTAGCTGACTGGAGGGGAAAGGGGGCCAAAGGGAGGGTGAGATTGGATTCGACAGCACCCCTTATGGCGAGGGAAAAGCAGGCAGTGTGGACAGGAGGAGCAGGTGATGCGGCAGCAGAATGAGTGATTTTTTGTGATGCTCCTGGCAGTTTGTGAGCAGCCGTGGAGAACAGTCAGGTGGGACTGTGCCCTTTGAAGGATCACTGCCCGTTCCAAGCCTCCCAGAGGGACCTGTCTGCCTGCTTCGTAGAGTACGTTGCACCACATTTTGCAAAACATTAGAGCTTTGGGGTTTCTCTTTCTGGTTGGAGGTTTCATTTGAAGGGAGAAATTGTCTACTGATAGCTCATTCTGAGATCCTCACGAATAACCACAGTTTGAAATAATGGCCTTGGCTAAGGGGTATTTCTCTCTCACTCTCCTCTCCTGGACTTCCCATTTGGAGTCAGGGGCTGACTCTGAGGCAGGAGTTGCACAACTAGCCGCCTCTGACCAAATCAATCCCACAGTTGTGTTTTGTGTGGTGTCTACAAGACTTTAAAAATAAAATCAATTAGTTGCTCTTTTAGCTGTAGTTCTCAGTTGCGAGTAGCAGACTGTGCTCTGGCTGGGTTAGGCAGAACACGAGCACAGCAGACGACCTCAGGGAGTCCACAAATCTTCACAAGAAGTAGAGGCGGAGTTAGGACCTGCAGAGCCCAGAGTCATGGCCAGACCCTCCGTGGGGACATCTCCAGAGAGAAGGGCCCACCGCCACAGCCCCTTGCAGCTGTCACTGGCGACACTGAGAAGTGGGTGCCAGGACCACATCTCTGCTGCCCTGAGAAATCTCCCCTCTTAGCCAGGAATACATCCTTTTATTACCTTCCATGTCAGAGTCTCTCACGGCTGGATCTGACTGGCTGAGACCCGGTCACCTGACTTCATGGAGCAGCAAAGGAGTCTGGGAAAGTGAGTTTCTGGCTTCTGCCTCCTGAAGATGTTCCCACCAATGGAAACCACTCCCCATGTGTAAGGGTGGCATCCAGAAAGCACGACAAATGTCCAACCTAGTTGCTAATACTTTTTTTAAAAAAGAGAGAGTTTACATAGAACGTGGGCATTCAGCTTCTCTGGAAAAGTGACAAGGTCTGGAAGTACCAGGTCAGCAGTTCTGCACGGCGATGATTGCCTGGAGCTGAGCGGCGGCTGCCCTCCTCAGACAGTCCACGTGCACCTGGTTCATCAGATTGGGCTCCGTTCACTTCACCCACATTGTACCTACCTCTGCTGGCCTGTCTAGTTAAACCAAATTCCGGCTGCTGCCTACCTAGCAATGGGTCTTCATTTCCCCGCAAGTCATAGGTGGCATTTTCTATCCTTCCCTCCCGTCCTCCTTGTGCTAAAGCGTCACTTATTTCCTGTTGCAACATGCAAAGCTCATTCCTGCCTCAGGGCCTTTGCACTTGCTGTTGCCTCTGCCTGGAATGCTCCTCAACCTTCTGCCTTCACAAAGTGGGCTCTTTCTTGTCCTTTAGGACTCAGTGCTGGTTGGTTCTCACCCCTGTTCACCTGCCTTCAGGCCAGAGAGGAGCTTACCTTTCTGCACATTCTCCATAGGGTTCTCTTTGTACTGATCTTTTGTCATTTATCCTCTCTGCACCATCTTGTACGGATTTGCAAACTCGAAAACACCCCTCTGGGCTTCATCCTGAGTCGTGACTGCACCTTTGTGTTCCCCACAGCATGTCAAGGTGCTCCTGCCCAGGTGGGGGTTCCTGGCAGTAGTGAGGGACAGCAGGCACTAGGAGGCAGCAGGAGTGCGGGTCTAGGGCAAGGTCTGCTGGTTTTATAAAGATGCCCTTGGTGTCTGCAGGCAGGGAGGGGACAGACTGGTGATGCAGTAAGTGAATGTTCGGATTCTCTCGTCCTCGGTGTTTGAGGACAGCCACCCGGGGGAGACGCTTGGGAGGGGATCTGTGTGGTTGGTGTGGGCAGAGCCTCAGCTTCTGGTTTTCAGGTCGGGCCACATTCAGGCAGGCGACTCTTCCAGAAAGAAACAATTTCCAACTTTTCTGGCCGAAGACGGTGGCAGTAAATACCTTCCCTATGTGCTCTGAGCGGAGACTCGGCAGCCCTCGCACGGCCCCACGGCCCTGGCGCAGACGGTGTTTGATGAGGCCTCCCCTCCGCTCCCTCTTCTGTTGCACTTGAATGTGATTCGGGCAATTACCTCTGTGAGGGGCGACCACGAGGAAGTGGTCTTCAGTCAAGATCAAAGAATTCATTAAGAAATTATATTTTCCACCCGACAGAGATAGGTGAAACCGAAAGGAAGATGTTTGAACATCACATAGACGCGTCCCGGCCATGAACTCAGCCTCCTCCTCCCCTGAGGTTAACCGAAGCCACTAAGATCTTTGCTCACAAAAGAATTAAAAGTTGCCTGTTTCTGAAAAAGCCTCATACAGCATTCTGGGGCTCACTCACCTGGCATTGCTGCCTAGTCCTTAATTCTTGAACTGGCTCCAAAAAAAGCAGGCACAGGCCTGTTGCTATGGAAATCACTGGCTTTTTTTTTTTTTTTTTTTTTTGCATAAGAAAATTTAAAGAAAATGTTACATTAAAAAAAAATACCTACAAGTTTTTTTCTTGCGCCCAGATTGCTATCATTTTGGCCATCTAATGTAAACGGTTCGGCAGTGTGCACATTCGCGCTAAATTGAACAAAGAAATAGATTAAAAGAGGGGGTGCAGTTTGCAAGATTGAAGTGGCCTCTTTCCCCCTCCCTTTCCGTGTCTGAGGGCTGCACGCTGGGCTTGAGGCTGTCTCGCCGCTGTCTCATGAGGCACTTTCAAAGCCCTCGGTAAACATTAGGCAGAGCCAGCCTCTCGGGGGATGTGATGAGAGTCATCATTTTCAAGGTGCTGCACCTTGGTCCTGGGGTGCCCCTGTGTCCAGCAAAGGGGCTGGAAGCATCAGGAAGCCGCTCGCCAGCTGAGGGACAAGCTGTCCCTGCTCCTTGTCCTGTCCCCCTGTCTCTGGTTGGACATCCAGGTGGCTGCCGCTGGGACACCCTTATGAAGGGCCCCCTCCTGGTGCCTGGTGTTGGCAGTGCCCCCGGGAGAGCGACTCTCTCCGAGGTCTGGCACTTGCTGCAAAGTCTGTGCGCAGTAAGGATGACCACTCCACAATGGAGTAAGTGGTGATCAAAAGCCACCCCCTGGGGATTCTACACTGGCTTCTAGAATGCTCTGTCTTCCAACATGCAGCCAAGCCCCTGTTTGTGGAACATGAAAGGAGAAGCCACAAAACACCAAAGAGCCCCCATAATTGAGTCATAATGAATGTGAGATAATTAATCTCTGTCATCTTCAAAGGCGCTGACAACTTTACGGTGCTGCGTGTTCCTATATGTCCTTCAATTCCCCCTGATGCTGAGACATTCTCCCTCGTACTGTGAAAGAAGAAAGCAAAGGAGGACGTGTGAGATTGATCCGTAGTCCAATATACATCTTTGGTCAAAATGATTTGCCGTCTCAGCTGTGTGAAGGTGACCCTGTTTTCAACAGGTTGGTGCTTGGTTTTGCCCATGGCCACCATGAAGTCATCGACAATTCCAGAGGAATCAGACTCACGGGGCAGTGGCCGTGGGGAAGGTCTTACCCCTGTCCTGCTGAGGTAGTCCTTACTCCTGGAGCTTCTCAAGTCTCAGAAGTAAGAAGTTCTGCATCCCAGGCCATGAGGGATGCAGACAGACGCGCCAGCCTTGTGGTTGAGTGAGCTGCAGAGAAAGGACGGGTCTCTGTCGGGAAGCGAGGTGTCCGTGAGCCAGCACAAGCTGGGGATCCCGTCTTCAGTAAGTCCAGCGCCTGTGCTGAGACCACACACTGAGGAACACCAAACTTCCTGGATCGTAAGATGCCTATTCTCCCATTCCCATAAGGCATCTAGATTTCTCCATCTCTTTCCTTTCATCATCTATTTTGCAACCATCTATTGAGTGAAATTAATGGCAACTGTGAAAGGAAACAGCGTGGTCGGCCCCGTGAGTAGATTGGCTCTGTGGACTTCTGAATTCTGAGGCCGTCTTTGACCTTGAATTCTTGGACTCTGTCATCGTATCAATCATGGTGCCTGTGCTTTGGGCAGGCTGCTGTAGTTCAGGCACCCCCAGCTGCATTCGGTCCTCACTTAAGAAGTGATGCAATAAGAAATGGCCTTTGTAAAATTAAACATCCTCATAATACCTTTGTACTTTGCCCCTGGGGACTGATTGCACTACTGTTTTCTAAAAATTGGTTCCATAGCTGCAGATATACATGAATACAGAGGCTGCAGAATGCAGAAGTCCAAGGAACTCAGCCAAGAATTAGGACAAACGTCTCCAAATCCAGTGTTGAGTTACCTCTCTCCTGCAGTTGTCGATCACACCCAGAAGGTGCAGCTGTCCTAAGCAAAAGTGAAATCGTGGGATGGGTATTGAGCAGTGTGTGGAATGAGCGGGGCCAGGAGTTCTCTGGGCAGAGCTAGAAAGATGGGGCTCAGAAACAGCCACTGCTGTTGTGACAAGTGACCTCTGCTGTCCCTCCTGCCCTGTGTCCACTTGCTCACTAGTCAGACTCCTTGGGAAAAAGCAGGATTGGCTGAGCTTAGTCCTATGCCCTCCCCTGGCTGTCCTGGGGCTGGGGAGAGAGTATGTGACTCTTGGCCAGTCCCTTAAAATTACTCTCTTACCAAGACTTCATACAACAGGCAAGAGATAATCCCCTCAAAAGAATTTGGTGCCACTAGGGAAGTAAACAGATGATGAGGTCCTAAAACAAATATTTATTAAGGAAGGGGCTACACTTGATGCCTTGATTAGTACATAAGGGATTCTTGCAGAGGATGCTGGTAAGTATTTAACAGCGACTCTCTAGGGAGTGCACAAAAGACAGCCCTTATTTGTAGTGTTTGGCAATTTCTCTGGTGTAAATACTCCTACTATGAACAATTTCAAGTTATCAGCTGGCTCACTGAATTCCTGGAAATTTAACATGCAGCCTTCAGAATCAAGTAAGGATCAGCTTCTACACGTGCCTAGATTCATGACATCATTTGAAGTGCTTCTTTAGAAAAGCATACTAATATAATCCATAAAATAAGGTGTAAGTAGCCTGCTGAATGTCAGTGTTGATAAAAGTCCAGCATTTTTTTTTTTTTTTAGTTATCACCAATGAAAATTGAGTGGAGGCACTGAAGGTTAAGTCACTGTTGGAAAATCACATAGCTAATAGTTGATGGAGCTAAGATTTGAACACTAATGAACTGTTGTTATGTAACTTTTTGCGTCATAAACCACCCTGAAAGTTAGTGGCTTAGAGCAACTATTTCTTTCACTTGCAATTGGTGTCTGTAACGTGACTGTGCTCAGCTGGGTGGTTGTCCTGATGTTGGTCAGGCTCACTCAAGTGGCTGAGCTGGACTGCCAGGCAGCTAGGTGGCTGTGCCTCTAGGGACTTACTGGCTATCATGTGGGATGACAGGGGCCTCATGTATGTTGCATAATCTCACAGGCTAGCCTGGGCTTGTTTACATGAAGTCCCAGGGCTCCAAGAAAAAGAGCAGAGCCAATGACCTAGATTGGGATTAGTACAATATGGCTTTTGTCACCACTTATTTGGGCCACAAGAAATCACAAGACCATCCCATGGTCAAGGAATTGTGGAACAGATCCCACTTCTTCATGGGAGGGTTTTCAAAGTCACATTGCTAAGGGACTTGGGTACAGGGAAGAAAAAACATGCCCATTTTTGTACTCTACCATCGGGATACCCTGAACACAAAATCATACCCTTTGTTTCTCCTTTATGAATCAATTCATAAAAACATTACCTCGTGCATGGGTTGTTAGAATCTGGTGGTTTGAAGAAGTATTTTTTTGGGGGGGTTGTAGTATTTTAAAAGTTAAGAATTTTTATTTAAGAATCAGGTTTTCCATTGTCTCTCTAAAACAGAAGATCTGAAAATTGAGCCCATTTTTCTGCTTCAAGAGCTTGGAGCCTACCAGCGGCTGCTCTGGGGGTGGGGAGGGCTCTCTCTAGCCCTCTGTACCTTGCAGACAAATCTGCCTCACTTATTAAATTGTTTTCCTGATCCCTGGAGGTCTTTATGTTTGCAGTGTCTGTGATAGTGTTTCAGTGTGTAAGTGTTTGATTTCATTAAGTTAATTGGGTTAACCTACTCCACTGCTAAGGAAACAAACACACCAGAAACTTTCTTATTAGTCCATGCTTTGAGTCTGTTTACAGTTGATTAGGGTGACTTCTCCATTTGGACCGAAGCCAAGATAAAACCTCATCCTCGCTTGATGTTATCACGATTGCATTACGGGGGAAGTCATCATAGATTTCCGATATGTAATGTGTGAAGATGCATTCTCATCAGGGCTTTGCTAGGCAGGTTCCAGTGTCACCCACCAGAGTACAAAATCATAATGCTGTAGATAATTCCATTGTCTCGAAAATAGCAGTGATCCTCCGACAGGTGTCTTCTTAGGTATGCAGCATTTCAAGTGAAGGAAGCCACTGCTTCCCCAGGGAAGTGACTAGAAATTTCCCTGTAGAAACTCTTTGCCAGGGGAGGAAATGTTTTTGACACACAGAGGCAGAAATGGGACAACTTAGTGGAAAATTAAATCAAGTTTTATACTCAGTAGATGTCAAGATTTTCCAGGGAAATATTCACAATGTCTATAAAAATTTGAGGATCCCAGCCTACTTATAGAGGTAGTGGGGCCCTGAATTTCACAAGTAAATTGCTAAAAGAAGGTCAGTGGTGTGGAAGGAGTGTCCTGTGCTTTCTGGAGCAGAGCTGGCCAGCGGGACTTAGTATGATGGTGGAAATGGTCCATACCTGTGCCAGCTGCTATCAGTCCACCTACTGCTGTAGGTAGTTACTGAGCACCTGAAACGTGGCTAAAAGGATAGAGGAACTAAATTTTTAATTTTATTTAATATTAATTAATTTTGATTTAAAATGCCACCTGTGGTTCCCGGCTACCATGTTGGATGGCACAGAGCATTCAGAAGACGGACCTTGAACCTCTGGCTTCTGGGTGTTCAGTGTCAAAAATAAATGGTAGAATGAGAACACCTCCTTTTATAGTGTGAGTCACATCCAAGAATAAGCCTGTGAGATCAGGACCCTGTGTTTCCCACCACTGTATCTCCCCAAGCCCCTCAGCAGACGTGGGTCAGCCGTCAATGACTGTTGCATGATGATTAAAGACCAATGAAACGCCCCACATGAAGGTCAATAATTTCTATCCAAAAACATGGTAAGCAGGCCACGGCCCATATACCAAATTTTAGTTACCACTTGGACACACTTCTTTAATTTGCTAATCATGATTTGTTTTAACATGTGTAAGAAAAATACAATGAGCTTACCAAACTATTGATGCCATAGATAGGAACTGAGGCTAAATATTTTTTTTAAAAAAAATGAGTTAAACTAAATTTAGTTTACAGAAAAATGTTATGTAAATAGTGAGATAGTTGGTCCTCAGAGATGGCAAGTATTACAAAGTGGATAAGGAAATGACTGAAATTTAAGAAATAACTGATGTAGATGCTGGTACTTTTTGTGCTCTGGTTATTACAAGTTTTTTTCTTCTTTTTTTTGCTCTCTTTTTTTAACAGATGCACATGCCTTAAAACATAAAATCTTGTCCTTCAAACCTTTGTGCAGCTGAGTGAACTCCTCTTTCTTTTTTTCTTGTTTCGTTTGGCTTCTCTTGTTTTAATTTGGAAGTAAGCCGAACGCATGAATATTCATGATGCTGTTAAACAAGATTTTTATTGAAAACAAAAATGGATCCAAAGTTTTTCGTCTGCGGCCCTCTAGTCAGAGAGTGAAAGCCCCATTGAGGGATGGCCAGCAGAGACCTGGGTCATTCGCTGTTTACTTTTGCTAAAAACGTAGATGTTTGGTTCCTAAGGTATTATCTTCCTGCAGAAAAAAATGCAAAAAAAAAAAAAAAGTATGACATTTCTATATTACCGTTTTCTATTCTTAAGCATCAGAGGAAGACAAGATAAAACGATGAATGAAAAAAGGGAGAAATACGGCTTTTCCTGGTTTTCCTACATTCCAGAGGAAGGAAAGACACAGGCTAAAAATGTGCCTTTGGTTTTTCTCAGGCTCCCTTGGCTTTCTGATTCCTAGAAAATTGATCCTCTTCACCCTTTTTAATTTGTACGCCTCCCCGCCTGCTCCCTGTGGTGGGAAAGAGGCTGAGTATTTGGGGAGGTTCATTAATCAACACGTTATTCCTCTCGCGCATTCGGAGTGCAGGGTACTCATTTTTCAGGAGGCCCCCTTGTTCCTTGGCAGAAAATAAATACACCATCAAAAATGCGCCGCGACACCGACTAGAGTATGAAGGGGGGTGAGCATCGCACTTTGGGGCTGTACAAAAAATATTGATTTGTGAAAAAGAAATTCCCGGGAGAAGCTTTAGAATCAAACAAGTTTCCTCCTGGTCCGTGGGGTGAGCTAGAGACTTAGAACCGCGGGGCGTTAGTGCATCCAACCATCCCTTCCGTCGGTAAATATTTACTGAGCACCTACTAAGCGCAAGCTCTGTGTACCGGGGAGTCCAGAGTGAACAGGACAGACCAAACAAGGAACCTAACGGAGCTTACGTTGTATGGCTAGGTGGGCAATTATCAGGCAATAAAATAAAGTCACTTAAAAATACGGTGATGAGTGCCAAGAACAAAAATTAAACTTTAAGTATTACTTAGCAAGTCTCATATGCAGCAATAGTTTGAAACAGAGAGGGAAGGGAGACAGCAGAAAAGCAGGCGGTTTTCACGCATATACGCATGTGGCCGGGTGCCCACGGATCCACATCTTTAAACAGTGATAATGATGTATTTACTGTTACGATCACCTTCCATTTTTATCGGGTGGCATCAGTTTTCCATGCATGGAGGTAATATAAAGTATTATTTTCTAGTAAACTTTCAAGTTAAAATCAAACTTGAGCACCAAGGCCTTGAACCTTGCCACACCCGTCTTCCGGTCTTTCTGGGCTTTCTGTAGACGGCCACAGAACTAATCCTCTTCCTCTCGCTTCTCCTTCTTATCCTGTAACTGCCCCAGCCCCTGAGGCTCCCACAACACACACACAACCCACCAAAGTCGTCCACTTTTTTCCACGTGCTTCCTCAGGTGCATGGTTCCGGGTCACTCCTGCTTCCAAAGGTCGGATGGTTGTAGATTTTTACCAAAGACACTGCATCATTCCCACCCCTCCCGTCTGACTGCAAGGGGGCCTTGTCACTCCTCCCACCAGGAGTCAGATGTCCCCTTTCCTTAACTCGGGGCTGGCTCAATGGCTTGCTTGGAGCCCGGCACCTCCTACTTCTGTTCTCTTGGAGCCCCAACTGGCACTTCCAGAAGCCCACAGCAAAGGACAGAGCCTCTAGAGCAGGGGTCCCCAACCTATGGTGGGTTGTATAATTATTTTGTTATAGATCACAAAGTAATACTAATAGAAATAAAGTGCACAATAAATGGAATACACTTGAGTCATCCCCAAACCATCCCACCCCATCCGTGGAAAAATTGTCTTCCATGAAAATGGTCACTGGTGCCAAAGCAGTTGGGGACCACTGCTCTAGAGGGGGAAAGACCACAGGGACAAAGAAGCCCAGCAGGCCAGTCTCCCCCACTGAGAGGCCAGACAGGGGGCGAGGCCATCTGAGATCCTGCACCCCAAGTTATAGCTGTGCGAGAGAGCCCAGCCCATGCCACCTGGGACCACTTTGTTTTGCTTATGATTTTGTGGAACAGGGCTTGGCGGGGTAGTTCTCATGGGGGGGTCTCTCCTGGGGCTGCAGAGATGTGAGCTGAGGCTGAAGTTGTCTGAGAGCCCTGCTGGGAAGGATGCCCAGGACGGCACACTGGCACGGCTGGAAGCTCAGCCGGACCGTCAACCGTGCGCACCCTAACTCTAAGGCAGGACAATGAAACCAACAGTCAGCAGGTGTATTCAAGGAGAAGTTCGTGTGCAAACAGATATTCAGCAGCATCCTTCTGGCACCTGCTTGGGTTCTGGTGTCGCTCCTGCCCTGGGTCCTGAGGACAGGTTGTCACAGAGAGATGCTCCAGCCTCCCTGAAGAAGGCAGCTGGCCCTGCCCCTTTTCAAATTGTCCGGGAGGCTTAGAGCAGGTGGAGTTGACTTACCTACGGGCAGTGGTAGAGTGAGGATGCTGCAAACCGATTTCCTTCCTCCTCGAAACTGACCAAATTAAGAGGGAATGGAAGAAACTCGAGGCCATATAACTGAATTTTTTTTATAAGTGCCCTGTGGTTTCTTCCCTTCCCTCTGCCTTTCTACTGCGGCTACAGTGTGTCTGGAAAAAATCTGAAGTTTTGTGACTCCCAACAAGCTGGAGAGAAGATGAGTCTTAGGTGTGATTAGGGCTTGAAGCAAAGGGCTGCTCGGTGAATAAATCATGGCTGTCGCATCCAATTAGTGGCTCTGCAGAGAGTGGGTCTGCACCTCGGTTCCGCCTCTCCCCGCTCCGTGGAGGTGGCTGATTCCGAAGCAGCGGAAGCAAATGTGGGAGGCAGGTGCATGCTTTGTGGTTCAGCCACCTCTGCCCAGTCCAGGATGGACATATGTGTTCCTTACCCACGTGGAGGTTGCATTTTGGTCCCCCAAAATGACCAGGGAGCCAGTGAGAAGGAGAGGTAGGAACGGACTTATTCCTCATGAGAGAAACGAACCTTCTCCCACCGCGACGTTACGTGAATGTGAACATGTTCACCTGACGGTGCCCCCAACCACCTTCTAGACGAAGCCGATTTTCCACCACTGAGTGTTTTAATCAGCAAAGTGGAAATGTGAAGATCTTGCCCTGTGGGTGATGAGTAAACACGACCTCCACTTTATTGGTGTTTGCAGATGGTGGTTGTGCACGCCCAGCCCTGGGTGGTGAAGCCGGAACACGTGGGGCCCGGATGCAGCCATTGGTCCTGCCCTGCGGACTGTCCAGGGGAGCTTGGGGGCTGACCCACCACCCTGGGCCCAGACTGTGGCCCCAGCAGTGGCAGGAGGTCGTTCACTGAATTATCAATTCAGCAAACATGTGTCAGATCTTACACGGAGTGTTTGTAAAACTAAGAAATGCAGTGTCAGTCTTGTGCTCTGGGAGCTCACGTTTCTCCTCCCAGAGGGCAAATACGTCAGCTTTGATCTATTTGCAGCGAATGCTTGGATAATGCCTTAAGGGGGATCTGAGGCCATGCCTGGGTTGGGGGGGAAGGAGGACGGTGATTGTTGATGGCTGCCGTGGACCGGAAGGAGAACGGCTGCTGCAAACCCACACGGCTCTTGCAGGAACTCACTCTCTTAGCTTCAGGTGACAGACTCTTGGCAGTAGACACGCAAGGGCCCAAAGCGTGAGACCCAACGCAGTCTCCAGATAGGTGTGTTTGATTTGCATGGACTGTTCTTTCTTTTCTTCCTTTTATTTTCCTTCTCTCTTTATGGAATGAATAGCTATTCTTATATATTCTTTTTATGTTTCATGTTTTCCTTTATTTTCATTGACATGATGTATATACATTAGGATGCACAAATCCTAATTCTGTGGTCTGATTACTTTGGATGAAGGCATACACCCGTGTAACCCACCCCCACGAAGACGGGAGGGTTTCATCAACCCGAAACATCTGTGCTGCTGTCTCTAGGCAAGCCCACCTGCTCCCTGCTGCAGCGAACGCTGTTCCCATTTCCACTGCACAGATCAGCTTTACCTCCTCTCTAGCAAGTGCAAAGGCCCTGCGGCAGGAACAAGCTTGGCACATCCCAAGGACAGGTGGATGATTGCAGCCAGAGTGCTGAAAGCAAGAGGGAGGGAGGTGTGAGACAAGATTGGAGAAGGAACAGGACCCAGGGAAGCCGTTTGCATTTCATCTCCCCCGTGGGAGGAATTCCTAAGCTCTCTCCTGTGTTCCTGTCCTGTAAATCCAGCCTCACGCTTGGTATTTCCGAGTGGGCATCTGCTGTTCGTATCATGCCACACAGCGATACCACGTTACTTACACCTGTGCAGCCTCAGTAGGTGCAGGCCCCCGGCCCACGAGTCGAGCTAATGCTTGAAGAATGAGTAGATTTCGGCAAGACAGAGAGGACGTTTTCAGGTGAAAGTGAGAAGATGTGCAGAGACTGGAAGGTCGGGGTGTGCACACAGGGCTGGGGCTTGTTGAAAACCCCCGTCCGACTGGGAGTGCACCATGTCCCCATGCAAGCATCAGACACGTTTGCTGATTTGGGAAGAAAGCCCTTCTTGTGAACTGTTTATACCCGCTGCCATCTCCCACTCCGGGTGTGTCTGGGTGGTTTCTCCCTAACGCTGTGTTTGGGGAATGTCACAGACGCCATTGTCATGCAAGCACAGTGGGAGAACAACAGCTGCCAGAGAAGAATCTCCACACCAGCAGGAAATTCATATTCTTAATAAAAACGCCAAACTGTCACGTCTGGTAGAGAGTGCGCGTTACGGAGTTTTCGATGATAACGGCTGTGCTGGCTTGGGCTATTGCTTAAATGATTGAATTAAATTAGTTTAGATTTTTAACGAGGTGGCTAATCAGAGGCTAATTGTTGCGGGTGATTGTGAGCCGACGTAGCTAAGTTTTGTTTTGTTTTGTTTTGTTTTCCATTTGTTGCTGTTGTTCCATGAACTGGAACGAATCTGCTGCAAGTTGGCTTCTAAGCCTCCCGGTATGGAGGGTCAGGTTCGGATTTTGGGTGTTGAGGCTGCGCTGACGAAGGAGGTGGAGACCCAGCTCTGGCATGGGGCCAATGTGGGGTATGTTCCCAAGTTATTTAGCTAAATGCTTTTTAGGTTTCTGAGCAGGACAGAGCCGGGGGTCTAGTTTTCTTACTCAGCTGCTGGTCCTCCGTGTTGGGAGCAAGGCTCCACTCTCCCCAGTATCCGGCTTCTCCACCTGCAAGACAGGCACAAGCATCTCTCCATCTGCCCTGTGTCCGTGTGTCTATCCATTCACTCGTTCCTTCGACAGACATTTGAGGTGTGTCCGTCCTGTGATAGACTGGAATGGTCCCCACCCACGTGAGGTCTACAGTCCGGTGGAGGAGACAGCCATGGATTGGACGGTCACATGAGCACGTGAATCTGTGATAAACACATGATCTGTGATAAGGGGTGCAAGGGAACATTGCCGACGTCACCCGATGGGGAATCTGGCTACACGAGGAGTCTGAGAAGGGCAGGCAGTGTCTGTTGGTGACACGATGTCTGAGTCGGTGCTGCAGGTGGGTGGGTACTGGTGCTCCGTGGACGCATGTTGAGCCAGATGAGGGTGTTAACTGTGCAGAGAGCACGTGGTCCAGACGAAAAGACCAGCCCTGGGGTGGCAAAGATGACAGCGAGTTGGTGGCACAGCTTGAAGCCCTGGTGAGGGGCACGGAGGGAGGATGGGGGGCTTGGCCCTTCCCCTAAGAGCACAGGGAAGCTACTGCAGAGGGACCAAGTTTACATTTTTGAAAAGATCACTCTGACCGTTGCCAGGGGAATCACGTTCCCAAAACGTGCCGCGTGCACCACTGATGTTAGGTGGCACATGAACTGTTTGTATTAGTGTAATTATGTATTTAGTCAAATATGTATTAGAAAAAAGAAGGCACTATCATATAAAATCTGCCATGGCACAGATATTATCGCTTAGGACAAAACCTTTAAAAATTAGTTGAAAAATATTAAGTAATAGAATATGGATCAGGGTTTTAACAAAAATCATGATGGTACTCCAAAACCTCAGTGTGGGAAACATCAGATTTTATTTTTCCCACATTTCCTTCTAGCCTCTAACCATTCCTTAGGTCTCAGAAACACAAAGAATGAAACTCATCCCTCGTAGCAAATATATAGGTCAAACTCATTGAACTGGTAGCAGGGAAGCAAAAGGAGTTTTCTAGGATGTTTTCATGACACGAGGAGATGGGAGTATTTCTCTGTGACTTCTTCCTCTGGTCCCAGCAACTTTACTGTCTAGAGAACATCTCTGGTATCCCAGATAATGACAATACCACTTAAAGCAGGGTTTCTCATTTTTGGTTACACATAGAAATTTATTTTACTTTTTGACTCAGAACTCATATACGAGCGGGAGTGCTTAAAACAATAGCATATAGCATGCATGCTTCTATGTCTATATGTCTGCACATAGTTATGTATGTGTGTATATGCACACACGTGTGTGCATATTTATATCTGAAATAGTTTCACAAAACAGTCTTTACTTTTGCTTTGCATGACACATGAGGCTTCTCTGGTCCCCATCATTCCTCACCAAAGACTGCTTGACACCCACTAACTGGACTCCAAACCCCACAAGGAACTGCTTCTGCTGGCTCCGTGTGTCCCTTGGCTCATGGTGGCGTCACTGCAATCTCTGTCTTCATCTCCACATGTCATGTCTTCTTCTCCCAGTCTCTCCTTTGTGTCTCTCATATGGATACTTGCTGTTGGATTAGGGATTCACCCAGATAATTCAGGATGATCTCATCTTAGGACCCTCAATTTAATTACATCTGCAGAAACCTTTTTTCCAAATAAGGTCACACTCACCGTTTCTGGAATGTGGACATATCTTTTGGGGGTTACCACTCAACCTGCTACAGGTCGCGTAATCTTGAAAACTGCCAGTGCTGTTGACAACAAGTGACTTAACCGAAGTCTCGGGCTCCTGTTACGCTAATCCCTTGCGGTGATGAGTCATTCTGCCATAAAACCCTACAACAGTGGTTCTTAAACACGCCTGAGCCTCTGCCTCTCCCGAAAGGCTTAATCTGTCCAGGGTTAAGACACAGATTGCCGGGTCCCACCTCAGAGTGTCTGATTTGGCAAGTCCAAGGTGGGACCCAGGGATCTGCATTTTTAAGAAATTCCCAGGTGATGCTAATGTTGCTAGTCCAAGAGCCACTTTGAGAACCATGAGTCTAGGGGGGTTTCTCTAGGAGGAAATTCACAAGCCTGCTGGGCCCACCATTTGCTGGTTGCCTGTGTTCCGGGTTATCCTGCACCCCAACTCCCCAAATTGTTGCTCGGGGGTCTCACTGCATTTGGCACACGCTGCGACACTCCAGAAAAGCATCCCGCCTAACGCTGCCATCGGTCCACAGGAGCCCTTTGCCGACTGCCAGATGGAGCCACTTCCAGGGAGACCTGTTTTATTTTGCAGCAAAGCAACAGAACAGCAATCCATACATTCAGATGCATTTTCTTAAGTAAGATTACAGCAACAACCGAGGCAATATTTTGATATTTGTCATAGTAATTAGAGAGCCCGGTGAGAACACTCATTGAAGTCGAGAAAATGCTGACATCCTGGGAGGGGGAAATGACAATATTGCCCGTTTGTCCCACTCTGGGCAAGCCCCAGGTTTTGTTATGAATTCCGGAATTAGGAATATGTCTCTCCTTTGAGCAGCGGTCTGTTGAAATCTTCACAGTGGCAAGCTGCACAAATTGGTACCAAATTGCAAATGTCCACAATAGCAGACCCCTTTCTTGAAAACGGCAGCCTGGTGTAAAACGACGGTTGTTCTGCTTGTGAGCAGCTGCCGGCCCTCCTCCACAATGCATGTCCCCTGTGGAACACTTCCCCGCACAGGACAATGAGGTACCTGGCGACTCCTCCCCTCCAAGCGAGGGGACCCAGCGGCAGGGCCACCCGCAGAAGGAAGCCCGGGGTGAGGGTGTCAGCATGTGGTAGCAATTCTGCAGGGCGGCTGTGGGTAGGAGCACGGCTACGCCTGTTTCCAGAACCGCATGCACAGCTCCGCAGGTGGGAAATCAGGTGACAGCCGGCAGACAAGGGGCTGTTCACGGGATCACAAGACCCCCTCATCCCCTGGGTATATCATTTCTTGGGTATCCAGGAAGTTACCTGCAATTTTTTTTTTCTAATAAAAATGACTCAGGCTTAGACACAAAAGGCCACATATTGTATTATTTCCATTCCGTTTACACATAATACCATTTACATAAAGCAGCTCGAATAGTCAAACCCACAGACCCCCTGAGTCGATGAGTGGTTTCAGGAGAAGACCCGGGAGGGGCTGCTAAGAGGCACAGGGTTTCTTTTTGGGGTGAAGCAAATGTTCTGGAATTAGATAGTGGTGATGGTTGCACAACTGTGTGGCCATATGAACACACACTGAACACACAGAACACGTTCTACTTGCGGGCTGGAGACAGCTGCCAGCCACGTGAGAAATGTTCCTCCCTCACAGCTCTCTCCCGTCACAATCTCCCAGAGCCATTAGGCCTTTTTCTGCCACCTGCTTTTATTCTGCACCGTACAGGTTGTGAGATGTGACAGTCCCCCCATCCTCTTGGTACTGCTGCGTGCACACTGCGTCCTTTCCAAGCACTGCCAGGGAGGATGCCCATTTGGAGGAGTGGATTACAGGGCATGTGAATTACATCAGTAAAAAAGTCATTCAGGCTTATGGTTATACTGAAGACCGTTGTATGGAGGAGGACAAAAAGTAGAAAAAGAAAAAGGAAATAGTGCAGTCAAATTCCATCTGTTTGTCATTTTTTTTCAAGTATTTATCTTAATATTGGGTGAGCATTTACCATGTGTGATGTGAATGTCGTGGGGTCACAGGTGTCAGGACCACACGTGTAACCTCACCAAAGCCACCAGCAGCTCCGACTGATGGAGACCTCAAGCCGCCCATTTCCCAGATGGGGAAGCTGAGGCCCTGCCTGCCCGGAGTGGCTCAGGAGCCTGCAGACATCTCTGCTCCATAGAGCAGTGACTTTTGCTCTGTAACTTTACCCAGGTGATACATCAAGCCACGTTCTGGGCCACAGGATGTGAGTAAGCAACCGAGTGCCTCCTTCCCGCCTGGCGGGCAGCCAAGGGCAGATTTCCCTCTGCCGTGGGTCTCTGATAAGCCCCGAGTTCTCCCTGAGTTACCTGTGACTGGCAGAGGGCCACCAAACAAGGCTCGCGGTTGGATCCGTTTACTTACTTAGAACTAAGACAGCGATGTCTGATGTCTGTGCCGACAAGATATGGACTCAGCACTCCTCCGGGTGGGCATCCTCCCTGGCAGTGCTTGGAAAGGACGCAGTGTGCACGCAGCAGTACCAAGAGGGTTGGGGGGACTGTCACATCTCACAACCTGTACGGTGCAGAATAAAAGCAGGTGGCAGAAAAAGGCCTAATGGCTCTGGGAGATTGTGACGGGAGAGAGCCGTGAGGGAAGAACATTTCTCACGTGGCTTGCAGCTGTCTCCAGCCTGCAACTAGAATGTGTTCTGTCTACGTCATACAATCATATATGTATATATAAAATCCCTCCTGTCTGATCTGATATTGGTGGTGACTGGGAAATGCATTTAGTGTGTGGGGGGAAAAAACCCACAGAATTTGCTAGAATCTCAGTCACACTTTGACCCTTTAGATCTCAGCATCAGAGAGCCCGGAGCCTCTCATGAGCTGCCAGCACAGTCGCTCACGCGGGGGGCTTTGTAGGAAATACTTGGGCCTCAACCCCCAACCTGGAAATTTTTGACCTATGGCAGTGGGGCCCAGGTGACAGCTCTGCAGACTAATGTATTGCACAGCCAGAGTTGAGAAATGTTTGATATTTATATTTGCCAGCCATATTCCCTAGATAAGGAATTTTATGACACTTTCCACATTCTGTAGGACCGAGTCTCAATTACCCACATAAATATTGACAATCCAAGCCTGCGCATAAATTAAACCTCACTTTCACTTGATATTCACTGTGAATATATCACAGTTATTTTTTTTTTTTCTGGCAAAATGAGCTTCCTGCTTATGGTTTACTTAAGTTTAAAGTGAGTTGGTGTATCAGTTAGCTACTGCTGTGTAACAAACCACCCCCCAAAACTCAGTGGCCTAAAACAACATCCACTGATTACTTCTCTCTATTGTGAAGGGCGGCCGGGAGCGGGGATGGGCTGGGTGATTTGGGCTGGGCGGGGGCAGGGAGTTGTGCTAATCTTGTGGCTGATCTTGGCTGGACTCACTCGCACCTCAGTTGGGTAGAGGCATCTTGCACCGTAAATATCTCAGCTTCCTCCTGGGCCAGCAAGCTAGCTTGGCAATGTCCTTCTTTTAGCCACAGCAGGGAATAAAAGAGCCTCCCTGGCATCTTCAAGGCCAAAGCGTGGAAGTGTCAAAGATCATTTGCATCTTGTTCTGTTAGTTAACATTAAGTCTGTGGCTGAGCCAGGAGGTGAGGAATGGGATGCCCCCCCATCCCCAGAAGGGCACTGCAAACCACATTTCAGGGCTACAGGAAGAGATAAAGAATTGATCCAATTAATGTGGTCTCTTGGAGTGGGTAGGCACCATCCTACTGAGACGTCCTTCTAGAACAAAAGTGGGTGTTGGTCCCTCCATGATGGAAGCTGGGACGTGCCCGTGTGTTCCTAACCACAGTTAGAGAATATGATGGCATAGCAAGACAGAGACATTTTCTTATGAAAACTTCCAGCCTCTCCTCGGTCCTACAAGCAAAAATTTGTGAGTAGCTATTTTCAAAGTTGCTACAGTTTGCAAACTCTACCGAAACCCAGACAGGTGAAGCATCCGTCTCCGTGGGAGAAAAGTAGGTCAGTGCATCATTTCCTTTAAAGCCCGTGCCACATGCAGATAGACGCTTAATGAATGCTCATCCGCGATGATTATGACTGCATTTCCATCTTCAATTTAGCCATCAGCTGTTTATTGAAATACACTGATTGTTGTTTTTTTTTTTTTTTTCATTTTTTTTTTTTCAATCTCTAAGCACTTAGGGTTCTTCAACAAAATAAATCATTGTGGAGAACCGGCAAAGCCTCACTTCCGCCTCTTTTAACTTCAGGAAACCAACGGGGCTGGGCGAAGGAGTGAAAGATGAATGACCTCCTTTCGGGGAGGAATTCCACCCCTGGTGTTGGCCCACTGAGCACTGGGAAGTTTTCTTGGCCGAACTCGAATCCCAAACTTTCCTTTTATGCCAGGGGGAGAGTGGAGAGTGTTTAATGCCTACCCATGCTCTGCTTCTGACCGAACTCGTGAAATACTCACTTTGCTCTTGTAAAATGGCACCTGTTCTTATAGCTCTTATAGCATCTTATAGGTCACTGGACGGTGAAAAAACATCTCCCAGCCTTCGAGGACTTCTAATGCCACATTAGTGCCTAAATTCCAGAGTTAAGGCAAGAGCAGATGAGCCTCCTAAGTTATCGGCACACCTGTTGGGCTCGGTGAGGACTGGGGCTCACCTATTGGTCTGATCACGGCTGCCCAGACTCCCCACCTGTGCTGAGAGCTCTCACCCGGGGGGGCTGCCTGTTGGGATTTATGGAACCGTCCTCTCCACCTTGGTGTGGGTTTGTGAGTTTCCACAATAGATGAGGGGCGAGGGGGCCGCACAAGGCTGGGCTGTGACAATGTTGCACAAGGGAAACGCAGTCACCTGGCACTTCAGTTCAGGTGACGTGGCGTATCGGCTGAGAGTAGGGACGGGCAGACTGCGGCCCACGAGCCAAATCTGGCAGGCCACCTGCTTTTGTACAGCCTGTGAGATAAGAATAGTTTTTTATATTTTTAAATCATAGGGGGGAAAAAATAGAAAGAAGAAAATGTGTTGTGACAAGTGCAAATTATCCCCAAACTCACATTTCTGTGTCCATAAATAAAGTTTTATTGGAGCACAGCCACGGTCTTCTGTTTGTATTTTGGCTGCAGCTGCCTTCACGTGCCAGGGGCAAAGCTGAGTAGTCGCGAGAGACCATATGGCCCCAGAATCCAGAACCATCCATGGCCCCAGAAACCAGAACCACCCACGTTCTGGCCCTTGGCAGGAATCGTGTGCTGACCCCAGCTAAGAGCATAGACTCAGGAACCAGACGTCTAGGACCCGGCCCAGCGCTGCTTCTTCTGTGCAGTGTGACCTTGAGCAAGCCTCTTAACTCCACTGAGCCTCAGTTTCCCCACGTTTGTAACGGGAATGATGGCCGTGCTAATCGTATCCGTCTCATGTGAACACTGCGGGAAGCGTTTAGAACAGCTCTCTAGACACATAAAAATGATGGTTTCAGTGATGAGAAAAACTCTGCCGGTAAACACCCCTTACGGGGAAAAAAGTCAAGGTCACCTTTTTGACCTTTCTCCTCGAATTCATGCACAATAGGACCCGCTTTGATATAGCTGGCTTGTCTGGTTATTCTCTTTAGACCTTCCTTGCTGAATCTAAAACCTCTGCATGTCGTAAGCTAAAATAGACGGGAATAAGCCCCAAGTCGTGTGCCAGAAGTCTGAGATAGTGGACGGATGTGTATCAGATACCCCCGCCGCTCCCCAGAGCCACGAGCCAGTGCCCCGGCCCCAGCCCAGAGCGGAGCCGCCCCGTCCGGGAGCGGGTGCGGGCGCGTGGCCGGGCTCACCCCCTCCTGCGGCTGCAGACGTGGTTGATGCAGGAAACCGGGACTTTCTTACGACTGGAGTGAGAGAACAGGTCTCCTGCTCAACGGCCTCCTCAGAGCTGAATTGTGGGAACGCCCGTCAGCATTTAGGGTGTAGATTTAGCACCCACTCAACAGTGTGGCCGTGGGACCTCAATGGCCCCCAGAACACCGTTCTCCTCGGTGCCAGGCTGGCGTGAGGGGGGCACAGAGCGTCCGGGGCAGAAACTGGGGGCAGCCTCTGACGCGCTCGATTCGAATTGTCCGAGCAGGAATAGCTCGACTCACACAGCACCTGTCAGCCTGCCGTTCTCGCAGAGGGACCCGGCTGTTGGCGCAGGTCTGTGGCTAGACTCCCCGTCAGCTCAGAGAGGGGGACGCAGCCAGTGTGTTTGTCAGTGTCCCCAGCTCCTAGCGTGGCACCTGGCACACAGTAGGTGTCTAGTAAGTGTAAGCTTGAGCAAATGCGTGTGCGTGGATGGCCCACGGAACACGGGCTTCCACACGGTCCCAGGAGTTGGAGGCTGCAGTGAGCTGTGATGACGCCAGGGCACTCTACCTGGGTGACAAGAGTGAGACTCTGTCTCAGAAAAAGAAAAGAAAAAATGCAGAGACCCCCCCAAGGGAATGACATTTTAAGCTGCTTCCACCATGAACTTCTCAGAGTGAGAGGTTTTATCAGATCACAGCACTGGCCGGGGTTTGACCTTGGCAGGGCACAGGGTGACACGTGGAGGAGGCTTTCCAGTGGCCGGTGGGCACCGGGGCTTTCCCAGGAGCACACTGACCCCACAGGTCGCTATGGTCTGTGGGACCCTCCACTATTTCTGTCTTCTGCCCATATCTCCCTCCCAGATGTCCCCTCCTAGGAACCTCTTACTGTTCATTATGGTAGCTTCTCTTGTGGGGGGTGTGGAGGGTGTTCTAGAATATTAAAAGGCTCCTATGCAGGAAGGAATCCAGCCATGGGGAGAAGTTTCTGGGAAGCAGAGTTCAGCTGAATTAAAGAAAGACTTACTTAGCAGCCAGAGGTGAGCTCCTGAGAGCTGGAGCAGAGCCCGTTCTTGTCCACCTGAGAAGATGCTGGGAAAGGTGCCTTGGACAAGAGAGCGGGTGGAACTAAGGCTCCCTCTAGCTCTAAGTGGTTCTCAGTCAGAGGAGGTTTTGCCCTGGGGCATTCGGCAATCCCTGAAGACATTGTTGGCTGTCATTCCTGGGGTGGGAGGATGCTACTGGCATCTAGTGAGAGCCCAGAAATACTGTTAAATGTCCCCAAAGCCCAGGGCAGCCCCACAGCAAAGATTGAGCCATCCCAACACACCAGTGGTGCCGAGGTTGAGGAATCCTGCCTGGGAGGTCATGAAGCTGCTCGTCCCGGGCATTGATAAGATGATACGTAAGAGTTTCGAGTTTCAGTACTGTTGGGTCTCTGTCCTGCCATCCAGCCATCACGCTGAACCCCAGCAGTGGATGATGTGGGGTACAAAGGTTTCTGGGGGACAGCGGAGTGTGTTCTCCTTCCAACTCCTCGTTTTGATTTCCGTCCACTTCTCCTTTTCATAGCAGCTGTGTGTCGTACTTGCAGCACGCAGCGCTTCAAGGTTAGACTCTGAGATGCCGAGTTAAAAAAACAGCATCTGTCTTGATACCCAGAGACTTCTGTTCATATTTGGGAGACTGGGATTGACACATCATGCGGTCATTTTATTTTAGAAATGGAACAACACAGCAATTCACAGGGACAGAGTCAAAGAGTTGTGCTCTGCCCAGAAGCTACACCTTCTGCACCTGGCATCGTGCCAGGCAGGCGGGGTGGTGAGGCATGTGTAGGCACGTCTGGTGATTTTGTTGTCACAGTCTTATATCACAGTATTACTATTTTGAAAGTCCTTGTCACCTTTATCCGGAGCCCTGGGTGACCTTGTATGACTTTCAGAAGTGACAGCGTTACTCGGACATTCCTATCTCTGACTTTCCAAGACTGCCATCGCGGTGAGTGGGGCAAGAGCTGGGGGAATCTAGTCCTTCTCAGGGATAAGAAAAATCATTAGAGGAACACACAAAACCAGACGCTAAGAAGGAAAATAAATTGGGTGGGAATTGACCCAACCTGCGTCTGCAAGATCAGAGACAGAGAATCTCCCCCCGTACCAAACCCATTCCTCTCCCTGAGCCCCGAGGATGTTTCCAAAGCCCTGCCCTGCGGGTACCGGGGGACAGTGAGACTTTGAAGAGACTTACTACTTCCGGAAAAAAATAAATCCTGTTTCCGTGCTTGACAACATGCCTCTCTATTTCTCTCTTGCCTTTTTATATTCTCACTGTCTTTGAAGAAACAATGACAACTAAATTACGCTGTCAGGGAGAGATTTTGGCAGGGATGGACCCTCCGTGCGTGGGTAGTCCAGGGGATGTTCTGGAAACCGCTGTTATCTCATTGTCACTGTCACCTGAACCTAGTCTCGGCAGAGACTTTTCAGCACCTGCGTAAACCCAGCTGAGAGCAATCGTGAACAAGGAATATTCTGGAAACTGAGGCACAGACCAAGGCACTTTCTGGGCTGCTTGACTGTGCTCAGAGCCCGGATCTTCCGTCTCATTCATTAGTTCCCCGCAAGGGTAGCGTGCCCAGCGTGGGCTGGCGTCAGATACTGAGGTGCTCACGGGGGCTGGTTTCCTCCTCTTCCTCACCCCTCCTCCCGGTTCTAATCTGCCCCTTCAAGCAACCCTGTGGGCGGCGTTTGCTCACGTTCTTCTCTGACTGATGTCACCATGTCATTCTACCCTCAAGTAGAGAACTTGACCAGAATCTAATCATCCTTAACAATTTTATACCAACTCCCCAAGGACAAGCTACTTTTACCTCTCTCCGGACTTTTACATAGTCTCTCTCTCTGTCCCATACATTTATGCAAATTTTAAAATTCTAACAATTAAAATAAAATATGTTTTAATTTTGGAGGTTGCAACGAGCTGTGATCATGCCACTCCTCCCCACCTCGGGCAACAGAATGAAACCCTGTCTCTAAAAGAAATGTTTATTTTTTAAATTAGAGGAACGAGTGTTTGAACCTGAAGGCAGCAGCCGCATCTGGGTGTCTAGAGGAACTTTCCCTAAGGGCCCCAGGCTGGTTATGTGCGGGTGGAGGAGAGCCCACGTTAAACCGTAGACATGGTTTTCTATCATCGCATCTCAGGGCTTTGTGTCCACGGCGGTTTGGAAAAATCAACATTCTGGGTGCCGCCCTTGGACAGCTTGAGTCGGTGAGTCTGGGGAGAGGAGTGAGTCTCGATCCTGTTAAAATTCTGCCCGAAATTCTGCTATTTTCTGTATGTGTGCAGTGTTAATACGGCTGTGTTTAGGAAAAGAGTCATCCTATTTTATGGCTACGTGCCAAAGGTACACAGATAAAACAAAAGGAAATCTCCCCGCATGATGGGACCGTGCAGCCGGGTGGCGGTGACGGGGTGACATTGGCCTCGATGACCCTGGACCCAGAGCTGTGCTTGGGATACACAGGTGACCAAGGCCACCCCTGCTCCTGGGAGCTTGTATTCCAGGGAGGAGACTGATGTTCCTGAATCGGGTGACCCTGGTATCCGCAGTTGGCAGAGATGAGCGTGTGCGACTCCCCGTGGAGAAATCCGTAAAGGCCTGTGAGGACCGGGGGCAATTCTTGGGCTTCTAGAGGGGCGACTTGCATAACAATAGCTCCGTTAGAGCCTGCAGGTCCCAGTCCTGTAACTTGGTTGTATCTGATTGGTTTCCTGGCTGTTTTGGAAGAACACACTGACAGAAATCATCACTTTCGTCACCCCAGAGTGCAGATCCCAAGGAGGTAAGTGCTATGGTGTGGCCAGAGACTGTCGTCCACACGGCAGGGGCTCCAGGCCCAGGATCCCCGGCAGCTGCACCAACCTCAGGGTGGGCAGAAAGATACACGCAAGTTTTGACTTGGCGTTGCCGAGGCAACAGGGAGCTAGGACGATGGCTACCCAGAGACCCCTGAAATTGCAGTGGAGGGTCTGCCTTGGTGGCTCCGAGCCTGGGCCGGGATGCTGTCTTCCTTTGAACAGAAAACAGGCATAGATGGAACTTTCCATGTGCTCTGTTCTCTCAGGTGTTTCTCGCTCGGTCCCATTTAACCAGTCACGGAGCATTTTAGGAGACCTTGTCACTCAGAAGCCGGGAAAATAGCGCTGCCATTACCTTGCACATTGTTGAAACATGAAGGGTAAAATGTGCCTCATTATTCGGGTTCTCAGAAGCGACGGCATCCAGCCAAAATGGTCCCATTACCTCTCGAGGCCTCACTTTGGATGCTCTCCACCTTTAAATAATAATTTCTTTTAAAGGAAGCAGAGAAAAGTTGAAGGCTATCATTGACCTCAATACAGCGGAGCCTCCTGCCCTCGGAGATGCGTGCATGTTCAGAGTTCGTCTGACGGGAGCTCGATGTACCGTTTTCAGAGTCAAGGAAATTCTCTCACTTTCCATTCAAAACAACGAGGAATTCACAATGCAGGGAAGGAGCAGAGGTTTCCGCTAGGCTCATAACGCTTCTAATTCTGAGCTTCGGTGTGTCTGATCTTTTCATATTGCATCATCTTCTTAGATGGGTGCACTGGAACAGCAAAAATGCTCTAATAGCAATAGGCAACGCTTATCAGGCGATTAGCATGTGCTGTCTACATCCTTTAACCCCCCGGTCAGTGGTATGAGGTAGGTCCTGGCGTTGTCTCCTTTGCACAGGGGGACGTGCAGACGGGTGAAGTATCTTGCTCAAGACCACACAGCTAGTGTCAGAGCCGGCCTCAAACCAAAGTCTGACCCTGCTCTGCCTATGCAGTGCCATCTAGCAAATCACTCCCAAAACTTGGTGGTTCACAACAACCACCCTTTCTATTTCTCGTGGTTTGTGTGGGTCAGGAGTGTGGGAAGGGCTTGGCTGGGTGGTTCTGGCCTCTGGCTCATCATGCAGTTGCGGACAGATGGATGGTGGCTGGAATGAGAGCTAGAGAAACAGAGAACTTACTGGGCTTCTCTCTTTCCTCTCTCTGCCTCTCCCTCCTGTCCTGCAATGTCATTGTCATCGCAGGGCCTTTCCAGGTGGTCTTCCCCTGGGACTTAGCTGGGTTCCACAAGAGCATGGTGGGCTCAGGTCAGTTAGGCTGTTTTGGGAGCTGCTTAGGGGATCTAAGATCAAGTGAATCCTGGATTCAAATTAGAACCTGAGTGCCCTTTAGGATGTAGCCTCGGAAATCACACAGCGTCACTTGAGGTAGCACCAACCTGGCTGTTTTGGTCGGAAGAGTCCCAGAATCCCACCCAGTTTCAAAAGGAGTGTAGATGAGCCAGGGTGGAGCTGCGCTTCTTGAGACTGAGCTATTTATGCAAAGCTGCATGTAACGCTGGGGAGGAACACCTCCGACGGGTACAAGAGGGGAGACGTTGGCTACCACATAAGCTTAGCCTCAAAGAGCAGCCCAGCCCCGTAAGCCCAGAACCTCAGGATTATGTTGCATTGAAAGTTTCAGCGAGGAGCATTGAAATTCAGGTAGCACTGAGTCCTCACCCTGGGGGAGAGCATGGTTAAGCTCCGGCCTTTTCTCTTTTATTAGAATCGACATCTTATGTGGCACAAACAAATGTGCGCTGAAGGCTCTGAGGTCGGCCCTGCGCTTTCGGGGCCCGTGGTGGATAGAGCTTGCGTTTTCTGGGCCACTGATTTATTTGTGCAGAAAATGAAATAATGTGCTGACGGTTAATGAGATGGAAATGAAAGCACCTGCACGTATATGCCAGGAGCCTTTTATTTTCGTCTGCAGTTATTTTGCAATTAACCCATGAGGTTTGCCCATAATAGCTCAGAAAGAGAGGAAGTTGGGACGGGGTTCACATACCCAGGTGTCCCTGCTGGCACCTCCCTCCCTGGGGTCCGGTGGCTGGGAGTCCTTGTGCTTGGGGTCGGAGAGGTGTCGCAGCTCAGAAAGAAGGAGGGGGCTGGAAGAATGCTTCCGCCAGCAGATGGCTTTATTAAATCATGCCACAGTGGGTGTGAAGGGTGATGCTCCCGGGGCTGGTTAGCTCAGGGCTCCCCAGTGCCCTCAAGGACTGGATTCTTCCCTTTTTCCCCTCTTTCATCCTGACCTTGGCAGCCTTTGTCCTCATACCTGTTCCCTCAAAGTCCCCCAGGGGCTGCTGCAGCTCCGTGCCTCACATCTTCACAAGGTGCATTCCTGGGCTAAAAGGAAAAAGGGATGCCTTCCTTCTGCCTTTTACGTTCAAGGAAACTGTTCCCAGCAGTCTTACGGCCCGGCAGACTAAGCCTCCATTATCATTGGCCAAAATTCTGTCCCATGGCATTTCTGAGTCGATCACTGGTAGGGGAGTGGGATCACAGATGTGTTGTGCACTCATCAAGGTTCCTTCCCTAGGGGGCAGGAAGGGGGCCAGGCTCACTTGAAGTACTTGGCCTCCACAATCTGAAAAAAATCTAAGAGTACCAGCAAGGAAGAATGAGTCGGGAGTTAGTTCAACACCTCGAGTGTCCGCCCTGCAGGTCTCTGCTGTGACATCTGGAAACCGCCCCCCTGACATCGCATGTGGGCTCTGCCTTTTGCCAAGTCTCCTCCCCACTCTCTGTTTTCAGCGTCTGGCCCCAGGTATCAGAAAAGAGGTGCTATGTAAAGCTCATTGGTTTCACTGGGTTTCCTCCTGTTGGCCTCACACTCTGTTTATTATTAAATCCCTGGGGCGTAGGGATTGCTCTCTCTGACTTCCAAGAAATATGCAAAGGCACAGGCAGACTCTGCAGGGATTTTAGTTCCAAGGCTAAAGATTCACTTTGCATTTTGACCCTTTCCAGAATTGCACATCTTCTTATAGGCGTCCCGAGCTGGTGTCTAACCAGCGTTGCCAGCGGGCCTGTGTTATCTATCTGGCCCTGTGGAGCACTCATCTGTTATAGCACTATTCATCTCGGAAATAGTTTGTATCGAAATAGTTTCATGCAAGTTGGCCCAGTCTGAACTCGGCACGTGTAGAATAGGGAAGAGAGAGTGGCACGCAGAAGTGTTCTTGCCTGAGGATTCAACCTGGGTGTGATGGCATTTCTAGATCTAACAACCGGTGTAAAAGGAAAACAGGGGATAAAAGAACAAATTAAATGACAATTCAAGGACACAATCAGACCAATCCAGAATGGGGATATTCTACAAGACAAACGACTTCATATCTCAAAAAAATATTAATTTCACAAAAAAGGGGGAGATACTATTAATAGAATACGAGAGACGTAAGAACATAACCAGATGCTATGCATAAACCCTGTCTGGATTCTGGTGGGATGAAATCAGTTACATAGAACAATGTCTTGGAGATGATCAGAGACATTTTTATGAGAAAGCTATTAATGTCGTTAGGTAGGATAATGGCAAGATGGTTACGTTTTTTTAAAACCTCTCCTCTTGCCCTTCAATCTGATATTTGGTCAAACTCCACTGGAGCCAGAAGGAAAGGGAGTCGCTGAGTGGTTCTATTGTTAGAGGTCAGCCTCCCAAAGCACGGAGTAGCACAAAGAAAGCCAGGAAGTAGATTTAGGGCAGGGAATCTACAGGTGGAGACCCTTCTTGCAGACGAAGACCGTGCGTCGGACTGACAGTGATTAGATGCAGCAAAGCAGTCACTGCCATGCAAGATGCTGGGGACAATTTCTTGTGTCATCCCTACGACAGTGGTCCAGTGGGCTCTTCCCCCGTGGTGTGCTGGTATATGTTGAACAGAGGGCTCTCTGGAGGGAAAGGGCATTGATTTGTGGTGCTTGCCAATTTCAGTGGCATAAATACTCTCCCTACAGCCAGTTTCAGACTACCCGTGTCTGTCACGGAACACAGACTGTGGCCCTGCACTATGGAGCATCTCCTCCCTGCAGACACACACACAAGCAACCTCAGAGCACAGGTCATAGCAACCTGTAATAAAATAATTTGGAAGTGATGGGTTTTGAGTATTTATTACCTTTGTTTCTAATATGGGTTATTCAATTTGTATGCTGATACAATTTATACTTGCCTAATTGCTGTATTTAACCGCTAGCTTGCAAAACTCCTGAAAATGTAACAGCCAGCACATCAGAAATTAAATAAATTCGTGCTGATCAGCCTGAAGTTTCCAAGAAGGAAGAGGACGGTAGGGGTGGGGAGGTGCAATTGGGAGGTCGTAGGAGCAAAGCTATGAACGCAAAACATCGGTGTTTGTTTTATGAATGGACATTCTTTGTGCCAAAGTTTGCACTAGAGGGAGTAGCTCCTTGCCCAGGACCAGAAGAACAGGTAAAAAAAATAAATTAAATAAAATAATAGAGTTTGAAGTGGCGATGGTGCTTAGGAAATCCTACTTTCCTCTGAGCTCCAGCCCTCACTTCAGACGTTGGATGTGTTTCCATCAGCGCCCAGGATCAAAGCAAATTCAAGGCAGGGAAAGGTATTGGCCACAAGGAGTCAGTGTTTGATCAGCTAAACAGAAGGGGAAAAGCACCGCTCAATTGGGAAAGGGTTTGCAGCTGTCTTCACAGCCCACCTGGAACAGGTGAGGAGTTTGTTCCTGGTGGACCAGCTGCAGCTGCTCATCTTGGCCAGTTGGAGACCAGGGGCCTCTATAGGCAGGGAAAAGAGCTGGGTTCCGGTGGCTTTGCACGCACACCCACACACACGCACACGCACATGCACATGCACATGTACACCCAAGTACATGCTCACACACATGCATTTACTCAGGACTTGGTTTAGGAGATTGCAGTGGTGACCACTGGAGCTTCTTTTGTGGCCTTGGAACTGGTCGGTCCCTCCCCATCTCCTGGGACCTCCACAGCCTTCCACGTGAGCAGCAAGCCTGCCCTGACTGGTAGTCCAGGAAAGATCAGAGAGGGATGGCACAAATGGGCGGAGACTGGGTTCTAGCCTGGGAAGGACACTGTCCCCCCCACCCCCAGGCCACTCGGCTGTTCCCATTTCAGAAAGTTGCTGGTGCAGTAAGATGACTGTGTCCATGGGGTTCCTGGTGGCAGATGGTGAGATGGAAACCAGTGCACACTGTTAAGAACAAAACCCAAGGACAAGCATCTTCAATACTTTTCAGTATTTTTACTACCCAGGGCCCTGCTGGTTACCTTCCCTCCCCTGTTTTCAAGAATCGTATATACAAAGTTGCATTTATATAAGGAAACTGCGTGTTTTAAATTATATGAATATCAGTGCTTGGCAGAGTGTGTATACATGCTAGCAGCAAGAGATGTTCTTTTATGAGGCTCATGAACAAATTTTTTTATTTGTACTGCCTTCTATTTACTTCAATGTGTATTTACAAAAAGAAAGGGTTTTTAAAAAAAATTATTATATAGAGAGTCATTTATAGTTGCTTTTTAAAATAACGTTTCTAGATTAAAACAAGAGTGGGGTAGCTAAATTAAAGAAAAAAATTAAGTAAGTTATATCACAGAGGGTGTGGATACACCAATGATTTGCCTGTAGAACTTGAGTGAGCCTGGAGCAACCAAGTGGGTATTGGACATTCATCTGACCTGCAAGGGCCCCTCACCAGCCCCCAGTGCCCAGGGTGACCACACGGACTGAATGAGATCATCAGAGCAGCAACGACCCTGTGCCATTTGAGTTGCTCCTGGACAAATGTTTGTTTTCTCTTAAGTGTCTTGAAATACTCAAAACCTGCATCCCTCTTCCTTTATAGGAGGCAGCTTTGTAGAGCCGCTGTCAGGTCAGTGGGTGGATGTGGATATGAATTTCTGAGTCTTATTCTAGCGGAAGGGCAAACATGGGTGTATTATGCCTTCCTACGTGGCATGTGCCGCTTGCAAAGGGCCCGCTGCTCCTCTTATCAGCTGCAGAAGCTGTTAGGCGTGTGGAACGGGAGGCTTTCCTGCCGCAGTGCCCAGAGCGATGTTGGCGGAAAGCGCCGGACTGACAGGCTAAATGCAGTGGGACGTGAAATCTGCTTGTTCGGGGCTGTGATGAGTCTGCTTCACGGCAGCTCCTCCTCCGAAGGGGCCGGGCCAGCAGTGGGCTGCTACAGTTACTGCTGACTTCTTTATTTTCATGTTGGCAACTGTATCAATTTTGTAGCCCTGCTGTAACAAAGTATCGCAGACTGAGGGGCTTCCTCTGTTTTTGGCACCTGGGACCGGTTTCATGGAAGACAGGTTTTCCATGGATCATGGGGGTGGGGTGGGGGATGGTTTCGGGATGATTCAAGTGCATTACATTTATTGTGCACTTTATTTGTATTATTATTACATTGTAACATATAATGAAACAATTATACAACTCACCACAGTGCAGAATCTAATGCCGCCACTGATCTGACAGGAGGCGGGGCTCAGGCAGTGATGCGAGTGTTGGGGAGCGGCTGTCAACACAGATGAAGATTCCCTGGCTGGCCCCCCACTCACCTCCTGCTGTGCAGCCCAGTTCCTAATAGCCCGTGGCCTGGGGGTTGGGGACTAGATGCTTAAACAACAGAAACTTCTCTCACAGTTCTGGAGGCTGGAAGTCCAAGATCAAGGTGTTGGCCGGGCTGGTTCCTTCTGGAGGCTGAGGGGCATGTCACCCGTCCCAGGCCTCTCTCCTTGGCTTGTACATGGACATCTTCAAGTTCACGGTGGCGTTCTCCCTGAGTGGTGTCTGTCTCCAAATTTCCCCTTTTTGTAACGACACCAGTCCTATTGGATTGGGTCCACCCTAATGACCTCATTTTAACTTGATTACCTTGTAGAGACCCTGTCTCCATACAAAATCACATTCTGAAGTGCTGAGTGCTGGGGTTTCGACATATGAATTGCAAAGGGGGAGCTTAGCCCATAACAATAGCTAATTATATTTTCCCTTTAAACATACTCTGAGGATCAGATTCAGGCCCTGAGCGGACAGCCCTACTGGGGCCAGAGACCGAGTGGCACCTACCCCCGAGACACACACCCAACCCCTCATGGCACACAGGTGCTTGTACACCGGCAGACCCGAGATGCATGTAGACAGAGCGTTTCCCAAGGAGCTTCTAGCTGACCCTGAGACGGAAGGCTTGCAGAATGGAAATTAAGCTTCCTGTGTTCAAAATTTGTACTGAACATTGATTTTCCTTAAGGAGCACTTAATCATCCCCGTTACACCCAAGCCAAGCATATTTTGAAAAAAGGGAACAATTTTTTTTTCATTGTTTTGTTTTTAACCGCTGAAGACCTGAACAGGAGCATCCATCCACTATCAATGCACCGTGCAGTTGGCACGAGCCCTGCTCGGGCACCGCAGACAGGACTGGAAGCTGCACCAAGTTGGCCGCAGTGCCGGGGACAGGAGGTGCCCCGTACATACTGATGCAGAAAGTGAAAAATGACAGTGTCACTGTTATTCGGGGCTCTGTCTGTGAACTCAAAGTCACCTCTAGGAGTATTAGCAGAAGCAGCCTCACTAACTGAGGTCTTCCTGCATGAAGCAGATGGTGACAGAGAACTGCACCTGCATCACCCTCCCGAGGGGGGTCTGCACCCCGCCCACCCACCTCTCCGGCCTCCCCTCCCCGCAGCCACACTGAGTAAGGGCAGCCTCTGTGGTGCCCCTGGCCGGCTTGCCTGGCCTCCCTCCTGAAGCCAGGATTCCTCAAGGTTTGTCTTCCCGTCCCCCTGGTGTCTGTTTGTTTGTTTAGTGCTGACTCTCGTTGCAAAACTTCTGGTTTGGGGACCCGAACTCCTGCAATAACCAGTTCCTTGCAATAAGTAGGAAAATGATTGCCTTCATGAAAGAACATGCCTAGTTAACAAAATCAGCCTTTTAAACCCTATGCCTCAGGGATTCATTCTCCCACCTGACGCAGAGATGAAACCAACCAGTGCACCGCCGGTGAGAATCCCTCTATCTGCACAGACTCCTAAGTGGAAAGGACAATTGGTAGCTTCAGTGGAATCTGGAATCTTGAGCAAAATCCACGTGCAGCAAAAGCCAATTTCAAGCAAAGTCACATCGCATGAGGCATTTCCCGCAGCAGAGGTAGAAGGTGTCCGGGCTGTGAAGACTGACTGGGGTGTCTCTTTTACCTGCCACAACAGTGGTGGGGGCTTTTGCAGGCTAATGTGTCTTTAATCTTTGTCCTACCGGCACACCCTGACCTCCTCGTGTTCCTGGCATCACGTGTGTTAGGTATGTTTAGCAAATCATTTTAATGCAAGACTCAGGAGAAGTTTCTAAGGGAGAAGGTGGCTGCTGTGGCTGATATTGCCGTGGCTGATATACTTTTGCTGCTGTGCAGGTTGATGCTAATTTGCATACCCTAATTTGGCAGGTGACAATGTGGTTTGTCACCACCTCCCAGCCCCTTGGTTCCCTCCTGGTGACCATTTAGTCATTGCATTTCTCAGCTGAGTCTGCCTTTTAACCATTCACAAGGATTTACCTCTTTCCCTCTGGCAGGTCAGCAGGAGAGGAGTGTGTGTGTGTGTGTGTGTGTGTGTGTGTGTGTGTGTGTGTGTGTATAATTTGTTAAGCTGTTATTTTCATAAGATATAACCTTGCATATAATTTAAGAAGTCAAATGGCCCCGCAGAATTTGTTGACCAAAAAACTATACATGGCATTCTCGAAGAGGCAAAATTGTAATGGTAGAGAACAGACCAGTGTTTGCCAGGGGTTGGGGTTGGGGAGGGTGTGGCTGCCGCCAGGAACAGAGAGCTGCTTTGAGAGGCTGGAACAATGTCACATGGCGATTGTGGTGACGGTTGTTCCCATCTGCATGGGTGACATAATTTCATAGAACGATACACAAAAAAAGCTCATGTGAAAACAAATGAAACCTAAATAAGGCCTGTACCTGTCAATGGAAAAGAACCCACTCTCTGTAAAATAATGAGCAGAGGATGATCCGGAGCTGAATGTGTGTGACTGTGGGCCAGAGAGCCACATGCATAGGAAGCCTTGAGCAAGGGGTCTCGCCGTGGCTGGGTCACAGCTTGGTTCCATACATTACAGGGAGACAGGAATTACGCGTAAAGTCATAAATCAGTACCTGGAAGGTGCGCATCGGTTTGGCCCGAAAAGGCCGGGCACTTCCAGGCAGGGGCTTACAGGTTATAGGTGGCTTTAAAGACTCTGATTTGTGATTGGTTAAAGAAAGGAAGCTTTGTTAAAAGGCTTGGAATCTTTTAAGATAAGGATGTCTGTTATCAGAGACAAGCCACTGGACGGATACTCAGACTCAAGTGATCTGTTAAGCAAATTGATGACCTGCAGGTGCCGTTCAAGCTTTGCCTTGTATGGCTTTAGGCCTGTTAGTGAGTCGCAAAAGACATCTCCAAGAAGTGGGGCGGGGACATGACTGACCTCCCTTCTCATGGCCAGCAGCTCAGCTTTCGGGTATTTCTGGGGACCTCATGGCCAAGAGGGGGTCCATTAAGTCATCTGGGAGGGGGGCTTAAGGTTTTACTTTAGTTCACATGCTTGAGCTAATAGTATTATTCAACATCAATTTCCTGACTTTGGCAGTGAACCTTGATTATGCATAATATTATCATTTGCAGGAAACCGGGTGAAGGGTATATGGGAAGCTTGTAATTTTTTTTTTTTTTTTTTGCAACTTCTTGGTACTCTCAAATCATTAAACTATTTAAAAATACAAAGTTATTTAAAATAATGCTGCAGTCCTCTGCTCCCTGTTGCTGTCTTTCTCCGTGCACAGAGGCAAAATCCTGTCCTCCTCTGGTATTCACATCCATATCATAAAGTGACACATTGATGTCAATATTTCTTAATTTTTTTTTTTTTTGAGTTTTAGGCAATATCTGTAATTTCCCACTATGCAGAGTCAGGATATGTCTCTCTTTTCTCCCGCAGTAAGTGCCCTCCTTTTTATCTGTGCACCCTTCCAGTATAGTAACATTTGGTCTAGATTCGTATTCAGCGCTTAAAATATAAATGCATATGCTAATTACAGTAAAACCCAGTATTAAATTATGATTATTTTTCCTTTTCTGCCTAATGAGTTATTATCTTCAGAATTAAAACCAGTTTGGTTTTACTCTTTTCTTGATTTTCTGTGGATTTAGCTCATATTTATTTCCAGGTTCTCCACGAGTTGTCTGAATATCCTCACAAAACAGTCGTTCGCTTCACATTTATTAGGAAAATTTCAGTTTCCTGGAGACGTCGTTGCCAGAATTCTCCTTACGCCTCATGCTCTGTTGCTATCCTGAGACTTCTATTCACATCAACCGGGGTTCCTCTCACCTGGATTGGACCTCTGTTCCCCTTATCTCGTGTCTTCTTCCTAGTTTCTGTTCTGCTTTGCTGGAGCAAGTCCTTACCTAGTTTCTCAAGCATGGGCGGAAGGGGTGAATTTTTTTTAGAACTCACATGTGTGGAAACATTGAATTCATAATTAGACCAGATACTGTAGTCTAGGTTGGAAATCATTTCCCTTTAGAATATTCAGGATATTTTTCGTTATCTTCGAGTTTCCAAAGTGGCAGTTATGAATTCTGAATCCATTATGATTGCTTGATAGTTTTTTTCCTCTCTGGAGGATTGTAGAATTCACTTCGATGTACCCAATGTTCTGAAATGTATCGATCGTGTGGTTCCGTGTGAGTCTGTTCTTATCCATTGTACTGATCACGGAGTGGGCTCTTCCAATCTGAAAACTCGTATCCTTTCATTTGGGGAAATTTTCTTGCATTATTTCATTGATCATTCCACCTCTGTCTTTTCTCTGTTTTTTCCCCTGTTGTTTACATATCAAACCTCAAAGTCATTCTCTGAGTTTATCTTTTATCCTATCTTCTATTTCTGTCTTTTCTATTCTTCCTAGAAGATTTCCACAAATGATTTATCCTTCAACCATTCCTCTGGCTTTCCATTTCTGCTATAATATTTTTAATTTTCAAGGGCTTATTTTTCTTCCTCCTGGGTATTCATTTACATATATATTATACATGTATAATACATATATTATATATATATATATGGGGTCACGAAGTCTCTCTGTGTTCAGTACGGTACCCAATTCTCAACTCTCCCTGATGCCCTGTGCCAGCGATGGAGTCCTGGAAGTCAAAGTACATCTGCATCTGGCTGCTTCGTAAACATGCTTTTAGCTCTTTATTTTAGTCCTCATGTACTCCCACTTGTGGAGGCGGTTGGTACCCCAATCGCAGAGTCGGGGGGATTCCACAGTGTAAACCGCGTTGGTTCTCAGCTTCTCTCACGGACAGCTGACGACTGCTGGCGTTCTGCTAACGCGTGTCACCTGCTAACTCACGTCACCACTGTGCTCCTGCTTTCCAGCCTCCAACATCTGCTCCTCTCCCCACGAGGGGTTTGTGCCTTTAAAGTCAGTTTTCCTCTACTCTCCTGGGGGCGGGATTCGGGAAGAGAGTCTAGGTAGATGTCTGTGCTCAATCTGCCACTTCTCTCATCAGTTTATTGATGAGAAAACTGAAGTTTAGAAAGGCTGAGTGGTCCTTGACTTAATTTCACTTTTGGAGTGTGTGCCAGGCAAGTTACATGAAGCAGGTTGGGGGCGTCCCTGGAGTAATGTAACATTAGCTAACACTTATTAAGAATCATGTGCCTGATACTGTTCCAGTCTCTTTATATCCATTACGACGGCTTTATAATGGAGGCTATTATTGTCATTACAGTGGCGGGAAGTGGGGCATGGAGAAATTATAGCTGGCCCAGCGTCACACAGCTGAGAAAGTAGTGAAACTAGAGTGTAAACCCAGACCCGAGATTCTCTCCCTTAGCACTAGGGACACTTTGGACTGGCCACTTCTATGCAGTGTAGGCTGTTTAGCCCCATCCAAAGCCACTGTCCACTGGATGACAGCACTCCACACTCAATTGTGACAAACAAAAGCGCCCCTAGACATTGCCAGATGTCCCCTGCAGGGCACAGATGCCCCTGGTGGAGAACGGCTAACCTAGGCAGGCTGAGTGTGTGGCCTCAGCCAATTTGTGGTGTGACCTCTTGGTCTGGGGACTGTCCCAGGGGCCCCTTCTTCTTGCCCTCTGACCGGGACGGCAAGGTTTGTGGCAAATCCCACTCCCATCTGCCGCAGTGTCGGCATTTCCACCATCAGGTGTGCCTTGTCTGCCCATCACCAGATACGAAAAAAGTGCAAAAGCAAAAAAGAAAGTAACGAAGGCAGCTTGGTGGAGCTCGGGCACGTGGGGAAAGGGCAAGTCGTTAACCCTGTGGCTCTCTCTCGCCCATCTTCATCCCCGCAGAGCCAAGGTGAAGAAGGGCGTGAACATTCTGGGCGCTCAGACCAGCGAGCCTCGGCAGTGGGGCGTCCAGCAGGAGCTGGGCAGCGGCGGGAAGCACGTCACCGCCACCGTGGCCTGCCAGCGCCTGGGGCCGAGCGCACGTAACAGGTAAGTGGGCCTGTCCCCGGCCACCTGCGGCTCCGGGGCCTGGTCACTGCCTGAGAGTCTGGACTTAGACGCACATGAATCGCTGCTTAGCGGAGCTATGAAACCCACAGCCCGGAAACCTGTAGGCACCTGCACCAGGGTGGTGCCATCTGGCCACACATAGCAGGGCAGGGCGGTCCTGTGGTCGTGGGCTCTGGGGCAGCGTGGTGTCGCCTCTGCTCTGCCAAGCCTCATGTATTCTCCACACCCAAGTTTATTTACGGGGGGCTTTGCCCTTCCTAGATAATCAGCAGAAACTTTGTTGCAAAGCGCTCATGTTTGCATAAAGGGTTAGGTTTTGTCCTCAGTGAGAGGAATTTGAGGAAAGGAGGGGGCAGTTGGGGCAGTAATGGGATAGGGTTGAGGTTAGAAACGTGCTATGTGACAGTCCCTGTACACATCCTGGATGATTATTTGAAATGATTGTTTTCTGGTTATAAAAGAGATATACGCTAATTTTGGAATATTTGGAAAACAGAGTTATGTGAGGGGGAAAAACTTAGATCATACACGAATATCCCTACTACTCCAGGGTAACCCATGGCAAACATATTGGTTTATTTCCTTTCAGGATTTTATGCATATGTAACATTGATATATAGTAAACAAATGTATAGTAGATTGTTTTACAAATTTGGTATCGCCACATACATCCAGATTTCTAGGACTCTTATTTTCACTTATATTGGAAACAGTTTCTCTTGACATTGAATATTCTGAAAAACATTTTAATAACTTTATAATATCCTATCAGATGTATTTAGCACAATATAAATAACCATTGTGTATTTTTGAACATGTAGGTTGCTCCCAAGTTATATTCATGTAGATAATACAACAGTAAACCACCTTCCATATCAATCTTTGCCCACTTCTTTTATTCCTTAGGGTAGCTTTTTAGAATCAAAAAGCAAAATTATTTTCCTGGGGTCTTGGTATATTCTGTCAGCGTGTTTTCCTGAAGGGGTTGGTATTAAGGGAAGAAATGTTCCATTTATTGGACACATTTTCTTAAGTAAATGCCACAAGGCTGCCATGAAAAATTCTGTGAATTCTCTGCTCTGTTTAGACACACCCTGTTCTTTTGTCCTTCCTTTAATATGTAACCACAAAAGAGCAAAAACATCTAGTGTCCTGAACAAGTTACTGACTCAAACACCAAGCCTCACCCTCATTACCCCAAGAAGGATTTTTAGTGCATTTGGGAGTGAGGTTGGGGGGTGAGGGTTGGGTGTCTAAATCTTTGAAATTGTGAAAAAATGGCCAGGAAAAAAAAATGTGTTGGTGGGTCCCTTGTTATAAGCAGGAGATCAGAGGCCAAAGGAAATCTTGTGAATCAAATGCATATAAAGTTTAATTAACCCATACAATTAGCATTGATTATGCAAATAAAAGTGAATGTGTTAATTAACAGAGGGTGAATTTACGTATGCAAATAGTTCTTCAGTGGGAACCTGAAGGAGAATGAAAGTGAGGGAGATTAGCCCCATGGTCCGGAGTTCTGCGGAGTCCTGGTGGCCAGCCCATTTGTTCTGAGGCTTCTAGGAGAACCGCTTTGATCCCGGTCTGTTGGCCACATCTATGGTAAACACCGCACTTGAGTTTCCTCAGCCAGCCTTTTCGACTGTTTCGGGAGAGGGTGGATAGACAGGAGGGGAGAATTGAACAGGCAGAAGTAGAAAAAGATGCGGCTTGTTAGACCCATGACGTGGGGGGAGCTTGCACAGGGAAGGGGCCGCTCAATGGGGGGACCTGAATGGCAGCCCCACCATCCAAACTGGGGTTCCCTCGGCTACATATCACCTGCCCTAATCTGCAGATTGAGTTGCCTTTTTTATTTAACTTAAGTCAGTTGATGAAAAGGGAAACTCCATGCTACTGTCTGTACCAGTGGATGTGCTTAGATGCACCAAAAAGGGGTGGTCCCGTCTTATGTAAGCAGAAGAGGAATTTATCCAAAGGATATTGCCG
The DNA here is from genome assembly GCF_020740605.2 of Lemur catta. Lineage (NCBI taxonomy): Eukaryota > Metazoa > Chordata > Mammalia > Primates > Lemuridae > Lemur > Lemur catta. Next base: position 30,137,500 of record NC_059148.1, read on the forward strand.
AGCGGATGCAGGATCGGCTTGGAAAGTGGGCAGCACCACGCGAACCTCAGAACAGCCGGCCCCGTGTTCCACTTGGACCGCTACGTACCTAAGAGTTTTCTTTAAATCCGCTGTAAATTGCTTTGATATTTAAAATGTTCGCCTTCACTTTTATACTAATATCCTTGAAATTATACATTGGGTATGTGTTTATTATTTTTTAAGGTGCATGACAATAAGTGCAAAACTATAAGGGTTACTGTAAACCGTCGTCCAGTTACCTGCTAAACATCCCCCGGTGCCACCAGCAGGTCTCTGGGAAGCGCTACTTTAAAGCAAAGAAAGGGTGAAGGAGGAAACTTTTTATAATGTGGGAACCGCTGCTTTAGTTATGTATTCCGTGAGGTTGGCATCGCCTGTGTCTTTGTGTGAGTTTCCTGTTGTTGCTGTCACAAGTTACTGCAAGCACAGTGGCTTCAAACAACCGGCACTTATCATTTGTTTGAAAATATACGGCGTGTGAGAGAACGCATGCACACGGGACACACCGAATCCCCAGCTCGCCGCAGTCCGCACTCCTCCCTATAGCCTCGCGTCTGGCCTCGTCGCTTGTGAATAATTGGCTTGGTTTGTGAACGTGCTTTCGTCTGAAAACCTGGTGTGTGTCGGCTATGTAAGGACCCTGGGGTCACACTGGACCCGCTCAAATCATCTTCCCGTCTCAAGATCATTAATTAATCCCACCTGCAAGTGGCTTTGCCTCATAAGGTGACATATCCACAGGAGTCTCATCGGGGAGTCCGAGGGAGAGGTATCTGAAGACTGTCCCCGTGTGAACTCGGCACCCGGTGTGTGATGAACTCTAGTGGTTAGTGTGTCAGGAACAGTGGCAGCTGAGTGGATGAGGGAAGAATGATCGTAGTTCAGACGGGTCGTGTTCGCCTGTGCCGGATGCTTTGTGTGTACACACACCGAGCCCTCGGAACAGCCGTTCGAGGTAGACACAGTCAACTATGCTCTCAGTTTTCCGTGGGAGGAAACGGAGACACGTACATTTTCAAGCCCACTCAGTCAGAGGTGCAGGTGGATTCAGACCTAGAAGTTCCGCCTTGTAGAACAGCCGTTGTTCACGCTTACTCTTGTCATGTCGGGAAATATGCCCAAGGCAGCACCCAGTGCGGTGGACGCCGCTCCACCCAGGGGCACTTTCACATCCGATTCACTGCTCTGGTCCCGAGGCTGTGAGCGGTGGGGAGGGTGAGCCTTCCCGTGACAACAGCAGGCCCTGTGTGGCCAGATCTCTGGATTTTTCTAGAGCTACTGAAAAATCCAGAAATCTTCTCATTTTTAAACATTTGCTTGGGATTTGTAAAAATCACTGTGCAGATCAAACGAAAGAAATATTGTTTAGAAAAATCGTTCTTCAATAAAGTAAACCATGTGCCAAAGTGGGCACTTTGAACCCAAATAACTCCCGTGTTTCTTTAGGAGGTGGATTATCTGCATCTTCCAGGTAAAAGCGTCTCCTGCAAAACCGCCATCCCGGAACTAGACTGTTCCTCCTCTGCAGGGTCTTAGCAAGGAGCCTAACCCTTCACCGTGGTTGCTTCCCTTGTCTTCACCACACACTCCCTCCTAAACAGACCACATGGCACTGGCACGTCTGTGCTTCCGGCAGCTGTCAATTCCCATCTGAACTCCGGCTCCTCACCGCCATCTACCGTAGCTTGAACAAAGTGCCAGCCCTAACCAGGACCCCGGCACGTGGCAGGTTGTTCCTCCCTCCCTGCTATTCTCGTGGCCCAGCTTCTGGGTCCCTGGGGTGGCAGCTAAGCCATCCTTCTCCAGGTGTTCTTGGGGGAGACTTTCTGGGGTCCGTGTGCCTCCACGGAACACCAAATGGTGCCTGTCCCGTCCTCCCGTCCTCCCCTCCCCATGACAGGAGCAGCCGTTGCAGCCCCTGGGCTCCTTCATTCAAGAGCCGACATCCTGCCTCGGGGAGTCTCTGCTGCAGGGGAGAGAAGTAAATCATGCAGGTAATAAAACAGAAGGCCTTTTCCAAAAACAAAAATCATTGAAAATGGTGAATAACATGCCCATTAGTATTCATTTAAGCAGTCTCCATTGCATACCTTATATCCATAACTGCACTCAGCTATTTGCTCTGTTAGAATTCTGGAATATGAACGTGCTCGTAGCTGCTTAGTGTAAACAGTTTCAGCAGCGCTTAGGGAATGATATGCTAAAATAATCTGCTTTTCCCTAAAGCAAATTGCCTAGACTGAGTCCTCCCTTGGTAACAGATATTCAAAGAGAGCAAATTAAAATCTCCCAATCAGTGGCGTAAGCTTACATTCCGGGGCCCCAAGGAAGTTAAATGAGGCACCCGCCCCAAACTTACAGCAGGCTCATGTAAGCCTCTGTGGCAGGATAATTTATTGAGATACAAATTGTGTGGTTCTCCAGAAAATTTCCCCTCCCTCCCTCTTCCAGTGAGCGCCAGACCTTTGGCTTCCCGGACTCCTTGGAGGTTTGTGGCAAAAGTTAAAGCCCAGGATAGTCGGGATTGTTGTCGGTCCCCATTGTTCGCAGAAGCTGAACTCTTCCAAGAGAATTTTCTGGAGGCACCTGGGGGTGGGGTGGGGGAGCTGGGAAGGTGCCCGAGAGATTTTCCTGGCGTTGAAGGGCCACGTCTGGCCTCTCAATCCTGACGTCTCAAGTGGCAAAGGGGCTTCTCCACTGCTTGGTGCCGTTTAAGGTGACAAGCCCCATGGTCTGTCATGTCTCCAATGCAGGACAGTGTCCTCCCCAAGTGAGATCAGGACGCTTCCACGGAGGAGGAATAGAGGCTGGGGAGGTGGAACGAGTGCTTGGGCACGGCACCTGTGAGGACCTGCGGGCTACTGGGCACCATGTCCACACCATCACCCATTACCCTAAACCCTATACGGCGACTATGAGCATGCTCAGTGTTCAGATGATGACACTGTGTCTGATAGGTTGTATTTTTCCAGAAATGTTCCTAGTGGACACACTATCAATGTTCCCAGCCCACACGTTCTGGAATCTCGCTACTGTTGCATTAACAGGAGGCAACTTTGTCTCCTCCCCTTGCTACTGGGTGGGCTTTTGTGATGGGTGGAGCAGTCATGCTCAGCAGAAGTGACACTATGTGACTTCCAAAGCTAGGTCTTAAAAGAGCCCTGAGCCAACAGGTAGGCCGTCCTGTTGCCCTAATGCCACCATGTTGTGAGGAAGCTCAACTGTCTGGTGTGGAAAGATCACCAGGAGAACCCCTGGGCCTCACGAAGAGAGGGTGATGTCCAGCCGGCCCCCAGCTGCTCCAGCCCCCGGCTCCACTTCTAGCCACTGGCTCACAGCAATTGCATGAGATTTCCAAGCCAAAACCACCCAGCCAAGCCCTTTCAGAATTCCTGATTCACAGAAGCCATGAGAGACAAGAAAATGGTTGTTTTTATGTTATGCCACTACGTTTTGGGGTATCTGTCCTACAGTGACATACAACTGGAATAGTGGAGAACCCGGAAGAGCTAAACTGCTTACCAAACTCACACAGCTACTAAGAGCCCCTGTCCATATTTTAATCCTTGATTGTCTGATCCTAAAGGCCCTATTGCTCCGGCAAAAACAGAAGAAATTCCTAAGTGAGGAAATGTTGAGGAAGTTGTCTTCATACACAGCTCCCAGCCCAGCCTCGCCTCTGGAAGTTTATTCCTTGACTCACCTAAGCCTGATTTAAGGTCGTTCATGGCCAGAATGAAGATTTTCTGGTTTTTTTTTTCACTCCCATCACAGTCTGACATGTGGTCGCCTGTTGAAACTGAACATGTATAAAGTAAATATATCTCTCAGCATCTGTCCTGAGATGATTTATAGTATCAAGTTAACAAGGCTCTCAAGCTCTTGCTGGACCAGTAATGAAGGGAAGGCTGAGAAGCTGCTGTTTGGGGTCCTGACACCAGCAGGTGGTTGTTGGAACCGGCGACCTTGCCTTGCAGACCCGGCCTTCCCGAGAGGCTCAGGTGAGGTCCCCCCACCCCGAAGCCATCTCTGAGCTACTGGTCCTCAGAGAACAAACTGGGTACTAGAACTGGGCGGTGGGGCTGATTTTCCAATGGCCCCCACGGCCCCGCGTGTCTCAGAGAATGTGGTCAGAATGTTCCCAGCCACCGAGCCACCATGCAATGCTGGTGTTATCCACTTTGTCCGAATCCTTTACATTTTAGGGACTCCTGTTAAGGTTGAGGGTCCTTCTCAAACCTGGCTGATCTGCATAAGAAAATGGCAAAGAACAGCAAAAATGAGCCTATTTCAGTTTTTAAAAAAAATTTAATGTTTTTTTTTTTTTTTTTTTTTTCTGTATCAAAGGTAAAGGTTTTGCTCACCTGGTGCATGGTGCCTGCGTGCTCAAGTATCCCATGAAGCCATGTGGTGCCACAGGTGACAACAGCAGCCTGGCAACTTGGGTTCAAGTTCAAGGCTCAGCTCCCCCACTGGGAACATATGTGGTTTTGTCCAAAGCAGTCCGGCTCTTTGGGTCTTATATGAAAACGAGATGATGAATACCAATAGTCCCTCTGCTGTGGAGTGCTTGTGAGGATTGAATGGGGTAGTGTAGGTGACAGGTTGGTTGTATTTTCGGTGGAGCAAGGCTCTGCAAGGCTGTTCTCCAGACCTCTCCTGGGTAACCAAGTAACTTCTTTCCCTTCCGTTTTCAGCATCACATTAATTCTTCATACGGGGTCCTTGTTATTCCTTACTTGTTCCATCTCAAGTGCAGTATTTCCTCACCAGCGGTGTGTAAACTAGGCCAGCTAAGTGGCAAAGGCATCTCATTCATCATACCTTTAATTTTCCACCTTGGGAGGAAGCGCCGAGGCTTGCGTTTGGGATGAAAGCAAGTCACCTTAATCCTTCATGGGCCACTTTGGCCGAGAATCTCGGCTCCTCACCTTGCTGCTTCGGGGCAGACAAAGGCAAGCCACTACCTGGAAACCACGGAGGTCACCATGTAGGTGTAGAATGAATCAGATAAGAGGATCAGCGTCTGTGAGGGAGACCCCCAAATCCCTGAGTCAGCAGGATAGAAGCATATTTCTCTCTTGTTCTAATGTTTGAGTTCACATGGCAGCTTCCACTGTGCAAGGGTGTCAGGGATCCAGACACCCCCAGCATGTTGCTCCATCACCCCTAAAATGTTGCCGTGGTCAGCACAGCCCAGGATGGCTCACCCCACTGTAAACTTCAGCCAGAGGGGACAGATACAGGGAAGGAGGGAAACCTGCCTCTTACCTTTGAAGGCAGCTCCCAAAAGTTGTACGTGGCATGTCTCATGGCAGAACATACACATGGCCACGTCTAGCTGCAAAGGAAGCTGAGAGGTGTCATCTTTTATCCTCGTTAGTCAAGTGCCAAGTGAAAAGGGCACAGTGAAATAAAAGGGACAGCTAGTTGTGTCTGCCACAAGTAGGAATTTGAGAATGTTTAGAGTCTGAATGTTGAAGGAAAACCATGGTGGGTCCTCTGCAGTAGGGGAACATCCAGGAACTGAACGTGAGATCCGGAGTCTTGGCGGCCCCCTGAGGCCAGTCTGCTGGGAAATCGCCCAGACAGAAAGGTGAGGCTCAGGTGCAAAGGGCAGAAGTGGGCTTTCAAATGTTTTCAAACACTCGAGCAAGAGCCGGGAGGGCACGGGAGAGCCGGGAGGGCACGGGAAAGCCAGCCAGCGTGAAGAGGGGCTTGAGCATTTAAGGCAACCATCGTCTTAAGACAAGACCTTCTGTTGGTCCCGTGATCATGACAGCAATGATGATATGATTAGCGGGTGTCCTCTGTTTGCACAGCAGCTGCTGTCTTCCTGCCATCGCGCCACGTGCTCTCTGGGGCAAGTCTGTGTTGGATATGGCTGAATTCTGGGTCTCAACAATCTTGGAAAAAATTGGGTATTCACTCAACAGAGGGGTTGCTTCGTTTCTTTTCAAAAACACCCTTTAATAATATCATCTTGCCTGCTGGCGTGGATGCAGACAGAGAGGAACGCTCACACACTGTTGGTGGGACTGCAAACTAGTTCCACCTCTATGGAAAACAGTGTGGGGATGCCTCAAAGAACTAAAAGCAGACCTACTATTCCACCCAGCAATCCAACTACTGGGTATTTACCCAAAGGAAAAGAAGTCATTTTATCAAAAAGACATCTGCACTTGAATGTTTATTACAGCATAATTCATAATTGCAAAGATGTGGAAACAACCCAAGTGCCTGTCGATTCATGAGTGGATTAACAAAATGTGGTATATGTAGACCATGGAGTTCTACTCAGGCATACAAAAGGATGAATTAATGCCTTTTGCAACAATTTGGATGGAAGTGGACAAGCATAATCCCATGTGAAGTATCTGAAGGACAGAAAAACAAACAGCACATGAGCTCACTACTGAGCTAGAGCTGATGAGCACACGTGTGCAGGCAGGGAAGTAAAACTCAGTGGAAATCGAGCAGGGGGGAGGGGAGGAGGGATGGGTGAAAACCTACCTAACGGGTACAGTGAACACTACTGGGTGATGGGCACGTTTATAGCCAGGACTCAAGCATTACAAAAGCAATCCATGTCACCAAAAACATTTGTACCCCTGTAATATTTTGAAAGAAAAAAAAAAGAAAAAAATATATTTCAAAACATAAAGAATATCATCTTGCCATCAAAGAGGGCAGCAGTTCTCTCTCGCCTGCGGACCAACTGCTTTCCTTGGTGCCCTTGTCGGTGGAAACCTTGAGTTTAACGGGTCTGGGAGGGCCGGGATTCCAAGGAGGAGGCGGCCAGAGTGCATGAAACTGGGGGAATAAAGGTATTCGCTGCGGCAAGGACGTCCTGTCCTCCTGGCTCCACTCCGACGGCTCTGTTATTTATGCTCACACCTTGTTCTACAAAGGATTTTAGGCAATTTACAATACCGCATCCGATACAGGAAGCCAGAACCGATTTCAGATAAATACCAACAGCAAATTCGTACGCTGTGCTTGCCATGGGCCAGCCACTATTCTAAGGACTCTGTACGGACTTTTTTCATCTCCACAGCCCCACGAGGCGGGTGCCGTTGTCATCTCTGGGTGGCAGCGAGGACATTGAAGCACAGAGAATCTCGGAAACGCCCCAGGGTGATGCAGCTGGCAGGTGGCAGAGCCGGGATCTCGGCAGAGGCCTGTGGCTCAGCATCCGTGTCCTTCACCTCTCATGACGCTAACAAGGGAGAGTGAAGGTGGGAACGTGAGACTGAGCCAGGAGTGAGGTGGACGCACAAAACGGATGCCGTGGTACCCGGGGCCCGGGGTCTCCCGGCTTCCCAGCAGCCGCGGTGCCGGAATTCCAGGTGCAAGATCCAAAGCGCCCGTCTGTCCGGGAACCTGAAACATCTGCCCAGGGAAAAACATAGTCAAGCTAAAACCAGAAAGGACTTGCCTGCCTGAGTTCTTTTGTGCAATCTTTTATTTCATTCATTCGTCTAACAGATATTCACTGAGGTTCTTCTCTGCGCCGGGCCCCCACTCCTCCAGGCCTGAGCGCACTAAGGAGAGAAATAGGAGGGAGGACAGACAGACGTGGTCTGTCGGAGGAAGAGGAATCCGGAGAGAGCTGTCCAGGAGGGCAGGGGAGGCCGTGCCACCTGAGCCTGAGCAGTCGGACACCTTCTCTTGGGAAGATGACGTTTGACACCTGAATGCAGGAGGCATGAGCTCAGGCAGAGAGCGCAGCCCCCGAGTGTGGGGCCATGCAGCTGTCTCCCCAGGGCCTGAGGGGGCGGTGGGGACAGTGAAGGTCAGGGAGGGATGCAGTCTCCTTCCCGCAGCAAAACCCCGGTCCAAGTATGTCCTTCCCTCCGCCTCCCTTACAAAGACAGATGTTGAAGGCGCTAATGAGCTCTTAAATGCAGAAGAAAGAAAAAGCGCTTTCACCTACCACCGCCAAGGCATCTATATCTATAAAACGCACATAAAAAGAACAGAGCAGAGATTTTCCAACCAAGGAGTGAAGGGTAGGGGAAGGGAGGGGAGAAAGGGGAAAAGAGCGAGAGAGAAATAAAGCACAATTTACATTTTCCATTTATACCATCAGCTTTTTATTAACCAGGTGACACGAAGACAGAGCTCGTACTCCACGCAGCTCGGGGAGAGAGTAGTAAACCCTGACAGGTGATTTGCTAAGCCAGGACAGTCAGCAAACATCTGTTGAGGATGATAATATTCAAGGGGTTTCATTGTTTCTGTGAAAACTTAGTCACACTGGGCTCGGATTAATTTTTCATTGTCTCCAGTTAAACGAGGATTGCTTACACAGCTGCCTCAAATAGAGCCCTGATTGCGTTCCATCTTTTGCCAAAATCATAAAATACCAGGGGAGAACAAAAGAAGTTAAATAAAATCAAAACCCAACTTCAGAGACATGGAAGTCATTTCTGCTCTCCAAGCCCCTGGATTCTTTCTTCCTTCACCATATTTTCTTTGATCAAGTCCGATGCTTTTGTTTTTTATTGTCGTTCCATGAACATGAGAAGTGAAAGGGGAGATGAAGAATAAACTCAAACCATATTAGGAAAAAATAGGAAAAAGCACGTGACCCACTGTGACTACGGTCAGGGTTATTTTCTGATCTTAAAGCCCCTGAGCACCAAAGAGGAAAAGAAAAGAAATTCTAGGACCAAAAAATATCTACCCCCTCCATGCACACATGCACACATGCACACATGCACACGCACACACACGCACACAGTGGTCACGTTGAGCAAAGATGCGAGACGCATTCTGACACTTAGCTGGAGCACAGCCATTTGGGATGTGCTTTCTGTTGTCAGTTTCCTTTCCAAATAATTAACAACACTTGAGCACATTCATGGGCCTTCACAAATCTTGTTTTGACACGCACGTCAGGGAAAAACTGCTCTGATGAATGGCTCTTCAGCTAGACTTCCTTCCAGAATTTGGTTGGTTTTCGCTTCTTTTATCTTCCATCACTGCCCTAATGGGTGGTTCTTGCTGACGCCATGAACAGAAACCAAATTGCAGTGGCGGAACAAAATAGGCTTTTTTTTTTTTTTTTTTTTTTCCTTTGACACAGCATGAAATGCAGAGGCTAGGGTAGGGCTGGGGCTGATTGAGTGACACCACAAAGCCACTAGGGACCCAGGCTCCTTTTCTCTTCCTGCTCTGCCATCTTTGCAGTGTGGTTCCCTTTCTCGTGCTCACAAGACGGTGGCTGTCCCCACAGGCACCTCATTTGTGTTTCAGGTAGAACCAATGGGGGAAGGTGTGTGGCTAAGACAAAAAACAGGTGGAGGCAGTCTCTTGGGGTCGGAAAAACAATTGCTTCCTTGGAAACCGAGCCAGGAGACATCTGCTTGCATCTCATGGCTAGAGAGGACTCGTGTAGCCAGCCTGGCAGCAAGGAAGTCTGGGGAAGTGAGTATTTTCACATGGGTACATCACCATCTTGGAAAAATAGAAGCTTTGCTAGTAAGAAAGAAGCAAGGAGCGGGTGTTGGATAAGCAACCAGCGGTGGTCACCCCAGGACAGAGGAGGAGCGTCCTTCCCCTAGGCTGTGGGATGTAGCCGAGTGGAGGTATGACGGCTGCGGTTGCTCTAGCAACCTTGACACTGTACCAGCCAAGCCTGGAAGCCAAAGCCAGTGCTCTGAGGATGGCAGAAAGGAAACTTGGGAGCTACCTGGGTCCTTGACAGCCACTGGATTCAGCGCCCTCCCTCGCCGGCCTGCCAGCCTTCCTGTCTGGCTAGAAGATGCATCCCACTGTCACTGAGTCCAGTCTGAGATTGGCCTTCTGGGGTTTTCAGTCAAAATATTGTACCTGACATGGTCTTCCATCTCCCTCTGGCAAGCCTGTATAAAGCAAGTGTTTTCTTAATGAAAGTTTCTATTGTAAAATATACATCATATAAAATGTACCATTTTAACCAAGTTTCAGTGTGCAGTTCAGTGGTGTTGAACATAGTCACATTGCCATGCAATCGTCACCACCATCCCCCTCCACAACTGCCTTATCTTCATCGGTTGAAACTCAGTGTCCATTGAACACCGATTCCCCAGCCCCTGGCAACACTGAGCCACTTCCTGTCTCTGTGGATGTGGCTATTTCGGACGTTTCATGTGAATGGAATCCTACAATATGTGGTAATGGACTTCTTTGACTTATCATCATGTTTTCAAGGTTTATTCATTCTGCGGCATGAGTCTGGGCTTCGTTCCTTTTCATGGCTGCGTAATACTCCACTGTGTGGACACACCACATGGACCTGTGCTCTTGATCGCATCCTTTACTGCCTCTTTTCACTGTTGGAAGAAAAGTTGGCAAATTAAGCATAGGGATGCATCGCAATTTGTGCCCAAAGGTTGTGGCCATAGCTCGACTTGGAGCAGGAGAGACTGGGGGACTCACCGTCCGCAGGCCAGCGGCACTCCCTCTTCCAGGCTCCTTGGAGCCCACCCATGCTTCTGTGAAAGCTCTGGCTGAAATGGCGGAGGAGCGTTCCGTCCCCAAGCCTTGGAAATGTTTCTTTTGGAAACTAATTGGACCATAAAGGGGTTGAACTGTGCCTCTCACCGCCAGAGCCCTCTGCTCTTATTAACTCAGCTTCCCGCTCTAGCCTCACCCTCCTGAAGTGGCTACTGATCTTTTAAAAGTTTTATGATCTCATCTTGGGGTTGCAAAGACAGCAGTGGCCTTTGACTCCCCCCAGGGCATGGGATGAGTCTCTCCTCCCCACTGCCAGTTAACCAGCAATCTGCCCTTTCGGTCCTGCCCGGGCTGCCTCGTTAGAAGGCTGAACACACCGCCCTCGTCGCGACTGACCTCAGAGGAGGACGCGGCAGTGGCTCTGGGTACCCATCTCGGAGTTTCCTAAATGCCACTGCAGTTTTGCCGTAGCCACAGGTCATAATGACATACTGTTACTATTTAGTTAGTATTGTATATTGACGTAAACTCGTCTTTTTTTCCCACTTAAACAAATATATTTCAAGAGGAAACATTACGTCGTTACTGAATATAAGAAACCAGTATCATCTGCCATAAAAAAAAGGACAACCGTAAAAATAAATGCAATTAAATTCTTGGCCTTGGGCCCACTTCCCTCCATGCCAACGGAGCCGAGTGATCCTAAAAGGCTCCCCTCTTTGTCTCTGAATGCCCCAGAGAGCTTTCATCCTAATCCTCTTTTGTTGGAACAGAAGGCTGCACTTGGAATTAGAATATAGGTCATGCCTTGAAGCGAGGTGACTGCGCACCTCCACCTCCCATGCTGGTCACAGCCAATGTGTCGGCAGGTACCCTCCCTCCTCCACCAGATCTCCTTCCTCTGACCTGAGCTCCTTGGAGACCCGCGCACAGCCTTGCTCTTGCTCTTGTCCCAACCCTGACACTCTTCTTCTGGCACATCCACCTAAACTCATCCAGGCCTTCAACGTCTACTTGTCACCTCATTGTGAATTATCAGCTGCAAATGATTTCCTCAATAGATCCTTTCCTCCTATGAAGCTTGCCTGAAAGTGGGAAAATTAAAGTTTTTTTTTTTTTAAGTAATAGATATAATTAGGGAGCAAAACATAAAACTATGACTCCAAATAGAAGTGATTAGGGGATTTTTAGTTTTAGAGGATTGTCCATACTATGCCGGCCTTCCAACAATTAAACTGACGTCCTGAAGTCTCTTCAGTGGAATGTTGATGCTACACACAAACAAAACCGCCAAAGAAAATAAGTTCTGTTCTCGGAAGTGGCAAGTGACACCTTCTTGCAGCCTCAGGAACGTGCATCATGAGGGGACCCCCAGCCTGTGGTGGGGACTCTGTGCCACTGGGTGGTGGAGAAGGTGTCCGTGAGGGGCCTCAGTCTGCCCTGCCTCCGAATCGCACTGCCTGGTAGCCCGGCTTTGTTCATGCATCCCACAGACTGGCCCGTGTTGATAAATGTTCACACTAATGTCTTCCATTAAGGGTGCATCACTTATCATGTCAGCATATTACTTTGAAATTGCTGAAAACTTGCCACTTTATGAAAATATGCTGGAGCAAGGAGAACACAAACAATCCTCTCCCATTACCCACCCCTCCTCCAAACATGGCCCCCTGGTTTTCTGGTCCAATAAGTTTGGGAGATAAGGCAATTTATTTCCCATTTCTTACAGCATCCCAGTGTACATTAAGTAGGAAAGGCACTGATAAGTCCTGCAGGAAGGAAACTTGCTTCCCAAGTATATCTATCAGAAGAGAGGCAGCACCTCTCCTCCTGCAGGGGTGATCTCTGGCAAAGGACAGAAATACATTGCACATGGTGCTGATTGGCTGGGATTGAGAGGGGACGGGGCATGATTTTTCTTCTAAGGGCAGCGTGCACAACTCCCTGACACCACACTCACACCACCCACTCACCCAGCCCGCTGCCCGCAGTGACGTGACCTGCCCCACCCTGGGGGCACTGACGGTTTCACCAGGGTGTTTCCATTTTGGCCAACAATTCTTTGTGGGGGTGGGGCTGTCACGTGTCTTGTGAGATATTTAAGCGTACCCTCCCCTGCCCCAGTTATGACAGCCAAAATTGTCCCCTGGGGGGAGCAAAACTGCCCTCCTGGTTGAGAATCACTGGTTTACACCAGCCACCCTCCTACCCTCAGAAGCGGAGCGTCCTGTTGGGCAGCAGAGGGAAGCAGAGGCGGGGAGTTCCGGGGAGCTCTAGAGAGGCAGGGAGAAGTGAGCAGCGGATGGGGGGGGGACAGGACTCGTTGCAGATGACGGCTGGGGACACATGCCACTCTGAGGGAGCTCTCCGACTCCACCGCTGCTCGGTTGGAGTCCCCGTTCCCGGAATCTCTTTTCCCCTTTCCTTTTAAAGTACACGCTAACGAAAGAAATGTTTAATTTGCAAACCGCAGTGAGCCCCACAGCACAGCCAGTCCTTGAGCAAACGTGCAGCACATGCCGGCGGCCAGGCCCCTCGCGGACTCCTGCTAACACGGGCGCGAGAGGAAACGCGCTTTACGGCGTCTGCAAAGGGCACGTTGCAGCCGTGGGTTTAGCAGCATTTCGTAGCTCACTTTGACTTTCCTTTGAAGAAGATCGATTCTCATCACAGCAGTTACCCCCCCCCCAAAAAAAAAAACCCGGGCTCCTTGAATCCGAACCTCTTTCCAGTCTTTAAAATGCAAAGTTCCCGGGTCTAATGACCAGCCAGGATATTAGACACATTCGAGACCCAGCTGGAGGGTATTTCAGAGCCAGGCAGCTGATGTCGATTTTGCCGACTTCTCATCTCTTTTTGCTGCCTTAGCTCGAGGGGGCTCTCGGTTCAGGGCGATCAGAGCGGTGCCAAGTCATAAAGGAACAAAGTTAGGAGGAAATGGAGAAAGCAGATGTTTTATCCAGATTCCCCGAAGAGATGAATTGGGGGTGATGTATGGCTTATGATTTTATGGCATTGCGGAGAGGCTGAGAATGGAGTTGTGCACCGGGCAGGGTGGTGCCGCTGTCAGAGTCCAGCAAACGCCACCCCCCAGCTCTGCGGCAGGCGGGGGAGGGAGCTATCAGAGGGACAGAGAGAGATGACCACGGTGTGACGCCAGGGCCTCGTGGAGGACACACACACCTGAGAGGAGGTTGAAAACGCCTGCAACTCAGGTAACAGACATGGAATAGCATTGCGGATGAGGGAAAGATAAACAACTCGATGGAAAATTGGCAAGGAATATGCACAGGCAATTCACTGAAAAGGAAATACAAGTTGCCAATAATCCTAAGATGCTCACTCCGCTGAGAATTAGGAAAACAGAAACTCCCCGAACACACCCTTCGTGGGAGTGTGGATGGGCACAGACACTTTGGAAGGCAATTTGGAATTTTCTATTTAATTTATAAATGCTCAGCCCCTAGGACACAGCAGTTCCATTCTCAGCGGCTGGCGAGAGGACTCATAGCAAGGCAGTCAGACTTCGCTCTTCGCAGCATTATTTATAAGAGGAAAAATATTGAAAACAACCCCAAAGTTCATCCCTAGGTAGATGGCCAATTAAATCAATAGATACCATTGGTCTCCAAACATCTTTGATCTTCTACTCTGAATTATAACTATTGCTGTGTAACAGGCAACCCCGACGTGTCGTTTTCTGCAACCGTTTTTCCATCGCTCAGGGCATGTGTGCAACTTTGGTAAGAGCCGGCAGGGACTCTCGTAGCATTCCTTGTGGCATCGGCTGGGGCCAGCTCAGCTAAGGCAGGAAGGTCCACGTGGCCTCACATACGTGGCCGGCTGGCAAATTGGTGTTGCTGTTGTCAGCTGGGCGCTCTGCCCGGGCAAGGAGTGGGGGCCTGGGCTCCTCTCCAGGGGCCTCTCCCCACAGCTGCCTGCCGCTTCTCCCACCACGTGGTCTCAGGGTGGTCACAGGCCGCCCTTCCTCAGGGCACGAAGCAGACGTGGCCGCAGCTCCTTAAGACTTAGGTCCCCAGCTAGCACAGCTTCGCCTCTGCCACATTCTCTTTGGAAAAGCCCTGCCCAGGGGCAGCCTAGATCCAAGGGGAGAAGGTGAATCAGGTCTTGAATCTGGGACGTACAGTTCATGGGGCTGGAGCTGAATGCACCAGCCAGGGGTGGGCTGTCTTCGTGCCTAGCACCGTGAGATGTTTCCACTCCCATAGGCTGTGGTCACTTTTGTGAAATGACCGACTATGTGGGAAATACATGTTTTTGTGTATCGCTATTGAGGTTGCAATTTCATACCATCTCTTTGGCCAGCAGTTTGGTGACAGGAAGTGTTAACTGCCCAGAAGCTATAACCTAGCAGCTCTCTGTGCAGAAATGCATCCTGGAGGGTGTCCACACACGTGTGCCAAGACATTTATCACAGCATCATCTGTAATAGACCGGAAAGAACTGGGCAAATACATTCCGGCACTTCCATGCAATGAAATATTATGTAGCCATTGAAAATGAGTTATATTGGGATCCACTGATCTGGAAAGTTCTCTGAGAAACATTGCGACGTGAAAAAAGCCAGGCACCCAGCAGTGTGTGTGGCACGTTACTTCTGAGGTTTAAAAAACGAAGGGGCTGCTACAACGTGATGAACCCTGCAGAGCGGACGTTATGCTGAGTGAAAAAAGTCACAAAAAGACAGATCCTGTGTAATCCCACTTACAGGGGTTACCAAGAGTGGTCAAATTAATGCAGACAGAAAATGGAATAGCGATGGCTGAGAGGGAGGGAGGAATGGGGAGTTCGTGCTTAACGGGGACAGAGTTTCAGTTTTGCAAGATGAAGAGTTCTGAGATGGGTGGTGGTGACAGTTACGCAACAATGTGAATGTACCTAAGTCACTGAACTGTGCACTTAAGCACGGTTAAGATGGTAAATTTTATGTTGTGTGTATTTTACCGCGATTGAAAATGAAAAGTCAAATGAAGGAATATATTTGTAAATGCACAGCAGATCTCTGGAAAGCTTCGGTGGGAGGGGATTGGAGAAATTGGGGGTCAAGGATGGGAGGGAAACTTGGTTACCACACTCTTCGTAGTGATGTTGGAATGTCTATTACTGCATGCGCATCTTGCATTTTAAAATGTCTTTTATAAATGCCAAAAAATGTTGAATAGTTACAATAGCCAAATATACTTTAGCAACACATATCATAAATATTTTCGTACATGTAATTTATGGTATATAGTTATATGAATATATTGTGTTTTTACAAATCTATACCGTATGTTATAAAGGTATGTTTGGCAGTATATATTTAGCAATCTGTGACCTACTTTGCAAGACTAGAATTCTGCTCTGTTATGGTTAAAAGGATTATTAGCTGCAGGGTGAAACGGGGTTTGGGCTTGTATTTTTCCACTATTACATAAGCAAATAAAACCACCGAACTGCCGTCTTTATTTAAATATTCCTGAATGATGTGTGAGACTTTTCCTCTGCATCTTCCTTGTTTTGTTTCTCTCTCTCTCTCTTTCTCTCTCTCTTTTACAAAAACAACTGTGCCTTTTGTGGAAAGGAAATTGTGGCAAATATTAAGCAGGAAGGTAAACCCGAGCAGGCAGGAAGATGTTTCTCCTACGTAAAGCTGATTTCAACGCACAGGATACTAAATGGAAAGCAAACCCCCCCAGCAGCGAGCATCCCGTGCTTACCGTTTTGTTTGCTCTCCTGCCCACGTCTCTCATCCACGTCCGGCTGGAGTCCGTGGCACTGGCCCTCGCCCTCCCCGCTGGCTGGGGCGCGTTCTGCCTCCCTGGGCGCCCACCCTGGGCAGCTCCCGCTCGGCTCTGGGGGTGCAGAGGCCACAGGAAATGGGGGGAAGTGGAGCGGAGGCCTGGAGACCCCGAGTTGAAGTAGCTGCCCTTCATTGCCGACTTAGGGCCATATTCACGGACACTCCAGGCCACACGGGAGGAGGGAGGACGTCGGGACACTCTCGGGGTGGGATCATGTCGTCCGCGGTTCGTGTGGAGAATGTGTCCTTCTGGTGCTGGTGTTTGCCTCGGGTGCTGGCAATGGTGGATGTCAGTGGCCACATAAGCCCTACTTCCCAAAGCATCGCGTGTGACGGTGTCTAACTCAGCCCACGTGGGCTGCTGTCACAAAACAGCGTAACCTGGATGGCTTATGGACAACAGAAATGTATCGCTCGCAGTTCTGCAGGCTGGAAGTCCAAGATCAAGGTGCCGGCACATTTGGGGTCCAGTGAGGGCCCTCTCACTCACCAGTTATGTCTGAAAGGGAGAGAGGATGCTGAGTTTTTTTTAAAGCATTTCTATTTTTTTTAAGCTCACCAATTTATGCTATTAATAGGGTGCAGCCAGGGTGGGGGACCTTGCACAGAGGCAGAGATTGTTAGTGTAACTTCCTCCAGAAGGGGGTGACATGGACCCCCAAATACAAGTTGATGTGGCAAGAATGAGCTTTCTCCACTCCAGTGGGACCCTGCTGTTCACCCGGGTCAGTCTCCTCGCAGATCTTTAGCCAAATATAACAAGTGGGCCGCTGATGACAGGCATGGGGGGCTCACTGTGGCGGTCCGGGACCCCCCAGGGACTGCAAGGATTCGCCTCCGTGTCTCCCACAGTGCCTGGCACAGACCTGGTGCTTGGCAAGTGCTGGATGGAGGGGTGAGCGTGTTAGACACAGAGCAGGGGAAGCTTCTATCTTAAAAGTAAAAACTTCCCTTCGTCCCCACTAGGGACTTTCAGTCTCAGCAGTTCCTGCTGTCACAGAGACCCCAACCCATCCATTACAAACATTAACTGTAAATTATGCTTCTGTATAGTTAATTCAGCCTCTTCATTATGTATTTAGCAGAGCTCGGCAGGCATAAAATTCAGGGGCACGAGCAGGAGCAGACGCGGTTTCTGTCTCCTGCGGTATTTGCAAAATGCAAAGTGTTGGGAGTGGACCTCGGAGCGTGTCTCTCCTGGCAGGTCTCCAACAGGCTCTGCCCTCGGGACAGGTTCAACCCTTCTGGAAAGGCTGATAGCTTCAGAGGCTGCCTCTGCCTCCTCCCCGGCTAGGCAGAGATTGCAGTCCTTTCCCGGGTGGTAGAAACTAATATTGACCCAACTAGTGGAAGAAAAAACTGTGACTATCAGGGAGCTCCACTCCCAGAGTGATCACTCCATCATTATTCATCCAACAAACATTTGTCCCACACCTCCTGCTGTCGTGGAGGTCACGTTTGAGAATGAGGAGGCAGATAGTGAACTACCAAATGCGTAGAAATGTATAAGCCGTGTCAAGAGGTCATATAATTAAAGTGGCTGAATAAGCCCCAAGGAACAGGGGTCAATGTCATGAACGAGTGAGCCGTGGGGAGCAGGGCAGATGCTGTGGTGGGAGAGCCCTGGTGAGAAGCATGTGCAAAGGCCCTGTGGTGGAAGGATGCTCGGTGTGCTTGGGTGATCCCAAGGAGGCTGGCCTGGCGGGACCCGGGGCGAGGAGGTCAGTGGGGTACGTGGAGGTGAAAGCCTTGTGCATCCTGGGGCTGGGCTCAGAATAAACGTTTCACTTAATAAACACTTGTTAAGCCACATTCACCTTCAGCTGCCAAACGCAGTGGGTGTATTTGCCATCTACAAACACCATGTGCAAAGCAATCTGTGCGGCCCTATTCCTGCACCTGTCATCTTGCTTGGTGTCTCCCGTGGGCCCCTGTTCTACCTGGTGACCGACAACTTAACCTGGCGGATTCCAGGTCTGCTCGGGCATTCCTGGTGGGAGCTCAGCTGATGCCGCCAGCAAGCTCTGCCCTGTTCCCCCAAGACTGCCCCAGGGGGCCAGGGCTCAGCATGGCTCCGGACGTGGGGAGATGGAGGTGTCTTCAGGGGTTCGCTGTCTTATGGCTTCACCCACAGGGATGGGCGGTCCCCTTTTGTCCATGGGTGTGGTCGCTGTTTAACGCTGGCATTCTCCGAGGTGTCCTTGTTTCCACCTGTCTCTGAGCGCACAGTGGGCACCTTCTCCACTGCTCTGCCGGCCCCTGCGGGAGGCTGAGGCCAGGTCAGCGTCTGCCTCGGTTCTCTCTCACGGACTTCAGTGACCAGCCCTGGAACTAGGCAAACTGTCCTTTGCTTTCCTGTGCCATTCAGGGCCTTAGGGGGCTGGGGGCACAGGGTGGGCTCCTCTCTGCCCCGGCATCCCAAGCTCGTCCTATTCCTACCTCTGCCGTGTCCTGCTGGCACAGTACAGAGGAGATGCCAGGATCACTCAGGGACAGTAAGATAGGTATAGCAGTCAGAGCCTTCATCTGCTGCTGCATAACAAACTGTCCCCCGACTGTGGCTGACCGACTGCAAGCCACTGTTTGTTATTTCTCACAATCAGTAAGAATCTGCTGGGCCCTCCCTCTGTGGGAGCTGTACGTATCTGGGCAATCCCTTGGGGCTGGGACGGCCAGGCCTCCCTCCCTCTCTCCCCACACGATCCTGCATCTGGGGGTCCTCACACCCTGGTGGCCTCAGAGCAATGATCTGAATTATCCCAGTGGAGCAAAAGCAGCAGCTGGAGGCTCCCTAAGGCCTTGGACGTCTTGCAACATCTCTTCCACAACATTCTATGGGTCTAAACGAAACGAAACGCAGGCCCATCCTAGATTCAGGGGGGCGAGGATCCAGGCCCCCTCGAGGGGCTGTGCAGCAGGGTCACCTTGCAAAGGGTGCACGCTGGGAGGGGTGGAGTGTGAGGCCATTCAGGAACCTAGCGCAGGGCCGAATGCCCCGTTCCACTCGGGCCCTCGGTGGAGTGGATGAGCCCGCCCACACTGCGGAGGACGATGTGCTTTACTCGGTTTCAACATGAATTTCCTCCGGAAACGCCCTCACAGGCACACCCGAAATACTGTTCCACCACATGTCTGGACACCCCGGGGCTCAGTCAAGTTGAGGCATGAAAGGAACCATCATGGAGACCAAATGGGGCCCGAGGGTCGGGGTGAACACTGGCCCTGGCTCCCAGGGAGCCTCAGCCCTGTTGCTGCCTTGGGTGTCCCCAGTGGGGGGGGGTGTCAGACCAGCCCCCGGGGCATGGGTGGGGGAGGGGCGAGGGGGGAGGATGCTGTCCTTGGGAGGCATCACTGGGTTTCTCCTCAGTCTCGCTTGAGTTGCACATGGGGGTCTTCGAAGCCTTCACGCACCCACCCCCATCTTCCCTGAGAGTCACTTTGGAAGGTTTCGTTCTCCTTTGGCAGAAGCCTCTGTTCAGCATGTTGATGGACCAGCCAGATTGGATCTGCAGGGCTGGGCTCAGTGCGCACCCCTGGCTGGCACAGGGACCACCCCGCACGGAAAGCCACCGTGATGGCTGCGGAGCACCGAGAGCCCACCTGGGCGGGGCGTCATGGGAGGCTGTGCCCCTTCCCACCCGGACCTCAAAGGCCTCTCAGCAACGGCACTTCCTAAAATGTGATCTGATTTAGCTGCAAGTCCAGCTGCCCGGGAAGGAATATGTTATTATGGGGGGACTGCACACTTCTGGCGTGCTGGGTCCACGTGAGCCTCCTGCTCCACTTGGGAAGTTGCAGCCTGCGTGGAAAATGAGAACCAGCCACGTGCAAGACCACAGCAGAGCCCTCCCTCTCATGGCTCTGGGGGTCCCTGGAGCACTGCTGGGGGCCTTGCACACAGAAGGGGCCTTGAAGAACTGGAAGCTTCCACAGTCCCTCTCCCCATCTCTCAAGGACTTCATTTCAAGCACAGTTTTGTTCGGTTTGCCTGTCTTTCCGTCACCGTCCTATTTATTTCATTAATTGGATTAGCTGCCAACATTTACACAACAGCAGATTTCCTATTTAAAAAAAAAATAATCAGATTTCTCTTTTCTCTTGGAAAACAGACTTTCTGGCAACATGGGGCCCAGATTTGCACCTGGCTGTGGTGAGCTAGAACTGGGGCGTGGCTCCCCACCGCCTCCCCAAACGTGGCAGCGGATCTCCTGTCCGTGACAGTCTCCATCAAGGCGTGCGTTGGTCACTCAGCACACTTCGCCTGTCCGTCTTGCCGGCCTGGCCCCGCAGGGCATTTGAGTTTGTGGACCCTGCTACACATGGACATGCCTCTCTGCCTCCCACTCCCCCAGCTCCCAGCGTCTCAGCAAGGGAGCAGCTCTCTGTTCTAGAAACCTCTCTTGTATTAATATATTGACAACACCAGTTCTAGAGCGGACAAGGCCGCTGGCACCAAAACTAACTTTCTCCTGTCTTCAATTCTTTGCCCCAGTCACCCTCATTCAAAGTGCCCATTGTGGACCTCTGACGGGCCAAGTTGAGATAACACACCCTGATCCAATATGCCGTGACAGTGACAAAGATACTAACATCTGACTGTCACCACTTAAGGTTCTGACTCTGTTAGTCTAGGGTAGACCCAGGTATCAACAGTTCTTCTTTGAATCTCCCCGGGGAGTTATAACCTGCAGCCAAGGTTGGGAGCACCTGCCTTAGAGGATGCGGAGCCTCGGGGCGCTTCTGTGAGGGCTGCCGTTCTTTTAAGCGATGCCATTGGCATCAGTCTGATGTCAGTCTGATTTGCAGAAAGCCCTCTCTCTCTTCATCTTTGCATACGTTTCCCTGCTCCCGGAAATATTTGTGCTTTGGGGGACGGGATAGAGAGAAGTAAATGCAGTTTGTTTGTTTGTTTGTTTGAAGTCCGAGCTCGTCATCTACACCAAGCGTGCTTGGAAACAGGGCAAGCTTTGCTCCTGCCACCCGTCTCTCACCCTGTGCCCTGAACCCTGGTACTGCTGGGGCATTGCCCTTTCCGTTGCGAGTCAGCGCAAGCTGTTTTCCGTCACTTGCAGCTTGCGGCTCGGACGGAGATGTCTCAGCACCACGGAGAGCTCCCAGGACATGCCGGGATGTTCCTGTGGACTTTAGAGTCAGTGGGACTTTCTAATAAAGCCTTTCCCAGCGGGGACGCCGCGTCCTTCCCTTCATGCAATACACATGAAGCAGAATGAATAAAACAAAGCCTGGGTCAAATGATTCTGTTCTCCCACAGTGACTTCCCCATTATATATAAGGTTGATTTTTTCATTTCGTGAGTCTCTTTTCTGTCTGCAGCCGCTAAGCTGAACACAGCTGCCAACATGGGGGCTGAAACCCCTATTCCCCATAGCAGACAGGTAAGGCTCTTTTGGCTTTTTAACATACCCCAGACTCCCCTACCCCCTTTTTTTTTTTCATTTTTTGCCAAATGGAGTCTAATAGCTAAGAGGTTTAGTAAATTGGGTTTCCAGTGGTCCAAACTTTATTGTGACTACTGGGGGAATTTATTTGCTTTTGAGTAAGAGCTTTTTAAGCCAATTTTAGAAATTTCTTTCAAGAGTTACTTCAATAAATCTGCACTATTGATTTAGCACCCGATGGTTCTTGGGTGCTTCTAGAGTCACTTAAGTGTTTAGATTTCTCTCTTTATTACTCCAACACCCCAAGCCCCGTGTGAGCTGATGTGGAGGGCTAGGCTCTCGGTCCCTTCAAGGCAGAAGCTTGGAAAAGATTTCAGTCTTCTCAGAGACGGCAGAAGGCACTGACCACAGACGGAATTGCAGACAGATTTCTTCTTTCCTTGGTCTCCATCTGCCAGTAGACTGGGATGGTGGCATTGTGCCAGGCAGAGGCAGGAACTGAGCAAGTGCACTGGACGCACACCTGAAGGAATGTCAGTTCACAGTGAATGGCAGTGACTCTGCATCTCTGCTGTGTCTTGTTCTCGGGGGGCTTCTGGACCAGCCTTAACAGGGCATGTCCTAACGATGGCTTAGGCAGCCAACCCTGCAGTCCCTGAGCACGAGTGTGATATCAAGTCCTGCTAAAAACAAGAAACGGCTAACATTTATGCTTGCTGAGGCCAGTCTCTGTTCTCAGTGCTTTGACTTAATTCGTTCACGACAGCTGTATGAAATGGGAGGGGTGAGCGTCCCCATTTTGCAAATAGAGAAAGGGAAGCAGAGTTGTCCGTGGTCACCCAGCCAGTATCTGGGAAGCCAGGCGTTGAAGCTGTTTGAAAGCCTGCGGCCCGAACCCTAACACTCAGCGTGTTGCCCCAAAGGAGCCATGGTTTCAATCTTGGTTCTAATCCCTAAGTTTCTTCTT
This sequence comes from Lemur catta, assembly GCF_020740605.2. Taxonomy (NCBI): domain Eukaryota; kingdom Metazoa; phylum Chordata; class Mammalia; order Primates; family Lemuridae; genus Lemur; species Lemur catta. The sequence goes on from NC_059148.1 coordinate 30,160,133, forward strand.
CCCTCCTTCCCTCTCTCATTTCCTTCCTTCCTTCCCTCCTCCTTCCATCATTTTATCTCTTCCTTCATCTCTTCTCTTCTTTTTCAGTCTTTGAATAAAACGCTTCTTGGAGACCTAATATTTGCAACACATGAGACAGGAGGTGCTCTTGTTGCAACAGGAGTGTGTTGGAGGGCAGGGGTGAGGTGACGGATCAGCCGGGGCCCCCTGGCAGTTGCTGTTTCATCCCCTTGGAGGGTGAAGGATCCCGGGCCCTGCAGCGGGAAAACCACCACACGGCATCGTCTTAGGACAGCAGCTTCCAGCTCAAAGCCACGGCACTTCTGCGAAATGCTTCCTCCAGAATACAGCGAGACCACGCAGACGTTTTCCTAAGCCAGAGACAGCAGTGATGCTGTTTGAGCTGCATTGTGGCTACAAAGTTAAGGCTTTTGCATTTAAAAATCCAGAAATTTTAGAGGAAAAACCTAGATTCCCAGCTTCTCTGGGAAAATCTTTTGCTCTCCTTGCTTTCCGGAAGGCAGCCGTCCGCAGGAAGGAGGGGGGACGCCCCATAAGAGGGACAGAGGAAGGACCACAGGCACCAAACAGCCCTCTGTGCTCTTCCCCACAAAACGATCGAGTTTCCAAATACAGTTTCACTTCCTTAAATCTATATGTATATAACTATGCCTTTTTTAGACATGAAGATAAAGGCTGTGTGGAGATGGAGGAGGAGGAGGCAGGGACATGATGCACAAAGATAAACAAATGCGGAGTCAGTTCTAGAGCTTCCCAAAGGAGTTCCTCGTCTGAGTCGGAATGTTTAATCCTAAGCCCTCCCAGGGGCTCTTTTCTCTGTCGGGTCAGCACGTCTGGGATTTTCTCTCACACACGTTCCCCGGGTCCCTGTGGCCACAGAACAGTCTCCTTGTCATCTGAGATCTCCAGTTCCCTGAAAATCTGATGTCAGTGTCCGGACCAGACGTGTGCTCCACGCTGCACCGGGGAGCTTGCCCCAGTGCCAGCCTGACCCGGAATTCTGCACGGCTCCCAGAAAGCTGGAGTTTTCCTCTAATTGTAAAATTTGCTTTTTTTATTTTTCTGTACTGAAGCCAGAATTAAGTAGAGTTGGCTCCTAAGTGGGGAGAGTCTGAGCGGGGAGCCACAGAGTGTTTCAGGGGGGCTCCTGCCCAGTCGCTCCCTTCTCTGCGTGGTTGAAGAGCGAGTTGACACAAACATGCTCGTTGGCTGCCAGAGCATCCGTGCAGCCACTTGTGCCCACGGGAGCCTTAATAACCGTGAGGGTTTTTATTGGGATTTGGAATAATGTTTGCTTGGAACCTGGCCCAGTCCTGGAATATAGTGAGTATTTCATAAACAATAGCTTGTTGTTTTTATTCTTATATTAACTTGGACAAAACACCTTAGGCATGTAAGACCAGTGCTCATGAAAATCGCACAACAGTGTCTTTCCAGCCAGAAAGAAAAACGCTGCTTCTCTTGTCTCTTGTCTAGTGTTGCACCTTCCCTACCGCCTTCCTTAGCATGACTGCCACGGAGGGGACACAGCTGGGCATGAGAGGTTGTGCTGGATTCTTCTGCACACTGCTGTCCTCCCCACACAAGGGCGATGTGGTCATTTCAATCTTCTGAATGATGCCGCCGAGTCTCGGAGATGATGTGGGCGGTTGTGATGCTCACAAAAGAATTTTGTCACAGAATGAAGACGGGCACAGATTGAGAGCCATTGCCACACCACGGTGCTGTGCTGGGATAGGCATCCCGTGGGGGTTGACAGGGAGTCTTTGGACGGCTGGACTTTTGCCACATCCAGCACTGAGGGGAGTGAATGGTTTGCAGAGTGGAGTCCATCAAGTAGCTACTGGACAGCTCAACACCGGTACCAGCTCTGCTGCAGATGAGGAGATGTCAGTCCAGATGTTCTTGCTAAAAGGGCAAGGTTACACTCCCCCAAATGAAGGAGTATCTGTGGCCCAGTGAGGAGAGAGAGGTGGGGCCAGAACATTCTGGAAGGATTTCCCGGATGATGAGTTGAGTCGTGTGGGCTCAGGTACCAGTGGGCATGGGTCGCTGGACCAAGAACACATCTCTCACCTTGGAAACACTCTAGACTCCAGACACCTCTCCCTCATTGCTCAAGACCAGTGATTCACTCTTGAGACTTGCAGCCCGGGGCTTGATGGTCCAGACCTTGGATTTAGGAATCTCGAGCGTCTCATAAATCATGATTCTCTGGGTCCCACTGCTGGCCCAGAGAACTCGGGGAAGAGTCACAAGTCCCAGTGCTTTGGTTGGTGTAGTAACCTTCCCAGTCCTTCCTGTCCCAGCCACGGAGCAGGGCTGAGGGTGACAGGTGAGGAATTGCGTCGCTGGCAGTTGAGCAAGCCCTGAAGATGGACTGATTGCATCTGCCATTCATTAGTGCCCGAGCGAAGGGAGGGGTTTCCATGACGACTCTTTGCATTGGTACCAATAAACGCTTTGCATGCGGTTTTTAAGCATATTTGTTGTTTCCTTCTTAATGTGCTGTGGAAAATCGCCTTCAACTCACCTGCAAACAGGTGGCCTTCCAGGGGATGTCAACCTGAGATGTTGCTGATTGGTGACCCTCCCCTTACAGCCATCCTTAGCATATAGGACGGGGGCATTGCTGGCACCTCAGGCCGGCTGCCAGGGCTCACCAGAACCCTGACCCACCCTGCAAACCCAGCTCTGTACCCAGAATGCCCTTGCCTCTCGCCTCCACCAATATTGATTCTATTTATTCAACAGCTCTAGAAAGCCTGGCCAATCTCCCCTACTCTAACTCCTGAGTAAGTGCCGGTGCACAGTTTCTGCAGAGGACCAGCTAGTAAATATTTGAGGTTCTGTATATACACTGCCTGATGCAGTTACTCAACCGTGTTCTTGGAACGCAAAAGCAGCCATAGAAAAACATAAATGAATGAGCAGGGCTGAGCTCCAATAAAATGTTATTTGTGAAAATAGGCAGCTGGCTGGATTTCATCTGCAGGACACAGTCTGCTGTCCCCTGTCCTGAGGAGGCTGTCTTGGTGCCTTGTGATGTCACTTTGACCACCAGCTGTCTTCGGGGAGGTTGCTGTACAGAGCGTCGGGCTGGGAGATGGGAGATGCTACTGGGGATGTCAGCTCTGCACCTGCTGGCTGGGTGGCTGTGAGCAAGCCGCTTCCCTTCCTCGGCCTCGAGTTTATCATCTAAAAAATAAAAAGTCTGGACTGTCAGTAGCTCCCTAAATACCTCTATCTGGGCCCACCTGGAAGGTGAGGCATTGGTCAGAACTAGATGCAGACAGCAGACTGGCTTAGCTAAGCAGTGCCTCTAAGCAGAAGAGTTTTCAGTAAAGGATACTAAGCAATTCAGAGAGTCCCTAGGAGAGACATCGAGTTGAATTTACCCTGCACATCCAGGCACAGAGCAGCCAGGGGTAACACAGGCACAGAAAACGTCCAAGCTCTGCAGAGGACTAGGGCAGTGGACACAAGACTACCGGCCACGTGGCACAATGGTTTGGGGACCCGGATGCCTGGAGCCCCCCACAGCTGCCCCAGAGAAACCAGGACCCCTGTGCCCACCTGAAACCCCAGCTCCCTTCCCGCTGCTGATTCATACCCTGCTTCCACGTCTAAGTCCCAGAGGATTGGGTCCAACTGGTGGAAACTCTGCTTCAGTCCTGCTTCTAGTGGCAGCAGAGCCTGAGGATGTGATTTACAAAATAAAGAGGGACATTGTATTTATTTTTTTATTTTACCACTTGCTTTTGAACTTGGAAGGGAGGACAGTTAGTGCCAAGATCATGCAGGTGCGCGCTGCAGGTAGGAGGCAGACTGGATTGACTCACTGTCTGAAGAGCAGGTAGAAACCAGCCCAAGGTTCCCATCAGTGCACACGCAGATTAATGCTCTTAAACGCTCTGTCCAGACCCCTCACCTGTGCGTCCCTCTCCCTCCCAGCTGCCCGGCCCCTCCCTTGCAGGTGGCTCCACACCCCAGGTGCCTCAGAAAACCCCGCAGCTCTCCCTCCCTGCAAGGCATTTTCTCTGTCCTTGCCTTGGGTGCAATGGAGAGTGAGAGGAGGGTCGTGTGAACAAAGCCGGCTGAGAGCCCCTTTCTCTGCTGTCTTCCAGGAGCAGCGGTGTATTCAACGAGGTCGTGCAGATGAACTTCGAGATCGCCAGCTTTAGCAGCCTCTCGGGGACGCAGCCCATCACGTGGCAGGTGGAATACCCGCGGAAGGGGACCACGGACATCGCCGTGTCGGAGATCTTCGTCAGCCAGAAGGACCTGGTGGGCATCGTCCCCTTAGCCACGGTAAGACGTGCGTCGCGGCGGATGCTCCTGTGTTTGTGTCTCGTGGCATCCGGGGCCGTCCCTGTGTCTCACGGGGTGTTTGCTGCAGCTGTTTTAGGGCCATTTGCTTTCAGAGCTTCCCGTCTTCCCCTGGAAGCGGCTGCGTTCACTAGCCGGGCCGTTCTCGACTTCAGTTACTCACAACACCCTCATGATGTTTACCAGAGCCCCATGCCAAATGCGTTGTTATTTACTTCCTTTTCTTCACGAAATCTACTCCATTGATTTCTTCTGGTCCTTTTTTCATAAGGAATCTTTAGACCAGTGTGTGTGCTAGTCGTGATGAGCTCGGCTATCCTGTGGCAACAAGCAACCCCAAAATATCAGGTGCCCAGAGTGACACAAGTCATTTTTGCTCATACTGCATGGCTTGATTGGCGGGGGGCTCTGCTCCATGCAGTGTCTCAGGGGCCTGGACTGATGGGGACATGATCGTTTTGTAGCTGTAGCATCAAGGATGCGTGATCTTCTCTGTCACCAGGCAAAAGAATGGACAGGTGGAGGGTCACATGCAAGCTCTTCTGAGCAGTGGCCTAGAAGGGACATGTGACACTCCCATGCACACACTGCTGGCCAGGAGTTCCATGGCCCCATGGCTGGGACACGTGGGGGCAGAGGAAGAGCTGGGCAGATGCCATCGTCTCTGCCTCACTGTGGGATCAGGTGAACCTGTAGCATCGGCACAACTAGAACGTAACCGTTAGAGCAAAGATGGCATGTCGGAGCTGCCAGTCCCTGTGGAGCTGGGAGTGAGCGGGCAGGACGGTGAGAGCCCAGGACTGGACATCTGCCCCCTGGCCCCTCACCGACACTCTCCCACTCCCCGGGACTGTCCCCTGGGGCCCTCCTATGCTTGTGCACAAGTGTGAAGAGTCCCTCTAGAGGATCCTAAGAGGACGGAGTTTCAGAGGCACACCAGGACTGTTCCCATATGTGGCTACACCTGTCTTTGCCAGAATTACAGGGCCTGGCGTGGATATTCCAAAATTCATTTCTGTGCGGCTTTGGGGTAAGCAGGCTTCCTCGCCAGCAGGTTGACCCTATAGCAATTAGAACACTCTGACCCGCCGGCCGGGGGAGCCTCCCTGGGGCAGGTGCAGAGAGGCTGAGCCGCGGCACGTGGTGCACCCGGGGAAAGCCTGGCTCCCGCTCAGAGAGGGAGAACAGACGCTGGACACACAAAACGACAGATGTCCCCCCGGAAGGGATCATCCGCCGACAGGATCTGCAGACACTTTGAGGCTGGGGAATGATTCCTTTTGACTTTCCATGTCCTAGAAGAGAGGCCAACAAACCACAGCCCACAGGCCACATCCAATCTGCTGCCTGGTTTTGTACCCCACGCGAGCGAAGAATGTTTGAACGTTGTTAAGTGTCTACATTTTGTAGGGTTCTGTCGAGCTACTGCGTAGGCCCAGTTTTGCCTCTTGGCTTGGAAACCCTAAAATATTTGCTATCTGCCCCTTTGGAGGGAAAGTTTGCAGACCTGTGTCCTAGAGCACACGCCAACATCAGCTCTGAGGGATAAGTGCACGGTTCCTAGCCTACCTGTTTCCAAAGGATACAACATTCAAACACTTGGAAAGGTAAAACCATCGTGAGGATATGAGAGGTTAATATGACCCATTTTCGAGGAAACATGAAAGTCCTCCTTGAAGCAACGTATTATTATTATTGTGGTTTTTGTATTTTTGTAATGCCTTTAAGGTAACAGGAAATGACTGCAGATGTCAGTACCCAGAACCCTTTTGTTTGCAAGTAAATGCGAATAAACACAGACTGGCTTTATCCTGAAGTTCAGTGACAAACAAACATCTCTGCAGCCCCAGCGCGGGGCTCAGGGCTCTGAAAGCTGGATTTAGGTTGCCAGCCGTGTGCTGTCATCACTTCGTGTCCCCTGGAATATGGGCCTGACCTCAACTCTGCAAAGCAACATGGAAATTAGACAACACATGAGGCAGTTTGGAGAAACTTCCATTCTCCTATTTTCTAAGGGATTTTTTTAAAGAATAAACTTTAGTACATTAACAACCAGCCAAAAAAAGAAACTTTTATCGGAAGTAGCTAGCGAATAAAACTATAGCTTGACTTAGATAAGAAATGACATAAAATATATAAACTACTGAACAAGAGGCAAATCCTGTGTTGTCTGCTAGCAGCCAGGGAGACAGCTGGTTAGGTCCCAAACAATGAAGTAAATTTTCCCAGTTGTTTTCCTCTAAAAGAAAGCAGACTTCAGAAAGGTGAAATAGGGGATTACCAGGTGGAAAATTTGCCTCACTGGGGAATGTCTTGCCTTAAAATGAGGACTTCTCCAGCCCCCGCCTGGACCCAGGGAGAAAGCAATGAGTGAGATGGATCATCTGCAGCCTCGCTGGGAACGAGATGGGAGGAGCAGGGAAAAGCGCTCCCAACTCTCCTATAAAGTGACCCACTGAGGCAGAAGCCACCTGCCTGGCCCTGCCTGCCCCTGGCGCTATTTCACTGGAAGCACACTGACACCCAGGCCACTGCGGGCCCCTCCGCGCTCCAGGCTTGCCATGGAAGCAGGACAGCTCCAAGCGGGGAGCGTTGTAGGTTATAAGTGTGTTTAAAGATTCTTTGATTTGTGATTGGTCAAAGAAATGAAGGTTTGTCTGAATGCGTCATGCTTTAAGATAAGCAAGTCTGTGAATCACAGACCAGCCACCAGAAATGAACCGGACTCAAGTGATCTGTAGGGTAAGCTGATGGCCTGCAGGTGCGGTTGGAGCTGTGTCCTGCATGGCCTTAGGCCTGTTAGTGAGTCACAAGGAACATCTACAAGGAGTCACATGACAAGGTGTGTCTGACCTCCCTTCTCATGGCCAACAGCTCAGCCTTAGGGTATTTCTGGGTATTTCTCTTCTAATTTGGGCAGGTGTGGGAAGAAGTTCTTTGCCCCAGGACTGATGTATTTTGTCCCAGATTGAATTTCCTGAGAGGTGGTGAAATTTACCCGGAATTTTGAAAAGTTTCAAACGATTGTCATTTTGCACCCTTTGCAAACTTCATGGGAAATCATTTTCCTTGACCCCTGAAACGTGGCGGTAACTTGGGAGTTTTTTCTTACAGAGAGCTTTCAAAATGCCTGGAACATGTTCCTGTCTCTGCATAAAATCAAATTAAAAATAAAGTGGCAATCAGTAGGGCTGTTTAAAGGAGAGATTGCTACTTGTTCTGGAGTCTACAAAATGATGATCTTAATTCTCACCTCTCTGGGGTGTCATGGAGATTCATTAGGGTTTGAGAGATCCTGGGAGCCCCGGGCGAGGTGTGCAGCAGGAAAGGATTGTTAGCAGAGAGATGCCAGCCAGGGCCTCCGCCGAGCCTGGCCTGCCCTTCCAGACCCTTCCGTGCTCTTCTCTGGGCCCTGACGGCTGATCTGCCTGGACCGCAGCCCCCCGGCTCCCTTGCACTCTGGATTCAGGAGGGCTTTACCCAGTGGGAGGCATCCAGGTAATTGGAGGAAATAGGTTAAATTATGTCCCCAAGAAAATACGTGGCAGTCCTATCTCCTGGTGCCTGGGAATATGACCGTTCCTGGAAGCAAGGTCTTTGCAGATGTGACCCCGTTGAGATGAGGTCATACTGGATTAGGATGAGCCCTCAATCCAATGGCTGGTGTCCTTACAAGGAGACAGATTCGGGCATGGAGGAGACTGGAGAAGAAAGCAATATGAGGACGGTGGCAGGGACTGGATGTGCATCCACAAGCCAAGGAAAGAAAGGGTGGCCAGCCGCCTGCAGGAGCCAGGAGAGAGGCAGGGTGCGTTCTCACCTAGAGCCTTCAGAGGGCGCGTGGCACGGCCCACACCTTGGGTCTGGACCCTTAGCCTGCAGGGCTGGGCGAGAATCAACGTCTGTCGTTTGTGGTACTTCCTTACCGCAGCCCTGGGACACCGTGCAGTGCCTCCCTCCCCGACACACCTGCCAGTGTCTGCCTGGGGCGTGGTCCTCCGTGCTCTCAGCTCCGGTCCTGCTGCGGAGTCTGTTTTCTGGGCTCCAGTAACTCAACTGCCCCCCGCTGCCCCATGCCTGGAGGTGGAGGCGGCTCCCAGCGGGGGCCGGTGTCTGAGGGCTGCATCGTCCCTGGCTGTTTCCTTCCATCCTGCCCACAGCCTGGTCCTCAGTCCTTGGATACACATCCTCCAGGTAAACCGCTTTGAGCAGCTCTAGGTTTCCATCCGACACCGAGTTATACCTGAGAGGTAAACGCTACACGCTCCCTCTAGAGTCTCCTTCCCAAAACACACACCAAGGTTATCCCCAAATGGACACGACCAGGAAGCATTCCCAGGGTCACTTTCTTCCCCTCTTCACAGACAGTCAAACCTGGAGGGACCTATCGGGGTATCTTGAATCCCCAGGGTTGGATTTTCCCGACAGCGGCACCGTGCGGTTACATTCCTGCATCCTCTGCCTTTGCGGAGTCTGGAGACCCAGGTGCAGGAAAGCGAGGGCGCTGGCGGCACTGTAGCATCGCAGGGGTGTGCTGGATCTGCACGTCAATCTGCACTTGATGGATGGCCTCACTCTGCCCCGGGCCCGTGGGGAAGCGTGTGGCAATACCTTCTGCGTTCAAGCAGGGCGAAGGCAGGTGTTTCAAAGAACTCGAGGGAAATCTCCTTCGACAGAGATTGGAGGAATAGTGTTTTTAAAGAGACAATGGGAAAATAATGTTTTATTGTTTTTTAAAAACGTCCTACCCTGATCTCCCACTCTCCTGTTTCAACTTGAAGTTGTTTCATTTGTAACTCTCGGAGAGTATTTTAAGGATGGCATCGATGCTCTAGGGCAATTGAAAAATGTGTGCTCGGTTGCGAAATAACTACATGGGCAGAATAAGTGTTTTCTTGTCACAGCTGGAGATGTACTTTGGGATTAGGTTTAAAAATATCCTTTGCCTCCAACTAACTGGCCCAGATTTTTGCCTGAAAAGCAAATCTCTGACTCCTCTGAAGCTGTTTTGCCTTGGTGGTAACGTCTGCAGGGGTACCGATTAATTATCCAATGAATGATACCTTACCCGCTGCCTGCCAACAAAGTCGGCGCTCAAAAAGTGTGAGTCATCATTGTCATTCTTGTTCTTACCGTCACGGGCTGAACTTTGGTTTCTTCCATGAGAGGAAGCTGTAGGGTGGCCCTGGCCTTTCCCAAGTTCATGCTTTCCATGATGTTACTCAGTTGACTCAGAAAGTTAGAACTGTGCTCTAGGTTTAAAGATTATATAGCTTCATTGGAGATGATTGAGAAATGGAGGCCATGCATGGTGGCTGACGCCTGTAATCCTAGCACTCTGGGAGGCCGAGGCCGGTGGATTGCTTGAGGTCAGGAGTTTGAGACCAGCCTGAGCAAGAGCGAGACCCTGTCTCTACTAAAAAAAAAATAGAAAGAAATTATCTGGCCAACTAAAAATATATATAGAGAAAAAATTAGCCGGGCATGGTGGCACATGCCTGTAGTCCCAGCTACTGGGGAGGCTGCGGCAGGAGGATCGCTTAAGCCCAGGAGTTTGAGGTTGCTGTGAACTAGGCTGATGCCACGGCACTCTCACTTGGGCAACAGAGTGAGACTCAGTCTTAAAAAAAAAAAAAAAATTAAAAACTGTGAATCTGCTTATATGAGGTATCAAAAATAGTCAAATTCATAGAACGAAAGAGCGGACTGGTGGTTACCTGGGGCTGAGGACAAGAGAAATGGGGAGTTACTGATCAGCTGTCACAAAATTCCAGTTGTGCGAGACGTATAAGTTCTAGAGATCTGCACAAACCACCCAACAGCACTGCGTTGTGCATTTGAAAATGTGTGAGAGGGTAGACCTCATGTTATACATTCTTACCAAAGTAAAATAAAAAACGTTTTTAAAATAATTCAAATGCAGGTTGTGGGCTAGGGGAGGGTGCGGCTCTGTTTCAGGGGTTTTCAAACTTGAGCATGGACAGACATGTCTGGGGATTCAGAGCTAAGGGCAGAGGTCAGGCTCGCTGCAGTAGTAGCTTCATACACAGAATCACCTGTCAGTTCATTTACCAGGTATTTATTCCACTTCCCCAGAGTGCCAGACAAGTATTCTACCCTTTGAGTTTCCAGAGTTAACAAGATAATCTCAGATCCTGTTTACATGCTACATGAATCAACCTGCCTTTCATTAATGAAATCAAAAAGTAAGGAGGTTGGGCTTGACTTAGAAACCTCTGCCTCTCTGTCTTAGAAGAGATGGCTTTGAATATATCTGTGCACTGCTTCTTTGTAACTCCTCGTGTCCTGAGGCAAGGGCCACACCCCAGGCCCAAGGGGTGTCTTCGTGCACATTAGAAAGAGGTGCTTTCTGTATGATGCTTGACTTCCCTTTATCACAAAATATACGATGTCTGTTATGTGAATGACACCTGCTTAGATGCAGAGCTCTTGTGCAGTACAAAGCCTGCCCAACCGTACCTGGCAGCCCTGCCTGATCTTATCTGCAAACCACGTAAAACCCACTTTCCTTAGCTACAGAGAAGCAGATACCATCTATCTAGTGTTCATTTCTCCATTAGTTTTCCTTTCAAACACATTTTAGGTTTTAGCACCAAACCAAAGACTTTGATTTCTGCTTTTGCCTGTGTCAGAGCCTGGCATTCCCATCATTAATGGCTTGAGATCTGTAGTCTCCCTTTTATTTCATTGCTTTCTGAAGGGGCCTTGAAAAGGCAGGATTTATTAGGAAATGAATATATGAGCAGTAGATAACTCCTTTCCCAGTATTTCTGGCAGGCAATTGTAGCACAGAAGTGGTCTTCACTCTTACTCCTGTAACAGAGGCTGGGCTGCTATGGGTGTACACATCACCCGCAAAAATGATGGTGATTACTCCGAGCAAGTATTTTAAAGCACTTACTGTAATCAGACCTGAAATTCACTTACAAATGTGTCCCTAGCATTATCTCAGATACATGCTCGCATAATGTTAAGAGATTCTAAACAACAGACTTCTTAAGATACTGTATCATTGTACCCTGTAATGGGAGGGAAAAAGAGTTTTCAGAATGCTCCCAGAACCCCCACGGTGCTCAAGTGCAGAAATCACCAGCGCCCAAGCGCCTGCATACTAAAAAGTCTTGAAAGGAGAAATGAAAAGGAATTGTTAATGGAATTTCATTTTCGAGAAACTTAGGTGGGTACAGGTTTGAATGAGAATTAATCTGGGTTATTTTGCTTTATAAATTAATATGAGAACAGCTAGGTGAGATGAGATTTTTTTTTTTTTTGCTTCCATCTGGATTTTGTCGCAGAGTTTTAAAAAGGTCAAAATCAGCACATTCATTTATTTTATTTAAAAGTGTACTTTTTGCCTCCCCAACACACGTATGGGAGAGTTCCGTTTTCCCTTTGAGGGGCCACCTGCCATTAGGTGACACGTGAACCCCTGAAACGGATCTCCATTAACGAAAAGCAACCTACAGCCAGGTTATAACCCCTCGGGGTTGTGGCAGAATGAACTTTTAAGAGCCCCCGGCAGCTTGTGATTCTATTTCTGAATAGAATAGCCTGGATGCACCACCTCCTTGCCCTGAAACCCTGCTCTGAGCGGGATTTTCCTCTTGCCCACAGTTGTGACGAAGAGGCCAAGCCGAGGAGGGAAGTTCTGTGCACACATCTCATTCACAGAGCCCCAGAAGTTGGGTCCAGCCACTCCCATGCCCCCCAAACTCAACTCCATGCCCCAGGGGCAGACGAGTTCTGCCACTTCTTCTGTGCTCTCGGGGGATGTTTGAAATTCTTCTCATTCACATTTGTTTCCAGACAGTTTTATTGAGGCATAATCGATATGCCAAAGGAAAATAACCTGCACATTTAATTTATAAAATTTCACCAGTTTGGACATAGGCGTAGGCCTGCAAAACTACCATTACAATCAAGGCAATAAACTAACCCTTCACCTCCCAATGCTTCCTTAGGTCCCTTTGTAGGCCTTCTTCTGTTTGGGTGGGTTTGTCTCTCTCTGATTTTTATTTTTAATTAAGAACAGTTAACATGAAATCTACTCTCATAACAAATTTTGAGTGCAGGATACCCAGATGTTAACTGTAGACACAATGTTGCACAGCAGATTGCTAGAGCTCCGCCATCTTGCATAACTGAAACTTTGTATCCGCTGAACAACCGCCCCCATTTCCTCCTCGCCCGCTCCCATAACCACCAATCTGTTCTCTGCTTCCGTGAGTTTGACGACTTGAGACACCTTCTATACACGGAATCCCGCGGCACTTGTCCTTCTGGGACGGGCTTATCTTACGTAGCGTAAGGTCCTCCAGGCACATCCGCATTGTCACAAAAGGTAGGATTTCCTCCTTTTTTATGACTGAATAGTACTCCATTGCATGGACCTACCACAGTTTCTTTACCCACTCATCTGTGCATGGGCACCTTGGCTCTGTGAATCATGCTGCAGTGGGCGTGGGAGGGCGGATGTCTCTCCAACATACTGATCTCACTTTTTTTGTTTGTTTGTTTTTTGGATGCACACCCAGAAGTGGGAGTTCTATTTTTAATTTTATAGGTCTTCTCATCGACCTTTCGTTGACTTTCCCCACGTGTTGTTAGAAATCCTTCCCACACTCTGTAATGCCCCAAAGTAACTAACTTCCTGCGGTGTTTACCATGTGCTGCTCATTTTACATACAGTATCTCCTACGTCCTCACCAAAGCTCCACAGGGAGCGAGCATGACTCTCATTTTACAGATGAGAAAGGCAAGGCTCAGAGAAGTAAAGTCACCCTCCCAAGATCACACAGCTTGCAAGGAGCAGCCATGGGGTTTGACCTCCATCTGTCAGAAATTATCTTCCCTCCCTATAACAACTCCAGAAGCTGAGACACCAGCTGAGAGCCTGTAGTTATAGCCTAAGGCTTTTCCTTTTTAATTTTCCTGCAGTCTTTTCCAAATCATTTTTGCTGTCTTGCTTTTATAGCATCTCCCCCACGTCCCTCTTCTCACCATGCCGTCCTGCTTCTGGAACCCACCACACGTTAAATGAGGCCCCCCCTGCTGTAGACATCTCGGTTGGATCCCACAGTTGGCACAGTGGAAGTTCCCGGAACAGAACTTTGCCAAGTGCACTGTGAATATTTGCCTTTCTCTGACCTAATTTCTCCACGGCCTCCCATGTCTAGGTAGCAACTGTGGGACTGTCAGAGTCAGCAAAAGAAAATGTCACCCCAAATTTTGAGGCTGTTTTTAATTGAGATTATTTATAAAATAGTTTTCCTATAGAGAAACATGTGCCTTCATTTCCTGCAAAACCTCCAAGAGCTTTTAGCTACACGAGGGTGGGGGAGCCTAGCTCCCGGTGTTTGTCCTCAGTTCTCCGGGGGTCGGGGTGAAGAACAAGATCGGGCAGCCATCTTGTTTCCGTGAACAATGAAATGCCAAACTGTAAGAGTCCTAGTCCCCTTCCCTGACACCTGCACAGCACTCCACAGTTTATAAGATGCTTTCACACATTTGGCCCTGTTTTTTGTTTGTCACTGTCCCTTGTGGAAAATCCCCCCCGGAGGCAAACATCCTCAGTGCCCCCAAGAATGTGACTCTGTAATCCTGGGAAACCTAACCAGAGAGAGCTTGAGCAAAAACTGGCAAGAAATTCCAGAAATTAGAGCTGCCCAGGTTTGGTAACTCTGCAGAATCAAAGTTTGCTGAATCATACTGTGTTTCATGTCCACAGTGATCGTAGTTAGCATTTGCTGAGTGCCAGCGCTGTGCGGAGTGCTTCATGTCTGTTATCTCATTTAATCCTCATAACGGCTGCTTCCGTGGTGTCTCAGCCTACGCCATCTCCACTGTGTGGGTGAGGGCACCGAGGCCCGTGGGCAGAGGTGACACTCCGTGCTCACGCAGCTCGGAAAGGGTAGACGTGGGGACCGAACCCATGGGCCTCTGACTCCAGAGTTTGTCCTTTTCACCACCACATCTTCACCTGGAAAGTATTTACAGTTAAAGGGTGAAGAGGAGGTGAATGATGATGATGGCATTGATGGTAGTGGTGGTGGTTACGATGATGGTGGTGATGGTGATGATGGTGATGATGATGATCGTAGTGATGATGGTCAAAATGATGATCATGGTGATGATGGTGATGATGATGATCGTAGTGATGATGGTAAAAATGACGGCCATGGTGTTGATGGTGATGATGATGATGATGATGGTGGTGATGATGATGATGATTGTGATGATGATGATCATAGTGATGATGGTCAAAATGGTGGTCATGGTGGTGATGATGGTGATGATGATGGAGGTGATGATTATGATGATGCGTGTGATGATGATGCTGATGATGTTGGTTATGGTGGTTAGTGGTGACATCATCTTTTAAAACAGGCAAAAATCAGATCTGACAAATAAGGAAGTTGGAGAAAGACAATGGCGTTTTTGACCCAAAAGGAAGTGTCAATAAGTTAAAAAGATTGACTTCCTTCCCTCCTTGTGTTCATAAATTCCCTCTGAGTGTAGCTCCAAAGGCAAGCAGCCCAGCATCTCGAATGTGGGCACTTCCTAGGGGTAGACTGGGGTCTTCTCCAGCCGTCCCAGTTTGCCTGGACTGAGGAGGTTCCTGGGATGTGGGACTCCCAGTTCTAGAGCTGAGCCAGTCTGGGCAAACCAGGGTGAGTGGGTCACCCTTTCCCCAAACCGACTTTGGGGCTGCGAGCAGGATGTGCATGACCTGCCGTGGTTACTGTAAGACCATCTTCTTGCTTCACACGTGGACATTGTTAACTGCAAGTTCTTTGTCTGAATCTGGCCTTAAGATGAATTTTGTTTATCATCTGTATTATCATTTGTGAGATTTCACACAAATAAACCTGGATTTCTGGCTTCTCTAGAAAGAATTAGAAGATCTGATGGCCCACAAGGCAGCCCCCAGCAGAGCTGAATGGAGGCTGCCTCCCTGTCTGCTGTGGGCCAGGCACAAACCAGGGTTACGACAATTTCTACCACGTCCATTTCACCTGCTTGTTTTGCCTGCCCATCCTCTGTGGGCATTTCACTGGAAATAATGCATATAATTAGCACGGTGCTTGGCACGGGGAAGTACTCAGAGACATAATAACCATTTTAATATATGATTCCTGCTTAATAATTATACCTCTCGACTCGAGTGCCGCAATCATCCAGCAGTGAACATGGAGCACTGCTGCCCGCTGCAGCGTGGACGAGCCCTCGGGACGTTGCCCTAAGGGGGCGGAGCCAGTCGCAAAGGACCCCACTGCGTGAGTCCATTTATGTGAAACTGCAGGAAAGGTAAATCCATAGCGACAAAGAGCAACACGATGGCTGCCCAGGGCTGGGAGGGATGAGGGGTGACAGCTAAGGTAGGCAGAGCTTCTTTCTGGGGTGACGCAGACATTCTGAAACGTATTGGGGAGATGGCTGCACAACTCTGAATCTGCTAAAACCATGGAATTATACATTCTTAATGCAGTTGCATGGTGTGTGAATTGTATCTCAACAAAGCTTTAAAAAAAAATGTGCTGCAGGCTAGCTCCGGTGCCAGCACAAAAGCCACAGCCTCTGGGGACATGAGGGCTGAAGAGATGACAAGAAAAGCACAGACAGTTCCCAGGGGGAGGCGCGAGACTACCCTGGTTGGAATATGCAGTCTGAATACCGAGGGCCGGATTCGAGTCCTGACACGTGCGGTTTCTCCTTCACACAAGGAGGTTGCAGCCTCCTTGCCTGCGTCCCTCCTGCTGTCCCCGTGGGAACACATCTCCCATCACCTTCCTCACCGGTCCGTATTCTGCATCTCCTTCAACAATGATAAGACGGCCATTGCAGACCCACTCTCCTGGTGTCCCTGCGAGGTCTGCAGCGGGTGGCATTGTCCTTCAGAGAGACACATGCAAGTCCTAACCCTGGTTCCTACGAATAGGACCTAACTTGGAAATAGGGTCTTTGCAGATGGGATTAAGGACCGGGATGAGAGCATCCTGTATTGGGGTGATCCCTAAACCAATGACAAGTGTCCTTCTAAGAGACAGAAAGGGGGGGGAGACAGAGACACCAGGGGGGCACCGCGTGAAGATGGCAGTGGTGATCGGACTGATGCCGCCACGAGCCGAGCATTGAAGGGATTTCTGGCCACCAGCAGCAGCCGGGAGAGGCAGGACGGATCCCCCAGAGCCGTCAGAGACAGCACGATCCTCCCCACACCTTGCGCTGTTGGAGCCACGAGAGGATAAATTTCTATTGTTTGTGACAACTCATTACAGCATCCACAGGCAGCTAACCCAAGCTTGGTACCGTTATCTTCCCTGTGTTGTAGGGAAGGAAGCTGAGACATAGCATGGTTAGATAATTTGCCCAGGACACACAGCTGCTAAGAGACAGGCTGTGGCCTGAATCGGGTGACCTGGCCCCGCGTGGGCGCTAACCTCCCCGTCACACTGCGGGCGGCCAGGCAGAGACGGAGGAGGGTGTTGGCAAACGTCCCACGGATGGGAGCAGTGTCTGCCTGCGTCCCCCACGCCCGCCCTGCTGCCTGTTCATTGGCATCATCTCTCATCGACCCTCAGAGAATTCTTCTTTCTTGAATTTGCCAGAAAAACTCAAGGAGTCGACGGACTCGTTCTCTCTTTCCTTGAATCGCTTGAAAGAAAGAGACAAGATCCTTTTTTTTTTTTCCTGGAGGCTTTTATTTGTCCAATATGTCAGTAGCACCGTGTGGGATGAGGGATTTTGTGGGCGGATTACTGCTTGTGCTTCTCAAAATTAAATCTGCAAAGCTGGGCCGGGGCACAGGAAACGGGAACATTTCTCCAGGAATTTGCAAGAGGTTTGCATTAATCGGAGAGATCAGTGCCGGGCGGCAGGGGAGGCCTCCCGGCTGCTGCTGTCTGGATGTGCCCGTTTGATGTGGACCTCACGTTCCGGCGGGTTTCCGCAGACGCCTGGGCAGACAGGCTCGTTAGCAATTGAGGGGGAGGTAATGAAGCCTCAGCGAGGAGCCGGCGCGTGGAGGGCAGAGAGAAACCACCCGGCGAGGGGCAGCCATCCGCGCTTGGCCGACAGCAGCCCAGGCCTCTGTTTGGAGCCCTAAAAATCTCCTTACCAGACACTGTGTTTGCTGGGACGGACAACAGGCAGGGTTTCCTGTAACTCAATTTTGCAAGACAACT
This sequence comes from Lemur catta, assembly GCF_020740605.2. NCBI lineage: Eukaryota > Metazoa > Chordata > Mammalia > Primates > Lemuridae > Lemur > Lemur catta. The sequence goes on from NC_059148.1 coordinate 30,177,688, forward strand.
TGGAAGGATAGCGTGTTAAGTGCTCCTAACTATATGTATTTTGATAATGAATTTAAATGTCCAGTGACATAAAACAGTTACTGTTTTGTTTGCTACATCAGCTCTTTCTGACCGCACTTCCCATTTTCTCTAGATTTCCATTGGTTTTAGTTATTTTTGGTTTGTCTTTTTTTGGCTGGTAATGAACCAAAATGCCTCCTTTTCATCCTATTATCTGGTTCTTTTCAGATTCTCCAGTGTAAAGATTAAGTCAATGTCAGAGAAACGATTCAATGAATTTGAGCCAAGAAGAAGAAATATCTACATATAGTATTTTAAAAAATGAATGTTAGCCAAAACTTAAGATAGTAATTAAACCTGAAATGTGAGGGGAATTAAAACGCTCACTGTCGTTAGTCATTGGGGAGATTAAAGCCATAATGACATATGGCCTCACTCTCACTAGAATGGCTAAAATGGAAGCGGCGGACAATACTAAGTGTTGACGTGGATGTGGGCAAACTGCATTGGAGGTGGGAATGTGGCTGGATGATAATTTGTTAGAAAACAGTTTGGCAGTTTCTTAACACGTGAAATGTACACTTGTCAAACAACCCAGCAATTCCACTCTCAGGTACTGGGGAGAATTAAAAACACCCATCCACACGGAGACAGGTACACAGATGTTACTATGCAACATTGTTCAGAATCTCCCAAAACGGAAATCAATCCACGTGTCCCACAGCTGGGGAAAGAATAAACATAGTGTGGTATCACCAAACATTCAAACACTTGTTTAGCAGTAAAATAAAACAATAAATGAAAATGAATTAAAAACTGGCAATAAAACAAGCAACTGGGATGAAATCAGGCAAGCGTAAAAAAATCACGTATTATAGGATTCCATTTATAGGAACTTCCTAGAAGAGGCAAAACTATAGGGACAGAAAGCAGATCAGCGATTGCCCGGGGCTGGATGTTGGAGCAGAGATTAATTGCAAATGGCACAAGGGAGCCTTGTACGTGATAGAAGTGTTCCAAAACCGGATTGTGGTAAAGGTTGCACAAGTATCTAAAGTTACTAAAACTGTAACTGACTGTACCCTTAAAATGGTTAGATTTTGCAGCGTGTATATTTTGCCTTGACAGGGCTCTGGAGCAGTCAACAACATTAGAGACGTACACTCCCATCCTGCTCTGATCAGCCCTGTGAGCGGTGGGGTATTTTTGTTCAAAAAAGTTAGTAAAAATGAAATGTGTGCTTGCCGGGCACGTTGCATGGTCAGGCTCTGCCACTAGGGGATAGTGTCATCCATTATTCCTGGGGCAGATGCTGGGGGTTCCTTCTGTAGTTAGGGTCAAGGAGGATTCATGAGGTTTTTTGATAGATCTCGGCAGGCAATGTTGAAAGGGAAAATGTGTCCCCTGTGCTAACAACTGCAGGGGAATTAACGGGGCACTGAGATGCATGAACTTTCTGGTCTTCCCCAAAAGAGGCATCCCATAGACTCCGAGAGGACCTCTGGTCCAGCAACAGCCTCTAACCCCACTGGACAAAGCCTGCAGACCAGATGCAGTTGTGCCCAAGCCACTGTCCACGGAGGGCCTGGGTGGACCACGGGGCTGTGGATCTCCCCCAGCCTGGCACAGACGCCCTCCTCTCCCGGCCCCACCCCAGCCCGGGGTGGAATTCCAGCAGGATCCTTCCGATTCTTGGCTGGCGTGATGCAAGGACAGGAGCCAGCTGTTGCTGTTCACTCCTCAGCATCTCCCTGACAAAACCCGGAGAAGCCCTTGCTGCCTGGTCATGGTGCCTGACCACCCATGCTGTGGGGCATCCATGATCCTGCACATTCCCTCGTGCCTTGAGTAATCCAGAGCTCAATTTGGTGCTCACATCCCCAAATCCCCACTGGGTGAAAGCTCTCTACATGATTTTACGGGCACCTAGGAATCCTGCCGCCAGCATTCTCTTCCCCGATGGCCCACCCATGCTGGCTCTGAGTGCACCATTGCCAGCTCATCCCTCTCTGCTGTGTCCCCTGTCCCTGTGGGCCTCTTCGAAATGCTGGTGTTCCTGGCGGAGTCACCACTGGAGCACAGTCCAACAGACGTGAGCATGAGCGCGTGTACCGTCAGCTCTCTCGAGTCCAGGTGAACGCCAGCCTGGCTTCCCTGGGTGAGTCCTCAGCACCTGTCCCGCCAGCTCCCGCAACAGACAGGCACTGGGATTTCAGGGGCGCAACACGGCCAAGGTGTATTTATCACACTCACCAAAGTGTGGGATGGGTCATCCTGGGCTGTCATCCTGGGCTCTCCTCCAAGCAGTGAGTCGGGGATTCCACTCGTGCCATCCTGTGACAGTGCCAGCCCAGACTGTCCCTTCGGGGAGAGAGAAAGTGGAGAACTGTCACTCTGGCTCTCCCCTGCCTCTGCCCAGAAGGGACACACATCATCTGCACTCACATTTTGTTGGCTGCAAGGAGTGGGGGTCACGGGCTCTTCCTCTTCGCTGAGGAAGGAGAGGAGATCCAGGTGTGGGTGCACATCCGAAATGTCGCCCACGCCAGATACCACTGGCCGATTTTGCCTCCTTCATAATATTGCTGGGCAGGTTCTGCCCCCAGGACTGACCTCAGAAACACCCTGGATTTCATAGCAATGGCACGTGTTTATACTTAAGCGATGCACAGTATTGAAAACGGTGAAAGACGCCACAACATTGGGGAAATAAAGTATGTATTTCTCAGCTACCTCCTGTCTTGACTAGACTGCAAAAACATGGACATTTCTCGGGGAAGTCGATGCCACATACGCCACATGCCTCCCCAAAGGACGATCTGTTTAATACGTCGGGTACGGCGCTGGTGCCTGCTTGAATTGAATTGCTTTCTTGTTTTAGATGCACGTTTCGGAATAGATTCTCTCGCGCGTATTAGGAGCAAATTGACAGATAAGTAAAGTTTGTCTCCTGCACCCCGGCTTGCACTGGGGAGGCATTGGAAGTAAATGAGGTGGGGTTTGGGTTTCCCTGTAGTGACAGAACCCAGAATTATTGCTCCGTTACCGCAGGCCTGCAGAGCTGTCAGCCGTGTCCTCGGGGAGGGAGGAAAATTTGCTCAGCTACCATCTGAGTTGCTGCTCCGCGGGATTGATCTGCTAAGTGGTTTACTGTGGTGAGCCTGTTTCTTCCGCGGCGAAAGTCGGGCTGCAGGGGGGAAGAGGAACGGGGCTTGTTTTTAACTCCATGTGACTAACGTGGTTGGCACGGTTCTCCACGGTCAAAAAGCCACACGCCTGGACCCCTGCAGGTCATTTTAGCACGGACGACTTTCCCTTTGAATTCTGACCTCTGTGCCCTTGGGGTCTCCAAGTACCCCAAGGAAACCCACGAATACCCCGCGTAAGAGTCTCACTCAGAGGTCATTGCCGTCGTATGACTCTTTGCAGTGGACAGAAATGTATAAAACATTTTTAAAGATTGTTTTAAAAGGTCGTTGCTGGACCACGTCCACTGGGAGAAGAGGGGTCACTGTGGTCACTGAGAGGGCAGCGGGGAAACTGCAGAGTGAATGTCACTGGTTCCTGAAATTAATTCCCCAGGTGCTGAGCACGGACGCAGGTGATATCGGAACTATCAGCTGAAGTGGCGGGAGCTCTGACCAATCAGGACAGGGCAGGGGTGTAGCACTGACCAATCAGAAAGGAGCTGGAGGTGATTCTGCGTGTCAGCCCCGGGCACAAATCCCCAGCCACAGGTGTGTGTGAATCCAGCCATCGTTCGCTGTCCCGTCCCTCACCCTGATTTCTGACTCCACCTTCCACTCCGTCTGCGTTAAGAAACTAGTCTAGCCCAGTCTTTCTTGGGGTTTCTGCCCCCTTCATGCTTCTTTGGGGTAACGGTTTCTGGATCTCCTGCTGCCCAAGGCAAAGCTGGCTTGGGGGGGGGGGGTTGTTTCACGATCTTGACACACACGCGTTGCCATCCGTTGTTCCTGGAGTGTGGTCTCTTTACGTCTGCGGTTGTCTCCAGCCGAGCGCAGGGCCCTGGCCTCGTTCCCAAGGCTGGCGCTGTCGGACACCTGCGTCCGGGACCGCAATCCTGCTCCCGCAGGAAACGGGCCAAGATCCCCTTCTTCCTTACTCAAGGCCGTCTTCAAAGAGTGCCGAGCCCCAAAGTCCTTTCTCCAAAATGCTCTCAGAAATGCAGACTAGAACGGCTTGCAAGTGGTTTTTCTTTTTCATCCGTACCCCCTACATTTGTCGAGCAGCTGCCACGCACAGTCGCTGTTCCAGACACCGGGGGTGGAAGGGTGAACGAGAGACACATCTTCCCTTCCTGGTGCTTCTGTTTCAGAGGGAGACAGACACGGCCTCAAAGCTGAACTGGAATAGTGTCCGCTGGGTGATCACAGCTACGGGGACCACAGCGGGGAAGGGGAAAAGCAGGAGCCCGAGGATGGAGTCACGTGGATGTCTGAGGGAACAGCATTCCAGGCAGAAGGAACAGCATATGCAAAGCCCATCAAGTCAAGACACAGCTGTGAGGCCACCATGGCTGGAAAATGTGATGGAGGGGAAGAGAAGTGGGGAGGAAACCAAAGCGGCCCCCGGGGTCCAGATCCTGTGGGACGGGGGCTTCACTCTTAGCAGAGCGGAGACATGGTCTCATCCAGGTTTCACAGGGCTCCGCCCGTCTGCTGCGTGCAGGGTCGCCGCTCTCGAAATACGATCCTGCCGCGAAGGCTAGAGAAGGGGGAGAGCTCCCAGCACCGCACCGTCCTGCCCCGCACACCAAAGGGGTTTCTTGTTGGCCGTGGGCGGGGTCCGGGCCAGGGGCAGGGCTGCACGGATCGCGCACAAGGACGCTTTCCTGTTCCCCAGAGATGGGAAGTGGGACAAGTCGGCCCACTGCGTCCCATCGATCTGCGCTTTCAAAACGGCAGGAGACACAGGACCCAACAGAGGACTCCTGTGCTCGCCAAGGTCAGCCATGCGGGGTCCCTCGTTAAGATGCAGCTCGCAGGGCAGCCGTCCACGGGGACGGTGATGAATGCAACACCGTCTAGGAATGTCCGCGGCGCGGAACGCGGCGTTCTTGGAGCCACCAGAAACGGCATTCACGGAAGACAGCGGGGGGCATCTCCGTGCGCCTGCAAGAGGAGCGTCCTCAGAGTGCGGACGGGGACCCCCAGACAGGACGCCTGGCTGGAGGTCGTCATGGCTGCGCTCCCCAGCCTCTGACCCCTGCAAAGCCCTTCTCCAGCCTCAGTTGCTTCGTGGAGTGAACACGAGAAACACTGCCAGGGAGCGGATTGCACAGCACAAAAGACAGTGCTTGGGCCACGGGATTATTCTATGTCAGCAAAGAGGAGTTCAAGAAAGATAATTTGCCTTGGAGAAAAGTCTTTGTGATCACCTGCTTTTAAAAGGGACCTTCCAGCATCCCACTCCTACGGGCACACCTCAGAGAAATGAAAACCTCACCCGCATGGAGAGTGGTGCTTCAATGTCCGCACGGCATCGTGCACGATAGCCAAGGAGTGGGCACAACCCAGATGTCCGCCAGCGGGTGAATGGGGACACGAAACGTGGTCTGTCCCCACGATGGAACATTATTAGGCCATGAAGAGGAAGTGTGGGTCCTGCTAGCACGTGCGGAGCTTGGGAACGTGATGAGAGAGGCCAGACGCAAAAGGCCTCACACTGTACGACTCCCCTTGCACGAAATATCCAGAGTAGACAAATCCACAGGGAGGGAAGGGGGATCAGTGGCTGCCAGGGGCTGGGGGAGGGGAGGTGGGGCCTGGATGCTAATGAGTAAGGGGGCTCCCTCCTTTCGGGGTGATGGCAATGTTCTGAAACTAAAGTACACTTTGGGTGAATCGTACGGTATCTGAATCATATCTCAATAAAGCTGTTTTTATTTTTTAAAAAGGCTTTCCTGAGATATTTAATGTTTGCATTTGCTTTTTCAAAGTCAGATCACAGCATTTTCAGGGATGTTGTGTCGGCAGTTTAGTGGCTCAGAGGATGGGCCGTGGGGTCTGATTGGCCCAGGTTCTGTCCCCGGTTCTCCTCCCCAAGTCCATGCGGAGGAGCTAGTTAATTACATTTCCTGTGACTCTGTTTCCCCACCTGTGAGGTGGGGGATAAGTGAAGTGCCTGCCTCACTAGTACATGCAAAAAACGCCTGGAACAGCATCCAGTACTTGGAACGAGCTCAGAGTCACGCTGGGCTGCGAGGTGGCTGTTGTTCTCACCATGGCGGTGTTGGCTGGGTACGTTCACCTTCAGCTGGGAGGGGCTGTTTCACAGAAAGGGAGAGCGAGGGGAGGGCCTGGCTGTCAGGAGACCAGAGGGGTCTGAATCTCAGTCCTCCGGGACTCAGTTTCCCCCACCGGGGTAACACCAACCCTTTCTGTGGCGTGTGTCGAATATCACAACCGAGGCAGTAATTCACGTGAACGTTCTCTGCAAAGAACGAAGAGACATTGCTGTGGGTTGAATTGTTTCCTCCCAAAAGACCGTTGAAGTCTTGACCCTCAGGAACTGTGATCTTATTTGGAAATAGGGTCTTTGCAGACATAATCAGGTTAAGATGAGGTCATTAGGGTGGGTCCTAATCCAATGACTGGTGTCCTTGTAAGAGGGAAATTGGGACACAGACACACGGAGAAAATACTCTGTGACGGCAGAGATTGAAGCGGTGCGACCACAAGCCAAGGAAAGGCAGGGTTGCAGGCAAACACCCGAAGCTGGAAGAGGCAGGAAGGACCCTCCCTGAGCCTTCGTGGGGAGCTTGGCCCTGCCGACACCTTGGTCTCAGACTTCCAGCCTCTGGAACAGCGAGAGAACAGATTTCTGTTGTTTTATGCCACCCAGTTTGCAGTACCTCGTTACAGCAGCCCTAGAAACTAACAGAGACATAAACATCAATTGTCATCATCCTCACTGCTGGGCGTGCAGCAGTGCGATGCTCCTGCTCTCACCCTGCAGGTGCCCACAACTCCGAGCCCGGCTGGTTGTTTATTTACCTCTGAGCTGGCTGCTGAGCTCACTTCCCTCGGCTCTGAAGCAACTCCACTGCGCTCTGCCGCAGAACGCTGGGCTGAGATGCCTTCCGCTGCGAGGCTTGGATCCTAACTGGTGCACTGTTCCGTTGTGCTGAGATTTCTGGAAGGAACTGCAAAGTCGAGGGAGGACAGAGGAGAAAATATGGCTGAGGATGACCGCAGCGTGGATGGACCTGCGGGCGTATTGATGGAGAAGGTCTCCTCTCTGGCTCCCTGCAGATGTGCAGAAGAGAATGCCTGCCTGTAGGAAGCATCCCCTCCTCCTGCCCTGCCCTGCCACCTCCCGGCTCTCACGGCTCCTGCAGAATCTAAAGCCACTGCAGAGGAAATGATGGGGACGTGAGTGTCCCTGTGGGAGGAGCATTTCCCTAGCAGTATCTCCCCGAGCATCTTTTAAATCAATTCTACTGCAAGATTATACAGAACCCCGAGCGTTCATTAGGAGCAGTGTGGACCGATGGCAGGTCCAGCCCGGTCTGCTGCAGCAGGCTGCCGTCTGCAGCCGGCGATAACAGGGTTCCCTTTGCTCCCCCGGTGGGAGAGCTTGTTAGACGGCATCGTGCAGCCGGCTGAGCTGAGGTCTGCACTCAGCCTGCCTGAAGGGAAAATTGCGTTAGTGGGTGGAATTGCGGAGGCCTCCCTTCAATGCCTGTTGTGTGTTGTGTGAGCAGTAATGTGTGATTAGTCACAGGATTATGCAAATTGCTGGCTGCACCTAACAAAGTCAGCTTGTTAATCAGATGACCCTTCTCTGGGTTTCTCTGCCCTGAATCCAGAACCCTCCTTTCAAGCTACTCAGCACAGCCATTGGCGGCCGGGCCACGCGGTGCATCAGAGGCAGTACCCGCTGGAGGATGGGAGTTGGCATCTGCAAGGACGAGGCCCCTGGCTCCCCCAGAGAGAATGACCTGACACCCAGGGGTCAGGAGAGGCTCTTGGGTGCAAGAGGCCCCATCGTGCTGGAAAAATGCTCTCCTTCAGGGGTCAGCAAAGTTGTTCTATGACAGGCTGGCGAGTTAATATTTTCAGCTTTTCGGGACACAGTCTCTGTTGCACATTCTTTTCCTTTTCTTCCTTTTTTTCTTTTTCTTTCTTTCTTTTTTTTTTTACAAGCCTTGACAAGTGTAAACATCCTTCTTGGCTCACAGGTTCACAGAAAATCACACACCGGCAGGATCTGGCCTCTGCGCTGTATTAATCGGTCTGTGAAATCCAACGTGACGTGCTCCTCTACCCGGAAAAGCTCAGCCTTTTTCTTTTTCACTCCAAGAAGCAGCATGGGGTTGCCATCTCTCTTCTCAGCACTTGCTATGAATTAGTAAACAGCAGACTTGCCTATTAACTGACTTCACTCTGCGTTACCTTCTTCAGAGAAAACGTGAAAATCTTGCTCTGCAATCAGCCCCATGGGCTCCCAGAGGGGACAGAGCCAACAGGCCGGGCTCTGTGGGCACCCGCTCAGGTAGAGAAGGAAGTGGAGCACTCACCTGCTACTCCTCCCGCAAAGCTGGGCGGGAGAGGGGCTCACGGGCTGGATTGCTTCTCTGGCTGCAGGTGAAAGGAACAGAGAGCCTGGATTTGAGAGTCACTGACGTCAGGAAATGAGTCAGCGAGAAACGGAAGCTATGCTTGTCGCTCCGTGCAGTAGCTTGTCCAGCTTGTCCGGTCCGGGGTGAGGCCCTTGCAACCACCTGTCTGCTCACTCCCAGGCTCCCCAGTGGACAGGACAAGGACAACCTGGGCAGCCCCAGGTGGCAGGGTCAGAGAAAAAAACATGTAGACTCTCCATCTAGCCATTTCCCTTCCAGGATCAGAGGCTAACAAACCCTGGGTACACACATACAGGGAGAGATTTAGTTATTTGTGAAAGCAAAGAACGTAAAACACTCTAAATTTCCATCCATAGGGAAATGGAAAAGTAAAATATGGAAAAGGAATGTGGTGGAATTATAGCCAGTCTTTAAGACGGATGACCCCGGTCAGTACGTAGATACGGATCTAAATAGGGATAAACGGTCCAGCGATACAGACGGTGGATCATGAAAACACAACGTAAGCTGATGAAAGTCCAATCTGATACAGAAACCACATACAACATGTTTGTATAAAATACGAAAGCAGGAGACAATGCCATGTTTTCTTTACATAGACAGGGATATTTGGTAAAAGTGTAAAATCACAAACTGGAACGATACACCCGAATTCCCGACAGCAGTTGCCTCCGGGGAGGGAAATCGAGGGACCGAGCTGGAGAAACAACAGAGGAGAGTTCAAAGTTAGCAGTCAGATTTTCTCTCTTTCATAAAAGAAAAAAAATCTGAAACGAATACAAAAAGTGCTCATTTTTAATACATTTTATACGTGTTTAGATGTGGGCTACAAGTCTGACTTGTTTTGGTTTGGTTTTCTGTTCCTCCCCCGACTCGCCCCGATTTTCAGAGGGAAAGAGAAATTCGAGTGGGAAAATCTGGCTCCCTCCCTCCACCCACCGCCCCACCCGAGACACTCCCCGCTGACGCGGAAGAGCTGCCCTTTGAGTCAACTTGGACTTTCTCCCCAGCCCTGACAGGCGATCCATAAACATTATCTGATTTCATCTTCGCAGCAGCCCTAATTATTCCCGGGTTCCCAGTCGGAGAAACGGATGCTTGGAGAATTTAAATCGTAGCAAGGAGAGAGCAGCACCGGGACTGAGGGCAGCTCCGTCTCAGGTCCCCGCGCTCGACCTATCGAGCAGTTGTGGCCTGAACACGTGCATGTAGAAGCCTGGCGAGACCTCCCGAGGGCTTTGCACCCTGGGCAACTCAGCTACCCAGCTCGTGCCTCGGTTTCCCTGTCTGTCACTTGAGGATAGCAAGACTTCCTGCTTCAACGCAGCACGTTCGTTTGCAGTTGTGATGAGAGTGATGAGAGTATTTAGCCTCACCTAGCAGGCACTGAGAGCTCCCCAAGTGTCACTTGTTTGTTCATAGTTTTATTAGCTTCTACCTCTTCTTGACTCCCAGACACATGAATTGAGAGAGGTGATTCTTCTGCTGTCTGGGACATTTTAGAGTAAGCTCACCCTTTCCTCAGACCCGCATGGGACTTGAACCCTCCCCCCCGCATTGGTTCGCGAGGCTGGTGTCTGGTCTCTGAGCCGCAGGTACGTTTGCAATTAGTCCCATTTCCAGGGTAAGTCACTGCACCTGGCTTGTCTGAGGCCACGCGGCCAGCCCGGAGTCAAATCCTGGTCTCAGCCTGGCCGCGGCCTTTCTGTGGCCCCATCCCACACTCTTTCCTTTCTTTCTATTTTTAAATTGAGATATAATTCACCTGCCATAAAATGCATCATTGTAAAGTACACAGTTCAGCGGTTCTTAGTGTGTGCAAGGTTGTGCAGCCACTGCCGCTAAGTCCAGAGCACCTTCTTCACCACAAAGGAAACCCCGGACCCCGTAATAAGCCCCTCCCTGCCCCCCCCAGCCCAGGGCCAGCACTAATCCACGGTCCGTCTCTGTGGACTTGCCTGTCCCGGGGATTCCCTGTGAGTGGAACTGCACCCTCTGTGGTCTTGGTGTCTGGCTTTTCTTCACTTAGCATGATGTTTTCACGATCTGTCCACGCTGCAGTACGGATTCATTCTTTTTGATGGCCGCATGGCATTTCAGTGTGTGGATACAATGCACTTCCTCTCTGTTTCCTACGCTGCACGAGGACCCTCGGGGGACATTCACAGTGGGGCATTTCACACCCACCCACGGGCTAAACGCCCCATCTCCCGCCAGTAGGGCTCCCCTAACATGGTTTTAGTCTGTTCATGCTCCTGAGTCCTTTGAAGACTCCAGAAGCAATTCTGTGTTCTTTATTTATTTAAAAATTAAAAATACACAACTTACCCTGAAGATGGCCCAGCCAACTTACATTTATGAGGGCAAATCAAGCAACAAAGCACGATTGCTCAGAAGCCTCGGGCTTTTGTCAAATGTGATACGACGGAGATGGAACGTACCCTGTGTTATTGATTCTTTTCAGCCAAACAGAGCAGTTCTCTGATTTATGATGAGAGGGGTGGAGGGAGAGAGAACGGAGTGCAAGGAGAACGGAAACATTTGATAAGACAAAAAGCTTCCAGGTGGTAGTAGTGCCCTTTGTCATGCTCCGCCAGGCCCTGAGACGGTGTTGGTAAGCTTTCTCTGCTACCTGCTGGAGCCGACGGGAATCGTACACCCCTGTGCCTTCAGGAACAGGCTGCCTTCTGGGATGGTGACCTGGCCACGGCCCAGGTGGGGCCTAGGGAAGGCAGCCAGCAGCATAAACCATGCCCAGAGCAGCGCTGAGCTGCAGGGTAAAGGGAGGCGGCATCTGCTCCCTGCCAGGCCATGCACAAGGTGTGTCCCTCCAGTTCCAGTGGGGGTTGGGTAGGTTTCAGAAAACAGTATGATTTTATGCACTGAAATAGTGCGCTAGGCACAGCGCTGTGAATGGGCCTCAACCGAACAGGTATTTGGCAGGTGCAACCAGCCATGTAGACTTCTGTGCCCTCTACATCAAATAACACACACACATACATACATGTGTACATACATGTGTACATACATGCACACACAGGTACACACATACATGTGTACATGCACACAGGTGCACACACATGTGTGTGCATACACACATGCACATACATGTGTACACACATGCACAGGCACATACATGTGTACATACACAGGCACGCACACATTTTTAACGCTCTGCCTTCACCACACCCTGAGTCTTGGACTTGGACTTCCCAGCCTGCAGAACCGTGACAAATGGATCCCTGCTGTTTGGCAGCTCCCCTGCCCGTGACGTTTTGCTGTAGCAGCCCTAGTGGACTGAGACCGATGTCTAGGATTGGACAGTCAGGAAGACGGTTAGAGATGAGGTAGCCCAACCCCTAACTTGTAAAATGAGGAAACCAAGATTCCAAGCGATGGAATCAGGGTGGTACCGGAAGTTCATGCAAAGCACCGAGTGGAACTCGGGATTCCGGAGTTCCAGCACCCAGCAAGCCACAGACCCCAGAGTTATTTGTCAAGAGAGTGATTTTTAAATACAGAGAACTTGTTTCGTGTGGCATAGCCAGTTTGTCCCAGAGGCCAAAGTTTCCTTCTATCGTTTGTTATTTCTACGACTGTCAATTCTCTGCTCCTGAAATTAATATTCATCAGTGAAAAACACCTAAAGTCCAACCAGTCTTAATTTTGGTGAAATGCAATTTAGGGGTAGGGAGTGTTAGGGTTGTGTGTGTGTGTGTGTGTGTGTGCGTGTGTGTAAAACTGCAACAACCGTTAGAAGGTGAATCACAATTAATCCACGTGGAGTGTGCTGCCTTAATGAAGCCATTAGCCAAAGCCCATTCCGGGAGAGAAAGTGTGAAGACGGAACTGCGAGCACATTACCTGTAATGAGCCTGCAGATGGACGTGGGGATTTCTGCGGTATTCTTAGCATCCGTAATAGCTGCAGTGCACGCTGCCCGGGTTGCACCCCAGCCCCGGGAATCCAGAGACGCGGCCAAGGGTCGTTTAACTGCCGGCCGACATGCGAGCATCAGAGAGAAGCCGAGACTCTGCTTGTGACTCATAACTCTTTCCACTGTGCTCTTGTTTAATGCAAAAGGTCATTTTGGTGTCAATTGCTTCCCTGGAGAAAGAACAGAGGAAACCTCTTTCCCGCTTCAAACCCGAGCAGCGTTTCTGGAGAGAGGCTTCGGGAGAAATCTGCCCAAAGGTGAAAGGTGTCGCTAGATGCCCCAAAGCCAAATGACCTTTTTCACACCCATCTGGCCATAAAGAGTAGGATTGCCAAAGGGCAAGCAGGAGGTATCCCGCAAACTCAGAAAGAAGGTATTTTCTTCATCACTTTGTAAATCTCAAGTAGTAGGAGAGGCTTGGTGTTAATAGTTCTGCATGAAGTCAGGGTGAATGGGCTGCAAGGTCCCAGGGCTGTGCTGGAACGAGCTCCCAGGGAGCAGCAGGGGAAGAACAGCTCTGCTTAAGTCTGCAGTTAAAAAGGAAGCCCCAGTGGTCTGGCGTCCATTGCCCAAGCGCAGGGATTATGGGCATTTGGGGACAAAATGACCTGACTTGGTGTTGTAGTGGACAGTGCTGCTGCTATAGTTGTTGTAGTTGTGTTTTGCCTGCCAGGAATCTGTGCATCCTGTCTTCCTCCAACAGCGTGATCCTGATCTGTAAAAACTGCCCTTGTCCTGTTGCAGTCAGTCTTGGTAGTCCTGTTGGTCACAGCACCCTGCCCCCCTCTGGGTAAGGACCCCAGTGAGACCATCCCTCCAGGGAACTTGCATCTTAGGGGAGCGAGTGGCTCAAGAGCGGAAACGGTCGGAGACACGCTTGCCGCCTTACTCTGGGACGATGCCCGTTATCTCCTGCTGTCCCCGTCCTCGAAGGTGACCTGGCCTTTGCAGAGCCTCATTCAGCTTTTCCTCTGATTCCGGCAGCAGCCCGGGGTCTAGGCAGTGGGTATCTGGGTCAGTTTCCTGATGCCGCTCTGACGAATTAAAACGAATTCACCATCCTGTCGTTCCGGAGGGCGGAAGCCGGAAATGAGTCTTCTGGGGCTACGTTAAGGTGCTGGCAGGGCCGCACTCCTGCGGGAGCTCTGGGAGAAATACCTGCTCCTTGCCGTTTCCAGCTGTGAGGGGCTGTCCCCATCTCTTGGCTCATGGCCTTGTCACTCTGACCTCTGCCTCCCTCTCCACACACCCTTCTCTGCCTCTGACCCTCATGGTGCCCTCTTATAGGGACCTTAGGTTTACGTTGGTCCTGTCTGGATAATACAGGATAATCTCCCCCCATCACAATTGTGAAATCCCTTTTACCATGTAGCGAAACATAGTCACGGGTCGTGGAGGTTGGGACCTGGGTATCTTTTGCAGGGGGCCCGAGGGAGGACATCCTTCAGCCCACCACGGTACCATCTTACTCAGGGTGCCCAGAGTTAGTTTCTGTTCCTTGCAGCCAACACCCAACTAATGTGCTCCTTCTGCCTGGTCTCTATAATAGAGGAAAAAAAAATAGATATTTTTCAATTGTTGTTGGAAACTAGGAAGATGATCGTCCATAAGCCGAAAGTGAACTGTTGAACATTCTTAGGAAACTGTTCCACAGAGAACGGCCCCTTTCCCTGGGTTCCTACGGTCATCGCTGCCGCGTGTCCTGTCTAAACGAGGACATCCTGGTGTTTGCCTCGAGAGGTTCCCCTGTCTGGCACCCAGCAGAAGTGAGGTCTCCACTGACCCAGGTGTGTCCGGTTCCTTTGCAGGACACTGAAATTCTGAACACTGCCATCCTCACGGGAAAGACGGTGGAGCTGCCCATCAAGGTGGTCTCCGTGGAGGAGGACAGCGCCGTGACGGACATCTCGGAGTTGGTGGAGTGCAAGTCCGCAGACGAGGATGTCATCAAAGTGAGTGAGTCCACGCCCAGGGGGATGGAGCGTCCCCTTCCCTGGGAACTTGCACGTGGGAATGTGAGGTCCAGCTTTGCAGAGGCTGACGTGCAGCTGAGTCACGCGACTTCTCCATTCCCATAGTTGGGTTTTCTTTGTTCTTTCTTTTTTCTTTCTTTCTTTCCTTATTTATTTAAAAAAATATAAATCGTATATATTTATTTACCGTGTACAACATATCGTTTTGAGATGCATATACGTTGTGGAATGGCTAAATGGAGCTAATGAATACGTGCATTAGCTCACGTACGTGTCATTTTTTGCAGTGAGAATTCTTAAACTCTACTCTCTTAGCAACTTCCAAGAATGTAACGTATTGGTATTAACTAACGTCACCGTATCGTACCATAGATCTAGAGATGGGTGTGTTCCAATGCAGCAGTACCTGGAAAGCAGGCAGGACAACGCTCGTGCTGGCTCTTCCTAGCACCCAGGTAGACCCAGACCACGGGCTCTCTGGTGGGTGGTTGTGCCCCCAGGGGACATGTGGCAATGTCTGGGGACATTTTTGGTTGTCCCGCCTGGAGCAGGGGCCACTGGCATCTAGTGGGTAGGAGCGAAGGATGCTGCTGGGCATCCTACAACGTCCAGGACTGTCCTCACGACAGGGAATTATCTGACTCCACGTGTCAGTAGCGCTCAGGTGGAGCAGTCCTGCCCGGGACGGAGCAGACGCCGACGGGTCCCCGGTCTCCGTGGAAGGACGCACGCTGTCATGGGAGACACCTGACGTGGTGGCTTTGCACGGAAGTAAACACGCTTCTGGGGCTAACGCGTTCCATCTGCCTGGCCCTCTACAGACTCCCACCTGCCAGCCCCAGGTTTCCACCCGGACACAGGCTTGTACATCATTCAAGGATTTTTCCAGAGTTGAGAAGGAGATATGATTAAAAAAAAATTTTTTTAAACAATAGCCTAGACTAGGAGGATGGACAGATGATGAGAAGAGGCTGGTGTGCTGGGTATTCCTGCTCCCGCCGCAGATCTCTGTCTTTCTCCCACCCTGGCCCTGGGAGGCTAAACCTTGTGTGTTGCCTGAACAAGCCTGGTCACCTCCCGCTTCTCGCTGGCTCCAGCAGTGCTGAAGGGGGGACATGAGTGAGCTCAGGGACTGGGGGCAGGGAGGGTCAGTCCCCTCGGCCGCCCCCTGCCAGGCCGTGCGTTGGCCGTGGCTGCGTGTTCCATCGAGCTCGCAGCTCTGCAGGCCTCTCCTACCGCGACGGTGCCAGGCTGGCTCTGTGGACGTGCCCTCACCTTGCTCAGGTGGCAGCGACTCCTTGGAGCCCTTCGTATTACTGTCTGTGGCCGCCGTAGCGAACCACAAACTGGGGCCGGGAAACAACAGGAATGTATTCTCTTGCAGCTCTGGGGACTGGAGCTCAAAATCAAGGTGTGGACAGGGCTGCTCTCCCTCTGACGGCTCCGGGCGAGGCTCCTTCCCTGCCTCTCCCGGCTCCCGGTGGTCCCCAGTCCTCGGCGTTCCTTAGGTCGGAGATGCATGGTCCTAATTTCTGTCTCTATCTTCACGTCACCTTCTCCGTGTGTGTCTGTGTCTCTTCTTATACGGACAGTTAGATGGAGGGCACGTCCCAAGCCAGTGTGATCTCATCTTGATCCTTAACTAATTACATCCACAAAGATCCTGTCTCCCGATAAGGTCAGGGTGTGAGGCTCTGGGCGGACATTGAATTTTGGAGGCTGCTTTTCCTCCCAGCAGCCCCTCCAGGTCTGGCGCCCTTTGTCCTCTCACATGGGTTCCCCTTAACCCCACCCGCCCCTTCGTGCAACCCCCTCGAGCTCCGGGCGAGTGCGCCATCTGCTCCCTGCCTGGACGCGGGAAGAGACAGCCTGTCCGCGTGGCCCATGTGGGAAGAGCCAAGTGAACAGGCTGGGGCAGCTCGAGGAGAAGATCCGGACTGTCTCTGGCCCCCGGCCACGGCCGTGTCACCATTGCTGGCCAACGGCCTTCCTTCCTGCGACCCACCTGCCACAGGAATGGAATGACCCGAAGAGCCACATGGCAGGAAGGACGGCTTCAGCCAAGGCCATAATCCCAGGATAAACACTGTTTGAAACAGGTCAGCCGACAGAGCAAATTGTCACAGACGGTCCCCGCGCTGCCTCTCCACCTCGGACGAGCAGCAGCCTCAGCGAGCCTCAGTTTCCTCACCTGCAGAATGGATCCTAATGGCTGCCCATAGCTCCAGGGAGGACTGAGCATGAAAAGGGTGAGAAAACACTTTGCAAACAGAGCGTTTTGTGCACATTCACAGAGCAGGTGTACGAGAAACGCAGATATGATTTTTCTCTATCTGAACTTAATTCAGATACAGTCTGAGTCCCCTGAGTGGCAAAAGAATCAAAAACAAAAACAAAAGCCCTATTCTAGCCGTTTGATTTGTGAGCACATTGAGTTTCGGATGCCAATTAGAGATCCAAGCGGAGATGTCGAAGGAGCAGGTGGATATCCGGAGATGGGATTGGGGGAGTCGTATGCTCAGAGACGGTATTTAAAGCATCATAACTCAATAGTTACAACAATGAGAGGGTTGTGTAAGACACAAAGAGTGGGTCTCAAAGTGTGGTCTCCAGAGCGGCAGCGGCAGCGTCACATCGGAACGGGTCACAGATGCCGCTGTGGGTCCCCCCTGGCAGACCTGCAGGTCGGAGGCTGAGCCGGCCAGTCCTCTCTGGTGCTCGCTCGCGTCTGAGAACCTGCTTGGCAGAGGAGGGTTCAGGAGAAGGTTCCATCGGGCATCAGTGGTCCACCAGCAGCCGCCTCTGCTTGTCCCTTGGAGAGTGGCCCGACAGACTCCCCCAAGAGGAAAGACGGAAGAGATGCCAAGAAACGAAGCCAAGGGACTGAAAAGATTCCTGTGGGGGTTTCCATTCCTTTCTGTAGATAAGCAGGATCATTTTGTGACGTTGTGGTTTTCACTGTTAGCCACTTAGGAGATGATGGATGCATCCAGACATGTCCCCAGACGTTTATGACACCTTCAGGAACAGCAGTGACGATGGCTCCATCACGCACGGCAACCTCATACCCTTGGCGTCGCTCTTAGTTATTTATATATTCAGGAGCGGCCAGATTTCCTCCCTCCAGAGCTCAGAGAGGTAATAAGTGAGAAAAGTCAATGGTCTGTAAATTACAACATTGATTAAAGAAGTGATTACTGATATAACTCGTGCTCGGCTATTATGCTAATGCCTGCCCGGACCCAGGACAGTGTGTACATGCTAATGACAAGTCTGCACAGCCACTGAAATTGGTTTCCATCCCTAATCAGCATGTAAACATTTTTGAACCACTCTTGACCACAAATGAGAAGACCAAGCCTTGCGATGCCCTCCCGGCTTCTCCCTGCCACAGTCCCTGGCAGATGGAGGAAATTGTCTCAGCCTGGCCCTCACCAGCTGCCCCCCAAACAGAAAATGAAAACGAGGCCCCGACCAGCCGCTCATAGTTCCTGAAAGCTGGGGAAAGAGAGGACAATCGGATCATGAGAGCTCACTGAATAGCACATGATGTTACTTGCTGGGTCCACGGAACCCCAGAAGGGGACTCCGCTGCCTCCCGAGTGCACAATCCGGGCAGGGGACAGACACGAGGTCAGCCGTTGTAGCTCAGCGCGGTGTGTGCTGCGTGCATGAGGAGGCCCCGAGTGACTTTGTTAACTCTGAAATGTCCCACTAAACTCTACATAGTGTGTTTCCCCAGCAAGAATTAGCTTTAGGAGTATTTTCAAAGGAGTCAGTAACCCCAGGAAGCTTAGGAAACATTGCCTGAGAAGCTTTTGAACTAACTTCTTGTGTTTCCGCTGTTTGGGGCTCTACCTCATCTCCTTCTCTGGCCGCATCTCCCACCAGCCCCAAGATCTTTGATGATTATCTTGAAGGAGGCATTCCCATGAGTGGAAGGCCTTGTTTATCCATCCATCCTTCCTTCCATCCATCCATCCATCTATCGACCTATTTGTCCACCCATCCATCTGTCCATTCATCTGTTCATCTCTCTATCCACCCATCCATCCATCTATCTACCCTTTCATCCATTTACCCATCTATCCACCCATCCATCCATCTATTCCCCCATTCATTCATCCATCCATCCATCCATCCATCTATCCCCCCATTCATCCATCCATCCATCCACCGATCCATCCATTTACCCATCTATCCATCCACCCATCCATCCATCTGCCCATCCATCCATCTATCCATCTACCTATCCATCCATCCACTCATCCATACATCCATCCATCTGTCCACCCATCCATCCATCCAATGGCTGCTTTGCTGAGCTTCTGCATCATGAGCAGCTAGTGTAAGGAACCACAAGATCGAAGATGAAGAAGACAACCTGGCTCTGCAGGGTGGGTCATATTGCTTCTCTGTAACTCTACTCAGTTTCAGTTTTCAGTTCATTAAGGTGGCAGAAACAGAATCCCAGTCTAATTTCCAAGGGACCTAACTATTGCCGAGGCACTCGGGGAAGGGGTTTCTGGTCTTCCAGTCTTCCAGAAGTTCACAGTTCCTAGGGGGACATCCTTCACCACTCAGTCCATGGGATTGCCTTCATGATGGCCTCATCGTCATCCACATTGGCCCTGCGTGGCTGAGAACACAGGCATCTTTCTGCTGTTTCCTGCCTCACTGGGAATGTCCCTGGGGCTATAGATAGATTCATCTTTGAGTGAATGGCTTTGGAACGCACAAGCCGGATATTTTTAGACTTTTATGTTTATTTTCTTTGTGTGTTTGTTTTTCTTTCTGCTCCATCGCGTCCCTTTTGTGAGACCGCAATCTGCTAGAAAGGAGAACAGGAAGGGAGGACTATAGGGCAGGGGACGCAGGCTGGTGGTCACACGTGGAATCTGCCATTCGCGTGACGAACAGCTGTAATACAAATGTGTAAACCATCCCGGGGGGAGGGGGGAGGCATGTCCCAGGGACCCGTGAGCTGGGCCAGGCCAGGCACACAGGGAGGGTGCTCCTGGGCAAAGGGACCTGCACTGCCAAGGCCTGTGCGCCCTGGAGAAGCATCAGGACCGTTGGTGAATGGAGGGGACGGAGCTCAGGCTCATGTGAGCCCTGCTGGAGAGGAAGACGCCGCAGGCCCAGCATCCTGGGAGGCTGGCCGGGGTGGGGCCGGGAGCAGCTCCCTTTCTGAGCACACAGCAGCCTGGGGCACAGACACCTCTGGGGCTCACACCGCATCCCCTGGGCCCACCCAGATTTCAGCCATAGCTGCAGTTCTGTGCAAGTTCAAGTTCACTTTCTGATTGCAGTTTCACCTCAAGCTATTTTCTATTTCCAGTTCCAGGCACGGGCAGCAGGAAATGGGAGCTGATAGATAATATTCCAGCCTCTTATTCCTCAGGTAGACAATTCCTTGAAGAAGCTGAGCCTGATGGTTACTGTAGTAGCCTTAAAAATGCACCTTCCTACTGGGTTTTCCTCTTCCTCTGTCTCCCTCAGTCTGAGCCTTCACCCCTGCTGCCTGGGCTCACCTCCCAATTAAACCAGCTGCACTGAATCCTTGTCTCAGGCTCTGTGTTGGGAGGAACCTGAATTAAGCATATGTGCTTTGCCAGAGAATAAGACTAACCAGAGCATGGTGGTCTCCAGGGCCCCATGAACTTCTCCTCCATCTTCTCTACCTCTGTCTCTGCAGGTGTCTGACCGCTGCGACTACGTCTTTGTCAATGGCAAAGAGATAAAAGGCAAGATGGACGCGGTGGTGAACTTCACATACCAGTACCTGAGCGCCCCCCTGCACATCACTGTGTGGGTGCCGCGGCTGCCCCTGCAGATTGAGGTCTCTGACACAGAGCTCAGCCAGATTAAGGGCTGGAGGGTCCCCATCATGGCCAGTAAGAGGTGAGCCTGGGTGGGAGGGATGTCCTAGAGCCATGACAACAATAGCGTTATTTACTGACCCTAACACTAAGGGACCTGGTGCGTGGTAGGTGCTGGTATTATCTCGACTATTCCATCTCCCTAAATCCTAGCAACCACCTCTGAGGAGGCCAAGGCTCCAGGAGGACCCAGCCCGGCCTGAAAGCTGCTAAGCAGCAGTTCCGTGTCAACCCAGGTTGTCCACGCCCTACACCTGGCTCACAGTAGGCTGTCTCCTGCAAGTGGCTCTCCCAAAATGTCACAATGGAGATAATGCAATGTTTTAGCTTCTCAGTCACGGGGGAATTTGAGGTTTGGTTTATTCACGCTAAGCAGAACATCAAAGTTCTCTCCTGTGCTTTATGAATATCTATAAGCTTGAAATGTTCTGTGCAGATCAAGTTATTGGATACAATTTAATTGCATTTATACTGGACTATGGGATTACTGTTTGCAAAAAGCATCTCATTTATTCTCTGTGACTCTGGCCTGTCTGTCATGGATAGGAGTTTGGGGTCTTGTTTTCTCAGCTCCATGGCCCCCAGATTAGTGTGTGTTTAGCTAAGTGAGGGCGTGGCTGAGTTCCCAGCTTCCTGCCTGGAATTCTTTATCCCAAACCATCAGGGCTATTTTCCTGACAGTCCCTCAGGTACCAGGGCCTTCCTGTTAAGGGACAAACTAGAGTGTGCCTCAGGGAGATGGAAAATCCATTTCTACAAGGAGAGCTTGAAGGAATTTAGCTTGATTGGAAGAGGACAGTCCAGCCAGGCCTTCAGATCATTTAGTAGCCACAAGTGGCCAAGATAATGGGTTTGTTCCACGTCTCTGAGGGAGCAGAACTGAGACTTGCTGGGCTCCATGGTCAACAGAATTGCCATGTACAGTTAACTAGGTTGTGCACTGTACAACCAATCCAAGCTCTGCCACTTAGTAGCTTTGTGAGTGTGGGCAAGCGATCCACTCTCAGTGCCTCAGTTTCCTCATCTGGACATAAGAATATAATTATGGGTTTGCCTCATAGTGTTATGAGATTAAAAGAGTTCATACACAAGGGAGCTTAGAGTGGGACCTGGCCCATCTCAAGAGTGTCATACAGTTCTGTCTGTTAGCATTTTCTATAGGGGTAGAATGTTCTAGAACCACATTGTCCAATATGGTAACACCAACAGCACATGTAGCTCTGGAACACTCAGACTGTAGCCAGCCTGGAGAAGGTGAATTTTTAAAATGTATTTGGTTTTTACTTATTTAAATTAAAATTTAAATAGCCACATGTGGCTAATGGCTACTTACAAGATGGTGCAGGCTCAGTAAATATTAGCCCTTAAGCCTCTTATTTGTCAGTAAATGTGTTCGAGGAGGAGATGCCCAGTGATAGGATTGGTCCCCCACGTGTGGTCGGGGCCCCTGTCTTGATGTCATCCCCCTGAGGTTGAAGTGGGCACTGCCTGACTCAAGAACACCGTAGACTCCTCTCCCCATGTCTGAGAGCCCCTCTCCTTCCCGCAAGGCCCACCCGAGAGAGCGAGGACGAGGACGAGGAGGACAGGCGTGGCCGGGGCTGTGCCCTCCAATACCAGCATGCCACCGTGAGGGTCCTCACCCAGTTTGTGTCCGAGGGGGCCGGCCCGTGGGGCCAGCCCAGCCACCTGCTCAGTCCCGACTGGCAGTTCGACATCACCCACCTGGTCGCAGACTTCATGAAGCTGGAGGAGCCGCACGTGGCCACGCTCCAGGACAGCCGGGTCCTGGCCGGGCGAGAGGTCGGGATGACGACCATCCAGGTAGGAAGCTCCTGTGTCCCCCGCACGGAGCATGCCATGCGATACTGAGGGAGACTCAAGGTGGACAGCTCACTGTGGCCAATTCCTTGTCCCCACGATGGCTCCAAATGGTCTCATGGGGACACAGAAGGATGAGCCCGGACCAGCTCTTTGAGTTCTAGTCTCCTTCCAGACAGAACTGGGAAGGTGGCCGGGCGTGGTGGCTCACGCCTGTAATCCCAGCACTCTGGGAGGCCGAGGTGGGAGGATGGTTTGAGCTCAGGAGGTTGAGACCAGCCTGAGCAAGAGCGAGACCCCATCTCTACCAAAAATAGAAAAATTAGCCAGGCATCGTGGTGTGCACCTGTAGTCCCAGCTACTCAGGAGGCTGAGGCAGGAGGATCGCTTGAGCCCAGGAGTTGGAGGTTGCTGTGAGCTAGGCTGATGCCATAGCACTCTAGCCTGGGCAACAGAGTGAGACTCTGTCTCAAAAAAAGGAAAAAAAGAACTGAGAAGGTGGCTGCATGTCCTGAACACCCCCTATGACCCCATTCCCCACTGTCACAGCCTCCATTCCCCCCGTGTCCCAGCGCTGCCACCCCACCTCCGACTCTCCCGCTCAGCAGCCACTCTCCGCACACACCCACCCCACTCCCTCAGCATGGCCTCCTCTCCTCTCCGCACGGCTCTCCCAGTGGCAGGTGAAGGAGCACGGATTCCTCCTCTCGTGCCTCCTTCCCCTCCACCACCGTCTCATCCTACCATTTATTTATCCAACAAACTCTTCGCAATCCTACTCCCTCTCCCTCGCTTCAGGAAACGTACGGAATGGTCAGATTCGGGACAGGTGATGGACGGGGCATGCACAGCCTTTCCTCCACCCCTCGGGGCCCACCCCACTGACTCCACCTCTGTGGAATGTCATCGTGAAACGACGGGTACATTTCTGCCATTTCACCTGGACATCTCCAGCCCAACACGTGGCTTATGAGATGAGGCAGAAAGTCCTGTTTCAGCAGAGGATGCCCTGTGGCGGCAAAGCCAGGAGTGGACTATTTATAATTCAGTTCTCCCCGGTTCATTCCATAGTCCGCTTACAATTTGATGCAAGCCGCACAAAGTCAGCTCGTGTGTAACTTTTCATGAGTCTGGTCAATGAGATCACCATGGACAGTTAACCAGGTTGGGCATTATACAAGGGTACCTCATCTAAAGGAAATATTGCTGGGAAAAGGTCTAACATCTAGAAACAGGTGTGTTGGATTTTCCTTGTGTCCTACCAATCCCACAGGTGTTGTCCCCGCTCTCTGACTCCATCCTGGCAGAGAAGACAGTAACCGTGTTAGATGACAAAGTGTCGGTGACAGACTTGGCCATCCAGCTCGTGGCTGGGCTGTCCGTCACCCTCCACCCCAACGCAGAGAACAGCAAGGCCATCACAGCTGTGGCCACAGCTGAGGAGCTGCTGCGGACCCCCAAGCAGGTAGGGGTGCAGATGGCAGAGTTTGGGAGGGAGCAGGGCCAGCGTCTATGCGGGAGGCAGAGGAAGAGGAGGGAGGAGGCCGGAACTGGGGCAGGTCGGCAGGACCATGGTCTGTGATGGAGGCTGCGTTATTGCAGACAAAAGTGCTCATCTTACCCACGTAGCTTTAGGGTCACACAGACCCCATAGGGTCTGCGATGACCAGAGCAGTGACTCACAGTGCACAGAGGTGTAGCCGTTACCTACTGCTGCGTAACACCTGCCACAAACTCAGCAGCTGAAAACAGCACCCACCTGTCAGCTCACGGTGCTGTGGGTGCTCAGCTGGGTTCTCCGCTCAGGGCATCTCGTGGCCGAAATCAACGTGTGGGCTGGCCAGGTTCTTGCTGGGTCACTCTGGGGAAGGGCCTGCGTCCACAGTTACTTATGTGTGGGCAGAAGCCGGATCTTTGCAGTTGCGTGACTGAGGCCCCCAGTTCTTTGCTGGCGACTGGCTGGGAGCTTCTCTTAGCTCCCTAAGGCCACGCAGTCCTCCCTCCTCTCTCCTCACCTGTCCCCACGGGCCTCAACCCAGCAGCAGTGCAGGGGTCCTTCTCACGCCTCCAGCCTCCCTGCCTTCCCCTCCTGCCACCAGCTAGAGAAATCTCTCTGCTTTTAAGGGGTCCAGGTGACATCACTGGACCCACACGGATAGTCCAGGAAGATGCCCTCACTTCTCACTTTAGGGCCACCTGTGCCATATAACACAGTCTTGAGCAACGTCACACTCAGCACACACACGTTCTGGGGTCTAGGGTGGAACACCTTTGGCGGGCCATTCTGGAAGTTCTGCCTACCACAAGGAGACGGTTGTGACCTGACTTTGTTCCAGAGTGTCCTGGGATGCCTGCAGGCCCACGCCCAGCCCGCAGTGCCGGCTTCTCTTCTCTCCCAAGGGCAGGAAACTGGCCTGGTGGTTTCTAGTCTATAAAGGGCAGCATAAGATGAGTGGAGGAACTTGCTGGGGAGAGAGCATGGAGCTATTTGCCGAGAATGTGTAGTCAATTAGGGCGGACGATTGGCACTGCAACCTCCCTGGCATGGGGCGAGGCTACCGGTCCCCTCCCCGACGTGGCCCATCTGTCTTCATCAGCTGACAGTAATTGGCAGACCCCAGCACGACTCGGGGGATTTGTGGACGTGGTTCATCTGATTTGCAGACATGACTCTTGACAGGACAGAGCTCTCCATCATTCCCGGGCACGTGTTATTTTAAGTCGTTCAGAATTTCTCATCTTTGGGGGGATGGATTGGCCTCTCCTGATAAAACGCCAGGTTCCGACCTCCCCGTAACGAGCTAATGGAAGGCCCGGGTCTCAATCAGACAGCAGGGTGGACAGAGATGGATTCTGGCACGCCGAGGGCGCCCGGGGGCTTAGCTCCAATTGTCTGCCGTTTGGGGGCTTGTTTTATGTTAACATCTTTCTCCATCTAGAGTTTGTGAAGAGAAGTTAATTCAAGAGGAAAAGTCAGCCACAGTGAACTTGCACACTACTAC
This sequence comes from Lemur catta, assembly GCF_020740605.2. Lineage (NCBI taxonomy): Eukaryota > Metazoa > Chordata > Mammalia > Primates > Lemuridae > Lemur > Lemur catta. Next base: position 30,202,908 of record NC_059148.1, read on the forward strand.
GGCGCTTGATCTCAGCCCGTGGAGTGTGGAAGGCTGGCATCTTGTTTGTGATATGTTCAACTTTGAAATATAAAATCCGAAAGATTTTTTGCACCCACAAACGTGAGGGTCATGGCTATGCATTGTCCCACGCCTCGTGTGTTCTGCAGAAAGCCAGGATGGGAGAATGAAAAGATGAGTCCTGCAGGATTTACGCGTGAGGCTGAGGCATCAGCAAGGGCTTGCAGGGCTGCAGGACCCACCCGTCTCTCTGGGTGGGGGGACACGGTGGGAACCGCATTGCTGAGCCAACATCATCCGGCTTCGTTTGGTTCCCCAGAGGCTAAGCCTGAGCAAGGATTCAGGTGCAAGGACTTTATTTAGTGGACAAAAGCAACCCCGGTGGAGAAGCCGGTGGGAGACACTTCCAGCTCAGCCATCTCCAAGGGCCGCTGATTTGACTAACCAAGATATTGCTGAACCAGCTGGTGGGTCTGTGCATCACCGATGGCAATGGCTGGCTTCCACAACAGGCCCTTGTCACGTGGTCACAGACACTGATTAGTGGCCCAGTCTTTGGAGTTGATGCAGGTGCTGTCTGCGATGTCAGGGCTGCTGTGGGATGGGGGGCATGGGGCGGGAAGGGGGGGGCAGTGCCGGGACACACGGTCAGGAACAAGGACATTAAAGAGGAAGCTCCCCCTTCTCTCTGCACTTCCCCGCGATGCAGTGGCACCTTTGGCTTTGCCTGAGAAATAAGAAAACAGGTGTGTTTTGCCCATATGGCTGACCCCGTTGTCCCGTCGAAGGTGCTCTGTTGGCTGTCACCCCACGGCAGTGATGTCCCACGTGCTAGCGGATGGCATTACCTGGGGGTTTTCTGTGTCCTTGTTTGTCGATTTGTTCCTGGTGAGGACCATGCCGTTGCTGTCAGCGCGTTTCTCCATTTGTTCCCATTTAAATTAAGGTGATTTCTCTGGCCTTGACATAACACCTGTAGGTTTCCTGCCTGCATCCATCAGCTGCTGGGTCTGGATTCGGGGTCCTGCTCCCTGTTTCTCAGGGTGTTCTCCTAGGCGGGCTTTCTGAGAAGAGGCACTCCCCCAGGGTGGTCTTCTAACCCTCTCTCCCCGCAGGAAGCCGTGGTCAGCACGTGGCTGCAGTTCAGCGACGGCTCGGTGACGCCCCTGGACATCTACGACACCAAGGACTTCTCCCTGGCGGCCACCTCCCAGGACGAGGCCGTCGTGTCGGTCCCCCAGGCCCGCTCCCCCAGGTGGCCCGTCGTGGTGGCGGAAGGGGAGGGCCAGGGGCCACTGGTCCGGGTGGACATGACCATCGCGGAGGCCTGCCAGAAATCCAAGCGCAAGAGCGTCCTGGCCGTGGGCGTCGGCACCGTCAGGGTCAAGTTTGGACAGAGCGACGCTGACCCCGGCCCCGGCGGGGACTACGAGGAAGACGGGATCCAGAACCACGCCAGCGAGCGGCGGCAGAAGGGGCAGGAGCAGGAGCGCGCGGGCCAGGACGGGCCGCTCTACGGGCGCTCGGCCCTGGGGCGCGAGGAGGGCGCGCTGGGGAGGGCCACCACCACGGCCAAGTCGCCGCCGGACAGCAGGGTGGCGAAGAACAGCCGGGCGGACGGGGGCAGGCTGGCCGGGGCGGGGCAGCTGCAGAACATCCCCATCGACTTCGCCAACTTCCCGGCCCACGTGGGCCCGCCCGGGGCGGGCGCGGCGCCGGCGGGGGACGAGCCGGTGCAGACGCCCCGCGGCGGCCTGAGCCACCTGGAGATCGGCATGTACGCCCTGCTGGGGGTCTTCTGCCTGGCCATCCTGGTCTTCCTGATCAACTGCGCCACCTTCGCGCTCAGGTACAGGCACAAGCAGGCGCCCCTGGAAGGCCAGGCCGCCGTGAGCCACTCGCACGACTGGGTGTGGCTGGGCAATGAGGCGGAGCTGCTGGAGAACGCGGGGGACGCGCCGCCGCCGCCGCCCCCGCGCGAGCGCACCACGGCCCTCGACCGCGGCCCGGGCGCCTACGAGGACAGCAGCCACCTGCTCCTCAACGGCGGCGCCCAGAAGCACGCGCGGGGCCAGCTGCACCGGCCGGGCGGGGAGCAGAAACCGGAGCCGCTGCACTCGCCCACGTCCAAGAGGAAGAAGGTGCAGTTCACCACCTTCACCACCATCCCCCCGGACGACGGCTGCCCCACGGTGAACTCCATCCTCGGCGGCAACGACGAGGACATCAAGTGGGTGTGCTGAGACGGGCGTGGCGCCCCGAGGACGCAGGGGCTGTCGGAGAGAGTGGCAGATGGAGCGCGGGCCCCTCTGGCCCGGGCGCTCGGCCGCTGCCTTCCTCCCGGTCCACGTAGATTCGGCTCCAAAAATTGGCCCAGGCCGGGCAGGGGCTCGCGCTGGGCTGCGTGGGAAGGGCTGGGCCTCCGGAAGTGGGAAGGTTTGAAGCCGGGAAGGGACATTCTTTTTGTATCAAGGTTTTTTTGTTTTTTTTTTTAGCAGTCTATGATGATGGATTTTCAAAAATCAGAGGAATAAACTCTGGGGTGTGGGGAGTGCAGCCCAAGATATCGAACTGCACAAGGAGAAATTAGGAAGGTTATTTTGTGAGTCAACCTATAATACAGACAAGCTACCAAAAATCATTTGTTTAAAAAAATGAAAAAAAAAAAGACAAATAAAAAGAGATAGAAAGAATAATCTGTTTATATTTCTAATAAAGGAGCAAAATATAAAAATAGGGCCCGCTAAGAGACATTTTCCATTTTAGTTCAATATTCGCTTTGATTGTCTACAAGGGGCTGCCTCTTGGGATAGAACGAAGGATTTTTAAATCTTTACTTGATACTCTTTTCTTCTCTTTTCCATGTTTCCTTTTTTATTCCTTTCTGTGTCCTAGACTTCTATTTCATTTATATTTAATGTTTATTTCTAAGGATCAAGGGGTATATTTTTCTTAAAGGAAACATAAATTATATTCCTGTTAACAAGGATTCCTGTAAACAAGGTCCATTAATCCAGTTTTTAAGTAGTAACTTTAAGGCTTTTCTACAGCCCCCCAGCCTGGCTGGTGTTTGCTGGGTTTTCGCAGTTAGGGGGAAAGCTCGGAGCGTCTTGTGGGAGGAGGGAACTGCAGTTGGACCACCTCTGCCACCACTACGGTGGGACATTGCTAACGGCCGCACGAAGGGGACGTGGCTGGCAGATGGCACCCAGCCTGGACCACCCGACCACACAGTGACTCCTTCCCTCCCTCATGGGGGCAAGTTGGGTCAAATCCAAAAGAGAGACAGTCCCCAGGAATAGTCACAGCCGACCTGGTGGGATGGGTCTATCCCAAGACATATCCGATGCTGAAAAAATGAACAAAGATTAAAAAAAAAAAAAAAAACCACTGGGAGTTTTTAAGTTGTTTTTCTTACTTTGTTGGGTGGGGTATACCAGCATCAACTCTAAAGATAAAAATCTATGTTAGATTGTCAATCAACTGTGTTTTTGAACAGCATAATTGTGTAGCAGCACATTGCAAACACGCATTCATCCAAAGCGACACGTGTGTGGCCCGGAAGACCACGGCAGAGTGGAACAAGCCCTTTTGCGCTCACGCGGCTCCGGGTCTCTGTGCGCGGTGGCCGCGGGAGGTCGCCCGCATGTCATGCTCTCAGCAAAGATGCCAGGGGTGTTTATTGTGTTTATTTTTTTAATTACTAAAACCGGTAGCTAAGAGAGGGTCCTGGAAGCCTCCTCACTGTGGTTGGACCTTTTAAAAATATATTTGTAGCACATGTTGTAGACGGAAAGAAGATATTTATTTATACCTGTGATGCCATTTGTCATTAAAAGGCGTATCATGGTGTGACATTCAGTATCTCGTGGGGTGTTTCTTGTTTGATTGAGTTCCTGCTCCCCACCCCGGAATGCGCAACTTTCGAAGAACGAGGCTGTTAGGCTGCAGGGAAGACAACGCATTTGCCCATCTCTTTTTATTTCCCTCTCAGTTTCTTGGCCGACCCGGAGTAATTCCTAAATAGAAAACCCTTCTCTCATCTGTGCGAGTCAGTGGGACTGAGCTGGGCTTCCAGGGTGACGCCAAGGCCACGCTTCGCAAACGAAAGCCCTGGCCTTGAATGGAAGACGGTGTTAAATCTCTCCTCTGGGGAGAAGGGTTACTTTTGATTGTTTTGTGTGTGTGCTTGCTGTTGTGTGTTTGACGCTTGCGTGGGACTGTTGTTGCTGTCGATTGGTTGGAGGAAGAAAATTTTTTGGTAAAAGACAAGGTTTTTTTTTAAACAAAAAATAACTTTATGGAGCTACCATTCACATAGCAAAAAACTTGACCCATTTAAGCTGCACCATTTAATGTTGTTTAGCATATTCACAGAGTTGTATGTCCTTCATCACATGCATTTCAGAGCATTTTCATCATCCCAAAAAGAAGCCCCACACCCTTCAGCTGGCACTGCCCTGTGCCCTGTTCTCAGCGGCCCTGAGCAACAGCTACTCTGTTTTCCGTCTGCACGGCTTTGCCTGCAGGTGCCCGTATTTGTATCCTTACGAGAGACCCTCCTGAAAACGCTCCCAGTGGGTTATAATCCCCACGACGCCGGCAAGTAACAATGTTGCCGCTTGTGAGACGCAGATGGGACTGATGCGCCGTGATGGCTCCTTAATCCCGGCTGCGGGAGCCCTCGGCCGGCCCGCACCGCAGCCGCGCATGCGCAGTGACAGAGCCTGCCAGACCGCAAGCTCACGTATATAAAACATAGAATTTTCATTTTTTTCCCCCTATAACAGAAATTATTTTTTGTGCAATCTTGTACCTTTAGGAACAAGAATTCAATTTCAAACCATTCAGATTCTCCTCCTCTCTCCCCAGGGAGGCATCTAAGTTCCAGCGGGTTAAAGTAGCGCCGTGAAATTGTCCCCGGAGTCGGGTAGGGGGTTCCGGATCTACCCAGGGTCGTCTGTCCGTGCGGACGTCTCCGGAGTCATTCCTGGTCCCCAGACAAGACTCTTCCAGCTCCGGCCCATTTTCACTCTCCTCCCGGGCTGCTCTGGGACCCCCGGGGTCATTTCAGCGCCCCTACACCTTACAGGGCCTGCAGGCAACAGGTGGGGCCGATACCCTTCCCCACTGCCCTGCAGTCCCTGCGTGTATGACAGTCCGCTGCTGCCAACCGCCCCTGGGCATTAGGGACTTCTTTGATACAGGTTTTTATGTCTGTCGGCCTTCACATAAATTAGTATAGTAAAAATAAAATATTTGTCTCCCAGACTTGAGTTAAAGTAGTGAAATTTGCATTTTTTTACTATGTTGACTCTTTATTTTGTTATTTTATTTTATTTTTGACACAGAGTCTCACTCTGTTGCCCAGGCTAGAGTGCCGTGGCGTTAGCCTAGCTCACAGCAACCTCAAACTCCTGGGCTCAAGCGATCCTCCTGCCTCAGCCTCCCGAGTAGCTGGGACTACAGGCTTGTGCCACCATGCCCGGCTAATTTCTTCTATATGTATATTTTTAGCTGTCCAGATAATTTCTTTCTATTTTTAGTAGAGACGCTCGCTCTTGCTCAGGCTGGTCTCGAACTCCTGAGCTCAAGGGATCCTCCCACCTTGGTCTCCCAGAGTGCTAGGATTACAGGCGTGAGCCACCGCGCCCGGCCTATGCTGACTCTTTAAAACATGAGTCTGATTAGACGCCTTCGGGAAAGCTTTGCTCTCCAAAAGGGACTCACCAGACTAGCCTTTCAAGAGTCAAGTCCAAGCCATGTTTCGCGGGCGACGTGCTCCGCGCACGCTATTCGGGAAACCACTGGCACGCAGAGCCGAGCGCACAGGGTTGCAAGAGGCAGTGGAAGGGTGTTCCCCGATGTTGCTCCACCTCAGTGAGGGTGTGGAGAGAGAGAGAGGTACCCAGACCGCCAGGTGGCTGTTTAAATGTCACAAACGACCTGGAAAGCAACCGGCAAGTGTTGAAAACGTGGATCTCCCGGACGCGGCTGCTTAGCCCAGAGCTGCGCCCACCTTCCCGCGCACGGGCGTCTCCGGCGGGTCTGGTTGGTTAAATGCAGATTATCCCTCGGGGGGCCCAGGTGGGACCTGAGGTTCTGCTTTTCTAATCAGCTTCCTGGTGATGCTGTGGGGACCGGTCCCGGGTGACGCCTCCCGTGCCAAGGGTTTCCAGGGCCCGGGCAGGTGCGGGCAAGCGCTCCCCGAGCCGCGGTGAGGAGCCGGGGAGCGCGCGCTCCATCTGGTGGCGCTTCGGATAATAGCAACGACAAGAATAAACAAGGAAAAGGCAAAACTTTCCTGATGGCCACATGCTGGCCGGAAGTGGGTAGATTGTCACATCCAGCTGAGAGGTTGTGGCAGGAAATGAAAGAGAGGGGTGACTGACACATCTGGAGAACCGGGGTCAGCCAGATCGTCTGGGAGCCAACTGATTGTCACCTGAGCCGTTTCACAAGCAGCAGAGTTCTGCTGTCCCCAAAGTTACTGGTTAGAAACACAACGGCCAGGCAGACCCGGCTCAGATTCCACCCCTAGGCAGGTGCCCCAGAGAATTGAAAACAGCTGTTCGCATAAAAACTTACATGCAATGCTCAGGGCATCGTTCACAATAGAGGGAAACAACCTGAAAGTCCCCCAGGGCACACGTGGACAAGGAGAACATGGTCTATCCATGCAAGGGAACAGTAGTCAGTCACGGAAAGGAATCAAGATGTGACACACGCCACAACATGGATGAGCTTTGGAAACACGTCGCTAAGTGCACAGAAGCCAGACACGAAAGGCCCTATCGCCTGAGTCCCTCTACATGAAATGTCCAACACAGGCAAGTCCACAGGGACAGAAAGTGCAGTCATCGTTGCTTTGTGCTGGTGAGAATGGGGACTAACGAAGGGATAGCTAAAGGGGTTCAGGGTTTCTTTCTGGGGTGATGAAAATGTTCTAAAATTGACCATGATAATGGTTGCAAACTCTGTGGATATAGTAAAGAGATGATTGAATTGTACTAAAAAAAAAAAAAAAAAAAAAACCTGGGCGACTCAAGCACTTAAAGCTGAGTGACCTTGGCCAGGTGCAGTGGCTCACACCGGTAATCCCAGCACTCTGGGAGGCTGAGGTGGGAGGACTGCTTGAGCTCAGGAGTTCGAGACCAGCCTGAGCAAGAGCACCAGCCCAACGTACCTGACACTGGAGTGACACAGGTGCTATTCCCCAAAGGTGTATTTTAAAAGGTGAATCAGGGATGACCTACTCGGGAGCCAGGCACAGAAAGGAGACGTCAATCAGGCAAGCAAGTTCAACTCGGAAGAGCTCGCCCACCATGGGTGATGGCCAGCAGTTACTCAGCATCGTCAGCAAAGCAGCGTTACCATGGAAACCACTCTCAGGCTTTGTGGTCCATACTCAGGTTCTTCTCAAGCGTGATGTCCAAATGTGCGTTTTATAAAACTGTAACGTGTTCTAATGATTCTGGAGCTGCTACCTCCACAATTGACCTTCATATAAAGAAACACACTTCTCCGTGTGTTTCCTGGTCCAAGTGTAATTGTGCCTTTCCTAGGAACAAGTCCCTCCATATGTTCCTAGACACGTCCCCAAAACAGAGGGTCGAAGGTCTTCTTTTTCCTCTCCATCGGGTAATAAGAAAAGCAGGTGTGTCTTGCCCAGCAGGTGCGTGGAGTAAGGTTGCAGCCTTCGTGGGCTCCGTCAGGGGCTTTCTGCTGTGCGAAGGGAGGAGAAATTATACACTGAGCCTCTTTATTGTTTTCCTGGCAGAACATTTACTGCACAAATGCCAGGAGTAATACTGGAATCTATTCGCTCACAACTGCAGGCTTCGGGATCACATATAATTCAGTTTCAGAAGAACCGCAGAACTGGAGAAAGCACAGACTTGAGTATCCATATGAAACCTGTGAGAACTGGCAAAAATAAAATTAGTTCCCGAATCTCATGGGGCTCTTCAGTCTGTGCCCCTGTGTGTGTGGAAAATCGGCTTTCAAAAGGAGCTTTAAAAATGAAGCTTGATTTTGCAACCTCCGAAGCACTCTGGGACCAGGAATAGCTTTGCCCAGGGTCAACTCCCTGTAAGTCTTCATTTTAGAGCTGTTTAATGACACCAGTGCCCGTTCGTTCATTTTGGCTCTGCAAGAAACATTGCACGGTGCTAGCGGAGAGCTTAAAAAGTGAATGGAAAGGAAAACAAATAAGAGCAGCATCAGAGAGGGTAAAATAAGGTACAAAAGGAGACTCGGGGTGGGGAAGAAAAAATGGAGACTATGGGATGATTTCTGTATGAGTCAGGACTCTTTTGATCACAAGAAGCAAGAAATCCAAGTCAAAATGACTTAAGAAAAAAAAGTTGGGGTGGGGGGAGGAGGCTGGCTAAAATGAGAGTCTATCAAGCTTCAGGCATGGCTGGATCCAGGTGCTCACACAGGGCCTGAGTGCCATCGCTCCCTCTGCCACTCAGTCCTGCTTTCTCTGTGCTCCCTCCATTCCCAGGCAGGCAGAACGGCGGAAATCGGGGTGCCAGGCTTGCTTCGTCACCTCTCAGTACCTCCAGTTCTTTCCCCTAACCACTCGAACAAAATACTTACAATTGAATCTGTTTGAACCATTGTGTCACGTGTCTACTTTTAAAGTCATCACTGTGACTCAGGGTATTTGAGAATCTAATGCCTGATGATCTGAGGTGGAGCTGAGGTCAGCAGCAGAGAGGTGTGACCACACAATAAATGTCATTCGCTTGAATCATCCCGAATCCATCACAGACACACCCCGGGTCTGCGGAAAAACTGTCTTCCATGAAGCCAGTCCCTCGTGCCAAAAAGGCTGGGGACCGATGCTCTAGACCCTGGAATCTGTGAATATGTTGCCTTCACGGCTGAAGGAACTTCGTGGATGTGATCAAGGTGAGGATTTTGAGATGGGATCTCGAGAGGCTGCAGGGTCGGCCTGGTGGGCGCCACGTAACCGAAGATCCCTTTGGCACAGTCAGGGTCCCGTCCTGGTCTCCCAGGTCAAGGTGGCTTGAACAGCAGAAACAGCATGTTCCTGCCTGGAAGGGAAGCCCCGAGGTAGGAGGCTGACAGGGCTTTGGGCTCAGACAATCAACAACCCCAGTGAGGAGCCGGACTCTTTCTGTCTTTGTCTCCGCTGTTTGCAGAGGGTGGGTCATTCCTCTGCGATCACCTTTTTGGCCTCAGGGTGGCAGCCAGGGTCTCGGGCGTCCCTGAGAGATGGGACCCGTGGAGGGAGGGACCGTCGGTTGCTGTGCATCTGTTAAACACAGGAGCGTTTCCCAGACACCTGCAGGGCCGAATCATCCCACATTCTCTTTCCTAAACCCATCCCTGCTGATTAAAATGAGATTCCCACGAGTGGCTTAGGGGACTCTGAGAGGCGGTGAGTGTCAACCCACCATGGGAAGGTCTTTTTGCAGAGGAGGGAGGCTTCTGAGTTGGCTTTTGAAATGGTTTTGTGCAGGTTCCTTCCGCCCCCGCGAGGGGAGATGAGAGATGGCTGTGAGCACAGGTGGGCACTGGCCGATCGCTGAGGGATCAGCCTCACCTGGACAAAGCGCCCTGGGTGGGCTCTACTGTCTGTCTAGCGGTGGGTTCTGCTGAGACGTTTTAAGGCTCAAATCTCCTAACCCTTCCGTCCCGACTTGCGGGCGGCTCCGTTCGTTTTTCCCGACTGACGTCGCAAGCTGCTCGGCTGTGGTCAGCATTTCACCACCTTGATCGGGTGTCCACAGACTTCCCGGCTATTTAAGGACCCAAACAGTGACACATTCCTACCTGTTAAAGTCCTTAGCGGGGCTGGGGACTGTGTGAGTCTGATTGAATTTTCCAGCAGCCCTGAGCTTAACCTCAGCGGTAACAACCAGCTCCCAGAGAGAGAAATCGATCGAGAGGTAATTAAGGATCATGTCGTATTGGGGAAATAATTACGGGCGGGGAGGACCCCAGATAGTGGTTCTCAGAAGTCACGGTGGCCGGTGATTCACCCTCGAACAAAGACCAGAAGAGCCTTTGTGGGGAGAAAGTGGTGTGGACACGGCAATCAAAGACTGGCTCTCAGACACCGAGCTGTCATTGTTATGGGAAAGAAATCCTGCCTTTTCACTGAGGTTGGGCAGGAAATCCCAGGGCTTCCCTTGCTGGTAGAGTGGGGTTGGCCCCCGGTCGGGGGGCGATGAATATAGAAGTGTCTGATATTTGTAGGGAAAAAAATCTAGAGTGTGCTAAATGCGTTTCGCAGGGACTCCAGACAGGAGCGGAGCCCGCTGTCATTCAGAAAGCAGGTCAGACTTGGCCCCATCCTACTTCATAACCACGGAAGGTTAGCCATGATTTCTGCCAGTTCCCTGTGCTGTGCTCTCGGGCCGTTTCCCCGCCGGATGCCCGCTGACACCCCGGGCTTTTGCAGCCCTGGCCCTTTGCTGCGGAAACCGACTCGGGGTGAGCCCCTTGGGTCTCAGGTGTCCCTTGATATTACGGGGCTGACCAGGAGGCGTCGCTCATAGAGCACGGACCAGAGCGGGAGCAGGACGGGAGAGGGAGGAGTGTGGGCAGAGATAAGCATTTGCCCCTGGCTGCAGGGAGACAGCAAGGAAGATGGGGGGGAATGAAGGGAAGGGATGAAGGAAGGACAGAAGGAAAGGGGGCAAGAGAGCAGGGGAAAAGATGAAGAGGAGAGACGGGAGTAAAGGAAAGAAAAGGAGGAGAAAGAAATAAAGGAAGGGAGGGAGGGAGGAAGGGAGGAAGAGAGAGTGGGGATGAGGGGATGAGGGGAGAGAGAACGACGGTAACAGAAGAAAGCAAAGGAAGGGGCAGGGAGGAGCTGCTTTCCATCCGTGTCCCCCACGCAACTCTGAGCAGGGTCAGGAGAGGACGCGGGGTTTGCAGGTGGGTCTCAGAGTAAAGGATTAACCCGCTCCAAAGTCTCTGCTCCTATCTGAGTCCGGACATCTGTGTCACCCAGCTGTCCCCAGGGCAGCGGTGATCTGTTTACCAACCCGCAGGTGCTGCCCCTCACTCAGAATCACTGAAGGGCAGTGGTTCCGCTGACGGGGGGACGGCCCAGCCTCTGACCGAGGGGACCACCCCGTCCCCTGCCGCAGCCCAGGCTCTGCAGGGCCACAGCTCTGCTTCAAGTAAGGGAAACCCCCACGTTTCCCAGCTGTCTCCTCGGGACGGAGACTCTGCGGCCCACAGCTGAGCTTGCGAAACAGCTTTCTCCGGGAGAAAACTAAGATGGATCGCCGGGAGCTGATGGCAAAATTGCCTTGCCTGGAGAGAGGGCTCAAACGAAGTTGTCTGCGTCCCAAGGACACAGCCAAAGACTCCCTGAGACAAAGGCAATGCCGCCCGGAGTCCCAGGAAGAATAAATCCTCGAAGTGAAAAGAAAGAAATGCCTCTTTTTGTTTGTCTTTCTAATATTTCTTTCGAATTTGTCAAATGCAAGCAGTCGGCTTTTGCAAGGCAGACTGTGTGCCTCCCCTTCCCGAGTTCCTTCCTGGGCTTGGAACGTAAGAACGTCTAACTCTGGGCACAGAGGAAGGAGAGAACCCGCCACTCCTCCCTCCTCTTCCTCAGGCCCTCCACAGAGGACTCCCCGACAGCGGGCTGGGTAAGGGGGTCTGGGCTTAACAGACCACCCCTGGGAGGGTCTTCACGAGGACTAGGTGGGAGGGGAGGAAGTAGGAAGCCCACTCTCCCAAATCCACCAGTGTGCTGAGACAGCTGACAAAACTGCAAATCCTATACCATGTTATGCAGTATGTTCAAGGTGGTATGTGCTATGGAGAAAAATAAATCCAGTGCAGGGACGAAGAGGTTGCAACTGCAAATACAGCCTTTTGGGGAAAGTGTCCCTGAGAAGGGAACACTTGGGCAAAACCGTGAAGAAAGTGAGTGAGCAAGTCACGGAGCTATCTGGAGGCAGAGCAGCCCACGCCAAATGGACAGCAGTGAGTGCAAAGGCCCTGCGGCAGCTTCATGCTTGATAAGTTCTGGAGGCCAATGTGGCTGCAGCAGAGTGAGTCGGGGCAGTAGCGACTGGGACTGGGTGTTTAATGACTTTGTGCAGCAAGTGTTGTTTTTTTAGGTGTGATAATCGCAGAATAGGGTTTTTTGAGCTCTTCTCTTCTACAGATTCGTATGAAATATTTACCAATAACATGACAGGATGTCTGAGATTTGCTACAAAATAATATCTGCATGTGGGAAGTAGGCGAAGGTATAGACGAAACAACATTCACCATGAAGTGGCAATTGCTGAAGCTGCATTTGGAGCACGTGGGTTTTATTTTAAATATGTGTATATGTGAACATGTTCTATAATAAAGAACTTAAACCATTAGTCATTACTTAAATCTTCTCTTCCTTGGCTGAGTGTTTGATACACAGACAGGAGCATTTACATTTCACTGTGAAGCATGACTTTTCTGTTAGATCAAATAATTGCTCTTCTAAATTAATTTTGCTCATTTTTGATTTCTTGTTTTCTTGGGTATGTTCAAACAGTGAAGAAAATGAGGTGGGCTCTACTAACAGACGAATCTCTCAAACAAATAAATGACACTGATGTGATGGCCAATGATTCAAATAAAATATTAGCAATTACAACAATGGTTTGAACTGGTCCACACAATTCATGAAATCAAAGCAAAGTTTGTGGAGGTTTGTTCAGTTGAAAATGAAATGTCTGATAGTATCATAAAGGCTTGGAAGAGGGTTGTCCTCCACCTGAACCCTGAGGCGATGGCAGTTCCAGCCGACACTGTGATCGCCGCCTTACCGGACACTCTAAGCCGGAGAACTCGGCTACGCTCTGCCTGGATTACCGACACACACAAGCTGCGTTTTTACAAAGGTGCGTCGTTTGAAGCTGCCAGATTTGGGGGCAATTTTTTACGCCCCCAGACAATAGATAACAAACACAAAGTTCTAGCTGTAAAAGTTTAGATGTATTTCTTTACATGCAGAGTAAGTGGAGCTCAAAACGTTTCAGTGAAGTTGAAGTGGATACAAAGCAGCTCTCGTTTTCTGTTGGGCGTCATTATTCAATCAGACGAGAGACATGTTTGAGTCTTTGAAGAACTTTGCAAATCCACCTAAGTGTCCTAGGATGGTATCAAACTATTTTGTGAAAGCTTGAGATTCTGATTGCGTTCTGTTCACAATCAGATGGAAATCTCTCATCGGAATATTCAAACAGTGGAGCATCATAAACCTTCGCTTTTTGAAGCTTTTAGCAAATTGCAATCCTTGAAAAAAAAAAAAGCTGTAAAGCAGAGAGGCATTGAAGTTTTTCCCTCTAGAAGCAGAGGAGGAACAGAACAAATTAAACAAATTAAACAGAGTCTGAAACGACAGGCAAGATTTAATTCTGAAATCATGGGATTGTGCTTTGAAATATCCTGACCCAGAGGAAGAAAGTTTTGATCGAGTCCCTGTATTTAATTAGGTACATTTATATTCTGTGTCAGAATGAAGTAAAATTGAGAAAGCTTAGAATTTTGCAGGATCTAAATTTGGTAAAATATAGCGAGAAACCTTAAGTGGAGGTAATTTGATAGATTTTCTGTTGTAAAACCACTTGTCAAAGCAAGGTCCTCTGAATGGAGGTGAAAAGGACTTCGCCTGTGAAAATATTTGGGCTGAATATTTTATTATCAAGTTCAATATTTTAAAAGCTAATCAAAGAGACTATTCTTGATGTAGCAGCTTTGCTTCTGAGCTTGTCACTAGACAGACTACATTGAAAAAATGTATTCTGCAGAAAAATAAAAGTGGCACAGTATTAGAGACATACGTGACTAAGAAACAGATGAAAGAATATGAATCTGTACCAAGGATAATTAGCCAACCTAGGTTATTTTTAAATTAATATAAAATATTTACATAAGATGTAGTAATATAAATATTTTAATTAATATAATGAATTCAACATATTTCCTATAATGTATTAATACATGGACATGATTTTCTTTAAATAGTTTTTAGAACTTTGTTTTTTAGACATGAGGTCTCATGAGGTTGCCCAGGCTGGAGTGCAGTGGTGCGATCACAGCTCACCGTAAACTTCAACTTCTGGGCTTACGCGATAATCCTGCCCCAGCCAATTTTCACAGGATTCAAACCTGGTAGAATGAAAGCACGGAGCTCCTAGGGGATCCAGAGCTCTCACACCCTCGTGGGGAAAACCTGACAGTGAAGCTGACACAGATAAAACCATATTCAAAAGATGGGAAGAGACTGAGTGAGTCCTGATCACATGATGTGAGCTGCTGGATCCACCCATACCTGAAATCCACGTGTGGGCTTTTCACTTATGTAAACCAGTTAGTCTTCTATTGTGCTTAAGCCCGATCGGGTTGGACCTCTGTTCCCTATGGCCTCGTGACTGGGAACATGTTTCCGCAGTGCAGAGGGACATTTTCAGGGTTGCAGGCAATAGGACTCAGGCCCCGTTCTTACTGCAGGCAAGATAAGACCACATAACGTCTCTGTCTCCTGGATGAACTTCCCCTCTCCGTGAGGTGAAAGCCATCTGGGCTAACGAGTATGGGAAGTAATGGCTTTTCTTAATTGGAGTGATATAAATTGCTGTAATGTTGTCTGCACAAGACAGAGAAATTCACTGAGGTGTTGCGTTCTGACCTGCGACCTGTCATTAGGAAGGTTCTCAGGACAGTGAAGCAAATGGTCGATTTTCTCCGGCTGCTGGGATTTTCTAAGCAAAGCGATTTTGTTCCTCTCCGAGTGGCCGTGATGAAGCCAGCTGCTGATTCAGCACTCTCGGCCACCCACCGACTTCCCTCAGTAGAGAACGGTGACAAACCAGAAGAGATGCCACTTCCGGAGGAGGTGGCCAGCTTTATGTGTGCCCCAGGGACTGGAATGTGATCTCGGCCAATTTTCTGATGTCTTCAGAAGCCTGGATTTTTTAAATGTAAAATCTCCTGATTCTCCAGTGCTGTGTGTCGTGGTTTGACTAATGTTCCCCCAAAATCCACGTCCACCCGGATCCTCAGAACGGGACCTTATTCGCAAACAGGGTCTTTGCAAGCGTGACTGAGGTGAGGATGGAGACAGGATCATTCTGGATTAGGGTGAGCCCCGAGTCCAATGACAGTGTCCCCGTCAGAGGCAGAAGGGGACACAGAGACGCACAGAGGGGGGCCGTGGAAGACAGAGGCGGAGGCCGGAGTGATGTGGCCACAGCCGGGGAACGGGGACCCCAGGAGCCGGAAGAGGCGGGAAGGACCCTGCCCTGGAGCCTTTGGAGCGAGCGCGGCCCTGCTGACACCTCCGTGTCAGACTTCCGGTCCCCAGAGCAGAGAGAGGATAAATTCCAGTTGTTTGAAGCCACGAAGGCTGGGGCAATTGGGTAATTCTGCAGCCCTGGGAAACGGACACATGGGGTCAATAGGAAAAAACACTCTCCAAGCTGATCAAATGCCCTGGGGCCAGGCGTGGCTGGTGGGGCCCCTGCCGGGGTTGCAGCCTTGGGTGGGCTCGGGACCTGGACCCGCCCCATCCCGGGGCAGCGCTCAGGATGACAACGTCCTGGAGCCCAGCCAGCAGACGTGGACACGCATGTGGCTCCTGGAAACGCGGGACCCTGCAGCGCGGCTTGCTGAGTGAACGAGGTGGAAGATGTCTGCACGCAGAGCTGCGGGATCGGCCGTCCGTGGCTCCCACACGGCTTCCACCCTGGGAGAAGTTCCAGCACGTGCACGAGGGGCTTGTCTGGCTGGGAGCCCCGGGTCGGGGTCTCTGTTCCCGTCTTCCTGTGCGGAGAGGGTCTCCTGGGAACCCGCCCGGCCTAGCTGGTGGAGCTTCATCGGTCACTGGGCAGAGAAGTTCCAAAACCCTCCAGCTTCCTGCCCTGGGACCCCTCGGACTCCACGGGGGGTGGGGGGGGATGCCCCTGCTCAGCCCTGGCCCTCGGACAACCGGGAGCTGTCAGTCAGTGCTGGAGGACGAACGCTTGGCAAATGGGGCGCATCCTCCCCTCCTCTCGCCCAGGCAGGCAGTTCTGAGATGCACGTCCTAAGTCTCCCGAAAACGACCCACGGGGTCCAGGACCAGGCACCTGCGGTGGCCGCCAGCTCGGTGACTGCCCTGCTACCGGCTGTCTCTTCTCCCCACTCTCACTTCCCCGTCCCCGCTGCCCTCCTGAGATTGCGTCTGGGCGGCCTTCCAGAAGGACCAGGCTCCCAGGCCCCGCTGTTCTCCCAGGGCCCGGCTCCGCCTCCAGAGCGAGGAGGGCCTGGCCCTGCGTCCTGGGCGGGTCCGAGAAGCAAATCTGCAAATCTCTGTTAGACTCTAAACCCTCCCTGTGACCAAGTGTGAACAAAACTAGAGACACGGCAACTGAATCATTCAGTTCTAATAAATAGTAAATAGTTCTCAATAATCCTATCGTCTGTGGACCTAAGACGGTTTTGGGAAAACGACTTGAGTGATCAGGTTCTGTACAAACATTCTGGTGGAATCTAACAGTATTTTCCTTCTCTGTACAGTGTTTCCACTGAAAAAACAACTCCTTGGCACCGTTATTTTTTTTAACTAGCCTGTCGTTCCACATTGCGGCCACTAGAGGGCGGGCCGACCAGGCACCGGTGGCCACACCTGGGTCTATCCGGTGGCCTGGGCGAAGGTGGGGCTGACCCCAAACAGGGGGTGCTCTGAGGCCGCTCTGCCTCCCACGCCTCGCCGTCCCCCAAGCCCACCCTGCGCCCCCTCGCAGCTCTGGGCCGTCCTTGGGGCTTTTCCCTGAGTTCTCCCTGCCGACATCTCTGTCCCTGGATATTCCCACGCCGGCTCCTGGTCCCCCGGTGTCCCCCTCAGGCACCACCGTCCCAGACAGGCTTCCCCGGACAAGTCACTCTCAGGCAGACGCACCGTGTCGTCATCGTGTCCCCTTCCACCGTTTTCTGTGTAATCCTTTCACGTCCTGAAATGTTATTTGCCGACATGGGGACCGTCTGTCTGTCACTAACACGTGAGCCCCGGGGGCAGCCGAGACGGGCTTGCTCCTGGCTGTGCCCCCACGTCTAAAGGGAGCCGGTGTGTCACACGCAGGTGGCCAAGGGGTATCTGCTGAGCGAGTGAATGATCCGAGTGAATGAGTGAACGGCCTCGGCTGACTGTCCCCACTTTGTTTCCAACGGTGTCCTGGCTCGCGGTGGGCGGGTGGCGATGGGCACTCAGCAGGGTGCCCGACCTCCGCGGTTTGCTTCATGTCTTTGAAATATCTTCGCCCTACGGAGCGGGAAGCAAGAAGTCCTCTGGGTCTCCTGGGCTTGGCGTGGGTTTAAGATTTCAAACGCTGAGCATAAATCCATCCAGAAGCTTCTATGATCATCCCCGGACTGTGTCCACCCCCTTCTTCCCAAAGAGACAGACGACCTCTGTGGAAGTGAAGCTGTGGGTTCCGGCTCCCTGAGGTGACTTCAGGCAAGTCACCCACTGGCCACTAGTCAGAGTGGGCAGAGATCTCGCTGGGCTGTGGGGACGGCCGGGGCCGCTCCACCCCGGGAGGAGCAAGTGCACCCGGCTGGCTGTCCTTTGGCCTCGCTTTCCCCAACTCCCTTTTCATTTATTTAATATGTTCTAGTTCAACAAATCACGTCTCAGGTATTATTTCCTTGAAAAGCTCCCATTTCCAAAGGAACAAGGTGTTAAAATGAACATCTTAAAACATTTACTCAAATGACTTCCTTCTACTTGGAAATCCCCATAAGATATTGGGCCCGTTCTAATCACAGTGAATCGCTCTGTGGTACGCAGCGGTTTCAAATTATCTTCCTCAATGTGCTTTGCTTGGAAGGGACGGAACAATTTAGCACCAAGTGGGACAATGGGATAATAGTGGAGACCATCCGTTTTTTATTCCCTAGAATTTAGAAGTGACCAGGGGTTGGGATGGGCCTGGTGTCGTTTCGGAAAGACTGGCTGTTTTGAAGCTGATGTGACACAGGGCCAGGCCCTCCCCAGGCCCCCAGAGGCCAGCTCAGCCCCGGGATGTGAGGTGCCCAGAGGCGCCAGGGACCCCAGGGAAGAGGAGCCTTTTGCCAAGTTCAGAGCAAGACACGGGGTGGTGGCCTCACTCTGACGTCACCGGGCAGGAGCTTGCCAGGTCCCTGGTGACGCTTAGTCGTACCGAGAGCTTCCTCTTCACATCTGCCCGCCACGCCGCGGAGCAACACGCAGCTCTGTGCTGCCCACCCTGAGAACAGAAAGTCAGGGCGAGCGTCCCCACAGGGGGCCCGACGGTTGCTCCTGGACACCAATAAAAACGGGTTCAAGACGCACATCGAAGTCTTCGGGGCAGACACGTTTTAAAAAATCTTCCAAAAGAGCATATTTTGTTTTTTGTATTTATTTATTCAATTACTGTTCAGTGCCATGGGGTGAACAGGATCAGCCACGATCTAAATTCAGTGGAAAATGTAAAAAGTCGTCTGGAAAAAAAGATTTCTCCTCTCTACTCTCAGAGCACCCGACGCCAGGGGTAGGGACGTCTCCCCACACCCCCCGCAAGTCTCCTGCAACACAGTCCTGATGTCACCTAACTGGAGACGGTGTCTGCTCCCACGGGCTGGGGGCTCAGTCCCACTGATGGCCCTGCTGCGGATGCCAGTCAGAGCAGGAGGCTGGCACCCGCACTGCTGACCGGCCGCCGCAGTTCCAGGTTCCCATGGGGTTCAACTGGCCGGCCTGGCTCACAGACTCAGGGAAATGTTTTACCCCTATTTGCCCATTTACATAAAGGACGGAGACGCACACAGGGGCCGGCCAGGCACGTGGGGGGGCATGGAGCCTCCGGCCCTGCCCGGGACAGCCCCACCGGGCACCAGGCAGCTCTACCACCGTCCTCTGGGTTTTCGCGAGGCTCTGCCACGCAGGCACCGCTGACCACACCGCGGCCACCAGCCCCGCCCCTGCTCCACTGGCCGGGGAGGGGGGAGGGGAGGGGAAGGGCAGGAAGTTCCACCCATCACAAGGTTGGTTCCCCTGGCAACCAGCCCTGAGGCCGTCCAGGAGTCCCAGAGTGGCCTCAGTAAAAGATGCTCCCATCACCCAGATCACAAGGTCTTAGGAGCTGTGTGTCAGGAACTGGGGTCAAGGGGTCAAAGGCCAGATGTGAGGACAGGACTCTCCACCCATCTGCAAGCTCTGTGCAGGGGCAGCCTATTGGCAGAGACCACATATGTATTTCTTGTCACATCACAGTGTCACAGGTTGTCACCTGACTTTGTCAATCCTTCGCTGACTTTCTGGAGAGTGTCCCCTGGTCACCTGGAGGGTGCATCTGGCTGGGGTGATGGGACGGGCAGGAGGTGGCCGTGGGGGATCTGGCCGGGGACTCACCCTCCACACTGTCCCCAGAGTCAACAGCAGGACACACAGGAAGGCGCGGGAGCGTGGGCTCCTTTTTCTCCTTTCATGGCAAATTCCTCATAAAGAAAATCTAACTTCTGACACCACGAGTTAATGATGCTTAACATGTGACAGACCCTGAGGCTGTGACTTCCATCTCTGGAGAATGACATCCTTCCTGAAGCAGTGCTTTTTAACGCTTTTTATTTTTTTAACCCAAACCCACACCTCCAGCCCCTCTGAGACCCAGGGACGATGACAGCCATCTGTCTGCACCCTCTCCTAACCCCACTGGTTGAGATCTTGCATGTTTTTTGCAATTTTCCTATACTTTATCTTATGAAACAAACAATGTGAGAGTTTGTCTGTCTTCTCCCAATGATGAACCGTGTTCGAATGCAGAGCAGGCTCAGGGGTCGTCAGACGCCTGGGGAGTCTGAGCTGTCAGAGCGGGTTCACCATGACCCTCGTCAATGCCCAGCCCGGGACACTGCGTCCCTTCAGAGCCACAGTCTGTGACTCTCTGACATCCACACGCAGACGCCGAGTAAACCACACAAAGAACCAGGTCGTGGGTCTCAAATCTGAGATGCTTTTTATAATAAAGTTATGCCAAAAATACAGCAACAAATACAGAATACTTTAACAAACAAAGAACCCCTAGATACATGTAAAATAACACCACAAAGGCTGGTGACCAGTCAAACACTCAAGTTCACATTTAACACTTTCGATTATTTTTAATTACACTAGTTCTGTCTGAGAGAATGCTTTCTGACATCCGGCCATGATGTGCTATCAGTCTCCATGGCACCCAAAGTAAAGCCACACATAAGCACTGGCTAGGCAAGCTCTAAAACGCCCTCTGAGTTGTTCTGCAGGCTGAGATACGACCCATGGTCTTAAGAAACTCTTATGCCTGTTCTTTCTCAAAAAAAAAAAAAAACAAAAACAAAAAAACAAAAAAGCCATGTCAATGGTTTAAAAAACAGGTATTTTCTGAAGCAGCAGATGGAACACACTCGTGCCAGCCACACCAAAGACCCCGGCAGCGGCAAGGCGTGCGGCTCAGGAAGGACACGCGACCCTGACATAAAGCCCTCGCGGCATCTGCCCACGTCCATCTCTTAAAAAAAAAAAATCCTCCCTTTCTTCAATGTAAATAGATGTTATTAACTTTCTGTAAAACTAGATCAGGGCTGCGGGGAGGAAGTGACATTGTCCACGCAGCTGGGAGGCCGCCGTGTGGTCTCCACGACTCTGCAATCTCCACCGCGGTGCCAGCAGAGGAGGGACACGGCTGCGACCCTCAGAGGACCCCGGATGACGAGAAGCAACACACTCAACCGGCCGCGTGCCGGGTGAGCGCCGAGACACCTGCCTCGCTGTGGCGGGGAGGGGAGGCCACCCGGGCGGCCTGCACGTCCCGACAGGCAGACCCGGGCGACCCGACCCCGTCTAGCGCCGCGGCCACTGGCACAGTCCCCTGGGCCGCCCGGCTCAGGCCCTGGCGGCGACGGGCATCCCGCCGGCTCTGGCTCGCTGGCGGTCGCGGTCGTACTTCACAGAGACGATCAGGAAGAGCAGGAGCGTGGCTCCCTGGACGGCAGCCAGGAGGAAGAAGTAATAGTTCAGGCGGCAGCCGTTGATGTTTCCTGCAGAAACAGGCGGGGCAGGCGGTGAGCGCATCTCTAGAGACAGTTTAAAAGATTTTACTATTTAGTGTGGGTCTACTGAGGTCAGGGTGACTTTTACCTGCAGTCATTAAAAAAGAAGACAAGAACCAAATCTCTGTGACTCAAACTGCACATTGTGTCTCAGCGCCACCACAGAAGCCACCCCGGGGTGGCAGCGTCCCCCGCAGGGCCCGGGTGGGCTCCCGACGCTCCAACCTCACACCCACGCGGCCCCTCGGTCTGGCAGTTCCCCGCTGTAAAACGGAAGCCACCACCCTGCGGCTGGCGTCCCCCAGGTAAGGGCAGAGGCAAGCGCTCAGGCAGCACCTGGGCACGAGGAGGCTCCGTCCCGCGCCGCGGCTAGCAGCCCCGCTTCACACCGAGGACGGGACTACCAGTCTGTGCACCGACTGTCCCCCACCAGCACACCGGGCTCGGACAGCACCTGCCACGGTCACCACTCCCCACTCGTGTGGAGACAGGGTAGGGACGTGTGCGGGACACGGCGGGACACTCGTCTGTCTGGACCCGCCCGGGACACACTCAGAGCCAGCCGAGTGTCCCCACCAAGCCCGACCCCGCCACGTGGCCGAGATGCCGCTGTCCCTGCAGGCCCGCAGATGTCACACCGTGTAGCCACCTGCCACCAGCTGAAAAGCATCCCCAGCCTGTCCCCAGACGAGGCTGACAGATGCTTCTAGTTGCGGCGTCACCAGGGGAAGCGAGTACTTTGGAATCAAAGCTGCTATGGTTGCTGACACGCTTCAGAAGCACTGATTTTTTTATTTAAAAAAACCAAGACTTCCTTTCCTCAGAAGATCTTTTTAAAGTTGGGTTATTCTGAAACTTCCTTCCTTTTTCTATCTGAACATACAATTACTATCAAAATGTTTAACAATGCATTTATCAAACAAACATAATAAACAGATACACATGTTTGTGTAGTAAGTTTCCACATATTTTTAAAGTTCGTTCATATATGCTATAGACGACAATAATCTCTCTGTCTATGGATCTGGGAAGAGACCCGCCAATACCTGCAGCTTATACCCGACTAAAGCGTCGTTCTCCTGCACGTGCTTCAAATACCGATCTGGCCCTTACTGCTGGCGAGGCTCGGCTGGCATTTGGTGGAGACACAGACCCCACCGTCTTGGAGCCTGGTGTTTGCTGTCACTGCTATTCCAGGATTAGCAACTTGATGCTGCTGTGACAAGGTTGTCATCAGAATATCAATGGTATCACTTTATGTGCCGATTTTGAAATAGGAATCTGCCCAGAATAAAGAGCCACAGAAAACTTCCAAGCTCCAAGCGGGCCATGTGGCTGCACACTGCGGAGGTGAGGGAGTGGCAGGGCCAGTGGGCTGACAGCAGGCCTCGCCTCGCCTCGCGGGCGTCCCAAAATACGCCACCATGCAGGAAGCCACCACCCCTGCTGTCCTGGCCCCTTCACAGACAGGAGGTCAGTGACACAGGACGACGGGGTCAAGTTCACTCAGGCAGGCCCTGGCCCCGCGGGACTAGAGACCGCCCACCGGCTGCGTGTGGGAATGTCCACGGCAGCACCACGCACGACAGCCCCGCGCCAGAAACCGCAGGGACGCGGCCAGCAGCAGGACGGATGAGCTGGCAACACGCCCCGCCAGGGAGCACCACGCAGTCACAGAGAGCAGGTGCGGGAGGGCTCCCCGGCAGAAGCGCTGAGCAGAAGACGACGCCCCAGGAGAACACGGGACAGCTCAGGAGGACAGAGGCGGCTCCAAACCGTCTCCACCCTGCCCTGGCCAGACGCACCGGCTGTGCGCGCGAGACGAGAGCTCTGTACGGTGTGCACGTTGCTCCCAACTTAAACAACATTAGTAATAGCAAAGGCAAGGCCTGCTGGGAGGATGGGTAAAGGAAATAATGGAACAATCCGGGCGCATCTCCCTTCAAACCACAGCCCTGTGACTGTACAAAAGCCACTTCCTGTGTCAGCCAGGTGCCGAGGCAGGAGGCAGGTGTCCCCAGAGAGCCCAGAGCAAAGGCCAACCGAGGGAGCCCGGGAACCTGGCCTGAGAGCTGCTACTCCACTCCTGCCACCACCCACATTCTGGAGAGTGTGGGGAATTCCCTCCCCAGACCAGCCACCTGTGACAGCCACGTGTCCCTGCGTGAGGCGCTTATTTGTGCATTTCCCACATCACAGCTGTCGTCTCTCCCAGGACGCTGGGTCTGCTCCACAGAACTGCCTGCACCTCTGCTCAGCCTGTGACAAGGGGCTGCCGTGTGTGACTGTGACCACAGGGCACAGTCCAGGGACTGCTCAAGAACCCCCAGGGGCCCCCATCTCGAGGACAGCGGCACACAGACCCCCCCCCCCCCCAGCGGGAGCTCGCAGCCAGCCTGCCAGAAAGGAGGGACCGTAGCAAACTTTCAGATGTTAAATTAGTGATGAGGGGATTAAATAACTGGAGAACAGCAAGAATGACAAAAACCAGTCAATCCCTTATGATACATTTAAAGCTCAAACAAAAACAAAGAAACAGGGCCTCCAACTTAAGACCTATAGAATTTGGTCTTTATAACATGCGTGTCTTTGAAGGGGTCTGTCCCATGGACTGAAACAGGTCCGGTGGCACCTGGGACCAGGAGAGTCCTCAGCCTGCCCCGCGTCACCACACCTTATGCCACAGCTCTCTGTCCCCAGAAGGGGCCGAGAATGACAGGCAGCCACGGAGCCGCCTGCCCCCTTCAGAGCCACTGCTAAGCCTGCCAGGGAGACGCCCTCCCAGCCGGGAGCACTGGTGACCGGTGTCTGGGGACAGTGGTGGCTTGGGGTCCTGGGACTTACACTGGGACTCCACAGGCCTAAACTCAGCCGTGAGGACAGGAATTTCAACTCAGTTGTGGAAGGACCTTGGGAATTTTGCAATTTCTGGAGAAAAGTCCCTAAACTTTCCTCAGATTTTCAAGGGGATTTATGACCTGAAAGTGGTGAGGTTTGACCAGACCAGAGCCAGTGCTGCACGACTACATGAGAAAAAGCAGTAAGGTTGTTTCCATAGATAAAGCTTAAAAAACAGAGAGAGAGAAAAGAAAAAAGAAGCCTTCACCTCTGGGTCCATTTAAAAGCCATCCCCAGTCTGGAGAAGGAAAACGCTGATCTTTGTGGCCACCGGCTGGTAGTAACCGTAAAATCCGCTTGAGACTAATCACGAGCGATATGTTGATTGTAAAAAGTGACTTGTTATCTATCCCTGTCTTTTTAATATCAAAAAATTAAAAGGGAAAGGAAACACAAAACCAAGCGCAGCAAAGGGAGACTGCGATGCGGGTCCGTCTGCCCCACGACAGCAGCGCTAGTCCTGGGCGAGAAGGCGGCCGGCCCTGGGGACGCTCCCGGGAGAGCGAGGGCACAGCTGGCAGGGTGTGGCGGGCACTGGGCTTCCAAGAGACGCCGTGAATGATCTAAGCGAATACAACCACGCCAGGGTCCCCCGCAGGGCAAGGGGCGGGGACACGCAGCTCTCGGACAGGCCCGCCTGCGTGAAAACCCCCTCGCTCGCCCAGGGTCCCAGACACCCACGGCAGCCGTGAGCTCCGCGCCTCGCCACCGCCGGATGCCTTAGAAAGAAGACAGGAGTGGCTCTTACCGAAGTCCGAGTGGTTGCTCATCCACCCGATGGCTCTGACCGACACCAGCGCCAACAGGCCCGAGCCCACGAACGAGCCGACGCCGGAGAAGAAGAAGAACAGGCCCATGATGGCGCTCTGCATGGACTTGGGGGCGGCCGAGTACGCGAACTCCAGACCTAGGGACAGAAGGGGCAGGCTCGTTTCTGTGTCCACGCTCCTCCCTGGCACAGCAGGACAAGCACAGAGTCACTCGGGGACCAACCCCTGCCCTGCTGTGAAGACGGTTCCCACTCAAGGTCGTGACCGATGGCTACAAGCCGCCTGTCCTCCTGCCCACTGTGACAATCCCTAAAAACATCCATTGAAGCAGGAAGTTAACTCCTTGCTCTCAAACTTAAACGTAAAATGTGATTTGTTAGCTCTCAGAAGATTTTCGTTCCTCATGGGAAAAGAGATTAAAGAAAAAAAATTTTTCTATATTCTCAAGTAATGGGAATTTGAAGACAAAGCACATACTCTAAAACAGGAATCTACACTAGGATTCTAGTTCAAAGGTAGTATGTTTTAAAACACCTTCAGCAGGTCCAACAAAGCCGTGGAAAACGCCTTTCATGATTTCATCGCCACTTACTCTCCAGGTTTCTTCGCTGCTGGTGTAAACAAGCTACCACTAAGGTGGCAAAACTGTGTCAATAGTTTAGGTGCATGCTTTCATTAGTTGTACTGTTTTTTGTTTGAGATACATTAAACCACACTTTTGATTTGAAATTGGACATTTCATATTTAATGACCTTTTTTTTTTTTTTTTTAAAAATGACTACTCAGACACCTCTGACCTGAAGAAACCTCACCTGCAATACTGGCGAATATTTCGCTAATCCCAATCAGCACGTACTGTGGAACCTGCCACCATATGGGCAGGTCGGCAGCGTGGTAAACGACGTGGCCGATCGTCTGGTTAATGGTTTTCTCTTTAACAAGATCCAGCCGTTTACTTTCCAGAATTCCTAGAATTCATAAATAGGTCAGTGTAGCCCTTCTTTATTAACATAACAATTAAGCTAAAAACTGTTAATAGACGCTTGCTACAAAATGCTCATTGATGTCTCTAAAAAATGCTGGAAAGATTGTGCCCAGTTACACCAGGCAGAGCCCCGGACTGAGGAGTCCCTGCTGCCAGCACCTGGTGCATTGGCTGGAGGTCACACGGCAGTAATTTCATCCTCAGATATCTGGATGGCTCACCCACAGTTCCTTTTATTTCTTTTACAAAGTGGAGGAGGGGAACGCTAAACAGTCCTGACATTCTACTTAAGAGGAGGTAATAAATTATGTAATGTTTTTCTGATCATAATGACAGATTTAGGTGATCCACTGATTTATTATCATTATCATTACAACAGCTAATGATAATGTTAGTTTCTGGCTGGGCACGGTGGCTCACTCGGGAAGGCTGAGGCAGGAGGATTACTTGAGGTCAGGATTTCGAGATCACCCTGGGCAACATAGCAAGACTCCATTTCTAAAAAAAAACATTTTTAAGTTAGCTGGGCATGGTGGTGTGCACCTGCAGTCCTAGCTACTTGGGAGGCTGAGGCAGGAGGATTGCTTGAGCCCAGGAGTTGGAGGTTGCAGGGAGCTGTGACTACATCTCTGTACTCCAGCCTGGGCAACAGAGCAAGACCTTGTCTCCAAAAAAAAAAAAGAATAAATAAACTGGAATCAATCATCACATTTAATAAGAGACTGGTTTTTAAAAATAACATTCAAAAATTGAATATGATATAGTTGTTAAAAAGCATAATTTAAATGTGTAATTATTCACGTGGAAAAACATATATAGTATGTAACATACAAAAATAGGTTATAAACTGTGAGTCGTTTGCTCCACTTCTGTTTTAAACACAGTAATTTGGCTATGCAAAGAAAACGTTCCAGGAGGATATAAAAATAGTTTGGTCATCTTTAGATGGTCCGATACAGACAAATTCAGGCCTCTCCTTATATCTGCGTTTTTAATGACCGTGGATCGATCGTGTAATAACAACTTTTAAAAACTTGCTGTGGATCAGTGCTTCCTAACTCTCTTCTAACGAAAGCTACGACCCTTCTCCCCACTGAACCTGCCTCCATTTCAGGGTGCCCGTCCATGCGCGGAAGCCCAGAGTGCTCTCTTGCCTGACCACGGCCGTGGGTGACAGGGCCCAGGCAGCCACGGCCTGCGGTGACGGAGCAGACCCGCCCTGCGCCATCTGCCACACAGATCCAAAGCTTTAAAAGGATGTAATGACTATACTTCGAGGGATTTAAGAGTGTAAATAAAGACGCTGACGCCCCCGCCCTCTACCTGGGGCAACAGAGCAAGACCCTGTCTCAAAATAAAATAAATAAATAATTAAAAGGTAGAATTCTCATCTTGAGGATTATATAACATCTTAAATTTATAAAAACTCATCTATTCAGCAATGAATAGCCTAATTTTACATCAACAGGTAGAGAACAAGCCTCCTTTAATTCAGTCCGAAAGTCACTTTCCGGAGCACTCTAGTGGTTTTAGTTTTAGAATAAAAATCGCACATCCTTAGGAAAAAAGTTTTAAACTTATGTGATAAAAAATTAGAAAAGAACACTCGGTGGTTTAAAGCACTTTCTAAAGCGCCTACACTCCCTGAGCAACACGAGGCACGGTCGCGGTCACCACAGGCCGGGCCCGCGGGGCACCGGGCAGGGCTCTCACCGGCGGCGAAGGCCGAGCACATCACGAAGAACATGCCCACCGCGATCCTCTTCAAGGACGAGGGCAGCAGGCCGTTCCTCCTCAAGATGGGATCGATGAGCTTGTCCTTGAGAGGGATGAGCAGGAGGATGAGCACGGCGTCGAACATGGTCAGCCAGGCCGCTGGGAGCTGGGGCGAGACAGGGGGACGGTTGGTTCCGCAACACGCGTGGCCGCTCCCTGGCAACACGTCCACCCGGGAGACACGCGTGTGAACCACAGCTCCTCCCACAAAGAACGACCGCTAGGAACAAGACCTCAGTTCCAAGACACCGGACCTGGGGAAAGACTTATTCCTAAATGGATTCGCATTTGCTTTTCTGTGTTTTGAAGGGAAAAAAAAAAAAAAAATCAGATGAAAATACTAATCAACTTAATCTAGTAAATGATATGACTGATGAAAAAAATTCTCTAAAGTAAGTCAAAATTCAATTTCAGTAACTGTTTTTAGTTCGTGCTAACTGCTAACATTTATAAAATTTCTACAGTTGGTGGAAGGAATCCATTTCTTACATAAGCCCCAAGTGACAATTTCAGATCATCTCAATTGTTCTTACCGTATGAGGGGTGGTTGTAATGCTTGAAATTTCTGGAATCTTCAAGTGAAGACTCTGTAAAACATACGTTGTCTGCATCTGGGTATAAAAAGCAGGATTATTATACGTGAACCAAATGTGCTTTTTGAACACTTCAAGCATATTGTCCCTCCCCTAAAGCAGACTCTGATGAGACACAGCAATGACTCCCAGAAACAGATGATGGTTCAAGTTTGAAAACGAACAAGTCAATTACTTGGTCATCATAAACGTCCTCTGGAGATCAATTTGGAAAAAGAACTGCCAGTTATCCAAATGGGAAATTAAATTAACAGGAGGGGCCTGAAAAGCCAGAAGCATACCTATTCTTAGCTTCTTTTTTGGAAAGGTTTTCAAAATATTTAAAGCGGCCAAAATGAGTCCATAACTAAAAAATTTCCAAGATCCTAGAGAGACTCAGGGATAAAAACCAGAGTCCTGCGTAATGGCAGAGCGAGTGCTAGGGCAAGGCTTCATAGGAAGATAAAGGAAAGTAAACCTGGTTGTCACCACTCACTTGGAAATACACTGTCCAGTAAGGTATCAAAGCCAAGAAAACAGGGACAATCTTGACCAGAGCTTTCACATCTTCCACTTTATCTTCTGTGAATGGCCCTCCACGAGACATTTTACATGAATCAAACAGACTTTGTTTAGAAGATTGCTGGAAGACTCCAATGCCTTCACTTTGGGAAATAAAATGAAGGAATTAGTTTTCTTCCACCCCCAGCAATCAGTTACTTGGTCACAAATTAAGTTTGGGGGTAGGAGACGGGCTCACCACGCTGAGTCTGCTTCAACTCACCCCGTCACTTACTAACTGCACACACCACGCAGCTGCCCAGACTGGTTCCAAACAGCACAGTACGTGCTGGAAGAGCTGGCGGAGGGTCTGCCGAGGCAAAGTGCGACTGGGCTGCTGCACTTTTAACAGGGCTGGAAGACACAGCGCGACGGCGCTGACGGGCTGACCCAGCCCTAGTAAGAGACCTGCGCTGCCCAGTAGAGCCCTGCCCAGTAGAGCCCGAGGCTCCACCTGAGGCTGGGGGCCACCCAGGCAGCCACGCCACTGCGGTCATATTTGAAAACAAAACAAAAAATGCGAGGGATTTGTCTGATTTTAATTAGCTAATTTATCAAATATCAAGACCTGATAGCCAATACCAATGTGTTAAATAAAACCATGCTGGTTTGTTTTAAATTGAGTTGTTGGTTTGTCTGATAATAAAGAAGTCCAAGAAGAAAAAAATAAAAAATAAATTTAAGTCCTGGGTATGACCCTGGGGGAGGGTTCTGCTCCAGCAGGGAAACTACCGTCTCTCGTGAGGAAGCGCTGAGGGGACGAGATGCGGGGTGGTGACGAGGAAGATGAGGACGGCTTGTGCACCACGCCCACCTGCTCCCCACGACCGACGTGCTGCCCATGGCCCACGTGGCCTTACTGCACAGCAGTGGACGCTGGGCACACACAGAGTGAAATGTGTGCCCCAGGCAAGGAAGCTCGGGTTGGGACTGGGACTTGGACCAGGCGGTCTTGGCTTTGAGCCTGAGCCTGACCCATGGCCCCTCTGCTCCCCACTCTCACATGTGCCCGTAACACCAGGAACAGGAACCTGGGGTTCCCGGCTCTTGTGCCAGCAAGTGTCACCAGCTCACTCTGGGCCTGCTCCATTATTTATGAAATGCACAGGTCCCACTAGGTAGCTCTAAGATCTCTCCCAGCCCCAAACCACTGTAATGGGGCAACACACACAAGGATCTGAGGGGTGAAACAGAAAAAAAAAAGAAAAAGAAAAAAAGAAAAGGCACAGTATTCTCTACAGCCAGAAATACCAGCAGATAATCAGCTGCCATTAAGATCGCTTCCAAAGCTGGAACTCAGAAATGGTAGATGCCCGCTTTCTAGGTTACAAATTCACATCCCATTGAATAAGGTGCCACTATTTTAAGTCATTTTTATATTATAAAGCTGGCACTTTAAAGCTAGACTTTCAGAATGGAGAAAAATAAAAAAGCTGAAAACTGTAATTTAATATTGAATATTTTAGCCAAATTCTGGAGAAGAAAACTAAATTCAATTCAACAAATATTTATTAGGCACTGGCTACAAGCCCAGCACTGTTCGAGCTGGGTGCTGGGGACACAGGAATACATTTCAAAGGACAAGGTTCCTGTCCTTACGGCACTGAGTCTAGTGGGAAAAACAATCAGGGAAAAAATGCTCAAAAGTGAAATGCTAAATTTCAAAGGTATTGTGCATACTTTTATTTGAGAACATTCATTATTTCTTCAAGTTATTTTTTTTCCAAAAAGGAAATGTAAAGGCTTTATGTACCTAACACAGATATTACCAGTGGTTTACTACATCATATTAAATAAGTTTTCTATGAAAACAGTTAAATGCCAGCTAAATCCATTTTCACACAAAGAATCACTCACACGTCACCGGTTATACAACTATTGCTTTATATCATTACAATATTTTAAAAACTGCTAAGTCAATATGCACCTAAAACTTCACCGGGTTCATACACACTGTTAGTGTACTATCTTGCAACATACACAGGTCCCACACAAAGCCACCGTCACAAATGCCATCAGAACGCAGACAAGAGTCCACTGTTCCTGCCCCCAAAAGTCTCTGTGCTCCAATTTCGGGACACCTGTGGCCCTAACAAAGTTCCTGAAGGCTGCGCTTACGCGCACGTCCATGCTGCAGGAGGAAAGGCCGCTGGGCCTCAGGGGTTCTCAGCTCACACGGGGCCGTGTCTCACAAAAGCTGCTGAACCATTTCCACTCCGGTCTGAGGGACTGAAGAAATATGTCTTCATTTCTCATTTAAAACCAGCATTACAGCAGGACACAGGCCGTGGAAGCTGGGACCCACTAAGGAGTGTGTGACAACTCATCTGCCAAATCAACTAGCAAAAAATTTTAAAGGAAGAATAAAAGATTAAAAATAAATAAATAAATAATATAAAATCGGCATTAAATTATCTTCAAAAAATACATCAACCTAGACCAAAGGCTGGGACTGGACTTCCTCAGGCTTCCCGCAGGCATCCTCACCAGAGCAGCGTCCGCTGCCGGGCCCTGCCCTTGCGCCGGCACGCTGCCGGGGGGCCTTTGCCACGTCACCTTACTCAGGCCTCACAACAACCCCCCAGGGCCATCTCCACCACACAGCACGGAAAGGTGGGCTTGGTGAGTCACTAACCTGCCCATGGTGACAGAGCCAGTTCATATGGAAAGCAGAGTTGGAGAACTCTTTAGCTTATCAACCTTTCCGCAAACTAGTCCTTCTTTTTCCCCAAGACAACTTCCAAAAACAAACCTAACGAGAAATAAGTTTCCTAAGTGAAAGTAGCTCCAAACCCTCTTCATGCTGCTGTTTGTGCACCAAACCCCCAAAAAGTCGACACACCAGCGCTGCTCTCTTACGGAAATGTCCATCGGGTACCACCCAGACAGACACACGGAAACACTAGGGTTGCAAAGGCCATATTTCACTAATGGGTTTTCAATCTGTAGAATAAACATCTAGGATCTGAAACACTGCTCTTGTCTAATCAAAATAAGGTCCTGGCAAAGACTGGTGTCTGCTGCTACTTTAATTTTAAAAAATTCTTCAGTATGGCCCCACGACTTGTAGTTTTGATTACACAGCTGAAATGCCACGATGACCCACCAGCATCTCCGGCAGGTCACCTGGGGTGGTCAGATCGGCCAGAACGCCACACAGGGACAGCTGAAGAAATCAGACACTCAGCCTGGAGCAAAAAAGCAGCCCGTAAGAGCTATTTTGGTGTAGCTTCAAATCTACCACGTGGAAGGAACATTAGACATTAGCTTGTTGCTGCTCCAAGTATATAAATAAGTCACAGTGTGCAGATGTGCCAGGCACCTGCGGGACAGCAGCCGGCAGCAGTACCACAGGGACAGGACCCCAGGCAGGAAGCTGTGAGGGCTGAGCAATCAACCTCCCACCCAGCGACTGTCAGAAACTCCTATGTGGATCAAAACAGTCCATGGGGGGACTGACTACAAAAGGTCCCAGAGACTCCTCTGGGGTGATGCAAATACTCTACACCTTGACTGGACTGCTGCTTACAGGATTTGAATACATTTGCCGTAATTCACCGGACCGAACAACTAAAAGAGGTAAATTTTACTTCATGTAAATTATACCTCAATAAACAACACAAAAATTCCCGAGATCTCTTCTTGGGCTAAGATCTGGACTTTTCTTTACTAACCTACATCTAACAGGACCAAGCACCAGTCACAGTTTGCCAGGGATGTGGACAGGTTCTGAGGACACAGGACTTCCTGTTTTAAAACCCCAGCTCGTGGGAGTTTCAGCAAGGTAAGTCCCAAGAAATCAAAGATGATGTGGTCACCCTGAGTGCATCTCAGCATTCTGCCACTGCATCTGTCCAAGAGTGACGAAGTGACCGCTGGATAACAGAGCCCACGCTGACCTGGACCGCTGACCTCCACTCCAGATGCAGCTCGCTTTCTGAAGGGTACAGACAGGTGCCGACAACATAAGCAATTGCCTGCTTTTTCATTCAAATGTATTTCAGAGCTTTTTAAAATAAAAAGAAACGTGTTCTGTCCCCTCTATGCCCTGTGCAAATGTCTACCTTTGTAATCTGCCACTGAAAAGCCAGGAGCTTCTATTTCAGTGAGAGGAAGTTCAAGGTGGGGGTTAAAACATGAGCTCCGGAATCAGTCCCCGGCCTGTGTTTAAGACAGAACAATAATAACACGACAGCCGCCACCTCCTCGAGCGAATCCAAGGGTAAAGGAGACAAGACATGCAAACCACTCAGCCCAGCACCCCGCACACAATAAGCACACAACAAACACAAGCTAGTATTTTAATGAAATTGGTTGCTAAGTCATCTCAAACCGAGTGAGTGACGAGAATCCAGTACTTACCCGCTACTCGGGCGCTCTCCCCTCGGCCTCTGGGAGCAGCAGGAGTACGTCAGTATCCTGAACATGTCCGAGAAGGCGCTGCCATCGGGGGGCTTGGTGATGAAAACGCTCTGGCCGCCGAGGAAGACCACGAAAGCAAGGCCGACGCAGACAGTGGGGATCACGTACCCAATGACAAAGCTCACATTCTGCTGAATGTAGGCAATGCCTCCTAGCGAAAGGATCGCTCCCAAATTAATGCTCCAGTAAAACCAATTAAAGAATCTCCTGGTGGCTTCTGGACCTCGATCTTTAACCTAAAATAACAGGGAGGAAAAACACTTGAAAACGTGTGAAAATCTTCAAGGATGAAAAAAACATATAACGAAGCGATTAAAATTACTGTTGTCATCACAACCTTTAAGAAGCGTAGCAGAATCAAAACGGTGTTTACAGAGACCTTCAAGGTCTCCCGACAAAAACATATCCTACACTTTTAATTACTGCAGATGCTGGGTAGGTTTCTTTTAATTACATGCTAAATCCCAACAAATCCTGGGGGAGTCTGCAGAGTCTGTGGGCCACCTGCTTGGAGTCACCCGGCACACTCCTCAAAACAGAGATTCCCAAGACCCACGTCTCTTGAGTCACGGTCTCAGGGCTGAGGCCCAGGAACCTGCATCTTAAACTTCTACGCACAGGCGCGTTTCAGAAGCACCGTCACACAGCCCCACGCCTCGCTGAGCCCAACGCCAGCGCCATGGGGCACCCAGCAAACACGCAGGCCCCACAGAGAGGCCCTGCAGTTCCTGTTTGTCCAAAGAGGCCAGGGCACCACACCTATTGTATCTGGTCTCCTGAGAATCAGAGACCTTGATAAAACAAAGAAGAAAGCATAGACTAAAGACAAAACTCACAGACTATTAATATTTCTACATTACGAGAAATCTGGGTAAGGGCAGGGATCCCTTAAAGGCTCAAAAATCACAGACTTCCTGGACTCAGACGAGAGCACTAAGGGACCTCATGCAACGTCCTGGCGTCTGCCCTGCCCAAGACGACATCAGTGGTGACCGTGAGGCTGGTGACCGCTGGATTGGCTGGCGGCAGGCGCGCTGTGAGCCTCCTCTCCCACCCGCATTGCCACATCCCAACAGACACTGCAAGAATGAGCCCTGTACTAGCCAGAGACATTGCTAATGGGTTTCATTTCATAAAACTTTAAAACAAACTTACTAGCCAAAGGCTCATGGTGGATCTCACACAATGACTGTCTAGCCTTGCTGTCTTCAAAGCTTCTACTGTCTTGTCCTTAAGTTACAGGTTACTTCCTGTTCCAGGAGCAGCTCTGGTTTTTGATCCGCAGAGGAGTGTCCTCTACTGAATAACAAGTTTTAAATGGGGCTAAACCAAACTTATTGCACTTATATGCAATAAGCATCTTTCTAGCAGTCATATTACTTGATACGGTAATTTAAGCTCTACTCTTTAAGGTTGAAGTACAAGTGTGAAATATACAGTCAAAATTGTGTGCTCCTCAAAAGACAAAAAATTTAAGTCCAAAAGATTAAGCACAGCTACCGTGTTGGCAAGTAATATGGTTGAAATTAATTATATAGAAACCACCATCTCAAACTGAAAGTCTGAGTTAAAAAAAAAAAAAATCCACACATTCTCAATCATTTAAACCGTTCTCCTATTCACATCGGCAATGAACAGAGTCCTAGGCCAAATGCAGGCAACGCTACTGAATAAACAGTTTGGACTGAGAATTTCTTACACATCTAAGACAGAAACACAGTGCTTCACTGTGACACAGTGCATTTAAATTTTACTAAACAGTGGGCATCGATATTCATGCTATACTGGACACAGACCGGAAAGAAAAAAAATGTTGAGCAGAGAAATGGTTACAGAGAAAACATAAGTACAAATGTAATATCAAACAAGCAAAAGAAGTAATTGTTTTGACAACCTCAGAAGGAAGAGGCCAGCAGACACAATACTAAACTTAATGGAGACATAATTTACATACTAGTTGCAATTAGCTCGGGCCCTTCCATTACCCACAGGGGCCCTGCACACACCCTCCCCTGTTCTCAGACACACATCCTCCTCACATGAAGCGTGCAAAAATTAGCATGCCATCACTCTAGTGAAATCCTAACCCTAGAATTCCATTCATCCTCATATCCTGAGTAAACCCGGTGGTCAATTTATTTCCACTTCCAAGGGTAATCCATCAAAATTACTCTCTAAGCCAAAGACTATCACTAAGCCCTAAGTAACCACACACCAGCCATTTCTGAAACAAAAGGGAAGCTGGCTGCTATTATGGACACATCACATGCTCCCCACCCTGGCTACGAGCACAGCCTTGGCTTCCCATCAGTCACATGACACTGGAATGGTACAGTGGCCACGTGCCCACCAGGGGTACACAAGTCCTTCCCGTGGACTGGTCAGAAGGTACCATCAAAATCAATTCAAAGTAAAACCAAAAGAACAGAATTGTGCAGAGTGAGTCAAACAGTTGGCTGACACGGAAAAATTCCTCAAAATGCACAAGAGTGCCATTTTTTTCCTCTAGAAAAAATACATCATTTGTTCTCTTTATCTGCAAACCAAGTTTTTCTTCTTTAAGGTCATTATTTCAAATCATCCATCCACCAAGAATGATTGTAACCTTTGAAAAGGGTTCAGCACTGGGGGAAAATGTGAGACTGACACCATTTATATCAAAGTATGTTGTCCTGGACTGTAGCTCACATGTCTTTCAAAGCCTGCCAAAGGCGCCTCCTCACAGCCACACAGCCTGACCCCACTCATTCCTGCAAGCGGAGTCTCCCGGAGCCCCTACGTCAAGGTAAAGAGGGGCATGATAGAGAGGCATAAAAAGTACCGTAAAAACTCAAACAGATTTGCTCCAAGCGAGAAGGGCCAGAGCGGGACAAGCCGACCCGTGCTGGGGAGCAGCAGAGCAAGCCACACTCCTACAGACCTCAGGTCCCAAGCCAGGCCCCCACGGAACAGACAGCACCCTGGGGAGCAGGGCTTTGAAACCCCCTCAAAGACCATCCAACACCTGGCACAGAGCAAGCAGCCTGGCATAAAGGGTGCTAATTTCTCCTCCTAATGTTCTCTCATTGACATGTAACTCACACACATCAAAGTCACCCTGCAGAAGTGAACAACCCAACAGTGTCCAGGATACTCAGCGTTGTACAACCGCCACACCTATCCATGCCCACAACATTGTCACCACACTGTCAGGGAACCCTGTTCCCTTTAACAGCCACTCCCTGGCCCCCTCTCCGGGCCCTGGCAACCACTGGTCTATTAGTACTTCCAGCGCCCACAAACTCCTCCCTTCTGATGTTCCACACAGCGGAGTCACGCGAGGGAGACCTCTGTGTGTGGCTTCCTCCTGGCAGCATCGGGTTGCAGGGTTCATCCGTACTTAGCCTATTTTTATGGCTAAATGATATCCATTGTGTGGATATAGTACATTTCATTTATCCATTCATCAGTTGATGGCTATTCCCCTAACTTTCATTTGAAAAAATTTCAAATTTATAGGAAAGTGGAAGGAATCGTGAAATGTACACTTCTATACCCTATACTTAGACTCTTAGCACGGCTTTTTTCTGTATACACAAAGTACTTTAGGCTAAACTATTTGCAAATTAGTCGCAGCAACATATTTCACCCCCGTGTTTCATTATGAATCTCCTAAAACTAAGGACATTTGTCTACGTGAACACAATAACATCATACACCTAAGAAAAGCAAGATCAACAGGTTGTTAGCTAACATGTGGTCTACAGATTATCCCAAGTATCGAAAAGACTGGGATCCAATCACAGAGCACACACTGCCTCTGGCTGCCATGTCTCTCCAGGACCCGTTCGTCCAGAATGGCCCTCCTTTTCCATGACACTGTTACATTTGAAGAGATCAGACCACTTTTCTTGCAGAAATGTTGACCAGCTGTGTAATTTTTAGCAAATAATTTAACCTCTCAAGCCTCAGTTCCCTCATCTGTAAAATGGACACTGTAATAGCAGAAGTGTCATGTGGCCTAATAAAGTCCTGTACTTAGCACAGCACCTGGTGCTTAGTAAGCACTCAGCAAACATCAGGTAGAGACAGGCACTGTTATTTAGTGCAAACGCCTAGCAGTCACCTTCCCTATGGCTCGCATAGAAGCCATGCCACAGCTTGGTTTGTGTGACCCCCTCCAAATCTCATCTTCAAAACTGATCCCCAGCGTTGGAGATAGGGCCTAAGGTGAGGTGTCTGGGCCATGGGGCGGATCCCTCAGGAATGGCGTGGTGCCCTCCTCAAGGTAATGAGAGAGTTCTCCTGTCTTAGTCCCCACAGGACATGGTTGTTAGGAGTCTGCCACCTTCCCACCCTCTCTCTCACTTCCTCTCTGGCCTCCTGACCTCTGCACAGCTGGGTCCCTTCACTCCCCCAGGGGTGGAAGCAGCCCCAGGCCCTCACCGGAAGCCCACACTGGTACCATGCCTCTCACACAGCCTACGGAACTCTGAGCCAAAAAGACCTTTAGTCTTCATGAATCACCAGCCTCAGGTGTCCCATTATAGCAACACAAGCGGGCTGAGATGATCCACCAGCACGACCCACCCACTCTACTTCCACGACTTACCTACCTCCCTCCACTCCCCGACGCCCACGGCCTCCCAAGCCTCTCCCACACAGCCAGTGGTAAGACTACTGCCTGGAGTTCCTTCCCATACACCCCATCCTCGACGACAGACATCCACACGTTCTTCTGGGAAGGGGCCAGTATTAACATTTTGAGTTTTATGAGACATTTGGTCTCTGTCACAACTAACTCTTGCCGCTGGAGAAAGCAGCTATGTAGCAGGAATGGGTGGGGCCGTGTGCCAATAAAGATCTATGGAGACTGAAATGTGAATTTCACAAAGTTTTCACTTATCACAAAATATTCTATTTGTTTCCAAGCATTTCAAAAGGAAAGCACCACTCTTAGCTTGTGGACCCTCAAAAAGCAAGTAGGCCTGACTTGAGATTCCCGCCACGGTTGTCAGACTGAGGGAAACACAATGTCACCACTCCTCTCTCAAACACCATGAAGGCTTCCTACTGTATTCAAAACAGACCTCACGTGGCCCGGCCTCATCAGACCACTTTGATTCTCACTTTTTTTTTTAACATTTTCCGCAATGATTCCAGTTTGCCACTGCTCTTAAGGCTGCCTAGTCTGCATGTAACACTTGGTGATCATTTCCAGTCCCCTCCCTAAGATCTTGGCGGTCTGGAGTGACAGAGGAGCAGCCTGATGCTAACTCAATTCAAACTCATTTTCACCAGACCTTTCCTACCGCCCCCATCCCAAAACTCCTTTAACACAACAAAGACGGAATGGAGTGCTTTCCCGCTTTTTCGTAAACCCACAGCCATAGGGGCCCTCTCATCCCTTAGCTTCCTGGCCCCGGGGCCTTTACACTGGCAGAGTCCCCATCCGGAAAGCTCCTCCAACACCTGCTACCTCTTCTATCCTTCACGCCTCCACTCGCAGGGCACCTCCACAGACAGGCGGTCGCTCGCCATCGCTTCCCTGCACCTGTCACACCCGCCCGCGGGCTTGCTCCCCGCACGAGGAAGAGGCTCCCCGGGCCGGGGGGCTCCCTCCCGCTCCCGTCCCGAGCCGGGGCAGGGGTCCAGGGCAGGCGCGCGCGGCTCACCTGGTCGGCGCCGAAGGGCGTGATGTTGGCCTTGACGGTGGCCACGCCCAGGCCCACGAGCACCAGCCCCGCGAAGGTGGCGGGCGCGCAGCGGCGGGCGGCGGCGTCCGGGCAGGCGGCGCTGCCGTCGGGGAGGGGCGCCGAGCAGTTGAGCACGCGCGCCGGGCGCAGGGCCCCGCAGAGCGCGGCGCGCGGGGCGGGCGCGGCCAGCAGCGGGAAGGCCAGCATGCCCAGCAGGTAGAGCGCCAGGCTGAGCAGGATGGCGCGCGCCCGGCCGAGCCGCGCGTCGGCCAGCCAGCCGCCGAACGGCGAGCCCAGGTAGGTGAGGCCCATGAAGAGCAGCAGCGCCTGGCTGGCCTGCGCGCCCTCCCAGCCGAACGGCGGGCCGTTCAGGAACAGCACCAGGTTGGACGTGACGCCGTAGAAGGCCGCGCGCTCCAGCAGCTCCGCCAGCAGCACGGCCCCGCACGCCGCGCGCCGGCCCGCGAACGCCGCCGCCGCCGCCGCCCGCCGCGCGCCCAGCAGCGGCGCCCGCTCGCCCGCGCCCTCCATGCGCGCCGCCCGCTCGCCCGCGCCGCTCTCCCAGCAGCCCCCGCCGCCGCCGCCCTTCTCGCGAGACCCGCCCGCCGCGGGCGCTCCCCAATGGGCGGGCGCGGAGCCGCTCAGCTCCCCGCGCGGGGCGCTTCCGGTCCCGCCCCGGAAGCCGGGCGCGCCGGGGGCTGGTGCGCCCTGGAAGGTTGGGGCGCAGGGAGCTGGGTGACATGTTTGGTAATGACACGGTAACCGAACGCCAGGATTGGGCCTTCTCGGCTCTCTATTGTTGATGCTAATCATTTTCTCGTATCGGGTCAAATGTCTCTTTGCTAAACCTCCCGCACTAGATCAGCCCCCCCTTTTTA
The DNA here is from genome assembly GCF_020740605.2 of Lemur catta. Lineage (NCBI taxonomy): Eukaryota > Metazoa > Chordata > Mammalia > Primates > Lemuridae > Lemur > Lemur catta. The sequence goes on from NC_059148.1 coordinate 30,242,520, forward strand.
TTTACTTATTTAATTTATATTTTGAGACTGGGTCTCGCTCCGTACCCCAGGCTGTGGCGCAGTGACGTCATCATGGCTCACGGCAGCCTCAGACCCCTGCCCCAAACGATCCTCCTACGGCAGCCACCAGCCACTTATGCCTATTGGAACCTAAATTAGCTAAAATGGGCCGGGCGCGGCGGCTCACGCCTGTAATGCTTGCACCTAGGGAGGCTGAGATGGAAGGATGCTTGAGGCCAGGCGTTCGAGACCAGCCTGAGCAAGAACAAGACCGCCGTCTCTACAAAAAAAGAAGAAGAAAATGTCTGGCATGAGAGTTTTCTGCCTGGTTCCTGTAATCATGGAGTTTGCAGCCCGGTACTAAGCCCCAGTGATTGTGTATTGATGGAAGCTGACTCTTTACCGCTTTGTTGGGGATGCTTGCCATACAGCCCTGCTCCTGAGCATAGGAGTCTCTCCTTTGCAACTAAAATAGATAAATAAATGACCTAACTCGTACAGCAGTTGTCTACAGGACAGGTAGCATTGGCTTACAAAATGCATTTTTGTAGGCAGGCTCTTCAACTCAAGGGCCTGTTGGGAAAGAAGACCTCATTGCAGGGACACCCGCGGTGTGAACTAGAACTAGAAATGCACTATTCTCTCGGAAACGCAGGACTCTGCCTTCCGCTGGGCAGCCCTGTCGCCTGAGCCTCGCCCAGTGACAGCTGGAAGGAGATGCTATTTGAGGCGATGAATTCAGAAACCACCAGAGACGGGCGATTTCAGGGGTTGCCTAATTTCTCTGACTTTTTTTCATAACCATTCTGCCTCTTGTTTCACATCTCCATTAAGTTGCTCACAAGTCACTGCCAGACGGTTGCATCTCCTTACGGTGTCTGCTTCCTCAAACTTCCTCAAAACTTTGGTTTAGAAGTGGCCATCACAGCCTTTCTGTTCCATCCACACATTGTTCACTCATTCAGTCAGCAAATAACTGTTCAACACAGACCCCATCCGTCATGACGGTTCAGCCTCAGCACTCACGGCCAAAGCTTATGGTTTTCCAGATTTCCCAGTTCCCTGGGGAGGGACTGTGACAGTGGTTGTCCCTATTATAGCCGTGGGCCATGTCATAGATCTTTCTTCCTGTCCCTGGGTACAGAGAGTCGTCATAAATTCTATTTATTTCAGGGAGTCGCTGTTGCAACCGTTCTTTCTGGCTATAAATGATCTAGACAGAAGTAGAAAAGATAAGAAGTGAAGTAAGGAAAAACACAGCCAACCAATGGACTGGAACCATGTCTTATATGATAAAGCCCAAACCAAAGCTACAAATGAATTCAGCTCTCAGAATGACTTGGGTTTATTTTTACAGAGGATCTGAGAGTATATGGTCAGGAAGGTGGGTTTTGACTTGACTTTTTTCAAGCACTCATTTTATTTGACCCTTACAAGTAGCGACCTCTGCTTCTTGGGTGCCTTTACTCTTGTGTTTTGAAAACCCACAAGACATCTGCAAAAGTTGGGCATTCACCAGTAGAAGGGGGGAGGTAGAAGACAGAGAGGGAGTAAGTGAAAGAAAATGAACTTCTGCTTCCTTCTATTGCAAGAAATGCAGGATATTAACAAATGTACAACCACACCCAACATCCTATTTTAACTGCCACTTTTATAATTTTTCATGAGTAATCTTAACTTATATTCTAATCATAAAATAGATAATTGGTAGTAATAAGTGTATTTTTTTTTTTTTAGGTTAGGCCTTACAGGAAAGATCAATGGCGATGAATAGAAAGAACAAGAACTGAAGCACAAATACAAAGTAACTCAACAAATGAAGTGAAACAAGGTAGGCACAGAAAGGTAAATGCCACATGTTCTCACTCATATGTGGAAGCTAAAAAAGTTTATCTCATAGAAGCAGAGAGTAGAAGGATATGCTAATTACCTTGATTTAATCACTGCACATTTTATGCATGATGAAAATACCACCTTGCACCCCATAATTATGTACAGTTATACATCAATTAAAAATAATAATAAAAGCCAAAAACCCCTCAGTGTATGATAATAAAGGGATTTGCAATCCAGGGGGTGAAAATGGATTGTTCAATAAATTCTGTTGGAATAAATCATTTAATGTAGTGGGAAAGACAGGCTTCACATTTTGTGCTAACATAAATTCCAGATGAATTAAATATTAAAATAAACCCACAATATAAAACCATTAGGAGAAAATATTGACCAATGTAAAATCTTAGAGAAAGGAATGCCTTCTTAAGCCTAATGCTAAAGGCAGAAGCCATAAAGGGAAAAGTTAGTTAATTTGACTACATAAAGACCCAAAACCATGTATATAAAAATAATTATTGCAGTTAATGGCAAACAAACTGGAAAAAAATTGGAGTACATAAGACAAAACTAATGTTCTTATTCTATAAATAGTTTTTAAGAATCTTATAAAAAGATAAACATCCAATAAACAAAACTGGCATAGTGACTAGCCGGGCTCCTTAGAGGAACCTGTTCAGCATCCTTTCCCCTTTCTGGTAATTGCACCTGGATTTTCCTTAGTTAATCACTTTCCCCTGTGGTTTAAGGAGGGCTGGCCGGACTCTGTAGTCCAGGAGTGGGCATTTGACCTGAGCCCACCCAGTCAGCAGTATCCCATCTATTGAGCTAAAGTAATTGGTTCAGAGATGGGTATGGGATCCACCTTGGTCAAAGCCAATCTCAGGACTTATTCTGGAATGAGCAGAAAGAAGCGATTCTCCTTTCTGCTGAGCTTGGAATTATAAAGATAGAAGCCTGGAGTTGCCAGGGACCATCTCGTGAAACCGGAGAATTACACAACCCAGAAGGAGGTAGAGATGAGAGAAAGACCCTGTTTCAAAAAGAAAGTCTCCGGATGGGTGTTCCATTGAACCAGGAGGAGGTATGTGTGTGTCTACCAGGAGTGGACCCGCTGGGAGCCATGCTAGAATTTTGTCTGCCACAATTATGAAGTAAAAACATGCATATTACAGAAAAAAGGTATAGAGTGTTCCTATTTTTTGCAGCAAAAATGACAAACACAAAGCAAAACAGAGCAAAGATTGACAACAACAAAAAGACTGTGTATAAGCACAGCCACAAAAGCATGGTGGAGAGTGTCCACTGCCCGTGTTACCGTGGGGTGGTGTCGGGCCTCGCTGTGTCACTGGTTCTCCTCCTGGAAACAGTAAGCACAATAGCTCCTATGATTTAGGATTTGGGGGGATTAATGGATGAACACGATACAGTGCTTACAACAATGTTAGGGTCACGGTGCATTCCAGTAAACAGGACTATTATGAGGATTATATTTATACATAAAGTCTGGAAGAACTTGAGACCAAAACATTAATATTGGTTATCTCAGGATAGTGGGATTGTGTGTGATTTTTTTTTTTTTGTACAAGCCTTGTTTTGAGAATCTGAATTTGTTAAACAAGTAACTTGCTTATTTAATAAAAATAAATTAAAATGTCAAAAGAATGAATATGGGCCTCTACCAACAACAGGTTGTCACCTGGAGCAGTTCAAAGGGAGTCTTATCTTCCCTTTAGTGAGTCTCTGATATGCCCAGAGTTGGGCCTGGAGCCTCCGTTGCAGATGTGCCTCTTGCCTTAGCAGCGATACAAATCCCTGCAGCTGCACCAAACGCTGCCGCGCTCGCTGTCGCCTTTGACAGTGATGAGCATCTTTGTGCTGAAAAGTCAAGAATCGGGTGGGCTCAGCCATCAGAACAGCAGTGGGAGTCAAAGCCCTGATTTCTTGCCAAAAGCTCAAAGGGAAGGATCGCTTATTTCTGGTTGGTTGACTTCACCATGTTCATTAAAGCAACAGTAGCAGGGACTAGATACTTTCACACCAACATATTTTTTATTTTTTTTGCATTTGGTCACTTTCAAGTGCTGTTCATGAAAGTCAGGAAAAGGAAACATAACCAGGACACACAAACCACAGTTTCATATGTGTGTGTGTGTGTGTGTGTGTCTCTCTCTCTTTTTTAATGAGGATCTATCTCTGTCTGCCTGTCCTTTCTCTTTCTCTCTTATTTCCTCTCCTGCCCTGCTCTGTCTCCCTGTCTCTGTCTCTGTCCCTCTCTCTCTCTCTCTCTCTCTCTCTCTCTCTCTCTCTCTCTCTCTCTCACACACACACACACACACACACACACACAGCATTTGTAGGTTGCAGTACTATGGGGAGAAATAATGACACAGAGTCTAAAATCTCTGACAGAAGCAAAGAAGTAGAGTGCCTCTCTTATTAATATCATAAAGGCAGGAAAAAAAGATACCATGTTGATTTTTATCACAGAATCATCCCTGAAGACGGTGTGCCCACAGTGCTTTCCCTTGAAAATGCTATCATTTTTATGCAGAGTGGGTAATAAAGTTTCATTTTCCCTGGCGCTAGGAACTGGAAAAATAGTCTGAGCAAACACTATGATCAAAGGGAAAAAAAGATCTTGCTTTACATTTATTTTAAGACCCTTATGTTAGAAGCATCTGGAGAAATCTTGTAAGAGACGCCTGTGACTTTTTCTGTCCTATCACTGTCCTCCTCCGTAATTATTTCTACATTATTCCATAATAACACATTTGCCTTTGTGCCCTTGTATGTTACCTACTTGGGAGAATCATAGAAGACTTCATCAAAATGAACCAATTAACTGTAATATTGTTTATAGTTTTTTTTCTCACTTTCCAAATGGGTAAACTGAAGCAACGAATACGTAACATAATGGGTCCCAAAAAACACATCAGAATTTCTTACCTTGTGGAACAGGTGTATTCCAGAAAAATCAAATATGGGTGAATTTCAGCCTAGAAAATCCTGCTGCAGCACTGATTCCCACTAAAAAAAAAAAAAAATACTCAAGCATGCATCCTCATAGGAATAGAATCTCACAGGACCGTGCACATTGAATTATTTGGTTTAATTCAACATTTGGTTAATTCAACATTTATGGACTGCCATTGCCATTGCTCCACTTGACGTTGTCCCAGGCAAGAAGAGGTTGTAGGGATGAGTGACTTAGGTGGGGAGGTCATGACACGGTTGACTGTGGGCTCCGTGGTTATGGTGCAGAGTGAGGTCAGGACAACCAAAAGGGGGACCGAGAGCTGTGTGGGTTAGGGAAGGCGGAGGACAGCCCCAGACGCGCTGATTGGGGGTCTTCATAAATGCAGCCATTTTTGAAATGGGGCTTTTGTGGCAGGCTTCGTGGTGGCCCCAAGGAAGATGTGCCCATGTCCTAATCCCCAGAACCTGTAAATGAACAGAGCTGGCCCTTTGGAAAGACTCAGTCAACTGCTGGTTTCAACCAAGCTCGACTGCCCCTCCCTGCTGTGCTTGAACACAACTGACCTGTGTTCCTTCCTCATAAGAGACCACCGACCAGCGAGTGGTTCTGGCCGGACTACTAAGGCTGGACTCTGAGCACCTTGTGTCCTCTGCTTCACTTCTTGACATCAGAGGGCTAAAATCTCCACCCTGGGACCGTGCTGACACCTGCATTTTTGAACATGGACCCCACGAAGGGGCGTGAAGCTCAATTGTGCCCGCGCACGGTTCTCCTTTCATAAATATTCATGACTCCTCCTACGGCTTGTTAAATATGTATATTCAGCCATGCCACTTGTCATACATTTCTGTCTCCTTTACCTCTCCCTCAAAGTGCCTGGTTCCCACTTCTGGCTGGAGGTTACGCTTCCCAGCCTGTCCGAGTGACCACCTGCAGGCTGCATATAAGAAATAGAGCCCTCCTTTCCTAAGGTGTGAACCTCGCCATTCTTCCACATACGGCACTAATGCCATCCCTGAGGATGGAGCGCTCGCGGCCTAATCACCTCCTAAAGGCCTCATCTCTGGATACTGTTGCATTGCGGAGTCACTTTCAACATGGATTTTGGAGAGGACACAGACATTCAAACCATAGCAGGGACCTTATGTGGAAAGGGGCTTTTTGCTGTAATCAAGATAAAGGCTTTGAGATTTGGAAATCATCCTAGATTATCCAGTGTGCCCTAAATCCAACGATTAAGTGCCTTTCTAAGAAGCTTGCAGAGGGAGATTTGACGGGTGGCAGAGGAGGCAGCCACGTGACCACAGAGGCAGAGATTGGAGTGATGTGGCCACAAGTGAACGGACACCCACAGCCACCAGCCGCTGGAAGAAGCAACTCAGAGATTCCACCCTAATATCTCCGGAGGGAGTGCAGCCCAGCTGACACTGTGACCTCAGGCTTCTGTCCTCCAGAACTGTGAGAGAGAAAAACATTTCTGTTGTTTTCAGCCGCCCAGTTTGGAGCACAGAAGGTCAGATCCAGAAGTAGAAAAGTGGTCTGATCTCGCTTTGGAAAACAAAAGAGAATTTGCCACATCCAATACTTCCCAACTGTGAGAGGAAGGGGTGTTGTGATAGTTTATTTTACGTGTCAATGTGACCAGCCCAGGGGGTGCTCAGATTAAATGCTCTTTCTGGGTGTGTCTGTGAGGGTGTTTCCAGGTGAGATTAGCATTTGAATCAGAGGACTCTGCAAAGTAGGTGCCCCTCCAAGCCTTGGAGGGAGGAGGAATTCACTTCCTTTCTCCTCCCTGTCTCCCTGCTTAGGCTGGAACATCTCATCTCAACTTTCCTGCCTGGCACTGGAATTGACACCTTCATCTCCCTTGGTTCTCAGGCCTTCGAGTGTGGACTGAATTATACCATTGGGTTTCCTGGGTCTCCTGCTTGCAGACGGCAGATTGTGGGACTTCTCAGATTCCAGGCTCACATGAGCTGATTCTTCATGCTAAATCTCCACGTTTGTATATAAATCTACTGGTTCTGTCTCTCTGGAGAACTCGGACTAATGCAGGTATCTATTGGCATTTGGGGGAGACCAATTTTTCTTTGGGCAGGGCTGTTCTGTACGTTGCAAGGTGTTAAGCCTTCTTGGCCTTGTCTTGAAATACTGATAGCATTCCTTAATCATTCAGAAAACACATTTCCTTCCATGACCCCAAATTTCAAAAGTCCCCTGGAGAGCAGTTCTGCATCTAGTTCAACCACTCCTAAGCTGTAGGGGAGAGAGTGTCCTTTGTTCTTTGTGTCACAGAAGATGAGATTAATCCTGGCAGAGGTCAGGAGATTGTTTTAGCCAAAGGTGGGACAATGGAATTAATCAGAACCTTCAGAAGCTCTGTACTTTTGCTCAGAGGACATTGGTACTTTGAGATGGGAGTCTGCTGGCCTCCTCATTTGCCAGCAAATTAATAAACTCCTCTTTCCCTCTCCTCAAACTACTTGTCCTCATTCTTCTGATGCAGCCTCAGGGACAAGTATTGGAACTTTCGGTAACATTACTGGATTTTTAGGTTCCTCCTTCCTTCTTTCCCTCCATCTCTTCTCCTTCCTCACTCCTTCCCTCCCTCCCTTGCTCCTTTCTTTCTTCTTTCTCGTTTTATTTCGTTTCTGTCATCAGGAATGAGTGCTGAATTTGACTGCATGTCCTTATTGTGCCATGGTTTCTTCCTTTCATCTATTCACTTGTATTGCTACAGCAGAGACGACTTACTTCAAACCCATTCTCCTGTTTTTCTTTAGGAGCCATGATTTTATTCAGAGTGGCAAAGTGCCCAGCTAATGCATTTCTCAGCTTCCTTGGATTCAATAAGTGGTCGTGTGGCCAATATGACAAAGGCACAGGGCTGTGTGATTTCCCAGGAAAACCTCTTAAAATGAAATGTACCCCTTTTTGCCTTTCCTTCCTGAGTACTTAGCTTAGTTGGGGGCTGTTTTAAGTCCACACAGGTGGTATTTTGCCTTAAGCCTCCTTCAGCCCCGACTTTTCTCACTCAGCTCGTCCTGTCGGAGACCCAGCTCCGAGCACACAGCCCACGCAGCTCACCTGGCCTGCTGCGTAGGCCGAGCAGCCCCCGCCCCTGATGGGCCCCGGGTTCTGGGCTCAAACCTCTTCCTCACCGCACCTACCTTTCCCTGCTCTGGCTAGTTTAGGGTTGCCTGGGTCTGGGAAAGAATTCGAAACTGACCGTGCCATGTCCCCAGGAATCTGACTAGAGTGGAATCCAAGGCTTCGTGGGGACGAAGGCCCCTGCACACGTTGTCGTGCACAGTGAGGCTCAGATGCCCTCTCAGCACCTGGTGGGATGGGACCCCGGGTCTCGCCTGGTCCCCATGGGCACAGACCCACAGCCACCATGGTAGCCCGAGGAGGCCCCTAATGGACCCTATCACGTGGTCTCTGGGGAGCGACACACGGTCACCCCTGATCCTGGTCCGGGTGAGAGTGGCCCGCGCCACCCCCAACCCAAGTCCCCCAGGCCCCGCGCGCCTCCTCCCCGCCGCGCGCGCGGTCCCCTCTCGTTTCCCGGCCCATCCCTGTCCCAGACCCCTCCCCACCTCCCGGCCCCCTCTCCCCTCCCCGCCCTCTCTCCTCCCCACCTCCCGGCCTCCTCTCCCCTCCCCGCCCTCTCCCCTCTCCCCTTCCCTCCCCGCGCCTCGACCCCTCCCCGCCCGGGCGCGGGCACCTGCGAGCGGGGGCGCGGCCTTGGGGAGCCGCGGGCGGGACAGACCCAGCGCCACCGCCCGCCGCCCCGGCGCCCCCGGCGTCCGCGTCTGCGCCTTCCCCGGGGCCTGGGGGCGGCGGCGGGCGGTCGATGGCCCGGGCGGCGGCATGCGGCTTCTGTTCCTGGCGGTGCTGAGGCCGCACACCGGGAACGCGGTCACCGCCGAGCGCGTCCGGTAGGTGCGGGGACGCGGGGACTGGGGGCGCCCGGCAGGACCCCAGCGCGCGGGGCAGCCCCAGGCCGTGCGCCCAAACGGCCGTGCGGGGGCGCGGGGGCGCGCGGAGAAGGCGGGCGGTCCCCCGCGCGTGCAGGGTGGGTCGGATCCGCCGGGCGCGCGGCGCTGTCCCCCGCAGACCCCCGCGCCGCCGGCCTCGCCTGCCTGCGCTATGCACGCGAGCGCCGCAGACAGGGCGCGGGGCCGCCCGCGGGGCGAGCAGCGCGAGGATGCTCCGGGAAGGCCTCCCTGCCGGGGGTCTGAGCAGAATCCCAGAGACGCGAAGGCTGGGCAGTGGCGCTCGCCTGGGGACGGATTTCCCGGCGCAGGGCCCAGCAGGTGCAAACCCATGAGAGCGCCCCTGGGTCCTGCTCGCCGAAGGAGCCTCCCCTCCCCTGGCACTCTCCATCCTTCCTCTGTGTACCTGCCTGCTTATCTCGGCACCGATCTCTGCCTGCAGTTACCTGGCCCTATCGGTTTGCTCGTGCATTCTGTCTTTGGTCCCTGGAAAGTGTGGCGGACGGGGAGGGGCTGACTCATCACTGCAGACCCAGCTGCCGGGTGCGGGTCTGCATTAGCTGGATAAAGGCATTGGGTCGGGCGGGACACGCAGCAGCGCCGGGATTAGTGCCTGAAGCCCAAGAGAAGCTCTAATTTTTTTCCCCCTCGACACCCTGACTTGCTTCATGAAATTTCCCAATGCGGTGCCCGTGTGTGGGTCTGTTTCCTCATCATTAAGGCTCCACCAACTCTTCCATGTCCCTTTCGGGTAAAAAGTGTTCCAGTTCTAAAGATCATAAGTGAGAATGACCAATATCCCAAGTTAAAATGACCAAGAGAGGGTACGTGAGTTTTCTAAAGTTTACCATAGAGTTTGCAATTAGGGGTTTCCAGGCACAGGTGTGTCTTAGATGGAATTCAGCGACTTTCCAGCCACTCACTGGGCCAGGCGGCCAGGAACCCCACCGTGGTCTGGGGTCACCTTCCAGCGGGGAGGGAGGGGTGAAGGAGGTGGTTTCACAGAGCCATTGGTGCTCAGAAACGTAACTAGATACGGTGAGCAGGAGGCTGGTGGTGGGTGAGGCTGAGACTGCTTTAGATACTGGGGTGGGGGAAAGGAGATGACCTTGACCCTGAGACCAAACAGAGGCCCCCACTCAGATCTAGGGGGTGGTCCCAGGAAGGGGGGTGGAGAGAACAGACCTGAGGTGGGAGCAAGCTTGATGCGCCAGAGCAACGGAAGAAGGCAGAGCTCACGGAATATAGTGAATCTGGGGCAAGTGCTAGGAATTTGGGTCAGAGAGAGAGACAGGCCGGATCTGGCTGACTCGTACACGTGACAGGGAGAACAGCTCGTGCCTAATGAGTACCTGTTATTTAACCTTTGGTTTCTAACGTGACCTATAAACACCCACATCTACACACACCCACTCCAAAGGCCACTCGTTACTTTTGACCCAATTCAGAAGTAAACCAGAAAAATAACTGTCAGCTGCTGTCCTCAGATTCACTCTTCCTTTACTCCTGCACCTGGCGTGTTTGCCGTGCACCTCTGGTGCCGCGTGCCGTGCCAGGCCTTGGGGACGCAGAGGGCAACCAGGCGGGCACGGCCCCCGGGGAGGGCTGACTTAGTTGACCTGGAGTGCAGGGCCGTCGGCTATTTTGTCCTCTGTTTTCCTGGCTGTGCACAAAGCATTATAAATTTGCTATCTGTGCTTTGGTGTCGGATTTTGTCATCCTTTACCTCAGGAAGGACTGCTGAGAAAGGAAAAAGCAGAAGTCGCTGGAAGACACTTTCTTGTCTTGTGAAAATTTAGGTTCCTTGAGGAAATGATGCTGGCATCCTGGGAGGGAGGGGAGGGGGTTCCCATGGCGACAGAGATTCCCTGTGAGCCAATCAGCAGCCAGCAGTGGGAACTGGAGCATCTCCTCCAATATTCTCTGCACAAGACCTTAGTGGGCCTGGGCAGTGGGCAGAGTTGGGGAGCTCCTCAAGTGGACACACCATCCGCTTAGCGGAACAGGGTGTCTGAGTCAAGAAGAGGTGGGTTCAGATTTGCACACTCAAGTTGGTAGTTGTAAATGGACACCCCACATGTAAGTAGTCATGCTACACCAAGATGAATACATTGATATGGGAAGTACGGGCCCTGTGGGAACACGTAGGTGGGGGCCTATCCAGGATAGAGGTCAGGGGAAGCCTTTTGGTGCTTGCAAAGCCCTCTGCTTAGAAACGGCAAGATGTAGACCAGGTTTGCTTTGGGGCTCTGTGCTCTTACCCATAACGGGGATACTGATGTGACCTGCCACGTGGGGTTGTTGGGAGGATCAAATGAGTTCATATATTTTCAACATTTGATTTTATTTTTTCTGCAATGGCAGAATTGGGCAGTTAGGACACCTCTGTCTCCCTCTGGCCCACAAACACAAAGACATTTGCTCTGACCACGTCCAGAAACGGTTTTCTGACCCCCTGTTCTAAACCTACTAATAGACGTTTGCTAATTAGTGAGTTCCACGCCCAGTGTATTGTCTGCAGAGCTGCCGTGGGTACTGGGGAAATGCATGCAGAGGGTTATGGAAATCGGAAAAAAGTAAAGGGTTTGGGCTTCCTTGGCCCAGAATAGAGAATTCTGAGGGTCAGCTCAGAATTCACTCAGATGAGTGTGTGGACATCAAAATTATTGCAAATGTCATTGCATTGATAGTGGACTTTGTACGGTGGGTGGTGACTGTTCTCTTTCCGCATCTTGAACATAGTTTGCAACAGTGTTTTTATTTGGATGGGAAGCACTTCAAATAATGAGAGCAAACTGAAGCCCTAATCAATACTGTCTGGAAAACGGAGAAAGAAAGGAACACAAAAATCATCTGCATGGAGGGCAGCATTTTCCCTTTAGTGCTCAGCTGCTTTTTGGTGTCTTCATTCTGAATTCTGTGATTGCCAAGCATTTGGAAAGAAAAAAAAAATGCTCGAGGAAAAGTTTTCATGTTTTCTAGTTTTTCTTTAGAGGAGTCAAAGGAAGTTGTGGATGTACACTGAGTGGAGGGGAGGAGACTATTTCCTTTTTTCCACGTTAAGTAACAGGCATGGAAAGTCAGTTAACATCTTCATTTAACAAACATCGAGCCTCTTCCGTGGAATGTAGCCCTCTGCCCATGGAGGCAGGCGCTGGTCAGCTACCAAGAGCGTTTGTACCTCTGCTCAGAGCTAAGCCTGGTCGTTTGGAGAAAGGCTCCAGCACCCTGGCACGAAGACAGATATGATCCGTGCTGTGAAGGGGGGCAGGGTGATGACAGTATGCGCTAAAGGGAATCCACCCCATTTAAGAGGGCGTGGGCCAAGGGACAGCTCCCCTCTGCCCTGGGAAGGTTCACAGAAAACCAGCTGACACAAGGGAGATTAATAGGAGGAAAGACACAGATTTATGGGGCCACACTTTTAGTGACATGGGAGCTTTTGAATATAGACCCAAGGACAGAGGGGAAACTGTCCGTTTTTATGCCTCGGTTCGCACAGCACAGGCAGCCGGGTAGAAACAGGATTGGACACAAAGGGTGTGATGTAATGTGAATAGACTGAGTGGGAAACCGGCGAGGCCCGTCTGTCTAGACTCCTCTTGGCCCCTCTGTGCAGCATCCTTCCTTCTGGGTGTGGGGCAGGACCCTCTCTGGAATGGGGGGGGTGCATCTTATGACCTGCAATAAAACAAGGTAGGTCAGATAATTTCTTTATGGCCAGTTTTTACCCTGAAAGGCTGGGGGAAAGTTAGAGTAGTATTTTCAGGTTTTATGGCTGGGTTTGGGGAAAAGGGGTCTGGTTTCTATGACCTGCCTTGGGGGGAGAGAGATTACAGTTTTTATGGCTAGTCTGGGGTGGGGGGAGACCGAGGTTCCAGAGACAGGAGGGCAGGAGAAGATCAGAGAGAAACGTTTGTTTTGGGGGCTGTGTCTGAGGCCTTCGTTTTGGGGTGTCTTTCTCTGAGCCCCAGCAAGGGCCTGGGAAGGCGTCTTTAAGAGATAACTTCTTCTTTGCCATGCAGTTTTTTAAAATAGAGATATAATTCACATCGTATAAAATTTACCCTTTTAAAGTATACCCATCAGTGGTTTTTAGTGTATTAGTGAAGTCACGCAGCCATCAGTACTATCTAATTCCAGAACATTTCTGTGGAATTCAAACCTTTCTTTTCCATTTATCAACACTTTTTTTGGGCTTCTCATTGCTTAGAGCTTCAAGAAGGGATGGAATAGCAGTTATTCACCTCTGCTCAGAAGCATGTTGAATTCTTATTTTTGTGTGAGATATTTTCTACAAGCATCCTTCCTGCTTCTGCCGGTCAGCTGCCATTACCTTTCCCAAGGATGGGGGAGAGAAGTGGGTTATCGACCAACAATGCCTGGATCAGGGTTAATGATGAAAATGGTCAGGTCAGGACACAGGATGGGCTTCAATAAGTTAGACCTACTTAGGTCCCACACCTTGACTTTTCTTTATTTGCATAGTGAGGTTGCAACATTGTATGGTTAATTACATTGTAAAAAGGAAACAATAAGAGAGAGAAACATGATCATTCACATATTAGTCTGGTGATGGAGCTCACCTATGCCCCAGGGGGGATGTGAGCTTGAGAGTTTGTATCTAGCATTTCTTCTGAGGGTCTTTTTTTTCCTACGTGGCTCCTATACTGTTGACAACTTGATTATTTTAGGATCACAGTGCTTGAAGATTCTAGATGTCGTCCTTCCCCTGTTCTTTCTTCTGTTCTTACTTTTATGATTTTACATTAATACAATATTGCCCTGAAATTCCAGCCAGCTAATCCATCTGGTGTCCCACTGGAGAAATAACTATTTCATTGTAGGAGTTAAAAAAAAATGGCTATGTTGAACTTGACCTTTGTACTAAAGTACTGTCTAGATAGTTTAAGAGATTTTCAAGGGTAATTCTAAGTGTACTTGATTTTCACCTATGTGCTGAGTTTGTAACCAAAGCCCAAAGTAAGATGTGACTCCATCGTTCATATTAATATAAGTGCAGTGCGGAGGGTTACAGGAGAGAAAGGTTCAAAGCATGATGGAAATTTTGCAGTAGGAACAGGGACTTCAGAAGAGCTCTATGGAAGGAGCTGGCATTAGGAAGTGTCAAGTCACAGGCAGGAAGGCTCACAAAGGCAGCATGATGTGTCAGCTGTCCTGGTGGAAGGCTGGTAGGTATTGGATGAATTCCTGCTGTGCGGAGCTTGCTAGGTGCTGGGCTGAGGTGTTTGCACCTTATCACGGAGACTCATTCAGCCATTAGTTTATTCCTTAAGCAGGACAGATACAGACTCCATTCTCATGCAATTTGCAGTCCAGTTGGCTACACTGAGCTGTTTGAGAGTTTTGATCAGGGGAGAGACCTGCTGCCATTTGTTTATATACAAATGCACTCAGGCACACACACACACACACACACACACACACACCCCTCAAATAATTATGAAAGATAATATAAGCACACAGTAAAAAAAAAATCCAACAACACAAAAGGGCATGTGGTAAGAAGACAGTCTCCCTCCCACCTTAGCCTCCGGTTTTCCTCTTTAGACATAATCATTGTTATTTATTTCTTATGTATCCTTCCAGATATTCTGTGCACATGCAGTGTATATATACAAAGTGGCCTTCACTTCCCTCTGTTTTCATTAACAATGTATCTTGGTCATTCTAAATTACTTCATGGTGACCTGCTCCTTCTTTTAATGGCAGAGAACATGATTGGATGTATCTACCATAACATATTAATAACTGGGGCCCGACTTGCACTTTGAGGTGGTTTTTATTTCTTTTGCTGCTTCAAACACAGCTGCAGCGCCTGCTCTTGAGTGAATGCATTTGAACACATATCCAAGTATATCTTAGGAATAAATCCCTAGCAGTGGAGTTACTTGGTCACAGGGTTGGTGCGTTCTAAATTTGCTAACAGTTGCTGCATCCCCTGCAAAAGAGGTTGTACCACTTTGCTCTGGCACAAATAATACACGGGAGTGTTCATTTCATGAAGCCTCAGGCAGACTTTTTAATCTTTATAGATATTCTACGAAGAAAGAAAAAGATGACTGCAGTTGAGCACCAACCATTTCCTTTAATTAAAAGCCCAGTTGTATTTCTTTTTCCATAGACTGCAATTTTATGCCCATCCCCAATTTTTAATGGTGTTTTTAGTCTTTTCTATTGATTTATGAGAGAGATTTATATATTAAGCAAACTAGAGTTTTTCCTTTTGTAAATATTGTAAATACTCCCCTCCCCCAGATTTCATTTGTGTTTTGATTTTGTGCATGCTATTGTCACCAATCAGAACATTCTTTTTTGTTTATCAGATGTATGTTTTAGATTTGTTGCCAGCAACTGTACTAAGGTGAGGAGAAAGAGAAATGTTTGAAAGATTGTGTGTGTGTGTATTCTACCTGCAATACACACACACACACACACACACACACACACATGTATATATATTTTACAGGTAGAATGGAAAGGCCATGATGTATTTTTTGAAGCTATGATAATAGGTGACTTGTGAAATCTTTTTAAAGAACTGAATAGCAGAGGCTTGAAAACAAACTTCAGGTACCATTCACATTTAAGGGACCAGGAAAAAAAAAAGTGGAATTAAGGAAATAGAGAAGGAGATTTCTGGTATAGCAAGTGCCACTAAGGATGGGAGTGTTTGCCCCGTGTCTCAAGGCTGCCAAACCCTCCTGGATTAGCCTTCCTCCCTCTGGCCTCGTCCTGGGTATCTGATGCTGGTGGATGAATGTTCTTGTCATTGACTATGAGCCTTGTCCGTAAGACAGGTTGCCTACAAAGGGCCATGCACTAAATAAGTATTATCAATGGCATTGATTTAAAATCTTAATCAGAGCAGCAACTTGTGGCATATTAATGTTCCCCTCCCTGCCCATCTTGTACTTTGTCTTTTTTGATAAAGGGTCCACCTAGAGGCAGCAGGACATGTGTGCATTCTGAAAGATGCCTTTGACTTTGAAAGCCCATCTGAAATCGCAAACCTCATCACAGCTGAGAAGTGCGAGGCCGCCTTGGCCCTTCATCTGTACCGGGCAGGCAGACTTCTGCAAGGTAACCGACTCTTTCTCTTTAAAGTCCAACACTGGAAATATGGGAAACTGGAAGCACCTGTCATTCAATAAAATAGGAAACTGCATCTCTTGTTCACCCAGTTCAGAAATGGAAGGGATACAATGATACCTTTGGTTAGTTTTTCTATTAAGTAATTTTCTAAAATGTCATAACTGTGCTGATCGAGAAAAGATGTGTATTAAAGCTGTTCTTACTGTATTCAAAGTATCAGCCTGAATTTTTTTCAGTGTATAGTTCATATTTCAAAGTATTTCCAAATTGAAAAAGAGGGTTCTTTTACAAATATAGAATGAACACTTACGAAAGATTTTATTCAACCCCTTAATCAATGAGGAAATTGCTAAGAGGCTAACGCCGGTTTAAAGCACGTTTGGGCAAATGTGGTTTACGTAGGCAATTTAATAAAGAATGTCAGAATAAGATCGCCAGGTTAGCTGCAAAGCTGATTGACATTCAACAGGGCAGTGAACCCTAAGCTTGGAGACTATTTTTTCTACTAGGCGGAAATGATTTACATCTCCACCTGACACAAAGCTACAAATTAGTTACTGTGACTTCGCAGAGTATGAGCTCTTAATTATTGGTGAATAGTGAAGCCAAACAAGGATACATTCTCTTAGGAAATTAACTAATGTTTGGGGGATCTTTTCAATGCTGCTTCCTAAGACATTTCACGGAAGCCTGTGTGCCGTGTAGAAAGCTTTCCCTGTGCACCATGAAGCTTTTGCTTAACCAGGTATTAAGGGGCTTTTTCTGTTCCAGTTACGCACGCTGAGCCGCCAACATTCTTACCAGACGCCTGTGTAATATTCTGTCCTGTGGATGCACCATAAGTTTTTATTATTTTTTAAATTTTCTTTTTCTTGTTTTTTATTTATTTTTTCTTTCCTTTTCTGCACCATAAGTTTTGTAGACAGTCTTTCTTCTATTGGTTAAACTGTATTTAAAAATATATAGCACATGATTATTTTTAAAATTACAAAAGTAAGTGCTTTGGAAACTATATAAAAATACAAAGAAGAAAATACGGCATCTGCACTTTTACTATCAAGTGATGACCATGGCTTGTGGGTGTGTGTTTTGTTTTATTTATATTTTTATTTAAAATTAAGTTTGCAAAAAAGATACACCCTTACAATATAAACTTGCAACTTCTTTTTAAAAATTTTTGTATGCTATTTATTATGTGCTAAGCACTGTGTTAAATGCTTCAAATGGAGAGATACTGCTGTATCTGACTCTTTTTCTCTGTGGTCTGTGTGTGTGTTTTAAAATTGCAATCAGCTGGGTGCGGTGGCTCATGTCTGTAATCCCAGCACTTTGGGAAGCTGAAGAAGGAGGATTGCTTGAGGCCAGGAGTTTGAGACCAGCTAAGGCAACATAGTGAGACCCCATCTCTAAAAAAAAAAAAAAAAGGTAGCCAGTTGTGGTGGTGTGCACCTGCAGTTCCAGCTACTGGGGAGGCTGAGGCAGGAGGATCACTGGAGCCCAGGGTTTCGAGGCTGCAGTGAGCAATAATCACACCACTGTACTACAGCCTGGGTGATAGAGCAAGATCCTGTTTCAAAAAAAAATTGCAATCATACTGTACTTATAGTTTAGTAATATTTTATAATATGTTAAGAAATGTTCCTTCATCATTGAATGGTCTTCTACAACATGGTTATAAATGGTCACATCTTATTTCTGTTTTCCCTTTCAATTATAAACAATTTCAATTTCTGTTTTCCCTTTCAATTATAAACAATATTGTGATGAACAAACTTCTGCACAAACCTTTGGAGCCCATTTTCTTTCGTATTTTGCAGAAGTGACATTGGAGGATGAACGAGTATATGCAGTTTTACTTTTTAAATTTTTTATAAACCTTTTTAGCCAGGAGCATAGATTCAAGTTCCCCTAAATGTATGCTCCTAGGTATATTCATTTTTGAAGCGTCTGATACATATTGCCTAATAATAACTACCGACATTTATGTTACAGTGTATATTAGATATAGCTAAGTAACACCATAACAACTTGGACAAGTGGAAGTTTGCTATTCTGTTTAAAATCAATATTTGCCGAGCAAATGATTAGGTCAACATATTGCTAAGTAGAATTTGCAAGCACTGGGAAATAGCACATTAACAACATTAATACACATTGCAGATAAATTGCAGGTGTAATACAGGTATATTTAAAAGCACTATCAATTTTAATGCTTTAAGTTATGGACCAATTGCCATGTGGACTTCGAGGTAACACATTGTATGCATTTCTTCCTCTCTGGCATGTCTATAAAAAAGGTTTTTGACATGTATACCAATCATTCTTTCAAGTGTGTAAGAACAGATTTTTATAGCTATCCTTACCTAAGATATACTGTCACCTGTCCCCCTGTAGTCTGTCTTCTGGGCTCTCTCATATGCCCTAAATGACACACAAGAGAAAACTCACCAGTTAATGTGATGCTGGCTGGGAGTGTTTTAAGGAAGCCCTTCCTATTTCTTGTTGACACTGTGCTTTAGGCTTGAACATACTAAGGAAGCAGTTAGGGTCAGGTGGCCGATTAAGAAACCAAGTTTGGGCCGGGCATGGTGGCTCACACCTGTAATTCCAGCACTCTGGGAGGCCAAGGTGGGAGGATCCCTTGAGGTCAGGAGTTCGAGAACAGCCTGAGCGAGAGTGAGACCCTGGTCTCTACTAAAAATAGAAATAATTAGCCAGGTGTGGCTATCCGGGAAATGTTGGTCAAAGGACACAAAGTTTTAGCTAGACAGGAGGAATGAGTTCAAGAGATGTACTGCACACCATGTTGACTATGGTTAATAACAATGTAATGTAGTTACATTAATAACAATGTAACATGTACTTAACATTGCTAAGAGAGTAGATTTCAAGTGCTCTTATCACAAATAAATGGTAAGTATGGGAGGTAAAATGCACATGTTAATTAGCTTAATTTAGTCTCTCCACAATGTATAGATATTGCAAAACATCAGGACACCGTAAATATACACAATCATAAAAAAAGTTTGCAAGGATATTTTGTATAAATCATGCTATAGCAAAGGACTGCCAGAAGTTTTCTGAGTGAATTCATAAAGTCCTTTGCTATTAAGGCTAACACTCTGCCTATTTAAAGCTTTATGTTCTTAGTAATAGAATGAACATCAGAAAAACAGAAAAGTAAATGAAATATCCCACATTCCATTTTTCTAAGTGTTAATTCAATTCAGAGAATTTCTAGCTTTGTGTATTTAACATTTCCTTAGTATAAAACACGGTGAAACTAGCTCTCACTTACGGGGTCTGCTCTGTCCCAGGATGTCCTATGTAGTCTCATTCTCACCAGCCCGCTGGTGAATACTGTCTCTGTTTCACAGACGAGGTGGCTGTGGTTCAGAGAAACTGAGTCATTTGCCCAGAGTCACACACCTTGCAGGGGAAGAACCAGGACTGTAACAGGGATGTCCAAAGTCAAAGTCCTGGGCTTTCTCCGCTAAATTGGATTTGACATGTTTGAGTTATTGTTCCTTGGCTTACGGAGTTAGGAAGGTCCATCGTCTTAATTACTGAAAGTGTGTATTCATCATCCTGCAGCTCTGGAGGTCAGAAAGCTGAAATGGCCTCCTAGGCTAAGGTTAAGGTGTCAGCAGGGCTGTGTTCCTTCTGGGGGGCTCTTGGGGCGAATCTGCTCTCTTGCCTTCCCCCCTTCCAGGGGTACCCACGTTCCTCCGTCTTCAGAGCCTCCGTGTCTGGGGAGACATCCTCGCTCTGACGTCGACGGTCCCGCCTCCTCTTGCACTTAGTAGGATTCCTGTGATTATGTTGCACCCACCTGGATCATGCAGGGGAACCTTCCCCATTTTAGGGTCAGCTGATTAGCAACCTTCAATTCTATTGGCTGCTATAACTCTCCTTTCCCCTGGAACATGTCATGGGTTCTGAGAATTAGGATGTGGATTTTGTTGGGGGCAATTATTCTTCCTACCGCAGACCTCCCTGTGGTCACCAGAGATTCATGCTCTTCCCACATGTGAAAATCTTCACCCTATCCCAAGATCCCCCCACATCTAAACCCATCACCACTGGTGAATCACCTGTATTGGATGGGCTTTTCTTTTTATTATTTTACTTTATTTTATTTTATTTTATATTTTAAGACACAGAGTCTCACTCTGTTGGCCGGGCTAGAATGCAGTGGCATGTTCATAGCTCATTGCAGCCTTGAACTCCTGGGCTCGAGTGATCCTCCTGCCTCAGCCTCCCAAGTAGTGGGGACTACAGGTGCTCGCCATCACGTCTGGCTAATTTTGTTGTTGTTGTTGAGATGGCAACACCTATAGTGGTTGATGTCTCCCGTGATGGCCTCTCAGGGTCACATTTACGTAGTGCCACCCGTTCTGCTATTCGGAGAGTGGATAAAATTAAACAACAACATACAGCCCCTGTGTTCTGGAAACTTCAGTGTTTAAGATCATGCCTTGGGGCGGGTTGGTGAGGGGTGTCTCCAAAGCTGAATTTTGCTTTGTTAACTGTCATCATTTTGCAGGTCACCGGGTCCCTTTCGGAATCATCTTTGGCGGGACTGATTTGAATGAAGATGTCAACCAGGGAGAAAAGAACAAAGTGATGGGAAAAGTTCTCGAGGAAGCCAGGTAAGGCTTAAGGGAATTTCACCGGAGTCAAACACTGAAACCATTTGGATGGAATTAATTGAGTCCAAAAGACTGAGGAAACCAGCCATTGGGGAGCTTTACATCTCACCCCTGAGACACCAATTTCACCTAATCTTTTTTATCTTTTGGCACATTTTTGTTTTGCCACGAATGGTCACTGTTCACAGGTTATTGCGCTGGAATAAGTCTCCAGCTGCAGTTAATATCGGGTAAGCGTTCCTAGAATGTTCTGGAGGGTAGAAAAGACAGCATCGTTGCTTTCTAAGAGATAACAGCACAGACACACTCTAGCCTCATCAGCGCACAAATTAGGGTCCGTTTGCATCAGACTTGCCCAAGGAGACTGTTTGTGGCACGGCTCTTACTGATGCAGCTTCCTGAGCTGTATAAACTATTTGCAAGACGGGTCACCGGTGAGACTTCTAAACTGTGGCTCAGTCTTTTTTCTCCAGTGTGTCCCTCCAGCCGTGCCGGGGACCTGAGAGGCGGCTGCCGGGAGCACAGCTGTATCTGCCCTGGGCAGTGCTTCTCAGAGCGGCAGATACTTCCTGTGGACAGCACCCTCCAGCTGCGACAAACTAGGACACCTCCACCTACTTCTGACTGCCCTGGGGTGGGGTGGCTGTTACCCTCAGTTGAGCATCATTGCCAGAGCTGCACTTGTCGATGTTTTTCATGTCATAAGGGAGTCTTTAATCCTGTAAGGAAAGTAAATTTGAAATGGCCCATCTGAGCCTTGTTTTCCGTTTCTGCTGTCTCCAGTCCTTTTTTGTCTACAAAGCCTCTGCTCAGCCCATCAACACACTCCTTCCGTTTTGTGGAACGAGGTGCTAGAACAGCTAATAAAAGCCAGTTAAGATCTTTAAGTTTGTTGTAATTGTGTCTTTTGACAATGCGTATTTAGAAAATTATATTGGTACAGCATTCTGGAGTGAATTGGAAGGCTTGGTTAAAAAAAATAATCACTCCAATTTCTTTGTATAACAAATGCAATCACGAGAATTAAAATAGCGATAAAAGCAATATGAATCCTCTATGATCATATAAAAATTGTGAAAGAAGAGGAAATTAAACCCAAAGAACTAAATATGCATGCATACCCAAAACAAAGCACTTTTCTTTCTGTCTTTCTTTTTTTTTCAATAGAGATTGAAACAAAGAACTTCTCTGTTGATAAAGTGGTGAGGTGACAACAGGCTTCCTAGGGTGATTCCACAGACAGGTTGAGGGGTTCTGTGTAGTTTGCCCCCCCAAGCACCCGCTGGCAGCGGTGCAACGAGGAAGTCTCCCCTGTGTGTAGAATAACCCTGAATTAAGTTTACAGACAGCCAACAAGTGCCGTCTAAGTATGCTTTCAGCTCTTTTAAGTCTTTGAATCATTGTAAAAACACAAAACATAACAGGTAATTGATTTTAACCCAATAGATCACCAGCCTTCAATTTTCTGTGGCTTGTCTATAGCCGTCACAGGGCTGGGCAGCTCTAGCGAGGGAATTCGGACCTGGTCAAGTCTTTATTTCACTGGAACAGAACCCAGGACAGTACTCAAAGTTCTGTTGTGCAGCCTAAAGTTCCTTTTTTTTATAATGTAGGTGTTGGTCTCACTTCTTAACACCAGGGTTGGGTAAGCTAAAAGCTCTGACTTCAGCACTAGACAATTCATCCATGTGAGAAAAAACACCTACGCCCTGTAAATCTGTTGAAATAATAATAATAATAATTAAAAACACACCCAGGGTTACAGGAAGATGCCATTATACTTTGGACACTAGTTCTTCCTGAAGACTTCCTGAACATACATGTGGCAGTGCAGCCTTTTGAAAACAGAGTACACACTGTGTGTGCATGTGTGTGTGTTTTGTACAGGTGTGTATCACAATGAACAGAGGCGTTAAAGCACTCTGGGGTTACCTTCAAAGGTGATCTGTCATTACAAGTTTTGCTGTTGTTGCTGTCCTTACCCTGTTAAAATTTATTACCTTTAGATTCATGTTGTTTGCAATGCCCTGCCTCATATTAATAGAAGGAAAATAATTCTGTTTACTAGAAACAATATTGAATTCATCTTATAGTATTATCATTAGTATTATTCACTGCATTGTTATTAAAACAAACATTGATTTTTATTTGGGGGAGTTATTGATCCAGGTTAGTGGGCAGGAGAGCTGCATGAATTGTAGGTTTCTCTTCCGACACAATAGAGCACACTTTTCTATAAAACAAAGCATTGAACTTGTTTAGCTTTATAATGAGTGCTTCATTTTCAATTGAATACTTTTCAATAGTTGTATTTTTCCTATGGGGTATATTTTGAACTTTGTTAGTATGTTAAACTTTTTTCCTGTATAGTAGAGCATTTGAACATATTTTAACATCAGCTTTCTGACTTAGAAATATTACAAATGTTTGGCAATTATATTATAAATATCAAAATGAAAGAGTATTTGAAACTTGTGGAAATTGTTTTGCGAAGGACCATCCAGGTACATATTGGAAAAAATAATGCTAGTCAGATGAGCAGATTTTGTATAAAATGACATACTTCAAAACAAAAACAAAAACAAAAAAAAATTTCTCATCCACGGACATTCAGGAAGTGTTGAGTGTTTCAGCAGAGTCTTCCTTTGGCAAAGCTGCCGGAGTGGAGTCTGCCCTTGAACCTGCAGGGGGGCTTCCCTGAGTCCTGCTTCTGTCTTGCATCTGGATTTCCAGCTTTTGGACTTTATCCCTGCTTCTCTAACCTCGCGTGGAAGGAACAAGAAAAGTAGGAAGTTTTGAGCTTCGTTTATTTTACTTCCTACACACACAACTTTTTTTCTTGCTGTGAGTAAAGATTAAATCTAACGGCCGACAACCACAAGTAATAAAGATTGATTGCTCTTTAAATTTGGTGTCTTACCTTGTCTCTCTTCATTTGCTCCGAAGAGCAGTTTCATGGTGACGTTAATTGCATCCTGGCCTAATTGTCTCCGTTGTTTCTGTTCATTTACCAGGTTTGCTGTCGCTTTCACAGAGTCGATGAAGGAGGTGGCACACGTGCAGTGGGTACGTGTTGATCTCGTGGTGTTGCTTTGGGTGTGCTGGTGAAACCGCAGGGTTGGAGAACTGCAAGGCAGGATCAGGTGTTCCGCGGACGATGCCTGCTGTGGACACGTCAGTGTATTACGTTTCCCATATATTGATGGTTTTGGCGTGTGGATAGTCTGAAAATTTCACTGAGGTTGTTTTGTTTGTTTTTTTGATGTTGTTATCGAATAACAAAATAGCCCAGTAGCCACATCTCTTAATGTTTCGTCTGTTTTCTGTTTATGTTCTCAGATGAGGGGATTTAGAGGCTGCACTGTGCGTGTTGCAGCAGCCTGGTGTCTACGGAGAGGGACAATCTCTTAGATGGCAGAGGTGGTCTCCTAGGTGGGACTGTTTCTTTGAAGAGCGTTAGGGAGTCGGGGTTTTGTAGATCTACCAGGCAATTCACTTACTGACTTCTGTGTTCACTGTGACTGAGGGGCAGGTGCATTGAGCTGGTGGGGAGTTCTCAGTGGGGAGCTATGTAAAGACCCCGTTGAGCTTTGCAAGAGAAACTCCAGGGATTGGTCATATTCTAGCAAGTTAATCATTTTTAATAACTTCTATTAAGATGGGTTTTCCTTGGGGATTTCTTCATGGAATTGCAAATATCCTTTACGTATTTTTTTTTTACCATGTGAGATTCCTGGAAATCGAGAAGTTTTAAAGTAATTTGAAAGGATGGAGAAAACTCATCCATCGCAGGTGTAGATCCTGAGTTTACCTTTTACACGACCCAGGGCTCAAACGTGTAGCATGACCACAGGTGCTGCTTCTAGTCCATTCCATTGCCCAGGCAGAGTATGGGAGGGGAATGTTCTGGATAAAATCAGCAGTAATTCTGAGTTGTTTACTCCGTGGCTTTAATGGTTTTAAGAAACAAAAATCTCCTCTGGGATGTTCCTGTTGACATTCCCGATGCTTGAGCTGGGTGCTGGGCTCACCTCCCTGGGTTTTGCCCCGGATCATGGGTGGTTTTAGTTTCATCTCTGCCTCCTGCTCCATGCTGGGTCTGATGGAATAATATCCCCATCTAATTTTTAAATGTCTTCCTCATCTCACCCACACATATTTTCTGTCCTGAAAACTTTTTCCTTGGTTCCATTGTAGGAGTTCAGTGGCAAGTCCACGTCACCACCACCCCGTTTTTTTGAACATTATTATTTTCTTTTTTGCTTGAAAACAGATTTCTAAGGGGAAAGAGTAGAGGGAGGGAAAAGACACCATGTCTCCTGAAACTTGCCTCATTTCTCTGTGTTTTGTGGCTTAGGTATATTTTGTGAACTTTATGCGTATGGGTCATGATGTCATTTAAGCCATTTGTAATTATGAATATTTTTACCAGTACTTTTAACAAAGCCATGAACAGAGGTGGTGTTGTAATTGCAAAATGGGAATCATTCCTGTCTCTGCCACCTATAGAGTCTAGAGTTGTGCATGCGTTTCAAAAGTAGTATCTGTTGTGGTTTCCATTTGCAGAAAGTTTAATTTCAGAAGTTTAACCTCGGCGTTACATTAATCAAAGAATGGGAGGTCATTTTGTTGTTGTTGTCTATTATTGCATTATATTAAAAAGGTACCAACTAGCACTTGGGTCTGCTGTAAAGCCACTTCTATTCAGAGGTTTCTATCCAATGGAACATGGGCTTTTTATAGCCAGGAATGGGCTGAGCAGGAGGTGGTTCCTCACAGACATGACAAACAGCCAATCTCCCCATCCCGTCCGCCCTCCCACCTCGGCCGTGGTCATTCATGCCTCAGTGAGCTCATCTCACGGGGCAGGCACTGCACAAGAACTTCGACCCCTGTGTTATTTCAAAGCAAATGAATAAGAAATAAATATTGAGCAAAGAAAACTAATTTGTATTTGTAACATTTCAATATAGAAAATGTCTTTTCAAAATCAATACGAGCCATTGGCTTTTGCAAGCTTCCTTCCATTACAATCACTGAAAACAGCCCGCCGGGCCCAGGCTGCTTCATCCTGTAACTGGCTTTGCTCGATCTGCCCGGATACGATCTCCAAATACCATTTATGATATGTTTTCAAAGTCTGTATGGGACTTGGTACTTATTTTCTTTTCAGGTTTTCAATAGATTTTAGAGAAATAATGCTCAGAGATGCAGGAAGACCAGCAGATAGATCCCGAAGTCCCCCCACACAGTCAATTCCTTGTGCTGCCAGGATTGAGATGCTAATCTGATTAATTTCGGAGAGTGTGGATAAAGGAATTAAAAAAAAATTATTTTTATTTTTTTGTTTTTGAGACAGAGTCTGGCTCTGTTGCCCAGGCTAGAGTGCTGTGGCGTCAGCCTTGCTCACAGCAACCTCACACTCCTGGGCTCAAGGGATCCTCCTGCCTCAGCCTCCCGAGTAGCTGGGACTACAGGCATGCACCACCATACCTGTATTTTTAGTACAGAGGGATCTCAGGCTTACTCAGGCTGGTCTTGAACTCCTGAGCTCAAGCAATCCTTCTGCCTCAGCCTCCCAGAGTGCTGGGATTACCCGTGTGAGCCACTGCGCCAAGCCAAGGAATTTTTTTGAAAGCAACATTATGAGTTTATATATTTCTAATTGCAGAGCGTATTTCCAATGAAGTAGTGGTGAGAATATAAACTCTATTTTTCCTCACCTTATATCCATCTAGAATTATGTTGAATATTTTATTGTAAAGTTAATACAGATAAACAGTACTTTAACATCCACCTTAAAGATGTTTCCCAGGCTGGTGTTTTAGGCACAGAGTTGGTTAAGAACGAAGCTCTCCTGGCGTCCACTGCATTCCAATAACATTTTTTCCAGGTTCCCAGTGAAATTACAATTAAACAAAAGGGATGTTTTAGGGCTCTGAACTTCAGTTTCTATCAATAATTTCTAATGATTGCTGTTAGCTATTTTTTTCCCCATTCAAGTTATCTTTTTTAACTAGCAGAGATTTTTGAAATTCACTCTTTCTTTTTTAAAATGCTTACTGCTGTAAGGGCGTTTGGAAGGGGCACTGCTGTTTGCCTTTGGGAGGTTGCAGGTGCTTCCAATGGCTAAATACCAAATGTGATGCTGAGGACAGAACCAGAACCGAAGCCACACCAGGGGCTCGAGTGTGTGTCCCACCTCCTGCCTGGACACCTCCTCTTCCCAAACCTCCCTGTCGGCGGGCCGCGGGGGCAGACCCCATCTCCATCTTCTCACCGACCTTCTCTGCCCTGGCAGGGCTGTATCACCTTTGGCTTGTTTCCCCAAATATAAAACTGGCTTGGGGACAAAGTCCAAAGCGGATCAGCACGCCCCATGCAGTGCCCTGGGCTCCACGGGGCTCCCAGGCCCTGGCTGTGTCCCGTCTACACCTGCACACACAGGTGTGCTGTCTGGGACTCCAGCTACCCAGCCAGCTCAGCCACACCGTGCACTGACCTGGACTGCTTAAGTCACACGACAAGACGCACATTTTTTTGGGGGGACTCTTTCACCAAAATTTTGATCATGCAAGAGAAACAGCCATTAGCATCTACTTGACCCCTCAGCCACTTAAAAGAGATTCCTCACTCTCCTCCCACTTCCGCCTTTGTGTGAAAACTGGATGTTGAAAAATATTTTGCCACAGTTTCCAAAGGAACTGGAGAAATGGACTCTTTTTTCTCTCTGGTAGTTTTGGGAGGTTCCACCAGACAGCACCACAAGGGATGGGAAGTTGATATCTCGGCGGGAATATCCAATGCAGCCATGCACACGCCACCTTGCTCCTTGATGTCGGGGAGGCGTCTGGGGAGGTCCTTGCCAGGTCCCCAGGTCAGGAAGAGTTGGCTCCTTGCGCCATCATGTGGGCGGCTCCTCTTCCAACTCTTCTTCCTTTTTTCTTTTTTCCCCGGGGGCAGAGGGAATAGAACGTGTGTCCCCAAACCATGCTTCCCACCTTCTGCTTAGGGGCAGGATGTGGACCATGTCGCTGGCATGCTTTCCCGCTGAGCTGCAGTAGCATCTCTGCTAACACGGTGGCCAGGAAATCGTAAAATCGCATTAAGCCTAATTTAAGAGACTTTTTTTTTTCTTTGTGCTTTTTAACTTATAGATGCTGTATTTTTAACGGCAAAACCCATTAAGAGCAGAGGTAACGCTGTGCTCTTAAAGAGTAATGAGTCGGTGAGCAGCTATGTAGGTAATGCCTAGTGATGTTTTCCAAGAGGATTTTTTAATGACCTTCATTTTATTTCTATAAAGCAGTCGTCGTGGACGATCAAATTTACTTTTTTTTTTTTTCCTTTCTCCCCTCTTTCCCAGCCACATGCTAAGGGTAAGATCTATGTCCAGAGTCAAGGTAAGGATTTTTAAACATATCTATTTTTATTTATTTATTGTTTTATTTTAGTAAAGGGATAGAGAAAGAATACATATACATATTTTTAAAGAATGAGTTCTATCTTTTAGAAACTCATGCTGAGATGTTTATGGAGGAGATAATGTGATTTCCGAGATTGACTTAAAAATAATCAGTAGAATGGATACATTTTTATTAATATCTAACATTAGTGTAAACTATAAATAGGAGAAATTACAAATAAATAATTTAAAACGCAGATCACGTAACGTTTTCTACCGGTGGAAAGAGCAGTGTACTCCATCGGTGGTGGTATAGACACAAAGCCAAATGCCGAGCTGCTCTATTTAAGTTGACTCGGGCTGGGGTGACCCGGAATATCTCTCCCCCCACTGACCTCCTCCCCTCCCCCAGTCCTGCCCCTGCAGGGGCATCTGACGCCCATCGTAAAACACTCTGAGGTCGAAACACACTTTGTGAGCCATCGTGCTACCCGATCAAATTCATGGAGAGCACATCCCAGGAAGAACGTATTAATACAACCGGTTCTATTAATACAACCGGTTCCAAGCTCGGGTTAGGTAGGCTCAGAGGCCAAGGCCAGGGGGCCAAGTCTCATGGGGACTTTTCCATGGCCCCGAGCACCAAGAATGTACATGGCCCAGGGGACCCACCTCAGCTGGGGCACACCGTCTTAGGGGCATAGTATCATTGCTCTGGTGGTTTCAATGACATTTTTAACTGATACAGCAGGAAAAACCTGGGCTTTGAAGCAGCGTGTAGGTTTGAATGCAGCCTGCAGCCTGCCAGTTTGACCCTCGGTTTCCAGCGGGATAAACCGGAGGAACCAACCTGCTCAGCAGGTCATTAAGGATTCCCCGTGGTGCGTGGACAGTCTGAGCCCAGGGGCTGGTCAGAGACGGAACCTGTTAAGAAGCCATTGTTTGTAATACTCAGCGTGAATGACATCCAGGTAGATGTCAGAGGTGGCTGGATGGCTTGATTTACATTTTACAAAACTGCCCAATTTTTCTGTTAAATGTTGCCTCTGAATTTTCTAAATCTGAAAACGTTTGTTTGTTCAGAGCAAGTTAAACTTAACCCATGTGTCTGAGGAAATGACACAGGCAGACAGCAGACAATGTCGCGTGATTCGCTGAGGGCTGACAACAGGGCCGTTAGGTTTGAGCTGGTGATGTTTTAGAAACCTGTTACTTACACGCATTTCTTAAAGGAACTCAAGGTTGGCATCACCCGGAGGCAGTTTGGTCCAGTCGTGGATCAGGGGTTGAAAGATCAGTTTTCTCGTTTGGAACCCATGGGCTCTCTGTGACCCTCCCGTGCGGGGGGCTTAGTGGGGCTTTACGGAAATACTCAGAACTTAGAGTAGCTTTGTAAGAAACGAGTCCCACTGCTGCTCAAACTTCAGCACAAAATAACTGGTTGTGTTTCAGGAGTTTCATCAAAGTCATCTTCTCTTTTTCTTGTTCCTTTTACCCAGGAATTACGACAACACCAAATGCCGCCTTTAACTGGAACACCTTTCTTCAACGTGCAGGTAAGACGTGAAATCTTCTCTGGGGATTTTGACCAAAGCGCATCTTGTCAGCATCAGTGACTTGCAACGTTCATGTGGTTTTGAAAAAGCGGCTGTCAGGTGAGAGAAATGCGCTGTTTTAGGGAGAACAAGGGCAGGAAGTAACATGAATTGGAACAAGGCAAGATTGGGAGAATGAACTTAATGTCCCTCCTCTCTGTGACCTTGTCAGTGGCTTCATCCCTGTGGGAAACAGCAGGGCCAGAGCGGGAGGAAGAAAGCTCCGGCCCTCTCTCCTGCTGTTCTTGGGGGACACGTACCCCATTTTTAGTGTCACTCCCTGCCACATTTGTTCTTTTAAAGAATAACAACCTCAGGTGTTCATTTTATTTGACTGTCCTATTTACACACATAATAAATGACCATTTTATAATAACAAGACCATCTAGATCTGAAAAATGAAACAAAAATTTAAATCACTTGAAATCTCAGCACCAAAAAGGAATTGTTATTAATGTTTGGTGTGATCTTTCGCAACAATTTTACGTATATACATGCAATGTTTTTTAAAAGACAAAACCAAACTTTCCTCACTACTCTAACCTGCCTTGTTTATCCATTATGACAATAAGAATGGAAGTCACTCATCCTTTTTTTAAAAAGAAAAAATTCTGAAGTTTACATGGCCTCCCAGAGTGCTAGGATTTCACCACATGCAACTTGAAGCGCAAGAATTCTTGTTTTAACCAGAAACATTTTTCCCTAGAGATAGACATGCTGGTTACCATTACAGGGGCCAAACCGCGGGATCCGGGGAGGGTTGAAGTCGTAGGTCCCGCCGCAAACATCTCAGAAGGGACTGAAAATGCAAAACCGGTGCCCAGCCCCCAGCAACCAGGAGGCCATCCCAAGCCTGTCTGCAGTCCAGAAACTCAAAACAAAGCCCCGGCTGTTTGCTGTGTGTCAGTGTTGGGTTCCCTTGAAAAGAAACATTTCCAAGCATTTTATTAGGAACAATCTTCCTAGCGTGCTCATCAATCCCATCGACAGCAGCAGGGCTGCTCCTGGCATTACAGATGAACCCTCGAGATCCGGTCGCTTTATCCCGCGGCAACCGCGTGCCGTTATTCAGAACCACTGGGCCTCTTTTAAATTGCCTGTTGTGAGGTTATTTCATCTCTGATCTATCACAGGACGCCACTGCGTTGTAACGAAGATTCATAATTTCCAAAGGGAGGGTGATCTGTCATCAGGTTCCGCGGTGGCGGGGTTGATTGTTTCATTGGTCTCACTGCAGAGTGATTAAGGGAACAGCCCAGAGATTTTAAGCACTCCTTAGCAAGAGCTTCTCTGGGGACCTCCGTGGCCGCAGTTTAATCTTAATGTGTGCAATTAGAAGCTGTAAATGTATGCAGAATATATGGGCTTAGGGAGACTTTGCTGGTGGCTCCGGTAGCTGACAGGGGTAGGTAACAGCTCGAGGGTAGACGTGGAATTAATCCGCATCTCTGGGCTTTATGATCCGGCGTCTGTTCTCATTTGTGAGGTCGTCCGTCCTTGTCACACTGCACACTCTGGGGATGGGCTGTCCTCAGCATCCTTCCTCGTCTTCCCCTGGCCTCCGGAGCATCTGAAACCTGGGACTGTGATTTGTCACTTCCACTTTGGGCTTCAGACAGTGACAAAGGAACATGATAGAGTGAATCCCATACAGACTGTCGGTGATCGGCCACTCACCCTGAGCATTCTTACCAACCGTCACCTTGACACCAGGGGGAGTGGGTGGGGAAGGGCCCCATTTAACACTGGGACTTACAATTTCATCCAATTCCTATCCAGAATGGGATCCAAATATTTTCTAGGACCTCTGGCTCCCATTTCTGCAGTAATGGAGTCACTTCTTGCTGTCATCCTTCCGCCTTGCAGCAGAGATTTGCTTGCATTGCACGGGCCGGGCTGAGCCCAGGTTCACCCAGCAGAGGGAATGAGTTTACTGCAAGGACATGAACACAAATGCAAGAGTAGAAGCAGCCGGCACAGGAAGCGGAGACCTCGCTTCCGAGGTGCACCTGTGGCATAGAGCGAACTCTCCTCACTGAAACTATCCTGAACTCTTCCCTTGCAGAGATTAACCAAAGCGCTGATACCTTACACGTGTTTCTTCTAATCTGTGGACTTCGACAAGTCAAAGATCCTCTCTATTTGGTGGATGCGTTTTCAGGTACGTTTTCTGGCGTTTCCTTCCCCCTGTGTTTGCGGAATCCCGTCTGGGCCCACGTCTCGGCATCTTTAGGACTTTGCGTTTTATGTCCTCGTCCTTTGCACACAAGCAGAGCTGCTTCCGGAGTCTCGCGTTGAGAACAAGCAGAAAAATAATTTATGGGATGAGCAGCTCTATGTAGTGATTTCAGTTTAGTTTTCTATTGTCCTGTGGACACAGCTTCTGGGGTCATTATTCATGAAAATAGTGAATAGTTGTAAGACCCAAAGAATTTTATCTGGAAATGTTTCGCACATGCCAACTTGCTTGATGCATTCAGAGTCTTGTTCGTTGTTTATCTATATTGTCTCCAGTGTGTTCTAAATCCCATATTGAGCTGTGGTGGCATATTCATCCTAGTTATCTAATAAATTAGAAATATGGATAATGTGTAACATTGTAGAAAAAAATATGTTACTTTTTAAAAGCATAACATTTCACATATATAAATTCTAAATAAATATAAATTGACTAATATTAATGAAAGCCAAATGATATGAAATGATTTATTAATATATTATGGAGTCATTTATATTAAACTTCATGGTGCTTGCAACTGTGACTTAAAACCGTTCTAAAAGGTTATTTTTTTCCTTTTATTCTTCCCAAGAGTGGCACCAAGAAGAGCCCAGTGTTTACATGGTCATCGTAGGTCCTGAAGTAAGTTGCTACGCTCTGAACTTTTATCTCATCTTTGTTTTCTGTAGACTTTTAATGTATTTTCTAAAATTAGTTTTTGTGGTTGCCTGGGGATCCTCAGAGCATGCAGTGGGGGGTCTCAAGCTCTTCTTCGTGTTCTCAGAGGCTTTTGGAAATAATACGTTTACCCGGGAAGAGGCCACATAAGTTATTAAGTATATCAAGGGCTGGAATCTGTGCAGCCACATAGAATACCACGTGGAACACGAATCACCCCTAAATCCAGCAGTTTGCTTGGTACAACACACACTCACACACACACACACTCTCTCTCTCTCTCTCTCTCTCACACACACACACACACACACACACACACATTAGGTGCTAGTCTTTTGGTGATACCAGCATAATTCCTGGTGCACTAATTAACGTGAAGCCCCATAATAGCAAAGTTACTATTATTTTTTAAATTCTCCTTTCATCCTTCTGTTTGAAGAACACTGGAGAAAAAGTTTTTGTTGGATGCTAAAATTCTTGCCGACCAGGAGAGAAGGCCTCAGGCTCAGAGCTGTGGGCTGGTGACAAAAAAAAAAAAAAAAAAATCTAAAAAGAATTTAATAATATGGTTTTCTTTTTAACTGTCTTTATTTTTATGGTCACATCTTATTTATACCACATGATACCGGCTTTCCAGTTAGGAAAATTTCCTTTAAAAATAAACCAACTCCACACAGAGGATCAAATAAACAATAGCACATGCAGGTGGGGTGCAGATGTGACCAATGGTGACAGTGTATGCAAACGGCTGAAGTTTGGGAAACAGTGTTACAAAGTGTTTGCGTGTGCGGTGGGAGAAAGACGTAGAAAGGGCTTATCTGTTACCTTCAGCTCTGCAGCCCGCGGGGCAGTGGCAGGTGCCACTAATTTCTTAATGGCTTCTGAAGTGACAGCCTTTTAGCAGGACCCCTGCCACTGCCACTGCTGTTTCCATGTGAAAGAGTCAGGAATGTTTTTCACGTCCCGGAGGAGGAAATACGTCTCTTCTACCCTTTCTTTTTGGAACACACCGCCTTGCCTCCAGCTTATGTTTGCCTCCTTTTGAGAGGCAAAATGTTTCTCTTCCCTCCTACTTCGACCGCTAGGACCCCCGTCCCGGCAGGCCCTGTGTGCTGATGAGAGAGCCCAGTCTGTGTTGAGGGAATAATTGCCGTGTGTATACAGTGGTGACTCCTCCCTGTCCCTCTCTCTCCCGGAGCCCCGTCACGTGGGAGACCCCAGGGAAGAAACGGCACCTGCTCAGTCATGTCCTCAGCCACGAGCATCGGAAACGGCCTCCGGCTCAACATCCACAAAAGTATGTTTATTGAAAGAATCCGACTGGTCGCGAGGAGACTCACGGAGCCAGCTTGGATTTGGGGAAGAACCAGGACATCGCAGAGGTGGGGACTCTGGTCCAAGGAGCCCCTTGTCCGAGGCACCGCACCTGGGAAAGGTGAGCCCCACCCACTGCTCAGTCTCTGCGTCGTTCTGGTCAAGGTTCCGAGTTGCGGAGGAGGACATCAGATTGTGCGGGCTCAGGGTCACCTCCCACCCTTTGTGACACAGCTGATGCCACTCTCACTACATCGTGTCCCGTGGGACGAGGTGAGGAGGGATCCGAAAGGAACATGAGCCCCGGCAGGAGAACCCAGATGGATGCTCCAGTTCGGAAGACAGACCTGAACCGATAATGACAAGGCTGGGATGTGTCGCCAGTGGGAAGTCCGTGGCCAGGGGCGTGTGTCACGTGGACGTTTGCACGGACCATGTCTGGGCCCCGCCCAAAGGTAGTGACGGTAGCTTTCTTTTGAATATCGTCACTCTGCTTTTTGTTAATAATTGCTATTTTTCCACTCCACCAATCATTTACAAAATAGGAGAGTGGATGATCTTAGAGTGCTTAAACAAAACCATTGATGCCCTGTATGTTTTGAGTTTTGGAAGCCATACGTATGTTTATTTTTGTGATCATTCTTAGCAGGGACTTTTTTTTACAAAGACAGGTCCCAGTGCCGTACGAAATCCACACCATCACCTACAGCTGCTGACTGCTGGCAACTTGGGTGACACCCGCCGACCACATAGCCATCGATACATGTTAACTATCAGAATCACGAGAAGTTTAGCTCTGCATGGCAGCATCTTAGAATGGTTACACACGCCTGTCGTGGACCCTAGAGCCAGCTACCTGGGTGCACATGACTTAAACACCCTGTGCCTCAGTTTCCCCACCTGTAACATGGGGATGACGAAGCCACCACCACCTGCCTCGCAGTCTGCTGTGAGGGGTCAGTGAGCGAGGACTTGAGCAGCGTCTGGAACAGTGCCTGGCTCTGGGGCCGCATCCTCTGAATGTCACATAAAAGATCTTTTCTTGCCCGTGTTTCTTTGCTGCTTTGACATGCTGCGATTCTGTCTTAGCTGCGGGACGGCTCGAGTGTGGCTTTGGTTTCTATTAAAGCTGCTTTGATCTCTCGGTTCAACCGTTTCAGCAGAGCGTGTGGTTCCTGCTCACGGGGGCTCCGGTGCGGGTGCATCTTCTGGTGCTCTTTGATAAGCAGCGTGGTGTGAGCATGTGGCTTGAGCGGAGCAGCGTAATGACTTTCCACGATAACTCCTCGTATCAAAGATTATTTCCCTTAAGCCCGGGAGTTGAAACAATATATTTCGCTAGAAAATACATAAGCCTGGAAGGAGGAAATAAGAATTTTCTTTGTGGCTGGCAATGCCTTGGCCTTTTAAAATTTCATAACATGTGCTTTCATTAAATAAAAATATCCGCCCTTCTTTTTTTCTCTATCTTGGGTTTTGTTCCACTCTGCTTCACTAAGAGATTTGAAAATGAACTCATGTGGAAGGTAAAACCCAGAAAAACTTAAGGCAGTTTTTAGTTTCAACTTCAAAGTTGGTGTTATTATATCTTCAGTTAAATTTTACTTCAAGCGTTAGGCATTTTAGTGGTCTTATAAAAATTCGATTTTTTTCCCTTGACAAATTACCTAGTTAATCCTGAGAGCAGAGGCATGCTAATGAGATTTTTTTAAAAAAGAGAAATTTCTAACTAAAAATTATCGTAAGTAGAATATTTCATATTTCTTCAAAAATTAATATGTAGAGCCAAAAGAAGGTTTTCATTGGACTGTTCACTTTTTTATGAGATGTTAGGGTTATAATATAATTCAATTATTTAGGATAATTTGAACAAAAGGAATCAGAAATGGGAAATAGAAAGGTAGGGTCAGTCAGTAGGGTCAATGGTTATTCATTTAGCAAATATTATTAAGCAAAGAACTGTAGTGGGGCATTGCACATGGCCTTGGGAGGGACGTGGAGATGTACAAGGCGAGGATGAGGACAGTGGCATGAAAGCTTGGCTCCTGTGTGGTAGGAGGTGTTGGGAGAGTTTGGGGAGAAGATATAACTTTGGGGCAGGATGGAGGGACGGTGTCTCAGAGAGATACTGTCTGCACCTTGGTGGATGAATAGTTTTGGGGACAGAGGGTGACATTCCTGGTAGGGAGAATTTGGGGACACAGGTAGATACAGCTGGGGTACAGTAGGCAAATAAATAAGTAGGTAGGCAGGTGTTCCATAACCCACATGAGCCTTTTATGAGCTATTTGAGGAAATCCTTTGAACAGAAACCAGAGAGGCTGTAGAACATGGGTTTAGGAATTCAGGCTACAGCGTCAGACTGCCTGAATGTGAACGCTGGCCCGGTAACTTTCTAGCTGTGTGATCTTGGCACAGTCACACCCTCTCTGGGCTTCAGCATCCTCATGTCTAAAAGGCAGCTGATGATACCAGGATTGGGAAATGAGTTCATGCACATGTGAGGGACTTAGCACAGATTCAGCACAGAGTAAGTAGCCAGGAAGTATTAACTATTCACTGGAAATATCTTTAAAGAGAAAACAACACAGCTACAATAGGGTGTTGATGTTTGACTTTTTGCTTCTACTTGTACAGCAGATACCATGCCCTGGTATCTAGTTCTAACCAGGCACTGAATGTATTTTAAGTGGTTCAATCTTCCCGACCGTCCTCAGGTGCTGTTCCTGTTCCCATTTTACTAGAGATGAGCAAGGGAAGACCCAGAGAGGCGCATTGCTGTGTGCGAGGCTCGTGTGTTGCGTGGGGGACCGGGCGCTGGCAGTCTGTGTCCAGGCCCTCACCGGTCTCCGCTGCCTCTAACAATCTGCACATGCGTTTGCCTAAACGCACGGCCCTGTCTTCAAGGAGCAAAAATTCCTGGTGTAGCAGATCGGTTTGAAAACATTGCCATTAATTTTTGCATGAGTTCAACACTCATGCTATCAGTGCTATCAGTCTCCAGGGATGCGACGGGACAAGACACAGTCCCTGCCCTGGAGGTTCAACTCACGCAGCACAATGTCTTGAATCCACACTGTAGCATCACTCACCACTTCCTCTTTGTGGCCAACCCTCCCTTGGATGGATAAACGCTTGGTCGTAGATTTACTGAAGGTTCCCACTTATTCTGCCGGAGAGTTTTTGGACAAAATCCATCTGCATCAGTTAAGTGAGCAAATCTCAACGCAGTGTCGTGTCCTTGTCAGATTATCCCATTTCTGAAACGACTGTTTCAAACCCTTAGGTCGGCCGACGCCTTCCCCGCACCGCACCCGGGCTCAGCCAGGACAAGCAGGAGCATAAATACATATTTCTCTGGAACCTCATCTCCCTCTTTCTCTTTTTATTACCATTATTGTTTTTGTTATTTAACAGCTGGGCTCGGGGTACTGTCTCCCACTTGCTTATATTTCCTGCCTCTGGATGGCCGAGTCCGGCCCTGTTGCCCGTACGTGGGATTCGCTGGAGACAGATTCATTTCGGGCTCTTGCTGAAGTTTGTCTTTGTCTCTTCTCAGGTTGACCCGGTGTTTACGAGGGAAGTAAAAGCCAAAGTGCAAAGGTAAGCGCTGGTGGGGAAGGACATTTTGCAGCAGCGTGGGGAAGAATATCAAAGACAGGTGCAGATGTATAATACACTGTTTGATGAAAAAAACACATCAAGGCAAAACCTAGAAGACAAAATATCTGTCAACTCTGGTGCCGGGAACATGGGCTTGTGTTGCGTTATCCTCTCTGTTCGAGTACTTCTGTTTCTCTCCGTTTATGATTTCTATTCTTATTGTGCCTTTAGTATTTTTTAAAATTATTTGAAAAAAATGGTTGAACTATTAGAAAAATGTTTTCTAGATCATGCAGAGAAAATGTCAAAAGGCCTTCTCTCTGACGCTTCCGGTATTTGAGAGCAGGTGTCTCTGTCGTGCACACTCAAAACAGGAATTTGTTAACCGGCTCCCTCCCACCCTGATCAGAGATGTGAGCTGTGATGAAGTTTCAGCCCACGTGGTTTTCCTTACCGCACCCGTGGCAACAGTGCTTGCTTTGCGATCCAGTGTTTCTCCCAAATTGTCACCTCTCCTCCTCCCAGCTCCCCACCCATGCGGGTCCTGAATGTAGACCTGCCCCCCTGCTCCCTGTCGTTTCAGGGCCGCAGGGGTCCGACAGATGGGAGAGATGGCCCAGGAAGACCTGCACGCGGCCGTGAAGAACTGCTTCGCGGTGGTGAACAGCTCTGTCTCCGAAGGCATGTCAGCTGCGATCCTGGAGGTAATTATGTAACTCGAGCACCGACACTGGGAGTATGAAATTGTCCGTCACTCCTTTTCGTGCTTATGGAGGAGACGTCTTTGTCAATAAAGCTCTGCACTTCTCAGAGCTGAAAGAGCAAACTGGCGTTTCCTTTGGCGTTTAAAGGGACTTTCAAAGTTCTGTCTGGGAGTTAAAAAATACCATTGCATTTCTCATTGCTGTTTCTCTTTGCCTGCTATAGCGTAAAATAAAGCTGGGATGGCCATGCCTCTCTTGCCTCTCTGACCCCCCAAACACCTTTGGCCCGAGGGCAGCTGAGGTTATGAGAGGTCGGGCGGGAGATGGATGAAGGCATTTTTTGGTAAGAAGCCTCCTCTAGCTCAGTCTCTTCTCCCTCTTGTCCGCATGTTCTGTCATCCCAGGATTTAAGGGAGAGGGAAGGGCTGGACTTCTGCAGGTGGCAGGAGACGGGGTTGGGGGTGGCAATCACAGGCGATGATGGGGTAGCTGGGACCAGGGTGGATGCATTCTTGTCACCCAGCGTTCGGCTCCATCACCTCCTGTCCTTTGGCCATGTGTGCATTCCCGCCACCTCCTAGGCCTCCTGCCGGTGCACCGTGTGCAGCACCGGGGCTGAGTAAGAGGGCTCTGCTCCCCAAACCCTGGTGGGCCCTGGCTTGGCCATGCTGCCTCTTCCTTAGACGAGTGTGACATTCCCTGTGCCCCTTTGCAAAGTGACTGCCCACAGCACCTCCTCTCGAGTGAGAGTGTGCTGGGATAGGGTGTCCTCACTCCCTGATGCTGGGTTCTAGACCAGCATATGTCTAACACAAAAAAATCCTCCTTCCCTGAGTCTGTCGTTGGCTCATGGCATCGAGGACTCCGCCCTCTGAAGAGCTAGCTCCGCGAGGACCCGGCTTGGCTCGCGTGGCTGGGTTTTCCCATCATCGAAACTCAAGCTGCTGCAGGTGTGACAACTCCCAGCACACACATTGCACGTGACAGACACGGCGTGAGCATCGGCCGATGAGCACATGACGGAACCTGCTGTAGGAGGGAAAATGTTCGACCACTGGCTCCTGAGGTCTTTGAGTCGGGTTTCACGTGCTCTCTCTTAATACCTGGATCTCTTATTCCCATGTCTCCATAGAGTGATGCTGTGATGGTATCATACGCATTTGTAACATCTAGTTATCTCTTTGGATACCAACTGAATGCACCGAATTTATTGGCCAAGGGTACAATTTACAAACCTTAGTTTTTCCGAGAACATGGTAAAATAGGGAAAAAAAAATCCTCTCCCTAAATTTAAGAAACGACTGATGTGTATGCCTAATATATTCTTCTAATTTGGCGTCATTTTAAAAAGCAAAATAAAAAAAAACCACCCAAAACAAAACACACAGGGGAGTTGGTAGAAGCCGCACGTCCACACCTGTGAATGAAGCCAGCATTGGATACTTTTGTAGCATCATCGTAAACACAGCATGAGTTCGTAACCTGTTCATCTTCAGCCAGATGCCAACACCTCCGTCCACGCTCAGCGATTAGCATCAGTCTCCACTGTGCTTTCAAATCTGCTTTCAACTGCAGTCACCAGAGAAATACATTTTACTCTTCACGTTAGCTTTAAAAATGTGCATTGTTTTGGTGCGAGTACTTGAGCTATTGCTGAATTGCTCCTTTGTATGTAAGTATACTTTTTCCCCAACTTCTTAAGGAAAGGTAAAGTGGAAGTCAGGGATGATTTCATAAGTGGCATGCACAGCATCTCGCTGCAGACGAATCGCCGTCAAACCTCATCTACTTCAAAGGAAAGGCAGCTGTTAGCAATTCTGGCTGCCTTAAAATGTTGCTGTTGTGTTCCTTTTGAAAACGCCAAAATGACCTTTGGGTGAAGGGTTCTGAATGCAACTGATTTTGGAGGAGTGGTGCGGGTGCGTTTCATTAGGATCAATTCAGATAACCAAAGTGGTTAATCATGGCATCAGTGCCCATCGCTCTTGGAGGAAGTGATCTCCTGACCTTTCAGAATTAGCTATATTTTCCCCTGGAAGCATATAAAAATCCCATTTGCTGGAACACATTTCTTGCTGATAAACTCCAAAAAGCAAACTTTGGCTGGGTGTGTGGGCAGCGGGGTGAATGTTCCGACAACTAATTGGTCGTTTCAAGTTTTGAGCTTGTTACGGAGTTGGATCCTGCAGAGAGTTACATTAAAACAACATAAAAATGATTTTTATATCCTGTTCTTCCTAATTAGGCTTTTCTCCCTGCTGCAGCACACACACACACACACACACTGCCCAGGAAAATAAAAGGGCCATTGTCTAACACAAGGAACAGGGAAGAAGATGACTCTCAGCCTCTTAGCTTCCGGGATCAAGCCCTCGTGATTGAGAACCACGTGAGGGTGTTTCAAAGACAGTGTGATTATCTGTCATTTTGACCTTGACTAGTTCCAACGTGTTTGTGTGCATATGTGTGTGGAGGCTGGGCTGAGAGGACTGGGCAGACGCTGGTCGCAGGACACCGAATCCCCGTTAGAAGGCACAGGTTCGAGAGTGCCATCGTGCGTCATGGCAACTATAGTTAATAACAAGGTATCGTGTCCTTGGAAACTGCTAAGAGTGGATGTTAAGTGCTCTCGCCACAAAAAGATAAGCATGAAGTCGTGCCTGTGTCCGCGAGCCTGACGGAGCCGTTCCACAGTGCATGCAGGTGTGTGAACATCACGTGGCATGCTGTAAATACACACGATTTCTACTTGCCAGTTAAAATCGTAAAAGAAATCAAGTGAGTTCAAACACCAGCGGGTGCCAGACGCATCCTGTGTTCTGACATTTCGCATCCTCGTCCCCGCGTGGCGTCCGGACACCGGGCCCAGACTGCTCTGTTCCAAGTCCGTGATCTAGTCCACGGGCTCTCGCTGCTGAGTCACAGCACCCCCCACACCCCCGTCTCGCACGCCAGCGCCGGCTTCACGCCCAGTTCTATCCGGAGTTCTTCCCTTCTTAGGTGTCTCTTCTGTCAAAGACACATTCTGCTGGTTTCTAGAGAGGCGACTTCAGAATTAGTTTTCTGTAGGTGCTCAGCCCTGAGATTCCACGTACGTCTCTTCTCTCCCCACCGTGTCACGGCGTCACGACCAGGTGTCAGGGTGTCTTGCATCCTTCCTGCTGAACCGCGGTTTTCCCTGATGGTGGGGCCTCCAACTCTCCCCACTTGTGGTCTCGCTGCCAGCGAGTGCCCGGTTGTGTGTGGGGTATCGCGTCCTGGTCCCCAGACCTTTGGGAAAGGAAAGCCAGTCTCGCGAATAATCGGAACGATAGATCACGTTCCCTCTTCCTTTCGTCTGCGAGCCAGAGAGACGTGCTTGGGGCTTGTGGCGTTCACACTGCCCATGCTGGAGGCAAATTACTCGTCAGAGCAATGACGGTGACTAAGCACGTAGACTCCAAACGATGGGTGAAGAAGTGTCAGGTGAACATTTGCAGAGAGGGGATTCTTTGTAGCATGGCAGTAATTAAGTCAGACAAACTGTTACAGTTTGTTAGTTTTTCAGAGCTTCCAACTACAGTAACGTAATTGCAATTCAGCCGGATTTGAACGTGCAGTGTTGGGGTTGGAATGTCATTTGTCATTTTGGCAAGGTGCCCGTTTTGCGAGGTGCCAGAGGTACCCCAGGAGTTACTCTCCCACGAGTTGGCCTCGTCTCGCCCCAGAAGCTCTAAGGTGACTGCCCACCTGTCCCCTTTCCTCCTGTCTCCGCAGGCGATGCACCTGGAAGTGCCGGTGCTGGCGAGGAACATCCCTGGGAACGCCGCCGTCGTGAAGCACGAAGTGACGGGATTGCTGTTTTCAGACCCCCAGGTGAGGAACAGTCCTTTCCCTCCCTTCGCCTCGTGGGAATAGCTTTCACCTGCACTTCATTACCAGCGTCCGGGTCCCATCTTTCTGCTCACTCTCCGTGTTCCCGTCGTAGTCAGTAGGCGCCTACTAGGGAGCGTGGCTGTCTCCTGGGCAGTGGCCCGGACGTGCCACTGGAAGAAATGTCCGAAGTTTCAAGCAACAGCAGCGCTGAGTTCCGTTTCCGACCCTATGGTTGCGCTATAGGGCTGAGCAGTGACATCACCCCTTCCACGTCCAGATTTCTGGTGTCTGAAATGGGTCGTGTTCAAAGGTGGCCTTGCGTTTGCTGGACGTCTGCCGGCTTTCCGGGGATGCCGTATATGCGACCACTTTCAATCCCTCGGAGCCGGCAGGGTGATGGGCAAACACGTCTGCATCTGGAAGTAAAATAAAGCGCCATCTTGCTGACGGTGGGCGCGGTTGGTCACCCGGTGACTTCTGCGGCACCCGTGTGTGGCAGGACCTCACAGCAGCGTGTGAAGGTGCCGTCCGGTGCAGGGTGGTTCTGAGGGTGCACCCTCTGGTGTCTGCCTGCGTTCGGCACCCTTGGCAACCCCTGGAAGTGTGTGACCCAGGAGGAGGTGCCTGTGTTTCTCAGCCCCATTTTCTCTTTGGGACAGGTGGAGCTCATTAAAACTCTGAGTCTCGTTGTGACGTGGGCATCAAATGAGTCCGTGTACAGAGCTCAGCCGTGTGCACCGCAGGTGGTCAAAGCTCAGTAGATGCCCAGTGTCACCCAAAGGGGAGGCACTGTCACCCCCTGTGCCTTTTGTTAAGGCAGAAGTAAAAATCTTAGGCCCAACCTTTGTTCTTTAAGTCTGTAGATTTAACGTTGGGTGTGGTAGCTCACGCCTGTAATCCTAGCACTCTGGGAGGTCGAGGAGGGAGGATTACTTGAGGTCAGGAGTTTGAGACCAGCCTGAGCAAGAGTGAGACCCATCTCTACTAGAAATAGAAAGAAATTAGCCAGGTGTGGTGGTGCATGCCTGTAGTCCCGACTACTCCGGAGGCTGAGGCAGGAGGATCGCTCGAGCCCAGGAGTTGGAGGCTGCTGTGAGCTAGGCTGACGCTACAGCCCTCTAGCCCAGGCTACAGAGCGAGACCCTGTCTCAAAAAAAAAAATATGTAGATTTAAAAATTAGGTTCTACTCATAACCATCTTTATTAAAGCACATATTGTATTCAGAAATACAGGCAGTTGTGCTTAAACATTATAACTTGAATATTTGAAAATTCTGCTTTTAAAATTTCCTGTAGCAGATGTTCAATCCAAGGTAGCTTTCCCTTTCCCTGACGTGACCCTGGGTCACTCTTTTCCCTCCCTGCTTATCACAGAGTCGCAAACAAACTCCAGCACAAGCAACAGGGAAGTGAACCTCACAGGTTGGAGGGCTGCTTGTGGCCAGGCACCCACAGGTGCCCCGAACGCCTCCCCGGCCAGAGAAGCAGCCTGGGGTAGCAGAGGCAGGACCCAGGGGTTTATCTTTCATTATCTACAAAAGGCAGGTGTGTCTAGCACGCCTCTAGAAGCCGATAGCAGACTCTAAAAGCCGGGACGTATCGGGATGTGAGGAGTTTCCAGCAGTCACTGGTTGCTTCTCCAGACGAAGGCTTATTACTTCTCACCATACCCCGGATCTCCCAGAATCAGCTCTAGCCAAGCTTCAGGTCACAGAATATTATCTCCACTCCAGAAAAATGGGTTTTCTTTTCATCTCCCTAAATGCAGTGTCCATTTATTTTATAGCTCCATTTCAGAGCACCAGAAAAAAACCACTATAGCTTTATCA
The DNA here is from genome assembly GCF_020740605.2 of Lemur catta. Classification (NCBI taxonomy): domain Eukaryota; kingdom Metazoa; phylum Chordata; class Mammalia; order Primates; family Lemuridae; genus Lemur; species Lemur catta. Next base: position 30,286,300 of record NC_059148.1, read on the forward strand.
GCGAGGGTCTGAATACCAGTCTCTTATAAGGGGTATATTAGGCGGAATGGAAGAACAACAAAAGGGGTTTGGCTACCCTCATTTCACAGAGCCTCTTGTGAGATAGTCCTTGTAATATTTGCAAATCACTGTCGCGTCTCTGGCACATGCGAATCCTCTTTGCTCCTCTGCGTCACCAGACACAACTTGGAGACACACACGAAGTTCAGCTGCAGACGTGTTTTGAGTCCAACATTTTCAGGTTTCACAAAGGATGTTAAAAAAAAAAAAATGAGAACTTCTGGTTTCATATGGGAGGAGGCTGTGTTTCTTAACACACTTTGAAAAAGTGCGCTAGACGAGGATGTCACACATGGTTTGGTTTTGTTATCTTTGTCAGACTTTACCTCGCACAGGGTGGGAGCTGCGGCTTTAAAACAAATAGGCACCTTCAATAAATCAGGGACTGTGGTTGTGTTGCTCTCAACGCGAAAACTCAGGTGCAGTTCACTGCTAATCAGTTGCCAGTGCTGGCAAGAGTAATTTTAAATATATATATATGTATTGAGATTTATGTATTAGAACCAGCATCGCTTTTATTAAGAGGGAACATGCATGTCGGAGCATCAGCCTTGTAGTTAGAAAAGTTCCAGCAAACCATCATGCTGTTGGCGTGTATTTTTGATAAAAAAAAAAAATTGATCATTAAACATATGCAGCCATGGTAGGAACAGAATAATCTCTATTTTTATAAGCCTCACGTCTGGAAAACTTCAATTTAAGTGAAGCTTTCCAAACCTACTAAACATTGATTTTTCATTACCACAACGATCCTGTTATTTCTCTTTCTAAGAAGAAGAAAAGCGTTGAGCTATTTTCCTAGGTATTTTATCGCTCCCATTTTATAGCTTCAAAATTAAAATCCATTTGACATTTACTAGAAACTGTGAATCCATACTCTCTCTCTCTCTCTCAGGGTCAGACTTTGAAAGTCTAGCTCACACTCATTTTGCTGGGAGGTTCAGTTTGCTTTGTAGACAACTGCAGGGGAAAGATAAATTTCTGCCTAATGAGGATGAGGAGAGCCGGCATTGATCGCGTGTGTGTTGTGCTCCTGGCACCACCCTTAGTGTCAGCCCTGGTTTACACTTTCACTAGAGAGAGTTTATTTTTCCTTGAGCAATAATGACTTCAGGAGTCAAGCAGCAGTTTGATGTTTGGAAGAAGCAATGTGTGCTGGAAAAATATCAACCTCCAAACTTTTGGTCCAGGGACGCTGGACTTTGATTGTGAGTTTTCCACTTGGAATCGAGTGATGCTGGACACATTTCTCATCTTGTGCTTGCTCTGTCGTGTATAAAATGGAGATAACGACCCATCCTTTGGGAATAACTGAGGGAAAATGGGTGTGTGGTGTTGTCCCTTCCGTCACCTGAGATGACAACTCCATGCTCCAAGGCAGCCTGGTCCACCGCCCCTGAGCTGAGTCCCAGGAAGCCCCGCAGTGTGTACAGTGTGGTCTTTAAGCACCAGACTCTGCTCCCAGGGCGACACTCCTGCCCTGCTCCAGGCAGGGGGCCTGAGAGGATCTCCCATCTCACCCTCACTCTGGCTCGCGTTTCTCTTACGGAATTTGGTCAGGGGCTTGGCCACAGAGCCAAGCTGTTCCCAGCGCACTTAAAAGTTTTTAAATAACTGAATGGAGTATCAGCTTTAAATTTCAAATTCAAATCTACCAAACTTAAATAATAATTAAAAGTGCAGCTTGGAAGCCACATGTCAGGCGCTCAGAGGATGCTCGCGGGCGTGGGATGGGGGCTCTCGGGAGGGAGGAGGGCAGGGGTTGGGCTGGGCGGACGGCTCTGAAGGAGGCTGGGCTGGTGTCCCCTGGGCCAGGCCCCGTCTGGGCACCGAGCACATGGATGGTGCCCACCCTCCCGGCACCCACTGCAGGTGTTCTGCCTCCCTCCCTAGTGCTGCCTGTCGCTCCCTCTGTCTCTGTCTCTCATGTCTCTGTCTCTCATTACCTCTCTGTGTCTCTGTCTCTTTCTCTCCCTCTGTCTCTATATTTCTCCTCCTCTCTCTCTGTCTCTTACTGTCTCTTGCTCTGTCTCTGTCTCTCATGTCTCTGTCTCTCCCTCTGCCTCTATATTTCTCCTCCTCTCTCTCTGTCTCTCTCTGCCTCTCATGTCCTCTTTTCTCCTCTATTTCTGTCTCCTTCTCTCTGTTGCTGTCTCTTCCCTGCCTCTCAGTCTCTGTTTCTCTCTCCGTCTGTCTCTGTCTCTCTTCCTCCCTCTTCTCCCTCCTCCCTTGCTGTGGGAAGGAAGCCGGTCCTTTCCTCACAGTCCTCTACAGGGTTCTCCTCACCCCTGCATCCATTTCTGGGGAGGAAGGACCCTTCCCAAGGCCCTTCCAGCTGCGCAGCGTCCTGGGTCGGATGCCCGCTGGGCAGGGTGGGGGCGGGGCGGGCAGGTGTGCAGGGGGTGGGGCAGGGTGGGCAGGTGGGCAGGGTGGGGCTGGGGCCTTCCAGAGCCTCAGGGAGTGACTTTTAATGGTTCAAAAGAGAGAGATTTTCCTTTCCTTTCCTTTTTTTAATGCTGCTATTTTCTTCCTGCCGCTGGCCCTGGGTTCTATTAATATTTTGCCAACAGCCAAGATGTTGTGCACTCTAACCCATACCTCCCTTGCTTTATTTAAGTCTATGTTTTTTGTTTAGTCTTCCATGCAGAGAGGAAAAAAAGCTTTTTTTTTTTTTTTTTTTAATCACAACCTCTTCCTAGAAAGTCTATCATTCAGGATTTTGTTGTAAAACGGCCGTACAACCTATAGAAATAATAAGCAGTGGGGTTGGGTTTCATCCAAAGTCTCTGCCTCAGATAAATCAAAGATATGACCAGCATCATAAAATAATATACCAAAGCTGTAAGCCTCTCAAATAATTTTAATAAGAATGTTGTTCTGCTAGGAGACTGGAATAAATGTGTTATATTTTATTATAAAAATAACACCAATTTACTATAAAGTATAAACATAATACATAAAAAATAATTCTACTCTATCATAAATATTGCTATTTTATATTGCTAGCTATAAAAGGCATTCAACATTTAATTAACAATAATTTTGAGAGTATGTGGACATTCCTTTCAAACATCAAGCACTGTGTGTTAATCTTAGGCATCGTTGCCTTTTTGGAATTTCCGTGGGCTTTGGGGAAATAGTAATGATAATGCTAGCTAAGTACGTGCTAGGCTTTGCCCTAAATTCTTTATTTGTATTAACTCATTTAACATCCTCTCAACACCCTAGGAAGCAGGTACTGTGATTAACCCTAATTTATAGTTGAAGAACTTGGGCACAGAGAGGTTAAGAAATTTATTCAGCATCCCTCACATAAAGGGTAGGGTGTGGATCTAAATCCAGGCCTCGTGGCCCAAGAAGTCTGCCCTTGGCTGGACACCATGGCTGACACTTGTAATCCCAGCACTCTGGGAGGCCAAGGCAGGAGGATCACTTGAGGCCAGGAGTTCAAGACCAGCCTGAGCAAGATAGTGTGACCCCATCTCTACAAAAAATTTAAAAATTAGCCAGGCATGGTGGCACTCACCTGCACTCACCAGCTACTTGAGAGGCTTAGGCAGGAGGATGGCTTGAGCCCAGGAGGTTGAGGTTGCAGTGAGCTATGATGATGCCACTGCACTGTAGCAAGGGCGACAGAGCGAGACCCTGTCTCCAAAAAAAAGAGGTCTGCTCTTAACTTGTATGCAAGCATAATAAATAATGAATGTTCCCCTCCTTTACCTGAATACTCTTTAACAATCAAAACAACTCCATTTTTTTCTAATTCGTAAGAGCTCTGATATTAAAAACTGGCTAGCAGGTGTGCTGTTTCTCTACTGTGGTGTGTCTGTGAGCACGTCAGGAATGAGCATAAGAAGAAATGTGGTCTGAGACGAAGCCACAGAAGCAAAGCCAAGGAAAGTGGGGGTGTTAAACCTCTGTCCCCCCTTCTTCACGCAGGGAGCCCGTGGGGCTTGGGGCAGGGCTGGGCTTACCCTCTACAGGTGAGAGATGCGGGGCTCAGAGAGGTTGACTCGTTTGCCCAAAGACACACAGCTGCATTAGGTCATGTAGAGGCTTTGAACCCAGATCTGACTCTGAAACCTAGCGCCTTTCATGATACCAGATGCCACCCATCATGGGAAGACAGGCTCTGTGCCCAGGGCAAACGGTGGAACACACACGGTGAAATCAAATGGGGCAGCTATTAATAGTACTGCACAGTCTATGAAGCTCAGACCCTGGGGCGAGACCCAAGTTCACAGCTCAGGCCCCACCCATAAAGGAGGGATGAAGTCGTGAGTCTGAGAATCTGGGTTTTGTTGATCCAGGGAGGCAGGTGAGGGAAACATGGTTGGTGGCGCCGGTATTTTCCATGTTCATCCTGGCGTGCATGCGTGCACATGCGTGTGTACATATCTGTGATTTCTTCCTCAACCCCAGTGTTTGCACGAACTCCCGTCCCTCCTAAAAGCCGCGGTCTCCAGGTCGGGGAGGCAGACGGGAGGAGACCTGGAGCCAAGGCAGACACAGGCTCCGGGATGCACTTGCAAACTCCCCCTTCAATTATTTACTTCTGTTTCTCTTCCACTTCCTTTTTTTCCCCCCGTCTTCTTCTTTTTGCAGGAGTTTGTTCAGCTGGGCAAGAGACTGGTTAGCGATCCTGCATTAGAAAAGGAAATTGTGGCCAACGGGAAGGAATATGTGAGGATGCACCACTCGTGGCAGGTGGAGAGAGACACCTACCAGCGCCTCCTCAGGAAGCTCGAGGGAAGCCTTGAGGGTTGAGGGGTCCCGTGTCCTCGGATGCCTGCCCTGGGCTGCTCGGCTCGGGGTTAACCCCAGAGAGGAGGCCCTGGGCGGCTTGGGCCGGCCCAGTGCGAATCAAACCGGCCTCAGCGCCATCGTAGATATGGTGGTCATGAATCCCCAGGACACCGAGTTCATCCCAAACCTCCTGTGCACTCAGGCCCCATCTCAGGTGTTCATCCCTCGGTCCTGAAGAACTTGCAGGAGCGGAGTGGGCTGGGGGGGCGGGGAGGGGTAGCTGGTTCCCAGGGGAATCTGGGAGAGAATTTGATTAGCTGCTCTGGGACTTTGGCACGGACCACAGAGGTTTATTCAAGAAGTCACAGTTCAGATCCCCTCGCCTGGCTTCTCAGGGACCTCTACCCATCCTTGTCCGTCCCCAAAGCAAAAGCCAGAATCAGAACTGTCAGCTGAGTGGAGTCCTGGCGGCATTTCTGCCAGGAACTTGGGGCCCTCAGGGTGCAGGTGGCCCCAGGCTTGTCGAAATGTCAGGAAGTGCTCGAACGAGTTCATGCCCCACAGGTCTTGCTCGTCAGGGTGTCACTGAAAGACAGGGTATGTGTTCTAGAAAGGCGGATGGGGACTGGGGCCTTGGGTGCAGGGTGGGCTGTCTGTCCCCTTCCAACACCAGGGAGCTGGGAGGGGAACAGGCCAGCAGCCTCCCGCCCATGGCAAGACCAGGAGTCGGGTCTGTAGGACGTTGCCGAGGACGCAGCACTCGGTCAGCCCAGGGGCCAGCCCAGCGGCCATTGTCACAGTGGTCTGGCCACATCAGCCCGCCCTCCCTAAAAGCTGTCATCACTGTCCTTTAGCAGCTGGGGAACCTCTGCTGGAGTCTGAATTCCTTGCCTTCTGGTGGACACGTGTTACCGCAGACAGGGAGTGGCAGGTCCCCTGCCTCTTGTGACGGGCAGAGGAGGTGAAGCCACTCAGGGGCCCACCTTGGAGGGTGATTTGTTAAAAGCTCGTGTAGACGCCCTCAGACCCGGTAGGCGTGACGGCCAATCCCACCCTTGCCGCATGTCCTAGGACATCTTGGACTTGCTGCTTTACAATCGGTATGTTTTTAAAAAGTGATGAAACCTACATCTTCTTTTTAAAAAAAGCAGCAGCCTCAAATTAAACATCTTAAGCTCTGATGCCTTGGGGATGAGAATAACAGGTTTGGATTCCGTGCCGTGTTTCATTCTGCCACCTCAATCGCGGAGCAGAATTGCTGGCCAGAGAGGCAGCTGACTGGGAACAGCGGATGCCGGGGGTGGGAGGCCTGGGGAGCAATGCCCACCCCCTATTTTTTTTTTGCCTGTGAGTGGCCCCAGGACCCTGGCTCCATTTCTGGGCAGAGGGAGGAGGGGGAGGCAGAAGCCCTGAGAGGAGGGCTCCGTCTGAACCTGGAATTAGCAAGGCCACCACCAGGCCTGGTGCTGTCTCAGATCCGTCCAGTGATGCTGCTATTTATAAAATGCCGACTGTCTGGAAGCTCGAATCTGTTCCGTTCGGTGACCTTGCAGATCCTGACCTCCGCTGAACCTCACCGTCACTGGTTAATGTCCTTGTATGAGAAGGTGCACGTGCCTCATGCACTTTGGGGAAGGGTGTGTCTTTAAGTTAATAAAGAGCGTCCCCGTCTGCCGTGCAAAGATCGTCACTGTCTGTTGCCACCGTGAGCACTGTTCCGTGAGGCACGATCTCACACGATCCATTTGAGTAGGGACTGGAATTTCATGGAAAACAGGGACAGGCTAAGGAAAGATTGGATTGTGACCTTTTACTGAGAAAAAATGAATCCCCAAATTGAGAAAATAGATTAAATCTGTCTTGTGTTTAACAAAATTTGTTTATGTAGGCAAAATAGAAATTATGAGTATAAGGCCAAGAAATATTTCACACAGACAAATAAATAAGGAATAAAGCAACTTGCCAGGACCTCATCCCTGTTCCCCAGATGCATGGAGAGCTTCTCTCCTTCCTTTGGTATTTAATAGTTTTGTTTTGTTTTTTGCAGTTCCTGTCTTCTCATCCTTCCTGGGTTATTTTTTTCTGTCTTCATTCCTTAGCTGGTTTCCAGCCACCCAGAGCCTCAGGTGCTTGCGGTTCAAGTACTTCACCAACATCTGTTTCATCAATTTCAGCAAAGCCTGCATCTTTGCAACATTTGCAATTTTACTTTATTTACATTGTGTTAGCATTTGAAACATTTTAAACATCTAAGGGTAAGGAAGAGGAATCAACTTGAAATTGGCATGGAGTGGGAGGGTATCAGTTAAGACTACATTTGGTTACAAAAGACAGATGATCATAAATAGTGGCTTAAGCAAGAGAAAAATGCCTTCCCCCCCCCCCCCCAAATAGAGACATGCATCGGGCAGGCGTGGTGTTCCGCAGAGTCAGGAATCCAGACTGCTTCCACCCTTGGTGTGTGGCCGGCTCTACCTCGTGGTGTAAGGTGGCTGCCCAAGCTCCCGGCACAACACCATTGATCCACAGTCAAGTTTGAGAATTCCTGAACCCTAAAGAAAGTCAACCTCGGAATGTCCGGTTCTCCAAACCATTGTTTTGAGATACAGAATTGACTCTTTAGCAGGAAGTGTGGAAATATCTTCTGTTTTCCTGTGAGGTTTATTTTACCCTGTTTTAGCAGTGTCTGTATAACCATTCTTCCATTCATTCAACAAGTTTTTATTGGCGTGATTGGGCCAGGTACTGCTCCAGGGGCCGAGGGGGCAGCAGCGAACAAAGGCTTAGAGGACTAGCTTCCCAGAGGGGCCGCACAGTTGGCCTGTGCGTTCACACCTTGTTGTTGAGAGTGTCTAATGAGTCATCTCTAACAAAGGAGTTAGGATCAAAAGTCACTGAGAGGCCGGGCGCGGTGGCTCACGCCTGTAATCCTAGCTCTGGGAGGCCGAGGCGAGTGGATCGCTCGAGGTCAGGAGTTCAAGACCAGCCTGAGCAAGAGTGAGACCTCGTCTCTACTAAAAATAGAAAGAAATTATCTGGCCAACTAAAAATATATATACAAAAAAAAATTAGCCGGGCATGGTGGCTCATGCCTGTAGTCCCAGCTACTCGGGAGGCTGAGGCAGTAGGATCGCTTAAGCCCAGGAGTTTGAGGTTGCTGTGAGCTAGGCTGATGCCACGGCACTCACTCTAGCCCGGGTAACAAAGTGAGACTCTGTCTCAAAAAAAAAAAAAAAAAACAAAAGTCACTGAGAGCAGGACCTTCAGGGCTATTAAGCCCCAGCCACTTCTCGGGATAAAATCCCCATCCAAGATGCTGCAAGTCATTTCTAAGAGAATCTTCACAGACGCTAAAGGAATTTCTGGGGGAAAAAATGCATACAAGAAAGGTGGGGAGGGGGTGTTGGTTAAAAGGAATGACTTCATCTGTATCTGTGGCCACAATCTATTTTAAAGAGATTATTTTGCAATCTACCTCTTCTTTCATAAAAGGACTCATGAATAGTCCTTAAAGACATCGAGGCTGAGAGAAATGTCTTTCCAAAAAATGACACAATTCTGCTAAATGACAAAAGCTTTCTCCTTGGGGGTGGGTGGAGAGAGAGAGAGAGAGAGAGCGAGAGAGAGAGAGCGAGAGAGAGAGAACACCATCATGCCTTTTTCAGCCTTTGATACCACTCAGGCACTTGGAAAACCTCGACTATTAAAAAAGTTGTGCTTCATTTAAAGGGGACTGTCCTCTCCAGAATCAGCATTTTCATCTTGGCATCTAATATAAAAAATATGGTAAACATTTCCCCAAATCAGAAGGGTTAACAGCCAGATGTTTGCAAGAAGCCAGAGGATGAGGAGCCGGGCAATAGAGTGGACGACGAGCTTTCTGACTTTGGACTTGGTACACACATATGTCAGTTTTAGAACTATCTGGAAAAACAGCCTACAAAGACTGACCTGCTAGATTCCAGCTGGCGAAGGCTTCCCTCTCTCCGTGGTTTTCTCTCCTGTCTCTCCCCAGGTCTAAGTGCATCCGAGGGCTCAGGGGTCACATAAACAGCTACCCTGCATGGGATGGCTTAGCATGCAGCTGTGTGTCTGACTCCCACGCCATCAGATGGGGTCATCGTTCCAGCCCCGTCAGTAATGGCCATCATTAATTGAACACTTACTATGTGCCAGGGGTCGTGCTCAGTGCTGACAACGTGGAACTGCGCTCAAGCTCTGGAAAACAGTGAAGGTTAAGACATCTCCCCCCTCCACCTTTTATGTTTTGGAAACACTGGCTGTGAAGAGCACCCTCCCCTGAGACTTGGGTGAGGCTCACAGATGCCAGCTCACGCTCTCTCTCTCTCTCTCTTTCTCTCTCCCCCCTGCAACTCTGCTCTCTCTCTTGCACGTGCCATGCTGGCTCTACCCTAAGAAATTTAGTTTGCATTTGGGTTACACAAATCTTCAACCCAGGCCAAAGGGAACAATCAGTTTAAATATTCACACACGTATTTTAACCGAGTTGCGCAGTATAAGGATTGTTGTTTGTTGGTAAGTAGCACCAGGAGGGAATTTTGATCCCGGGGCCTTAAATACAATGAGACTTTATTGTTTTTGGAATGTTTTTAGTAGTATAGAAACACTCTTTGGATAAACCTCATAAGCTTTGATACCGCCTCTGCAAAAATTTTCCTATTTTCTGGCAGGATAATAACGTACTGATATATTAACTGGTAAGTATGTTTTTTTGCTTTGTTTTGTTTTTGCACACATACACATATATACATATAATTCACAGGAAAAAGAGACTATGCTGAGTATTTGAGGGTGGGGTGGCGGTGGGCATTGCCACAACCAAATTCAGGTTGTAAAGAGTCAAATTCTTGGTTCTGAGCATCTGAGAAGGTTTTTGAATATTGTAAGAGAGAAAACAATAGTCTTGAAAACCAAAGCTATTGAATTGCAAAGCAGGGTTTTTCTTTTTTTTTTTTTTGAGAGAGAAAGGTATTAATGTTCAAAATGCAAGGTCTAGACGTGTCTCAGAATCAGAGTCCTGAAGGACTCAGGCATAATGCCTACGCTTGAATGATCAGATTGGAAAGAAAACAGATGAGGGAGCAGGTCCCTGGGACTATGGGACACCAGCCCAGGCCGGGGCAGACGAGAGAGGTTGCAGGTGGTGCAGGGGGGCGGGGGGGGGGTGCTGTCTCCCCTCCCCCTGCCTGGGGAAACCAGCTAAATGCAGTGATCTGGGAACAGGGCGCAGGCTGCCCCTCTCCACATGGAGCTTGGGGAGGGTGGGGGGCCCAGGGACACTGGAGCAGGAGGGGGAGGGATGATCTTCCCCCCACCTCAAGGTCTGCTTCCCGGGGACCCCAACCGGTGACAGTTCTGGAAAGATAATGTCTGATCTTTCTCACACCTGAATATGTAGCTTGAGAAATTTGCATCTATAATACCATGCAAATCTTCCCCACATTTAGTGCACATTGTTTTTGCTTGGGAGAATTTAAAAATAATCTCATATATTTTGTGAATGCAAAATCTTTCTGAACTTCCATTTAGAGAAAATGACAGCAGGTTCCTGGGTTGGTGGCCCCCCTAGAGGGACGTAATGACATCCCTGCTCCCCTTTATCGACTTTCTTCACCACAATTTCCTTCTCCTCCAGTCACTGCAAACCAGCGCCTGCAGATGGACCATGTGGGGACAGGGTGTTTGCAGTCACTGCAACCCCGTCGCCTTGTGTAATCATCGTCCTACCCATGGCACATGTACCCAGTTCACGGTTACCACGTGAGCAATATCACACATAGAATTCTCAAAATGTTAAAAAAAAAACATATAATTCTTCAAATAAAACTATGTGAGGTTTCATTGAGCCTATCAACGAGGGGACCCGTGGGAAAACAAAGCGAGTTTAAAGGTCATGTGACATGGGTGTCCCTACACTCAGTGACGTTTTCAAACGTGATGAAGTAAGACTGGTCACAACCATAATCCTTGTGGGTGACTGCTCCAAACCATTCACATCACAGTTCGGCAAAAATCATTTTGGCTCCAGGGGAGGATGCTCCTGCCTCTCTGGCTTCTAGTGGCTCCAGGTGCTCCTTGGCTTGTGGCCTCCTCCTTGTGCCTGTCTTTTCTTCTTCTTTCTCTTATAAGGACACTCGTCATTAGCTCTAGGACCCACCCAGGTCCAGGATGACCTCATTGCAAGATCGGCAACGTAATTACAATTGCAAAGATACTTGTTGCAAATAAGATCACACACTTAGATTTGGGGTAGACGTATCTTTGGGGGGGCTGCATTTCAACCCACTACACCAGCACATTGTCACTTTTAGCCATGTTAAGATCATCTGTGTATGTGCCAACCATGACCTTGATGTTTGCAGACTGAACTGTGCGTGGCACCCCAGGGGCTGCTCCGTGCCCCTGCACCTCCTGCCAGGCAGCTGTCCTCTCTGGACGAGGGGCACTGAGGCGGTCAGCCACAGCTGCAGCGGGGGAGGGCGCTGGAGGGTGGGGCCTGGGGGCCTTGGACACCTAATCCTGATGAAACCAATCAGAGCATTTGCTCGCTGACCAGTGGAATTAGAAGGTGGGTCCCTCAGAAGGGAGGACATCAAAGCATCCTCTAAAGATGTGAGCACTTTAATATCCCCAAGCCCACATGTGCTGCTAGTGGGATCGTAATTTGGAAACAGCTTTCTTTAGAACTATTTGCATATATATGTCCATATTATTTATTGAAAATGATGCATATAGACGCATAAGCCAGAACTTGTATTGATACACATATGGATATTTGGGTGATAAGGTTATGGGTGATGTTTATTTTCTTATGCACTATTTTTCCTGTGGTTTTTCAAGTTTTCTGAAGTAAGCACTTTTTTTTTTTTTTTGGTAGGTTAAAGAAATGATATTTTAAAAATAATTCAGGGAGTGAAACAGGGAAAGTAATCACTACGTCCTGACTTCTCCACGCCTCAGTGACTATTTCTTGAGTTCCCACCAGGTCTGAATGCCAACAGGTGGTGCAAACGTGTCATTTCTGGAATGAACTAGCTGAGGGCCTGACATAAAAGGAAGGCCATCATTCTCTCTTCTTTCCAGGTGTCTTGTTGGAGATACTTCTTTCTCAAGAGTCTTCAAATCTTGATCAAATGCTAAAACCCTATTTTGTTTAAGTATTTCATGGGCTTGTGGCTTCAGGCTGTATTTCGTCTTCTAGGGAGTACTTACTTAACAGGATGGCAGGTGTTGAATATAAAAGCAGGGCACGCTTCAGGTACACGCTCCAGGGGTAAACATTGAAACGTTCACTCCATACCCAGACTGTATGGCTTTAATCCGAGAGGATTTTGAGAGGGAGCTCTGGAGTAACCTCCCACTCAAACATGCCGTGGTGTTCAAAGGATCAATACGGCGAAGATGCGTCTTCACCCGGTTGAAATGAGCTGTTCTGCGACTGTCAGTTTATCCACCATGTCAGGTTATTATAAGACCTTATCGAGCAAAATCCTGACATTTGGTAGCGAGTGTACTCAGTGGATTAATCACAGACATTCGGGATGCCGGCCTCAATTCAGAGTTGACCACAGTGATCTAAAGCCTAATGCCCAACCCCAAAGTGCCACATTAGCCAAATGTGAATTATTTCTGTGCTCCCAGAGCTAAACTCTCCTTTCATTGTTGAACCACCTCAGTGACTAGAATTTGAGAACGTCCACAGGAGAGGTTGTATTTTTTCCCAATGGAAGGCAGAGCTACATTGGAAAAAGCCAATGGGAAACATAATTAACAGCTGGTTACGATTAGAAACGGAACATCATCCATCTTTGGACTTTCTTGTCCTTCCGCCTCTAGCAGACTCTTTCCTGGCGAGACGTGGAGCTCAAAGACAAGGCTACCATTTGGGGAGGATCTGTTTGGTTAATCTGTTTTCATCCATAACATTTCTGTGAAAAAAATAAACAGTTTGTCACGGGCTTGTCACAAGCTATCGAGGCTTCCATGCGGAAATCAACTATTTAATGCCTCAGTGGGAACTGAGAGTTTTTCATTAAGTTGTCCAGTGTAATTTCATCACTCTGGGAAGTAACCCCCTCTCTTCTGTTCCTTTGTGTCAGATGCCAAGTTACTAGAAAGTCGACAGCTCTATCTGGATGTCCCACTGGGTGGCCGGGTAGGATTCCTGGAGCCCACCCCCCAGACCCTTATCTGCTGCTTTGCTTGTGGTTGATTCTTAGGTATAACTTTTTCATGGTTTGTTCAGTGGATGGTTGGGGACTATCCCTAGACCCGATGCATCCCTCCAACTCCAGTCTTTTCCAGGTTTATACATGATTAACTCATTTATCCACTCATTTGTCCACGCAACAAACAACTTTTGAGCACCTGCTGTGTGTCAAACATACTTCTAGACGTTAAGAAATCTGACCGTAAGAAAGGCAAGCTCCCTGTCTGCACGGCAGGATGGGGGGCGCGTCTCATGTTCTAGGGGGCAGAGACAGTCTGTAAGCCAGTAAACAAATACCTTTTTAAAAAGATAATTCCAGGTCGTGACGTGCTTGAAAGAAGATACAACAGGGCTAGAGAGTGCCGGGGGGCTTGGATGAGTGGGGTGAGACCTGCCTGTGTCCGGTGATCGGGGCGGGCGCCCGCTGAGACGGGGGTCAGGGGAAAGGCGCAGGCACGTGAATGCTAGAGGCGAAGCCACCCAGACACGGGGAGCAGTCCATGCAGAGCCCTGCGGGAGGCAGGAGGGGCTCGGGCGCTGGAGGAACAGGAGCGGAAGGTCGCCGGGAGTGGGGCCCATGAGCGAGGGGTGCAGGGCTGGGACAAGTGCTCGGACCTTGTGGGGTTCAGGCCGTGGGGGGGGGTCTTGACCACCATGGCCAGGAGTTCTGGTTTTTAATTCAAGTGTAAGGGGACACCATTGGAGGGTTTTAAGTCCGGGAGTGACATGGTGGGATTTTGCTCCTCTGTGGAGACTGGGTTGCAGGAGAGCAAGAGCAGATCTGGAGGCAGACGGGGAACGTATTTCTTATTGACGGGGATGCATTTAAAAAGAAAGGCGAGAAAGGACCCATCACTGCCTTTGTGAACTGACTCCCAGCCCCCAGAGCATCCCTAACTCTTCACCGCGCCCGGCACACCCAGGCAAACCGGCTTCCGGCGGCCAGACGATGGCTGCAGCCTGCCCGTGCACAAGCGACCCGCAGTTCCTGCAATAACTCAGCGGAGGCCCCCCGAGCAGGAGTGGTCCGCACGGCACTTAGGATGACAAAGCGTCTGGGCTGCCGTTGCCTATGAAGCTTTCTAGCCCGTCACACGGGAGATTTATGTCACTGCAGGATGCTGCATTAGGGCGGCCGGTGCGAGGGGCTGGCCCTGCCGCCCCGCACGCTGCAGAGGCGGATGGATTGCTCTCTCTGCTCTGTGACACGCAGACAGGGAAGAACAGCTCCAGACACAGCGTTCTTGCCGTGAGTCTTTTATTAAGGGTTAGTTGTCATAATCAGCCAGCACAGTCGTCAGAAACCCGTAACGGAGGTATGTTCTTTGCAGATGCAGCACAGGTTGGTGAGGAGCTGTCTCTGCCGGGGGTGGGCAGATTTCGCCCTAAAACTGAGAGTGAAGGCAAGCACTTTGCACAGTCAAAGATCCTCAAATATTATTAATCCTCTTTGACTTACGACTTTTTGTCTCTGGACACTCGCCCTTCATGGGCACATGTCACGGCACAGACAGACACTCGCACATGTACACATATGTCCTCTCCGCACCCGATGGCACCGGAGAACAACTCACCTGTGACACGCCTCGTGGCTACTAAGACTCAAGGTGCTAGATTGTTGTTTCCGTTTTCTGTTTGCTCCATGTTTGCAAGGAGCTGCAGCCTCCTGGTCCCCACTGGGGAAGTGTCAGACGAGTAAGGCTCATTCTTGGGCACAGATGCCCAAGGCAGCCCCTGGAGGTCAGGTTTACAAGAAGTGACGTTGCCGGTTGACATCCCGAAGAGCGACCGGGGAGGAAGTACCTCCTGCTTGGTAAACCGGCTCCGCTCTCCAGAGCACCCCTGTCCCGTCACCGTGGCAGAATTTCCACGGGTCTGTGGCCCCTTCCCCATCCAATCCTAGGATTTCCACAACCACAACCATTGCTTTTGGTTACGTGGTATCCGCCAGACATGCCAGACGTGTTTAGGGGAGATAAAGGGGCAAATTACAATATAGAGTCGATGCTTCGTACGTACCTACTGCTCTTTCTTCACTAGACTGTTCTAGCTCATGATTGCTTAGATGAGAACAAGTTTCTTTTCATTTTTTTTCTTTTTGAGGCAGGGTCTTGCTCTGTCACCTGGGCTGAAGTGCAGTGGTGTCATCACAGCTCACTGCAGCCTCAAACTCATGGGCTCCAGCAATCCTCCTGCCTCAGCCTCCCGAGTAGCTGGGACTAAAGGCGTGCGCCACCATGCCCGGCTAATTTTTTCTATATACATATTTTTAGTTGTCTAGCTAATTTCTTTCTATTTTTAGTAGAGACGGGGTCTCACTCTTGCTCAGGCTGGTCTCAACTCCTGACCTCGAGCGATCCTCCCGCCTTGGCCTCCCAGAGGGCTAGGATTACAGGCGTGAGCCACCGAGCCCCTCCGAGAGAATCTTTCTTTAGAGATTGATATTGGGACAACGTGAGCCTAAAGCTTCCAGGAGAATTACCATGTGGAAAGAGGCTCCACGAGAGTAATGTCATTTCAGAGGAAAGCAGAGGCAGGTGACAAAGAGAATCTCAGCCTTGGTGCATTCCAGACACGGTTTTATTTTACTCGTGCCTGTGAGCTACCCCCCCACCTTCTGCTTAAAACCATTTCAGCCGGATTCTGTCGTGTACGGCTGACTTAGAGGGTCCTGACAAATGTGGGCATCGTGACTATCATTGTGGGGATCAGAGGGCTGTTCTCACCAGAACGCAGAACAAAGGTAAGTGCATGGAATGCCTCCAAGCGCATACACACAAGCCTTTAGAAAATAATTTTTTGGTAAAGTAAGCAATCACTTTTCTGCACAGTTCTGGAGATCAAGATTAATTAAACTCTTCCCAAACCTTATTTGGTGTAAGACCACTCTTCCCTGAGGCTCACACTTGTCACAGTCATTATTTTATTGTCAACAGATTTTTTATAACATGTTGAGTCTTAGAGCTACAGAATTTTCTTCCTAGATGATGCTTCCCGATGACAGAGAGAGGGCCACTTTAATCTCATCAATAACTTGTCTCCAAGCTGTCTTTTCAGGATGGTTTGCTTCGGAAAGCATTCCTGCAACCGGCCATCCAATTCCATCTGTGGGGTGTGATTTATTAATAGTATCTCATGGGTTGACTTATATCATTTCTAGAAAACTAAGGGACTTATATTTTGGTGTTCGTCCTAGGTACTTTGGGTTGGGTTGCCAGTTACAGAAATTGATTTTGACTAACTTAAAGAGGAATGAGCTTTATTAGAGGGTTCTTGGGTATCTTACAAAATTGAAAAGTAGGCTAAAAAACTAGGCTTACCATGGATGGACTAGGATTGAGGCAGGTAGAGGTAACAGAAACTAATGGCTGGTTCCCCCAGAGCACCAGTGTGGACATCTCTGAGTGGGAGAGATGAAGCCACTTTGGTTGACAGCCCCAGCAGACTGCATCTCTTAGTGGAAAATTATAATTGTTCCCCCAAAACACATTTGCGATGCTATTGCCAGAAAAAGGAAGAACAGTTACAAAAGAGCCAATGCCTTCCACTTCCTCTTGGACCGACCCTTTTGATTGACACTGGGATTGCTTTCAAAATATTTAATAACTAGTGTGAACACTGCCTGGTCAGAGTGGAACTGCCCATAAGCAAATGTGCGGCCACTGCTGGGACATCCCAGATGGCCATGGCACAAACTGCAGGTGGACATAATTTCATGGCTACAGAATTTCTTTTTCTGAAAGCTGGAGAAGTAAAAAATAATAATAAAAATAAACCCACACTGGTTTTCTTGTTTACATCATCTTCCCTCCCTACATATCCATCTCTGGATAATTTTAGATCCAGTGCATCTAATGAGGAGAACACTGGGCGAGGAATGCTGACACGCTGTCCCTCCAGCTTGTCTCCTTCAGTTGGGTCCTTGTGTTGTTTTACCTGCGTTGGTTTTCCCATCGTAAACTTGGGACTGTGGACCTTCAAATTCACTGGAATCCAATCCCTGTTTGTCTAGCATCTCTCAGCGACAAGTGTCACATTCATTAACTGTAAAAAGACAACAGTCCCTGAATGAGACAGACGCTGGTCTTTGAGTTGTTTCCTCAGACTGAGAAGCAAGATCGCCCAGAACTTGAAGATTTCCGTCTCTCACATTGATGAAAGTTGAAAGTACACACATATGGGCAGCCCGGTTAGCAGTTCTGCTGTCAGAGCCGGCTTCGGTTGGATAAAACCCCTCCCCCAAACAGACCCGAACAGTGTCTCTTTTCTTCTGGGAGAGCAATAGCTTAATTGCCTCAGCCATTAAGTAGCCAAATGCATTGACATGTTCACTGATGAAATGTTTCATGCTATTTGAATTCTTTGAGAGAAGGGGGAAAAAAAGCAGCTAACTGCAATCTATAAATCAAGTTAAATAATTTCTATTTCCTTCTACAGGAAACTTCTTTTTTACCCTCTCTGTGTTACATTATCTGTGTGAAGCAGATGCTGGCAGAGGGAAAAAATGACAGGACATTCTAAGCAAATTTAATGAAGTGGCTGCAAATATTGTATCAAAATAAATGAAGTGAATAATGCACGAGCTCATTCCTGGGTCTCTTTTTACAATAACCGTTGTGTGAGCCACACACCCGGGGGGATTCCGATGGATGGCTGAGTCTGAAGGTGCCACTGTAATGTGTCACCTACCAAGAAACAATAGGCAGCCTCAGTGGCTATGTTTAATTTCAGTAATTCTTTGAGTCCAAGAACGGGGAAGAAATGGGAGAGGCATGGAGAAGAACAATGACAATGAATCCAAGTTTGTGATTTAAATGTCTTTAGAGAGCAGCAGATAGGTGTGGCTACAAGAGTAAGTGGTTTATTTGGTGGATAAGGTTGATGTTGGTGCCACTGGGAGTTCCCTAGTCATCCCCCCAAACAAAGTATCGGAGAGCAATTCCACTCCCCAATTGTCAATTGCATTTATGCTCATACTATCATGTCATTAATGTAGAAAAGTAGGCTAAACGTGTGTATTTGGAAAATACTGGAGAAAGTATCTGCTGCTTTTAGCAAATAACCTGGTGGCCGTGCCCCTTCTGCATGGTGCTGGCTAAGAGTCCTGTGCCCACCTCTTCTCAAGCTGGGTAGGATTTGGAATCTTTCTGTCCAAACACCCCATTGAATAATTGAAGTATGACTTTGCACAGGTGATGCTTTGTTGTTTTCATATAATCTGTGGAAAATAGTAGGAAAATATCCCAAATCTTACTCAAAATGGCATGTGAGATTTAGGAGCTCTGGGTTACAAAAGTCATTTTTGAAACTGGGAAAGGTGGTTATAGGGGAGATACTTCACAGCTACTTCAGAGTCACATAGCTGGGGGTGCAGGAGGCTTGCTAAGCCCCACCTGGGACTTCCCACAGTCCTGGACAGGGAGAACACCATTGCTACCATTTTGCATGCAATTTTTTTTTTTAATTTCAGCATATCACGGGAGTACAAATGTTTAGGTTACGTATTTTGCCTTTGCCCCGGCTGAGTCAGAGCTTCAAGCATGTCCATCCCCCAGATGGTGCGTACCACACCCATTAGGTGTGAATATACCCATCCCCTTGTCCCATCTCCCACCTGCCTGACATTCAATGAATGATATTACTATATGTGCACATAAGTGTTGATCAGTTAATACCACTTTGATGGTGAGTACATGTGGTGCTTATTTTTCCATTCTTGTGAAACTCCACTTAGTAGAATGGGCTCCAGCTCTACCCAGGATAGTACAAGAGGTGCTAGATCACCATTGCTTTTTATGGTTGAGTAGAACTCCATGGTATACATATACCACATTTTATTAATCCACTCATTGATTGATGGGCACTTGGGTTGTTTCCACATCTTTGCAGTTGTGAATTGTGCTGCCACAAACATTCTAGTGCAGATGTCTTTGTTATAGAATGTCTTCTGTTCTTTTTTGTAGATGCCCAGTAATGGGTCTACTTGTATCTCTTTGAGGTATCTCCATATTGCTTTCCACAGAGGTTGTACTAGTTTGCAGTCCCACCAGCAGTGTATGAGTGTTCCTATCTCTCTGCATCCACGCCAACATTTATTGTTTTGAGACTTTTTGGTAAACGCTATTCTCACTAAAGTTAAGTGATATCTCGTTGTCATTTTGATTTGCATTTCTCTGATGATTAGAAATGTTGAGCATTTTTTCTTATGTATGTTTGCCATTCCCATGAGAAATTAACAGTTCTGAATGAACGTCCTCCTGAGCAGACCTATGCAAACCTTTTCTGAGAATATATCCTTTGTGTTTATTGCAGAATTTAAAGTGCTTTTCTCTAATTTTAATTTTTTTTAAAACTAACTCTCTGCTCTTCATGGCTATTCTTGAACTTTGGCTTGCTACTTTGTCTCCAGCTATAGCTTTCCCAGCGTGGCCAACTTCACCTTGATCTGGCCAATTTGGAAATCTAATCCAGTGTTCCTGAAGTGATCTCAATCCCAAACTCCTCCTCTTCAGAGCAAGTGGAAATACCAGGTTTGCCTCCAGATGTGTGCAAACTGCCCCATTTAACACTCAGCACCATGGACAGCTCTATCCACAGGCCTCTGCCTTGCGGCGGTAAAGACTGACCTATGGGTTCAGCCTCCAGATCATAAATGCATGATCACCAGCCCAGCTCAGCAAACGGATTGAGAAGCTACAATTAATATGATAACTTTGCACACCGGACATTTAATCTGTGGGTATAAACGACAGGGAATGTGCATTGTTTTCAGCTGAGAAAAACTCTACTAAATCACTGAGAAGTTATAGACTCATTTGAATGGCTGAATGCTTTGTAAACAAAAATAGAAAAAGAAGACTAAGTTGAGTCCTATCTGCAGTAGACATATACAGCTACAAGTCGTGTTTGTCACTTTGAGTGTTTGTGTGTGTGTGTGTGTGTGTGTGTGTGTGTGTGTTGGAGAGAGAGAGCATGTGTGAGGGTACATGCATCTCACATCTATCCATGTCACAGGGGTTAGGGATACAGGCTCTAGAGCCAGGCAGTCTAATTTCATATCCCAGGTCTGCTAGGTATGACCTGTGTGAACTTGGGCAAGTCCCATGGTCTTTCTGAGCCTAAATTTTCTCATTTATAGATTAGGGCTAGTAAAAGTTGCCATCTAATAGGGTAGTCGTGAGAATGAAATGTGTGAACAACGCTTGGCCAATGCCCAGCACATAATAAGTGCTCAATAAACTATAGTCTATTTTTCTAGTTTTCATATGTATTACCATAATGTTGGTTATACTTTCTATTATCATCATTATTATATTGATTGGGGTATAATTTAAATACAACAAAATGTACAAAAATATAAATTTTTGTATGTGTAGTTACCCACGAAGCCACCACCCAGATCAAGACATAGGACATTGTCAGTGTTTCTTGAAGGCTGCCTCATGCCATTTCCAGTCAGGATCGCCCCAAATGTCACCACTATTCTGACCCTTATCATTACTCCCCTGGATAGGAAGAGGGCAAAGCTACATTGAAAATCATACACGATGTATACATTATGTCAAATCATCACAGTGTGTACCTTGAGTACATACAATCTTTCTATCAGTTAAATATTTTAAACTAATAAAGGAAAGAAAAGGTGGATTGCACATGGGGAGAAGAATTGGAGCCCCTTTTTTGTGATCAATCCATCACACCCGTCCACACCTCTGGGCTGTAGGGCCCACACAGCCCTCCAAGCTTGGAGGTGCTCGTGGAGTCTATACAGGGGAGCATTTGCCAGCCCTTGGGGGCCTTGGAAGCCTGTGCTGAGTCCCTGGGGCTTGAGAAGCTGGTCAGAGCCCCAGAGAACCCCACAGACTCTTTAGCCAGTTCCCTATTGAAGGACGTTTATGTAGTTCCAAGTGTTTTGTCACTGCAAAGAGCTCTGCAAGAAATAGCCCTACGCCTCCATCTGTCTTTGTGCAAACGTGCAGGTCCAACTGTAGGATAAATTACCTAGTGCACTTTGAAGAGGGAATTGTTGTCTTTTTCCTGGGGGTCACTGGGCGCGTTATCTGGGTAACTGCAAACAGAGCTCCGTGCAACCTGCTCCTGGAGGCTCATTCATCAGTGGAGGCCCCAGGTCTGGGGCTGGCGGCTGTGCTCTGCACTGAACCCACTTGCTGGCCACAGCTCTGCACATTCAGCTCCCAACGGCTTCCCACCGAGTGTGCCTCTCACAGCTGCTCCTGCCGTGTGCACCGAGCACAGGGCCGCGTCAAATCAAATCGCTGCAAAACGGTTCAGGAACACAGAACCCTGTGGGTCGGTGCTATTATTTAAGAAGAAGATTCCCAGCCCTTCTCTGACCTTGGGAGCCCGCCCAGCGCATGCGGAGCGATGCCAAAAGCTAAGAAGAGAGCTATTGATCAGGACGGGACGGAGGAAGGATGACAGAGAGTCGTAAATGCTCATTAATGGCCAGAGCAGGGACGGAGGCTGGGATTTCTGGCATGAAGACGAAAGGGCAGAGTGAAGTTAAAGAATTGGAATACAAAATCTTAGCGCTGGAGAGTCCCTTCCAAAACCCAGCTACATATCAGAACCAACCGGGGGAAATTTTTAAAAAACACAAACTCCTAGGCTCTGACCCCAAGCCATCAACTCCAAATTTCTTGAAGGTCGGCCTTTCAATCTATATTTTGTCAAAACTCTCCAGGGAAATTTCAGGAACCAATGACCTAGTCCAAGGCTGTAATCCATGCCTTGACATCCGTGAATATTTGCAGCGATAGTAACTCCTGTTTACTGAGGGGTCCCTATCGCCAGGCAACGTGCAGCATTTCATCAACCTCTGCACAGCCCTGTGATGTGCGTGCAATTGTCACCCCATCTCACGTATGGAACAATTGAGACAGAAAGTAAACAAGGCAATCGTCACTGAGGCCGAGAGAGGAAGTCCCTGCCACAGCTGGGAAGGAGAAGAGCATAGACTCAAACCAGCGGCTGACCACCCCCAAAGCCTCTGCTCCTGTTAACCCTTAATTGCTTCTTCTGTAAAGTGGGTGAGTGGTAGCAGCTGGCTCAAGTCCAAATCCCGACAACCCTAAAGCCACACGCCCAACCCACGGGCTTCACCGCAGCCCCGAAGGGTATTCTTTCGCTCACTAAAGACGATGCCCACTGACTTTTCTTACTACCTCTACTCATTCTAGGTCCCCCGTCCCTGAAGAACACAATAGAAATAGAGTTATCTATCAATCAATCAATGTGTTATATCAGTCAATCTATGTGTTACATATGTGTTATGAACACATGCAAGGATATGGATATGTGTGTATGTGTTGTGTATATAAATATTTTATATGTGTGGTACGTGTGTATGTTACACACACACACAATTATCCCCACACAGCTTGAACCCTCCGCCTTTCTGCACTGCCTCTGGGAGACGCCATGAAATGGGCTTTTAGAGCGGTTTGTCAGGGCTTGTGGCCGAGACTACACGCTGTCCCCAGAATCCATCCTTCCTGCGCCGTGGTTAATTAAAAGGACCCCTGAGCTTTAGCCGGGCCCACGGCTGCTACTGCGAGGGGAGGACCAGGGACAAGTTCGTGCAGCTGGAAGTGAGGGGTATGGCGGCTTTGGGGTCGTGTCCTTCCGGAAGGCAGTTTCTCACACTCTCCTGCCTCCTCTTCCTCCCCTCCCCTTTCTGTGGGCTAGGATGAGGGGACAGCGGCCATGCCACCGTTTTGTCACCGTGGGGAGAGGTGCTGCCGGCACCTGCTGGGAAAGGCCGGGGATGCTGCTACGGATCCAGGGACGCGCAGCACAGCCCCGGCCACGGGAATGATCCGGCCCCAAGGAGTCGATCGTGCTGGGGTCAGGCAGGGACAGAGAGGAAGCCAGTTCTCCAGCAGGAGAACACACAGCAGGAGGAACCCGCGTCCTCAGGTGACCTCATGAGTCATAAACACCCACCAGGCTTGGACTGTTTCTTTCTAAGCTATTTCTTGAAACAGAAATAAATGTCTCTATTTTTTTCCCTAGAAGCTTAGCTCGTGCCCCATAGGATGTGGGGCCTTATCAAAACGTAGGACATCGGAGAGCCCCTGCCGACTGTGGCCTGGATGTCACACTGGGAGGACAGAAACGTCCTTTTATTACCAGGCAGCGTAAGACAGAAAGACCGATTTTATCAGGATGCTTGTTGCAAGCGGAGGCTCATTCCTGCAAGTGAAGTGTGGTTTCCTGGGGGCCACTGGGAACTCCCCGGCTCGCTGGGGAGTTTGGAAGTAGACCGGGAACAGGGCGGTTCGGAGGCAGGAAGGCGGACGCTGCGGGCCCGGGGCCAAGCAGGGACGGCCGGGTCAGGCAGCTCCTGATCGAATGGCTGCGTTTCATCTGCTTCTCCTGTCCCTGGGTCACTTGTCTGACAGTCAACGGCCCAGGAAAGAGCATCTACCTGGCTCGCCTAGCTCAGGTGTGTGCGCACCTGCCAGTCGGGCACCCTGGGCCAAGAGGAAGGCTCTGAGCCGCCAGTCTCCAGTTGACCCTTAGACTTCTGTGTCAAAGGTCGCTACTTGCCTTTACCGTCCTACCAAGAATGCACACACTGTAGGGAGGTGATGCCCCAAGCAATTTGGGGTGTTACTAGAAAAGGGAGTTGGATGCTACTGCGGCTCTAACCCACGATCTCTGGCCTGGGAGTCAGGAAGTGAGTTTTGACACTTAGCTCTGCCACCTGCCAGCCACGTGACTCTGAGAAAGTGCCTTTGACTTTTGGGGCCTGAAGTTCAAGACTGGAATCCCTAACGATGCACATCCTCCAACACAAAGTTACCGAGACCCAGTCACGGGGGCAAATCACATGAGTAGTAGCTGCTAGTTACAGACCACCCCCCCGTGCTGAGATCTACACACTGACACACAGCTGGGCTGTTTGTCCAGTTACAGATCCGCACTGGAAAATTCTAGCAGCACATATTGACTGTGTCTGGTTACTTGAGGGACAGTGAGACAGACGGGGATTATTTTAAAAACCTTCATATTCTTTAAAGCCTCTCAAAAGTGGGGAAGAAACAAAGATTCACCAGGCCACAAGCTCACATGATTTTAAACTTTAAGCCTTTTTTTTAAAACCACAGTTATTTTCAAATACCTAAGGAACAACCGGGGAGTTTTGCACATTCCTTGAGGCTTTTTAAAATTGGGAGGGTTTAGATTTTGTTTATTTCTCCATGGAGAAAAACAAAATTCGGGAAGGCTCCTCACTTACAGATGCCCGAGTTCTGCCCCGGGGCCCCTGCAGGCCCAGAGAGTGACACCCTGGTGGTAAATGGCAGTGACAGTCACGGCCGGGAAAGGCCCCTTGGGAACCTGGAGAACCACCCGAGAGAGCAGCAGGCCCTGCCGGGTAGGGCGGCAGAAGCCCTGGCGTCCTGTCCTCTGTCAGGGCTGTAGCACCCACTGCCCCTTCCGAGGCTGAGACCTCAGTCTATGTTGGCTTAAGGCATGAAGGTCTGGTTGGTCACTGGCTGGAGGCTGTGGACTTACATAGCCCCACCCTCTCTGCAGACCCACTGGGCTGGGGGTGGCCAAGGCTGGGCAGAGGCAGAGCCGGCTTGTAGCCAAGGCTGATGCCCCTAACGGAGTCTGGGACCTGCCATGTCCAGCCCAAGATGGCCACCTCTGCTGAGGGCTGTTGGTTTTCTTGCTCTCATGGCTCTCCCCTGCCCTCGTTGGAAGTGACGGCTGTCACCACTCACAGTCACTGCCCAGAGCTGGTTGTGCCCCCCACCCCAGCTGCAAGGCCACCATCCACCTTCCACACACTCACCTCTCACCCACCCACCCGGACGTCCAACCATCCACCCGAAACAGTCTATACTGATCGCCGACTCTTGGAGACATGACTCTATAGAGCAGGGAACAGATTGGACTATGTTCTTACTCTTCTGGAACATTCTAGTATACGAGGGAGGACACAACAAGTAAGAAAGCAAACACTTAGCAAAGACAATTCCAGAGTGTTCTGAGAGCTCTGGAGACATAGGTTGAGATGAGGGAGGTGGGAAGTTCAGGAACGGGAGGGGCGTGAGGCTGCTCAGAGGTGGTCTCCCAGCATGATGAGGAGGGGTCAGATCTGTGAACATCTGGGGGAAGAGAGTTCCAGAAAGAAGCAGCAGGAGGAGCAAAGGCCTTGAGGGGGGAGGGAGCTTGTTTGTTAGAGGAAGGGACAGAAGGAGACCAGTGAGCTGGAGCTTCGTGAGTGGGTGGGCAGGTGACAGGTGTGAGGGTGAACAGGTGCCCCTACATTGCATGGGACATTTGTGTCATACCACGAAGCCTGGATTTTATTCTAGGAACTGTGGGCATCTGTTGGAGGGTTTCAGCTGAGAGTGACATGATTTGAATCATATTTTTACTTATTTTTTATGATTTTTTTTTTTTTGAGGCAGGGTCTCACTCTGTTGTCCAGGCTGAACTGCAGTGGTGTGATCACAGCTCACCGCAACCTCCAGCTCCTGGGCTCAAAGCGACCCTCCTGCCTCATCTTCCTGAGTAGTTAGGACTCTAGGTGTGCACCACCACACCTGGCTGATTTTTAAATTTTTTGTAGAGACAGAGTCTTGCTGTGTTGCTCAGGCTGGTCTCAAACTCCTGGCCTTAAGTAATCCCCTTGGCCTCAGCCTCCCGAAGTGCTGCGATTATAGGCATGAGCCACAACACCTGGCCATGAATCATGTTTTTAAAAGGTCACCCATTAATTTTCACTTACAAACATCGACTGCCTACTTAGTAGATTCATCTGAGAGCCTTGAAATGCTCCAGATGCAGAGGGACCGAGAGGGGGAGAGAGAAGATTTCAAAGTTATCAATCGCTGGCGGTGGTGCATTGAATCCATTAGCATGACTGGGGGTCAGGCTTGATGGAACATCAGGAAAAGCAACTGTTTAAAGTCCCGCTATCCAAGAAAGAGCAGAAATCGTGCTGGCCCCAAGGGGCTCCCTCACCCAGCCCGAGAGGAGAGGGTTTCTGTGGTGGCCCCGCGTGGGTTGTTTGTGAAGGGCGCCTGTCCCCACTCCTCACCATGCCCACAATTTCCTGGGGCCCCGTGTATGTGACTCCAGCATCTTTCTGAGTGTCTAGAAAGCAAAGCTCGCGAGAACAGACCGTGGGGAGCGCGGAAGCCGGGAATCGGCCATGGGAGAGGGCAGTGGGCGGGGTCGCTTTGCTCGGTGACACCTGTTCCCCACGCTGGCAACAGGCGTGACACCTGTTCCCCACGCTGGCAACAGGCTCTGCATTTCGCCCTGGGACTCTGACCTTTCCCCGCCCTGCGTCCCTGCGACAGGGTTCAGGTAAGGACTTCCTCCTCCCTGCCCCAGGTTCCGGGGCTGGGGAGCGACACCTGCCCCATTTGTGGGCAGAGACATGACTAGGGAGAAATATTTGTCTGTTAGTAGAAGAGCGGTGAGATTGTAAATGAAATCGATGCGGTGAGTCGAGGAGACACGGGGGGGGGGGGGGTGAGGGGGTGGAGGGGACTCCTGTCCCCACTTGACTCCACCCAGTCACGCCCAGACAGGCTGGAATTCCGCCCCTTCTCGCCAGAATGTCTGAATTTGCAAGTGACAATAGAAGCCCCAAATTTTTAGGTAGAATCATCAAAGTGGTAAATGTTGGCTGAATTTTCTCTATTCTATAACCTGTTTTATTGTCTTTTGGAAAACTTAGGACTATACAAAATTTATTTTGTGCCCCCCCCGCCCCCTGCCAGATGTAAGTCAGGTCTCCAGGAGCGAGGGTGTGTCTGTGTTTACGGCTCTGTCTCCAGGGCTTACAGCTATTGCTGGTGCAGTATAGCTGCTCAGTTAAGTACAGGCTGGATGAATGAATGATCCAATACTTGCTACGCTTTGCATGAATGCAAGGATCTCATGCAGCTTCTCTTTATGTGCAATGGTGTTGAGGCTGCACTTGATGAAGGAATGTAATAAAGTATCAGACTTTTTTAACCCAGCCCAGGGTTACCTTGTGCATGGATGTTTGCGACCCAAGGGGAGAACGGGGCATTTTCCTTGCTCCAGCCCAAAGGGAGGCTGGAATATGCACTCGCCCGCCACAGTTCTCACTTACCGCCATCAGTCAGCAGGCTTTTAGGAGAGAGTTGCATGTGTGATTTATTTGCAGATCCGTTCAGGTCCTGAAGGAGAGATACTTAGTACACAGTGCACTTTGTCATCATGTGTCAACATCTCATCGCACAGACAGCAGCAGCACACGGTGTGAGGGTGTAATTGGATTGTGCTGGCATCCTGAAATCTGCATTTCATCGGCCAATAGCCACAGTGTTTGGAGAGCCATTTGCCACGGACACCAGCCCTTTAGAAGGAATCAGCATGTAGAAAGACAACGGACAAACGTAAAGCCGCGGAGTGCAAACTTTATATTTACAGTCGGTAGGTTTATAAATATATATTACATTCTTACAATCTATAATACATTCTACACGTGGATGGATCCGGGGGCATGGGCAGCCACGGTGGCATTAAACGGAACGTCACGAGAGCGAGGATGGAAAGAAATACAAGGAGGCTGCCGAGAGCAAAGAATTATCATCGAAAAGGGGTGATTGTTTCATCACCCAAGCAAACAAAGGGAGCAGACTTGGGGATGGAAGCAGGTGACGTGCTGGCTGCAGGAATCCCAGTCTCAGAGCAAATGGATAGCACCACAGCTGGAGGGGAGAGTGCTGAGGATGAATGTGCACACACGGTATCTCAGGAGAATTCAGTTATATGGAGAGAGAGAGAGAGAAGAGGAGGAGGAGGAAGGGAGAAAGGGAGAGACTGACCTGGCTGCCTGGCCCCTTTGGCTTCCCACCCCCCAACTGTCCCTCCCAGGACAGTGTCGAGTTGGCCATAATCCCACCCCGTTCTCTGCCTTGGAGCTAGCGTGAGATGGGGTAAGAATCCTCCAATCTCCCCCGACCCCAGCTTCATGGGCGTCGCATCTGGGGGACGTGGGAGATATTCAGAGGCATTTCAAACTTAAGCAATGTCACGCCTTTCCGGGCTGCCTTTAGGGCCAGGTGCCTGCACAACCCGCATGTCCACCACCTGTGTTGGTGCCTCACATCCCTCCAAGCCCCCAAGGCAATGAAGCCTCCCGTGTTGTCCAGGTGTGGTCGGGGCCCAGGCTTCCTTCCGGACCCACCCCTGGCACACTCGGAATCCCAGCTCACCCTGCACCTCCCAGACACCCAGGTTTGTCTCAACAGCCTCAAGGGTAATTTCTTGGACAGGAGACCCACCATGATGGTGACAGAGCCACGCAAAACAGCCTTCTCGTCTGTCCAGGAAGGTGAGGAACAGACACCACCCGGTGCTGAATCCCTGTGAATCCTGCCTCCCCCCACAGCCCCCAAAGCCCAGCCTCTTCAAAGACGGGTGGCGTGCACCGTCACCTGGGAGGTGACACAAAGCCCAGGGTGGGAAGAAGGGACTCAGGAAATACTGGAAACTGCCCCCACCCTCACCTGCAGATGACCAACGGCTTTTGGAAAGGTGGCAACACAGTGGAGGAATGCAAACTTAAACATGGGGAACTTGCTAGAAAGAGCCTGGTTCTTTGAACCTCACTGAAATTCTATGCCCAGTATCCTTAGTTTACAAATAAAGAAATGCTCTGAACTGCTCAGAGGATGTATATGTGTGTGTGTGTTTGCTCCTGGCATGTAGTTACAAAGGTATTTCGTCACTTGTCCCCTTTCAGGCCTGGTTGACAACTGCCTTGCTCTGTCCATGACCTGGTCTGGCCCCGCCCCGGTCTTTGAGAGATGGTAACTCGCAGTCGCACCTCCCGGAGCTGCCTGGGCGTGAGATTGCCTGTGGTCACACGCTCGGGGCGACATCTGCCGCTGCAGGTCACATGACACACTCCCTCCCTTTGATACATTTTCTTCTGCCCGTTTGCAACATTGAATCTTGGAGCCACGTGGATGTTACAGCATCCAAATGGCTTTGATTAACGAGAGAGAGCAGGAGAGAGGCTGTTCTTTCCTGGAACCTCTCAGAAACTCAGGTGATTCCGATCTCATTTTTGTTCCAAGTTTTAAAAATCCTGCCACGCGTGATAAACCTCTCGACTTTAAGCAAGACATCGTATGCCGGAATGCGCACACCGATGTTGACTCAGGGCCTCCCCGGCCGAGCTGGGGTTGTTTTCTGAGACTCTGTGGACAGTGTCACCCTTATCTTGTCCTGCCATGTCATTTCTCTCCCGGGCGCACCGTTGCTACACATCCTGGAGTTAAAGGCTGAAAGGTGAGTGAGAACAGGCGTCCGCGTGTGCGTGGCTTACACGTTTTCATGTAGCCTCTCCATGTAGTTGTGTAGCTCCGTGCAGTCCCCAGGCTCCAGGTCCTGGCAGACCCACTTAATGTCATCCTCGCTGCCCGTCACCACGGAGTCCCTGGAGGGGCCCGTGTCCTCCGAGGGGATGGTGGTGAAGGTGGTGAACTTCACCCTTTTCCTCTTCGAGGTAGGGGATGTGGGGGGCTCACCTTTCGGATCTCTCCCGTCTGCGACTGTGGCTCCTAAAGGTTTGAACAGCTGCCCGTTGATGCCTTTCTGGGAGTTCGTGCAGAGGAGGAATTTGCTCTCCTCGAAGTCCAGGCCCCTGTCGATGGCGGTGATCTGCTCTTGGGAGGAGGCAAAGTTGATGTGGTTCTCCAGCAGCAGCTCCGGCCGGTTGCTCAAGCCAACCCAGTCATGCGAGTGACTCAGACCCTCTTGCTCTTCGAAGGGGACCTGTTTGCGCCTGTACTTCAGTGCGAAGGTCACGCAGTTGATTAAGAAGACCAGGATGGCCAGGCAGAAGACCCCCAGCAGGGCGTACATGCCGATCTCCAGGTCGCTCAGCCCTTTGGACGCCTGCATGAGGTCGTTCTCGCCCGCCTCCCCGCTGCCCCTGGGCGGGTCCCCCTGGGCTGGGAAGCTGGTGAGGTCGACGGGGAGGGTCTGCAGGTGGCCGTCACCGTCCACGAGGCCTCCCCGGTCACTCTTCCGCAAGGTTGACCTCTCGGTGGCGGTGCCCCTCCCTTCCATGAGTCCCACGGAAGAACTGCCGTAGAACCTTCTTCCTTCCCGACTCTCCCATTCCTGCAAGGTCTTTTTGGGCCTCCGCTCAGTGATGTCATTTTCCAGGTGAACACCCGTCCCCGTGCGTCTGCTGTCGCTGGCGTTGGGGTTGGCATCGTTTTGCCCGAATTTCACTTTGATGTTTGCCGTCCCCACAGCCAACACGCTCTTGCGCTTGGACTTCTGGCAGGACTCGCTGATAACCACCTCGACCTTCACCAGGGCGCCCTGGCCTTCCGTCTCGGCGGCGATTATCGGCCACTTGAATTTGGGGTCTTGGTGGATGGAGACCACCTTCTCGTCCAAGGACGTGGCCATCAGGGCGAAGTCTTTCCCGTCGTAAATATCCAAGGGCGTGACCGAGCCGTCACTGAACTGGACCCAGCAGCTGATGGCGGCTTCCTGTTGAGAAGGACACGGGAATCAAAACGGGCCAGACGCTCGCCCAGCGCCGGGCAACATAGACACATCGTGGCAGAAAAATCGCTACGAGAACACAGAGAAACCTTCCCAGCAGTGGAGAAAGAAGGGATGCGAGGGCCCAAGGGTGTAAAAACAGAATGAATTCTTATAAAGACGTAGAAGCAAAATACGGCAGCAACAAGAAAATGCTAACAACAAAACCAGACAGATGTGCACACTGCCTAATGAGATCTGTTTTTTTGTTTTGTTTTGTTTTGTTTTTAAATCTGGAGGTGTTAAAGGGAAGACGGACCCTTAGGCTGTTCTGAATCTCCTTCTGCACAGTAATAAATTGCACGTCGAAGGAGATTACCAGTTAGTGGGATCATTTACAAGTGTTACACATTTAAATGAAACATATTTATTACATTATTTCTAAGTTGCTTTTATGCTGAGTCCCCACTTACTACCCACGACACAGATTAAAGCCCCTCGTGTAGACAAGGGGCCCCAGCAGGCTCTGGGTTTAGTGGCCCTGGGTCTAGAGGGATGGGTTTGCTCGAGGTAAGACCCCCCAGCCAGAGCGGGAGAAGCCCCTGGCTGGAAAGCCCATCTCTACCTCCACCCCGTGCCCTCCTCGCAGCCCGGCTGGAGGGAACCGGGAGTCGGGGCCAAGGTGTGCACCCATCCCTGCCCACCGCGCCTTTTTCCCTTTGTTGATTTAGACCAGTTTCCTTTGCAAACAGTCTGACCAGGCAGATCACTGGAGGTAAAGTCCAATTGAAGGCAAGCCTTTCGTTTTAACGAAGATGTCATTGTGCTTGACAGTGAAGTGTCAGGTCCATGGCTCCCCCGCCTCCCCCTCCCTTGGAGAACCTGCTCCAGCCCAGCCCCGGAGTGAGGACCGCTCTGTGAGCCTCCTGACCCGCCGCCTGGCGAGGGAGACAGCTGCTGTCAGAGCCATCAATCTCAGCCGCGCGGAGCTGGCTGCCACCTCTCTCTCTCTGTCTCTCTCTCATTTAAAATAAGAGGGACAGAAGTTAGGTGTGGGAAGATGAGCAGTGGGAGCTCATATAAACCTGGGGAATGAAGCCCCACTGTGGAACAACCACGATGGATCGTGTGTAGGCAAGAGTGTGGGCACAGCGTGTACCCACAGGAGGAGGATAACGAATTAGACCAAAATAAAAACAGGGGACGGAGAGAAGGGACAGGAGAGAGACTGTTGACCTTCCGTTTCCTCCAAGCTTGTACATCTGGGTCTGTGAGATTCCCCTAATCCTCCAGACACATCCCTTGTCACTGACTCCTGCCGGAGTGGGTTTCTCTTTTGTGCACCCACCGGCCCCTGACCGTGACGGAAGTCAATCGTACCCGGCTGTTGTTTAGAGTTTGGAACTAAGAGCAAAGGTGCCTCGAGTGTGGCTGTGTCCTCTGTGCCTTCTGTCGGCTTAGCCAATAAGTACTTTGATAGATGTTGGTTTGGACCAGGTGCTACGTGGCAAACCCGGCCAAGACACAGTGCAAAAGTCATTGCACATGACACTGGCTTACCAGGTTCTCTTGGTCTGCCACCTAATCTGAGCAGAACATTCAAACGCACAATGGATTTCTTGAAACCACCGCACCAGAGCCAAGTTGCACGGAGGGGTGGGTGCCCTGCAGACCCACCATGGAGCAGATTGCAGGGGAGGGTGTGTGGCTCCGCACGTCAGAAATGGACGAGCTCTTTGGCCTGTTCTAGCTGCATCTGCTCACTTCCCTGACACCTAGCTGGCCGGGCCTGATCTTGTCATCCCATAAAGATAGAACGGGGCCTCAGGCTACCTCTCCTTGGCTCTCTGTGGCCTGCCTCTTGGCTGGCTCCTTCCTTGACAAAAAGGAGGTTAGTGTCGGCCAAATTCCTTGGAGCATCACCCCAAATTCCGTACAGTGGACACGGGGGCTTTTCTCCAGGGCTTCGGCCTCGGGGAGCTTAGGAATTTTTAGTTGCTGCAGTCTTGATTTATGTATTTATTTTTTGCATCTTTGTTTGGGGGGAGCTAGGAACCACGGGGCAGAGCAGTCATCTGCGTCACAGGCGTCCTTTGCAGATTGATAAACCTGACAGGTGATCCCACTCCTCTGTGAGACTAACCTGGTGTGACACCCAGCTGTCACCCACAGGTGCCTGCTGTGAGACACCCATTGTGTGACCCACCTGAGGGGTGTCGCAAGCCCCGCCGCCGTACCTGCTTGGGCCTCTGCAAAAGCTCCTGAGCCACTGCAGTGGCAAAGATGGCTCTGTTGCTCCCCGGGCTGAGCTGCAAGGAGAGTGACAGCCCTGTCACCAGCTGGACCCCAAGGTCTGTGATGGTCACCTTCTCATCCAGCACAGTTATGGTCTTTTCGGCCAGGATGGCGTCCGACAGAGGAGACAGGATCTGGAGGGCAGAAGGGACAGGACAGGAAAGGTTGCTGTGGTCCTGGTGCCTCCTCCAATAGCACAAGGGACAGCCCTGTGCAGGGCAGGGACAGGCTGACAAATGAGCCGGAACGGACGGGAATGGGTCTTCCCCACTGACGACCCATCTAAAACATACATCTCGCTTGAGAAAACCTACTGCGCTTTTTACCTACCAGCAAGGAGGCACTGAGGAGTGGACAGGTGGGGCCTGGCACCCGCCCTGCATTCCCCAAACAAAGTCCATTTCCCACCCTGCACCCCCCTCACCCTTGCTAGCAGGAATTACCATTCTCATCCGACTGCTAACTTTGTGATTCTTCTACAGCACAGATTGCCCTATTATTTAATGTGTATTTTGTTTAAAATTATATATTTTACTGAAATGATTTGTTTTCAAACATCTTCACATCGCCAAAGGACAATGGGCTTGATATCCCAGTTACACATTTATACGTTTCTCTCTCGCCCATGAAGACCCACGTGCCACGAGGAGGGACAGCCTGCTGGTCCGTGGACCACCTCGGTCAGGCTGCGGGGCACCAGGATCCGCACTCGACGCCTTGAGAGGCGCTGAGCCGTGGTGCCGGTTACACTCCGATAAGCACAGCTCTGCGCGTCTACGCCCGGAGCCAGTATCCCAAAGTCTCATTTCTCCTCGGGACACCTGTAACGACCTGGAAAATGAGACTTATGTGCAACGTAGACCCTGAACGGGAAACCCTGCTGCCGAAGAACCGCTCTTCCCTCCGCTGATTCCGGCCGCTGTCCGCGGATCTTCAACCTGGATGAAGTGGGTTCCTCCCCGTCCACCTGCTTTCTTGACCTGGTTCTCTCTCTTGTCAAGTTTTTGGTGATGTTTATGAAGACGTACGTCAGGAGAACAGTTTTCCTGGGGCTCCTAAAGCCCAGAACCAAAGCTGAGTCCTTCTGTCTAAATACCGTCTGCGCTTTCTGGGTCCGATTGCGATCATTCACACGGCAGTGAGCTCGATAGGAGTCCCCGGAAGGAAGTGGACAAGTGAATTTATAACTCGGGAGGACACAGAACAAATAAAAGAACTCCAGCATTGCACGCCAGCCCTCTCCATTCCCGTTCCCCAGCCTGCAGGACCGAAGGAGTCACGGTATCTTCGTTCCTGCCCTGGCACGTCTCTGAGATGCTCGGTGCCCTCCAGACCTGGGGCTGAGACGCGGTAGAGTCGGCCGCAACATCCCGAGAGGACGGAAGCTTTTAGGCAACAACGTGCAGTGAGGGCAAGAGGCCCAGTGAGAAGATGCTGCCTTCACGCCCTCGATTCAGACGAGACGAGCTCACCTCAGGGCTTTGTTCACCCAGATGCTGACACTACCACGGTCAGGGCAAAATGATGCGCTGGAGTTTCAAACACGACCGACCAGAGGAGCCAGTCCAGGGCTTCTCACGTGTAAGTGATACATGCTGAATTTCAAGGTCCTCATCACGTCATGATGTCACTTACGCGGTTTCCCTGACCGTGTCTCTAAACGTACTCACCCTAACATTAGCCACTGCTCTATGCAGTGACAAGCCACTGAATTCTCCTCTGGGCAGCGCAGAGGCAGGGGACAGACAGCCCTTGCCCGGGGGGTTCCTTACCTGGATGGTGGTCATCCCAAGCTCCTGCCCGATCAGGACCTGCCCCCCTTGCAGCGTGGCGATCCTGGGCTCCTCCACCTGCATGAAGTCGCTGGTCAGCTCTGTGATATCCACTTGCCAGTCGGAGCCCAGCAGGTGGGCCAGGTGGGCCCCCGCGTCGGCCGCCTCCGCCACAAACTGCGTCAAGACCCGCACCATGGCGTGCTGGTACTGCAGCGTGCAGCCGCGGCCCCTCCTCTCCTCATCCTCCTCTTCCTCACTGTCGCCCGCCGGCCTGTGGAGGAGTCAGTTCGGGTTAGCAGGTGGGTATGACTGTGAAGGTGAGTGAGCCGCCAGCCCTGCCCTCCAGGGGTTCATAGCCAGCCACGTGGAGGTGGAACACAGAGGATTTGACCAGTGGTGGGGCACGAGCACTGAGCAATCGGAATGGTGTGGCAGGCAGAGTTTAAGCTGTCCCCAAAGACCCCTGCAAGCTCTTGGCATTTACTTGGTAAAATCTCCTCCCCTTGAGTGAGGGCTGGACCTAGTGACTTTCTTCCAATGAGACAACTGCAGCCAAAGTGATCGGATGGTCACTTCCATGGTTAGATTTTAAAAGACTGTCCCTTCCGATCTGCCTGTGCTTTCTGCCCTCAGTTCTTCCCGCTTGGTCGCTCTGATGAAGCAAGCTGCCCCGTGGAGATGTCCCCTGGCTAGAATCTGACAGTGATCTCTGGCCAGCAGCCGGCAAGGAACTGAGACCTGCCAGCATCCCCATGAGGGACCCGGATGTCAATCCTTCCCCGTGGGAGCCCATGATGAGACCCCAGCCCCACTGACAGCGGGATCCCAGCCTGGGAGAGACCCAGCTCAGAGGACCCAGCCAAGCCACACCTGCATTCCTGACCCGCAGAAACTGCAAAATAATACATGTTATTCTTTTAAGCTGCACTAAATTTGGGGATAATTTTTAAGCCACTAAGTTTTGGGCTAAGCCACTAAGGTATTCAGCAATAGGTAACGAATATGGTGGAGCTATGGGGACTAGTATATCCCTATAAGCCAGTGCCCCCAGGAGGGGAGTGCTGAGCCCAAGGAAAGGCAGGTGGGAGGAGAAAGGCAGACGAGGCTGGGATGGTTTGAGGGGACAGGTGTCAGCTGCTCCCTCAGCATTCGATGCCTCGTGTGCCCGTGGCCCTTTGGTGGCACCACCATGGTCTCCGTGAGAATAGCAGCAGCTCTGTTCACCTCTGGAACCCTCTGCTGCCGTATCTGACCCCGACAGCTGTGACGGCATCTGGGACGGGCCGCCAACAGCCTCAGCCGGTTCTTTGGTAAATCTGTCCCTGCAGTTTCCCTCTCTGTGGCGTCAGCAATCACTCCTTAACTCAGCCTCCCAACTCAACACCGGATGCCCCGGTGACTAAGAAAAAGGTCATCACTGAAACCGTCTACGTGAGACCCACGGCCTCGGTCCCCGATTCATCCTCTCCCCAGGGCTCACGAGGACCGAGGAGTGCACTTCCAGGGGAAGGGACACGAAAGTTACTTCTCAGGTAAGTGCAGTTCTCCACCCCTGCTGCATACAGAGACTCCAGGAACATTTCCTTGTCTGACTCTGCACATGCTCACTTTGGGCGTTCTACCTGTCCCTCAGGCACGAGTCCTCACACACGGGGTCTTCTGAGATGACAAGTCTGTGAGCGGAAAGCCCGGGCCTCCACCGCTCCCGCTACCTGGTGCTCACCTGACAGCGGATGATGGAGACTCTTACAACTACCAAACATCGTCAGAGCGATGTCCCACACACGGGGGACAAGCTTGGACCTCATTTCACCAGGGCTGAGAGCTCGGGGCCCAGGTCAGGCAGCATCTGTTCACATGTCCCCCCACCCCCCGCAGTGGACATTTGTTGTGCTCCTTCCCTGCCTCAGTCTCCCCTTGTCCTGGAACTGAGCCATCGGTCCAGGCAGGGGTGATTCTTCCTCTGTCTCCTGCGGCTCCAGCCAGGGGACTGTGGTCTAGCCACTGCGTGTTCCATCCGCTTGGCTGCACTAACTAGGTAAGGGTGGGCACACAACGCCAGCCAAGGGAAGATGAGACTTAAATACAGGACTTTTGCTGGGACTATTGGGAAGGAGAGAGTGTCCCTTCTGCTGGAGTTGCAGGGGAGATGGGAGCGTGGAGCCGCAGGAGAAGTGCCCAGGGGAGGATGAGGCCAGCACAGAGCAGACAGAGCCGAGGGACGGAGAGAGACTCAGCCCTTAGACGTCGTGAGAGCCCTGGGTCAGCCACCCTGTGAGTTCCCTTCTTAGCCTAAGCACATTGGATGCGGGTTTTGGTTCTGGAGTCTCACAGACGCACCTACCTTTTGTTGGACACGATGGGCACCCGCCAGCCCTTGATCTGATTGAGCTCCGTGTCCGAGACCTCGATCTGCAGCGGGAGCCGCGGCACCCACACCGTCATCTCCAGGGCGCCGCTCAGGTGCTGGTAGGTGAAGTTGACCGCCACGTTCACCTTGCCTTTCATTTCCTTCCCGTTGACAAAGACGTAGTCGCAGCGGTCAGAAACCTGTGCAGAGGGGCGAGAGAAACGGGGGGCGGGTGGGCGGGTGAGCGGGTGAGTTTTCACCCTATTCCGCAGCCCCCGGGACAGCTCGTGGAGGAGGACAGGGAAGCACCGGGGCTGTTTGGGGGTCACTGTAGGGGGATTGAGTCCCCATGTAGACAGAGCAGATGCTGGTTGTTGCTTCTGAGTCTAGCAGGTGCTGCTATGACAGACGCCGTCCGAGCTCCGCCCCCATCTCCCGGGGTCCCTGTTATTGTTTCACTGCACCCAGCACAGGTGCCCACCGGGACCAAGCCCTTGAATGGGCAGGAGGGGGGAAAATGAGGCTGTGGCTTGTGGAGCTGGAGCCTAGAAAGCCGGGCTGGAGAAGGCCCCAGGGATGATGGCTGCGTGGTGGGGGCGAGTGGGCACCTGGGGAGAGTGGGGGAGGGGAGAGAGACGGAGAGAAGGAGGGAGAGAGGGAGAAGGGGAGAGAGAAGGGGGCAGAGAGGAAAGCCCCCTACCACCTTGTTTCTGCACCCACTTCCCATTTCTAGCACGTCATGAGTCCAGCTTCTCTCCCTGCTCTCAGACCCCTCGGAGCCTCCTGTGTCTGCCCACAATTTTTCTCTATTTTTGCTCCTGTGAGTTCGAGCAGGTCTCTGGGACTTGCAGTCAAACAATTCCCCTTTAAGGGCCCAAGATGTGTCTCTGACAGGGGTTCCAGGCTTTGGGGAGCACATGGGGGGGGCCCAGGTGGGGGGTGGGGTGGGCGTGGCCTGCCCCAGCGGGAAGGAGTGTTTGTTTTATGGATGACTTTGTTTAGAATTGTCGGCTTATGGTATAACGAGCCACAGACCAATTGCTCATGGGCTTCATTGTAATTTAAAAATATCCGCAGACAACATACTCGACCGTGCCTGCCCCGGGGGAAGACGGCTCCAGCGCAAACAGGATTTCTCACAGCATCTTTCCAATCACCGGGGCAGAAGTTCACGTGGGCAGGTGTTGCCTGGTCCGTCCAGGTGTGTGTTTCTCTCTTTCGTAAGGACATGCTGCCCCCTTGTGGGCAGCCGCCCTCCTCTACGCCTGGTCCATGTGGCTCTGCGGAGGTGGAGCCCCTGCTCCCCAAAGCGGGCGTGATTCAAGCCTGGCCACTCAGAGCCCACTGGCCACGGTGATGGATTTAAGAGTCAGCAGGTGCCCAAGCCAGGCCAACGAGAGCCTTAATGGGACCTTAACTGAAGGCGTTGGGAAACAGGTGTTGCTAAGCTGGTTAGCGATAACCCCAGAGTTGTGAGAAGATGCCACTTAAAGAGCCTGATCGAGATTCAAGCCCACCCAGAACAAGAGTCCACTGATGGCAAAACAGCAAGTTGTGATGACATCACTTTGGTGCCTGGATCCAGCTGTGCCTGAAGCAGGTGCCCCTAGAATTTACAGTTCTATGGGTCCATACGTGTCCTTTTTCTTCGTTTAATCTACATCAGGTTGCATTAATTTAGGCCACCTGTTTCACATTTTAGACTGTTAGAGCACAAATGAGCATTAGAGATCGTCTCGATCAACTCCGCACCCATCAGATGAGGGAAATGAGACAGAGAAGGACGTGGTTGGTTCAAAAACCTGCGGTTTAGGAGCTGATTTCTCTTTGCTGTTTTGATACACGTACTCGTGTTAACCCAGGGAGTGAGGAGCTTCATCTCTCCCCAGTTCTTCACGCGTTTGACGCTCCCTCACTCCACAGGGGCCCCCGGGAGACACGAAGCTCTGGTGATAGGAAAGGTGGTCTCTGAGCACATGCTGCCCAGCGTGGCAGACGCCGGTGTGCCCCGACTGACCTCCCTTGTGGAACTGGAGCACGCACCACCCGGCTGCTGCGGGTGTCGGCAGCTAACAGCTCACACCTGCACCTTTCTTTGGACGACTTCCCCTGGCCGATGGGAACTGCCTCCCCCAGGATGCCTCCGTGGTATGTCTCCTAATCCAGAGCTCCCTGGGGTCGGGGGAGCAGAGTGTAGCCTAGACGTCCCCTGCACCTTGTTTGTGGTTGGCTGTAAAACATCCCCCAGAGATATCAGCTCCTACTCCCTGGACCCTGTTAATGTCACTTTATGTGGATAAACAGTCTTTGCAGTGAAGTTAAGGATTGTGAGAGGAGATTATCCTGGATCATCGAGGTGGGCCCTAAATGCACTCACAGCGTCCTTGGCAGAGAGGGAGGGGCGGGGAGATTTGGTGCTCACAGAGGAGGAGGTGATGTCGCAGAGGCAGAGCCAGATGCTGGAGTGATGCAGCCGCGAGCCAGGGAGTGCTGGTGGCCATGAGAGGCTGGCAGAGCCCAGGAGCCTCCAGCAGGGGCGCGATTTCATACTTCTGGCCCCCAGAACTGAGAGAGAGCGGGTGTCTGTCGTTCTGAGTCACTGAGCTTGTGGGAATTTATCACGGCAGCCGCAGGAGAGGCACAGAGCATCCTTGTCCCACAGCCTCCAGCCCTGCCTGCGTCCTCACTCCCCACAGCCTCTCCTGGGAGTCCTCCCACCGCCAGTCATGGGCACTGAGCACCCATGTCAGGCTTTGCTCTAGGGCCCTTACCTAAGCTCACCTGGGCTCCAAGGCCCTTACCTAAACTCATCTGGTCTCCAGGGTCTTTATCTAAGCTCACCTGGGCTCTGGAAATCTTATCTAAACTCACCTGGGCTCCAGGGACCTTACCTAAGCTCACCTAAACCCTGGAGAACCGTATCTTAGCTGGTTTGGAATTCAGTTAGGAAGACACAAGCCTAGTCCCTCGAGTGTGGACCCAGACCCCAGACGCATCCTGGGCTGCAGAGATGGGCCGAAATGTGTCCCCACAAGAGCCAGATGGGGCAGAACTTCTCCTTCCTGCATCCTGACATCCATCCTTCCCTCCACAGCCTTGCTCACCGCATGAGATCGTGACACATTCCCAAGTCCCCCTCTGGGAGATGAACTGCAGAAATGTAACGGTCTAGGTGAGCTGGCAAGACCTGGTCATTACTTCTTGTTAAAATATGACTGACTGTACACATCGAATAATTTATTAACTACCACTTCACGACGCTGACAGTTCGAAGGGATGATCTATGAAAACTCCTGAACCCCTTTTCACGATCCATTTCCAGCCGGTTGCACCGCTCTGTTACGTGGATAGAGTTAATATTTCTGACTCTGATGTGCATAATCCGGCACTTATGTGAATTTAATGCCATTTCCTTCTTTTCTGTCTAAATGCTGTATGAATTTAAATCTTATTTAAATATCACCAACATTCGTGGTAAAATTTATGTTCTTCTAATATTTTTCTCTTTCCTCTTTTTTTTTTTTTTTCCAAGAGCGAAAGCTAAGGATACTGAAAGTCTGTCTTTGTTCCCCGTCAAACTTGGCAGAAGCGGATGTTGCCCGGGACAAGACATTGCACTTGCATCCGAATCTCACGGTAGGCAGTCGCATTCTGTGGTTAGTTTGTATCCTGTACTGCAATGGCAACATTGATCACAGTGGCCACAACAATAGTCGTGGCTAATATTTATCATTCGCCACATGCAAAGTACTGCGCTGAGTGTTGATACCTTGTTCCATTTGAGCCTCGCAATAAATCTAGTATTAACAGGCAGGGACTGTTACCCCCACTTTGCAGATGAGGAAACTGAGTCTCGGTGCCCTACAGCCACGAGGCACCTGCTACACTAGGCTCATTCGTGGGAAGAGAACTTCAGCGAGTCATACTAAGCTCATGTTTTTGGGAAACAACTTTACCTGACTCAGGGGTATCTGTTAACGTACAAGAGACACTTTTCAGCCGAGAGAGGTGGTTTTAAGTGCACACGCTGGAGGAGGAGGAGGAGCCATGGCCTTCTGTGGCAGGGACACACCGTGGAGGGGCCCGAGGCTGATGCTTCCGGGCAGCGGAGACTCTCAGAGGGAAACAGAGTCAACTTGAGCAATGAATGACCCTGTTATGGCCAAATTGTGTCCCCCCCAAATTCGTATGTTGGAGCCCTAACCCAGCACCTCAGCGTCTGACTGTATTTGGAGACGGGGTCTTTAAAGGGGTGATTAAGTTAAAATGAGGTCACCAGGGAGGGCCCCAGTGTGATAGGGCTGGTGTCACCAGGGACACGCACCCGCAGAGGGAAGGCCGTGGGAGGATGCAGCGAGAAGGTGGCCGTCTGCAGGCCAAGGGGGGAGGGGGCATCAGGAGAAACCAAACCTGCACACTCTTGACCTTGGACTTCCAGCCTCCCAAACTGTGAGAGCATGAACTTCTGTTATTTCAGCCGCCAGGTCTGCCTATCGTGTTGTGCAGCCCTGGCAAACCACGCCATCCACTGTGCAGAGCACTACTGTCCCCCATCTGTCCAGTCCCTAGGGACTGTTGTCCTGGTCCAGGGGACGGCCAGGCTGCGTGGAGGGGAGGCCGGCAGGGAGCTCGAGGGAGAGCGGCACCTAGAGTCGGGGCTGCGTATGTCGGTGACGGTTAATGCCGCACCGAGGACAGCTGTCTGTCTGGCAACCCTCCTGCGTGCTCACGTGCGTGGGCGGGTTTGATTCCCATGGCAACCCGCCAGGTAGGCATGGCTACTGTACCCATCACACAGGTGAGGAAACCAAGGCACGAGGGGATTGGGTGACGTGCTCAGGTTCACACAGCTGGGGCGCCTTGGACCCGGGATTTGAATCCAGGCCATTCCAGCTCCAGGGCTGTCCCCTTACACCTCACATGACACGGTGTGACTGCAGATGTCTCAGGGAAGCAGATGCTGAGACGGAAGGTGAGCCAGGCAGGGATGTCTGGGAAGGAGACAAGAGAGGGTGAAGGCACATTTCCGCCAGCTCACCTGCGTGGTGCGGAGCAGAGAGTGGATGCCCGGGGGAGGCATCCCACCTGGGAAGAAATGGCCAGACCCTGGAACTGCTGTCTCAGTCTTTAGCTAGAGCCACCCCAAGAAGAGCGTGAGTCACCTCAACCCTGAGGGACCCCAGGGAGCTAGAGCCGAGGACGTCTGCTACCCGCGCTCCCCGAGGCTGGGCGAGAGCCCTTCTGGAAACATCTGAGGCTCTTTCTGTGTCTGCCACGACGGGCATCTTATTTATGACATGGAACAGGGACAGTCTGGCGTCTTTGGAATCATCTATACCAGAAGATTCCATATATAGTCTATATTCTATAGCCTATTTTCTTCTAAAAATCATACATTTAAATTACCAGGAAGCTCTGTTATTTTTAAATGAAAACGGGACATTTTTACACAACCCCAAATTTCCACTTTCAGTCCTTTTCCTGGGTCAGAGGAATCATGTATTCAGTGAATGTTCTCCTGCCTTTGTGCTCACAATTATCCACCGTGTGGCCTGTGTCATAAGATCACAGTTGTCCTCGTGCGGTCACTGACTAGCACTCTGGCAGGAAATGACTTTAATAACCACCAGCCCAAGTCGCGCTTGCCACGGGCCAGGTGTGGTTCAAGGCCAGGTTTCTCGCTCTTTCTCCACTCCATCGACAGGCTGGGCCGGACAGTTCTGTGTTATCGGAGCCCGTTCTGGGCATCGCAGGGTGTTTAGCAAAACTTTGCCCCACCTGTGACAACTACAAATCTCTCCAGACGTTGCCAAGGGACCCCTGGGCAGCAAAATCCCCTCCAGTAGAAAACCACTGTTCTAAGCACTTTTCCACAATGACCGTCTATGCATATACGCAAGCACTTAAGCAAATACGTTCTTCTTCTTTTTAAACACAATGGCCAGCTTTCCATGATCTGTGCCCTTTTTTCCTAAAAAAAAATATAACTTACAGACAGTTCAAAACCCTTCTCGGTAAGTTTCAGATTTCTAAGATTTTAAAGTCTAGGAATCAAGGCCATACTTTGGACAATGATGGTTAGATAAATGGAGAATGGACGCCAATTTCCCTTTAAACACAGTGGGTGGAAATGGAAAAGGTGTTGTTCTGAATTGTTACAAAGTGTCCCTCGCAGTCGGAATAGGAAGCAGCTGCAGGGCAGCCTCCTTGCTGCTCTGAGACAGGGTCTCAGTCAGCACTTGGTGTCCACAAAGTGCCCCCTCTCCGGCCTCGCCGCTGCCTCGGAGCAAGGGGAGCTACGCCCCCCTCTTTGGTCGTCTGTCTTGTGCGCAGAGCTGGACACAGAGAGGGTGCTGGGACAGCCCCGGGTTCCAGTGGCACCTGGACACGGCAACCTCACGCTGGCCCGTGGCCCATCGAGACGACATGTGTTTGCTGATAACGTCTAC
The DNA here is from genome assembly GCF_020740605.2 of Lemur catta. Taxonomy (NCBI): domain Eukaryota; kingdom Metazoa; phylum Chordata; class Mammalia; order Primates; family Lemuridae; genus Lemur; species Lemur catta. Next base: position 30,329,734 of record NC_059148.1, read on the forward strand.
ATTTAACAACCGACCCAAGGGACTTCTGGAGGGCAGTGAATTAAACATTGCTGGTTCCAATTAACATCAAAGCTAAGCGTACTTGGAGCGGCTGCTTTGATATTGAAAAGAGATCTTTGGTGAAATGCCCTTGAATGAAACGGGCCGTGGAAGGTATTGGACGTCCTGGCCATTCCAGGCGAGGCTCCAAGTCTGACAGAGCTGCTTGTTTTTCGTGTAAGAGCTTTGGAGGGGGCACAGGGCTGTAGCTCGTGTGGGCGGGCACCTCGCAGCCCTCGGGGGAGAGAACTTCAAGGAGCGCACAGCATGCCCATCCCTGCTGCCCAGCTGCTGGTGCACTGCCCACTCTCTTCCTCCAACAGCGGGTCTTCTTCTACAGGGCTGTCTCGCTGCTCTGACAAATGGACTGTTCTTAGAAGAGTCTTACCTGCCCCCAAAACCACCATCTCAAAAGAGGAATAATGAAATCTATGTTTCCCTGGCCTTTTAAGCACATTCCACTGGCTGTTCTATGAGAGGACGGTGAGTGATGTGACCCAGGAATGCTGTTGGGGCCACAGGAATGATCAGGAGAACTCCAGCTGGGACGACCAAGACACGGAAATGGTGTTTTTGACCAAACTTTATACGAAGGGACTTAGTTGCCTAATCTGGAGGTGCTAGAATTAGGAGCCACCTTGCAGTCTAAAAATGGTCACGTGGATCAATGAAAATGATCCAGACAGGTGTGGTGGCTCACACCTGTAATCCCAGCACTTTGGGAGGCCAAGGCCGGAGGATCACTTGAAGCCAGGAGTTTGAGACCAGCCTGGGCAACATAGCAAGACTTTGCCTCTACAAAAAATAGAAAAATTAGCCAGGTGTGGTGGTACATGCCTGTAGTCCTAGCTACCTGGGAGGCTGAGACAGGAGGATCGCTTGAGCCCAGGAGTTTGAGGCTGCCGTGAGATGATCCTCCTGTCTCAGCCACCACGGCTCCATGATGAGGATGGACTACATGGGCAAGAGCGGGAGACATCGGGGGATGCTGACATTGGTGAGCAGAAGCCTGAAAACAAGCAGGATCCCTGCATGGTGTCAGGTTCATTACAAAGGAAGGAAGCAGCTTTGCAGGGGAGAATCCTGCAGGCAACACCTGGAACAGGGGATCCATGTCGACCTCGCCAGGGATTGGTCTTACTGATGCCTCATCACGACGCTGCCCTGCGGTGTTCTTGCTAGAAAAGCAGACGTCCAGTCTATTCCCGAGAAAACATTGCAGGGGCCCAGACTGAGAGACTTTCTGCAACCTGGCTGACCGGTACTCTTTCAAAGCACCAGGGTCGTGAAAGATTATGAGAGACTGACGGATTGTCCCAGGTTGGTGGTGACTTAGAAGAGACAACAACTAAACACAATTTGGGATTCCCGGATCGGACCCTCAAACCGAGAAAAGATATTAAATAAAAAACTGGCCTGTCGTTTAGCTGACAATATAGATAGATAAGTGTAGCATCAATATCACTTTCCTGGTTTCGATAATTGCATGACTGTTATAGAAATTGTCAACCTTAGGAGGAACCAGGTGAAAGATATATATAAACTGTTACTTTTTACAACTTATTTTTAAATTTGCATATATTTTTTGTTTTCTCTGTACTTATTTTGCAATTTTCTGTTAGTTTAAAATTATTTAAAGATAAAAGCCAAAGAATAGCATAACAATTCTGATCATAAAACGATAAGTCCCTATAGTAGAATGACGACCGCCCAAAGACGTCTGTGTCCTAATCCCCGGAGCCTGTGAGTGTGTAAGGCAGGTCACACGGCAAAGAAAAATTAAGACAGAATTGAAGTTTGCTAGTCAGCTTATCTTAAAATAGGGATATTATCCGAAATCATCCCAGTGGAGCCGAGAGTCCTTAAAATGAGAAGAAGGGGGCAGAAGCGTCGTGAAGGTAGAAGTGGAGGGAGAGTGAGTTGCTATGAGACGGACTCACAGCCACCGTTGCTGGCTTTGGAGACGGAGGACAGGGCCGCGAGCCCGCGAAGGCAGAAGGGCTTTGCACGTTGGACCAAGCGGGGAAGCGCATTCTCTCCTGGAGCCCACGCAGGGAAAATGCAGCCATAGGGAAAACAAATACAGCACCACACCCCACACCGACCACATCACACACAGACCCCCAGAATAGCGTGGAAGAATGAAGTCCTGTTCAAACGCAGTTGTGAGTCCCCAGGAGAGAGACTTACCTTGGTGCTTTGGACACTGGGGGAGCTGTGAGATTCAATAGGCTTGATATTGTTAGCGGTGGAGTCAACAAAAATCTCAGACGGGTTGGATATTGAGGGTGAGGGGCAGGGAGGGCTCCAGAGTGAGCGTTGGCTTTAGGAACTAGGCAGGGAGGGGGTGGAGAAGTTAAGGGGGAGCGCTTGGGTTCTGGCCCACCGAGGCCAGCTTGTCCCAGCCCCGGTCTTGTGAGGCAGCCCTGGAGGGCGGTCCCCTGTCTCCGTGGTCTCCATCACTGCTGCAGAGCCACGCTGGGTGACCCGACAGCATGACACCATGTGGCCATCCCTAAGTTTGGATGGCATTGGTTTACCTGTGTCCTCACTGTGAATTTAACATTTGGGGCCCACGGCCCACGCCCTTTCCAGAGCTAGCACCCCGCCACGCTACAGCTGAATATTTGGCGCTCATTTGAGTCTATCGTATGCAGCAGACGTACCAGATGCTGTGGGGGGAGGAAAGTGGGTGCCGTAGAGGGAAAATAAAAAGGCTTAAAGGAGTTTTCTGATCTAGCTGGGTAAAGGCGGAGTGTTGGAAAGGATTTGAGAGTCACACACAACACTCACGACCTGGCAGGGCCATCTGGTTTGGACACCTGTGAATTCCCTGCTGGACAACATCAGCCCCTCCAGAGCAGGGACCCTGACTGATTGGTCTCCGTACCTCCAGGACTTGGGGTAGGGTATACAGTAGATGCCTAATAAATATCTGTTGAAGGATCAAGTCAAACCCCCATGGAGCACAAACTGTCTGAGGAGTCAGAGGCTCGACTGCCAAAATTGTTCCAATCCTGTGTCCCGTAAAATCGGAAGCGGAGGATTCTATTCTCAACCATGCTCCGTAAGACATAAATTCCCCTGGTCAAAAATGTACTGGATAGGCAGCACATGAAATAATAAACACACCCTACATTTTCTTTATAGTGGGAATTATGCAGAATAGACTTTATCAGAATTTCTGTGTTTAAATGTCTTGCTTATTTGACATGAGATGCTGACAGTGACAAAGATAACGTAAAACTCACAGCACATCACACCCCAGAGACACTGAGTGACAGACTGGTTAAGGTTAATGATCGCTGGGGATTCAAACAGCATGTAAGATGAGTCACTCTGAAATCTTCCAGCTCATATGAGAAAGACACTTGCTAGGTTTGTCCCCAAATTTGAGGACAGTCATAAAAATATGCACGCCATTAGAAATACTGAGTTATGAAGCTGAAAGAAACTTTTCTAAGCTGTTAGTAATACAGAAGTTGCTCTACTATGCTAAGCTAAAGAATGAGGTGCCTTTCAATGTGTTCACTAAGCTAAGCAGTTATGAAATCGTTGTCACGGTTGATCAAAGCCAAACAAGGTAGAAAAAGCTATCAGAGTGGAGGCTCAAGCAGTTACTTAGTAAAGACGTCATGTCTTATTTTATAGATTTTGTGATGCTTGTAGTATTTTCCAGTTTTTGACAGTTTGTGACTTGTTGATTCCTTTTCTCAATCTACAAAAATACTCAGTAATTTTGTGCACGTAATTGTGTGTTTATTTTCTCAGACGTGTGTCCCCAGCCCAGCCGTAGAAGCTCCAAGTCCTGCAGAACCTGCGTCTGCCCTGAGCCGGTCCTGTGGTTCCTGGACCCTCTGTTCTTCTCTGTTCTGTCTACGCGGGCTCTGTGGGGTCTGTCCCCAGCCAGCTCAGAGAGTGCTTTCACTGTCCCCACAAAGCTCGCTGTGATGGCTGATTTCATGTGTCAGCTTGACTGGGCGAAGGGATGCCCACATGGCTGGCAAAGTGTTACTTCTGGGTGTGTCTGTGACGGTGTTTCTGGAAGAATCCAGCATGTGGATGAGCAGACTACGTAACGCAGATTCGTCCCGCCCAGTGTGGACGGGCCTCATCCAGTCTGCTGAGAGCCTGAATGAAACAGCAAGTGGAGGAAGGTGAGTTCTCCCTCTTCTTGGGCTGGGACATCCCTCGACACCTGCCCTGGGACCGTGACACTCCTGGCTCTCGGGCCTTCGGGTTTAGACGGGGACCACGCCACTGGCTGTCCCGGTTCTCCAGTGCCCAGATGGACGATCTCAGGGCTTCTCAGCTTCCATAACCATGTGAGCCAGTCCCTAAAATAAATCTCCTCTTATATATCTCTACGCATCTCCTATTGGTTCTGCTTTGCTGGAGAACGCTACTAGTACAGATACCTTCACCGTATGTTTTCCATACGCTGTTCAATTCTCTGCAGATTGCCAGGGTTACAGGGAGGGCTCCGTGGCCCTCACGTGGCCTCAGGCCCTCTGTTTGCTCCTCCCTCTGCCTTCTCCCCCAGAACTGCAAGCACAGGGCTCCCCTGGCCTCATGGGAATCGATCCGACCCACTTCCGGGACCTCCAAGACCCACCTGTAAGCACAGGCACTTCTACTTCTGGAAATACTGAGTGATGACTTAACACTCTCATGTGTGCAAATGTTAATCGTGCAGCCCAAGGCATGTTTACACCTGTGTGGCCCAGCAGAGCCCTGCGTGAGGTCAAAATGCAGAGCACCTACGGCTCTCGCCGATCTCCCTCGTTCCTCTTCCCCATCCCAGTTAACCATAACCTCGACTCCTCTCGCCCTAAACCCTTTGTGCACCCTCAGGTCTGGGCGAGGTACCTGTGCACGTACATTCTGCCATGGTTCACCTTTTGTTGTCAAGTAGTTCACGGCACGAGCACAGAACCTATCGATGGACGTTTGGGTCATTTCCAGCTTTGGGTTATTACGAACGAAGTTCCCGTGCATAACTTCTGTCGAGTACCCGCGCTCAGAACGTCCGGAAGTTGCCGGGTGTTTGGGTGGACTCGTGTTTCATCCCCAGCACTTGAAAGGGTCCCCCTCACCCGCCTCCAAGCCAACAGACTCAGTTTCCGCTCGCAGAGGGATTCTGGCGCGAGCTATTAACGTAATCACATTTCCCCACCTACCTCGTTACAACTAAGTGGCTGCGCCTGGAACTGACCCTAACGGGAAGACGGGGAGAAAATGGAGCATCTGCCTTTGGGGGGAAGCCCCTCCGGACACGGCTGGGGGCGGGAGGACGTCTGGGTCGTATTAGCGATGCTTCGTGTCTCCTGCAAACCCCCGGAGGTAAGAATGCGAGTACGCCCAGAAATAATGTGACGGTCCCTGGAAGCGTGTTCATTTCCAGAGGAATTACGTAGTCTGATATTTGAGAAATTGAGACCAGCTATGAAACCCCCTGCTGGGACACTGTCTCCTGCGAGAAGTCGTACGGGATCAGGGGAGGAGAAAAGAGGTGGTGAGGAAACGTCCCGGGTTCCTCCCACCCTCGCAGAGTTTGGCGAGGACTGGCTCAGCCACCCTGAGCTACCCGGTGTGAGAACACAATTCACCTCTCGTGGGGCTTTTTAATCCTTCTGTCAAAATGTTTTGCTTTTGCTTTTGATTTCCAATCTGGTGTAGACGTACCCTTGTGCAAAATCCAATGAACACGTTACCTGCCAAGACAGTTGCGTTTAACTCATTCTAGTTTTGACCCCGGGACTGCGTGCGCCGTATATAAAATCTTACTTGTTGCTGTTCTTATTGCTACAATTAATATTGACAGCTTAATTCTAAAAACGTGGATTAAATGAATAGAAGCCAGTAAATTTAGTCTTTCTATGTCTGTTTACCTGTAAATGACACTTGAAGTTTTTCTCCTATTTTCATCCTAAAACATTGTGGCCCCCAGGGAAAAGTTTCTGATACTTGTTGTGTGGCAGTCAATGTGTTAAAATGTGTTTGGGGAATGTGACGACATTGGCTGTCGCATTGCTGTAAACATTTCCAAATGCGCACTCTCCAAGTCTGTGCCTACCAAGGGCCAGGAGTGACTTGGTGCAGCTCCGGGCCGGTGCACAGACCACACTCTGCAGAGCAGCGGGATGTGGTGGCTTCGTCGGCGGGAGGGTTCCCCCTGCAGCAAGGTGTTCCTGCCCTTCCCAAGTTCCCCGCAAGCTCATGCAGACACGGGGCAGGTGTTCTGCCGGAGCACGTGCTCGCGGTAGGGGGAGGGAACCACGCCCAAACCAAGCCTCTTTGCGAGATGACGGGGCCTGGGGGGCTGTGGGTCCCGAAGCTTCTCTGCCTGTAGATTTCCCAGTCCACCTTCCTTTTCTCTTGCTCAAGATACACGTCTTTAAAATTAGCCCAGGGAAAATATACAGGGAGGTCAAATCCTCTGATATTAATATCTTACAAATCTCTATTTTCATCTAAGTATCCATGTTCACGTCCTATCCAGGGCATCTGTGTCAGCAGCCTTCCAAAGCCAACGGGAAATATCTTGGTGGCTCCGTGACCCTGGGCTCCGGCTTCCCTTCTCTTGCCTCAGTTTCTCTTTCTCTAGCTGAGATCCGTTTGCATTTTTTTTTTGGCTCGTGGGATCTCCCCTGTCTCGGAGGACATGTAAGGAAGGGACAGACATCACAAGCAGCAGAGATAAACGCCACAGTGGCTCCTTCTGCCTCAGTTTAACCAGCGCAGACAGCATCTCGCGCACACGGCCCCACTCACGGCTGTGAAGGCCCCACCTGCACCGCGGGGATTTGGCTAATTGAAGAACAAAACTGTGCCGGCGCCGCGGGGTGGTGGGTGCGTGGTGTGGGCACAATCACAGTACAGGATGCATGCACTTGGCAGGGGTTTACATTAGGTATTGAATTAGCATTCCCCGAATTAATGCCGGGTTCTGCTTTAATCCATCTTTCAGGAGTCTGATAAAACCAGGCAGCACTGCACGGTTTTCTCCTATCTTGGTGGCCTAAAATTTTTAAATTAGCAAAGAGCTTCTCTCCTCATTATTAGCCTCCAGCAATTACAAAGAAGCAGCCAAGTTCTCCGTGAAAGGATTCGTCGTGAGTGCCGACGGCCCTGTCACTGGAGTGCGGGGATGCCCACAGTGGTCCAGGGGGTGTCAGCTGGGGACAGGACGTAGCCTGAACCGACTCATGTGCTTCATACAAAGCTTTAGAGGGGAGACCTTAGGTGCCAAGGCACGAGGGACCTGCCCACCGACGATGACGGGGACAGAGGGAGAAGGAGGGATATTGATTCATGAAATGAATGAACACATTGGCTTCAAGGCTTTTCCTATCATACTGATACAAAATTGTAGCAAAGCACACATTTCCTTGATTAAGTTTTTGATATATTCAATCACTCCTACCCAAAGAGCACTTCATCTCCTCGCTGTATGATCTTTTAAGGAAAGACCAGCAGGCACTGCGGACACTGTGCAAACACTTCTGCCCTCTCCGTGCCAGAGGCCTCGCTGGCCCCGAAGGGCACACAATCTTGGCTCTTGGGAACTTCAAGCGAAATAACCAAAATGAAAAGCAAATATTTTCCGAATTTTTACAGGAGGACACTTACTGAACCTTTAGCTAGGCTCCACTTGAATGATTTTTAAACTTAGCTCTCCTAAATTGTTGAAAACAAGACTGCAGGGACACACTGGGGTAGTGCAATTATCCTCTGTTGACAGAAGAGTTGAATTCCAAGATTTACCCTCCACCTCCCTGTCGCCTTTATTTGCAATAAGTCACTTAAAAAACATTTTTCAAGGAAAGCAAAGTTGGTGCAACCAACTGCTCTCAAAGGAAAAATAAATGTTTTTCCTTTAAATATGTTTGTACCTGTTTGTACAAAAGGAGATGATGTTTATCGTCTTTCTGTTCATCTACCATCTACCCATATATTGATCATCTATCAACCTATCATCTTAAATTCCCTAATGTATAAGAAAGATGCCATCTTCAGGAGATGGGAATATGGTCTTTGTACATAGTAAAATATTTAAATTGTCAAATTAGGCATAATTGTTTCTCAGTAAGTTCAAAGCAATAATTTACATTTCCAGAAACTTTTAATAAAAAGACAAAAAAGAGGTTTGTTTTGCAGACAAACCACAGGCCATTTGGGGATGTACGTAGGATTTACTTGTGGTGAGAACCCTTGAATCTACTCTCTGCAAATTCTAAGTATACAATCCATTATTATTACCTGTAGTCAACCATGCTGTACATTAGCTCTCCAAAACTTATTTTAGAACTGGAAATTTGTACTCTTTGACAAAAATCCATCCCATTTCCCCCGGTCCCCAGCCCCTGGCAACCACCCTTCGACTCTCTGTTTCTATGCATTTGACGTGTGACCATGCGAGCTCAGGGATACCTCGATTAGCTTGATAGCGGCAGTCATTTCACGATGCACAAGTGTATCAGAACATCATGTCGTGCGCCTTCAATATATACAATTTTTATTTTCCAATCAGGCTTCGATAAAACTGGAAAAAAAGTAGGATTTAGGGGACCCTAGGTTGGCTGGCTTAAGCTGTGGAGACTTGCAGGGAGGTGTCTTGCTCCCGGGATCGTAGCTGCCTTCTCACTGCACTGCAGTTGGGGGGACTTCGGGTCTGGTGTGACGCTCGGGCTGTCCCCACGGAGACCAGTCTTTCTACAGCGGGTTCTGCCTGCCTGTGCCTCCTCTGACCCCGGCCTTTGCTCCGGGGCTCTGCTCGGGGTTGCTGAGACATCCCCAGGCTACGCTGCCGTCCTCCTTAACGTCCCACTCTCCCTTTTCCCAGGCATCAGACCTGCATCTTTTAAAAAACTTGTTTAAGAACATCTAACATGAGACCTCCCGTCCGCACATTTTTATGTACACAACACAGTGCTGTTAACTCTAGGCACGTGCTGTCCAGCAAACCTCTAGGACGTACTCATCTTACATAACTGGAGATTGACACCTGTCGAACCACCACCCCCATCTTCCCAAATGTCCACCAGTGGGTGAATGGGCAAGCAGCAGGTGGTCCACACATACAGCAGGGCATTATCCGGCGTTAACAAGAGGAGGAGATCCTGCCATGTGCGACAGTGCAGAGGAACCCGACAGGTGCTGTGCACACCTGCATCTCGACCTGGAGACTTTCCTGCCTGTATCCGGCCCCTCCTCCCCTCTTCTCCCAGGAAATCACTGAAACACCTAAGTCTGCCCTGGAGTCTGCTACTTGCAGGACCTGAAGGCGCACAGAGTCTGGGTGTGGTTGTCATGATGGTGGTGGGCACCCAGTGCTCTCGTCTCCCTAGCATCCGTCCCCACTGGTTACAAACACTCCGCTTCCCCCCACCCCCCGCCCCGCAGTCCAGCCAGCTGAAGTGAGGGGGCTCCTCAGTCCTGGGTAGAGTTCCTCATTCCTTCCCACTCTCCGGTTAGCTCAGGGATGGGCAAATCATGCAACTTAGGATGGTACAAGTTATATCATCCTCTTCCTCTGGGGTTACTATGGTGATAGAATGCAAGCTTGGAGCTACTGAAGACCATCTTGGCTGCCTCCCTGGGGTGGGGGGGACCTACCTGGGAAAGAAGGTGGTGTGTAGGGAAGCAGAGTCAGGAAAGGGAGATAAAGGTATGACTGGGGACATTCCTAAAAACCCCTGGATCCAGCAGTACCTGAAGCTCATAGACTTTTAAAGGCATAGGAACCAATACAATATTTTTGTGTGTGTGCAAATTAATTTGAATTGGGTTTTTGTCCCTTTGCAAAGGAAAGAGTTCTGAAAACCCAAATTACTAACAACACAATTACATCTGACCCTGGACTTTACTCACTTTTGGAAATGTTTGTTTTCTTCAAGGGCATAGTTACAGACAAGTGGCATGGAACTACGGTGGGAGCATGAGCTATTGCTTTCTCTTTGCCACTTGGTGGCTCAGGGCTGGCTTCTTTTCTTCCTTATGTCAATGTCCTTAGCTCAAGAGAATTTTTTTTCCCTGGCCTGAACATGGGGTGGAAATGATTTAGAGCCCCTATTTTTGGGCAGGACTTATTCCAAGGATTCCATATATATTATCTCAGAGAGGCCAGTTGACCAGCATTTGAGATAATTTATATTGTTATTCCCATTTAATAATTAAAAAACTCAAGCTCCAAGAGAACAACTTGTGCAATGTTATTTGGAAACTCATGGATGGAGTCCAGCTTCGACAGACAGGCTGTGTTTGAGGCCAGTCGTTTTACCGCTTGTTAGGGGGGTGGTGTCGGGCACTGACCAAAGACCTAAGTGAATCCCATTGTGGCCACGTCTTTGATTAGCCTCCTTCTTCTGGAACCGATCTCGTCCCAGAGCTGCACAGGCAGCCTGAGTCACCGGCGGGGCCGATCATGGTGGCTGGCATCAGTGCTTGGGCTCAGGTGTGCCCCAAACCCAAGCTGGACCAATCAGAGTCCTTCCCTGATATCTTGTTTCAAACTTGAGCTTCTAAAGAGACATTCTTTCATCCTCTCTGTTCATGGGGACAGGTGGACGAAATGATGGAATTGCTTGAGGTCAGGCTGCCCGTGGTGGGGGGAGGTTTGCAGGATGTGGGGGGTCGTCCCGTGAACACAGACAGGAAGAGCCGTCAGGATAAATTGGGGGGGACCATTGAGGCAACAACTGTTGTTGAGCCCATGTGTCAGTTGATCCCGGCGTGGAACTTCAGCCCTCCTCTGTCTGCAGCTTGGATATATAAACCAATAAACCCCTTTTTCTCTGTCATGTGTAACCAAGAGTCCTGAATGACACGGGGACGGTCGCCATGTCCTCGAGGGAGTCACTGACTGAGGGCTGATTCCTCTCTCCTCTGAGCTATATTTCACTCAGGGAATAAGTCTGAGAGCACAGGACTGACTCTAGGAAGGAGGCAGTGTTGGGGGGACCATCTCTGCTCCCCGGATAGCAAGTTGTGGCAAAAGCTAGCACCGGTGACCGGTGCATAAACCCTTGCCCAGAAATGTCCCCTGTTCAAAAGTCAGCAGAGACTGGCGTGTCCGTTTCTCAGGATTGTGGTTCCAGAGCACCACAAACCGGGTGCTTTGGAACAGAGAGCTTCCTTGCCTCCCAGTTCTGAAGGTCCCCGAGTCTGAAATTAGGATGCAAGCAGCATTGGTTCCTTCTCTTTTAAAGAAATTATTTATTTTTTAATTGACAGATAATTAATTGTACATATCCGTGGGGTACATAGTGATGTTTCAGTACATATAATGTATGGTGATCAGATCAGGGCAATTAGCATATCCGTCATCTCAAAAATTTATCATTTCTTTGTGCTGGGAATGTCTAATGTCCTCCCAGCTATTCGAAATGACATATTATTGTTAACTGTCATCACCCTACAGTGGTGCAGGCCCCTAGAACTTATTCCTTCTAAGTAGTTCTCTCCCCTCCCTCCCTCCCTCCCGCCCTTCCCAGACACCAGCATCCGCTGAGGGTTGGTTCCGCCTGCGGAAGTCAGGGAGGATCGGTTCCATGTCTCTCCTCTCTTCTGGGGGTTTGCTGGTAATCTTTGGTGTTTCTTGGCACACAGAGGCATCACTCTGATCCCTGTCTTCACGTTCATATGGTGTCCCCCTGTGTGGGTGTCTCTTTATGTGTCATTCCTCTTATCAGGACAGCAGCCATCTCGGGTCAGGGGCTCGCCCTACTCCAGTAATTAACTAATCACAGCTGCGATGACCCTATTCTCAAATGAGGTCATATTCTAAAGTGCCTGAGATTACGATTTTAAAATATAAACCTTTGGAGGGGACAGAACTCAACCCGCAACAGATGGCACTTCACAAAACTCCCTTGGAGTGCCTCCGATCCAGAAAATGTCAGGAGCAATTTTTATTAACATCATCCTTGGCACTGCTTTTTATAACTTCGAAACTTTTTATTTTGAAATAATTTTAGACTCACAGAAGAGTTGCAAAGATAGTACAGAGAGTTCCCATATACCCTCCGCTCGGCTCCCCCAAATGTTGAAATGTTACATAATCACAGGATATTTATTAAAGTGTATCAAAGCGTATTCACTAATTTACACATGTTATTCAAACGCTGTCGATTGTCCCACGCAGCCCTCTTCTGTCGCGGGAGCCCGTCCAGGACCACCCGGCTCTTTACGTGTCAGAGCTCCTCGTCCTCCTTCAACCTGGGACGTTCCCCAGTCTTTCTGCATCCTTCTTGACTTTAGCAGCGTGGTCAGTTATCTTGCAGAATGTTCCTTAATTTGGATTTATCTGATGTTTTCTCATGATTGAGTTGAGGTTAAGCATTTTGGGGAAGAGTAAGCACCACAGGGGTGATGTGCACTCTTCGGTGCCTGATGTCAGAGGGGCCACTGGCGCTGCTCCTTAAACTTCTGTTTGGGAAGCCGATAGCTTCCGTTTAATGAGAAACAACATTATCACTGTCATCACCATCATCACCATCATCGCCACCCTCACGATCACCATCCCTGCCATCATCACTGTCTTTTACCATCGCAGCTCCCTGTGTTTAAGGTACGAGAGTCTCTAAATTTTTTTCTAAAATGCTGCTTTAACTTGAAAACTGCAAACTCACAGCTACACAGGGCAAATAACATAAACAAACGAGCTGGATGTGAACTGGAAAGCCTCTCCCAGGCTGAAGGAGGGCGACTGTTAGTCAGATCATCCTATCGTCATCTTGTATAGAAAGGGCTCCGTGCTGCCAGATATTCCATTTTCTCAGAGAAGCCATAAATCCCATTTTAATGTAAATTTTAATGTAACGATTTCAGATTTTTAGATGCCGGCCACTATCCAACACCTTTAAGGCCAGACACAACGTGTGTATTAGCGAGAGGTGACCCAAGGACCTTCAATTTGCAACCTCTGCAGTTGCAGACTTCACGATGTTTGTGTATTTTCGGGATCTGGGAGAAGGGAAACGTTGCAAGAGAGCAGGCTGGAGCTTCTTTGCTCTTTGAACTGGTGATAAAAACAAGCAGCCAAACGAGCTGACAAATAGGGTCTCCTCACATCGCCACCATCCGTCAACGTGGAGGCTGGAGAGCATGAAATATGGTGACGGGAAACCCGTTCACCCCATCCCCGAGCATCTTTAACTGTCACGCCCACGCCCGTGACCCTGCCTTCCTCCTGATGCCAAACGACCACTGCAGACTCAGCCTTGACACCCGGCTCCCAGCGGTGGGCACGGCCGCCCTGCCAGACGGGCTGAGCACAGGCACAGGGACGCCCTCCCCTCCCACAACTCGGAAATGGTTGTAGCAAAATTTCCTGAGGCCTGCAAGGGGTAGGAATGATGAATCCACTTACAGATTGGAAAACAGAGAGGGGGGAACATCTACTCTCCAAAGTCCTATAGGAGGAAGTTTGGTGTTGCCTGGACTAAGTGGTGGGATGCCTGACTCTCAAATTCTTCCTCTTCCCAGGAGACAGAGGCTGGGTTCAAAGAATGTGTGTGTGTGTGTGTGTGTTGAGAAATTTGAAGTTTTGCAGCTGTTCTCACATGCAGTGGTGACTTTCAAAATACTCCCTCACCAGCACAGCGTGGGCACCAGCCAGTTGGAGCGGCCACCTGCCCAGTCAGACACCAGCCATAAACCGTCAGTCCAGCCACCCCAGCATGAGCCTGTGAATTCCGCGTTGGTCCTAGGGTCACAGGGACTCCCAGTGGGTCAGCACGGCAGGAGAGAAAGGGGCATTTTCTACCCAATGGACTCCACTGGCCTCGGACACATAATAGCAAACAAAAGTGCATCTCAGATCTTGTCTCTGCTGTGGCTATGTCACCTGGTCAAACACACAATGGACTACTCTGTTGTCTTTAACATCTGCAGAGAAACATGCATTTTTAAATGAGCCTGGAATTTTCCCCTCCCTTTTTTTTTTTAGAATATTGCTCACATATCATACAATTCAACAATCTTAAGCATACGCTTGGATGCATTTTGGTAATTGTGGGAATACCACCAGGAACAGTTGCATTGCATACTAAAATTTGCCAAAAGAGCAGGTTTTAGGTGCTCTTACCACACACACACACACACACACACGCACACGCACACACACACACGCACACGCACACACAAAGTAACCATGTGAGGAGATGCATATGTTAATATGCGGATTGTAGTAACCATTTTGCTATTTATAGTCTCAAAATATCATGTTGTACAACTTAAATGGATACAATTTAAAAAGATCTGAGACAGTTCTCCCTGAAAAAAGTTTCCTCGTGCACTTTTGCACTTGTTCTCTTCCCCAACCCCGATCATAGCTAACTACTCCTTTTCTTCCTGTCACTATGGTTTTATTCTTTTCTAGAATTCCATATAAATATTATGAAATCTTACAGCGTATAGTCTTTTATGTTTGACTTCTTCATGCAGCATAATGTTTCTGAGATCCATTCATATCGCTGCACATATCAATAGTTCTTCCCATTGCAAAGACATTCCCCCTTTGTATGCCTGTGTCAGAATTTGTTTACCTATTCACCCGTTATTGGATGTCTGGCTTGCTTCCAGGTTTTTGTTATTATGAATAATATCACAAGCCCTGCATTTCGGCTTGGTTATAGCACTACATACTGTATAGGTGACCTTGAAGGTCTTAGTTTGTATTATATAGAAACAGAGAAGTGGAAAATAGCTTTGCTTTAAACAAGCTCATCACTGGCATTGCTAAAAATTACTGCAGCCACAAGAAAGTCGATGTTCTGGGCTTTTATGATCCTTCTCAAGTTCAGTGGCCAACACGATTAGATGGGAAATCATCCATTCACCCAAGAGATGTTGACGGAGCACTTTTTATATCAAGCCCAGCTCTAGAATCTGGGGACACAAGTGTGAATTCAACAAGGTCTTCATTTCTCAGAGATTACAATTTAAAATAAAGGGTGAGACAGCAGTACATAAAATGAGAAATAAATGAAAAAGATTATTTTGATTATTATGCATATGATGGAGAAATTAAAACCGTGGAGCATGAGGAGGAGTTATTCTGCAGATGAGGCCTCTGGGGGACTGTCAGGAGGAAAGAAAAGTTGGAACTTAGTGGAGTAAGCTGGCAAAAGTCTTTAGATTCAACTGAATTAGGCGGGGCATTACCCAGAACAAGTGATAAAAAAAAAACAGGGTGTATATTCTTGTGTGACTAGTATATAATTGTCTAGAGAAATGTTAATTGCTTAAAGATTGGTAAATTGCACAGGAGACAAAACGCAGGTAGTTGTGAGCACAGCTTTGCAAAACCAACGGTGTCATCAGGAACTTGCGCCTCTCCTGTCTGTATTTGTCCCCTCGTCATACACATTCCCAGGCAAGGAGCCCCTCTGGTGGGAGACGTCAGCTGGCAGCTCTAGTCTGGGAACTTCCCCAATAGTATCCACTAATTTCCACGATTGAGTCTCACTGGACCCACGGGGGTCCCACGGCCGCCTCTCAACTAATCGTTGTGGCCAAAAGAAGAAATTCTTTATTTTGCCAGTCTTGTGCCAGAAAGGGCTGGGTGGGTCCGCCCAAACCACAAGCTCTGACAGTGGGGTATTTCCCTGGGAAACTCAAGGGAAACAGCCCAGCAGAACCAACAACCCTATACTTGTCTCAACCTTACAAAAAAGGGGAGAAATGCCGTTTTTGAGTTCTAAGCTCTTGGTAGCACATGAATTCCCAAGCTTTGCCATTATTCTTGTTTCTCCCCCGAAGGTCAATACGATTTGCGAACCCAAATTACGCCCTTCAGAACGAGGCGACCAGCTCTGCTACAGGACCACAGTGACCCTGGCTGTCGCTGAACTCCCAGAGGAATCTCCCTGGGCCCTTCCTGGGACGTTTAATTGGGAGCTGAGCAGCTGCCTTGATTTATGATTTGACGTTTTTCTTCCTGGACCTTTATCTGCTCAAATAGTTTGTGAGTGACCTGAGGGCTGAGAGGGTATCTTCTTCCCTTTCGGATACCGTCCTCCGCTCCTGGCGCCAGGGTTTACCTGCGGAGTCTCACGTAACGAAGAAGTAGGGGAGGGGGAAAGGAGAGGAAGTGTGGGAGGCAGGAAGGAGCCAGGGTGAAGCGTAAGCCTCAAAACTCCAGAACAAGCAGAACGTGGGAAGTACACACGAGGCACTGCGTGCATGTCACTCTGGGGCAGAGGCGAAGTTAGTGGCCCCGATGAACCACGTCTGCTGGGTCCCACCTGGACATCCAGTGCGCCAGGGGCAACACCCGGCTGGGAAACACCAATGTGGCTTGGACGGTTGTGATATTCTGGAATATTTCTGTGCAAATGGGCAAAGAGGCACAGCTTCAATCTCCCCGAGGACTCCATCCCCCGGGGTTGCACTAGACTTTCCCGTCCCCCCCGGTAGCTGGCCGGAAGCGCACGAGGCTCTCAGGATTTGGTTCCACACCCGCTCCTGCCTCTGCTCTGACTTTTCTGTGCTCCTCCGGCCCCTCTGTGAATATTTGCATATCACCTGGGCCAATCCAGAGCCATCAATATTATTATTTAATTAATATGTACCTTGTGATTCAACTCACCTTTAAATCAACTCACTTAAAAGCAAACAACCAGGAAACTCGGTTTCCACGGGCAGGCTGGGCTGCTTCTCCTAGATCCTCCAGACTCTCTCGCGCCGGAGGGTGTTGGAACAGAACATTTGTCCATCTCTCTGCCAACCCCAAAGTCCTCCCGGCCAAGGGTTTAGCAAAGCAGAGCCCCAAATCCATCTCCGTCTCCAATCTGTCCTTTAATCAACGCCAAGGGAGGGGCAATCTGAGCTCGTTATCTCATCACTCTCGCAACCCTCCTGCTCAGCGAGGCAGCGGCACAAAAGGCGGCTCGAAAATCCCCCAGATTTGACCTGAAATGAGTCCGGGCTGGTGTTCGAAGGCATCTCAGTCAAAAGCAGTTTTGCTGGGGTGATGTCCATTTCCATAATCCCCAATCACATCTGCAGGTGTTTTGCTCCCTGGGAGGTGAGAGAGGCCTCCCCAGTGGACGGAGGGAATTCGGGAGCAATCCTGGGGAGGAGTGTGTGGTCCTGGATGAAGGCTCATCTCTCTCTGCAGAAATTCGACACGATTTCCTGGGGCCCTGGCATGCTGGTCATTTGCCCCCTTGGTCACTCCTCTTCTTTCCCCTGCAGGGCTCCGTGTCACTGGCTTTGCAAACCACGTCCCAGGCTCTCTGGTCCACTGGCATCCAGGTAGGTGCAGCCAATCAGAGGGGGCAGGTTAGGAGGATGGGAGATGCCGGGGTGTTTCTCTGCCTCTTCCTTTCTGTGATTTGGGTGTGTCTTTTAGGGGCTGTGTCCTTTCCATCGTTCTGGCCCCCACCAGACACCTCCTGCCAAGTCTTCTGAGCTCTGACAACGCCACATCCCTCAATTGTCTTTGCAGCCTGAGCAGTGGCAGTTGCTTCCTGCCATGGCCGATGTCTCTCTTGTCTCATGTCCCCCTCTTTGTCCTTCCAGCCCTTCAACACTGGTTCTACATCCCAAATTCCCTCTATTCAGTTCTCTGCCATAGTTTCTGTTCTCCAGGCTGGACTTTGCTCGGCACGCTTTGTGCATAGCTCTGGACCGTGCACTGGGAGGGGAGGGTGGGAGACAGCAGGTGTGAGTCAGATAGGCATGTGCGTGGTGTTCGGGGAGGTGGTGCTCACCAAACACAGAATTTAAATGCGGTGCTGCTTGTGCAAGACAGAGGTGGAAAATAATGGAATCACAGCTTGCTGCCTTAAGGAAAAAAAAGGAAATAAATACTCTGAAGCTTTCTCTGTCTCCTCCGTGAGGCCAGGGCTCAGTGTTTGGGTCACCGTGAAATGTCAGAACACTCCAGGCTCGGCTGTGAAGATGGAAGGAGAGCCGTACATACTAATTATTTCTACCTACAGCTTTTTTTGTGCCTCTCTCAATGATTTTCACAAGCTGATTTGATGAGGCATTTCCATGCTCTGAAACAAATATAACATATTCCTCCTGAAAAGTAAATAAGTGCTTCTCAGAACTCTAAAATCAGGAAGAAGGTGGATTTTCATGAAGCCCCAAACTCAGCTGCTTGGGGTGCCCCCAGGAGTAAGGCCAGGGGTTCCTGGGGACCCCCCACTTCAGGTGAAATTCAGTGCTAGAGGCAGATGCACCAGGTGGACTTTACCGGAATGACTCTGGGGACAGGGGGGCGATGGTGGTCCTGCACCCTCTCCTGGGTGTCCCGGATGAGTCTGGCTCTCATTTCATCAGGGAATCACTCCGTGGCTCTGGAAGGTGACCCCAGAAAAGCATGCAGCAGGAGTGAAGTGCTTTAGCAGGTGGGAGGTGACATAGTGTGGCTGGGACTACTGTGCTTTCCAGGCAAGAGCACTCAGAACATGCATTCGGTTCTGCTGACTCTCTCACTGTCAAAACCTTCTTTGGAAATCGTAATGAACCTCGTATTTAAAATTTGTGACACGTGAAGTTTCATCACCTCTCTGGCCGTGGAGAACAGCCTGCTAGATGGATGCCGGTGCACACACCACGTCCGCAGGCGCCCCAAGGACCCAGTGCGTTTGTGGGATGATGGTTTATGGACAGAGCTCACGAGGGAGGTGGGGAGAGAGCGCCCAGCGGGGAACCAGGCACCAGGACCAAAGGGCTGTGCGAGCCACTCACATCCACCAATGCTGCCCTCATGCACAATTGTGGAAACCACGGAAAATATGCTGAAGTGTCCCAAATTTTGTAATTTATATTAGGGAGCCAGGATGAGAGGACATTAACGTATTCATTAATCCCACGAATATTAACTCCCTGCCACCTGTCCTGATACAAAAGACTCCCAGGGTTGCAGAAAAGATGGATTCTGCCTTCGGGCACTGTTTCCTCGACATCTGGCATCCTGAGATCCTCTAATGGGTGTCTGGTGATCGGGCACAAATCACAAATTTATAAATAAGACTTAATATTTTAAAACTTAATACTAATGATGCTGACATTGCCAAGAAGGATGACGTTGTTTGGGATATTTCCTTGTGCTATCTGTATCTGGCTCCGTAACAGATGCTGCTGCCCCAAGCCGTCTTTCTCATCCACTTGGTTCCTTTTCTCGTGTTGTCTTTATTATTTTTTAATTAGAACTTCCTGACTCCTTAGAGACGGCAGCTAGAGTTTGTGGGTCCTCACAGTTCCGGATGTTTGAAGCATCCACAGACACAGCGTATTCTGTGGCTGACGGCTCTCTGAAAGGTGTCTCATGGCTGTCCACTTCCCCGCACACCCCACTGAAAGGACGCATTCTCAGTATGATTTTGATCACATTTACACTTTTCTTGCATTACAGAACAAGATGGGGAAGGATATTGTTGACTACAAAATAATGAACAGAACGTGAAGTCATGTAGCCTTTCTCCCCCGTGCACGTACGACACACATACCTAGAACTGTTTCACTGATCACATCAGTGATCCCTTACAACTGCAAAACAAAACATTTGCAAGAATACACAGATGCAAGCAATTGCATTCCCACATAGAGTACCATCTGATAAAGGGACTTGCCAACGCCACGTTGCTCTCTCTCTCCAAGCATATCTGGCCTTCAATTTGTACCCGACTTTGCAAGCTTCTTAGTGCAGGTGTAATTTGTAGTCATTTTATGCTACAAGGAGTACATGCATCTTTGATGGTGATTATGCAGTTTTGTTTTCTTCACCCTTCGCCACAACGTTAGTTTGGTACAAAAGGCATTATTTTTGCTCTCGTGGTAACAGGTTTACTAGAGAGGTACTTCTTTTGAAATGTTGCAAACATTTTCGTGACTTTGTATCAGTTTAATAAAATCCAATTTTCAGGGGAGTCATTATCCTTCCTCCTATTCACCCTGGCTTAGCCATTTTGTGTTGCTATAACTGAATACGACAGACTGGGTAGTTTATAAAGAAAAGAAATTTATTTCTTGCAGTTCTGGAGGCTGGGGAGCCCGACACCAAGGCGCTCGAATCTAGCAGGGGTTGGGGGTCTGCAGGCTGCGTCATCTTTTCTCGGAAGGCAGAGGGGCCAGAGAGTGTGCGAGAGCAAGAGAGCAGATGGTGCAAAACTCATCCTCTAATCAGGAACCTGCTCCACGATGACTAACCCCTCCCGAGATGACGGCACTCACTCATTCAGGAAGGCAGAGCTGTCACGACCTAATCACATCTTAAAGTTCTCACCTCTCAACACTGTCGCATTGGGTACCAAGTTTCTAACTCATAAGCTTTGGGGGCCACATTCCAGCCACAGCACCTCCTTTTCTTTTTAATGCTTGACCATCATACTGCAGATTCACTTGCCTCGGTACTGAACGTGCTGAGGTTGAGATGTGTCTGCTGTTCATGTTACTATCATCGTTCTAGCTATGATCCGACATTGCTGTCTCAGTCACCACGTCTTACACTTCAGCTAACCTGTGCGAAGCCATCGATCTAGTTTATGAATTGGAAATATGATGCCCACACTATGGAAACAGCAGACACCGCAAACTTCGCGAACGCAAATGAAACACACACTTCACACAAAGATGACATTGGCTGATATGAACATTAGCCTGATAACGCAACGTTAGCTGAAAGTAAAACCACAGACCATCTGGTCTTTGTGACGCCTACGTAACTTTAAAAGAGTCATGATTATTAAGAGTATAATGTGGCTTCTTGGATCATCATAATGAGTCTTATTTTTCAAATGTATGATGTATATAATTTCATTGGTTTTTCCTCTGCAGCTGTGAAACCTCTTGCTGGACTGCTGGATGTCATCTCTTAGGGAAGGGGGAGGCCGGCACATGGAGTTTTAGCTCAGCTTGGCTGGAGAAGAAGAACTGGACAGGGCAGTGGAGACAGGAGAGGCTAAAGCAGAAGGGAGGTCAAGATTGTGAGGTTCATGTTTTAGGTAAACAGTGGTTTGGAGATGGGACCATTTGGAGAACAAAAGATTATGTAGAGTTGGGGAAATTCAGGTGAGAAAAGGTGTTGGAACAGTTTAGAAGAGTGATGATAGAGTGGGGAGAGAGCAGAGCTGCTTTACCACATATATGGACATTTTTCCAGGTGCAGTGCCTCACGCCTGTAATCCCAGCACTTTGGGAGGCTGAGGCAGGAGGATCGCTTGAGGCCAGGAGTTCAAGACCAGCCTGGGCAACATAGCGAGATCCCATTTCTACCAAAAAACAAAACAAAAAACCATACACACACACACACACACACACACACACATATACATATACATATACATATACATATATATATATATATAAATTGTATCCACCTCTACATTAGACATGATTCCTGACTCTGTGTTTGCATGCACATATGTGTGTCCTGCAGCAGAGAGAGGCAACATTAAGAAGAGGGAGGAACCGAGAAGGACTCCTTGTTTTTGAAAGAGAAAGTGCAGGCAGTCGAGCAGGCTTTAGAGGGAAAATAAGCATTTGGTTTTAGACACCTTGAGTTTGACTTCTCTGTGTGATGCTGACCAAGGTGGTACATGGCGCAGACAACTGATACTCAGAACATGAGAATGGGCTGGGATTTCAGGTCAGGGAATCATCAGCTGGTGCAGAGCTGTACCCAGGGGCTACTGATCCATGCTCCTGGATGAAATCCCTCCGAGTGAGCTGCATGCACGTCTATCTTTAAGGCGTGGGCCGGGAAGAGGAACCCCCAAGAGTGAACAGTGAGGAGAAGCGCTGGAAGAGCGTGTTGTGTAATTTTATGAAAGGGGGTCTTTCAACATGAAAAAGAATGGTCAATTTTGTCAAATGCTGTTGAGAGTTCAAGTAGATGAGGGTGAAAACGATTTGTTGGTTTTGACAGCAAGTATTGGTTCTGTTACCCTGGCGAGAGCAGCTTTAACTCAGCGATAAAGTGGACCACACTGGGTGGGGGCTGAGAGTGCAGGTGGGGCAAGAGGTACCTCTCGAGTGTAGACGACCCATTCACGAAAAACCTCAAAGTGGGCAACGGCTGGAAGGAGCTTCCACTGAAGGTCACTCCTTTTTTTTCTCTTTAATATAGAAATATCCAAGTATTTAAATGTTGGCGGCTAATTTAATACTTAAACACTGTAAGTTAGCCAATGCTATGTGATTACTGAAACGTAGACACGAAACAAAACCGAATGTGTATTTAAGCAGAATGTGCCACCTTCATATGAAGCTCTGGATAGAACCATTGCATAAACTGCCAGGCTGTTCCAGGACTATGCAAATGACCCATGTTGGTTTTTTTGTTTTTAGCTTTCAACTCCAGAGACATTAAGCGGTGATTCTGGGCTTCCCTGGTATCTTAGAAGCCACACCAGTGCCAATACAGATAGCAAGGGGACCTGAGGAATTCTGTTAATAAGTTTCCTGGACAAGAGACTTGCTGGGACCAGTGGCACTCGGCCTTTTATGGGACAGATGTCTTGCTCTCCCTAGCAGGAGGGCCAGCAACTGCCCATCAGCCAACGTCTGCCGCTACGTGGCTGCTGGCCCCACACGCAACCCCTGTAGACAGCTGGCATCTAAGCCCAGACTGTTGGTACCTGCCAGTCTGTCTATGCAGCAAGGATGCCTTCACACCTGCCTGGTGGGCAGCAGCCTCAGGACTCAGGGCCCCTCTGCAGGCAGCCAGCAGCCGCTGGTCTCAGCGCACGTCCCCACGGAAGCATGAAAGAGCAGGGGACCTTCGTCTTTTCTTGCTACTTCTTGATTGATAGCTTCCCCCATTAAAGCCTCTTCCTTAACACATACCATGCAAAATTGTGGATTTTGTTTTCACCCACCTTGCACAACAGCAGATATAATGCACATGTCTTTAATATAATATCATACTAATCTAGTCATGAATCCAAATGGCAATTGACCAAATTGAGAGGCAGCCCAAGCCCTGGGTTTGGTGTTTCTAAATACACTCTGAAATTTAAAAAAAGGGGGGGGGATTTCTTGGACGTGCAAAGAGCTGCCCTTCACCCAGAATACAGAGGATGGCAGGGAGCGTTAGGGCTGGCACGCCACCACCGTCAAGGGATGTTTGTGGATGGAGGGAGCACACCCTTTAGAAGAAGAAAGCTGTCGAAAATAAGTCTTTTTCCTCTAGTCTTCTCTTAACGGTTTTGAAAATAACCAAGCTTTAGCGAAAGGTAAAAATGACAGCCATATTCACTGAGCTAAAATGACAAATTCAGAGTTAATAGAAGGGAAAGTCACGATGATTGTTGGAAAATGTGTTCTCTTTTGAAAAAAGTTAAGGTATTAGCCCTGGAAAAAATTGCAGCCTTCTCTAACAGCTATAACCACGGTTTCCATTAGGGACTCTTCCATTCAGACTCCTCAACCCGTATCTTTTTTCCCCCCAATAACAGCTTCACTGAGATATAATTCACATCCCATAAAAATCACCCTTTACAAGTGTACAATTAAGTGATTTTTAATATTAAGATCTTCACAGAGTGGTGCAATCATCACCACTATGTCATTTTCACCACCCTTAAAGAAACCCCGTATCTGCCAGTGGTCACTTCCATTCCCACCTCCCCCTGCCCCTGGCGAGCATTCGTCTACTCTCTGTCCTGCGAATTTTCCTATTCCAGACATTTCATATATATGGAATCATACAGTGTGTGGCTTTTGCAAGCTCGTCTGTATTGTAGCATTCCTAGACCGGTGATGTGCTTTTAAATTCATCTAATCCAGCGTTCTCCAACCTTGGTTCCACAGACATTTGGGGCTGGGTGATTCTTTGTTCTGTGGGGCTGTCCTATGCATCATAGGTTGCTTAGTCCCATCCCTGTTCTCTGCTTTCTAGATGCTGGTAGCATCCCGTCCTATTTAGTGGAAGCCAAAAATGTACCCAGATGCTGCCAAATGTCCCCTGGGTGAGGAATCGTCCTTGGTTGGGAAACGCTGATCTAAACAAATCTCCTCTCGAACTGTACCCCACTCCCATCACCATTTAAATACATAAAATCTGGAAGGTTAATCTACTTCCTGAAATCACACAATTAGCTAGTGCCCAAGAGAGGGTCTAGCACCCTGACACTTGATACCTGCTTTGTGTCCTTTTAGAAATCTCCCTTTCAAAGTTTGCCTTTGCTGAAAGCAGCCTGCTTTTTACCTCAACAGGATATTTCTTAAAGCAGTGGTTTTGAAACATCCACAAGCAACCACGTCATCTGAAGGGCTTGTTAAAATACAGATCACTGGGACCCGGCCCCAGAGCTTTTGATTCGGTAGGTCTGGGATGGGGGCCTGAGAATCTGTTTGTCTGCCAGGTTCTCAGGTGCTGCTGCTGCTCTGGGGACCAGGAATCTCAAACACATTATCCGCCGTGGCCAGGCAGAAAACATAACTGGGACACAAGATGGTCTGAGGATGCTGTGGCTGGAGCTATGGCAGCCGTTATGTGACAGTCAGTCTAGAGTCGAGGTTGTTGCCAGGCAGCCGGCCTGGCCCTGCTAGCGTGCAGCTGCTACACAGCCACGTCTAGGCCGGCAGCCTCTGAGGTTGACATCATGCTTCCTATTCTGAACCACTTTTAGTCTGTTATTTCATCTGATAGCACCCATTTAAATGCTACAGTCCCCTCTTAGTGTGCAAATACAACAGCAGAAGCTACTTCATGCATTTTTTGTTTGCCTCAATATTTTTATCATCTAGAAGTGGAGCTGACAGAGAGAGGGGATTCAAGAGGCACTTATCAAGGGAATGAGGAATGTATTGCATGAGACTTTTCAAACTTTAACCGTCTGTGTATACCATTTTCACATTTTTATTTTGCCATGTGTCTAAACACTACTTCCACCATTCTGTTTTCCTCCCTCCCTCTCTTCCTCCCTCCCTCCCCTCCTTCCTCTGTAAAATACCCTTAACTTTCTTCTAAGCAAAATATTTACAATCCCACTTTTGATATGCTGCTTATATTTTTCTAGTGCATCAAGTTGAACGCACAACTGTTCTATTTCAAAAAGACCCGTTTACCACCCACACTCCTCGTGCTTGCTGTGGTTGTGGTCACGTCTAAACTTTAGGAGGGTCACGCTAGACCACAGCCAGTGCTTAATTGGGTCCAGGTGGTCAGGCTTCTTCGTGAATAATCATGAGGTCTCCAAATCCCTTTCCCATTCACAGTTGTTCCTTCCAGGGCAGGGGTGAGGTACAGGGGGGGCAGCCGCTCCCAAGCGCTCTCTCACCTCATGCAAACGGTGAATAAATAAATAAAAGATGCCGAGATCTGTGGCCCGCAGCAAAGATCCTCGGAGCAGCAGCTGATTCACCAACAGAGTTGGGGCGTGGATTGCAGTGCAGGGAGCAACCCAGGGAGCCCAGGAATCATTGGTTGACACAGGCACACCTCAGAGACGCCACAGGTGTAGCTCTAGACCACCCCAATAAAGTGAATCGCACAAATTTCTTGGTTTCCCAGTGCATATGAAAGTGACATTCACACTATACTGCAGTCTATAAAGTATGCAATAGCACAATGTCTAAAAAATGTACATTCCTTAATTGAAAATACTTTATAGCTAAAAAAAAATGCCAGTGATCATGCGAGCCTTCAGAAAGTCATGATCTTGCTGCTGGTGCAGGGTCTCGCCTCCGTGTGGACGGTGCTGATGGTCAGGGTGGTGACAGCTGAAGGCCGGGGCGGCTGGGGCAATGTCTTAAAATAAGACAACGTTGGAGTTTGCTGCATTGACCGACTCTTCCTCTCGTGAATGATTTCTCCAGCATGTGATGCTATTTGATAGCATTTTACCCACAGTAGAACGTCTTTCAGAATGGGAGTCGCTCCTCTCTAACACTGTGGCCACTTTCCCGACTGAGTTTACTGACTGTCCTCAGTCTTTTGTTGTCATTTCAACAATGTTCACAGCATTTTCACCAGGGGTAGATTCCATCTCAAGAAACCACTTTTTGGCTCATCCGTAAGAAGCAACTCCTCATCTGTTCAAGTTCTAGCCCGAGATTGCAGCAATTCAGCCCCATCCATCCTCAGGCTCCACGTCTAACTCGAGTTCTCTTGCTGTTTCCACCCCATCTGCAGTGACTTCCTCCACTGAAGTCTTGAACCCCTCAAAGTCATCCAGGAGGGCTGGAATCCACTTCTTCCAGACTCCTGTTGGTGTAAATATTTTGATCTCCTCCCATGAGCCATGAATGTTCTTAATGGCATCTAGAATGGTGAATCCTTTCCAGAAGGTTTTCAGTTCACTTTGTCAGCTCAAGCAGAGGAATCACTGCCTATGGCAGGTATAACCTTACGAAATGTATTTCTTAAATATGAGGCTTGAAAGTTGAAATGACTGTTTGATCTGCAGGCTACAGAATGTATGTTGAGTTAGCACACATGAAAACAACACATCTCCTTGCACATTTTCATTAGAGCTCTTAGGTGTCCAAATGCATTGTCAATGAGCAATAATGCATTGTAAGGAAACTTTTTTTTTTTTCTGAAGAGGTCTCAAAAGCAGGCTTAAAATATTCAGTAAACCATGCTGTAAACAGATACGGTATTATTTAGGTTTTGTTGCTCCCTTTATAGAGCACAGAGCAGATTTAGGATCATTTTTAAGGACCTCAGGATTCTCAGCATTGGCTTCAGCTTAAAGCCACCAGAGGCCTTGGCCTCTAACAAGAGAGTCAGCCTGTCCTTTGAAGCTTTGAAGGCAGGTTTTGACTTCTCTCTAGCTATGAAAGCCCTGGATGGCATCTTCTTCCAATAGAAGGCTGTTTTATCTACACAGCAAACCTGCTGTTGAGTGGAGCCACCTTCATCCGTGATCTCAGCTAGATCTTCTGGGTAACTTGCTGCAGCTTCTACGCCTGCACCTCACACTTTCACGTTGTGGAGACGGCGTCTCTCCCTAAACCTCACGAAGCAGCCCCTGCTGGCTTCCAACTTTCCTTCTGCAGCTTCCTCACCTCTCTCAGCCTCCACAGAATTGCAGAGAGTCAGGGCCTTGCTCTGGATTGGGCTTTGGCTTAAGGGAAGCTTATAGCTGGATTGATTTTCTACCCAGACCCCTGAGACTTTCTCCACGTCAGCAGTAAGGCTGCTTTGCTTTCTTATCACTCGTGTGTTCACTGGGGCAGCACTTTTAATTCGTGAAGAGCTTTTCCTGTGCGTTCGCAGCTTGGGTAAGTGTTTGGCACGGGAGGCTCAGCTTCCGGCTTTCAGCACGGCTTCCTCGCTGAGCCTGATCATTCCCAGCTCTCGACTGAAAGTGAGAGATGAGAGACTCTTTCTTTCACTTGAACAATTAGCGGCCATGGTAAGGTTGTGAATTAGCCTCATCTCAACACAAATTTTCATCACCTCTTTGGCACATGTGTCCTGTTAAAAACGTGTCTTGGGGGATACGGAGGCCCGAAGAGATGGAGAGAGAGAGGAAATAGCCGGTCTGTCACTGGGGCAGTCAGAACACACACACACACACACACACACACACACACACACACGTATTGATTAAATCTGCCACCTCCTATGGGAATGATTTGTGGCACCCCAAAACAATTACAATAGTGACGTGAAAGATCATTGATCACCATAATAGATATAATAATAATGACAAAGTTTGAAATATTGCAGGAATTACCAAACTGAGACACAGAGACACTAAGTGAGCACATACTGGTGGAAAAATTGCTCTGAGAGACTTGCTCACCTCACAATTGCCACAAACCTCCAATTTAGGAAAAACGCAATATCTGTAAAATGCAATAAATGAGGCATGCCCATATAGGGTTAGTGAGTCCTGGCTCTAACAAAATGGACTGTTTTAAGAAAAACTACTTTTAAGATACTTTGTGTTCCCAGACATACTTCTTATATTGTACCTAAAATTTATAAAACAAGATGTTTCCTGATGATACATTATTTCTCATGCAAGCTTAAATGGCGTCTATCTGGCTGGCTGTTTTTATCCAAAGCCTGGCTTTTTTTCACCAAGGATTTCCAGCCTGAGGACTCTTCCCCAGATGAGTGGATGAGCTTCTTAACCCCTTCGGTTTCTGACTCTCATATTGCATCAAACCGATCATCTTTTGTGATTTATGTTTATGCCAATGTTCAATTCCATCACCTTCTTCTTCCTGCATTCTCAATTTCCTCTTGGGTTCTTTTTGTCTTGATAATATCATTTTCCTAGCTAAGTCACAGGCTGTCACTTTGCATTCATGAACCGAGGCGTAATGCACACGATCATGTTTGTGAATGTCTGTAATGACTAATGCATTGATCGGATCTGTAGGATGGAGCTTTAGCTTCTAGCTAATGGACTGTCCCAACTCCACCCCCCAAATGCTCAGCGTTCTTAACAATCTGCATGTGCTGAGGAGGTTGAAGGACCTCAGCAATCCTTTTTCGGGGTTCCCAGATGTTCGGAAGAGAGGCAACAGCATCTCCAAATTGCTTGAATTTTGGAGTCATTTTAAGTCATGGTTCAAGAGAAGAGGAAAATACACATGTATTCTAATAAAAATTGGACCGGAACAAACTTAGCCTGGTTATATAAATACTCGCTCAAAGTAATCATCAGGAATAAAGCTGCCTGCTTTCTCAAGGCAGAGCGAGTGTGTGGGAGTAAAAGGAGCCCAGGGCTTGACACCAAGAGCCGGGGTCCGACGCCACTGCTTAATTGTCCATCCGATATCGAGGATGCCACTTACCATTATACACCTCAGTTTCCTTAACCATCTTACAATATTTTAAATGGAAAGGTTATATAAGAAAATTATCCCAAATCATGTAAAGTGCTGTATAAATTAAATCATTATAACAAGGCAAAGATATCTTGCTATTGTACCTACTTAGTCCCCTTAGCTGACAAAATTTATTATTGTTGCAAAGGCAATGCTACTTTGTCCACCTAACTTATTGGAATCAGTATCCTTCACTTGTCATGTTTAGTGTTCTCATGCGCTAAAACTCTGTAGGTTTAGTAGAGTTGAATCTCATATAGGGGTTAAGACATAAGGCAACGTATCTTGCAATGTCCACATTACGCCTGCAAACTGTAGGACAGAGACACGCTGAATCAGGAGTAATTCCAACAGAGGCATGCTTCCTCCCAGATAGTGGATTAGTCACAGTTCCTTTGGTTGAACATTGGATCCACGGAGGGAACTTACATTCAGGGACCTCATCGTGGGGGACTAGATATCTTGAAATGCAGGTGCAGCAAGTTGTTCACACCCCCCAAAGACATGTGGAAAGGAAGATTGTCAAGGGGAGGGCAGATTCCGACTTCCCTTCTCATCTTTGCCACAAGCTAGCTCCTCGATGCATGAATGGTGGGCAAAATCTCCCTCATGAGTTAATTATTATCTCACTCCATATATTTTTATCCCTCCAAGCTCATTTTATGTAAGCAGTTGGATTTCCATGACAAATTCACACACACGGTGACTCCACTGTTTAGAAGAGAAAGTGCAATTTTTTGCAGAGGAACAGAGGGATGCAGCCACCATGGGGCTGCCATAGACAGTCCCTGGGACCCAATACTCTCACTCCTGCAGCTCAGGAAATGCTCCCTCCCCTGGGCCAAGGCCACGGGAGAACGTGGGCCTCCAGGAGAAGTCAGAGCATGGAGAACAGAGTCTGTCTTCTCTCCCTAGAAAGGGTGTTCCTTGTCTCCGGGGATTGGCCATATCCTGTCCACTTTGCTCTGATGACTCCCTCTCCCATGCAACACTGCAGAGAATACACTTCTTTTAATTAGAGTGAATTAAAATCCATGTTTAGATGTCGCTGTGGCCTCTGAGAGAACATGAAACATCTTCCCGTCGGGAATTAGCTCTGCTGAAGGGCAGCCCATGGTGGCAGGTGCTGCTCACCGCAGGAGCAAGGAGCAAGTCCAGGGGTGAACTCTTAAGAAACACAACTATTTCCCTGACACGTGTCCTGGGCAGTGCCCGGTGACAGCTGTTAAGCAGTAAAGTGCCCGGCATGGGGGTGTGTTTAGCCTGAGAACAAAAGCTGCACCTGGAGAAATATCCCGTCAAGCTCTCTGGAAGGGAGACTGCAAATCCCGCAAGGAGGCTCTCAATTGTCTCCGTTGGGCTTCACCGTGAGCGTCTTCCTTTGACACCGTGCGTGGTTTGGAAATTCCTCAGTGAGGCACTCGTTTAAGGTTAGGTTTAGGGGTTAGGGTTAGATTTAAGGTCAGGGTTAGGGGGTTAGGGTTAATGTTAGGGGTTAGGGGGTTCGGGTGGCCAGAACGTGGCAAGTGAGGGGAACGTGGTTCGAGTTAGGGCTGGAGACAGGAGCTGAGGCCAGATCACGTTGGGCTCTATGGCCCGGGGGGAAGGGTCTTGAAATGTTTTCTGGGTGGGATGAGACGACGTGAGAAGGTTTCCGCAGAGGTGGGACACGATCTGATGGGGACTCTGGCACCTAGGGGACAGATACCCAGGCGAACGAGGCGGTGCCGGACCGAGAGCGGAGGAGGAGATGAGGCCGTGGACAGAAAAAAACCGCTCCAGGTGGGTAGCTGTCACTCGTTCACGGGGCGGGGACCTGCTCTCGGTTCACGTGGCACCATTGTGGTTTTGTTTTTGTTTTCCCAGTAGCGGGAAAACGGTCTGAGACCGTGTTTTTATCGCAAGTGAGGGAACAGAAGGCAGGCTGGGGGGACAGCGCGTGCCTTGCGCCCCTCGGCTCCCCCTCCCGTCCCCCACCTGCTCCGCCACCGCCGCGTCCGCGGGTCCCCAGCGCCGGGACTAGGCCGGGCGACGGCGGGATGTCCCCAGCACGGAGGCGGCGGGGGGACGCGGGGCGTCTCCTCACCCCGTGCTCCGCCCCGCCAGGAGTCTCAACCCAGAAACTGGCCGCCTTTCAAGGGGGCCGCTGTGTGTGTTTAAGCAGAGGACGGAGCTGTTCACAGCTGCTCTCGTCCGCGTCCGCGGGCTGCCTGCAAACACAGAGAAAAGCACCCGCTTACGGGATCGGCTTAGTTTCGGGGCGTCTAGCTGGTCTCTGTGCCGACGTGTGACTCCTGGGAGACTTTCATGACATTCACAACCTGCAGGGCCAGCCCGGGAGGGCCGGGGGTGGGTTCGGGCTGGGGCCGGCCCCGCACCCGGATTTAGTGTCTGCGTGGCCAAGTTCACACGGCCGCAAGCACAATCCGCTTTAAGAAGCTACAACTTGGGATCTTACGCCTAAGGCTCTTCTGTTGGTTTATTGTTCCTGTCTTCCCGGCTCCCTGTCATCCTGAGCCGGTTCATCTAGTCGAGGTGCTGAGCTCTGGGCGCACCCCCTCTTCCCTGGACAGTCACCTTTGGCTGTTTCATCAGACACATGATGCGCTAGATTTAAAAGAAAAGGAGGAATGTTTGGGGAGAAGGTGGCGGGTGGGAGTTTCCGCTTCAGGCTCCGGGCTTGAGAATCACAACCCCGGCCGACCCAGAGCTGAGTCTTACACAGGAAAAGACAGAACTAATTTGCTAAACAAACCAAACCGAACCCAGGTGGAAATTATTTCTCTGCATCTCAAGTCGAAAAGCAATTATCGTGAGCTGAGCTGAACCTGGGCTGAACCTATTTATTTTCTAAAATTACAGAATAGTCTCTGAATTAAACTTGAAGCTGAACTTGAGGGTTAGAATTCCCAGTTCTACCTGCAGGGAGAGAAGACCCGGGAGTCCCTTCTCACTCACTGCCTCACAGCAAAGACTGGAGGATGTGAGGGCCGGCTGGGACATGAAGGACCCAGTACGCTTGGAAAAGCATTTCTTCTCAGAGAAAGGGAGATTTCTGTCATGTGTTACCACCAAGACTAGAAGAGCAGCAGCACAGGAAAGAGAACCACATGTTCAGTTCAAAAGAGCTTTTGAAAACAACAGAACAAATTAAAACAAACACAGACTGGTGAAAACAAGTTAACACGCGTTCAATTCCTGATTTGTCCACCCAGGAAGGGAATGTTTTTCCCAGTTGTTTCCAAAGCCATCAACCACAGATAATTTAGTATGTCCAGTGTTCTAAATGGGCTTTCTCAAGGGAGAATTCCTGAGGGGGACTGTGTCAGACCTTCAATTCCCCAAGAGAGAGGAGAGGAAGTCCCTGGGAGGTGACTTCCCACGAAGTCATTGGAAGGAAGCCTGAAAGATTCATTCATACGTAGCCTCAAAAGGACCCCCTCACAGTCAGGGCAGGTGACTGTCTCTAACGTGAAAGTTCGGGAGCCCAGACTAATATATGTAAGTACCCGATGCCGCCTGGAGATGAGGGCAGTGAGAGTGAAGAGATGGTTTTGATGCGAGAACGCTCTTTCAAGCTTCTAACCAGCGAGAAAAAAGGCAGGTGGCTTCTGCTCAGACCTCAGAATTAGAGCCAGGAGATGAGATGATCCGGGCAGCGGTGGGAGGGGTCTGTGCTCGCAGGGGACCACCACGTTGTGAGGAAAGAGCGATGCACAGACTCTGGAGCCACGTCCCCCTGGGGTTGCTGCCACTGGAGCTGGAGTGAAAGTCCATCCTATCACAGAGGTGGGTGACGGTCCTTCCAGCAGAAGGCCATGCAGTCCCGTGGGAAGTCACAGAAGGAAAAGGCATCTGACTCTCACCTGCTCATCTCTGGTCTTCACCAGTCCCTAAACCTTACCCTTGGCTGGACCTGGAATGGTTCCTGCAGCCCTGACCTGTGTCTAGACTTGGTGGAGAAGTCTGGAATGGACCCAGAGGCCCTGCATCCTGGCTGATTTGTCATGAGAAATATTGCTTAGGAACACGCTGAATAGCTGTTACCTCCAAAGTCAGGAGTTTTCCATCACTAGTTCCACTTGGAAGGGCTTTAAGCTGAGTTTGCATCTTGGTCACAAACACTCATTAAACCACCTGGTACTTTCTCTCTCTCTTCTTAGATCAAATAATTTCCCATTAGGGGAAAGATGGCAGAAGCTTCTGTAACTGACCCTAACGTGAAAATCAAGACTCTGTGGCAGGTTCTTATAAAACAGAAACTGTAAGACCCAGAAAGACTAATAATGAAAAGAATACTCCTTTTGAATAAGTGCAGTCTTGAATTTAGGGTTGCACATGTACATTTTTGCCATTGCTTTTTTCTCCCATTAACTTTAACTCTCTCATATCAGAGGACAGGGACTGCTGCTGGCTGGGTACTAATTATCTACCACTGTCTCCAATAGCGAGATTTTGGGATGTTACATGGGGTCTGAATCACAGCGGGTATGTGATACACTCAGATACGTCTTAAATGGAATGTGTGTGGTGGTAGCTGCCTGCCTCATTTTAGCACCCACGGAGGTTTGAATCCTAAATCATGATGCAAAACACTCATTTGAACGCTGGGCCTCAAACACAGACATGACAGCTTTGTGCCAACTGCATGCATTCTGTACATGAGGCAGAGTTTAACTCCCTGCGTGTTTAGTTAGAGGGTTTCCAGTGACTTATGGCATATAACTCGTGCCTTAATGCACCTGCTGTCGATGTGTTTTCCTCTTCACATAGAAATGTGTTTCTGGAGTCACAGAACTAAAAGTCTACTGCATAATATCTATCACAGAAATGGAGAAGAATTGGCCAGTCTCACCCTTGTAGGCACATTAGGATCCTAGAGGTGTATGCCTGCAATTTTGGATGCTGCCACCAGGGGGTGCTCGTTAAGAACCCCCTGGGCCAGAGTGAGGCTATTGCTCCGTGTGCCTCAGGGCGTTTAGCAAATAATGCATCTGAAATCTAATTTTACGGAAGCAGTCCATTAAACACAAAGTACGTGTGCTAACAAAACTGGAAATACTGCAGAAAGGAAGTGAAGGCTCTGATACTTTATACTTCACTGGAAGTTTATCAATTTTTAAGACAAAGCTGGGTCTATTTTGTTATTCATTCATTCAAATAATGATTATTTATTAAGCAACTGCTATGCACCAAGCCTCCTGTTAAGCCCGGGAATGCAGAAATGAGGAAGACATGTCCTAGGTCGTGAGTCTCTCCTAACCTGTCACATGTGTCCACACGTGAACAACTGAGGACTACAATGTACTAAGTATGGATAAATCACATTAAAAAAATAAGATTTAAAGTCTAAAGGTAAAATTCAGCTATAGTCAAAATTACTCCTGCAAATCTCTTAAATTGAAGCTCTTTCAACCATGTCTATTGTTCAGCCTCCAAAGCCTGGCTTTTGTCATTTTGATCTTTAGGGTTTTGGAAATTAACTGTTAAAAATTTCCAATGCTTACTTTCATTAACAACCCAGCATCTGTTAAAGGAAGCCTTGGCCCATGGCTTCTTGGTCCTATTGAAGCAGCCAAAGAATTCTAATTTGCTGACCCATTTTTTTTTTTTTCTCTCCAGGTAGAAAACAGAAAATATGGAGAAACAAGTAGAGCTGGATCCCTTTATCCTAAACTTATTCCTGTTTTCCTGCCTTTGTGGCCAGGGCATTAGCTCTGCCGCCATTCTCATCACGCACTTACCTTTTTCTGAACTGGACTAACAGAGCCATTTTACTATGATGCTAAACATTATCCATCAAGTCCGGTCTTGACACTCTATATTTTTCCCTGGGCCTGGAGGGAGTTCTGTCCACTGTCCATGGAATATTTTTGCTTTTTTACATGAAAGTTTAGGGAAAATCTATAAAGTACACATGCATCTTCTTATCCAAATGAAGGGAATGTTGTTCTGAGTTGTGTATATTTTTTTCCTACAGAAAAGAAGAGTCCTCCCATTCCCTGATAATTGGAATCCTCTGTGTGACGACCAAGAGAGACAGCCCTCTTCGTCCTCGTCTGCTGTGCCTACTTAGGTAAGACCCTTTCTTTCAACAAACAGAGAGCTCGGTAGACAGCAGGTGCTGTTCCAGGCACTGGGGATCAGTGATGATCAAAAGCAAAACAACTCCTTGCTCCAGTAGAGGCAGACAATGGCTTTGGTGATAAGCTCTATGAAGACACACACAGCAGAGAAGGAAGATGGGACATGCAGAGGTGGGGCACCGCTGTTGAGACTGGGGAGATTTGGGCCAAGCTGCGAAGGAAGTGAGGGAGTGAGCCCTGTGTGCACCCAGCAGGCGGGAGACGGCAGGCAGCCTGAGGTCCGGACACCAGGAGTTGTCCAGAAGGCCGGTGTGGCAGGAAGGAGAGTGGCAGGAATGAGCTCAGGGTGGTAGGGGCTCAGGAGGAGGGTCGGGAGGCTGCATGGGCCTTAGAGGCAATTGCAAGCAATTTAGCTTTTACTCTGAGGGAGCTAGGGAGGCCATGGGAGGATTCTGAGTGGAGCAGTGATGTGACATGACCCATATTTTAAAAGGGTCGCTCTGACTCCTGGGTGGAGAACAGATTTTAGGGTGGGAGACAAGATCAAAAGCAATAGCACCAGGGAGAAGCTCGTGGAAAATTCATTTTACCTTCTAACCTTGACCCACTTATTGGGTTCCAAATAATTACGCCTGGGAAGGATGAATATAAATATTCCTGAAATTAAGAACATAGCTAAAGGCATATTCCTGCTGATAAGTGAGTTGACACAAGACTGAAGTGACTCTAATAGATTAATTTTCCAACACAATGAAGACTCAAAATTTGTCGTAAGAATCACATCCATTTTACAAAGGAAGAAACTGAGGAATGAAGGATTTACATATCTTGCCCCCGGGTCTTATTGTTCCCAGATATCAGAGCCAGGATTTAAATCCATGCAATTTGACTTGAGAGCTCACACTCTTGACCTGCATGTCATACCCTTTTCAAGCAGCTGTAGTCCAGCAGGGTGCTGTGGAGGCTGCACCTTCAGATGGGCATGTGCTTCCCAGTTTGCCACAGTCTCCACCTCTCCCTATTGTCCTCATTCGTTCAAATTATATTCCAGCTCTTGCATCCTTCTGGGCTTGTGATCTCTGGTCTAAATGTTCTCCAATAGACTTTACATAAATTCTACATAAGTAAGGGTGGTGTGGGGAGGTTTTGCGGTTTCTTTCTAGGTCTAAGATGGCAAAGAGGTTTCATCTCTTATGCCCGTGACTGACGGTATTAAGAAGGACGGTTGGACCAATGCCTGAGCATGATAGAATGATGTGCTGTATTTGACTGGTGATGTCTGCCATGGGTAGGGTGCTAGGAGGAGTTCCTTGTGTGAGATGTTTTTGCTGATGCTGTTCTAGTCTAACCCAGGTTATAGAGCAAGGCTGGTCCCCCTCTGACCCCATTTTACCCCATTTTTAGAGATTTTCCAATTTCCCCAGGAGGCATAGTCTCTGCTTGTTCTGATTTTGATCATCAAAGAGAAAAATTATCTGAGAAGTTCATTATGAAAAATTTTTTTCTTGGAATTGATACAATCTCACCTAGAAATATATTCACTTTAACAGAGGATTTCAAGCATGGTGCAGGAGTTACTTTTGGCTGGGGGAGTGGGGTTTCAGTGTTTCATGTAAATAATCACTCGTGGGGAAGAGGTCCATTAGAGTCTGTGAGCAAGCACTGGCAAGTTTTGTCTATAAAGGGCTGGATAGTAAGGATTTTCAGCTTTGAAGGCCATATGATTTTTTTCACAGCCACACAACTCTGTGGTGGCCATTAAAAAGCAGCCATTGATTGACAATATGTAAATAAATGGGTGTGGCTGTGCTCCAATAAAACTGTATTTATGGATATGAAACTTAGAATTTGATATAATTTTTATCTGTCAATTCTGTCATTGTAGCACAAAAGCAGCCATAGACAATACAAAATATATACACATGCCCAATTTGGCCCCCAGCAGGCATGGTTTGCCAACCCTGTTCTCTAAGATGAGTGAGGGAAGACACAGAAAAGCCTTGGATATGGGAACCGTGTATATGGGTCCCTGATGATGTGTCACCTCTCCACGCTCCAATCCCCTTATCTGAAAAACAGGGATAAAAGTAAAATCTCTTTCAATGGAACAGAATAGAGAGCCTAGAAAGGAACCCATACTTGGACAGTCACTTGATTTTTGACAAAGGTGCCAAGAATACACAACGGGAAAAGAATTGTCTCTTCAATAAATGATGTTGGGAAAACTAGATATCCACATGCAGAAAAATGGAAGTGGACCCTTACCTCACACCATATACAAAAATTAACTCAAAATGGATTAAAGGCTTAAACGTTAAACTAGAAACTATAAAACTATTAGACGAAAACATAGGGGAAACACTGCATGACATCGGTCTGGGCAATGTTTTTTTGATATGATCCCTAAAGCAATAATGGACAAACGGGATCAAATCAAATTAAAAAGCTTCTACACGGCAAAGGGAACAGCAGTATGAAGAGACAACCTAGGGATCAGGAGAAAATATCTGCAAGCCATTCATTTTATAAGGGGTTAATATCCAAAATATATGAGACTCAAACAACTCAATAGCAAGGGGTGGGGGGGAAAGCAATTACAAAATGGGCAAGGGACCAGAGGAGACATTTCTCAAAAGAAGACCTACACATGGTCAACAGATATATTAAAAAATGCTCCACATTTGTAATCATTAGGAAAATGCCAATGAAAACCACAATGAGAGATCACCTCCCACCTGTTAGAATGGCTACTATCAAAAAGATGAAAGATAAACATTGGTGAGGATGTGGAGAAAGGGAACCCTCATACACTGTGGGTGGGAATGCAAATCAGCACAGCCATTATGGAAAACTGTATGAGACTAAAACTCACAAAATTAAAATAGAATTACCATATGATACAGTCATTCTCCTTCTGGGTATTTACCCAAAAGATTTGAAATCAGTGTATCTAAGAGATACCTTCACTCCCAGGTTCACTGCAGCACTATTCACAGTAGCCAAGATACGGAATCAACCTAAGCGTCCATCGGCAGATGGCTGGATAGAGAAAACGTGGCATCTATACACAAGGGAATGTTATTCAGCCTTAAAAAAGAAGGAAATTCTGTCCTTTGCAACAACAGGGATGGAACTGCAGAATGTTAAGTGAAATAAGCCAGGCACAGAAAGACAAAGGCTGCATGTTCTCACTTACATGTGGAATCTAAAACCTATTGCTGTTGTAGAGTCAGAGAGTGGAACGGTGGTTACAGAGGCTGGGCTGGGGGAGGGCTGGGAAGTGTTGGTCACAGGATACGAAGCCCCAGGGAGACAGGAGGAATAAGCTTTGGGGTTTTTTGACATCTATTGCACAGTGTGTTGAATATAGTTAATAATAGTATTAATATCACATGTACATTTCAAAATTGCTAAGAGAGTAAATTTCAAGCCTTCATTATAAAAATGATAAATAATTGAGGTGAAAAATATGCTAATCAGCTTGATTTAATTATTCCACATTGTATTCATAAATCATAACATCCCATTCTATCTCATAAATATAAACCATTATAAATTGTCAATGTACAATGAAATAAAGTAAGAAAAAAGAAAATAAATGTATTATACTATAAGTGATAAAAAATATTACGTATTCCAAGGGTGATTGTGAGGACTAAATTAGCAAATGCTTGCCTGCTATGAAGCGAGCATCCAGTAACTATTAAATCATTACTATTTCTATTCTTATCACTGCTATCACCCTCCTACCTGCCTTTAATCTGACCAGGGGTCTAATGACTGACCAACAATTCAAAATCATTCGTTAGATTTTAGAAACAGACTGATAAGGAAGAAGGTGAAGCTACAAGATGGCCCTATGTACAAGAAGCAGAAATCTTGTTTCCTATCAACTAAAACATTCACGTCTAATCAAGCAAGAGAAACATTCCAATTTCAGGAAGGCAATTCCAGGACAGGAACGCCACTATTTACTGTTCAAATAGAATGCTATGATTAAAAACATAATAATAATGCCAGACGTATGTGCAACATTTATGTGCTACAGCTCAACTTTACCGTCCCCGAACTCTCCCTGCCATGAATCGGCCTGGGTGTCTACCAGGTGGTGACAAATATGGCCAGTCCCTGTATCTAGAGCAGCTGGTTTCACCCCACTCTGCAGCTGTAACTTCCATCCCAGTATTGGAGATTTACTTTCAAAATGACCACCCTTTGCCTGCACGATGGATTGCAGAAAGTGACAACTGCAGGAAGTCTGATCCATCCCCCCTGCTGAATGAAACACCCCAGAGAAACATGCTCCCTAATAAACAGTGAGTCTCTTGCTTTAGTGCATCAAGCCTCGTGTTCATGCACGGAGGACGCTACTGTTACGTGGTCAGCCTGCTGCCTGAACGCTCTTCCCTGCAGGTGACACAAGGAAAGTCTTCAAAGCAGGCAGCGGGGATCAGTGAGGAGGCAAAACCCCTGCCACTTCTCCGTTCCTTAGCTGGATATTTGAAGCCATTTGGCTCAACTCTTGGGGTGGGGACAGCAAGAGCTGATTAGGAAGACAGGATCTGGGAAGGAAGGAGGGACTAATTAGGATCCACCACCTGGGGCCAGCTCTGTGGCTGTCCGGGTGATTGGAGGGCCAGCTGCACTGCTGAAAGAGAACTGCCCAGCGTGTCAGAGCCCCACTGTGCCCCTCCTGCTCGGGAACAAGCAGCCTGATCAGGCCCGGCACCAAAGCGCTCCACCAGGGAGGCTGGAAATAGCTGCAGAACAGCTTCCTTGCTTTTGCAGTCTTCCTTCCTCCCAGTTGTTTACCCAGCTTGTTAAGTGCTGCACTCCCAGCCCCGAAATCACACTCTTTCCCACCACAGCGGTTTGCTACCTTCACAGAAAAGAAATTTCTGCTTTGATCCGCCTTCAGAGACAATGTCAAACTTCGTCACACCTCATCTCCAACTGGCGTCTCTGCCGGAGCTGCAGGGGTGGCCCCTGCTGCTGGGATATTATAAGATAAAGCAAGTTCACCGGAGTCCAGCCCTAACGAGGTAGGCGCCAATCTTCCTCTGATTATCGGTGGGTATTTCTGAGACATTAGGCAGATACTGGCTTACTCGGGACCTGTTAATGAACACTTGAGCCCATTCATGCCAAAATCAACAACAAGAACCTCAGCAAACATTTCAGGAGTAAAATTTGAGCCCAAATCAGGCTCCTTCCCAGTGTGTGAAGTGCATTTGGCTTTAGCATAGAACAGCTGTCCCACCACGCGGCTTTGTGGGTTCCTAAAAGGTCCCCAACCCCCAAAGCTCCCCCACTCTTCAGTGGTTGTAGGGGACATGTGTGCCTTTTGCTGCCGAGAGTGCATCGCCCTATTCTGGGGTGACCCCACACAGAGACCAGACTCCTCACTGAGTTCATGTGATTCGAGGTGATTTAGGTTTTGGGCAGCCAGTGAGTTTGGGTCCCTGGGCTGTGGCGCTTGGCTCAGGAATAAGGAGGTGACATCAACGGGTCCCCTAAGAACGTATTCCAGGATTTATACGGGAACGTCGTAGCAAGCTGATATCTTTTTCTACTGGATTTGAGCCAGTTCCGAGGGACCCACCCGCTCCCGCAGGAGCGAGCTCTGGGAGAATGAAACGCATCCTCACGAAACAGAAGAACGAGTGCCTGCAAGTAGGAGGGGAGAGAGGGAGGGAGACAGAGAGAATGTTCTGGTGATATGTTTTGAGCTTCTAAATAAAACCTCAAGCTAGCCCCAACTCTGGACTTCTCAATCATGTGAGACAATTTTTCCTTTTTTCTTTTTTACTGAAGTCGGTGTGGGT
This sequence comes from Lemur catta, assembly GCF_020740605.2. Taxonomy (NCBI): domain Eukaryota; kingdom Metazoa; phylum Chordata; class Mammalia; order Primates; family Lemuridae; genus Lemur; species Lemur catta. The sequence continues at coordinate 30,370,439 of NC_059148.1, forward strand.
GGGACTTTATTTCCAATCCCTAAGAATTGCAAGAGATATTATTGCTAACATCTGAAGCGCTGCCACTGGGGGTCTGTTGCCTTAAAATAAACAAGCGTCCTCGTCCTTGGGAGGCACAAGATAACTGGCCTTTATGCGATTTGCGACTCGGTGTGAACGAGCTCCCCAGCGGGGCTTCCTGAGAGGGGGTTTGCCTTGGATGGGGGAGACCACGCAAGCTCTCGGGCCTCTGGCTGGGAAAGAAGAGAAAGTGAATACGAATAAACAAGACTGGGGGCATTTGGGACACACCGTCCCCGCTCGGAGGCTGGTTTCCAGGGGCGCAAAGGTGGCTGCGACACTTCTGCAAGAATCCCCTGGCTTTCCTTCTCCAGGGCCTCCAAATGACAACAGAACGTCACACATGCCGGGTGGCTCTTTGCGCAAACCTGTGACTCGCAGAGCGGCCCGGTGACAGCTGTGCAGGCCGCGGGTTTGATTGTTACGTTGTGCATCGGGCCGTGCGGCCTGTTGACTGATGGGGAACCGAACGCGGTGAGGTTTGACAATTTTCTTTGCGTCCCCTGTGTTTCTCAGGGTGGGTCCACGAGTCACCCGTAAAGCCAAGGGGGAAACACCTCTTTCCCAGGGGTTCCTGCAAAGTCTCAGGGCTGCAGCTCGCGGGCTCTGATTGGACACTGCGTCCATCCCTGAGCCAATGGCACGTCCAGAAGGATGCAGGGCTCTGATTGGCCACCCGGTGTCATGTGGCCACTCCGGCGCTTGGGGCTGTGACCCCAAGCACCAAGAACGTCTCCTCCAACCTCGGTTCCCGGCCTTGTGTCTGCCTGCAATGTCCCTTCCTGCCTTGCGCATCTGCACACGGGACGCCTATGCATCCTTCAGTTGCCACCTCCCCTGGGAAACCTTAAGTCATTTAGTTGTATCTTCTCTTGTGCTTCCTGTTCATTACTATATTGCTCATTCAATCAACAAACATTTGTTGGGCAACTACTATGTGCCTCGTGTTAAATTAGATTTAGCCTGAACCTGCCTCCTGACATTTCTTAAGTGTGGCCTAAGGCGTTCTCTGCACACAGTGAATTGTAACCTAACCGGACGTGCAGACCGGCCGTGACCTGCTCTTGTGCCCATCACAGACGGCCAGCTGTTCGGATAAGGCCATTGCCAAGCTGTAACCGGCTGCTTCTGTCCCTCACTTCTGTGTCCTGTCTGTCACTCTCCTCTCCCTGCCCATAAGTGCCGTCCGACCACGTGGCAGCCCTGGAGGCTCTGAACGGAGTCTGGTCCTGGGGGCCCTCAATTCTCAAACTGCTCTGTGCTCAGTTAAACTCCATTAAATTGAATTTGTCTGAAGTTTTTCTTTTAACACTTGTGTTGTAAGTGATGGGGACACAGCAGTGAACAGGTGAGTCACAACAGCACTGTCCTCAGGGAGCTTATATGCAGTGGGGACGCCAGACCATGAATATAATAAATACATAAAACATACGTAGTATATAAGAGAATTAACATCCATGATATATATGATATCTACATATGCATGAGAACAAAAATTCAGCAGGGGTGGGGGCGGCAGTGCTGCCGGTGTGAGGATTTCACCAGCGCAGATCAGGAAAGGCCTCTGGGGGCAGTGCGGGAGGGGCCAGCCGTCCAGTGTCTGGGGAGGGAGAGGGCTAAGGTGGGGGGAGGGAGGGGGCTAAGGTCAGAGGAAGCGCAAAGACTCCTGTGTGGCTGGAATCGAAAGCGCCAGAGGGCACAGTGTCAAGAGAAGGCGTCACAGACCTGGCGACATCACCGGGCAGAGCAGTTGTCACTGTGCTCCATTTTGTGCCGGGGACAATCTCCAGATTTGAGTGGCGGGATAACCACAGGTCCCCGCCGGCCAAAGAACACTGGGGCTGACACGACCGCAGGCTCTGCGGGGGTGGGGAGGTGTCAACTTGCCTTAATCACGTCCTCATCCGACGATCTGCACTCCACGGACTCCAGCAGGTCGGTCACCGCGCCGTCCTCCTCCACGGAGACCACCCTCACCGGAACCGCCACCGTCTTCCCCGTGAGGATGGCGGTGTTCAGGATCTCAGCCTCCTGGAAGACCAAACACACCGGCCATCACGCCCCTGCCCAGATGCCCAGCCCTTCGGGACATGCAGAACCCCGACCCTCAGCCGCTCTGCAGACAGCACCTGCTTTCTCATCAGGCTCAGGAAGGCCGGGCCCGCAGCACCTGCCGAGTGGCCCTGGCGGCCAAGAGACAATTCTCTGTCCTCACCCAGCTTCTGCAGGGAGCGTATGAGGAGGGAGGGAATAGGAAGTGAACAAATTCAATCTTATTATCGCATTTGGCAAACACGTGTCAAGCACCCTTCCCCGTGCTTTGCAAATATTGACTCATCCATCAGTCTTCACAGCATCCTGACAAGACAGGCATTATTATTCTTCCCATTTTATAGATGGCACAGAGAAGTTTTGCAACTTTGCCAGCGTCACACAGCTAGGAAGCAATGAAGGCGGGATTCCAACAGACCTAAACGTATGTATTAACACAATGATTCCAACGTAAGCAGCCAACGGTTGGCCAGAGGGGCAAGGGACGGGGAAGGCGCTTAGGTCAGCACGCTACCACCTTGCATGGTGTGCTCCAGAGACACACAGAGGCTGTGGGAGAAGCGTCACCCTCTGTGCTCTGTCACTCTCGCTGTCTGTCACCTCCTCCAATTTCCCAGGCTCTTCTTGGGTCCTGGCCTCCGCACGTGTCTGCAATGCTATCGCGGCTGCAGTGACACTCCCACACCCCCACTGAGATGACACACGCATGCTCAACACACACACACATGCACGCAAACATGCATGTTTGCTACTAAACTCCTCCTTCCCAGATCAGCTCGGGAGACGTGTCTCCAGGGACGTCCCAGCTGCCCTGGTCATTTGCTTTCAGAGCTGAGAGCACCCAGAGCCGTTCTCGTTGGTAGCAACTAGCACAGTTGTTATTTTACTTCCACCTGCGGTGGTCCAAGCGCATTACCTCCCTTCCAGACCGTAAGCCCCCAGGCTGTGGTTGCTCTCTGCCACTTAGCACAGTTTACTGTTGGCCACGACCAATAGTAAAACTGTCTGTTGAGTGCACACACGAGGATGCAACAGGGAAGGGACCAGGATTCACAGCGTCACCTTCTTGCTCTCCAGCCCCTCCCACGCTAAGGACGCATCCCTTCCCCGTGGCACACCTGTGCCACAGGTAGCCTTCCCAGACACGGAGCAGCACGCCACCCTCTGCACCTGTCCCTCCAGTGCGCCAGTTCTCGGTTACGCTGATAGAATTCTTGTGGTTTTTGAACGGGTGGGTGCTGGGAGCTGGTTGCGTACATCTAACACAGTTGTCATTTCACTGTCATGTGTGGTGATCCGGTCACTTCATCTTCCTCCCAGACTGCAGCCTCAGCAAGGCTGTACCTGCATCACTCTGAGCCAGGGCCCTGCAGAGATTCTCGATGCTTTGATTTTCATGTGAAATCCAAAATGCCTGTTAGTCGCCCGCCGGCAGACGGCATAAGAGTTTATCATCCTGAAATTACATAACTATTTTCCTCATGTTAACTTTTTATTTCTTATTTAAGATCTTATCTTTCCTTTATAGGATGACGTTCAGCTATAACTAGCTCATGTGGTTTAGCGGTTGGATATAATAATATCTATCTCTTTTTTTCATTATTTTCATTCCAAAAGGCAAGACTCCAGTTCGGAACGTTCCTAAATTTCAAAGACCGCGCCTTACACCGTCTGAACGGGCGTCAGCCTTCAAAGGCTCCTTTGTCTACACATTTTTCGCTTTTTCTCCTCTGGGGGTTCCTAGCCTGATTTTATTTCATGTTGGGTGAAACATGGCAAAAAAAAAAAAAAAAAAAAAAAGAAGGGGTGAAATCAGTATATGATGTTACTCGCTGCCCCTGGGGAAGAAAAAAGCCATATGTACTTTTCTCCACTCTAAAGGGTGAGGATCAAAAGGAACAAGTCACACTGTGAAAAGGACAGGAAAACGCCATCTACCTGGCCCAAACCGACTCATCACAGAGGAAAGAAAGAGGTGGTGGGGGCTGGGGCGGTTTGTCACTGCTGTCACTCGTCTAGGGGAAGACAACTGTGCACATGCATAGTGGAGAGGGAGGCGCGTTTCCAACAACAAAAATCAAAGACCTCCAGCGTTTCTGCACGTTTGGGTTAGAGGAGAGGTGACCCTGGGATGGCGGAGGGGCAGCTGCAAGCCCATATGTCCGGGGTGTCGTCGTCCTCCGAATAGCACGTGGGGAGCAGCGACTGCGCCTCCAGGCTGGGTATTCCCCTGCCTCCTCTGCGTGTTTCCAACACTTCACATCCAGAATTTTCTCTCTCGCACAGCTTTGCTTTCTCCAGGAGGGAATGATATTGTGGGGATGACACACAGAAATCTGTGGACGGACGGGAGGAGGGAGGAGGACCACGGAGATCGTGTTCAGGTGTGTGAGCACCTGTCAGCCCCGACGTTGGCTGAGACAGAACCTAGGGCTGCTCTGATGATCGGACCCCCGTCAACCCTGGCAAGCTCAGCTGCCTCACTGCCATGTGGTCACCTTATCACAGTCCCTTAGGACCTGGGAAATAAAGGCCCAGAATTGATTTAGAAAACACTACCTCCATCCCACTGGCTAATCGTGATCCTTACTGGTCACTGCATGCAGCCCTTCTGATAAGCACAAAACTCACGTCCACCTGGAAGCTCAGGATGTGATCTTGTTTGGAAATAGGGTCTTTGCAGATGTCATGAGTTGAGGCAAGGCCCTACAGGATTAGGGTGGGTCCTAACCTAAGGACGGCATCTTTATAAGAAGAGAAAACACAGACAGACACACAGGACGGTGTGTGAAGGTGGGGCCAGAGTTGGGAGTGATCCTTCCACAAGCGGGAACAGTAAGGACTGGGATAGCCAGCAGAGGCTGGAAGAGGCAGGAGGGACCATCCCCACTCTGCTGACACCTTGATTCCAGACTTCCTGCCCCCAGATCCAAGAAGCAATACACTTCTCTTGTTTCACAGCCACCAAGTCATGCTGCCTTGTCACAGCAGCCCTGGGGGACCAACACCACGACTGAGCCAAGGGGAGAAGGAGCCGGATGTGAGAAGCATCGTCATGGCACCCTGGCACTTCTCCTTCCAAACGCATTTGGAGAGAATGAAAATCTTGCTCATTTTAACCATTGTTCTTCGAGCTCTGTTACTCACAGATAATCACCATCCCAGCTGATGCAACCTGGAAGGGAGGAGTTCTCATGATTTCTCATCAGTTTTAAGCTGATGAGTAATTTAAATTGCCTTATTGTTTGTAAGGAGAAATAAAAGATTTTTTTTCTTTCTTTCTTTATTTTTTCCCCCTTGGCTGCAACGTCACTATGGCCTCTTTGGAGGTCACTTGCCATTTCAGTATATGGTTCCAGAATGATCTCGTATCTGTTAAAATCCATGAACAAGGTTGGAAGAAATAAAAATGAACGTAGGGGTAGCTGCATTGATGGCTTCCTCTTTAAACAAAAGCATCACAGTGATAACCTCTGAGCACCTCATCAGAGGAGGGCAAATATCCCATAAAGCAAATAAAACGGAGCAACAGATTCACCAGCCTTCCCTGCACTGTAGGGGGGGTTGGCTTGGGCACTGGCATTGGTGGAGTTGGGGGCTCGTCCAACCAGAGCCACTCCCAGCCCACTGCCTTGACCTCCAAGCTCGTGTTTCCATCATTGAACTCTGCGTGAGACAAATTTGGGAAACGGGCATTTTGAAGAAATGGACGTGAAAGCTAACTTGCCCACTAAGCTATGCATCTGATAAAAGACTAATAAACCAGAATCTACAAAGAACTCAAGTAAATTGCAAGAAAAAATCAAACAGCCCCATTTAAAAGGTGGGCAAAAGACATCAACAGGAGCTTCTCAAAAGAAGGTAGACAAATGGCCAGTAAACATATGCAAAATATTTCACGTCACTGATTATCAGGGAAATGCAAATTAAAACTGCAGTTAGATATCACCTTACCCCAGTTAGAATGGCTTTTATTAAAATGTCCAAAAACAACAGATGCTGGTGTGGATGCAGAGAGAAAGGAATTCTTATACGCTGTTGGTGGGACTGCAAATTTGTACAAGCCTTATGGAAAATAGTATGGAGATTCTTCAAAGACCTAAAAGTAGACCTACCATTCAATCTAGTAATCCCACTACTGGGTACGTACCCAAAGGAAAAGAAATCATTTTATCAAAAAACACCTGCACTCAAATGTTTATTGCAGCACAATTCATAATTGGAAAGATGTGGAATCAACCCAAATGCCCATCAATTCATGAATGGATTAACCAACTATGGTATAGGTACACCATGGAGTACTACTCAGCGATGAAGAATGACAACTGAATGCCTTTTGCAACACTAGTATTTTCTTGATGTTAAAATACAAAAAGGCATATTCTGCTAAGTCTATTCATTCTCCTAAACTAAAATTTTGTTATTATTGGTATTATTTACCCTCTACACTTGACCCCATCTCCCAAAGATATAAAGAAATGGTACCTTATAAGGTTATTTTTGTCCATGGCTAACTGAATTCTAAGACATCAAATGTAAAAGGGATATACAAAATGAGAATTTAGATTTCACGGCAAAATAAATATACTGCTTAAAGGTGGATGCCCAGATCAGGTTAAAAATGATTTTTTTCTCCTATCATAACATCATATTCAGAGGTAACACAGGATGGCAATGCCATTGACCAAGCAGAAGCGATGCCAGGCTAATGGGGCTAGATGTTGGTGGTCGTGCCACGGAGATGGATTCCAGTTGGTGCCAGGCAAAGGCTGGCTCCCTGACTGGGCCATGTGCTCCTTCAGACTTTCCAGGTCCTTGCCATTAGCGAGAGACACGTGAACACTTCTAGCCACTCACAGGTGAGGGTCACTATCGTTTATTACTTCTGCATTGAAGCCATGAAGTTTTCACGCTCAATTATCTGGTCTTTCTCACCATCTGCCATGGAGACCAAGGAGGCTGCGTGTTCCAGACAGTATGGGGACAAGATGCCGGAGCAGTCTCTGTTAGCCTGGTTACCTGGGTCTCCACGTAGAGAAGAGCTTCCTACTGTCTCACCCAGGACAGGTGCCAGGAGTCAGGACTACGCTTTTCTTGTCTCCAAGCAACGTGATTTGGGAGCAGCTGGTTACTGCAATATCACCTGATCCATCCTGATGAATACACACTTTCCAACTTCTGCCTCAAGAACTGAAATACACACACACGCATAAACACACATGTATATATTCCTTGAATTCTGAATTCTGGACTATGCCCCAAGCCAGAGCGATAGATTACTCAGGTATAAAACTTCACAATCTCCTGCACGTGCTGGGTGGCTGGCCCTTCATGTCCCGGGTCACTGCCCTGATTTCTGTTCCTACGAGCTTGGGCAGCCCCGGCCTATGTCAGCATGGAGAGCTGACATTGCTCTGCAGCCACACTCTTCCTCGACATGTTTTCTTAACTCTGGTTGATTTTTAAAAAAACATTTTCAATTCATTTCCCAACCAAGATCAATAACCTAATAAAAAGAATCATGAGTAATCACCTTGTCCTTGTCTTTTGCTTGTTTGGCCAAACTCTGTTATTCCAGCCGTCCCTCCACCACCTCCCAAATAAATAGCGAGTGCTGCAGTGGTGCTGGGTTGTGAGTTTGTTTTTTTTTATTTCTACCACATTAAACAGAAGAGCTATTAGATGACCCTAGAAATGCTGCGTTGCTATAAACAACCTGTGTGCTTCTTTTAACAAACGGGGAACATCAGTCAATCTGGCACCTGTGTTGCGAACAGATTTATAAACCACTCTGTTTCTTAAAGTGTATCAGCTTCTGGGTTTCATAGCGGTGGCGTGGAATGCAGAGTGATTGCATTTTGGATGTCACACTAAAATAAAATAAAATTATTCTTCCACCCTTGCAGAAGCAGCAAGACTTTATACTGCAGAGCCCACGGTGGGCTGGTGGGCTGCTCACGTCTGCTTCTGGCTAGAAGCCATTGAAACACATCCCTCGCCTTGTTTTTTTAATGTGAATTTAAAACTCTTACCGAGGTTCCACAAGCTCATTGTTAAAACATTACACCTGTGAAAGAGTCTCTAATGAAATGCCTCAGCAGGGATCCCACCCTCCCTAACCCTATTTCTGTTCCCTTCAGGCAACGATTTTCAACTCTTCTAAGTGTGTTATGGAGGTTTATTTCCCCCCATATATCTAAATAATATGCTATATTATACTTTCTCGACGTAGCAGTTTTAGACATTAGCCACTGATTTGCTGGTATGACCTATGACATTTTATTTCTTACTTCATTCTACTTTTCTCTCTTCTCAGTCGATATAATTATATCCCTGTTTCGGGCTCTCTATTGGCTCTATTTATAACTTTAAGGGAAAACAGCTGTAATGGAAGATACCGTGTTGCATAACTGTAAGATCTCACATGTATGTGGAATCTAAAGACGCTGAACTCACAGAAACAGTGAGTTTCCAGTTCTTTCTGGTTCCTGCGGGTTCTCTTTCCTCCGCGCATCGCCAGGTGCCACAAGCAGAGCGCTGAGCTCGGCACCGCAGGGTGCGGGTGGCTCTGACAAAGGACGAACCAAGTTTCCTTGTCTTTAAGGAGTTTGTAATCTGTGAAGGAGTTCTTGTGTTTGACGGCGTGGATTTACGCCTTCGTTCTGTTTCAAGGCTTTCTCCAGCGAGACAGGAGCCGGGTGGCTTCGGCAGGGGAGGAAGAGGGAGGTGGGCTGCTGTGTAAGTCTCAGTGGCTCTTTGGGAGTGAAAACGACACCACGTTCTGCTTCAGGTGCCGTCAACGTGACCCAGGGTCCGTGCACAAGTACATGCACTGGTTGATAAAACCTTCATGTGAAGGGCGACGTGTCGTCTTGGGAAAAAAGTATTTACGTACATATACCCACGATGTTTTATCTGTAAGACTAGACTCCCCATCCTTCCTGTTTGCTAAACTTGGGCTTCCTTGGGTTCTCAAACTGACAGTGCAAGAGCAAGTTCTGAGACTTTGTAGACAGAGCCTTGAGCAGGAAGGATGGAGAGGGGTTGGTGGTCGAGGGCCAGACAGGCCTTGTGTCCCCCGGCTCTTAGACGCTGAGACTAAATCTGTGAACTTCCTGTTATCACTTCTGAATCTGTGAGTTCACAGTGAGGGCTGACAAGCAGAACTCCGCCCTTGTCTGCCGCTCTGGACACAGGTGGAGCGCTCCGTTCCTCGTTCCTTGCGGAAAGACATCGCCGGCACAGAGAAACCTGACAGTGTCTGACGCTTAGTAGGTCTTCAGCAACTACACACCGAGTGAGCGAATGCACGACTGGATTAACGTGCAGGAATCTTGACTGCAGCCGTTGCATATTTATAAGAAGTTCATTAACTTATCATTGCTCCAATTCCATGCCTTCTACCAGTTTTAACCGTTCTTTTGCAATCGTAAACATTTTTTGTATAATCCATTTCTATTCTTATAAATGTCAGCTAGTTATTAAACTGACTCCTGTCTAATTAGCCACGTGTTATTCTTGGATAAAATTAGAGGGCTGTAATAAGAGCTGACTCACTATTTGAATAGGAAAATATGGTATCTATTTATGTTCCTGTTTGGGATTAAATTCCAGAATTCTTGTCTTTGAGAAAACTATCTCACTATCTTAGAAATATTCACTCACGCACGAGAACGTCACCTGCCTTGGTTTTAGCAAATGCTGTAATCAAAGGCCTCATATCAGAGAAGACACAGAAGCTGTAGAATAGAGTCCCAGGAGGAGCTCACGGTGAGCCCCCGACGTGTCTTAGAGAGGAACCTGCTCCCCAAGACTCGGCAGCATGTGTGCTCGCCAAAGATCTTTCTCCCACTTCACCTTAATTGTGGTTTTCATCATTTGTATCTGTCTTTTATAGGCCCAGAGATGGAATTTACTGCTCTTTTATTCTGACTTTTCTGTTTGTGTGTGTTTTATCTTACTCCTGTTTTCCCATAATTAATATTTAGTCTTTCTCTGGTGCAAGCAGGGTGGAAAGTTGAGTAGGATTTTTGCCATAAACCGCCCTGCAGTGTTTAAGAAGGGAGCGTCGGTTACCTCCCATAAGGGGCCAGCCAGTCAGCTGTTCTGTCTGAAACAAGAGCTGCTACTTCTCCGTGTTCCACGGCACCAAAATTTAGCATTATATAAATGACAGCTATTTTAACACGTGCTAATAAATGAAAATTATAAGATGCTCAAGTTTTTATTTGTAGTCACATGCACACAAATATTTATGTTCTGACATATCCTTTCCTACGTTCTCTAAAAAGACAGAAATGGCCCTAGAAAATATATTTTGAAGTGTGGAAGTACAACGAGGATGATTAAAAACAAGTCTGAGTCTAGTTGCCTGCATGGCAGGTTTTTTTGTTGTTGGAGAAAGCGACAGGCACATGCAAACCTGGGGCATAGCAGCCCTCCTGCACACGAACCGGCACACCCGCCTGCTCCACACAATGGAATCTTTTTTGGCAAAAATACCCCTGGCAGAGGCGGGGTTGGGGGGACTATTTTCCAAAGCTAGTGAACAACATCAAGCCACAGATTCGAGTGCTGTGATGTCCAACCAGGGTCAATACAAAGGAAGTCACACCCAGGTGGATCATAACGAAATTGCTGAAAAGAGAAAACTGACAATTAACTTACAAGAAGCAACAGTTGCTGTGGGCGGGGCTGGGACAGGGTAGAAAGTCCCCAAGTGTGCTAGTTTCCAGTCGCTAACAGGCTGCCACGCGGTCAGCGGCTCAGCACAGCTGAGGTTCGTTCCCTTCCAGTTCTGTAGAACCGGGCTCAGCTGGGTGTTCTGCACGGGGCTCGGGGCTCGTGGAGGCCGAAATAAAGCTGTCGGGTGGGAGGGCTCTTAGCTGGAGGCTGGTGCGGGCTGTGGGGACAGTCCAGTCTCCTGGAGTTGCAGGACTGAGCTGCTTGCTTCCTGCTCTGGCTGTCCCCTGGGGTGGCCTGTCTGCTCCTGGGAGTCCCCCACGCTCCCTCTCTCGGGGCTGCTCAGTCTGCAGGGCCAGCTCCGGGGCCGACCCCCGGCTCAGACCCACCCGGCCTCCTCTCCTGGCTCCTGCGCTGGTGGTGTCGGGTCCACCCGGACGATGCATGGACGATCACCCCGTTCTCAGGTCAGTTGATCAATCACCTTAGTCCCACCTGCAGAGTCCCCGCTGCTAGGGCAGAGGACACAGTGACACACGGGGTGTCTCACCACGGGCAGGGCCCTGGGATGTGGGTAGGGCCTTCCCGGAGTCCTTGTTCCGCATGGCAGGGAAGATAGAGGAGCGAGGACACTGACGACTGTCGCCTCGGTGGACGCTGAGGCCACTGAGGACGTGGACAGACACTGAGCACGGGGGGACTGGAAGCCGGGAGTGCGGGTTGGGAATGAGATGGGGACGGGAGCTGTGCGGGGCCGGGAAGGGAGCTGGGGAGCCTCCAAGGAAAAACGGCCGGGAGTCGGGGCCGAGGTGGCCTGTCCCGCCTGGGCTTGAGGAGCTGGGGGCACAGGGATTGCTTCAGGGGAGACCGGGCTCTTCAGAATGTGCATTTCTACATAAAGTAAAGTCATTGCTCCCAAATCCTCAGTAAAACATACACATTCCCTTAAAAAACACGGCAAATTCCTTGTTAAATCTGCTCATTGGGATTGTATTATTGTAGAATATTAACAGAATCTTCGTGGTTACACTTATAACTGGTTATGGTTTTACAGAAAGTTCTTGACTTTTATTTGAGACACACGCCTTACTGAATGTCTTCTTATTTGCCATAATTTTGTTACTGATTAGCTTTTCTAGGTATGGGATGCTATCGGTGGCAAGTATCAATATGTTTTGTCTTTACAAATACCACTTTTATTTGGCTTGGGGCTTAATTTTTACTTAGGAATAATTTCGGCTTTCCTTGAAAGGGTCATTTGGATGTTGCTGAAAATTGTTTTTTCTTCAATCTATTAACACGTTGAATGATAAACTAATAAACGTTTTAATGTCCCTCTATTTCTGGAATGATACCCTGTAGTCAAAATACTGCTGACATTTATTTTAGATTTTTAAAAATTTTATTGAAGTACTATCTTCTACACATTTTTGTATTGGCATTTCTGAGGTATGCTTGTGTATGCTAAGGAACAGAGTAAACGGTGCGCACACGTATATATTTCTCTTAAATATGTGAAACGATTTACACCTGAAATCACTAGGGCCCGATTTCCATTCCTCAGCAAAATTCCCTTTTTTATAAATGTTAAACACCCAGGTGCACACGGGAGCCCACGTACTCCCAGAAACAATGAAGCAATCACTCAGTTACTGACAATCCAAAATAAAGAAATGTTAACATCTTGTGTGTTCATTTTTTTCTCTTTAGATTTTCTTTTAAACAAGGGAAAATGAAATATTTCAGATTTTTCAGGGGAGTATTTTGTTTTTTAAAAAATAGGCAATCATTTTGTCTGAATTTTTTTCTTTCAGCTCCATATACCTTACATTTTCTTGGTTTCTCTTTCACTAAGATCTCTACACGTAAGTGCTGTTGTTAGAGGTATTCTGCTTTTGTTCTTAATTTTAAAAACTCTAGTAATACTGCACAGTTAATTTAACGTTTGTGTTTTTCATTGTGTTTGGTGGATTCCGGGCTGTGAAAATTGCTTTCTGTTATTGATTACCTAGGTGTTCCTCCTCCACCTCTTCCTCATCTTCCTCCTCCCAATCACAGCTGCGTCTCCGTAGGGAGAGCTCCCTGATCACTTCTTGTAATTCCTTAGACATTTACTTTTCCATTTTTGTCCCATCTTTTCCAGAGTGCATTTTTCTATTCTACAGTCTCCCTTTGCTCCAGATTTTCAAATTTACTAACACAGGGTTTCATGCGGTGTGATGTCTCTCAATTTCCTGGGCATCTGTGTTTACCCTCTCATTTCTAATTTTAATCATATTTTCTGCTTATATTTCCTCAGGCACCTGGGGAAATTATTTTTTGTATTAGTCTATCTAAAGGACCCTTTTTTCTTGGGGTGAGGGGGAAGCATATAAGTTGCCATTTTCCCCTAGAACTTCAGCTTCACTTTATAGACAAGCTACGTTGAAGTCGGTGGATTTATAAAAACAACCTGCTCATACTTACTACGTACTCACTTAGACCCGAAATCTTAGAGCACAGTTAGACTCTAATTCTCCGTGCAGGGCATGGCCAGAGATCATCTTCCACCCGAGGCAGCTGTGGAGAGACCCTCACGCCCTGACTCGGGGCCGCCCCCGCAGCCTGCCCGGCTCGCAAGTACCTGTTCCCAATTGCATGTGTCATCAGTCCACCTGCGTCACGGGTCTGAGCTCCAGCTGGACCTGGGATTTCCTTAAAGTTCATGAACTTGTAAGTAGTTGCATTTGTTGCTGCTATTTTCTTATTTTAAAATAACATTACCAGATTCCAGTCCAAAAATTTAGCCTAGTTGTACTTCAGGGACTTACTAATGTTTCTTGGGGTCAATTTTCCTAAATGTTTTTGGACATTTGAAAAAGTATATTCTCTGTAGTATCTTTGTTTCATATGTGTGTAAAAAAAAAAAAAAAAAAAAAAAAACCACGAACTGTTAATTTTCAGTTTTTTTTTTTTTTTTTTTTTTTTTTTGCAGCTGTCTTCCTTTTCTATGATCTATCAGAATTGAAAGTAGTTTGCTAACTATCTCTCATTTCGGTTGTATTCTGTCAAATTTTTCCTTACCAAGTTTTGCTTTATATATTTCAGTGCTCTGCAAGGAAACCCTTAAGGATTAATATGCATTGAATTTTCATTGCGTACTTGATTCTTCATGTTAATAACTTGATTTCCTTTGTCTTACTTAGTTCTTTTGATCTTGAATTTAACTTTCCCTCGTTACTTTTATACCCCCTGCCTCCTTTAATCCACCTGTGCCCTATATTACGTGAAACTCAAAGGGTAGAAACAGAGGTAGATCTTGTTTTCTGAACCAATCTGAGAGTTTGTCTTTCAGTAGGTGAGTTATGAGAACTTGGAGCCCTCATTCCTGTCCTGCATCTGCATTCTAGAGCTGATGGTATTGAGCTCTGCTGTTCCTGTGGCCTAAATAAAGAATGGAGTTCATTAGACAGGAGAGGTGGGAGAGTGTGGTATTGGTGTGGGACTGAGCTGTGCTCTATAATATCTGATTTAAATTTCTTTTATCATTAATAATGTTCGGCATGTGCCCAGTTCATTTCAGCTTACAATCTAAATCACTGTTTCCTAAAATAGAGTTCTCTATTTTGTAATGACATGGTGTGAAATAAGACAAGACCTACAGTATGAGTTCTAGCAAAAATTACTTTTTAGGTTTTTCTCATGCTCATTCCCAAGACTTCCTTCTGCTTTGGAGTTCATTGTTCAGTCTAAAGCAAGACCCTTAAGTAAACCTCCTTGTGTGATGGTGAATATTTAGTCAGGGTGTTAAGATAGTGCAGATTGCTTTAAAAGGAGTAATAATGCAGTAATGTGAAGTAAAAAGTGAGTGGCTATTTGATTACCAGCTGTGGCTGGACCCCAATCAAATGGAGCCATTTTCATCTAGATTGGCCCAACCTGATTGGAATGGCTCCTGCCGTCTGCTTCTCACCCCACGTGGAACTGCTTTCGGGCAGAAGACGAGGAGAACCAGGAGACAGATTCAATCAGTATTCACATCCTCACTTAAGTTTGCAAAAATACAGTGTTAAACCAGCACCAGCAGTGTGCCAAATAGAAGCGGTTTATATACGTGCGTTGTGACAGAGAAGGACTCCGGGGTGTGACCAATTGTTAAAGAAATTCTGTTTTCAATACAGTGGTTTGGAGACTCCAGGTGTGGTGGGATTGGGATGGAGAAGTTTGTCCATCTGTGAGCTTTGGTGCCTGCCTGGCTTTGTGGGTGACTGTCACCGTGGGAGACATGTCAGGTCTCACGAGCTCATGGCCCTTCCAGGCCAGGCAGGGGACAGAAATGGGGAGGCCAGAGCCAGGTGTGGGAGGGGCCCATCCTGGGGAGCAGCTGGCCTTGGCTGTAGGAGCAGCTGCTCAGGGCTCTCGAGAATCCTGGTTGCAGCAGAATGGGGGTCCAATGTGGCCTTGTGAACTCAGGGGAATTCAGAAAATCTGTGTTTTTGTATAAAATCCTCTGAATTTTTTTTTGTTTGGCTATTACTTTAAACAGACAAACAAAAATCTGTTGGTTTCAGGCTGAAGTGTGTCCTGGGTATTGCTGAGTAAAGCTCGGGCGGGAAGTTCTGCAGAGGGGTGTGTGTGTGTGTGGTTCAGCCACCTGTTATGTGGGGTGTCCCGAAAGTCACCATACACAGGGAAAATGAGAAATTGTAGCTAAATGTACCTTTATTTACAAAACATTCATCACAAAATGTTACGAAGCTTTTCCTCTGTACAGAGACTGTTGGGACACCCTGCAGGGTCCACCAGCAACTGCTGTTCCCCTTCTGTGACATCAGTAGAGACACGATCACATAGGCACTATCTGGAGTCATAACTGGACAATGGTGGCGAGGGGGGAAGGGTCTCAAGGGGGCCGAGTCCAGCCTGGGGCCTGCACAAGGCTCTCCACGTCCACTTAGTGGAAGATGGTGGGTTCCCCCCCCCCACCCCGCCCACATTTGACCCTTTCTGCCCCAGCCCCTTGACTTAGGAGCTCGGGACTTTCAGTTTTGGTTTTAAGTATTTCCTGTTCTCCACACACTTGTTCTCACTCTTTAAAATCTTGGATTATACCAAGAATAATCCCCTGCCTAAGGGAATAAGTCGTTTCTGGAGAAACTTCTATCAAGCCGCATATTGAATCAGGTGCTGAGACTCTCCTGTTAGGGAAAGTTCAGGCACGGCCGGGGGATGTATTGGGGGTGGACATCCCGTCACCTGGGAGACGTTTTGAGGCTTTGGTGATGACCAAGGACGGTTTCAGCTCTAAAGCTCGTGTGATGAATATGCACGTACGCCCAAGGCAGCGTGGCCTGTGACCAGCGTGTCTCTGTGCTGCCATCTTGGGATGGAACACGTTTTGGCAGAGGTGACAGAGACTGGCAGGAAGGGCCTCCCGGGAGGAGGGCAGGTTGTGTTCCCAGGCTGTGGCACTGTAGATGACAGGAGACCTTCAGAGGACAAATGCCAGTCTCCCCCCCCCCCCGGCTCACCCCGTGCCCTTGGGTGGGGAGTGTCACTCTGTCCTTGGCATCCTGCCAGTTTCCTGCTATTCCCCCATCTTGAGGCTTCTAGAATCCTCTACAGAAGGAACGGAAAACATTTGCTCACGAGATGGTGAGAATGAGCAGAGTGGGAAGTGGGGACACTTGCTGCCCACTGGTGACCATGGCAGCTGACACGGCCCCGCTGAGGGGGGGAACTCGCCTCCGTGAGAGTAAATAGGAAACTCACCTGAGAGGGCTTCAACAAAATGCTAACGAGCAAGTGTAGGGGTAATGTCATGTTAATGCACCAGCTGGTTTTTACAGACATGCAAGAATGGTGTTAAGAAACGTGTTATTAGAGGAGACCCCTCGATATTTGCCAACTTTTGGTAAAAGCCAAATGCTTTTCTGACTGAAAGAGGTAGAAATACGTAAGATGGGGACTGAAACTTCCCTTACATCATGCGCGGCATCTGTCTTATGTCTCACTCCGGCAGCCGGTGTTACCGTGATGGCAAAATACAAGTTAACAGCCAAACGAAGGAGGCCCATTATGGACACCATGATTTTGCAGGTTTTTTATTTTTTCTATTTTTTGGTTCCCAAATGCAGCCAGCAGCACTGGTGCCATCAAACACTGGTTTTTGTCAGTCACTTGTGAGATTGGTCAAAACTAAATTTTTCTATCAAGGGTGAGTATCAACGTCTGCAAGTGACTGACTCCCAGGGCTCCAGTGGAATCTGGCTGATGTTGTCATTTCAACCCAGGTTCAAGGACATGGCTTTAATTTGGGGAACAGTGACTTGAGCCAGGTAGACTGTGCACACCCAGGGATCCCCTGGTGTGGGGGTGTCCTTGGTGCTGAGGTTAACGGTGCAACAAGGCAAGAAAACGATTGTGTCTGACAACTGGCTGGGATGAGACAAACCACAATCAAAATGGATTGTAATGTTAAGTGGTTAATGTTTTAATGTAAAGAGGCTTTTAAGGTAAAGAACACAAATAGTGTTGATAACTATATTATATTCAAACAAACTCCTGCAGACAGGTGCCGGGTGAGCACCCAAAGCCGAGTCCCTTCAGTCTGACTACTCAAAGGTTACGCTTTTGAATATACTTGAATTTCTTCCAGAAATGCATATACCTGTGCGCCTTCCTTTTGATTTATGCAGGAGGAAAATCATTATTTAGAGATGATGATTCTCTTTCTAGAGAAGTAAAGAAAAGCAGACCTCTGCAGGAAAGCCCCAGCAATCATTTTCCCAATAACGGCAACATTTATTTTGCAAACAATATGGAAATCAAAGATCCCACTCATAAATAACTATAAATGATCTAGGAATAACTTAGTAAAAATACACAATTGAAGGGAAGTGGGCTAACAAAACTAAAATCTATAAGACATAAATGAAGGCAAAAGAGAACATGTATAAAATTACGAAAGGTTTAATGTCATACAACATTATTTTCTGGAATTTATATTTTTACCTTTCAAATCAAACTAGTGGTATAGCCCTTAAAAAAGGCTAACTTGATGACATCCTAAAATTTATCTAGAAATAAGTATAAGAAGGCAAATACTTAAAAGAATAATGTTGAATACTTGCACTGCAAGATGTTAAAACACCCTATAAAATAATAAAATACTGCAGTATAGATCCAAGAATGAGTTCAACGGAGTAAAATAGAGAAACCTAGTATGTGTGTAAGTGCCTATATTTGTATATAAATAACACCTTTCAAAAAATCTTAATAGCTCTATTACTTACAAAAATTAAGTTCCTATGTTTAAAACACCATAGTTAAAAAGTTGCAGATGTGTGACCACATTTTCAGAAGACCTAACAATACATAATGTGGGTTTAACAACCAATTGTAGCCCAACAATAACATAGAAAAAGTGAGGCAGGGACTTTCAGAGGCAATTAACAAAAAATTGAAAATAAAACATGAAAACTTTCCATTTAAAGACCAAGAACTATAGGTGCCAAGAAAGTGCCATTATCGCCTAACCAGCAGACAGGTTTGGGGACTCTGTCCTGGGCTAGGGTGAGGATACTGCTCCTAAACGTTCAATAAGTAGAAACAGGAAAATGACACAGTTTAAAAGGCAATTTTGCAGTGCCTGTTGGAGACATTGACATCCCCGTGCTTTTGTCTCCCAACTCCAGCTGGAGGATTTATCTTACAAATAAAATGGGGGAAGATGCGCAAGGATCCACTTTCAGATACATTCTGAGTTAGTGGAGACATCTCGAGGGTGTGCAGAATTGCTCAAGATACAGTAAGTGAAAAATGGTGGTTTTAATGCGCACATGCCCGGGCATCAGTGTGTACATATATAATACCTAAACTTTATTGTCCTAGAAACAAACATTTGGTAGAGTGAACACCAGTTTCCCTCCCGATGGTGGGATTATGGGTGACATAAATCTTCCTCTTTGTACTTTCTGTATTTTCCTTACTATCTAAATGGAAATACAATACATTATAGTCAGAAAAAATATGCCAAATGTGAGCTCTACCCGGCTCTGCACTTTGATGTCTATTTAATATTTAATCTTCACCTTAAACTCACTTCCTTAACGTTTTGCTTCAGAAACCTCTAATCCAAATCAGAGACCCATTGTTTCCTTTTATAGTACTTATCATGGATATTCTGAGTTTATTGGTATGCTGATGTCTTTAATGCCTGGGCTTCCCCACTAGACCCCCAAATCCCATGTTATTGGGGACCACATCTGGCTTGTTCCCTATATCAGCTAAATGCCTGGCACCCGTAGCTTGGCAGTTGGTATTTACTGGATGGAGAATGAAGGGGTGTGTGGAATGAACCTCGGTGGTTATAAAACAGCTGACATTTATTGAGTTATTCTCATGTGCTGATTTAACACTCCCTGTCTCATTCTCACAACAACCTGTATGCATTAAGCCCATTTTACAGGTAGGGGAATTGAGGCATATAGAGATTAAATAGCTTATTCAAGGTCATATAAACGGTGAGAGGTGTAGCGGGGGGTTGAAATGAGCTCCAGAGCTGTGGATTTTAACTGCTGTGTCCTACAATCTTAAACACGATAAGAAATGGAGCGACACACACACATATGCACACACGTTGGAAGGGTGCCTGCAAGAGCGTCCTTTATACTGAGATGTTTACTCTGTTTGGAGATCAATAATGTATCACTTGTGCTTTCCACTCGGACTGAGTCAAACATCTGCTTTCACACCAGTGGCACCCTAAGAAGCCAACCCCCTTACCCCAAAACTTTGAAGGGTAGCAAAGCCGCCCTTGAAAAACCATGAGTTACGTTTCCTCGGTCAGTGACAGTGTCAGCATAGGAGTGACTGTTACTTCCTTTGGTCTTTGCTCTAGTATTTTGCAAACAAAAGGAGGATGGACCGAGCAGTGTTCTGCAAAATGAGCTGTGGATTGCCTGACTGTACTGATGACTGTTAGAATATTGCTTTTCAAATTGACTTTTTTTTTTTTTAATAGCCAAGATTCCAGGCATCAGTGACTTAAAAAAAACTCGAAGCTGGGCTGAAATCAAAAGATTCATTTGGTCACTGGATTTGAAAAAAATCCAATTCCTTGGTTCTTCGAAATGCATGGGGAAGCACAGATTGCCTACTGTGGGGGTTAGTTCAGTTTTGTTCCTCTCAAGCAATGGGACGTTTGTGATTAGGAGGAGAAAAACCCAAACTAAAATGTTATTTATATTTAAAATGGTTAGAGTTGAAGGCAAGGAAAGTTTTTAAGCCATTTAAGATATCTTTTTACCACCTCTGTTGCTTGACAGAATGAATGATGTTACGAATTTCTCTATTACTTTGCTCTAAAGCCAATATTTAATTTTTCTAAAAAATAAAACATAATTTAATATGCTGTCCTTTACAGGCATATACAAAATGTTCCACATAATTGTGAAAAGTTGGTTTCTCTTTTGTTGTCAGACTGCAGGTATGTTTCCATAGTTTCATTTCCATTTTATTTTTTCAAAATATTAAGGGGAAGGGGGTACAAATGTTTTAGGTTACATGGATCACTTTTGTAAATCTTGAGTCCTGGCTATAGGTGTGCGATTAACCCAAATAGTGCTCATTGTACCCATTGGGTAGGTTTTTGCCTCTCCCCTCTTTCCCCCTCCCCCAGGTTGATTTCAACTGTTTTACTTTGCTGTGTGCACATTTGTGTTCATTGGTTAGTTCCAATTTAATAGTGCATGTGTAGAATCAACATTTTAACAATGTTGATTCTACTTATCCATGAACATATGTTTTTCCATTTGTATCCTCTGCAATCTCTTTCCCCAGAGTTTTGTAGTTCTCCTTGTTTAGAGATCTTTCACCTCCTTGGTTAAGCATATTCCTAGGTATTTTCTTTGTAGCAATTGTGACTGGTATTGAGTCTTTAACCCTCAGCTTGACTGTTACTTGCACATAGAAATGCTATCGATTTGTGTACATTGTATCCTGAGACATTGCTGAATTTATCAATTCTAGGAGACTTTTGATGGAATCTTTGGGGTTTTCTAGGTATAAGATCATATCAGCAGTGAAGAGTGACAGCTTGACCTCCTTTTTCCCCAATTTGGATACTCTTTTTCTTTCTCTTGCCTTATTGATCTATGTTGAGAATCAGTGGTGATAGGGCATCCTGGTCTTGTTCTAGTTCTTAGGGGAAATGCTTTCAACTTTTCCCCATTGATGCCAAAGCCAGAAAGGATACACACACAAAAAAATAAAACTACAGACCAATATCCTGTATGAACATGGATGCAAAAATCCTCAAACTATCAACAAACTGAATTCAATAGCACATCAAAATTATCCACCAGGATGAAGTGGGCTGCATCCCAGGGATGCAAGGATGGTTCAATATTTGTGAATCAATAAATGTGATTCACCAGATAAACAAAAGCAAAAACAGACCATATGATTATTTCAATAGATGCAGAAAAACCATTTGACAAAATCCAGCATTCTTTCTTGATAAAAACCCTCAAGCTCTAGGTATAGAAGGAACATATCTCAGAATTATAAAAGTCATATATGACAAACCCACACCCATTTCATTTTCTTTTTTTCTTTTTTTTATTTCAGCATATTATGGGGGTACAAAAGTTTAGGTTATGTATATTGCCCATCCCCACCTCCCCCCACCCCGAGTCAGAGCTTCAAGTGTGTCCATTCCCCAGACAGTATGCATCACGCTCATTATGTAGGGATACACCTATCCCCTCCCCCCCATATCTCCTCAACACCCAATTGGGGTTATTCCCAAGTGTGCACTTAGGTGATGATCAGGGAAACCAATTTGCTGGTGAGTACATGTGGTGCTTTTTTTCCATTCTTGGGCTACTTCACTTAGTAGAATGGGTTCCAACTCTATCCAGGAGAACATAAGAGATTCTATATCACCGTTATTTCTTATAGCTGAGTAATACTCCATGGCATACATATACCACATTTTACTAATCCATTCATGATTTGATGGGCATTTGGGTTGTTTCCACATCTTTGCGATTGTGAATTGTGCTGCTATAAACATGCGGGTGCAGATGTCTTTTTTTATAGGATGTCTTTTGTTCTTTTGAGTAGATGCCCAATAATGGGATTGCTGGATCAAATGTTTTCAGACTTTGCTTCCTGAGGCAACTCACATAAAAATGTAAGCCTTTGTGATTCTAATGAGCTGGACCTGCTCTTTCCCTCCTCTGCCCAGACACTCCTAATTTGATTGTGTCTTGCTGGGCAGCATTATGCAAGTTATTGAAATTAAAGAAACGTATGCAATTTACATTAAACTTGCAGCACCTCCAGTGGAGAATGTAATAGAGATATGTCATCAGAATATAGATATCAGAAATTAAATATTAGATTTAAGGCCTTAGTACCTTTGACTTCTCAACAATTATCAGCTTTGACATTTTCCCTGTTGAAAACACATGCAAAATTTTATAGAGGCAGATATCTTGAATATTTGGAAGTCTGCTAAAAGGCATTTCAACCAACATCTAAAATATCTTACTGGTTGAGACACTGTACTTTGGATGATACAAAAGGTTTATTTGTAGGGAAAACAGAATTATGACTACGATATCAAAGCCAGTGCAAAAAATAGTGTCAATCTGTGGAGTTTGGACACAAGTGATGTCCCAATAGCCCATTCCATGAGAGAGATTAACATGTTTCTTAGTAGATTTGGAATGGTTACAGAGTAATTTCTGTGGATGAAAGATTGTGTGGCACCTTATTTTGTGATTACAAGCCAAAAATGTAGGAGCCATCATGATTCTTCTCAACATGTCTCAATCCTTGACCTTTCTCTGCCTCTGATCCTATCCATACTGACCCTTCCCATGGCATTCTTGCCATTGCTGTCCAACTGGTCTCCTTGCTTCAACTCCTGTCCTGTATACTCTAGTCGGCAATGAAGAAGCTATTTCAAAGCATAAGAATTGGAGGATTGTTGATTCTTGATTGGAACCCTCCTGTGGCTTGCAGCCATATGGAGAACAAAATCCAAGATCCGTACTGTGACTCACTATGCAAGCAGATTGTTGTTGTTCTCTGACTTCTGTCGTTCCTCCATAACTCCAGACACTCCAGCTTCCCTGGCCTGCCTTCTATTTCCCAGACATTCCAACCTCCCGTTCAATGAGCAACTCTCCCGTCTAACTGCACAGCTCTTCTCTTGGGTCCTTCTGTGTCTTGGCTCCTTGTCATTTATGTCACATGCTACCTCCTCAAAGACAATGTTAGCTCCACAGGAGCGGAGACCTTGCGAGTCTTGTTCCTTGATGAGTCATCCAAACTCGGCACGGGGTGTGGCGTGGAGCATGTGCTCACAGTTCCCTCAGTGGATGAGTGACTCAATCCAGGCAGTATTTCCTGTTTCTCCCTCCTAAGCTTAACCACGTGTTGCTTAAATATTTTGTGTGCCAAGGTCTCTGAAAAATTGAGCTATCCGTGTTGACTTTGTTTTTCAGTTTGGTGATCTACATATTTCTATCTATACATCTTTATATCTATTTCTTAGAAATCATTTGCCTTGAAAAAATAGGTTGAGTGGTAACCAGAAGATCATTAATTTATTCTTCGTATTGCTTACAACTATGTGCAAGCTCTTAAACTATATGCTTACCTAAGTATACAAACGGCAAAATCCTCACTCACAAAATGTCTGATCTAGTGCTGGAGTTGATCCCAGGGGCGTGCGTTAGAACACAGGTTAGAACACAGTAGGTTAAACAGAATTTTACAGGTGTTCTGCTATAGACTACCTTTTAAGAAAGTCCAATTCTACAAGGTCTGTGTAAATAAAGGAAAATAAAAATACCCATTTCCACCAACATGCCAACCCTTTGCCATGGCTACATACCACCAGCTACTGATGAATTCAGAGAATGCACCATTTTAATGCCTTGATTTCCTTCTTACTCAAATTTGCATAAATTCCCCGTGTCCAACCGGTTGGGGCAGGGAGGGTGGTTACCTGGATGCATGGGATGGGGGGGTTGACTGAGGGTCTCGATTGGTGTGTGTGTATGTGAGAGAGAGTGATGTTTTCAGGGCCCTGCCTTGTGCTACCTTCCCAGGCACCTGATGCTCCTTTGGCTGGGTCTTCCTGGGAGTGAGCAGGGACCCCCTGTTCTGTCCTTGGGCACTGCCCTTCTCTGCAGGATCTGGGCTGCTGTTTGCTCTGGAAACCCAGTTGTCACTGCTTCATTGGCATTTTGTCTTCCCCAAAACGTCACGGTGCATCTGTTGCTGTCTCACGTGTGCTCCGTGTGCTGTGGTGGCAACTACCTCTTCCTACTCAGTTTGGAGTTTGGCAGGAAGCAGAGATGAACTCGTGGCTCACCTTCTGTTCACCCAGGGGTGGTTTGTACCTTCTTCCATTAAAGGAAAGTGGCCCTGTGGCCCCTTGAAATGGACAGGACTGAGGTTTTAGGGAAAGTGAATTACACGTTTTTATTTCGACTTCCTGGGCGATCTGGGCAAATGAAACCCCTTTCTGGCACTGAGATTAAACTGAAGAGCTTCAGAGATCACCACGGCACGGGCTTCCTTTACCTGTGGAGAAACAGACGCGGAAGGGAGAGCTTGTCCCCAAGGTCACAGGACTTGACTTTGGCCGAGCAGGTGCTGGCGTCCAGAGATGTCCTGCCACCCTCTGAGACGAGGAAGGTCCTTTCAGAGAAAACATTCCTCTGCTTCTTCCTCATCTTCTACCTACTTCTCTTTAATCTCTCCTCCCTCCCTCCCTCCCTCCCTTCCATCAAATGTCTGGAGGCCGAAATATCAGTATCTATAAGTTCAGGGTCAAAGCCAGAATAAATGGAGGGATTTCAGACAGTAACATGGTTAGTGTTCTGGTTTTTTTTTTTTTTTTTTTCCTGGTAGAAATCGGTGAGGAAGGAAAGTGGCATTTCCTTGGTTGAATTTCAGCTGATTTGGGGGTGGGGGCAGCGTTTTCACAGCCACCCACAGTGTCACACTCGGCCCTCCCCTGGGCTGTCCTACACATTCACTCCCGCCGGGCCAGCCGGGAGCCCTGTGGCTTCGCCAGGGTCCTAGTCTATAACTTGCTGCCACATTCAAATGCACGTGGAGATTTTCAGTGTTTATTTTATATGGCAACACGAGACCATCCAGTTGGATGCAGAGCATGCCTTGGCCCTGGAGTGTGGGAAGAAACACGACATTAAACATGATGCCATGAAGTTTCCTCTTCACTGCTGTCGGGGAACTGATTAATTACTGCAAGTCTCTTTTCTGCAGGCTTTTTCTGCCTAGTGACAAAACGGGGCATATTTGGGCAGTACGTGGGGGCTTTGGCAGCTGTGATTGACAAGTGTCAGCAGTGACACTTAAAACCCACGTATTTATAATAGAATAGACAAAATAGATTCTTCTACAGTACTGGTACTACTTAATAAATAAAGCCAATAAAATAAAACTCCATGGAGCTGTCATGAGATTCAGTGAAAATTAACTTGCTTTCCGATTACTAGAGATGTTGGGGCACACAGGGAAGCTGTGCAGGGCAGGGCATGTCTTCCTGTCCCCTGGGGCCTCCCTGACTTGCCAAGACAGTAACATGGAATATTTTAATCCTGTGGCCATTCTGAGACGCCCGCACTCCTGCCGTGAGCAGCTGCCGGGAGACATGTCAGGGGGGATCGTTATGCAAACGGCCTTCAGGCCCAGACCTGTGTTCCTACCACTGCAGACACCTCTGGGGAACGGGGGGAGGAGCGCGGCTTCCCGGCTAGATCAGCCCCGAGTCTGGTGTGTTCTCGCTGTCCAAGGAGCTCTGTGATTTATGACTTTCTCTCACACACATGCAGTAGGATGTGTGCGTCTTAGGAACTTTTTTCTCTTTTAACTTTGCTCGGCGTGTCCTAAGATAGCATTTGTTCATGCTTTAAAAATAGCAGCAGTTGGTCTTTTTGCTTCGTGTAAAATCCCCTGTGGAAGCCCCGCGTGTGGCAGGAGGAACAGCGGGTGTGGGTGATGGGGCGATGTTCCTCCATCCGCCACCCTCCTCTCCCTCTGGTCCTGACGGCCACTCTCGGAGACCCCGGAGAAGCACCTGCCTCTCGATGGCAGGTTGGGACCCACGGTGCTGTGCAGGGCACGCGTTCATGCCTTCAGCAGCCAGTGTTCTTGGGGACCTGCTACAGGCCAAGCACTGTTCCAGGTGCCAGATGCTCCCCCGCGCACAACAGATGAAGGGAAACGGAAAAACAAGTGAAATATGACGGGTGTGGGGAAGGGGCCGGGGCGTGAGGGGAGGTCTCTGCCTGCCCATCCGTCATGGATACATTGACGCACGAGCTTGGAGCCTGGCAGGTCGGGGGGCTCAGAGCTCTGGGGTGCCAGGAACAAACAAGGACGTGGTTCGTAAGGACACGGTTGGTTCTTAGTCTCTCAAGGCACGTGGAGGCGGAGAAGCCACGAGAGCTGAGAGGGGCCAGGGACACGGGAAAGGTCCTGCCAGGAGCGCGCGGGGTCTGAAGCTTCTCCTCCTCCTGGCCATGCGGAGACGGAGCCTGGGGAGCTGCTGGTCCCCGGAGCACTCGCACCCAGAGCGCCCCTCACTCCTGGGGGAGGCTGGTCCTTCTGAGAAAGAACCCGGCCACCCTGAGTCCCTCTTGTCCCCTGCTGACGGAGGTGAGGTCCTCTCCAAAATGTCCTGGATCCCCTCTGAAATGTCAGGGAGACGGTGCTCAGGGGCCAGGTGCGGAGGTTACAGATGATGCTTCGTTAAGCTTGCAAAGCATCAGCTCACACAGTAGCATTGAGGACTTGTATCATACTCCCAAAATTTTCAAAGTTTAGGTAAACGTTGGGATTTCTGGTTTTTCGTGAAGAATGGGCAGCAGTAGACAGAGAGGTCCTTCCAGCAACGACCAGCCAGAGCTGAGCGGCTGCAAGTGCTTGGGGGGGGGCCGGCTCACCCCCTCCCTTATTTCCTTCTAGACCAGGTTCCAGTCACTGCTCTCTGCTTCCTGCCTGACCAGGTGAGTTTTATGAACAACTGGCTTAAAAATAGAAAGTTGCTACCTATCTCAGCCCAGGTGTCTAGGAAAAAAAAACCCGAGGCAAAGTCTATGTGCTATTTTGGGTTTGGGGGCACGGGGCCAGGGCAGCAGGAGAGAGGGAAGCAAGCCCCAGGACAAGGTGGCAATTATCGAACTGGCTGTGGCTTCCCAGGAAAACACCCTGGTTGCTTGGCTCAGAGAACTGCTTCAGAGAAGCAGAACAGTGGTGTGATTTTTGGGGTTAGGGCAACCTTCACTAGCAAAGACAGCAGACACGAGCAGGAAGAACCCAGCTCTGCAAACAGGATTAGGGGATTATCATGAACATGAATTGAGTCGTTACTACGAAGAGCCTGTCTCCTGGTCAGAATACTGAGGAGGGAAAAAGTCTCCTGATCGTACTTCCTGCCTCCCTTGCAGTGAGGAGAGCTGTACTAGTGATGCAGATTCACAAGGGATGAGCCCGGGCTTCCCTTCCCTTCCCTCCCCTCCCCTTTCTCCCCACTGGCCGGTCCCTGGGCAGGACACTGGGGACTGGCGCTGGGCACTATTTTGTCACCTTTGCAAGTGCTGTGTCCTGTAATTCTCCTGAGGGTCCCCGAGCTAGGTGCCATCAGTCCCCCCACCCCATTCTGCAGTGGAACAAAGGCACAGAAAGGTTAAACAACTTGTCGAAGAGCAAACTGCTACAAGGTAGCAGAAGTGATGATCAAATACAAGGTTGCCAGTTGCAGAGCCCATGGTCTGAAGCACAGGTTGAGCATCCCTAATCCAAAAACCTGAAACCCCAAATGCTCCAAAATCCCAGACTTGTGAGAACTGACATCACACTCTGAGGAAACGCCCATTGAAGCATTTCGGATTTAAGATTTTTGGATGAGTGTTGCTGAACTGGTAAAAGCATAATGCATATACTCCAAAATAATCCCAAATCTGGAACACTTCTGGTCCCAAGTATTTTGGTTAAGGGACACTCGCCCTGTACTGTGCTGTATGTTTTCATGTGTTTGTTCTTGCATTGGGGAACACAGGCTGCATTAATCTCGTGACGAATGCTCCTCTGCCTCTTTTCCGAGAGTAGTTGCATTACACACAAGGTTGTGTTTAGAAAGGATATGAGCATTTTGACACTTTTTTCTTTTTAATGCAAGAAAAGCTGTCTTTTCCAGTGTGGTTCTCACTACTAATTGCCCAACAGGATGCTTTCTCACCTTCTTTCTTTAATAATGTAATTCCCGAGTTTTAGCTGGGCCTGTGGAGACCCATTTAAGTCTGCATTTCTCGCCTCTGTGGCATCTCAGTGAGACCAGGCAGTCGAGTTCTTGCCAGTGTAGTGTGAGAAGCAATTGATGCACCACTTAGGCCTTTTCTTTAAAAAGGGTAAATGTGTGCCCCCCGGTTCTTTGCGTCCTGCTGGCTGGGGTGTAGGCGTGATGGTGGGAACTGTAGCAGCCACTTTGGATACAGTGATGGCAGCCACATACTGAGTTTCAGAACTGCCCCACTAACCTAGAATTCTCTAAATCAGAAGAAAGAAACTTGTGTGTTGTATAAGCCATTGTATTTAGTAGTCACTTTTGAAACGACAAATTTATGTACAACATGATTTGAAACGTTAGGGTTGCTTGTTTTGGGGGCCCCAGATAATACACTCAGAAATGGGCCTCGTGTCCAACCGTCACGAGAGTCTCCACCTGCTTTGCAGCTTCTGCCTCCCTGGGTGTTTGGAGCCATTTCTATGACAAGTCGGAAAGATTGTGACCCGCCCGTAGATTCAGACAGATGAGCCACTTAAACATTTAGACATAAATGGCCAAGAAAAACGTGATTTCTGTGTTAGTATCTGTAGGATTGTTAAGAGATTTAAAACCAAAACCTGAGCCTTAGGATTTTTGTAGATCAAAAAAAGTCTTGCAACGAACCTTTTAACTAAACAACCTGTTGTCATTCATTTTGTCCCCCTAAATGTGCCTTTAAGCCCACAGAGCTCCAGCTGCTGTCACCTTCCAGCAGCGCACACGGCCATAGCAACCAAAACCAGCCTCTCGGTTACGTATTCAGGAGCTCGTTAGAAATTAATCTACTAGGAGCGTTGCTGACAATGGCAGTTACTGGAATACTGCTAAGTTCCGTGTTAATCAGCTCTCTCCCCAGAAACATGGGTATTAACATCCCTTTGCTGTAGATCAAAGAGAGATCCCAGCTACTGTTTCAATTTTCTCTTCAATTTAATGATGATAAAAGGTACCAGATTAATAGCCCTGTGGTCCTTTTCGGTTATTTATCTATGTAGCAGGTACGGGGGGCTCGTGTAGCCTGAAATTCAGCTATTGTGGTCTTGTCTTGTAGCGGGGCTCTGTGTGTCTTTGCTGCCCCCCCCACAAAGCCAGGCAGGCAAAGCAGAGTGTAGGGAAGCGGCCAGGTGTGAGCAGCATCCCCATGGAGATGCACCCTGGCCTAAAGGTGACGGTAGCTCCTCAGTTTCTGAAACTTCGGGGAATGAGGGTCCAGGATTACTGGACCTTCCTCTCTGCTGAGAACAGGCAGACATCCGGATGTCTACACACAACCTCCCAGTTTTAAAGGTTAATATCTAATTTTCACAGAAGATTTAAAAACATGTTGGGCCAAAAAATTTCTGTGAGCTAAATTAAAAGCCTGGGCTTCCTCTTGGAGACTTCTCTGCTCACCTGTAAATGCCTGAGGGGCAGGAAGGTCATAGCTCTTCCCAGCGGGGACAGAGTAATTATTGGAGTTGAACTGTTCTTCCAGGTGAGAACAGGTGAGTGCTACCCACTGCGTCCCCTCGGGCAGCTCGGTCTGCTGGGCTTCCCGTTCTGGTGACAAAATGGAGGTGGGAGTCGTGTTCCAGAGGAGGATGGTTGTAGGGATTACTGGGGCCAATGCATGTAAAAGCTCTTTGATGATGATGATAGTATTAAATCATGAGACTTGTCAGCAAAGGGGCTATGGCTAAAAGTGTGTGGGACCCTCACTATGGTTAGAGTCTTCTGATTTTTTCCCTTCTGATATCTGTTCTCCTTCCTTAAAAATAGAACCCCAATTTAAACTGAGCACATAGCCAGCTGGAATAAAACTACATTTCCTGGCACTCCTTGTAGCTAGATGTAGCCATTTGACTCTGCAAGTAAAAGTGTCAACTGGAGCTTTCCAGAAGTATCCTTAGAAAGCAAGTGCCGCCTCTTAAGGCCTTCATCCTTCCTGCTGGCTGGATTTTGGATGTGATGTCTGGAGCTGTTGCAGCCTCTGTGTTGTGTGAGGATGCTCTAAGGACAGCCGTGGGAAAAGATGGAAGGGGTCCTGGTTCCCTCCCGGTCATGGAGGTGCAATTCTAGCCCTGGAATGCTTAGCACTAGATAGTGTTTACATGAGACAGAAATGAACTTTAATCTTTTTGAAGTCACACTTCTTTTACATTCAACCTTTGTTATTGTCCTTTCATTCAGAAATCTAGACTCCATTGCCACATGCAGTAGTAAGCACTTGTATATTGATGGGAAATCCAGATGTGGCTCATGGAGACATACTAGCACACCCTCCTATGATAAAGAACAATAATATAGAAAGCTTAAACTCCACAACATTAGGATTATAGGAATTCCTTCCACGCTGCCCCCTACCCAGACAAGTAAAAATAAAACCATGTTGAAGCTACTATTTTTTATAGTCACCAATTCCAAACATTTATTTGGTGTCAAAGACTCACATCGTCTAAAATCATCCAAGTGCATCAGCAACTTGCAAACGATTTTCTAAAGCATCCTCGATGCACAGGGTTACTGCACCCAGCGGTGCAGCAGAGCCACGTTAATGCCCGCTTGATAGTGCCAAGTGTTCCTGCGAGTCTTCCAGGGATAATAAACAGCTGGAAATAACTGCCGACAAATTCTCCAGATGCGTTTTATCCGTGTGTCGGCAACGGCGTTGAATCCAGATCAATGCAGATTATCAAGACGTTTATAGGATTGAGCTGAGAGTCTACCCTGGGTTGTGTGAGCACCAAGCTTGGGAACAGTGTAATTATCGAGATGTGAGAACTGGAAAACTTTTTGAAATTTAAAGAGGGAAATTTCTGGTAATTATTTTTGTTTTAAGAATGGGGAAGAAGAAAAGGTTCATGTTGATTTGTCTCTTATTTCCTTTTTCTTAGATTGTTAATTATACGAAGGCAATAGAGTGATGTTTGGTTTGTCATTCTTTGTTTTTGAATTAAACTTATGTGTAGTTTGTGTTGATATTTGGGATACTCTTGGCAGAAACTGATGATTCCTATATTTTGTAAAAGGGTGTTGAGAAATTGGGATGTTACAAGGGAAGAGGAGAGTCCACAGAGTGGTTCTGTAAGGTCTCGCAGTAGTTCCGAGTCTGCAGGGGGTGAGTGGCTGTGCTCTGGTGACCCTAGCCAGGGGGTGATGCAGGCTGGGTGGCTGCTCTGGTCCCACAGGGAAAGTGTCCATTGGAAGCTTGGAAGTGAAAATTTGCAGGCTGAACTGAGTTCACAGATACAGCCTATTTGTCCCACACAGATGTTTAAGTTTGAATTAATTGTCAATTTTTAAATGCTGGGTGATATTGTTGCCACCCAACCGGGGTCATTTGTCCCCTGCCCAAGAGGAAGCCAATACGCTGAGTCAGCAGGGTGGACGGCAGAGAAAGAGTTTATTCTGCAGAGCGTTAAGTGGGGCGACGAGAGAAATGTCTCGAATCTGTCTCCCTGAGAATTTGGGAGACTGGGTGTTTAAAGACGGTTTGGCATAGGCAATTGAGTCTGCTAATTGGCTGGGTTTGGGGTTGAACCGTCCGTAGGGCTGTAGGAATTGTCATCTTTGCTGACCAGGTTCTTGGGTGGTGGGGTCACAAGCCCAGGTGAATCAGTTCCTTGGTGGGGGCTGCTGGTCGGGGAGGGTCAGCTGTCCCACGGGGATGCGGGGCCTGGAAGATGTCTCAGAAACATCCTGGGCTTCAAAAACAGTGATATTATCTATGGGGACAGCTAAGGATCTTCATGGCCCCCAGCTCTGTGGCTCCAGAGTGGAATTATAGAGAAGCAAATGGGGGACAGTGGCTGATTACTGTCACTATTTTTAGCCAGGCCTGTGCCTTATTTTTAGTGAGGCCGTTAGCACAGTTCTCGCCTGGCACCCCCCCCCTTTTTTTTTTTTTTTTTTTTTTTTTTTTTTACTGTGTAAGGGCAGTTTCAGTATCACATACAAGAGAAAATGAGAGTCTGGTTTCTCAATAACATGGTCTGATTCTCGGCGGCCCTCTCACCTTTCGTACTCGTGATACGGGACCAGCCCTGAGACGCCCTAGGAGAAAGGGCTTCCCGTTCCTGCTTAGACAAGTGTCACACGGAATAACAGTAACAAACATCACAAGTGGCACTTTGCCCTGGGGAAGACTTACAATTTATAGACCTGGCTGATAACAACTCTGAGCCACTGTCTGGGGGTTTCTAAAGTGATTAAATCAGATATAAGTGGTGCAGATGTTTAACAACACCTTTGTCAACACAAAAAAACACATCCAAGAGCCCTGCTTTGTTGTTGGAAGTGGCACCATTCAGAGCTGTAGATTTATTTTCCTACCCAAGGGTGTAGCTATCGATTAAAAACAGATAAAGGAGTGGATTTCATGATAAAAAGATGTCTTTTTCTTTTTTTTTCCCCTCCTTGGAAGGAATTTCTTTTCTTTTTTTTTTTTTTTTTTTGAAGGCTATCATCTAAAAACATAGCTACAGACCTGACAAGCCATTCTTGTTACTTCTCTCCTAGTTAAGAAGCTAGAACTTGCATAAATGATGAAGGAACACACGGGTCTTTCATTTCTTAAGTATCCAATTTAAATATGTTTATTACCAAGCATGCTGCTGTTCAAAAAGTAGATTAAGCAATGTTTACAAAACAGCTAACAATGCAAGCAGCAAAGCGGGGCTGTCATTTCTCTGTCATATAAGGAATGAGAGGGGTAAACCCTAGGCTTTCTTGACGATTCCTCAACCCTTGGTCCCTGAGAAAGATCCAAAAGAACACGCTGGAAAAATGGGGCTGTGAGAGTGGGGACAATATTTGACCAATAAACATGGTTGGAAGGGGTTGAGTGTTTCGTTTCTGCTTCCAGCAGGACTCCCCAGGCAGCAGCGGTGAAAGCTCTCCAGCAGTAGCCTTGGAACCCACACCTGGGAGAGGTGCCACCACCTCAGCCCTGCAGGCAGGGTGGTTCCCTCCTTGGTCCTCCACATCCTGGGAATCCCGGTCAGTGCCGGTGTGGAGTCGCTGGCTTCCTGGGTGACGGTCAGACATTCCCAGCATGGGAATGCGATCTTTTCCCCGTGTTTCTTCCTTGAGGTTTTGCTTTCATGGAACAAAGGGGATAAAGATGTATCTTTTCCCAGCCTTCTTGGAATTATTCTTCTGAAATCGCCAGCACAACACAAATATTCCTTACGGCTCAATTTTCAGGCTCATTAGGTGTGGGTATTGGTTTCTTACCAAGACAAGGGAGAAACTTTTTGTTTTCTTTCTTACTGAAGCCAGGGTAGCAACAGGGTACTTGAATGTTAGATGAGAAACTTTATAGATGATCAATAGGATATAGGCAAGTGATTAGGTGGGTAGATCATAGAATTTCTTATAGCCTGATAAGTAGGTAGCTTGTAGACAGAATATAGAATTCTTTATGGATAGGTGATAGAATAGTTTATAGATGAGAGAGAGATAGATACTCGTATTTTCACCATAACCGTGGCCTGGATTGTGCCAGGTGTTTCTGGGCAGCAGATTTAATGCTCCCAGACACTGGAATGTGGGGACAGCAAAGGAGGGGGGTGGCCCGGGGAACTGAGAACAGTCAGACCACTGTTAGTAGATGGCGCTTTGGTGCCGTCTGTGGCAGTTTTATCCCCTTCCTGGGTTTCGCCTGTGTCCCGCTGTACCTGCTGGGGCCCCGGCACACGCTGGTTGCTTCCCTTCCCTTTGTAATTGGCCTCAGTTTCTGTCACGGAAATGCTGATGGCGGCAGAAATGGGACAGCCACAGCCACACTAGCCAGCAAAGGGGCCATTTGTACTTTTCTCCGGCAGCCTGAGAGGGACCCCTCTGCTCGGGGCTGATGGTTTTGTGATGCCGGACGCTGGTGGATCGGGACGTCTGCTGCAGCCAGAGACTTTGCAAGGTTGTTGCTTGCTGTATGCAGCGGCGGTGGCATTCAGCCCAAACGTTGGGGTTTTTTGTGTTGTTGTCATCCCAAGCCTGGGTTGCAGAACAGTGGGGGTGGGCAGAGGAGGAATGAGAAGGGGCACCTCAAATAAAAGATAAAATCAGAGCTGATAGCAAGCACCTTCAGTTATCCAACAGCTTAAAGCATGTATGTATTTTCCTGTTTAGATCATGCAACTTTTGTGTGAATTTAAGGTTAAGCATTTGCTGAGATTGTTCTATTTTACTTTTAAAGGCTTGAAGAAAGGAAGCTACGTTCCACATCTGTGGCTCTAACAATCGTGGTTAACATTCACCCGCCGCTTTCTAACTACCTGGCACTGTCCTCCGCCCCTTATTTATCCATGTTTATGAACTTGGTCCTCCATTGTGTGAAACAGGTGCTGTCAGTATCTCCATGTTTGCAGTGGGGAAACTGAGGCACAGAAAAATGACTCGGCTTGCCCAAGGCCATCCTGCGGACCGTGGTGGACAGGTCAGAATCCCACAGGCCATCTCTGGAGGCTGAGACAGTGGCAATTTCAGTGCTTGCTCTGCCCAAAGGGCGTTTGCATCCCGGATACGCGAGTGGCCTGTGCACAGGAACGCGGGCTGCGTCTCCTGCTCTAACAAACCCCCGACTTTCCCCTCGGGATTGTCTGCCCCGCAGGGATGAAAAGGGTTCTGTTTGCTCTGCTTCTCTTCCTCCGCGGCGCGGCAATGAATCTTGTGCCCTGTGTCAGCGCCTGTGTCTTCTCCATTCCTCAGAGATGCTAAGGAAGATAAATGACGCCGGGGAGTCCAGGCGGGGACTTGCTTAAATGCACGGCGGCTTCCGCCCTTGCGGTCCCTGGGGGATCTGGAAACATCGGCGGAGGAGTTGCACAGTCCTGGGTCTCTGCTGGCTTTAAAGGGTCTCTTTTGTGGCTCTGAGGCGTCCTTTGACTTCCTGTTCCGCTTTTAGAAACATCTATGTTCTGTTGTGAGGGGAAATGAAAGGAAAAAGTGGGAATGGATGATAACTCGCGTGTGTGCCGACATGCGTGTTGCAGGAGGGCTGTGCTCTGGGGGACCTTTGCAGGCAGTGGCTGGATTTATGACTCGGGGGAAACTTTTTGACTTAACCTATTCGTGAGTTGAAGATACCTTACTGGGACGTGGCCCCGTCATTAAGTCGAGGAACGTCTGTACTTGACTAGTTCTCAGGGCCGCGTTAGACCTACGGAGAGAATTTGTCTCCGGCGTGGTGCGTAGATGGGTCTGGAAGAAGAAAACCAGCCCCTTCCATCCTCTGCTGTGTATCCTAAAGGCACAATCCTAACTCCCAAAGACCGTCCTTAGTGCTTTGCTTCCCGGGACGACTGAGAGTCCTTATGACTTTCAGTACTTTACTCCCGGGCTAAATACCCCTGAATAGACTAAAACTCTTACCGGATAAGTACTGTGACCTCCTTCAAATGTGCACTGTCGGCACCTTTTTCCAATAGCCTTCCTAGGATTGGTTAACTGAAAAGATTTCTTCCCCAGACCTCATCTTTCCTCCGTGAGTGTCGGTAGGGATTTATCCCACCCCTCCAGCAAGGGTGTCCTTGGGGAGCCTGATGCCCTCAGATATCTAAGGCCTGACAGTCCTCTGTGTTGGGGACAGAAGGGAGGGGTGCCCACCCACTTTTGGGCTTTTGGCTAATGAGTGTTCTCTCACCCCTGACGGTGCAGTTGTTAGAAAATGATAAAATCTTCTCAAGCTGTGCGTCTGTGAGCCGTTTCTCGACAATGGCCACAGCGGTGCCGGCGGCTCTCACCGCATGTTTACTGTCCTTGACGCATGTTCCGGGGGCTTTTCAAGGATAATTGAAAACAAACGTGATTTTTCTCCTTACCTGGTAACTTTAGAACTGAGCTGCCGACATAAGATGGAACCTCACTGCATCCTAAGAGTTTGTTGAAAATCTACAGTAGATCTCCATTACCTGATGTATCTAAGAATGCTTTTGGCCAAAAATAACAGAAATCCCAATTCATTTGTGGCTTTAGTAGTGAATGGCAGTGCATGTTCCTAACTTAGCAAGAAGTCTGGAGGGAGGCGGTTGCTACTAGCATTGGCAGAGCTACCTGCAGGGCCACCAGGCTCCCGAGCTCTGTGCCTGTGCCTGTCCCGCCATGATTCACGTCTTCCTCATTCTGTCACCCAGAGACCTCAAAGTGACAGATGCACTTCCAAGCCCCATTCCAGGCAGAAGGAAGAGGCAAAAGACACTCTGCTAACCACAGTGAGAAAACTAACACGCATACCTGTTACGATGCCCACTGCCAGAAAACCAGAAAATAACGAATGTGGGTGATGATGAGGCAACAACATCGGAAACCTTGTTGTAATGTTGGTGGGAATGTAAAATGGCGCAGCTACTAGGGAAAACAGTATGGCAGTTCCTTAAGAAAACTAAAATGAAATTACCAGATGATCCAGCAATTCCACTTCCGGGTATATATAGCCAAAAAATTGAAGGCAGGATCTCAAAGACATTCATGCACCTATGTTTATAGCACCATTATTCACAACAGCCAAGAGGTGGACACAACTCAAGTATCCACTGATGGACAAGTGGATAAAGTGTGGCATAGCCATACAATGGAACATTAACCTTAAAAACAGATGAAATACTGACACGTGATACAATGTGGATGAATCTGGAGGACATTGTGCTAAGGGAGATACCCCAGTGACAAAAAGACAAATACTACATGCTCTCAGGGATACACGGTTCCTAGAGTGGTCAGATTCGTG
The DNA here is from genome assembly GCF_020740605.2 of Lemur catta. Taxonomy (NCBI): domain Eukaryota; kingdom Metazoa; phylum Chordata; class Mammalia; order Primates; family Lemuridae; genus Lemur; species Lemur catta. The sequence goes on from NC_059148.1 coordinate 30,407,296, forward strand.
GGGATGGCAGTAGAGTGGTGACTGCCAGGGGCCAGGGGAGGATGGAAGAGACATTGTTTAATGGATACAAAGGTTCAATTTGGGAGGATGAATTTGGGAGATTAGGTGGTGGTGATTGCACCACAGTGCGGATGTGCTGTAGGAAGGCCGTAGATGACATCTATCCATCTTAGTTCTTCACTGGGATCTTAGGGTGGGGTTAGGAACCAGATTAACACAAAACAGGTTAACAGGAAAAAAAGCATACAAGTTTTATTAATTTTACATGTGCATGGGGACACTCCAAGAGAGTGAAGATCCAAGGAATTGGCCAAAGGGGCCTGGATTAGGGAAGATAAATTCCAGGAGAGCCACTGGGAGATAGCTGGAGGGTGTAAAAGCTGGTGGAGGATGAGGTAGTTTTAGTAAGTTTATTATAGATCTATTTCGGTCTTGATTCCCAGGCACTGGACACAGTATTATCTTATTTTGGTCCACAGAAAGTGGCTTTCTAGCAGGAATATATATCTGTGGCTTGCTCTAGGTAAGAAAGCACAGCTCATGTAGCCCCTTCTGCAACTGCTTCTTAAGTGCCTTCAGCTCAAAAATATTTCAGGGGCATATTTTGGATGACATATTCTGGTTTCCTTCAGTACTTAACACTATTGTACTTAACACTGAGAAATGATTAAATGGTAAACTTTGTTACATGTATTTTACTACAGTGGAAAGTTAGGAAAAAAACCCCACAGGAATTAAAGAATTTGAATCATAAACACACACACACAATTCTCCTAAAAAGACTTTGCCATTTTATTGGGAGGAGGGAATGGATTCTAGTCAGCAGAAGTTAGGGCTTACTAATAACCTCTAAAGAGAAGTAGCTTTAAATAAGTAAGGTCTAATTCTGGCTCATGCTTCAGGGTCCTCCATGGGTTGGCAGGAAGCCTCTGTTTCCTGGTGGTCATCCGGGGACCCAGGCAGCAGCCAGCACTTGAGCATTAATGGACAATGTGCTGGAAGGAAGTGAGGAAGGCAGTGTTGTGCAGGGGGTGCTTAACCATCCAATCAGAAGCTCACAGAGCACTTCTGCCTTCACTTCATTGGCCAGAGCAAGTCCTAGGGCTCCACCCATCCCCAGGGGAGTCGGGAACAGCAGTTCTGCCACGTGCCCAGGAGCAGCAGAGAGCAGAACAGCCGACTGCAGAGCTCTTCCCAGCACTGCACCTTCACAGCTCATTGGCCATGTTAAAAGATCTTCAAAGAAGGGCAAGATCAGGGCTCTCACACAGACATGAACTTGAATATGAGTTAAAAAGATTTTACTTGACTCCTGAGGACACCAGGCAGATGTTATCACCAGTTCAAAAGAGAATCCAAAGAATTGGCATGAATATAGGAATTTTGAAATGACTGTGCAAAAGGGAGCAAGCTGGGATTTCTTCATAAGGGCAAGAGGGAAGCTGATGGGACCTCTCCTGAACAGGACAGAATTTGCGTGCCTGTAGACAGAAATGATTTGTGTTGCTATTATCTACTATCAGAGCTGTAGAATGAATTCCACAGAACCAGATAACTGAGAAAATGCTCTCTAGGATCTAGACAATACAGTTTTCCACTGAAGCAGAGATACTTCTCAACAGCCAGAACCAGGTCAAATGCCCCCCTTTAGACCAACCACAGGCCAAGAAGAGTGGGATCCCCGTGATAGGATTAGACCGATGATTCGATTGTGGGCTCCCATAGGGTCAGCTGCTGCCTGACAAGGACTGATGTTTCCTCACTACCTGAGCAAATAAGGTGTGTGTTTTCAGGGAAGAGGTGGGGGTTGGTTATTAGGAAGCAATGAATAGAATTTGCTGTATTACCTTGTCATACACACACACACAAAATAACATTTTTTTCCTACAGAGACTGTAACATTGATTTCTCAAAACTGGTTGTTGCCTCAAAACATAACCTGTTTATATCCAATGAAGACTATTCAAGAGAGAACCTATAATTTGTGAAGCTTTTCTAAAATCATTTTCCTGTTGTGTTGAAGTAATTTTGCTTTCAACCTTTTTTTCTTTTTTCTTTTTTTTTTTTGAAAGAGTCTCACTCCGTTGCCTGGGCTAGAGTGCCGTGGCATCAGCCTAGCTCACAGCAACCTCAGACTCCTGGGCTCAAGCAATCCTCCTGCTTCAGCCTCCCGAGTAGCTGGGACTACAGGCATGCGCCACCATGCCCACCTAATTTTTTCTATATATATTTTTAGCTGTCCATATAATTTCTTTCTATTTTTTAGTGGAGAACGGGGTCTCGCTCTTGCTCAGGCTGGTCTCGAACTCCTGAGTTCAAACAAATCCACCTGCCTCAGCCTCCCAGAGTGCTAGGATTATAGGTGTGCAACATTTCTTGACCCTGCTGTTTTGTTACAGTTTGAATTTTGGCTGGAAGTTCAGGAGAGAAGACAGTGTGATTTCATATTTTTTCTTTCCTACTTTCCTATGCTGAAGAGATACCAAAACACATTGTGTTAATGTCCTACACTTCCAATTCTTAGGAGGCAAAAGAAAAATTAAATGACGTTATCACAGCTTACAAATGCTGAGGATTTTATTCATTGCATTTCTAAAAATGGGCATGTCTTATTGGGCGCAATGTCTTGGGTGATTATAAATGTCTCAAAACCTAAACAATAACAGAAAATACTAATAGGACATGCTTTAATAGGGGTGCCATCAACTCCCATAACAGCAGGGGCCAGTTACCCATGTGGGTAAAGCAAGCTGGGGTGAGACAATAGAGAAAGGTGGGGCTTGTAGCTCAGTGTAGGCGAGTTATTGGCATTCCAGCTACAACACGTGAAGCTTCTGATGTTTTGAAGTTTCAGAAGAAAAGCCAGAAATCAAGATTACTTGAAAGTTCAAGATTTAAAAGCTGAGTTCTGATACAATTAAAATAGACACACACACACACACACACACACACACACACACACACACACACACACACACAGAGTATAGGTCAGATCTATCCCTGGGTGGCTGTTTCACAACCTCTGGTTGAATAACTATGAATAACTATGAGGAGTGCTTCTCCTTTTAAATGTAAATGTTAAAAAATATGCCTTGGAGCTGTAAGTTTAGTGGGCTGTTGATTCCATCTGCGTAAGATACATCCTTTTGTGTATCTCGAGCAAGGTGTGTAGGAAGAACATCTGCAGAGTTGAATAGATACATTTCCACCCACCCTAGAGTGCTTACATGGGTAGCACAGAACCTATTAGACAGCTTTTCCAGCTAATTGATGCATGCATGGAGCCATTATAGTGACAATAGCTTCCAATCCCTCTCCCCAAACAGGGATAAACCAGTTGATTTGCAAAATAAATGTCTAAGGACTCCAGAAACAGACTGCCTGGCTCCAGTGAACCGGGCCAGCCACTATGTCAGGAGAAGTTGCCCGTGACAGAAAGCCCTGAAGCTTATGGCTTTGATGATGCATCTTCAGCTGTTAGTACTGTCTGTTTCACCTACTTGCTCATGAAGACGGAATGCTAATACTGCACTGGAAATGAGTGCACCCGCCTGAGACTTCAGGAGGGCGGAAAAGACATGGTCAAAATACTGACAGGGCACAGGGCCTTGGAGAGTCCTCAGACTAATGCTCTGGACATTGAACGGATGGTCACTGTCCTATGGCCTGACTCTGGGATTAAAAAAAAAAAATGTGAAGCATCATCTGATTTTATTTGAACTAAATGGGCCCAGCTTAAGGAAGCAGAGATTGTCAGCTCACGCTCCCAGTGGGACTAGGAAATTAGTTTTGACGTATTTTAGTCAATCACATATCCATACCTGCCCTAACTTAGGATGTTTTGTTTGCAAACAACAAAAGACAAACTGGCTTAGGCAATGGAAAGAATTTATTGGCATGTGTAATTGAAGCATTTAGAGCTAAGACAGCATCAGGTATGGATGGATCCAGGGGCTTACCGTGTAATGGGAGCTCTGGCTCCACTTCTGTCTAATCTTCCAAAGTCCATTCTTCATGTACCAGCTTCATCCTCAGGAGCGAGTTTCTCACGACAGAAGAATTGGTGCCTTGACTGCAGGCCTGGGGTGAAGTGAGCTCTTTAACCCAGTGTTGAAATACAGTTTCTTGACACTGTTGGGGCTCACTGTGGTCGTGGGGGCGCACGCATGCACAGTCACTGCTGGTCAGGAGAGCAGGAGTCCGAGGGCTTAGCCCGGATCTTGCAGGCTCAGGGCTGGGGCCGGGCTGTGCTCGCAGCTTCCCAGGAACCCGCTGTGGCCTCGGACAGGGGCTGCTGGAAGTTGGGGTGGAGACGCCTGGGCAGTGTCACCGCCCGTGTGCCCAGAAAAGCAGGCCTGAGGGGAGATGTGCAGGTTGTGCTTCATTGTGGGGGGAGGGAGACGTGGACAATCCCAGGGAACCGAAAGAGCGGTGAGAAAAGCAAGGAGGGAAGGCAAGTGGGAAGCGCAGCGCTGGGCAGTGGGGACCTTCAGGAGGAAGCGCAGCTCGGGGCTTGTCCGGGCTTGTCCCGCGACATGTCCAGCGGGAGGACGGACGTGGATTGTTCTGCCAACTCCCCAGACTCCCGAATCCCAGGGGACAACAGCCCCGTGGGCGGCGACCCCGCAATGCCAGGCTGTTCTGGGTCGGATGGCGGGTCTCACCTCCAGCGGGCAGGATGGTCGGATCCACCGGGTCGCCGCACCTGCCTTCGGAAGTGGTGGCTGGGACTCGGTCACGGTTCCTCAGGTCTGTCCCGTCCAGAGGCCCCCCCGGGGTCTGAGACGCGGCTGGTGGGGGACCAAGGCGTTGAGCGCACGGCCAAGGCTGGTGGGCCCAAGTGACGCTGAGGATGAGGAGGGGGGGGGGACGGTGCTTGAACAGGGCCTTATGTGGGAGGCGACAAAACCAGGGTTCATCACACCCCTTGTCTCCCCCACTGAGTCGCCTTCTGAGGGGAGCTCTCGCTTTCTGCTAACGCTGAATCGGGCTGTGCACGACTTGCAAAGAGATACCCAGAGACTACGATAGGAGCGCCGGCCCCACGGTGACCCGAGTTACTCTCCTACCGTTCGCGAGGAGTTTGTCTCCTGACGTGGAGAGACGTCGCCTGGACCTTACAGTGATGGGCGTTTCCCGACTGCCCTCGCTGTGCCAGATGTGACCAAATACACGTAGACGTGGCTCCTAACAGCTGCATCAGTTTCATTGCTCGGACTCCTATTGAGAGCGTGTGTTCTCCCCAACACGTGGTCCCAGCCACCCGGATCCTTCCTGCCCACGGGTCCCAACCTCACCATGATCTGGGTGAATTCAATGCAGGGTCTTCCCAGGGCGCATTTGGCTGGGTTTGATTTTAGGTGTTGCTATTACTTTTAAAACTTACTTTGAAATTTGAGATGTTTAGGAAAGCTGCATGTAGCATAGTAGACAATCAAGATACAGCAAAAACCGAAGAAAATAAAATCCACTTAGCATGTTAACACTCAGAAATAGCCACTGTTAACATTTTGGTGAGCATCCTTTTTTTTCTATGCATATTTGTGACTTTATCTGGCGTCATAAATACTTATTTACTTGTGACTTTCTTGTGTGCATCTTGACATAACTATTAGTCAAGATGGGATGGGCTGTGTTATGACAAAATCCTTAGTATTAGTAATTTATCAGGGAATGGCAGACTCCCTGTGGTTTTTTTTTTTGTTTTTTTTTTTAAACATAGGGACACAGCAAGGTGAGCGGCATCACCAAGTCTCCAAATGTCTTCTGAGAATCCAATTTTAATGGTGCATCTTCTCAAATTGGTTTAGAAGCACAATGATTTTATGGTTTCATGGTTTATGAAAGTGATTGCTTCTAGTGTTTGTTATTAATAATGTGCCAGTAACCACAGTGGTACACACTGACATTTGTGTCCCTGATATTTTTGGATAGATTCCTAGATGTAGAATTGATTTAAAAAAAAAAAAAGTACTTGGTAAAACATGTTGAATTATTATGTCTGCACTATGATATTTACATGCTGTCTCATCTAATGACCAGGGCATTGTAATAATCTCCTTCTAACAGATAAGCAAAGAGAAGCTTGGGTAGTAAACTGACCTGCCCATGTTGACTTGGTTACTAAGGTGCCTGATCTAGTGTTAGAGGGTTTGTCCTGAGAGTAGAACTTCCACTCTCAACGGCTAGCTCGAAGGGTCCTTGGATCTTGGAGCCAATTTCTCTATCATAAAGGTTTTACTAATTTATACTTCTATTGGCAACATATAAAAAATGACTGAAGGCCAAATTCCTACAAGTTCTTTTTTTTTTCCCTTGATTTTTGTCCAAAGTAATAGTTACAATGTGGCAACACAGCTCAGTGGCTAAGAAACTAAACAAGTGCTTGCAAAGCCATCACTTAGGGTCACTGCCTTGATTGCTTTGGTCCATATGTCTATAAAATTGGGAGATCACCTCAATAGTCTTGAGACTAGGAAGTCACACAGTGTGGCTTGAAGTTCCAAGAATGTTTTCCAAAAACAATAATTGTGAGCAGAATGTTCCAAGGCACTGAAACTTCAATATTTCTAATTCTGGACCCCTCTAGAAAATATTTAGGTTGGAAGGATTTGAAACAAGTATGAAAGCTGCCAAATGAATTTAATTTCGTATCTGTTATTAGAGGAATTGGCACTACCTATAATACACACTTATGTACATTCCTTCACTCGCTCGTACAACAAATGTATGTTGGGAAATGCTGCCAGGCGCTCTGGAGGCTCTGGGGACAGAGGTGAATGAAACAGGTGCGATTCTTCCCAGACTGTTCAGTGTAGGGAACAGACAGCACAGAGAAAGACATTTTTGCATTAATAATTTTACTTTTATTGAGAAGTTAGAGGTGCTGGAAGAATTACAGCATGGAATCTGCCCTAACCTGGAGGGTCAGGGAGCATTTCCTGGAGCAACTTCCACTTCAGCTGAATCAGGAGGAGCGAGTGGGAATTATGCAAATTTAAGAAGGATGGAGAAGCACCATACCAGGCAGATGGAATAACATAGGCAAAGGCTTTGAGGCAGGAAAAAGGCTGGTGTCATTAGAAAACAATACACAAGCAAGGCCAATGTGGTGGAGCAGAGAGAGGGCTGCACCCAGGGAGGCGAGTTTTCGACGTTGTCCTAAGCTATGAGATCCAGTTGGGAAATATTGATTATATTGGCATTAAAAGAAAAATGAAAAGTTACTGTGGATGAATTGAGAAGTTTTAAAAGGGGGCTTTTTAGGAGGTGGGTGGAGTTGGGGTGGCAGCTTTGGGGAAAATGCCCAGGGCGTGTCCACGTTCCTGCCTTTTGCTAAGAATATATCCGAGAAGAGGGGTTTGGGGGGAGGGAAAGAGCGTGAGCTGGCTCTGGGCGCCGAGTCTGGGGAGCCGGCGAGACGTCCGTGGGGAGTGACGAGTGGGCAGCAGGACGCAGGGTCCGGAGCTCGATGGCAGGATTTTGGCTGAGGATGTGCATTTTTGAGTCATTGGCATATAGATGGTATTTGAAACCACAAATACATAGTCAGAACAAACTAAATTGGCAGCCTTTAAGCAATGACCCCTCTGTAGAAACAAGTGTTTTTTTAAAATCTCATCTCGTAATGGATTATTCTTGAACATCAGAATCCCATCTTCCCACAGGCGCTATTAATTTCTGAGGTAATGACAGGGTCTGCGCGCTGCGAACCGGGGCTGTGTTGAAAGCTCCTTTTTGATGTTAAAACTTGTAAGGCGCGTTTCATAGTTATGAAAGACAAATCCAGTAACAAAACAGGAGTGCACCTTGTTTGTCCCATGACCTTGGCTTCAGCTTGTATTCCTTTTCCTAATTATTGAAAGACTTTTTTTCCTTTCTGTTTGTGCACATGTACAAAATCACAGGACAGAACATCTTTTGAGGAGAGGGGGTGGAGGCTGGCTGGGGCGGGAGAGTGAGGGAGGCTTGGGAGGGGGGAGGACAACGGGTCCCCCCTCGAAAGGAGATGACAAAGCACGACCTCTCCACACCAGAGGGGACGCCAGGGTGGTGGGCAGCTTAGGGCAGGTTTCAGTTGTTCTGACGCTGAGTAAACTGTTCCTTGAGGCACTTGCTCTCCTTTCTTGACGTTAGGTTTTAATTGTAAAACTTACATGACACATCACTTACCGTCTTGCCCATTTCTGAGCGTATGAGTCAGTGGTGTTACGCGGATTCCCATGGTTGTGCATTTGGGTCTCCAGAACTCTCTTCACCTGGCACACCTGAAACTCTGCACCCTCTAAACAAGAAGCCCCCATTCCCTCTCCCTGAGCCCGGGGCACCCACCATTCTACCTTCTGCATGAATTTGGCTACTCTGAGGACGTCACAGAAATGGAATCGTACAGTATTTGTCTTTCTGTAACTGGTTGTGTCGCTCAACATAGTCCTTGACGTTCACCCGTGTTGTAGGATGTGTTGGAATTTTCTTCCTTTCTATGGTCGAACAATCCATTGTATACATATGCCCCAGTTGGTGTTTGTTTTTCTTTATTGTGGTTAGGACGCTTAACATGAGATCTACCCACTTAACAGTACCGCAATGTGCATCTAAAAATTTGTTAACTAGAGGATAATGTTGCAGGCAGATCTCTGGGACTCGTGCATCTCGTGTAACAGAAACTTTGTGCTGGTTGAAATAGCAGCTGCCCATGTCCCCTCCCTGCACCCCTGGCTACCACCTTCCTGCTCTGAGTCTGCCTGTGTTAGAGACCTCACAGGAGTGGGGTCCACCTTCTCATCGTGCTGAATGAAATGAGCCTGTCACAGACAGTCAGATGCACCTGCTCTTGATTACATTCAAATTCGGGTATGATTTGGTTGAAGCCAAAATAAAATCATGGGTGTGTTGTGGTTCTGTGCGAGCCTGGCTGCTCTAGAGAATGTTACCCATGAAGTTTTGGGGGCTGGGTGGGGGCCGAGAACCCAGGCCATAGCAGGAGAGGTGGGACCCTGTGACAGGTAGGCTCTGTCTGTGCTTTGGGCAGGAGCGGGTGTGGGAGCAGAGAGAGGTTTCCCAATCTGTTTCCTTTTCTGAGATAGATACACTGCTCTAGAGAAAGATGACTAGTGCCTAGAGCCAAACGATGAGTTTGGGTGGCACCAATTGGCTTTGTTCACCCCGGAAACCACCAGAGCCTGCTGGGAACGACTGGGTCGCGGGTGTCTCATGCCCCCGGGACTCAGACCAGCCCTCCTAGCGGCTGCACATGTGATGGACCAGTCTGGAAACTTACTGACCTTTGTAGTGTCAGAGTATAACTTTCACAAGTGTGACAGCACACTTTTCATAGCAATATAACATGAGTGTGCATTAGCGATTTCAGGTACCTTATTCATGGCAGAACCAGAGAAGATGTTAAGACAACTGGCTTGAACCTTTGAGGAGCCAGCTGAGTACCATCGTATCCAGTCTGATAACGGAGCACAGCATTGAGCTGGCTGTGCCTGCTGCCCTGGCTCGTGTCCTGTCGGGCCATAAGCCGTGGTTACAAGTGAATGTGTAGCTTGACACTGTCAATTCCAAGCCAGGGGTAATTAGCAAAGTCAAACACAGGTGCGTGTTCCTAGGTAATGACATAATCCTTGGTTGAGCCAGTTAAACAATGATACTGAAAAGGACAGGAGTCACCATTTTGCTTTGTTTTGAATTTTGGATGATACTACTTTACAGAAATGTCACTGCTATAGGGAAAGGCTTAGATGTCACTGTGGTAGTGGTGAAAAATGTGGCATTTCCCAAACCCCCCTGTCTTGCTTGGCTTTCTAAAGATACCACGAGATGCCTGCAGTCTGCCCTGGGAGTGCGAGCTGAAATGTTTCTCTATTTTAATCTCGAAGTCTCTGTCTAGACCGTGTGGTATGGAGGGCGGGACTGCCATCTCTGTGCTCTTTTAACCCCCTTAATTGATGGGATTTTGCAGGCTACTTAAGTGCAAAAGCACTTCAGTTTGAAGCTTCATCTTCTAGCATTTTCTGGCCACCTCCTTTTCCCTTAGGAAGCATCTCCACTTCTTTGTGTCGCCCGGGGCTCGGCCATCCCAGCCTCTCCACGTTGGCGTCTTTGAGAACCTCACCTTCTCTGGTCCCTGGCCGTGGGGCCCGGATCCCGTTCTGTCAGACACCTCGATTGTCTCAGAGCTTGGAGTCTTTCCCATAAAGAATCGCTCTCCTATTCCTCCTGGGGGGCAGGAGACTCTTAGTGCTGTTGCCTCAGTTTCTCAAAGTTCCTGACTTAGTAGCCAGATACATCACCTCTCTTATGATAATTCAAGAGCTACTGGCTTTATTATCTTGCCACCATGGAGTGGGGGACAGATGGGTTTTAACTCCTGAGATTCTACACAGAAATTCAGGGCATAGATTCTTTTCTCTGCTTTGGACCTGTCCTGCTGGTGTATCCGGAGTGAGGGGCTGGGAGTGGGGAGGGATTCTGTCTCCTCTCTCTGCACAGCTCCCTTGGATGGCACTTGGGAGGAGCAGAGCAGCTAAAGGGCCCTTTCTCAGAAGCTCTTTCTGGAACCTACTTTTCTCTCTCTCTCTCTCTCTTTTTTTTTTTTTTTTAAATCTCTCTTCCTCAGGCTGGAGAATTATCTTAGAGTTGGGATAACACACATAGTCTTCAAAATCTATTGTCTAAGGCTAGGTGGACCTTGATTTTTAAAACTCAAAAGCCAGGGATTTGCTTTTTATTCTTCACTTCTATGCTGTAACATACAGGGGAATCTGACACCTAGGCGGTGTCTCTGGGTCTAGTGCAGCAATGGAGGGGGGGGGGGAAAGGTTACGACAAAGGTAAGGAAGAATCACAGGGGGGGAAAATGAGTAATGCTGAAAACTACTTTCCCACTACAGTTAGCGGAGCACTTTGCATAAAGATTCCTACACTGGATGGTCAGTGAGTGAGCAAATGTGCCTTATATAATAAGTACACAGGAAACGTACCATTTTAATTCCTTTTTCTTGAAATGGAAGGATTTTAAGTATTCCATTTCCAGTACTTGCTGAATATCGTGCATATGAGCACACATGTCTTTTTTCAATTAACTTGTCAGTCTACCCTTACTTTTCAGGAGGTTTGAAGAAAAAACATTTTAAATCGTTCTAAGTTGTTTAAATTAAATGTGCTTACTGATGTGTGAACGTCCAGCCTTTGGTCTGCAGTGTTTTTACTGGAAGCACTTTGATTTGGAGAACATTTGGAAGGCCCTTCTACAAAACAATTCTTAATCAATTGGATTAAGTGTAGGGAAAAAGATACTGTCTGATTTTTCAGCTCTGAGTAATGCAAGAGCTGTTGGCTTTAGAGGACTCCTTACCTTGCATTGCATTTTGTTAATTTTTCAATGGTGTAGCTCCTTGGGCACTTTTTAGACAAAGATGGCCAGAAATTTACTCACGTTGCATTCACTCTGGGAGGTTCTAATGTCAATGCTGGGTGCAGATTAAAGGAATTTGGAAGGGTTTTAACCTTAGGTCCCAGGACAGCTGCACAGACAGACAAGGTTCTAGTAAATCTAAGCTTACAGAGAAGCGTATGTTTAAACAACCGTCTCCAGCTTTGGGGAGAGAATGTTTTGCTTCACTTGCCGTAAGCAAGCCCTGACAGCCGTGTCCCTTGGTCCCGTTAGACGTATGTACCATCCTCGTGCACAGGGAAGGGGCATCTCTGGCTTTTGCCTGTTCAACATCCGTTCTTTTTTCTTCCAAGAACTTCTCGCTCAAGCTGCTTTGAGGGACCACCCTGCCTCCTTTGAGTGCAGTCTTGGTGGAAATGGCAATTAAGATACCTCCCTTCTCCTAGCCAAGAAATGGGTGGTCTCATGTGCCAGACCGGTACCAATCAATGCCATTCCCCAGGGGGACGGCACACAGAGATGAGCGGTGGTGAGAGTCTGTTTATTGCACTGGGGACATCCTGGTCTTACACCTGGGTCCCCAAAGCTGCTCAGGGCCCTGTCGTGTCCTTTGAGTTGAGTTTTGTTTCAGTGACCAACTCTGGTAGCATAACTGAAACTCCCTAAAACACTCTAAATTGTACAGCTTGGCCAACAACATTGCTCCTGCAGCTGAAGAGTCCTAAATAAATCATAGATTATCGGGATAACTCTCTGGATGAAATATTAGAGATGTTTCAAATTCCCAAATAGCATAAAAGGATAATTTGACAGAGTTACCTGGGCACAAACTTCTTACAGCTTATTTTGCCCTCTGTTTTGATGCGTGAGCATTTGATTCACTGGCTTTTTCCTCCAAATTTCCTGCTATCGAGGCGTTGACAGAATCAGAGCCTTTTATTAGAGTGTAAGAGGGAAATAGTATTTACAAAGGGCTGTCTGACCCAAGTCTTAGTCTTGGAGTTTTGTACACTTGGATAGTTCGAGTTATAGTCCAATGATGATACACATACATTGAGGTGTGTGTTTGGGGGGCGGGTGTTAAACTGTAAACATAAGCATTTAAAATACAGTAAAACTTAAGCCCCTTTTTGGCATTTCTTCATGTATTGAGGTCATCTGGGTTTCTCTCCCTGCCTCTGAGTGGCCGGGGATATAATTCATCAAAAACATCTTCACAACGGTGTGGGGGGCGGAGTGTTTGCAAATTGATATTTCATCATCATATTTAAAGAACTGGGATTTTGTTAAGCAAATAATAGTTGAGGTTTGACGACACATTATACAAGATTAACATTGTGTGAATTAGAGTCCCTGCTGAGATTAGTTTTAATTAAGATTGCAAGGCAGAGAAAGTATTGAGAAGGGAGGATCACAAAGTGAGGAGTGAGATCGTACTAAAATCGGCTGCATTTCCAGGAGAGCCATTTGGAAATGTCCTGCAAGCTTTCCCGGGATTCCTCTGTGACAGAAGGACCAGGTCATCCTGGCGCTGGCAGTGGGGTTGCAAATCCCGGTGGTTAGGCAACATGGGCTTATCCGCAATCTGTATTTAATGCACAAAACCAAGCAGTTCTCTGTGGTTTATGGCAGAGTGACAATGAAACCATCAGTAATTTTGGCTGGGGGAGGGGGTCCAACAGTGCATGCCTTCCGAAGCTACCTTTGTTTCAACGGACAATTTAAGGGCCTGGTCCCGAGTCTGTGTCTTCCAGGACCCTGACGGTTGCCTGGGGGTGGGAGGGGGCAGATGCCTGTGAAGGGCTGGGGGCCTGCGTTTCTCTCAGGACAGGGCAGGGACGCTGGCCGCACTGTGGGAGTGTGGGCCCAGCATCTCTGGGCCTCCTGAATTTTCAGAAAGCAGAAATAGAGATATTTAAATGTGAAACTCTTGGCTTCTTAATATATACATTTATGATACAGAATTAACTATATATTTACAGGATACACTGTGATGTTTTGGTGCATGTCTACATTGTGTGATTAAATCAGGGCATACATTAGCATAGCCATCACCTTAAACATTTATCTCTTTGTGATGAGAACACTCAAAACTCCCCCGTTCTAGCTATTTTGAGAGCCATAATACATTATGTTTAACTGCTGTGCACAAGCTCACCAGAACTCATTCCTCCCAGCTGTAGCTTTCTACCTACGGACCAACCTTCCCCTTCTCTCCCTCCCCTTCCCTTTTCATCCTCTGGTAGAGTCAGAGTCTTGGCTTTTAAAAGTTAACCAGTAATATGATCTCGTGAACATGACAGCTCTCGTGGCCTCTGAGTTCAGTTCCTCACCACTTACTCATGTGCCTTCTATCTGGAAACCCTGTGAGCCTATGATGTCGGCCTGTGGGTGCATTTCACCATATTGATGGCATGGCAGGGTAAAACCAGGAACAGATGCAGAGTCAATCCCATTTATGATAAAAATTCTCAGAAAACTAGGACTAGAAAATAACTTTCTCAGTATAACAAAAGACATCTTCTGATGGGCAGCAGCTATCATCTGTAATGGTGACAGCCTGGATCCTTTTTAAGAGGCGGGAGACCAAGGACAGGATGCCTAGCCTCCACTTCAACATGTGACTGGCTGTCCTACCAGTGCAGGAAGGAAAGACAATAAAAGGACATGCATTGAAGAAGATGCATTAAAACTGACTTTGTTAGCCGAGGATGGCGTAGGGAACATCAGAAAATTTTTAAGAATCTACAAATGCCACAGGTCAGGGCTGCCTACCGTGGGTCTCTCTTGAAGGAAGTTTCACACATTGGGAAGGAAGAGATTCTTTCAGACTCATTTGTGAACAAAAATACCAAAGAGTCGACTGTTGCCTCACTGGAAGAGGAGGCTGTGGTTGATGACAGTTGGTGAAGGTCTCGCTTCTCTGACACTGGGAAGGAGCACCTGTGCGGGGGCGTGTGGGGCCCTCCCCACCCCACACCTGCAGAGACGCGAGGCTGGTTCACAGCGGAGGTTCTGGAATGTGAGACAGGAGCTCTGGCCCTGCCACCTTCTGAGTCTGTGTTTGCAGCCAGACTTCAGCTCTGACACTGGGGGTGCGTGCACGTGTGCAGAGTCAGTTACAATCACAGTGCGAACGTTCATAGAAACAAAACCAATACCAATGATGATAGTAACTAATTGATAACAACAACTACTTAAGAACTTGGGTGGAGCGGCGGCTTCCCCTTTCCTTTTCCTGCCCCTCCTCTCCGCCGATCACTCCTTGTCTGTCTCCTTTGTCAGCCTCTTTTCTTCTGTTGTTTCTGTAGCTCAGAGGTCATATAAACAATCCCCAAATGATCCAGGTGGGGGACATCAGGGTCTGAAGGTGCAGGTACAAGAAGCAAGGGATTTGGTGGGGCTCATCTGACTAGAGCCTGTGTCTCAAACTCCCTGTGGCGAGGGACCCACTTCTGTTTGTTAATGTTGTGGCAGACACCTCTCCATGCCCAAGCTTTTGGGTGACACTGGAGGGGGGAGGAGGACTTGTCAAATGACATGTGTCTGCAGCCCCCGGGGTGGGAGGATGTGTTGGGGGGTGGTTGCTCTGGGAGCCCTTGGTGGTCTTCTCTTCTCACTTGGTGCACTCTGTGTTAGAAGATCCAACCACTCCTGAGTTCCAAAAGCTGCTTCTCAGCTACATATTGGACATCTCCATTGGAACACCGCCCAGATACTTTGAACTCAAGCTGAACTCATCATACTTTTCCAGGAACTCCACTTCTCTCCCTCAGTCCCTCTCCCTGTGAACAACATCACATAATCCCAGTTGACCAAGCTCAAAATTCTGAGCTGCTGCCTCTCTCCCATCGTGCGGGTGAAGCTGGTCGTCCAAGCCTGTTTCGTTTATCACCATAAAAAGCCACCCTTGTCAGTCTCATTGCATAATGTCAGTCTCATTAGATCTACAGGTGGGAAGAAACGGTGGGACTTGGGTGTCTTTTAAACACGGAGCTGCTGGAGTTGGGTGACCCATTGGATGAGGTGTGAGAGGCAGAGTCAGTGATGGTCCCCAAACCAGGTGGAGGGATGGAGTTGCCATCCATGGAGATGCAGAGACCGTGGGAGCAGCAGGTTCAGCAGGGCGGGAGCCTGGGGGTGGTGGTGCGGGGGGTGTCGTAAAACTTCCTTATGTGTCTCCTGTGCCAGGACACTGTGGCCCCTTTGGGGTATAAATGTTTTACTCCAGTCACCCAAACCCTGAGCCTTGGGAGGCCGCCCCCCATAAAGGCTTAAATAACTGATGAAATCTCTGTACTCCCACCAAGTATGGCTTATGTGTATAAAAAGATAGCGTCTCTTTATTGAGAGAGAGAAAAATAGAACATGCTCTGTTCCACGCTACAAAGCGTCCCAGCCCACTGGCCACCCCCATGCCTGCAACGCTCTTCAAGGCCCGAGCTCTCCTTTGGTGACTTTTGTGTCTGGTGACATCCTCCCATCCCTCAATTCCACCAAGGTTGCTCTGGGGTGATGTCGTCTGTCTTATTAACCCCCCCAGTTGGTCCTCCCAACCCTGCCCTGCAAGCCCTTCCCCCCAGAGCAGCAAGCGAGATCTCAAATGCACACGGATCGGATCTCTGCAGTGCAGAGTCCCTGGGCTACTTCTCATTGTCATGAAGACACAGACTCTCCACCTACGAGCTCTTGCACAGCCCGGAGGCTGCCCACCCTCCCCCACCCTCTTCCCCGTTTCCTCATTGCGCGGTTACCCTGGCGCGCTCGACTGGGGTAGCTCAAACCTTGCCTTTCACCAAGGCCTGTAAGCGCGGCTTCTCTGCTGCAGAGTTCGCTCTTGGCCTTTTATCGTGCACTGGGAAATGCCGTTCCTCATCCCGGAAAGCTCAGTCATGGCTGGTTATGTCTTGTGGTCCAGGCCCCTGGGCAGGCGTCGCCCTTCTGGGAGGCCCCCCCAGCCCTGCCCCCGAATCACCAAAGCATTTCTCCAGGGTCCTGGGTCAGCAGGGCTGGGGGTGGGTCTGTGTGCACCCGAGAAAGATTGATCTATGGGATTCCCGTGGACTGAGAGACCTTAACTCCACACAGGTGAACAATCTGTATCATTCTTAGCCTGTGACAGTTGGGTCCTTGGGTTTATTAATTTGCTTTTTTTATTTATTTAACAAGGGTCATAGTAAGTACATGCTGTGTCCTGGATCTTGAGTTACCCCCAGGCAGGAACAAAGCAGGTAATACATTTATGGTCATATGAACAGCTGACATGAAAGAGTCTTTATCCGTGTGCCAGACCCTGTCCTCAGCACCAGACCTTGATGTAGACTTGTGTAATCTGAACGGCCCTGTGGGGTGGGATGTTGTCACGATTTCCATCTTGAAATGGAGAAAGTGAGGGATGGAGATGTTAGTAACAGAGCGGGGTTGGAGCCCTTGCATTCGTGGGTGAGAATTCACTCGGGAAGTGGCTGAGGTGGGAGGGCAGCGATGACCAGGTGACATGGAGGACACCCCCCCACCCCCAGGTCTGTTATCAAGTCTTCCTGAGTTCTGCAGGTATCACTTCTGGAGGAGTTCATAACACAAGGAACTAGTCTAAAAATGAGCAAATGCACTGAAGTAGAACTTTCCCTACCCAACATTCCAGCCAGTCTCAGTGTTGGTTTGGAAGGGGGTGTTGTTACAGGGTAACAAAACTTTCCTGGCTTTATGCCGTTGCACGTTTCCCTCTGGGAGACTTTATAAATCTCCAGTTTGAGGACTTTTCTACTTGAGTTTCTTGGGACCTGGAATAGGGTGGTCCCAGTGAGGTGCCGGGGACAATAACACTAAAGGACGTGCTGGCTGTCCAGGTCGTGCATGCCAGTGGCCATCTGAGAGTGCATGTCCTTAAATCTGCAGCCCTTGGCACCTCCCTCTCCCTGGTCTGGGTCCTGCCTCGGCTGGAAGCCTGGACAGCTTAGACACTGTGGCACTGGCAGGGCTGCGAGACACGTCATCTCTGCACTCTGCACTGCTTTTTATAATCACCTGCGGACACGTGCTTGTCACAGACTCCGTCTCTGTCTCCTCTGGCTGGGGCGACATAAATTGTCCCTCCCCCACTCACCTTTTAAATAATAGGAATCGTTTGGACACATGAGATTCTGGAGTAGAAACTTTGTATCAACAACACTTGCAGTGCAGAGTTGGGGAAAGCCCATCTCTGGAACTGTCTTAACTTTGTAACATTTGCAACATTAAGCAGTTGAAAATTGACGTTAAATACAATAGTAACAGCTAACATTTACTTTAGACGTTGTATAAGCTGGGCACTGTTTTAAGGGTAATAACTGAAAATAACCCATGAGGTAGCACGTGCTGTTACCCCCATTTTGCAGATGTGGAGGCTGAAGATGCCCACAGGGCTAGTTTGCCCGTCAGCCGGAATCCACACTGGCTGGCTGAGGAGCTGTGATGCAATAGTGTAGACACACGTGGTGGTTCCCTGTTGCTGCTGTAACACATTAGCACAAATTTAGTGGCTAAAAACTCACTTTTTTTTTTTTCCTCTGACATTTCTGGATGTCAGACGTCAGAAACGCATCTCACTGAGCTAAAGTCGGGCCTCTGCAGGGCTTGGTGCCTTATGGAAACTCCAGGGGGAGATGGTTTCTGTGCTGTTTCCAGCTCCTAGGGGCTGCCCAGGTTTCACCCTCTTTAATCATGGTGTCTCCTCTTGCCTCTGGCCTACAAAGGCCCACCTTGATAATTCAGGATAATTTTGTCATCTCAAGATTCCTAACTTAACATCTGCAGAGTCCCTTTTGCCACACAAGTAGACAGGTGGGCGGGTTTCCAGAATTAGGATGTGGATGTATTTTTTTTTTTTTTCCCCATAAAGGGGAGGGAGCATTATTCTGTTTGCCACAATCCCTAAGAACAAACTAGGAGTTTTCCAGTGTGGCAAGAGGCTGTGTGGGTGTGGTAAGATTTGGGAAGACGTGGAGAGCAGGAGTCTGAACCCAGACGTGCAGCGGACGTTGGTGGAAGACCCGGGCTGAAGGCAGAGCCTTGCCCGTGCATGGGGAGGGGCTTCCCAGAAACGTTCTCTGGGACACGGACATGGTGTGATTCCACCCCGTGTATCTTCAGTGAACTTGAACCAAGGCAGTGTGTTCATTTTCTGAATTTTGCAGGTCAGTGTATTTGGTCTAACTTCCCAGTGGGTTCCCATTCTAGAAGCCAGAAGGCAACTGAAACTGATGAAATTCTTACATTCCGATGCTTCAAAGAACTGGGTTTTCATCAATTTTAGTCGCCGGGATGGAGCCGATCAATGGAGTCCTGGAGCTGGAAGCCCCTGGGTCTATATTGGGTACATGAAGATGACAACTTGTTCTACAGGGTTCTGAGGGAGGGAAGACCACAGGCAGACTGGGGGCACATGTCGGTTGTGTTGTGGGAGTACTAACACATTTTCCACAACTGTACATGGAGCCAAACTTTAATTGTTAAAAAACCCAGGAGGAATGTGGTTTTTTTGTTCAGCCTACTTTTTGCAGATGGCTGTCATTAAAACCTTTTGGTATTTGAACCTTAAGACATTGTGTCTTGGTAGCCATTGTAATTGTACCTGCTACAAGACACTTAACTTTTGTTAGGAGAACACACCAAAACATCATTTAACATTCTCGGGATCATTATTCTGCATACCTTGTGGTACACTTAGAGAGATGGATGTTGTCTATGAACAAATAATGACCTCAGTCATGATCCTGGATTCTTTAAAACATCTCTGATGTCAGCTGTCATTATGTGCCCTTTTCTCTTGAGGATAAAACGTCAAGATTTCCTAGTTGGTGTATCAATATCTCAGACATTCAAAGCTAAAACGGCAGCTTGACGACTGTCCTCATTTTGTGAATAAGCTTTTTTAAGCCCCCAAGGCTTACGTTCTTCATCCAAAGTCACATAGACAGGACTTAAAACCATTTCTCATAATTTCCAACTTGGTGACCATTGACAAAAAAGCTCAATCCTAATTGCCATGGTGGTTATGCCGTCTTGCAAGTAGAGCTACAGTTGAGACGCCTTCTTCCTCTTACCTTCCTCTATCCAGAGATACTGATATTCTTCCCACTTGCTCTTGTGCATTGACTTATTAATGTTCGGTATACTATCGGTTATTAAAGACCCCTTCATGTCCATGCAAATTCATAGCAGGTTTCTCTCAGGAGGCCAGCGGGTGGGCACGGACCTTGAGCATTTGAACTCATTGACACTCACTCTACAGGGCTTTTCAGAACCTCCTGGGAAGGACTGACCAGGCATCTCGGGATAGGAAAGTTTTCAATACGTTTTGCCCTGTCTGCAGTGGCACAAGACCTCGGCCGCAACAAATGTCCCGTATGAGGTGTCCAACTCTGGCTTCTACCTGGGGCCAGGCGGTGACCTGGTGACCCAACACCTCATGCCTGACTCAGAGTGGGCAGTGTCAGCTCTGGCTAATCGGTGCCTTGTAGGGACGTGAACTAAGTTTGCCCATATCCCGATTTTTCCAGAGGAGCTGTGAATCGGGATTTTTATGTGAAGTCTCCTGGATGAACAGGTTTACACACCCATGCAGAGCTCTGTGTACTCAACAGCGAGGCCAGCATCTTCCCAGGACCCCAGTTCCTTTCTCCAGGTCACCCCACAACCCCTGGGGTCTGGGAACAAGAGCCGCCTTTATTCTGTGCAGCCCAAGAGCACTTCTTAGTTTTGCATAACTAATTTCAAATCTTATTTAGCATCAAGTTTCAGAATTAAGAAGCTAAGTGACAGCTGTTTAATTAACTCCTTAAGCTGATTAGGCGGCATTACTGAAAGCCCCTCAAGGCGGAATTTCTCACTCTGGGGAGACCGTAGGGCCATGCTGCCACCTCTGTTTAAATTCCGAGAGCGGCTACACCAATCAACCAAGCGGTCTTGACATCCTCGAGGACGTGGTCAAACACGAAGTTTTATTTATTACATTAACTGCTAAAGGAGATTCCAAATGACATTAATAAACGAGAATTTCTTTGGATCTGCTGAAAACAAGTCCTGCATTAAACACACACAGCAGCAACAGGGTTCCTCCAAAGCCCTTGATGAAGTGTATATACGTGGTCCCTTTACTGCACTGTTAGGGCTTTGGATTAACCCTTGGCCCCCACATAAAGGATTGTATATCCCCCTTCCTGAAGACTCGAAGGCTTAAGAACGCATTTAAGACTTTAAGCCAATTTTATTCTTAAGATGGATGTTTTTCAAGCGGAATTTCCAAGAAACGGGGGAAACCACAATATTTGTCTGTTTTTAAATGTGAGGCTGAGGCTGGCTGACATCTCGGGGCACCAGCACCGAAGAAAGGGTGAAAAATGATGGTTTTTGTTCGTTGTCCTTTTTAATCCTTAGCTGGGCACCATTGGGCAGATGGTAATGAAACACGGTGTGGATGGAATGTCAAAAAAGAGCACGGGATGTGTGCTTCTGAGAACCAACTGTGTTGGCCTAAAGTTTTTAGAAACAGGACTTAGAAGTTTAACTTTTGAATTGAGTTTTAGGGGAATGTGTCGAGTCAGCCGAGGTGTGAGGGAGGAGTGGGGTGTCACCCGTGGATTTTGTGGGCTGATTCTGGGTGCTGAAAACTGTAGCTCCTTGCTCAACACACAGATGTTTTTTGGGGTTTTTTTTTTGTTTGTTTTGAACAGCTTTATGGAGACAGAACTCCTCTACCACACAATTCATCTGTTTACAGTATGCAATTCACTAGTTCTCACTATATTCACAACATACATGTAACATCACCCCAGTCAAGTTTAGAGCATTTTTATCACCTCTACAAGAAACCCTCTGCCACTCGCTATCCTCTCACCCCCAACTCCCACCCTCCTCCAGCCCCAGCCTGCACTAATCCACTGTCTGTCTCTCTCTGGATTTTCCTACTCAGCACGTTTCGGGTGAATGGACTCTAGCTACCTGGGGTCTTTTGAGACCGGCTTCTTTCACGTGGTGTGTCCTCATGGTGGGTCCATGCCATAGCACTGGCCAGTGCCACATTCCTGTCATCCCTACGTTCCCTTCCTGGTGGAACTGTATTCTCCAAAGCACGGAGTTTTCGAGCTTCCCCTTAACGAACAATCAACTCTGATGCTGTGACCACCAGAGTTTGCAAACCGGGGTTCCACGGCCCCAGGGATACATTTTGCTTGAGCTGTACAGATTTAACCTTTTTACAATAGATCCGCAACATTTAAAAGTTGGGAGACATGCATAAACTCTGGACTTCTGTTTTGCCTTGGAAAATCGGAAGTTCAGGCAATTCTGGGGCATCGTTCAGCACATGGCATGTGGCCTGTGTCCACCTCACCCAGGTCCAAGTCTCCTTTGGCACAGGCGAGTCATGATTCCACAGGAGGCTTTGAATCGGGGAGCCTTGGTTTAGAAGCTTCTAGACTGTCAACACACATGTGATTCAGGAGGCAAACATGGTCCCATTCCAGCAGCTAAAGCTAAAATTTATAAGAAATGGGAAGAACACAGGGTAGGTGCTCAGCTTCACTTATAACCTTTTTTTTTTTTTTAAAGAAACAAGCTTCTCTTTGTGTCAGAAACACTAAATCCAGTGATTCATTGCCCTCACTGATAAGAAAAGTCTGACAACATGACAAAAACGCCGTTAAGTACACTCAACATACATCAAAGATTGGCGGCTACGGCTGTTGATGATGGTTTATAAGAAACTTATACTTCATTTACAGCCTCCCAACAGCAAACCCGTGAAACTAGGCATGAATGTTTAATTCACGTCTGCTGATGGAGCCCTCTCGCTATCAGAAAGGATTTGCCCCTAGCCTTTCACTAAATAAATGGGTCCTCATCCCCCTGCTATAGTGCCACAGAAAAATGCATGTCAAATTGTCAGAGGCTACAGAGGTTTCTGTAGGCTGGAGAAGCCATCAGCTTCACACTACACGAAACTAAGGAATTAATTCAATCGGCACGAAAAGGACATACGAAATGGATAAACATCAAAGGGCTGTTCCCAGACTTCATTTAACTAAATGGGTGGACCTAAGTGGGGGTCTTGTTTAGAATCTAGTTGGTGACCCTGCGTGGTCACAAGTCTTTTCTGACCTGCAGGCCGTGGGGATGTCCGCAGGACTTACTGGTGCGGCTTGGAGCCAAGTCCTGATTATCTTATGCTGATGAGAATACAGCCACGTGGCTAATCCCAAATCGTGCAAAGCCCACAAGTCATCTGCAGTGTGGCCTTGGAATACATTATGTGCTTTGTTTTTTTTTTCTCTCCTTCACCAGACAACTTCTTAATTACGTTTTTCTTAGGCTAATGCAAAAATGAATTTACGTGTCTTCAGCCCACACTAATTGAGATGAGGATGGATGCAATTAAGATTATTCTGGGAGGCAGGGTAAAATCAATCTGGGATTTTAAATTGGTCACAGTCATCCGTGCATCGACGTAGACCCCGAACATGCTGACCAAGGAAATGCATTTCAGATCGACCCTTCCCTTCCCTGGGGAAGGAACAAAATTAGTATCTCTGCTACGCACTCCCCAGCCTCGGTCACTCACTGCGGAGTCCCCTCTTGGGCATTCAGCCCCGCGATTCCAGGATTTCGCAGTCAGGCTGCCCTCCTGCCCCAGTGAGCGAAGGACACATGAAGGTCACAGCTTGAAGAAAATGAAGATGAGTATTGGACTCTTCTTCAAAATGAAGCTCTGTGATCAAGCTCCAGGGACACTGGTGTCACTCCCGACTGAAATGACAGCGAAATGCACGCTACAGCAAAGCAGTTTTGTTTCCTTACAGGGTGCAGTGGAGCTGCGTTACTGTGGACCCCACAGCCCAGAAGGCGACCTCATCCTGTCCCCGGGGACTTATGTTCTGATTATCTCCAGCTTTCTGTCTCTTCTCCAAGCGCTCCCACAGGCTCTGGACTCCTATGTCCCCCCGCCTACTCGACGTGTCCACTCGGGTGTCTGAGTCACCGGGTTCAAGGCTGAACTCTCACTATCCTCTGTCCCAGGGTTCCAAACTCAGCAGTTGGTACCAACAGTCCCCAAGCCCAACCCCAGAAGTCACCATTCAGGTTTCTTTTGCTTGTCCCAGATCACAGCCGTGAGAGCATCCCATGAGCATGATCACGATGCACCACAACCTGCCACTTCCCTCCATTGTGTGGTGATGACCTTAAATCAGGCCCCCCAGGGTCATGCAAAAGCTGTGGAAGCCACCCATCTTGCTGTTTCCTCCAGGGTACTTGTCACTCTCAGAAATCCATTTTTTTTTTTTTTTTTTTTGGTCAGGTAGACAGCTTGGGCTCGCCAGCCTCCCCTGGGGACAAAGGTGGGTGACTGCCGCACCTGTGGGAGGAGGGAAAACCTTACGAATCTGCCAATCAGAATGCAGCACGCCAACTGCAAAAGCATGCAGAGGACTCACTAGCCCACGGGCCAAGCTGCACAGGTACGATAGAGTCTGGAAGGTGACGCGGGACAACTTAAGGCTGATGATCATGTCATTAGCTTAAATCCAATAACATGTGGTTCACCCCCCAAAATGGGCTTTTGGAGAGGCTCATGGGAGATCCACATGCACAGTCAGACTGAGGTCATGTGACTCCCAGCTGCCCAATTAAAGTGGGTCCATGGTGGTGTCTGAACCCCAGGGAGGTCTTTATCCAGATGCCCTAAAGCAAGACCCAGACCATAACCAAGTTCTCTTTTGCTACGACAAAGGGTCGGGTCGTCATCTGTGGCGTATGTATCTTGCTCCATAAACCTGTATCTCACTCTTGCTCTGTAATCCTATCTTGCTCCTCCGTGGTAAACATCACCCCACACTTGCCTTACTTTGGTGCGTCCGGTCATTCTTTGGCCAAGAGCACACCAAGAACTGAGAACACAGAGCGAGACTGCCAAACCCGACACTCTGAATTACTGCCTGTGTGACCACACCCAAATGTAAGTTCCAGAAGGGCAGGTCTTCCTTCCATGTTGTTCTGTTGTTCGTCACTAAGCCCAGGGCTAGATTCAGGAGGCGCCATGCCACACCCAAGCACGTCCTCATTTGGGATACAGGGCCCGGGGAGCTCTCCTGGAACCAGGGCTGAAGTCACTTCGATCCAGCTCCATCTGGATAGATAATCTCCCACGGCCTCATTGATGTTCTGTGCCATGTTGGATGCTAAATACATCCTTGGTGAATCCTTGCGGATTTGTCTAGGGCTTTACATTTCCTGGCTAGAACTGGGAAATCTTGTCCCAATCGTGATGCTTGAGGTATAAAAGGAATCACGTGTGTACAGCTGCCAATCTCCATCAGTTTCGCTAGTTCAGAGACAGGTGCTTTGTTCTCCAGGCTGTCCACACTGTCACCATTTGTGTCACCATCATTATTTTCTTTTATTTAATTAACTGGGCTTTGGTAGAAGCATGCCAATGGACGGGCAGCCAAGAAAGCATCTGCCACTGATTGGCTCAGCTGGTGGGAGCTTGGCGTTGGTGAGTCCAAGGTCATGGGTTCAATCCCCACTTGGCTATGGGTTTGCTCACAATTAGGCTGAGAGGGTAACCCTAACTCTGACAAACAGCTTACTAATTACATGAGAAAATAAGAGCAGACCAGAGCCAAACCATCTATTATTTTTAAGGACTGGGGGCACCTGAGGTTGGGTCCAGAGGAGTGGTTCTCAATCGGGCTACAGAACATAATCCTACAAGGAGCGCTGACAAAATACCGACTCCTGGGACTTGCTTCAAACCAATTGTATCAGAAACTCAGGGGAGGGGGACTCAGGAATCAGTCGGCTTATTTTTTTTTTTTTTTTTAAATCTTTGCAGGTAATTGTAACCCAGTGGTTCTCAAACTTAGCTGCATACTGGAATCCCCTGGGGATATTAAGCAATACTGGCACTGGGTCCCACACTCAGATTCTGAATCAGTTGTTACGTAATGTGCAGCCCCAACCTTGAGAGGCTACAAAACCTTCCCAGATGATTCTAATGGAACAAAGTTTGAGCATCCTGGGAGCATGCACTGACCTTCGTGCATGGAGGATGGTCGCCTGCCCTAGCGATTCCAGAGTGCCTTCCACGCTGTTGGGCTCACACACATGTGCACACACTCACATGCAGATGTGGCCTGAGCCAGGGGACTCGGGACATGGACAGACTAGTGTTAGGTGGGTTTACTGCTGGATGCTTAAGGAACATTAAGAGAGAATGATGGTGCCCTAAAGTAAACACAGAAGTAAGGAAAACACTCCATACAGAGCTCGAGCTAGGAAGCACCCTAGGAGCTTTGTCTTGCATGGCAGATGGCTTTCTGGTCCAAAGATCCCAAGCTGTGCCCCCCACCCCGGACAGCCAGGATGCCAGCCTGGGGTGTGACACACGGCCACAGCCCATCCTCCAAGTTTCAGCTCCGATCTCAGCCCTTCCCAGGGCTGCTCTGGCCCCTGAGCAGTTCCTGTTTGCACCAAGCCTCCCTCAGGGCCACCCCCCATCCATTCCCAGGACAATGCCTCCTTTGTCACTCCTGTAGCACTTCACAGCTGGAGCTTATCTTGTGTGTATGAAGTTGCTTTTTAAAACTGTCCCTCATTCTAGACTGTAGGATGTTGGAGGAGGATGGGGGATCTTGTGAGTCTTGATCACATGTGGATCCCATTGAGTTACACAGTTTGGCACATCAGCAGGTGACAGTTCCTGAATGAACAAACGGATGTCACCAAGAGCCTTTAGAAAAAGGTTCTGGTGACGGGCACACTAACAGCCCTGACTCCATTCAGCATCATACAATTAATCCATGTAACAAAAAACACTTGCACTCCCTAAATCTACTGAAATTTTTTTTTTTAAAAAAGAAAAAGTTTTTATCCCTGAAGTTATTCCTCTTTCCAATACTTGACCCCCCAATGATTGTTTATCTTCTTAAAATTATGTTCTATTATAGCAGCTTTGGAAGCTCTTACATCCTGCCTCATGACAAGATCTACTTGTGGTGAGGGCAGGATGGATTCTACCAAACACGCGTCCTGGTATCTTGGAGAAACTCCAAAATGAACAAGGTGGTAAATGTCAGTGTAACATGGGGGTATAAACCAAAATTAGAAACTGACATTATTAATTTTTTCTTTACATGACTGTGTCTCTATATCTGAGGGGCAATGAATTCAAATAACACCACTAAAGCATATATTTAAAAAATCACAACCTGGCTAATTTTTGGAGCGGATATTCTAAGCAAAACAAAGAAAATAACATCGAGTGTAAATATGTATCATTCAAACTCAATCCCTTAACTTGGGCTGTGAAGACTATTTCATTTGCTCACACATTGAGTCAGATGCGTGCTGCATACACATGGGTCCTGATTTGTAAATTCTCCTTGACTCCTGGCAAAATACGGACTCTAGGAGTTGGTCATTAAAGAAAAAAATCATAAAAGCGATTGCAGAAAGAAACAAGAAATAAACTCCCTAGCCGCTTTACTGCAATGTGGAAAGAAGGCTAAGAAATTAAGGAATTAAAAGAAGAGAACAGGCATGTAGAATAATACTGATCATTTGCAAATCTAGGAAGCTTTGAAAATGTGGAATCTGAGACGCTATCATGAAAGAGACATGATCTGCCTGTAATAACATTCTTAGAAACGACACGCAAGTAAAGGATTCTAGTCCTTTCTCATCTCTGGCTCCACGGCAACTGTTAAACAGCTAATCTTTTCAAACTGGCTCCAAGAGAATTTATCTAAATACCTACTCTGTGCGCTCAAGAAAATAAATCTGAGCTTGAATTTGACTTTCAAATCTTGTGCCTTGAAAAAGCTGCATTTCTCTGAAATCTGATTTATAATAACCCGCAAGACTTGTTCTCACCTGCCCCAAATGCAAAACCAGTACTTTCTGCTACTTTTACAAAATGAAATATATCTCGGGGAATTCACTGTTTTATTTAAAGCTCTTTAAAGTATTATAGGCACACAGAATCGCAAATCCGTAAAGAATGCCAACAGTAATGACTTTGGTATGTTAATTGGATAAGTTTTTAATAACTGATAGGAATATAAGTACTCTTATTGTGGGAGAATATAATGATTTTTATTCACAAAGGCAATCTATGTGGGTGAAATCCATTATCTTAAAAGTATTTTGATAAGGATAAATCTATGTAGGAAGGGCTATGCATCTCATGCAATTGTTAAACTCCATTAAACATGCTTAATAGTTGGCCAAAGAACCTCATTAGATGTACATTAAGTGTACTTAAGCCATATTTGAGACACTTCATTAAGAGGGAAGCAGTGAGCTTTATTGCATAACTTTAATAAAAATTCTAGTCAAATTAAAACTAGAATTTGTGTCACTCTCAGTTTATCTTTGAGAACAGACCACTGCATTGAATGAATACATATTTTTTTTTTTTTCTGAAAGGGACTAGTCTCTGCTAGTTATGCATTTCATAGCTGCTTTAGGTATAATTTACATATAATAAATTCACTTGTAAATGCACAATTCGAGGAGTTTTATTAAATTTATTCAATTGTGCAACTATCACTGCAATACAGTTTTAGAATTTTTTTGGGGGGGAGACATAATCTTACTCTTTCACCCTGGCTAGAGTGCAGTGGCCTCATCATAGCTCACAGCAACCTCACACTCCTGGGCTCAAGGGATCCCCCTGCCTCAGCCTCCCAAGTACGTGGGACTACAGGTGCACACCACAATGCCCAGCTAATTTTTCTATTTTTAGTAGAGATGGGTCTCACTCTTGCTCAGGCTGGTCTCAAACTCCTGGGCTCAAGTGATCCTCTCACCTTGGCCCCCCAGAGTGCTAGGATCACAGATGTGAGCCACTGCGCTTGACCTCAGTTTTAGAATATTTTATCACCCCCCAAAGATCCCTCATACTCCCTTGCATTCAATTATTTCTCTTGCCTTGTGTTTTTTTTTTTGTTTTTTGCTATAGTTTTGCAGTTTTATAGATGTGTAATCATACAATATACATAGTGTCTTTTGTGATTGATTACTTTCACTTAGCTTAATGGTTTTGAGAATGGTATTTGTTGTTGCATCAGTAGCTTATTTTTATTGCTGAATGATATTTCTTCACATGGCTACATCACAACTTGGTTATACATTCACCAGTTGATAGCCATAGAGCCTGTCTGATTTTCCCTACTATGGATAATGCTTATTTGAATATTAACCCATAAGTCTTTGTGCAGACATAAGTCTTCATTTCTTTTGAAGATGGAATTGCTGGGTCATACAAAAGTTTATGAAACTTAAAATCTGCTAACTGTTGGGTAGTGTGGTGCTTCTAGCTTTGTTCTTTATGCTGAAGACATTTTTGACTATTTGGGGTCTTTTTTGATCTTTTATGAATTTTGGGATTGTTTTTAATATTTCTGTGAAAAATAACATTGGAATTTCAACAGGGATTGCATTGGATCTTTAGATCACTTTGGGTTGTATGGACATTTTAATACTAATTTTTCCAATCCATGAACATGGGATATCCTTCCATTTATTTGTATTATCTTCAATTTCTTTCATGTCTCATAGTTTTCAGTATACATATTTTTCAACTCCTTAAGTTTTTCCAGAGTAGTTTGCTTTTGATATTAACATGATTGTTTCATTTTTCAGATGGTTGGATTGGTATACAGAAATAAAACTGGGTGTTGGATGTTAATTATATAGCCTGTAGCATTAATAAATCATTAGCCATATTTTTAAAAAGTAGAAGTTGTTTTTCAACCAAGGAGAGGAGTAAAGTTTTAGAAGCGTGTGATTTTAAATATTTACATACTCAGAGAATGTAAGTATCTGGATAAGAGAGCTCGATAGCTAAGTAGAGACTGTTTTTATGCCTACGTATACTTTTTGCTTTAAAGTTTATTTTGCTTGATAGTTATGTATCCACACCAACGTTCCTTTGCTTAGGATTCGATTAGCATATAACTTTCCAATTTTTCATTTTCAGTCTTTCTATGTCCTTATTTTTCAGTTTTTTTTCCTGACAGTCTTTCAACTGTAGAATTTAATTCATTTTCATGGGTTCTCGGTCACTTGTATATTTGAATTCATTCCTTCTGTGGTTTATATTCACTTATTATTTATTTTTGCTTTCTATTTGCCCAGGCTTTTAAAGCTTATTTTATATCTTCTCTTTTTTTGCCTCTTTTTTGTGGATGAGATTTTTCTCCCATTCCATTTTTCTCTTCCTCTTCTGTTTTTAGAAATCATCCTTTTTTTTCCCCAATTTTCAGTAGTTATCCAAGAGATTTTATTTTTAATGAAGTCCATTGATTAGTTCTTTAATCATTTAATTGTTATTGAGCTATTCCAAAATGCTAAGAGCTAGGAATATACAAATAAATAACACAACACACTTAAGGACAGCTTAGTCTAGTGAGAGAGGCAATGTTTTTAAACGAGGGTCTGTAAGTGCAGCCTGAGGGCTGCCTGTTTGCACGTCTTGTCTGTCCAAGACAGTGCTAATGGATTCTGTTTGGCTGCAAAATCTAGACTTAGCTTCACAATTCTGTTAAAAATTGATGGTTGTTTGAGTTAGCCCTCTGACACAAGGCAAAGCAAAGCAGATGTGCATGTGTGCACACACACACCATACACGTACACAAATGCCCACTTTTGCCTTCTCAGGTCAAAATAGATTAACTATAGTACCAATCATTAAGTACTTTTCCAGATGTGATGTAAACAAACAGACCTATTTGTTGTGAGTAGAAACACCTTCACTTCATCAGTTACTCATAGCTGTAGTATTTCTGATTCCAGTTTTACACGTGAGGACTTTCAAGTTTTTATTCATAAGAATTGGACCTTGGATTTATGAATAAGTCCAGTATTTTTTTCCTACCATACTACACTCATAGGCCAAGCACAATTTGCATACACCTGCATATGTGGCATCTGTAGGTGACATTTGTGTATAAGTTTGTAGATGTTAGGAGCTCTGGGGGGTGCAGATCCCAGCTTAACCTAATCCTGCTCACATGTGTGTGCAGCTACTGAACAGATGGATTTTTACAAACAAGATCACAACAGTTGGGGAGAATTTGGCCTTGAACTGATTTCTGACACACGGCTCCATCTCCAGTTATTTTGCTAGATTCACTATTATCATCTGGCAAGATAGATTTGATTTCAATTCTTGTAATGGTGAGTTTAATGCAAAGTCAATTAGATTCTTTAATGGGCTTTTCTTTAGCAGGAATGAGAAATATAAAATGTCAATATCAAATAGCAAATTATTCTCGATTAGTTTTTGATAGGTTTAGCCACCAACAGATTGAATACACCTAAGATAATTATTCTATTAATGCTACATCTCAGGATTTTAATTAACTATTCAAATGTGCTCATTTTGATTGATTTCATTTGCTTCGGTAAATGAGGCCGGTACCTGGCTCAGGTTGCCCCTGGAATCTTAACATCTCTCAGGGTAGGAAGTGCTTGCAGTGGGAGGGGGGACCTCCTATGTTAATAGTCACTTTTCCAAACACTGGGGCAGTGATGAGGAAGAGGAAGGGAAAAACACCACTGACCACAAAGGGTAAACATTTCAGGTGTCTTTATGAGTCTTGAGCCAGATGTGGAGAAATCAGAAAGGAGGGATGAAAAATGAATTAGAAAGGAGGATAAATGAAGAGGGCAAACGTGAGGTGGATTTGTTTATCAAGCCAGACAATGAAAGTCTAAGGAGCAACTGAATCGCTATCCCTTAAGAGCAAGGTCACTTACTTGTTCATGCAACACACTTCTCTTGACACTCCTACCATGTATAGGTGAGGCTTATGCTATGGCTAGAAAGATAAATGTTTACAACTTTTAGTATGTGGTCTTCACAAATCCCATCAGGGTAGGTAGTGTCATGTGTTATTTTATGAGGACACAGAGACTCCCAGGATTTAAGAGGAGCTGAGTTCCCTTCAGTTTCTAAGCCAATATCCTTTTATTTTAATTAATGCTTTATTTTTAGAGCAGTTTTGGGTTTACAGAAAAATTAATCACCCTAAATTATTAGCTACAGCCTATAGTTCACATTAAGATTTGCTCTTTGTCCTGCACGGTTGTGGGCACTGACAAATGCATAGGGTCATGTACCCACCACTATAGCACCTTGCAGAGCAGGTTCTGCCCTAAAACCCCTTGTGTTCTAACTGCTCCTCCCTGCTCCCCCCAGCTCCTGACAACTACAGATTTTTGACTATCACCGTAGTTTTACCTTTTCCAGAATGTCGTATAGTTGGATGAACAGCATGTAGCCTTCAGACTGGTGCCTTTCACTTAGTAATATGACTGTACGTTTCTTCCACGTATCTCCACGACTTGATAGCTCATTAATTTTTAGTGCTGAATATTATCCCATTGTACGTATGTACCACGGTTTACTCCTTCATCCACGGAAGGGTATCTTGGTTGCTTTGAAGTTTGGACAATTAGGCAGGAAGCTGCTGCAAATATTTGTGTGCAGCCCATATGCTTTTGATATTAGAACATTTTTCTGATTAAAGAAGGCTTTTCTCCCAGCTGATCAATTAATAACTTCCATGCCCCTATTTTTATGGGGTGGTGGGGTGTTTGCAAAGGGCAGTTGGGGGGGCAGGACACAGCCTCGGGGTGGCTAAGAAACGCGGGGGCATGAGGTGGCCGGGGCAGGAGGTGGCAGACGGGATGTACGAGCAGACTGTGGACACACAGAGCCCAGAAGCCAGACCTGCCCTGCAGATGTGCTTTGTTTACCCAGCTTGCTATTTTCAGTGAAACAGGATTAGTGGACCGCCTTTAAAAATCACGATGTTTCTTATAAAAATACACCATTCTGACTTATGTTGAAAATCTGCTGTTCCTGGGGAGGATTCAGGCGTGACATCGCTTGTCTGCGCTGGGGGGCGACTGCCCCGTCGAGACAAGATACACATTTCTGTGTTTGTTTTCTTTTCCCCCCTCACCTGGGCCACTTCGTAGCATCTAGTGGCTCCTCCAAACATCCGAGGTTTTCGCCTCACAAAGCAAGTTGCCGTGCCCACAGAGAAGCCTTCCTAACACTGAGATTGTGAACAGAATGTCGCTGATACCTGGATTCGTAAGGGAGCGGCCGATCCCCTTCCACACTCACGCGACACCAAACGTCAGACTACAAGGAATGTTTTGTGGGAGATGAACATAAGAGATGAGGAAGTAGAAGCAAAACTTGAATTTTTTAGGAGCACGTGCCCGAGGGTAGAAGAAGCAGAATGGTGTGTCCATGTGCCCAGGAGTAGAAGAGGCAGAACGGTGCGTCGTGGACTAACGGTGCCGAGGAGAGGTCTGGAGGCTGCTTTTCCTTTTAGACATAACAGGGCAGACCTGGTGCACAATGAGAAGCTGAAACTGATGCAAAGGAATGGAATTATGGCTCAGCAAGGTCACAGATGAGAGTGCGCGTGATGAGATCAAGATGATGTATACATAAGACGTGCATCTTCTGTGGCAACAGGAAAAAGTTACGTGCCAAATACATTGTTATTCAGCAAGATGCCGGTTCTGTTCATTTACTGGAATAGAAGGGCCTTTTTAAGCTCCAGAATATGTTATATACTCAGCCAACCAATTTTTCTCCATTCATTAAGCTGGTTATCGAAGGTACAAAACTGTGCAAGTCGTGCTGTGGATGATTTTGTTATGTTTTTTTCCTCCCTAATGGAAAAGGTGTTTCGAAAGCCTTCTAAGTAGCTCATTTTATTTTCCCTAAAAATGTACAGCAGGGAAATTGCTAAGGCTAAAAATTCTGAACGTCGATGGACAGATTTTCTTTGGGAAGTAGACAAATGGCTATCAATTTGTATCTCGCTGACTCTTCAGATTTGGGGTTAGTCATCGAGTATTTTCTGCATCCCGGGCCCAGAGCACGACGGGCAGTCCTCGTGTCTGCAGCTGTGAGCGTCCAGATCTATTTTTAAAATGATGGCATTTAGCAGGGACGTCTAGACCCAATGCCCACCTTCTCTCCCTCCGGCTTTTGGAATTCTCAACACATAATGTTCCCTCCACCTTGGGAAATGTCACTGAAGCAGGCCATGCTCCGGATGTGGCAATCCAAGGGCATTTTCCAGCATCCAGGTGATGGCAGAAGCCAAATCCTCAACAGGTATTGCAGCTGGAATAGTGTTCTGTGGCTTTTTGTTCTGTTTCCACAGAGACAGGAAACGGAGTTTCGCTGTCCATCCCCCTAATGAGATTCCCACAGACGTGGAACGACGGATAGACGCAATCTCATCTAGAACAGCTGGAATGGTCACCAATTCTCAGGGAGGGTCCCCAACGCGAACTGCACGCTGCCCTGTTTTCCCTCTGCAGTGGTGATGGGCGGGGTGTCCCCTTCCCCATCTGCAGTCAGGGTGAGGGGCCGCCCAGCATGGAAACAGGAAACCATATGCCCCATGTCTCAATTCTGCCTGGCTGGAAGCGCAGCACTGACCCAGAGGCTGCCAGCCTCAGCAGTTTGGTTAATGATAAAACTTGAAGAAATAGAAAAACTCAGGGACTTGGAAACAAAGCTCCAAACTAGCAATTACACCTTCATAGATAAATCAGGTTGCACTGATTAAATCCTCACATGCCTTTAACATCAGGTTTAAGTAAAATCTATAATTATTTTGATGGCGATATCATTGCCTAAGTCTTTCTACAAAGAACAGCAAAGTGCTGTCACAGAGCATTGATAGGTCTCATGATCCTGGATAATTTTGAGTTGGAATCTGAAGACTGAGAATGATTGTTGAGGAATCTGTGTGTGCTGAAATGCTTGCTGAGGGAAATAACGTTTGTTCACTTAACTCTGGAACTGTGTCATAGGTAGTTGGTTTCCCCATCAACCTGGTGATAATGAACTCGATATGACCTGCGGATCCTACGCTAATTAACTCAACTCTCACGAAAGGACTCTGCAGAAACTCCTAAAATTACAAAACAGGAAAGGCATTCTTCCTTGCAAGTAAAATAGCTGACAAGTAAAATAAAGAGAACTCTAACGGATTAACTTTAAAGTCTACTGCAGAATCTCATGGTGTTACAGCACAGAAATCCCTGAAAGTGCTAGAACCAAATAAATTGCTTTTAACTGCTACACAATGGACTTGGAAGCAGAGCCTGATTTTTTATTAAAATGCCCGCTTTAACATTTCTTTGCAGATGACATGGGTTATTACCGAAGCTGTCCTCTGAGATGTCATGATGTTGGAATACAGCTCACTGAGCTACAATGAAGTCACCTTAGGAGCTGCCAGTCACCTGACCCAGAGTAGGTGCTTTGTAATGTTTGAGAATATCGAAGGGGTACTAAAATTGTAAATGAAAAAAAACATGTTTATAATTAGCACTTCCTAGGGACACCCTAGCATGCTTTCCACGTGTTCCTTGACTTACGTAAAGTACCTTCACATCCATGCACCTTGCAATTGCTTAAAGAATGTCTTCGAAGCTCTTATTACTACGTGTAATTACCACGCCTGCTGTTAGTCTGCTCAGTCTGTCTTCCCCAGAAAGGATTCACAGGCAAGAAGCGACCAGAGACTGTGTCGTGGGGAGTGAAGGTGGCCGGCACCAGGGTGACAGGTGTGTTGTCCCTGTGAGCTTGATACATGACGTGGCTGGGGCTGTGATTACAGCTGCTCAGCCTCCTGTTAACTGCCTTTGCTGGCCTTCTGCCACTTCCCCCTCCAGACAGACAGTCTCTCACTCAGCCCCTGGCTGGTCGGCCTGGTGGTGACGTGTGTGGACATGAGCAATGAGTGGCTGCTGGTTGGGTTCATTCAACAGGACGAGCCAGGAAAGATATGACGGAGGGAACAGTATGTAATTGACATATTTAGTACCCTGTCTGCCTTTGTGCAGGGTCCCCCTGATTCAGGGCACCTAGCACCCCGGCTGCCTCCTCGCAGGGTTCCTTGTGGGCTCGTTCCTGCCAGTGTCCACTGACTTGGGTGACGGGGCTGACTCTGGGGCAGTTTGCTGAGAGAGGGAGGGACCGGCTTGGGCAGGATGAGACCCCCCCAGTCTCCACCTGGCCACGCCGAGTGCGAGGTGCAGAGACGGTTAGACACCCTCAGGGAACCCGCAAGCCCTTGGACACATGAGTCTGGAAGTCACGGGGATGTTAGAGCTGGAGATTACACTTGGGAGCTGAAGCTTAGACATGAAAGAAAAGGGGGCCACCACCTAGGCTGAGCGGGGGACCAAGAAGGGGTGGCCCTTGAGCTGGGAGAGGAAAGAGCAGGGGATGTGAATTTGGAGGAGTGTGGTGATCCAGGCACCGAGAGGACGTGAAGTGTCTGAGGGATGAGGGAGGGACCCGCTGGATCAGTACCACTGAGGCAGAGCGCCGTGACGGGGGAGCGCTGCTCCACTAAGCCCCGTGGACAGCGCCGGTGGCCATGTTAGGGCTCCTTTAGCCAAGTGGCTGGGACCACAGCGAGCCCAGACTGCACCGAGGAGAAACAGCTGAGCAGAGGACTAGAGACATCCATTTAAAAATGTGTACAAGAAAATGGCTGTAGCTGGAGGAAGCGGGGTGTCTAAGGAGACATTTTTATTGTTTTTGTTTTGTTTTACTTCCAGAGACCGAGTCTTGCTCCGTGGCCCAAGGCTGGAGTGCAGTGGCACAATCATAGCTCACGGCAGCCTCGAACTCCTTGGCTTAAGTGATCCTCCTGCCTCAGCCTCTGTGAGTAGCTGGGACTACAGGCAGGACATCACCATGTCCAGCTAATTTTTGAAAACTTTTTTAGAGATGGGTCTCACTATGTTGCCCAGCCTGGCCTCGACATCCTCCTCCCTCAGCCTCCCAAAGTGCTAGGATTACAGGTGTGAGCCACTGTGCCTGGGACTGTTTGTGTCATTTTCTAAAGAGATATATATTAGTTTGTTTGGGTTACTACAACAAATAGGTGGGTGGCTTGAGCAATAGAAATTTATTTCCTCACAGTTCTAGAGGCCAGAAGTCCGGGATCAAGGTGGCAGCAGGTTGGTTTCCTCTGAGGCCGCTCTCCTTGGGCTGCAGACACTGTGCTCACCCTGGCTTCACACGGCCTCCCTCCTAAGGACACCAGTCGTATTGGATTAGGGCCCACCACTATGACCCCATTTAACCTTAATTATGTCTTCAAAGTCAGTATGTCCCAAACAGTCCCATTGTGAGGTGCTGAGGGTTTTGGACAGCAACATGTGAATTTGGAGGAGAAACATATTTTCTCAATGATAGGGAGAAACTGATGATATAAGAGGGAGAAATTTGGGGAGGGCATGTCCTTGGACAGGTGAGGGGCTCAGGGTACTTGCCGAGGGGCTGGTCTTTTTCCCAGAAGTCTCTGGTTGAAACTTTGCACCCGCAGCCTGCCCTCATCTGCCAGGGCTGCTCGCTAAAATAATGCACCAATACAGCAGAATATCAGCTAATTTCTTAGGGTGATATCCTGGATCAAGGCAAAAGAATAAGCAATTAGCTTTGAAAATATTAGTGCACACAAAGGCATAACACGTGAATTTGCTAATTGTTTCCCGCCAGAAACAGCAGCTGTTTTGGTCTCTAGTAGTAACATTATAACCCGCACAGGTACAGCAGCAGCTTCCTCCGTACCTGCTGGATTTTAGGCGGTTTAACAGTGTCTACAGGGCCAGAAAGGGAGCGTGACGCGCAGAGAGAGGGGATGTGTCTGCCAGGGGAGAGCGTGGGTCTGCGTCGTCTGGTCTCAGGAGATGCCTCACCTTTCTATTTTGATATGCAATCTGTGAGGTTTTGGAGAGTGATGAACAACTCAAACTTTTTATAAAGGTAGAGGCATGTGACTCTCCCGTTGTTGTGACCCCAGACTGTCCAGTTTGCTGTGATGCTCAGGGGGTTCGGGTCTTGGCGGAGGAGGGTAGTGTCGTTAGCAAAGTCCACACAGCAGGTGCTCGGGGAGGGGGCGGACAAAGATAACCGCCACCAACACTCAGGTTCGGGGTGTCTGCCTCTCCGGAACCTTCCCACCCTCCCCTGCCCTGCCCGATGGCCCAGAGGCTGAGCCACTCACACTGTCCGTGGCTCCCTTGGCCTCTGGCTCCTCCTTGGTTTGGGCTGAGGACGCGTTCTCCATTTCCCCAGTGCTCCCTCTCTGCAGGGGGCCTCGGGGGTGCTGAGTCCCTTGGCTGGAGGCTGTGGCTCCCGTCCACACCGCAGCCCTCTGGGGTCAGAGGACCCCTCTGGGGTCCACTGCTTCAGACCAAAGGGTGGAAATGTCTCCTTGTTCCCGATCCCGACGCACTACCTTGCGTTTCCCCGTGTCCCTCTCCCATCCTCCGTTCAGACGACCCGGTGCGGGTGTGCTTTTTATTTTCTGCTGGGACCCAGAACCGCTGACAATGAGGTTGACGATGTTCCAAGTGCTTAACTCACTTCCCCAAATACTACACGATCCCTCTTTTGCAGACAGTAGGACTGAGGTGGGGAGGAGTCTGGGAATTGGCCCAAGGCTGCCCCAATGGCGAAAGGAGGAGCTTGGATTTGAACCCAGCAGCCAGGCTCCGTGCGCCCGACCCCACCCTGAGGGAAGGCAGGTGAGCAAGCTCTGAGCGGGAAACCCCAAAGATCAAGAGGAAACTGGCACCACGTCCCGAGGGCTGGGCACGCAGACGGGAGAGGAGGGGCAGAGGGACTGCCCTCGCTCGAGGCTGAAATACATGTCCTGTGACAGGTGCACAAGCAGGAGGGCGGGACATGGAAGGACACGGGCATGTGGTGCCCTTCAGAATCAACCCACAAGGGTCTGATGTGAGACAGGAAGTGTAAATAGTCAATATTGGGTCAGCTGCCAGTGACAGAACATCAGTTAAAAATAGATTAAGCAAGAGAGCAAAAGGAGCCTCTGGGCTCCTGGAACTGAGAGTCAAGAGAAGATGTAGCTTCAGGGATCCTGGACTCGTGGCTGGATGGGGCGAGATGGCACAGGCTCTCTGACTCCTCCGCGTGGCTGTCACCTCCAGGCAGCCCGATGTTCCAGCCTGGCATCTTCTTGGTGACAAGGCTGCAGCCACAGGGCTACTGCCACATGAGGATGGATGGGGCTGTGACCAAGGCCCCCGAAAAGGAAAGGTAGCAATGCAAACTCAAGGAGGGACACCCCCAGCTGGGACAGAACGGGACAGCCAGGGGCTGAGTGAGGCTTTCCTGGAATCTGATAAGCCCGGTTTTCCTGAGTTGCAATTTAAGTCTCCATCCTGTCATTGGTGCCCGTGTCCTGTGTGCACATAAGCTTGTCCCAGTTCTCCCTTTGTTCTTTCCCTCATTTTTCTTCTGGCAATGATTTATCATCTGCATCTCTCCCAGAAAGGTAAGTGCTGTCAAGAGCGGGTTCCTCTAACCAAAGCTGAATAGCTGCACGGAGACCACAAACCCAGCCCCACCGTGAGTCTGGTCCGGTTACCATGGAAACCCCAGGGAACATCGGGTACCACTTGAGTCGAAATTCTCAGGACTCGAAGCTGACTTCTGGAAAATTAAAGTATTTAAACAATTTATCTTGGAAATGGCTGCATTGTTACATAGGATGGCACTAGTGTGCAATGTAATCTTGTCACATACTTCCCTTGAAAATGATGCCTGGGCACAAATGCCACTGGAGTCACATCTAGACAAATCTCCGAGTGACAGAAGGAAACAAAATTGCATATTTTGAAGGTTTGTCTTTGATCTTTGGGAGTGTGTTACATCCTCCAAGGCAGAATTTCATGTTTGTGTGCCAGGGAGGGTATGTATCAGGTGATGGAGTGGCATACAGCTCTCGGTTCGACCGAAGTCGGAAAAATATACACTTTGTTTCCCTGTGCGATGCGGCTCTCAAGTATTCCATTAGCAAAAGGCTGAGGTGCTCTCAAATTAGCACTCATCCTCAACTTTGGTCACATGTCAAAATATTGGCATTCCTTTGGACTTCATCACAGATAATTACAGTCTGACGAGATTCAACCGGGACTGTTAAACGGTTGTCGCTGAGTGTCTTGCGATGGGACCTGCGGTCCCTGCCTCCCACTAGGCCGCAGTGTCCTTGCCGTCAGTGGCTTCGTTGTTAAGAACGGAATGGAGTAAAAGAAAAATGTTTGTTTTATAATGTCAGAGACACACACATAAAGACTTTTTTGGAGTGCATTTTTCCCAAAGCAGTAGCTTTTAAACAACGTTTGTGAAACTCACTTGAAGAAAAAGACCAGAACATGCTTTACTGGGATGGAGTGATGGTGGTGGTTAGGAAAAACAAAAAAAACCAAGACATCCAGATGACCTGCTCCTGGAAGATGGGGGAGCTCTCTTCAACGGGCTTTCCAGAAGATTGGACTGGAGGATCCCCTACAAGCTTTGGTGGACGAGTTCACTGGAATCATTAAGTTCTGAATCTGAAAGTCCACACGTTTTAACGATGTGGTCCCATGGAGTTCCTCACAAATTGGGTATTTCTTTATTCTTCAGACACAGCTCTGCAATTGAGAGTATTTGCACCTGACTTCTAGGTCAGGAGTCAATATGTTTTGTTATTTTGCTTCTCACAGGCGTGTGGAAAGTACCCCTAATTTACACATACTCTGGAACTCGCATGAGAGGGGTATGTCTTCTTTACTGTGGCAAGAACAGAGTCGTGGGGTTAAAAAAAACCTGACCTTACCAGGGCCAAGTGTCCCTGAAGACAAACAGAGAGCCGAGAACAAGGTTGGAAGTCATACAGGTACGAGAGTCTGAAGGCCATGGGTGGGGGACACTTTGTCTCCCGGAACTGCTGGCTCTTCAAGCTGATAAATGCAGGACAGGGTCTGCTCCAATAAATGGCATCCCTGGAGTGGAATGCTTGGGGCTAGAGTTTCTCAGAAGATGGGACTAGGAGCAGTTTTAGTT
The DNA here is from genome assembly GCF_020740605.2 of Lemur catta. Classification (NCBI taxonomy): domain Eukaryota; kingdom Metazoa; phylum Chordata; class Mammalia; order Primates; family Lemuridae; genus Lemur; species Lemur catta. Next base: position 30,447,657 of record NC_059148.1, read on the forward strand.
AGCACAGGGATATTGCATGGAACTAGAATCAAGTTACACGGTGAGAGACGGGTCTTCCCTCTTCAACCCTTGGGCCGTCTCCTTCCTTCCCAGGGATGACCTTAGTCCGGGGCTGGTTCAACTTCTCCATCCTTCAAACGCTGCCCACGGCCTCCTTTGTTGTTCTTTAAACAAAGAGCAATAAGCCTTTTCCTGCAAGAAGATGCTCTGGGATTGCTCGCTTTATAATTTATGTATTTTTACACTTACCTGTTCACAGGTGATAACAGTAAATAAAACTGATATAAAGTAACCTTAGACCCAATTTTTAATTTAATAAATATATTTCTACTTCTGCTATAAACTTTATGCTCTTCTTTAAACCGAAACACCAAAAATTGCCAGGGTTAAGCTTGAACACCTAAGATTTGGGCAAAGCTGCTGGAATTAAACACTAATACAGTCACTCACTACCTGGTACAGGCTTATTTCTGTGCCACTTGCCAACTTTGAAAAGAAACTAAAACCACGAACCAAGTGCTCAGAAAACTTAACTCCCTTCGGAGTTGAGATTCACAAAATAAAATCATTCTAGACCTGTGGTCCCCAAGCTTTTTGGCACTAGGGACCAGTTTCATGGAAAACCATTTTTCCAGGGACCTGGGTTGCAGGGGAGGATGGCGAGTGATGGGGAGCAGCTGTAAATACAGATGAAGCTTCACCTGCTCACCTGACACTCACCTCCTGCTGTGCAGCCTTGTTCCTAACAGATCACAGACCGGTACCAGGCTGCAGCCTGGGGGTTGGGGACTGCAGCTCTACACAGATACCAGGCAGTACAAGTGCCACAATCAGTGGAATAAGGAGACCCAGGTCAACGTGACTGGTATTGCACTTTCACCCAGCAACCATTTCCTGACACGTGCCATGTTCTACGTCCCACGTGAGTTGCTAAAGCAAGGCTTGAAAGCAGGGATCTCAACATTCTGGGACACCTTCTAGAATTAGCCCCTCAAGTGGGCTGCAAGAGCAAGTTTGAGACCGAGCATGGTTTGAACAAACAGGAGCCATGCGGACCAAGCTGCGGCCCGGGCTTCTTGAGCCAAGAGTTCAATCCCTCATTCCAGGCCCTACCTTCGGCACGGCCACACACCTGCACCCTTCGGAATACAGACTCGGGTCTTCCAATGTCAGCATATGACAGCTGGATTCTTCCCCACCCTCCCCTGCCCCTAAAGGAAATGTTCAAGGATTTGCCCACTCAAGAGCACAATACTAATGCAATCTATGACCACTCTTCCAGGTGAAATTTCTCTTTGTGTCATTACCCAAAGATAAAACACCAGCTTCCCCAGGCACCATTCCGTGGAATAGCAGCTTTTACGGGGAACTCTGTTATGGGAAACACAGTTATCGGCTACTCTGAAAACGATGCTGTCACACCGTGGAGAGAATGTAGATTTGGTTTTTTTCCTGCAGATAGCTTTCAAGGACACTTACGATAAATCTATGAAAAGAGAGCTACTTATAAGCCCGGGATTTATGGAACTTCCAGTTATTTGTGTCCCTCCTTTTGTCAATAGCATTAAGATTTTCTGTTTGTGCAGGAATTATCCCCTGACCTAAATCCTAGCGAGCTATCGAAATCTGTTTCTCAGATAAAGTCGTGCAGGCGTATGATACCTTTATCAGCTCCAGGCATGCAGCCACTCCATGGAGGTGGCTTTTTGTGTCTTCTCTCGGCACCAGACAAAGGGGGAAATACAAATGCATCACAGCCCACTTACACTGATAGTTTTAAACAATTGCTGAGTGCTTATTGTTTAAAAAGTACAATAACAGCTTCCCAGCCTCCCCACTTTCCTGCAAACTTTTTTTTAAGTAGCATGACATGGGATTTGTTTACCGCACAGCCCTGAGAATTAACGGGGAGGCCAAACTGATCTATTGTTCTTACATTATGCAAAGTGCTCTGGGTAGATCATGCTTCATTATGCAAAATCAAAACCATTGCTATGCACTTGAGTGAGTCTCAATGTGTCAGCGCCAGGTGCCCTCGGTGACTGGCTGCCATATCTGATGGTGTCCTACCGCCTAAGACTTCTAAGCGAGAGAACGGCTCAAGTTCAAAGTCTTGCGGGGAGGAGATGTTAAATTGGACCCAAGGCTGGGGGTGCCAAAGCCATGCACAGGGACCAGCATCGTGGGGGCTTAATACTAAATAGGTGAACTTCAGGGTTATAAACATGGATGTGAGAAAACAGTGGGTGGGTGTAGAACAAAAAAGTTGGAGAAAAGCCCAGCTTTCTCCCATTTTTTCCTGGCTGAAGATATTTATTCTTGTGTACTTATGAAACTCTTTAGAAAGAGATTTATTACTCTCAATTATGAGATCCAAACTTACAGGTATTTGTGTCAACTTAGAGCTTCATCATTATTTTGAGATGTCTGATCTGAAAAAGCTCCATTCGATTAGAGATCTATACATACCGCCACAAAGAATTTCACTGTTAGTTTGTCAGGGAAAGAAAAGGGTACAGTTTCAACTGTTGTGCATTTTTGAATGCTTGTAAAAATTTTCGTCACCTACTCATCAACGCTACGAAGCATTAGAAAGGTTCACTACAAAAGCTTCCATGGAGCCATTTCAAGAATAAAACCAGCTATTTAAGAGTTATGCTCAGTCATGCAAGCTACAGTTGCTCATTTTAAAACATTGTATTTGGGGGTTATAAACAAACTTAGTATCTGATGTTTTTCTTATCACGATCCTATCATAGTAAGAAATGAACAACTTTTGTTAGGAAGCCCCCACAAATGCTCTGGAAACCTGTCTATCTACTCCAGTGACACTCAAGGTGTGAAACAGGGTGAGATTTGGGAAGTGCTGACCCAGGGAATGACCCCAGAGCTCATCTCACACCATCTTTGAAAACCCCGACCTCTCTGGGAAGAAGAGCCCCCTGCAGCAGCACGGGTCTCCCGGTTGTCCATCTCTTTTGCAAGGTGAGAGAGTGGGGGGCCAGGCCCAGGGCAGGTCCTGCCACTGACAGATCTGGTCTTAGCCCAGCTGGGATCAGGTTCCAACTGCTCACCCCTTTACAGATGGAATAAAGACAATGTTGCCTTAATGTTTTCCCTGAAGGAAACCACTAAGGGTTCCAAACGGCCAGTTCCCAATCTGCCAGGGGGTAAAAGAAATGCACAGAAATTAGCTAGATGACGGGAGAGGTGTCCCAGGCATTAGAAACTAGCTGACTTGGAGGCAATATTTATATTTTTTGAGACAGTCTCTCACTCTGTTGCCCTGAGTAGAGTGCCGTGGCGTCATCACAGCGACCTCAGACTCCTGAGCTCAGGTGATCCTCCTGCCTCAGCCTCCTGCGTGGCTGGGACTACAGGTGTGTACCACTACAGCCGGTTAATTTTTGGTAGAGATGGGGTCTTGCTCTTGTTCAGGCTGGTCTCAAACTGCTGCCCTCAAGCTATCCTCCCCCCTCCTTGGCCTCCCAGAGTGCTAGGATTACAGGCGTGACCCACCTCACCTGGCCCTTTTGGGCACTATTTAGACATCACTTTCTTGTTTAGATCAAGGCTCACACACACACACACCTAGGTGGGGCCCAGGATGCAGGGGGAGGGTCAGGTTCTGAGGCCACGGGAAATGCAATGTCTGAAGGGGGAAGTTCCTCTAAGAAGCAACACCTGGTGGTTACATCCAGCAGGGTTCTAGCCTGTGGGGCAGTTTTTTATTTTACCAGAGAACTCAGAAATCCAGAACTTCATGGAAAATTTCCTGAAGTTCAACTCAGCAATGAAATTTAGTTTTAAAAACAAAGTATTTCCGACTCATGAGACATCAGTTTGCAGTTTTCGATGTACAGGGAGAAGTTTGTATCATCTAACAAGTGTTTAGAAAAGACACTGAGGAAACAGAATTCTCTGTGAAAAGCTAAGAGTCAGTACCTAAAATCGGGGGAGCGGTAACACATTAAACCGGCGTGCCTCTCAGGGACCTTGAAAAAATACGACGGGTTCTGAGGATTCCTTTAGGAAGCCTCTGCTTCCTAAAGAATTTATACTTTAAGAATAAAGACTTATTGAGGAGAGAACTGAAACAAAGCATTCTAACAATTTGTGAAACATCCTTGCTGAGCTGCAAGCCGGGACGAGAAGTCGTCAGCCACACTGCTTGCTCTTTTAAAAAGGGGTCTGAGAATTCCCTGGTGGCTACACTACCAATATTGGGGTTCCCTTAACTTGATTTTTTTTGGGGGGGGGGGGTGGTGAGTTGAAAATCCAAAACCTAGAATTGTTCAGTAGGGGGATTTGGTGATAGACTATGGGCACACACTCATGGATGAACCCATCTCCCCCATGCATGGGGCTCTTGGTCTCGACAGCGAACACTGGGAACTGGTAAAAGAAACCTCCCCAGCACGGCCACACAACTTGGAAAAATCAATAGCCGCCCCTGCGTCAGGGGGTGATCTCATTTTTTACGCAGCCGCGTGCAATTCACCCCTAAACAGCACCACTTCATAGAGGACAGAGTCCGATCATTCCATCGTCTCTGAAGTTAAGGATGTTAATGTGGCTTGAATTCATTTTCTTGGTGTTAAAGTGCAAACTAGGCTAATAAAAGTGACACATTGACTTTTCTGTAGAGTGATGTTCGGCTTATAAGGAATGGCAGCGTAAATGAAAATTAGCCTCAAGACAATGTTAATTACACTCTATCCATTAAGGAGGAGGGTAATTGAATCGCTCATTTCACAGCAAAGAAAACCCTGCTGGCTTCATAAAGGGAAACTATAGTATTTAATGTTCTAATTAAGGCCCAACACTGGAGCTGTATATACAGGAAAGAAAGTGAAATACACATAGAAATAGGGGAGATAGAAACTAGAAGTGCTGTCTGGTGGAGTTCTTTAACTACTCTCACCATCCCTCTAATATGCAAGTATTAATAGGCATTTCATCAAAGGGATTAAAGGCTGGGGGGACAGCAGTATTATAAAGGCTCCGATCTATAAAACCTACTCCCTGTCCATGACACAATATAATTACAAATCGTGTTTATGATAGATTCATAATATAGGATTTGTTTTTTCTAAACCAAACAAAAACCCGATTATTATTTTTTACACACAACACACACACCTTTCCTTAGGTCTTTAAGTCATAAAGCACACTCCCCTACTCCACCACAGACAGTGACATGTCAGCTTCCTGCCCAGCTGCTGGTGGGCCTGTGCCCACTGCTCAAAGGCATGGTCCTGGCTTCTGCCGATAGAAAGGCATGTGGCATGCACTCTTTGGAAGAATGTGGTTAATCTAGATTGTAAACTCACAGGACGGTTAAACACTCCTTATCCACTGAGAAGGTTGATGCTAACAGCTCACCCAAGACCTGCCTTGGCTGATGGGAGCTGCCTCTCCTGGTGTTACCCGGGAGGTCATGCCTTTCCCACAAACCACCCCAAACCACCACCAATGCTCAGCTGATAGGAGAACACAAGGACAGCTTCCTTGTTGTCTCAAGGCACTCCACTCAGTGACACCATGCATGCTCCAGAGCTCTGGGAATCAGCTGCAGCTAGACTTCCCTGGACCCACTTCTTTGCCTGGTTCCCTGCCCTTCCCTCATCTCCTTGAGACAGGAGTTGGATGCCCTGCAGCAATTAAACTGGGCAGGATAAGGCCAACAGGTAAAGAAACATTCACAAGAACATGAACCTGTTTAGCTAAGATAAATGTAACCAGTAGGGATCCTTTAGTTATTTTACTTTCACCATAACATCTCTATCCACGGTAAAGGGAAATTCCTTTAATTGGGGCAAGTGCACAGGCAATGTGACACTGTCCCTAAATGAACTACCCTCATTAACGTAGTAAAAAATCACAGCCCCCAGCACCATGACAGCTTACACACACCATAGCAACTCCTGAAACTTTCCCTATAAGGTCAAGAAAGGGGACGTCTCCCCATTCTAGGGACCCTCCACCCCTCTCCCAGGAAACACATGAATATTCCACTCAGCTCAGCATTTTATCAGGGATTAGCATAAAAGGACAGACCCTATCCCCGGGGGTTGCACCATCCTCTCTGGGTCAGTCCGCTCTTCTCTTTTCTATAAGACTGTACTTTGCTTTCCATAAACCTCTCTGCATTCGCTCAGATCTTGTGTCTGAACTCTTTTCCCTCACTTGTGCCTCAGAACTCGAATTCCTTCCTACACAGAGGGCAAGAACTCTCTCTGCTGGGACTGGCGGTCCACGCTGGTGTCATCCTTACAGATCGCTCCAGAGAATACTCCCTTGATCAGTCACCTACACGAGACACCCCCAGGGTGGACTCCATGCCCTGGCACCGACGTCCCTGAGAGGTAATATGGTCCTTTGTGCGGGAGGGACCCGCTGGTGCTACAGCCAAGAGAGGACTGTCACGCAGAAACATGAGCAGTAAAATGAAACAGAAGCTACTGCCATGATCCCACAAGTGGGAAAACCACTCCCAAGATCACTACTATTGGTCTATTACTTGACCGGAGAAAAAGATACTATGATAAGAGCAGAATAACTGAAATTTACTTTCATCGTTATTTTCTCAAATAAGTGTCTATTTTGGTACAGTGCAGCAATTTACATTTAAATCAATCTGCCTACAGTACAGGTGTGAAAAGTAACATTTTTTTTTCTCCCTCTATCACTATAAAAATGTAATTTCAGTCCACATCCCCCTTCTCTCCCTACCCAAAGAGCATCTGCCTCCTACGTCCGCAGTTAGCTCACCCAACCTGCCTGTCAGCGGTGAGACTTCCCATCTGGATTCTCTGTAGCCACAGTTTGTAGAAATGACACAGCTTTATTAACCACTCCTCACAGCCTCACAGTTCTATTGATTCGGATGACACCCTTTTTAAAAAATACGCTATTAGAGCCCAAGATTTTCTTCTTGCTAACAAGAAAGGTTTATTTTAGGTGAACGGCTTAGAGAAGGCTGTGGCAACCAACCTCTTCAGGGTCCAATTCTGGAAGGGAAGTTTCTCTAGTTTTAGGTTCATTAGGAAGGAAGTTGGGCTAAAAATAAGACAACTAGAGTTTGAGTTTCAGACACACCAGCCTGTCACGATCGACTTTAGATGGTTATACAAGAAAAATAGCTCACGGCGAACCAGAAACAGTACAGACCCCAAAATACATGTGGGCACTGGTGTTTCATGTACAGTGTTTAATAAAATTCAGGAAACACATCGCTGTGGCTACATCTGAAGCTGTCCTCATCTTCTGATATTTCTTAGGGGAGGTGAGCACGGGCGGTCTACTGGGAATGGGACCAAGGAGGCAGGTTCAAGGGAGCACACCTCAGGGTTGTTTTAAGCAGGAACAATTAAAAACACAGTGTGTGGCTAAACAGAGAGATCTCTGAACAGCGGGATTCTGCTGCAGAGGTGGCAATGCTATGTGTCCATCACACTGCTTGTTTTGTCCTGGTAACCCAGGAAAGTAAGATTACTCAGCCTCCCATACTCTCAGGCTGGGCACGGGGCCTGGGGCTCTGGCGATCGGGAATATTGGCGAATTATTTCTCCCAGAAGCTGCTGAGAGCAAGCGTGCGCCCTCAGCACACAGAACTCGGAGTCTAAATAACATTCCACAATAAAAGGAGCCGGGGATTCTCGGACAAACTGCTGATTCCAGCCTAAGATGGAAAAAGTAACTTGATGAGCTGGGACCTCTTATGGCAGAAAATAAGGAAAGTTCTCCAACAGGACGGAGGCATGTTGGGAGGACAGAAAAGTCGACTTGAAGTGTTACGAATGGACAAATCTGGGATACTTTGCAAGAAAATAAATAATGATAGTAATGGATTATAGTCCATAGAATAAAAGAAATATCCACGAGTTCCGAGCTGATAGAAGAACCTAACTGAAAATGTAAATTATTTCCAATTAATAAAATAATGGGAATGGTGGTAACATTAACAGAAAGTTGCTGTTTGGCAAACGTCACAGTGATAACAGCTTTGGACAAGAATCATCAATGGATGCTAAAATGTGTGGGCAATAGGATGTTGACATAGTCTCAAAATATCTCTGCATTTATTTAATATACAGGGAAAATAGAAGGCTTATAGGGGAGAAATATGGCAGAGACTCCCTTAAGCAAATGCGTAAAACTAACATCACCTGTACCGGGACATGGCAACATCTTACACCTCGAAAGTGATGCCCTGAGAATGCCCAGTGTAACTTCCATTGTTTCACATCCAAAAGCACAGCCTCTTACACAGGAATGTCTGGTTTTCCTAGCACCACTTGTTTTTCTAATATTCACAATATGTCTTTAATTTAATCTTTAATCCCCCTCCAAAAAGAAAATTTAGAACCAAGTCACGAGAAATCATCAAAATAAATAAATCATAAAAATTATTAAAGCTATAAACTTCCGTACTCCCATGTTCACTGCAGAAGGTTCACAATAGCCAACATGGGAACAGCTTCAATGTACATGAATGAGGGAATAAAGAAAATGTGCTACACACGCACAGTATCATTCACCCTTCAAAAAGAAAGGAATCCTGCCACATGTGACAACATGCATGAACCTTGATGACGTTACGCTAAGTAAAATAAGCCAGTCACAAGAAAAAATGCTATAGGATTCCACTAATAGGAATTCTCTAAAAAACTCACAGAAGCAGAGCATACAATGGTGATTGCCAAGGGCTGGGAGTTTACGGGCAAGAGATGTTGCTCAATAGATATAAAGTTTAAGGTCTGTGTTCTAGAGATCCACCATGCAACATTGTGTCTATAGTTAACAATGATGTATTCTGCACTTGAAACTTTGTTAAGAGGAAAGATCTCATGTTAATTGTTGTTTCCACAATTAAAACAAAACCCCAAAAGTACCACTTGAATTGAATCACAAGAAAATATTAGCCGGACTCAAATTGAGTAGTCTACTAAGTAATCAGCCAGCATTCATTAAAAACGACAAGGCCATACAAAACTGAGATAACGTAAGGAACAATTCTGGATTAAGGGAGATTTAAGGAGATGTGGCCACCCTACACAGCGTGTGACCCTGGACTGTGTCTGTCATGCCAGGAAAGGGCACTGATGGGCCAATTGGCAGAACAGGTGTGTATTTATTAATAGGTTCACATCAATGTTTGTTTCCTGGTTTTCATAGTTGTACTGTGCTTATGTAACATGTTAACATTTAGGGAAGCTTAGTAAAGGAACTATTAGTAAAGGAATTCTATTATATTAGTGACATATTTTTAAACCCCAATTTATTTCCAAATGAAAAGTTAACAAATAAGGGAGTCAATATCTTTCCTTAACTCTTTCCCTTCCAGGTTAATCCTGGAAGCCGAGCGGTGCTGTGGGAGAATCTCAAAATAAGAGAAGCCTGGATCCCTGAGTCACCACATGACAGTGCATCCCTGGCCACCCTTAAGTCACCTTTGCGTGAATGAGAAACACGTTTCTACTATGCTAAGTCACTGAGGCTTCAAAGAACATTGGTGCAGCATAAACTATAGTCTTCTGATTAATGCAACTATGTGGAAGTTAGCAGGAATAAGCTAGTTCTGTGTATACAGACATAGGTGGTTTTCAAGAATTACTGTTGATCAAGGAAAAACTAAGTTGCAAAACAAGAGCTACAGAATGAAGCCGTTTATGTCCCTAAAAAAATCACAAAAATTCAATATAGGTTTTATGTGTGCATGAATGTGTATAAAAAAGCATAGTAAAAGGTTTAGAAGGACATTCGGCTTGAAACGGTGGTCATTTCTGATGAAGGGAGAAGGCATTGGGGCAGTAGCTTCATTTGCAGTATTTTAAACATGATACTATATTCAGAAATAATTTGTGTACTTAAAATTCACAGTAAAAATAGGCTCTCTGTTAAGCTGTTGACCTAAAGTAAATGACTTATAACCCATGACAAAGATACATTTCAATACAGACCCCATTAACTTAGTAGGGCCAGATTCTCTATTTACATTACAATGAAGTTGCATTTCCCCAGAGGATTCAATCCCAGAGTCAGAGCTAAAGGCAGAAATTGCATCAAGTTCATTACTCTTAAAATTTTCCTTAAATTGCCCATAATGTATAGGGTAGATGGTTTCATGTATGCAAAGCGCTAAAGTGATTATCATAGACTTGAATGTTACAGAACCATTGGGCTAAAGACAGAAACCAGATGAAATTTTAGTTGCAAGTGTCTGGGCTAAATAAACTCTTCTGATTGGAAGTTAACTATAAAACCCCTGTCAGTCAATGGGGCATGGCTGGAGACATACACCTGCAGGATGTGTTTTATTTTGTTTTAATATGATGCAGCTCTAATTTTAATGCATGCCAATAGATGTCTACGTTATTGGGGAATTAAGTTAAACAGTGAAATTTCACCTGCCTGGGATTCTAAAGGCAGCTTGTAGGTTAAAAGGAATTATAGTGCAACTTCACTTTACTAAGATTTCTTAAAGAAAAGGGTATCTTGTCCCTATTGTTTCCATTTGGCTCTTCCTTACCATGATCTCAAATAATTATAAATCTCTTGTTTTCTTTTTGTCCTAGATGCCTTTTTTTGCCTGCATCTAAGCTGTTCCTAAACTGGGATCAAGTCCCTCATCTCTTCCCTCTGCACTTGGACGGGCCAACTTTCAAGACCCCGAATTACTTTTGTAACAGCACAAGGGTGGTGGAAGAAGATGCCTGTAAACCTCGGGGCACAGGCTGTGGGGTTAGAACCCAGGATCCCTGTAGAGTAAATTTGATTTGATTATTGTGACAGCATTTTGTTTCACGAGTAGATAAGAAGCTTGGTCCTCATAATGGTGCTTTCTCTCCTATTTCCAAAATACAGCCCCAACGTGGTCAGGAGAGAAACCGTGTAAGAAGCCCGCGTCCTTGCTGTCCCTTAGCAGGACTGAACACAGCCACAACTAACACCGAGTAGCCCAAGATCCCGACAGGAACGAGGGAGCCGTGCAAGACCTTCATTGCTAATCCGAGCACACCCACCAGGGCGGATGAGATTGATCCATCCTCCATGGAGAGTCCTTTAATTAGAGCAGGGCCAGGGTTAATTACCAAAGGAAAATGGACTAAGCCCACTTCAACCCCCTTTCGTGAGCATCTGAGTTCCAGTTCCAGATTTATAAAACTAACCTCTGGTTCCTCACCTCCTTCCACCAAATTTTGTTGGTGCAGACAAGTGTGGATAATTCAAGTATAATCACCCAGAAAGTACAGTCGATATGACTGCACATATTGAGATTATAAAGAAATAATTTGTAATAATGCACAGTATAATTATCAATACTACAAACATGTACAGAGTTAATTATGCCATTTTGGTGGGATGAGAAGTAAGAGTAGAACGTAGAGAAGAAAGCAAAAAAAAAAAAAAAAAGTAGAGAAAAATCTTTTCCTGGTTTTTGATTTTCAAAAGTCTAGACCATAAGGGGAAAATAAGACACAGGAAATGTTCAGGATTTGAGGGAAGACTCAGTGGGTAACAGCAAGAGTTGCTCAACTGCTGCAACTTGGTTCTCACACTAAAAGTAGGGCAGGGGGTCAGTGGGGAAGAGGAGGTATCAGCGGGTCTGTTTCCCAGAATGAGCCAAGGAGAGATGGGATCTGGGATTTGCTTCTCACGGACAATTCTCAGGGACATAGAGCATCTCCAGAGACTTGACCAGCCTGACAGGGCTTTGCGTAGCATCTCGGAGGTGTGCGGTGCCCTGGTGTGCGAGGTGCATAGAATGATTCTTGTGTGCCCAGAAGCATCTCGAAAACAGCCAAGAGAGTTCTGGACCTGAAAATTCACCTCACTACATAGGCGGGGGTGAACACAGAGGTCATCGCTATGACGTGTGAGCAGTGGGGCCGCCACGAACCGATGCGTGGACGCCAGACGGGCAGACGCCTGTGTGCACACGTTACACGCAGTCAGACGGGACTTGGTCAATTAGCGATGTTGGCTGGGATTCCTGGGAGATGGGTCCATTTTCTTTTCTGCAAGGACTATCATGGAAAGAATGACATGAACCTGGAGATGCTGCTGTCAGCCTACGTAGGCTGACAATGCAACCATCCTGGAGAATCCAGGACTAAAGTGCGAAGACGGAAAAATGGGTGCTGACACTGTTGGAGCTCCTGGATCGAGCCGGACCTGAAATCTACCTGCAGACATTTTTCTCACGGAAGTTAATAAACAACTCCTTTCTGTTGCACACAGTTGAATCGGCTTTTCTACCACTTGCAACAAAATGTCTTAAACTGTTTCACATTTGATTGATTTTCCCGTAAGAACATGTTGCTCCTCGAACAAATTAAAGACTCATTTACAGACAGCTAGGGAAGTTCAGAGAATGTTTTGTATGTGACAACCTACGGGAGTCTCCCCTACCCCACTTCTCATAAAACTGGACATACTGAACATTCAGTTTTTCTTAGCTCTTGGAACACGTGGAGACTCTTAATAAGAAAATATAATTTCACTGCTTCATTGGTATTAGATTTAATTCACTTCTGAGACAAAAGAAAAATGGACATTACACTGTTTCCAGATGTCCTTCAAGATGTTCTCTCGGTAGTGCAGGAGAGGGGGAAGCTAATATTTCTGGGAACCTTTTGTGCTGTAAAGTTAAACAGGTTTCTTCAATGAACCATACCGGGCTGAATGCTTTCCAATCACGTTTCTTCACTTTCCTAGGCAAACTTCAAACCTCAAGCACTTTCCTTGTGCTTTCAAAATCTGAAATTAGTCAAACGCACAAAGATCTCTTTAGTGCTTAAAAGGTTGATTAGAAAAGGTGCAAAAATGAAGAAATACGCCTCACACCTTTTCTTTCACGGGTCTCTGCACATTTGCAACTTGAGCACAAAGAAGATTCGTAGAATGACGGCTGTTCTAACGGGCTTTTCAAAACGTGCTGGCGGGGAGGGGGGTGGCGAGTCATCTTAGAGGAGATGGTGGCTATTTGAGCTACTTAATAAAGCTGCAGGAGCAACAAGGCACAGAGAAGCAATTAACTTGCAGAGCAAGGCAAGTTGCCAAATGGTTACCTTATAAAAGGAGAGGGTTCCGAGAGTCATTAAAAACAGGAATGTCGTGGACCCACTAAGGTAAAAAGAGCTTGGGATGGAAGAATACGGCCGCGGGGGATCACTGGGCGCCTACCCGACTCGAGAGTCCTCATGTGTACAGCTTACCTGGTGAGGTCCTTGCATTGGCTTCCTATTGCCACTGCAATACGTTACCACAAACTTCATGGATTAAAGCAATGAACGTATTATCTTTAATTGCTGGAGGTTAGAAGTATAAAATTGATGGCTTGATAGGGCTGTGTTCTCTCCAGAGGCTTCAGGGGAGAATCTGTTCCCCCGTCACTTCAGACATCCCGAGGCTGCCTGCCTCTCTCTGTGCATGTGGTCCTTCCTCACAACCCTCTTCCAACCTCTTCCTTTCATATTTACTTCCCCTACTGCAGTTAACACCCTCACCCGCTCTTACAAAAGGGGCTTGTGGTTTCATATACACAATGACTGGGGTAATCTCATCTCATCTCACATCCTCATCCGCAACCTCAAAGCCCCTTTTCTTCCATGAAAGTCGACATTCACAGGTGCCTGGGTGTAGGGTGTGGACCTGGGGGAGGGGGCGCACGGTTTACCCTACCGCAGTCCTGAAATCAGAAGTCGGACATCAAAGAACTAACTCTCCCATCCCAGGAAGGACTTTCCCACGGAACACCTTCCCTGGCACACCCAGAAGTAACGTCCTACCAGCTATCTGGGCGTCCGTGAGCCCAGTCCCGTTGACACATAAAACTGACCATGCCAGTCTGTAAGCAGTGTCATTGACACCACGCAGTGGTCACTGTGATCCTCTGAAATGCAAACACCCTCCCTTGCTACTCGGCACTTGAAATGCCATGCAAATTCCAGATCATGGCTGAAATGATTCCACATCGTCCAGCCCCTGCCCGCCTGTCTGGCCTCGTCTTTTAACAACAGTCTACCCAACCCATTCCTGTGTTCCAGACACATCTGGGTCGATAACTTGCTCCTGGAGCCTGCTGTTCTCTCTGCCTAGGGTGCCCTGACCCCAGATATTCAGATCACCAGCTCTTTCTTGCCACCTCACTGAGACCTTTGCTAACCTGCATATCTGCAGAAGCACATACCCGCCCTACATCCACCACTAACTAACTAACCAAGCATTTTTCTTTTCTTTCTTCTTCTTTTTCCTTAGGGAGTGCGAGTACCTCTCATAGAATGGAGCTTAACTGAGAGCAGGGACTTTATCAGCCCAACTCACCACTATGCCCCCAGTAACAAGCACAGTGCCAGCTGATGGTAAGGGTTCCCTAAACATTTGTTGAATTAAAAAAACAATCAAACAGAGACAAATGAACGTGAACCTCAAATGCACTCCAGAAAGTTGGGGCAAGAAACCACCCACGCCTAAAGAATAACATTATAAGTCTTAGCAGTCCATCAAAATCAACACACTCTACACACATCTCTGGTATTTGGGAAATGGAAGCTTGATTGAATTTCAGGGAGTCCAACTTCCACTGCCTTGCCTGAGGCTTGACAGAGGGCCTCCTGCAACCGCCAAATAGTGAGACATCAAATCATGTGTTAGCTACAAGGCAAAGGTAAACGAATTGGGTGTGAATATATGCCGGACCAGACAGCTCAAGGGGTGCACTGCAATTTTGATAGAAGTCCACGTGGTAAGAGTCTGAACTCTGGAGCTAGACTGTCTGAGTTAGAACTGTGGGCGTGCTTCTTGACCTCTCAGAACCTTAATTTCACTGCCATTAAAACGAGGATGGTAAAACTATGTGCCTCTTAGGGTATCAGGAACATTAAATGGGTTAGTTCATGCAAAGCTCTTTGTGAGCAGTGCTTGGTGCATAGTAAGAATCCATCTGGGCTTGCTATTATTAGTATAAATAAATATTAATTTGGATCAAATTGTAGATACAAAGCAGGGAGAGGGAGAAAAAAAAATCATAATTAGAACCGTTAAATAACACTTGTTATAATTTCCCCGTGGTGCCTTCTCAAAATAAGGTCTTCTGTAAATGCCACTTCAAATCTCAGAGCTCAGCAACTCACCCACCAGCCAGCTGTCGGGGAACGGGTTTAACTCGGAGAAGTGGTTCTGTGCAGCCACTTCTGACTCGCTGACAATGTCGTCTCAGGGCTACCCAGCAGAAAAGTTGCACTGCTTATTATAACCGCAGCATACACAAGGCCTGGGATTTATACAACACCTCGGCTCCCAAAAGCTAAAAAGTACATCCAAGTGTTGTAGTTATGTCTATGTTCACAATACCCACGCAAAATTAAGAGAGTTTGATAATATTATACCATTTGTAGATGAAGGGATAAAAAAGAAATCAAGTGACTTCTTCAGCTCACCCCGTAGAGAAGTTTCCTAGCTAAAAAGAGGTCTGAAAACCAACTCCAGCATAACACGCCTTCTGCAGTTTACCAGATTTAACATTTTTGATCTCCCTTACTTATATTCCACCTCTTTCCAAAAATTTTTTTTTTTTTTTTAAAAAGGGAATTGGTATTCTAATTAATAGATCAAATAAGTTATCCTAAACTGCACTCCCTGGAATAATGCAGGTGTTGGTTGCCATGGCTTGGGAAACTAGGAATTCCATTGACCGATTCCATTTGGTCATTCCATGACCAAAACAGCCGTGTGGAACACAGCATGTTCACCCTCCTCATGCGGTAAGTGATTGTCATTTATGTTCTGAGTGGTCCTACAGCAGAGAGGCGTGCTGACTTTGGTTAACCCAGCAATTCATGTTCTTGGCAGAGCATTTTTAAAACATAAAATCAATACTATTCAGAGTGCCAGCGTCCTGTGGCTCATCCACGTAAGAAAGGGTGACTTGAGGACTTCATGGTGCAAAGGGCAACCAGGACAAGAAGGAGAAATCTAGGGCCAGGTCAGTGCATTCTGGGCAGGCTGCAAACCCGGCATTGAGCGTCTGCAGGACGAGGGCAGGCAGCGCTGTGAGTGGCTACAAGCATGTGCTGATGAACAGCTGGTAAACCTGGAAACAGATATCATTTTTGGGGATTGGATGAGCCTTTAACTCAAAACTTCAAATATGTTAAGATTTCACATAAGACAACGATCAAAAGACTGATTTTTTTTTTCTTTCCTCTGCTTAAGCAAATTTAGCCATTCCAAATGTAACTCATGACATTCTTAGAGGTACTATTCAAATTTGTTTTAAAATTAGTGCTACTAGTTTTAAAATGGTTGTGCTTGTTAATGCAGGGAGATTTGAGAGAGTTTCCAGGAGAATTCGGGAGAAGCTTGAGCTCACCGTGGGACCCATCCAAAGGACAGTGGCTGTGAGGCACCTATTGCCCCTGGCAGAGAGTGGGCGGCCGGTAAAGCAGGATCACCTGTCACCTTGTCACTGTCACTGTGTTTTCACCACCACAGCTTATGTCTCAGCTTGGTACTTAGTTGCTAATTCAAATCTAGAGATTTTTTTTTTTTTGATGGAGGAGGAGTGAACATATTATAAAATCTAAAAGAAATTCATAGCCTCACCCCTTCCCAGGCTTCTCAAAATTTACATATCCATAACAAAATGCTTGATTTCTCTTTAAAACCAACACGCCTTCACCTCTTCTTCCTTATGCCACACCTGAGTACGCCCTTTTGTTTGGAATCAGAGACACAGGAGTCATCAGAAATTGGCTTCTGTCCCTTAACACCCAGGTGACCACCCAGGGGCGAGTCTTGTGAGCTCCTTCTCACGACTGGGACTGCAGATGGTTTGAATCTGCCCTCTTCTGTCTGCACCTGACCCCTGCGCTGTCCAAGCCCTGATTGTTCCTCAGCTAGACTCTGCAATAGTCTCCGCAAATGGTCTCAAAGCATTTTTAAAACTATACAACGTATGTATTTCTTTTTTCCTAGCAGATATGTCCCACATTCTAACTATTGCATTTGGAATAAAATCCAGAAACACTCTCCAACTTCATCCTGAGACGTTTTCCTTGAACCTGTTGCATTCCGGCCACACTGACTACCTTTGCATTCTCTCTCCCTGTAGAGCTGCCAGCACCAAGCTCCCTCTGTCTGCGACGTCCCCATCCCCCATATTTTGCAAGACTGACACCTCTTTAATCCCTCAGGCCACAGTTTAGAGTGTGGCCCCCTCTGATCTTCCAAACTAAGGTCCTGTCTTCATCCAGCCTTTAATTCTCTAGCCCAATATTCTGTTTGCTATCTTAGAGCATGCTGTTTGATACCTGTAATTTTTTTAAATTTCAAAGTATTATGGGGTACAAATAATTTTGATTACATGAATCATTTTTACAACATTGGAGTCATGGTTATAAGCATGCCCATCACCCAGATACTGTTCATTGTGCCCGTTATGTAGGTTTTCACTTGTCCCGTCCTGCCATTTGTATTGACTAACTTATTTGTCTGCTTGTTCCTTCCTACATTGTTACTCCTTACTCCACGGGAGTGGGATCCATACTTGACTTATTTACCAAACATTAAACTTTATTTAATGCAGTCTGGGCATGATACATAAGTATCTGTAGAGTATCTGCATTTGTGAATGAGGAAAACTCTACAAAGGATTCTTTATAAGTGAGGAATCTAATTTGAATTTATGGTGCATCATGTAAATAATTTACAAAGCATCCATGAAAGGACAATTCGTTAATTAATTCCCTTCCATTTCTCTCCCACAAAAACAACTTTAGCCAACATAGCAAAATGCAAGCAGGGCTTGTTTACTCTTACGTGTCTTTAAAATGGACGACGACGCATTGCCTTGTTTAGGGATCATAAATTGAAAATAGTGGCGAAATAAAACGATCCTTCAGAAAGACCAGAGGGCCTCTTACTTAGTTCTCAGATGAATAACAACACACAACAAACAGCATATACCACTCAGACGCTGGATGGATTTATTAACTAGAGGTTGGGAAAAGAAAGAGCAGCCATAATTCAGCCATTTTTCCTGGGCTATTCTAACATAAACATATGTAGACAGTATTCAATGGAATAAAAACATCCTAGGTAAGAGGTCTTTAGGTGCCTGGAAGAGGTAAACAGCAGCTATAGATGGATACTGATTAACTCGCCATTTTAGATGTGAAATTGCTGGGAGAGGAGAAGGTCACTGTAGCTTTTAGTCAAAATTTGCAAGGCAGAGTGTCTATGGTAAGCTGCTTGCGTAAGGTAGTGAAAAGCCACAGATAGTTCATCTTCAGGGCACACATGGGACTGTTTCCAGCCTCTGTGCACCAGCTCACGCAGAGAGAATTCCACTCTCCGTATGTCACCAGGTCACCTCCTGAACAAACACATTCAAAAGTCACTCACGTCCTTCCGTTGCCAACAGCAAAACACATTGCAGATATCTTCTTCAACCAGAGAACTCTTCTTAGATCCCAGAGTATAACATTCCCTCTGGTTCTTTTGTAAGTTTAGTCGATTTTTAATGTTCTTTTAATTATTGTTGGTGACTTATTTTGTTGCTAAATGTGGAGGGAAGAGACTGTCCAATTACCTAATTACTGATTTAATAATTACTTTATCACTGCTTAGGCACCAAATTATCCAAATAGCTTTGCTCTAAGATGGGTCTTTATAGTCCTCTCGGATCTGTCACTTTAATGTACTTTTGGCCCTTTCTCTGTCTCTGTCTCTTTCTCTTTAATAACATACTAGGGAGTGGGTAAAAATCCTTAGGAATGGGATTGTGACTATCTCTAGGATTTTGACTCAGTAATTCCCCGTTTAAAGATTCTATGCAGGTGATCAGCCTACAGCCCAGTCTCACCAGCAGCCCCACCCTGACCGCTGAGAGGAGAGTTACGCCTCATGCAGGGTCCATGAAACACGCTCTTCCTCGCTGGTGCTGGTATTTGCTAAACAGCCTGCAGGAGAGCCATGGCGTCACACAGACTGAACGGGTAAGATGTGCTTCAGAAAGCTCTTACTGGAAAAAGGAGCCCAGTATGTTTCAAACTCACTAAAGGTTAAGAGGTGGTCAAACAAGATAATCGAGGACTCCTGAGGAGAGAAGCAAAGCAAGAAAATAGCCCTTAAAAAGCCATGACAGAGCCAGGCTTGACACCTTGAAAGTCCCCCCAAGACACCTGAGTTGCAAGAGGCTGGTGTGGACAAGTCACGTGTACTTTGGAGACAAAACTAACAGACCAGTCGGCCTCTGGGAATCAGAGAAATCAGGACCATGGAGAACTCCCACCCTGTTGGTTGGAGGAACTGGGCGGAATGAGGAGCAATTTACAGAGCTAGTGAAACCCCGGGAAGCAAAGGTTTAGCATGAGTTGAAATTAAAAAAAAAAAAAAAAAAGGTTTAGGAGAGATAAAACATGTATTAAGTTTTAGAATATGGTAAGCATAGTGCATCTGGTGTGGGCCAGACATATGATAGATAAAGTATCTTACGATCTTGTTGTGGACAACAGGAAGTGATATTAATCTGGAGGGGGCATCTACCATGTATTCATTCATTTATTTATTTATTCATCTGAAAACATTTTTTGAACACCTACTGTATATTAAGAATTTTGTAGATACCCCAAATAAAGATGTGAACAAAACAGACAAAAAAATTCTTGCCATCCCCCCTTGGGTGTATATTTTAGTTTAAAAGAACAAATGGAAAAAGCTGCAAAACAAGTAAAATAGATGGTGCATCAGAGGCTGGCAGGAGAGATGGTCACATTCTGGGTAGATTGTGAAACTAGAACCATCAGGATCAGCTGAGATCGGATGTTGGACCCGAGAGCAAAGGTATCCTGCATCCCTGTTCTGGTCAGAATCTCAGTTAATGAACCGAATGAGAAATTGACAGCGTGCTAATCTCAGTCACACACGACATAAAACTGGGAGTTATGTTCAAAATGCTTGATCACAGATTTGGGATCCTAAAATATTTCGCCAGGCTAGAACGGTGATGGACTGTGTCCAGTGCGATTCTATTCTGGAGAGAAACGACAAATTTAGCTTCCAGGCTCAGAGCCCTCACTGTACTAGAACAATCACAGTGGAGGTGCAGCTGAGGACCGGTAAAAAGAGAAGAGAGATGCGGGTACGGAGGAGTCAGCAATGCACTGTGGCTTCCCCCAAGGACAGTCACAGCAAGTTGGCCGGCATTAACGAAAACAGGGTGCCTGAAATGAGACTTTAAAGCCAAGCTGAGGCCTGGAACACCATGCTCAGCTCTGGAACTACAGACTGAGTTTTGGACCCAAACGGAGACTGGTGGACAACTGAATGCTGAAATGAAGATACACTGTCATCCTCTGGGGACACTAATCAACCCCGGGGTGCCTGGGGGAGAATGCCGACAACAGTTAGAGGATAATGCTGATGTCACTGAGGGATGTTTAGATCTGAGAAAGAGACGCTTTGCGGAACATTGTGTTGGGGACCGTGCTACGAATTTACCACCTCGGTTTCAGGCAGGAAAACTGTGCTTCCCAGCCGTCCTGCAGTTGGCCGGGAAAGGCAGGCAGGGGTTAGATCACAGATGGTGCGCCCTATATGCGTGTTCAATATTCTGGTGTCTCTCCTAAGGGCAAAAGGAAATCACTGAATGTGTTTTAAGTAGGAGACAAATGAGATCACGAAAGGTGACGATCTACAAGATAACCATCTGCAGTTTAGCAGAGTGGAGATGGATTGAGTAGATGAGACATTTTAGTGATTTAGATTAGAAACAGGAATAATTTAGAGTGCAATGGGGCAGTGGATACAGGAAGAAAAGGATGAGTTTGAAATACAGATGAGAAGTAAAATCCACAGGACTTGGCATTGGGTTGGATATAGGACCCGGGAAAGAAAGATGCCAGGAATGACTTGAGTGGGCAACAAAATGGGAGAGTTATCATCAGACACTGAGCATTACAGGGCTGCCAATCTATCTATCAGCTATCTATATCTATACCTATATCTATCCACTACCTGTATCAACATCATATATATTAATAGCATCATTGTATTGTCTTCCTCTCCGTCATCGATAGCCATATCCATATTCTACCCATATAGTTACCTTTACCCGATAACCCATATAGTTACCTTTACCTGTCCACACCTGTGTGTATCAAGAGGTAGAGCATCATTTCCTGTCCCAGACAAGATGAGTGGGAATTAGACAACTCCTTTGTGCAGACGCTGGAGAGAGAATTCTATCATAATATGGAAAATTCATAGCCTGTTTCAAAACATATTACCACTGATCTAACAAAACGTCAAGAATTCTATAAACCAGGTGAGGTCAACGTGACACTATTTCATAGATAAGAAGAGGTGACATCGACACAGAAACTTGCCAGAGTTACTATGAGAAGAAGTGACAGAAACACGGGTTTTGCTTCTTGTGAGTCTCGGTCATTTTCTCCCATCACTCAGAAAGCTCCTAACACCCTCCGTCCACCACACAGCTCTGCTCTGTCACCTTCCATTCTGGAGATCAATGTCCCCAGGGCCACTGCAGGAGGCAGGACTTTCCATCCACCTTTGTGTGGGGCCAGTGTTTTACTTCCTGCTCTCATGCAGGTGCACAGATAACAGCTCTGCGTCTTGTGTACATGCAGAGGGCTGTGTAGACGCTGCACTTTCTAGTCATGTGACTTTCAATAACTTACTTTATTTCCATGAACCCCAGTTTTCCCACCATGAAGCCTCTCTTCATGGTATAATTGTAAAGCATCAATAAGATGTTTTGTAAAGAGTCTACACAGTGAACCAGGCAGCAAACTACAATAACCGTCTATTTTGCAGTTTATTTTTTTTTCTCAGTAGTTGAATTGCATGTTTCTTACCTCCCCAATTTCATTACAATAAAAGGGATTCCGTTAAACCAAGGACAGATTTTTCTAGAAAGACATGGGTCCTGGTTCCATCATGATACCTCGATGTATACACCAGCATGTTAAATTCGCCACCTGTTTCTTATCTCAGAAAGGAGTTTAACCTTTTCCTATGTTTCAAAGATGAACCTGTTCTACAGAGTAAGGGTGTGTAATACCTAGCATTCTTACATTAAGTAAAATAATTAACTGGGTAGTCACACACATTTTCCAAATCGAAATGAAAGATTTAATGGATAAACCTCTCAGATCCCTGTTCACACGCTTTGCAAAATCCTTTTCTTAATCATTCCATTGCTTTTCCATATGTTGTCTTATTATACTTGCATATAACTACAAATTTATAAAGACCGATAGACTCCGTTTCCATTTTAAAATTGTCAGGAAGAGAGATCTGTGTGGAACACACAGAAGGGATTAAATGCTTCCTTCCACTCGGTTAGCTGCTGTTAGGTTTAGGAAAAATAATTTCTATAAAAAGTCACTTTGACCTGTAACTACCATATCCCTTAGGTAGTAATTTTAAGGAATTTATCTACTGCTGGACAGCCGTTTTGTTGTTTTATGATACAGCTACCCACGAAGCATAAAAAAGGTCCCTCCTTCCTATTACTATTTTTCTCATGTTTTTACAACTAAAAAATCCTAAATAGCGACTTTTCCCACCTTCTCTGATCTGTCCATCCTGTTCCCTGACACCTACCGTTATTCCATTAGAGGAAGGGACATGCATCCACTTGCTGTGGTCTGGGGGTTAGCACCTTGCCTTGGGGGCACATTCCACACAGAAAGACAGAATATATCTGGCATTAGATGAAGTAACAAACCAACAAAATCACTGCTGGCAAGCATAGGAGAATTAAATTGATTCTGGAGAAGAGAGCTGATTCTTCAGAAAAAATATGATTAGAAGTATCACAGTTTGGCCGTGAGTTTAAGATAATCAAATAACTCTGTTCCGTGTTTGTTAAATCCTTTTCGACAGTTCAACAAGCTATAAACAAATACATTTCAAAGTTTTACATCTTGGCTTATGCCCAACCTTTAACTTTTAATATCACCCACCAAGCACTTTGCAATGATCTAGGTATCGAGGACCAGCCACAGCTGGACAGATGTGTTGGCTCACAGTGCCAGTCATGTCCCCCCAAAGAGGGGAGTGACTTCTGTCCTGCTGCACATGCGTGTAATACGAAGAGAGATCATGGGTAGGTTCTTTCTCACACGCCTCTATTATTTTATTTTGTTCAAGTGCCTTTTCTGCAGGAAGTGAGGTTTTTTTTTGAAAGTTTTAAGATTTGTACATAAAATGGAAAGACAGTTAACCTCCTTTGCTGAAAGCTCTATGTAGTCAAATTTGTCCTGTGTTTTTCCTCTAAGGATTTTCTTGGCAATTTTTCTTCATGCCTCCTCTTCATCAGAGGACGCTGATCTTAATGGGTCATAGCAATCTACCCTCAAGCTGTCATGAGTTTAGGAAGCCTGCCTCAGACTAATCAGGGTAAGGGGCGAGTGTGACCGGTTTAGGGTCAAGTGATAGCCTCATTTGGCTGTCAACAACCTGACCATTCATGTAGCCAAATGAATCCAATCTTATACAGTGAACCAATACATTCCGATTTCTGCAGAAGCCACTTTGGTCTGAATTTGAAAATGTCCTGACAGATGCACCATTGTCATTTGGTGCCTGTCTGACAGAAGAGCTAAGGCTACACCTACTTCCTATTTAAATTATCATGGATTTATTTACTCTTTTATCCCTAGTGGACGTTCAAAGTTTAGGTTTTCCTTAATTTCTTGAAAAAATTATAGAAGGGAAAAGAAAGTAATAACACTTCAAATTTTTTTTTGTGCTAATATTCCCAAACATGAATTAAGGGATGTTGTTAATAGCAGCAGGAGTATCTACTGTACAGACCTGTGCTAAATATGTCTTGCTTTCATACTCATTACATTTTTATATCTCCCTATGAGATGGAGGTACCATCATTGTGCCCACTTTACAGATGGGAAAAGGGAGCTACAGAGAGGTTGCTTCACTTGCCCTAAGTCCACCTATTTGTGAACTCTGACCCCGGTATCTGAATCCAGCTCCGTCCAACTCATCCTGAGCTTGGTTGAGGGAAAATGTGGCGGGTCTGGGCCGAGCCTGTGGACCTTCTCCATGGGGTGGGACATGGTGGGGGATTCATCTCTTCTCACCATGGAAAATACGCTTTTCTCATGATAACGCTGCTTTTTTGTTTTTTCTTCTTAGGGAACTTTTCACTCAAGGAGATCAACCCTTATAGCATGATTGGATCACGTGGGGGCTAGTTTCATGCTCCGGAAGGAAAACGCAGACCTGGGTAAGCAAAGGCTACGTTGGCGTCAGACCAGTTGTTCGTTGTGCAACTCAGAATGGTTTATACACTTACAAATGGTTGACAGTTGAAAGAAGGACACCATTTTGTGACACGCGAAAATTATATAAAAATTCAAATTCCAGTGCCCATAAATAGTTTCATTGGAAAGCAGTTATGTCTATTTGCCTATATGTTGGTGGCTGCTTTTGGGCCGGAAACACAGAAGTTGCATTGTTGCAACGGAGACCATATGGAAATATATACTGCCTGTCCCTGCACAGAAAACATTTCCCAACCCTGTTGCTTTAGACCATATTTGAGCTAATGCTCCTTTTATGTAACAAATATTTATATAACAAAGTTGCATTTATTTTATTGTCCTGAAATAAGGACCAATAATAGAATCTACCAACGTACATACTTTAAAAAACCAGTATGCTATTTTAACTGAATTCTAAAAGAGGAATAAAAAAGCAAATAGCTTGCAATAAAATAATATGGATTTGAATGCATAAATTTGGGGGCAGGGACTACACTGTGAGACAAAACGGTGCATTCAGGTGCTTGCACCTCTGCATAGAGGGGTGGGAACGAGACCACTGTAGGTGCAGGTTGGCACAGGTGTTGTGCTAGAGACTCAAACACCACGGCAGGTAGCACTGCTGTGGCTTAATGAGTGGACTTATGACAGCAGGTGCCCTTGACAAAGCACACAGCCGCAGACAGACTGCAGTCTGCCAGGGAAGGAGCTTCCTTTGACCTCCCAGTGCCATCCGCTGGCTCACCCCAGGAAGGGATCATTTGGCGCAGTCCCCAAAGGAAAGAGCCCAGGGGCACAAAGCAGAGTGGAGAAGAATGAGCCGTGGGTCCACAGAGCAAGTGGAGAACGCACAGACCACGGTCTCAGCAGAGAGCATGACTCCCCGAGTCTCCCAGCCACAGCTTTAGAGCCACACTGTTGAACCCGACAGCCACCAGCACGTGCAGCTGTTTACATTTACATTCCTTTATAACACTCAGTTCTCCAGCCACACTACTGCGTTTGCAGGACTCAGTAACCGCGCACGGCCGTGGCTGCCGTGTGGGACGGATTAGAATACGGAACATTTACATCATCTCGGGAAGTCCCACGGGGCAGAGCTGTCTGGACCACATGCGTGTGAGCCCTCTCCTGTTCACACGCATGCCTGGCGCTGTCCAGAAGCCAGCCCTGGTGTCTATACTCAGGAGAGACCTCCTGAGAAGTTCACTTACCTTCGATGTCTCCAGCGTCACCCTAGTCCCAGCTGTCATCCTTTCTACCTGCACTGTCACCGTGGCCCCCAGCGAGGTCTGTTTCCATCGTTGACCTCCCCAATGTCTGTTCTCCTCATAGTACTCAGAATAATATTTTAAAAATAAGTCGTGAATCAGGTCAGATGTACACATCCTGAGTCGGAAGCCCAGCTGCACGGACAACAGCTGATGAGGGTATCACCCAGCGCCCGGCTGTTTGGACCGAATCTCCTGCCTCTGTTTCCCCACTCGCTACCTCCAGCTACACTGGACTTCTGAGTCAAAGCACTGCAAGCTGGCCCCGGCTTTGGGCCGTGGCACCCACTTCTTCCGTCTGGCGAGGCAGCTCTTCCTCTCACGTCTTCCCCGCTGGGTCCTTCTGGGCACTGTCTCCACTCACATGTCACCTCCGTGGTGACACCCTAGGTAGAAGGAGCTCACCTCAACCGGTCGTCCTCCTCCACGACACCCTGTCTTCTTTCTTTCCAAGCGTATATTGATTCTGAAGTTGTCTTGCTCCGTCACTGTTGACTTATTTACCAGCCGCTTCCCCCAGTGGAACGCGAGCTTTGCTATACCCGCCCCGCGATGGCCGACACCTGGCACACAGCAGGGGCTCGGGGAATGTCTGAGTGCACCGTGTGTCTGCAGAGCCTGCAAAACCGGCTGCATCACGTGCGTTTGTTCACTGACAGCAACTGGTTGCACGACAGCTGGGCATAACGCGCACGTGGCAGACAACACGGCAACACCTCTCCCGCGTTAGTTTTGTCCTACGTGCCTCTAACGCGCCAGGTTCCACCAAGCCACTGCCTCATTGTAAGTCACCCCCGGAGAGGATGGCTCATGAGGGAGCGTCAGAGGCAGCCGAGTGGAGGGCTGAGAAGAAAAGCAGGGGCTTTGTGCATAATAAATAATTCATTTGCGGATGAATTTCCCTATTTCAATAGGACTGCTCAATTTCATTTTACGATTGCGCGTCCTGGCACTTGCATTTTCCAAAGATCCTTTTGCATACTGAACTGATCAACAGCCGAAACTCTCGGTTTCCACTTGGGAGAATGGGACAGGGACCTGGTTTTGCACACGGACCCCGGAATATGTCCATCTGGGATCTAATTCCGGCTCCGCTCTTAGCAGGGTAGCTGGGAACAACTCCTCAAGCTCTGTGCCCTCACCCATCTGTGCAAGGGGGCTAAGAGTGGTACCGACCTCACTGGGTCACGATGGCAATGAAATGAGTTAATATACATAGGGGAGCAGGTGGAACCGTACCTGGTCCTAATAAACAGTGATTTATTAGGTATTTGCTGGAATTATTGAGAATGCTGTTCAGGGAGCGACGGCTACTCAACCCACCAAACAAGGAGGCACCTCGCAGCGGAGATTCTTCTCAAGGGCTGCTGCAGTGTCTTAATTTGCACTTGGCTGAGAAAGTATCGAAAGGAAAGCAGGAGCATGCTACGCGGTGTGACTGAATTTTCAAAAAGTCTGAGTAAAACAACAGAGGGTACCTGGCATGATAATTAACAGGCCGACACAGGAAAAGAACTACAGAAAGGCAAATAAAAAGAGCCACGGATCTGCTTTCATGGCAAAAATAAAAAGACATTTTATCATCGGAGACAGGAGAGGAAGTTTATGTCCATAATCTGGGGGCCTTTTCTCAAGTCCCGATGGCAGTGGGTGACTGTCACGGCACGTGACCCATGCCAAATTCAGAACTGCCGGGGGGTGAATGACCCTGTGTCGCCCCCTCTTCAGGGACCCGTGTGGATTCCAGTGGGTGGTAAGACGGTTCCCGCACAAGCATTTACTGGGCATCTACGTGGACAGCACTGTGGGTCTGCTGGCTGTGCCACTAGGGAGGGGACAGGGACTGAGCGCAGGGACAGTGTCGAGAGGAAGGAGCACAAGCAGGTGCTTGTGCCGGGAGAACGAATCCTGAACGTCCTGAAGATGAGGGGAGAGCACGCTTGGCAGAAAGGAAGTTTATTTAAAGGGAGAAAAGCAAAGCTTGTTTAAAACGTATTCCATCAGAAGGTGTAAAGAGTAAAATTATTAATCTATGGCTATAAAAATGTGGGTAAGTTTTGCCTGCTAGGATCACAGGAATATTTCTACTGAAGCAAAGATGTAGGAGAACATGCCTTCATCGGGAAGATTTATGAAGATGCAGGTGAGATGGGAAGAGACTCTTCAATGATTAGGGACCGTGACCCAAGGGTTACGTAAGGGCAGAACTCAGCGTCCAGCCGTGTAGGTGAAGGCTCTGGCCGAGGGTGACCCGCACAGTCCCCGCCCTGGTTATCCGGGTCATGGGGTCCCACGCCCACGCTGTGAGAAGACGGCATTTGAGTATGAAATAGAGTATGTCAGGGGCGGGGCACTGGAGTCCAGCTGCTTCCACCCTGGAAGAGGGGCCTGGAGGTTGGAGGGTCTCTGTGAGTGTTACGGGTGGAGCGTCCCCTCCAAAACTCACGCTGAAACCGCATCCCCGATGTGGCAGAGTTGCGAGGTGGGGCTTTGATCAGATCAACTCTGATAACTCAAACTTGGTGGTCAAAGTGGAGACACAAAGCAAAAGGAGAGGCTGGTCAGGGGTCCACTACGCTCCTAAAATCCCACGGGAGAGGAGAGTCCCCACCTCCCTTCCTACATGGACAGCAACAGCCACCGTCATCGCACCCAGACAGCTGCCACCCTGGGGGAATGACAATAACGTTTGCATGAAGGCAACTGCTTACTATATTTTCAAGGACTAGCGGCTGCAGCATTCACAGTGATACAGTGTGTATCCGCATCATCATCTCTGAACCCTGGCAGGAGCTCAAAACACTTGGTTTAGCCAAAATTCAGGGGGCAGTTAGGCGAGAAGAATGCTGAAGAGCTTTGGGAAACCGAGACCTCTCCCCTCGGAAAGACACATCATTGCAAAGAAAACCCCGAGTCTTAGGAGAGGCGCAAACGCCGTTTTCCAGACTCAGACACCGACGTGAGCTTCAGATACACGCTTGCGAGATTAATGATAATGCACATTTAATAGCCCCTTTCCTCTGAATTTTCCTCCCTAAAGACAACAACATTTACCTACAACACCGCGAGGCGTGATTTCCTGAACGGAATAACATAATGTAATAAAACTCACAGAAATACATGACTGGATTAAGAAAATGAAAAAGCTTTCAAAGCCCCGGACACATCAGGGGGAAAATGAAAAATAGTGAAGACGATGTCAGGAAAAAAAATGTAAAATATTGAAAAAGGCAAAAAAAAAAACAAAACAAAACAACTTTTGGAAAAGTGGCTTTGAATGCAAGTGCTTAATTGCATCTCATTTTCAAGTTTCCTGGAGTTGAAATTATACGTCACCGAGAATGGAGAGGCTGTGAGCTTTGTCCCCAATTGATCGCACATCTATAATAATAGTATAAAGGCGTCATAATTACACTGACATTCTTTTCAGCATTATGTTGTGAAGACTGCAGATCTGGTTATTTAGGTGTGCCACAGTGGGTAGGTATTTTAATATTTGGTGATTTTATGTTTTTTACTGTTGGACAAAATTAGGGGCAAATGAGGGATTTTCATTATAGAAAAAAAAATAAGTGGATTGGACCACGGTAAAAATTAAACAAACAGGCAAAAACCTCTGCATGCCAAAAAAAAAAATTACAGGTGAAATTAGAAGGCAAATGGCAAATTGGCAAGAATACTTGCCATGTCAGTCAAAAGATTACTATCACTTACTTATGTATATATCCTGCTATGAGGATCAGGGAGGGCTTCTTGGAGGAGCTGGCATAGCAGGTGGGCTAGAACAAGAATATATATATTAGTGATAGTAATCTTTTTATATAGTAGCGATTATACATATACAAAGTAGAGAGGTGATTACCAATGTCTGGGGAAGAGGAGGAATTTAATAGAGTTTCAGTGTCATAACCCAAAAAGTTCTAAATATCTGTTGCACAACAACATGAATATACTTAACACTACTGAACTATACACTTAAAATGCTTAAGATGGCAAATTTAATGTTATGTGCTTTTCACCACAATAAAAAAAGATTTATAACCAAGCAATAAGAACAAGTTGAATTCCCAGTGGGAAAAGAACATGGTTAAAGAACGAATATTTAATACAGAAATAAAAAAAAAGGTAACCCAAGAAGGGCAAATTAGGGCAACACTGAGACATAATTTTCACTTAATAAATTGCCCATTTTAAAAAATTTTAATATTACATGTTGGGGAGCTCGTGGGGAAAAGGGTGTCATTACACACAGCAGGTGGGATTGCAAATTGGTTAAACTTTCTGGAAGGCGGTTTGGCAACCATTATAAAACGTATTATAGTACCGCACATCCTTTGATTCACATCCTTGGATTCAAACTTATTTTTAAAGTCTACCTCAAGGACTCAATTAGAGATGTGTGCAAAGATTACCGTACAAAAATGTAAGCCATGGGTTATTTTATTACAGAAAGTCTCTTAAACTCTACGTGTGTGTGGTGCTGTCTTGGAGACTGAGGGGGAACTTTTTGTTCGGGCCTAAAACTGGGATGCATCCTTCGTTCCTGCCTTTCCTCCACGCCGACATCCAACGCGCCGGGAAGTCTGATCGCCTAAGGACAACACCGATACCCCCCGCGATGATCCCAGCACCCTGGCAAGTCCAGGCAGCACCAGCTCTTTCCCCACGAGCTCTCCCCCCTCCTTCCCGGGCTGTGTGCCGCCGGCTGCACCCACGGCCTCCCTGGCAGCCGGATGCGGGCGCCTGGCCGAGCTCCCGGGTGGGAGGAGAGGGGTGAAGTATCAGGGTGGGGAGGCGCACACCTCCCCTGGCCCCCTCAGCCTATGCCCGCTGGATGCAACATGGATATGGCTGTCACTAACTTGGGGTCATGGGGCTACAGCCAAGATCTTTGGGGACACTCAGCTGCAGCCCAGACAGAGGCCACCTTACGAAGCCCCGAGGCTGCTCATGTTCGGGCAGGACATTTAGACATGGGTAAATGTCAAGCTCTTTAGGTCTGCCTTATGGGGTCTTTTTCTTTATGAGACAGAGTCTCGCTCTGCTGCCCGGGCTAGAGTGCCGTGGCGTCAGCCTAGCTCACAGCAACCTCAAACTCCTGGGCTCAAGCAATCCTCCTGCCTCAGCCTCTCAAGTAGCTGGGACTACAGGCATGTACCACCATGCCCGGCTAATTTTTTCTATATATTTTTAGTTGTCCAGATAATTTCTTTCCATTTTTAGTAGAGACGGGGGTCTCGCTCTTGCTCAGGCTGGTCTCGAACTCCTGACCTCGAGCGATCCTCCCACCTCGGCCTCCCAGACTGCTAGGATTACAGGCGTGAGCCACTGCACCCGGCCAATATGGGGTCTTTTTCTCCAGCAGCCGGAATGCAGTCCCCCCTTCTCTCTCTGAAGCCCCCTTGTCCTCTTAAACCCACTCTCCACGTACAGCCAGACTGGTCTCCTGAAAACATAGATCAGCCCACGTGTCTCCCCTGCTGAGTGTCCGCAGTGGCTTCCCGTGGCAGGGAACCATGTGACAACGCAGGTGAGCTTCCATGCCGTGTGTGACTCTGACCTCAACTCACATGACGAGGGGGGGGCCTTCCCTCCTGTTGCTCTTACATTTCAGGGATTTGTGACATCCATCTATCAATCAGTGGATGCATAGATACCAGATTTCTTTCAACTATCTCTCCATACACATCTATTATAACACACAAAAACAAAGTAATTTTGTCATGATAACCACCCTCTCCCCAATGGCAACCAAGTCAACGTTAAAAGGAGGCGGCTTTCCCTGGAAAGAGGACTCAGCCTCTCCCGAGACAAAACACGGGTGAGTCAGGACTCTGACTCCTCACTCTTGGTTCCACGAGACGCCGCTCGGAGAGGGTTGCTAAAAACTCAATTCACCACATGTGTAAATCCAATTCACTCAGCTCAGCTCAAAAACCAGCGAGCATCTACGCCCCGCCTCGCACCCTTCAGACACTGTGAGATACGGGGGCCGTGGGCAAGTCCCTTTCCTGAAAGAACTCGCAACATTGTTGCTGGGGTATTGTTTGTATCTTTGCATTTGGTAATTAAGTAACCGTAATGACAGCTAACATTTGTGCACATTTGCCCTAGGTGGGGTGCTCCCCTAAGTATCCTTGAGTTACTGTTTCATCCTCACAACCACCGTGTGAGTAGGTACTATTTTCTCCCCTTTACAGATGAGGAAACTGAGGCACAATGAAGTTAAGCATGGTTGCACAACTAGTAAGTGGGGGCTATGATTTAGTTACACTATTCTTCCTAAGAGGCTCCTAAAGACCAGTGAAGGATGGGAAACATTCAAAGTGACCTCTCTCAGCCTCTTTGTCCTCGTGTGGACACCAGGGATGAGTGCTGCGGATACCGCTCGCCACCCTGCAACATCTGTTCTCCTCTTGTTTCCTTGTAACAGAATCTGAGCAATCCATCATGTTAAAAACTACATTTCTCAGCCTTCCTTACAACTAAATGTGGCGATATGACTAAGTTTTGGCCCACTGGATATAACCAGAAACATTATGCTGGGTTCTTGGGAAGGTTTCTTGCAAAGGAAAAGACACTGGCCCTGCTTGGTCCTCCGTGTTTTTTACTTTTTCTGGTCTGCAGACTATGGATATGATGGCTGGCACTCCAGCAACCACCTTGGGCCATGAAGTAATCATGAGGGTAGAACACATGCACCTGCCTGTAGGAGCAGAAGTAATCTCGGATATCATGCAACACCATACCAGCCCTAGACCACACATCTCAGGGATTTCTTTACGTGAAAGAAGAAAATACATTTGTATTTAAGCCGCCACTGGTTGGAGGGTGGGGTAGGGTGCGTGAGCTCTATTGCTTTCAGCCAAATGCAATTCCTAACTGGCACGTGGGTCAGCTGGGTCTCAGCAGAGATATTATTTCCTAGCTCTACCCCTACATTATACAATCCTGCAGCATTGCACGTAGCATAGCAAGAGCAGTTGCAGCAGGACGGAGAAGGTTGCAGAGGTTGACAGAGGGCAGAGAGACGGCTCTCGGGAGACAGGGAATTCACGTGGGCTGCGAGGAACAGTGGGGTTTGGAATAGGCAATGAGACGGGATGAAGGCTGAGTGCAGGGAACAGAGTAGACAGCCTGGGCCAAGCGCGGTGGGAGTTGTCCACAGAGTACGGCCAACAGTGCATCACACCGAGGTGCTGAACATCAGCGAATTCAAATAAGCACTTACTCAAGACAAGCGGCACTGCCACTCCCAGGAACAGAAGCACTGACAGCCCACATAAGGAGAGCTCTGTCACCCTCGTAATAACACGCCACGGCAGACTCACTGCCTTTAAAATAAATACTTAATAGGAGCCCTGATCAACCAAAGCACCCTAACGCCTTTTCATCTCCTGATGAACAGTACAGACACTGAGTTAGTGTCACCAGGCAACTGTCCCCATTGCCTTTGATTGAAAGACTGATTTCTGGGTTTTTTTTTTTTTTTTACCACTACATAACAACACCTGTCAGTATTTTCTGATTGATGGTCCAGGGGAAACCTAGAGCAGTCAACTCACACTTCACTTCCGACAGGAAAAGTACGTTTGCAACAGGAGAAAACTCAAGTTATTGTCAGCAGACTACCACACCCCAGTATTTGTGTTGCAAAAAGTCAAATTAAAACAACAATGACGGCGACAACAAAGTATTCCCCCCTTGAAGGGGCCCCAGAAGCATCCCAGGAAGGGTGGGGCTCTGCAGGCGTCCCCCAGGCAAGGGCTAAGCATGTCCGCTGGAGACCCGAAAGCCCATCTCTGTCCTACAAATCCTAGGAAATGCATGGACAGATTTACAGTCCCAAATCCTGTAGATGACAAGTTATAGATGACCTATGAATGGGATATAGTTAACTCTTTCCTATGTAGTGCTTTAAATTTAAAAAAAAAAGTCCCCAACATAAACAAGTTGATGTTTCACATTAAAACTCTATTCGTGGCTTCTCTTGAAAAATCAGTAGATCTTAAAATTTCGGAATGTGGCTTGTCTTTCCTGCCTGGCAACCATCGGCTGAGGCCTTGAGGCGGGGCAGGCGCTGGCCACGCCCCTCAGCACAGGTCACGTGCATACCTGAGCGCTGTGGTCCCCACAGTTGTGTGTTTGAGATCCCTCAAGTAGCCTACATTGCAGGATGCAAACACACGTCTCAAGTCATCAACAATCTTCACGCTATAGCAGACCCAAACAGATACCTGGAGTTGATTATTTTCTAAATAACATTTCAAGAATGTTATTTAGAAAAATATACGTTTTAAAATTGGCTATTGGCAGTGAGCTCTGTGGCTCCATCCCTCCCCTATCCGGGTTCCTGACTCACTGGCATTTCCCCCTCCAGCTTTGGTCACCGTGCAGAGCCGTCCCCTTCCCGGAGTTCCGCAGCGACAGCCTGAGGCAGGGGCTTGCTTACCATGGCCAGCGGGACGATCCCAATCAGGTCCTTGTGGCTCACGTAGATCTTGGACACCCCCAAGTCGGACGTGATCTCTCCGGGGTACTCCACCTGCCACGTGACCAGCTGAGTGGCCGGCAGGTCACCGGGCTCTTCCACTTGTAGGTCGATCTGCATGACTTCGTGGGAGGCGCCGCCGGCACTGCAGGGAAGAAAAAGAGGAGGACAACTTTGAGGGGCTGTGGCGCGGCCACACCTGGCAGGTGACAGGCGGCACTTGGCTGTTTCTCCGTGTACCCCCTGTGCACACATCTGTGTCTACATCATCCCTGTGAACAGCACTCAGAGATGCAATCCCCAAAAGGGAAAGCCATCCTCTGCAGCACTCGCCCAGATTCACGCATCAGCACTGCCATTCCCGAACCCCCTTCCCCCGGGGCTCAGCTGCCCGGGAGCAGGTGTTGGTGGATAATGACGGAAACGGTGACTGCATTTCTTAAATGGGCACTTCCACTCTCCACAAGGACTCTTTCCCTCACTCCCACACATTTCTATGCTGCTTATATTGGATTTTCCAGGGCCACAGCCAGCTCAAGCTGGGTGCACAGGGTTTTAAGGGCATTGGAGGGTGATGTGGCTCGTTACCCGGCTACAGGACTGCAGAGGAACAGAGGCAAGGCATGAACCAGACGGCAGGAGCAAGGGATTCCTGCTGACCAGGGAGAAGTCACCAGATGTTACTTGGAGACAGGAGTAATTGTGACAAATACTAGTTTGTAGACATCCCATTTTCCTAAAGGCACTCGGAAAGAAATTCAA